>NC_133132.1:107304471-108554471 GCF_048418815.1 Hemitrygon akajei | reverse complement strand
TTCTATCCCCGCATGCTGCCTGACCTGTTGAGTTCATCCAGTGTTTTGTGTGTTGCTCCAGATTGCAGTACTCCAAGGTAGTGCAAAAAGGAAAAAGTATTAGAAGACTGAATAAACTGTTTCAATCACGGAGAAAGAGTGACGCAGGTGTACAATAAGTTGCAAGGGCCACAATGAGGTAGTTTGAGAAATAAATGGTTCATCTTTATAGCTGAAAAAGTCTGTTCAATAGTCTGATAACAGCTGAATGGAGGCTGTCCTTGAGTCTGTTGGTATGTGTTCTCAGACATATGTATCTTTTGTCCTACAGGTGGGGGAGAAGAGAGAACGTCCAGGGTAGGAGGGATTCTTGATTATGTTGGGTGCTTTTCAGAGGCAGTGGGAAATGCATACAGAAATGTGTCCACAACTCTCTGCAACTTCTTGTGGTCTTAGGCAGAATGGTTGCCATGCCAATTGTGATGCATATGGATAGGATATTTTCTACTGCGTCTCAGTAAAAACGAATGGATGCCATTATGGACATACCAAATTTCTTTAGCCTTCTGAGGAACTTGAGTTGGATTGAATGTAAAAACACAAACTAGTTTCCTTCTGTTTTTTGGGAAGGTATGTTTTTTTTCTTGGCCTACAGTTTATTTTTTACTTTGGATAAAATGCAGTAACAGGCCCTTCCAGCCAAATGAGCCTGTGCTGCCCAATTACACCAATGTGGGAGGAAACTGTGCCGGCTGGTGGCGTAGTGGCATCAGTGCTGGGCTCTGGAGTGAAAGGTCTCGAGTTCGAATCCAGCCAGCTCCCTTGCACTGTGCTGGGTTGAGCGTCTCATAAAAAAACTGGAGAATGCCACAGAAACGCCACATGATGAACAATCCCCAATAAGATCGGTGCCCCGATGACTCCACCAGGAGTTAAGAGCATTCTTCTTCTTGGGAGGAATCTGAAAGCCTATGTAGTCAGAGGAAGAATGTACAAACTCCTCAAAGACAGCAGGAGGATCACTGGTCCTGTATTAGCGTTATCCTAACAACTACGCTGCTGTGTGATGAATCGCAATCAGTTATCGCTGGCGCTGTAATGAGAATTTATACCCAGACTCATGCTGAGGTGGTCTCACAAATAGTCAGATACATCAGGGACTACAAGGTAAAGACAACAAGTGCCAGTCTCAACAGTGCCATGCGCGTGTAAGAATTAATTAAAAAGTAATTTGTCTCCATCTGCCATAATGCTCTATTCACAGCCCTCAAAGTAGCTGAATTAGCATATAATCTGCATAAGTGGCCAACATTTGATCATCCAGTTGTGAAGTAGGCAATATTACTGAAATATTATCTATAATGGCCCAGGAATTAATCTTGTTTTAGAAGTATTTTACAATCACAGCAACCCTTTCATCTGTTTCAACTGTATAAGACTTTGGGAGGGTAGGTCTTATACAGTGAGCAGTGGAGTACTTTAGAATACAGTAGAACAGAGGGATCTGGGAATTCAGATCCATAATTCCTTGAAACAGGTATCACAGATAGATAGGGTTATAAAGAGAGATTTTGGCACATTGGCCTTCATAATTCAGAGCATTGTGTTCAGAGGTTGAGACCTTATGCTGATGAGATCTTAAGTTGGTGAGGCCAAATTTGGAGTATGGTGTGCATTTCCAGTCACCTACTGACAGGAAAGATATCGATAAGATAGAAAGCGTGCAGAGAAAGTTTACAAGAATGTTGTTGGGACTTGAGTACCTGATGGAAAGGAAAAGGTAGAATAGGTTAGTATTTATTCCCAAAGTTCAAAATAATATTAATTATCAGAGTGCATACATGTCACCACATACAACCCTGAGATTCTTTTTTCTGTGGACATACTTAGCAAATCTATAGAACAGTAATTGTAAGCAGGATCAATGAACAACAAACTGAGCAAATACAAATATAAATAAATAGCAATAAGTAATGAGTGTGTGTGAAATAATATGAAATGCAAGAGCATGAAATAACAAGTTAAAGAGTCCTTAAAGTGAGTCAATCATTTGTGGGAACACTGAAAATAGACTGAGTGCAGTTAACTCCTTTTGTTCAAGAGCCTGAGAGTTGATGGATAGTAACTGTTGTTGAACCTGGTGGTGTGAGTCCTGAGGCACCTGTACCTTCTACCTGGTGGCAGCAGTGAGAAAAGAGCACGGCCTGGGTGGTGAGGATCTTTGCTGATGGATGCTGCTTTTCTATGGCATTGTTTCATGTAGATGCTCTCAATGGTTGGGAGGGCTTTACCTGTGATGCACTGAGCCAAATCAGCACATACCATACCAGGCTATAACGCAGCCAGTCAGTACACTTTCCACCACACATCTATAGAGTTTCGCCAAGGGTTTTGATGACCTGCCCGGTCTCCACAGACTCCTGAGGAAGTAGAGGTACTGTTGTACAATCTTTGCAATTATATTTAAATGATGGGTCTGGGACAGGTTTTCTCAGATAGTGACACCCAGTAACTTAAAGTTACTGACCTTCTCCACCTCTGATCTTCCAATGAGTACAAACTCATGGACCTTTAGTTTCCCTCTCCTGAAGCCTACAATCAGTTCCTTGGGTCTTATTGCCTGGAATATAGGAGAATGAGGGGTGATGTGATAGAGTTATACAATATTATAAATGTTATACATAAGCTTAATGCAAGCAGGCCTTTTCCATTGAAGATGGATGAGACTTGAACTAGGGGTCATAGCATAAGGGGGAAAGGTGAAATATTTAAGGGAAATATGTGGGTGAACTTCATTCAGAGGGTGGTGAGAGCCTGGAATGGGCTGCCTGTGCAAGTAATGGATGAGGGTTTCATTTCAACATTCATGAGAAGATTAGTTCAGTTATTGAACAGGAAGGGTATGGAGGGCTTTGTTCCAGGTGCAGGAAGATGGGATTAGGCAGGCCAAAGGTTTGCTTCTGCATGGCAGTGCTATATGACTCTTGCTTCCAAAACTTTGGAGCCAGCAGCTGAGGCAGAGTTCACTGTAAAGATGAAAGTCCTTATATAGACCGTTTCGCTGAACTACGCTTTGTCTGCCAGAGAGAGCAGGATCTCCCAGTGGCCACACATTTTAATTCCACGTCCCATTCCCATTCTGATATGTCCATCCATGGCCTCCTCTACTGTCAAAATGAAGCCTCATTCAGGTTGGAGGAATAACACCTTATATACCAGCTGGGTAGCCTCCAACCTGATGGCATGAACATTGACTTCTCTAACTTCCGTTAATGTCCCTCCTCCCCTTCTTACCCCATCCCTGACATATTTAGTTGTCTGTTTTTTTCTCTCTCTCTCTGCCCATCACTCTGCCTGTTCTCCATCTCCCTCTGGTGCTCCCCTCCCCCTTTCTTTCTCCCAAGGCCTCCCGTCCCATGATCCTTTCCCTTCTCCAGCTCTGTATCCCTTTTACCAATCAACTTTCCAGCTCTTAGCTTCATCCCACCCTGTCTGATCTTCTCCTATCATTTCGCATTTCCCACTCCCCCTCCTACTTTCAAATCTCTTTATCTTTCCTTTCAGTTAGTCCTGACGAAGGGTCTTGGCCGAAAATGTCGACAGTGCTTCTCCTTATAGATGCTGCCTGGCTTGCTGTGTTCCACCAGCATTTTGTGTGTGTTGCTTGAATTTCCAGCATCTGCAGATTTCCTCGTGTTTGCTCCTTATATAGCCATTGGTTTTCCTACTGGCAATAAATTTCTGCTCAGATTTATCTCAGTCTGTAAAGCATTTCACAGATTTGAGCTTAATGGGCAACATGGCCAGAATTATTTTTCAAAATTAGGAAATAAATACAGGAACTTTCTCTACAGTTTACTTCCATTTACTTACTTAGAGATAAGGCATGGAACAGACCCTTCGGGCCCAACAAGCCACCAGTTTAAAGCTAGCCTAATCATGGGATAATTTACATGATTATCTATGTACCTATTAACCTATGTATCTATTAACCTATGTACTAACCCGTATCCCTTTGGATTGTGGGAGAAAACCAGAGCACCTGGAGGAAACCCATGTGTACAGTACATGGGGGAAGGAATATCCAAACTTGCTTATAGAGGATGGCGGAATTGAACACTGAATTCTGATGCCCCAAGACATAATAGCATCGTGCTATCTGCTACACTACCTGCCTTTCATATTTTTAACAAAGAAATGCCTACCCAATCAGGTTTTTCAACTTTCATATGACTGAATAGTAAACATTTTGTGGGAGAAAGTTCTGGACTTGAGTTAGGAAAGAAGAATAAAGTGTTGAAGGTTTTCAACATCTGAAGTCAACTCCCTGTAAAGGCTGTGACAGCTGGCACAATAAAAAATGTTAAGACTGAATTAATATGTTTTTGAAGTGATGATGTCAAGGGATATTGATGAAAGGCATACTTGATGATGATGACCAGTCTCCAGATGCTTCTGATGAAGACTTTGCAAGATCAATTGACTTAGGGGCAACTTTGCTGGCAAACAATCCTGTTTGCTGCCAACATACTTACTCTGCATTGCTCATATTTTCAATATAGATTCTTTGCATAATGAAGGGTTCAGATGATGAAGTCCTGAGGAAGAATCTCGATCAAAAGCACCAAGTCCAT
This sequence comes from Hemitrygon akajei, assembly GCF_048418815.1. Taxonomy (NCBI): domain Eukaryota; kingdom Metazoa; phylum Chordata; class Chondrichthyes; order Myliobatiformes; family Dasyatidae; genus Hemitrygon; species Hemitrygon akajei. Next base: position 108,549,858 of record NC_133132.1, on the reverse strand, counting down.
TTCCTCCACAAATGCTGCCTAAAATGCTGAGTTGGTTGCTCCAGATTCCAGTATCTGCAGTCTCTTATGACTTTCTTCTTTGCAAGATATGTCACGGATAGAACATAGACTGGATGGTAACTTTATTCACCACCTTAAGGAAGAGGATGGCTCAGTCACGTCCTCGCAGACAGACATACTGAGGATCTGCAGGTCCTTCTCTGCCGGTCTGTACGGAGAAAAGGCCACAGACTCCACAGCCTCCTGCAACTTCCTGTCGTCTATCACACAGGTCTTAGACGACGGCAAGTGGAGAGTCTGGAGCAGCCACTGATCCTGGACGAGCTGACTGGCTCCATCTGTTCCTTTGAGTCGAGTAAAACTCCTGGAAGTGATGGCTTACCAGTTGAGTTGTATTCGGCTCTGTGGAACCGGATGGGCCCTGCCTGCTGGGAGTGTACAACGCTACGCTCCTGGCAGGCAACATGTCAGAATCTATGAGGAAGGGCATCATCACCCTCATCTACAAGCAGAAGGGGGAGAGGGAGGACATTAGAAATTGGAGGCCCATCTCACTTCTGAATGTGGGCTACAAGATCCTGTCCAAGGCTATCGCCAATAGGGTCAAGTCTGCGCTGGAGCAGATGATCCATCCAGACTAAACCTGTGCTGTACTGGGCAGGAAGATCTCGGACAGCCTCGTGCTGCTGAGGGACACCATCATCTACATGCAGGACAGGGGGGTGGATGCCTGGCTGGTCAGCTTGGACCAAGAGAAAGCCTTCAACAGGATATCGCACACGTACATGGTGGATGTACTCTGGAATCCGGAATTGGATCAAACTGCTCTACACGGACATCTGTAGCGCAGTCCAAGTCAACGGGTGGGAAACAGACAGCTTCCCCATCAGGTCTGGAGTCAGGTAGGGCTGCCCTCTCTCCCCTGTCTTGTTCGTGTGCTGCATAGAACCCTTTGTCAAAGCCATCAGGAGGAATGAGGGCATAAGAGGGATGACGCTGCCAGGCAGTGGAGGGACCGAAGTAAAAAACTCCCTGTATGTGGACGATGTCACCATCTTCTGCTCTGATCCGAGGTAAGTTCGTAGGCTGATCAGCATCTGCGAACAGTTCGAGCAGGCGTCGGGGCCCAGGGTCAACCGCACGAAGAGCGAAGCCATGCTCTTCGGCAACTGGCCCATCCGATCCAGTGTCCCCTTCACCATCAGGTCTGATCACGTGAAGGTGTTGGGGATCTGGTTTGGAGGGGCCAAGGCGTGCAACAAGAACTGGTAGGAGCAGACTGCGAAGGTCAAAAAGAAACTGGGACAGTGGGGAGGGCGCTCCCTATCAATAGCGGGCAAGAACCTGTTCATCAGGTGTGAGGTGCTCTCAGGGCTGCTGTACTTGGCGCAGGTGTGGCCAGTCCCCCGCTCCTTCAGCTTGGAAATCACACAAGCTGTCTTCAGATTCGTCTGGGGATCCAAGATGGAGCGGGTCAGATGGGCCACCATGCACAAGTCCCTGGAAATTGGGGGCAAAAATGTTCCCAATGTTGCCCTCACCCTGATGGCCAGCTTCATGTGTGGCTGCATCAGGTTGCGTGTGGAACCCAGGTATGTGGGCACCAAGTAACACTATGTGCCCAGGTTCTACCTGTCGCCCTGGCTACGAAGGATGGGTCTGGCCCCACTCCCATGCAACGCCCCAGTCAGCTGGTCGTTGCCGTCATACCTATCCTTCGTAGAAAAGTTCTTCCAGGTCAACACCTTTGACCACAGGGCCACAAGGCAGTGGGCACACGTAATGTGCTGCAGGCACTGCAGGAGAAGGACGTGATGGACACAATGGGCAGACTGTCCAGTTCATCTGGCAAAATGCCTCATTGCCAGACCTCATCAACAGACACCAAGACCTCACCTGGCTGACGGTGAGAGGGGCCCTCCCAGTCCGATCCCTCCTGTATGACCGGGACGTCATGTCCACACCCCTCTGCCCACGGAAGGACTGCAGTGAGGAGAAGTTAGTGACCCACCTCTTTGCGCATTGTGGGTTCGCGGAGAAGGTGTGAAGGAGGATGGAAGGGACAGTGTCGAGGTTCATCCCCAGCAGCTGTGTAACAGAGGACTCTCTGATCTACGGGCTGTTCCCGGGGACGCACACGGAGACCAACATCCGGTGCTGCTGGCAGATCATCAACTCAGTGAAAGACGCTCTTTGGTCGGCCTGAAACTTGATGGTCTACCAGCACACTGAGATGTCCGTGGGGGAATGCTGCCGACTGGCACATTCTCGGCTGCAGGAGTACGTGCTGAGGGATGCACTCAAACTTGCTGCAGCCACCGCAAGGGCCCGGTGGGGAAGGACCACAGTGTAGGGTTCTTCTCCCGCAGGAGTTGAGGGGTAGGGGGAACGGGGTGTATACCCCTCAACAAGGGTATGTAAATATGAAATAACAGAGTGCCACCTGGGTGGCAAAATGTGTGGAAATGTAAAGACCATAATGGAAACATTTGTAAAGGATTGAGAGTCATTGAATGCTTCATTGTACATAATTTTATTTTTGAATAAAGTATATTTAGTTTAATAAAAAAATAACTTTATTCAATACCTTCAGTATGGAATAAATTAATCACTGAGTGTATTTTTGTGGTCTTCTACTGCTGTTGCCAATACACTTCAAGGTTTGATGTGCTGTGCATTCAGAGATGCTTTTCTGCACACCACTGTTGCAATGCGTGGTTATTTGAATCCCGTCAACTTGAGCGAGTCTGGCCATTCTCCTCCAACCTCTCTCATCAACGAGACATTTTTGCCCGCAGAACTGCCACTGACTGGATGTCGTTTTTTGTTTTTCATACAATTTTCTAGAAATTTTTAGCATGAATATCCCAGGAGATCGGTAGTTTCTGAGTTACACAAACCACTCTGTCTGGCACCAACAATCACTTAGATCACATGATGATCAGGTGTACCTAATACAATGGCCACTGACTGTATGTCTTACATAGAATATAGAGCACTATAGTACAATATGGGCTATTTGGCTCACGGATGTTGAGCCAAACTTATAATCTACTCTAGACCAATCTAACCCTTCTCTCCTACATGACTTTCCATAGTTCTATCACCCGTGTGTCTATCTATGGGTTTCTTAAATGCATCTGCCTGTACACCAGTCCCGGTAGGGTGTTCCACACCCCCACCATGCTCTGTGTAAAACACCTACCTCTGACATCCCTTCCTATACATTCATCCAATTTTCTTAAATTACATCTCAGTGAAAATGAGAACAGTAGTTATTCAAAACGGACCCAACCTGTTTCCCCTCCACCACCACTCTCCTTCAACTGGTGGAATTGGTCCTCACTCTCAAAATTTTCTCCTTCGGCTCCTCCCTCTTTCTTCAAACCAAAGATGTAGCCATGGGCACACACATTGGTCCCAGCTATGCCTACCTTTTTGGCTATGTGAAGCAGTCTATGTTCCAAGCCTACACCAGTATTGCCTCCCTCTCTGCTCCCCCCCCCCACTTCCTTTTCTTCCATGGTCTTCTACACTCTCAGATTCCCTCTTCTTCAGCCCTTTATCTCTTTCACCAAGAAGTACAAGAAGTACAACCTTGTACTTCTTCCTCCCTTCCTTCCACCATCTTACTCTGACTTCTCATCTTTCTTCCAGTTCTGATGAAAGGCTTTGCCAGAAACAGTAAATGTTTACTCCAAAGATGCTACCTGGCCTGCTGAGTTCCTCCAACATCTTGTGTGTGTTGCTTGGATTTCTAGCGTCCGTAGATTTTCTCATGTTAGCTATTTAAAATATTTCAAGTGGACTGAGTAGACAGACAATATCTTTTTCTTGGAGTTGAGAATTCTAATACTGGAGGGAATGAACTGAAGGTGAGAGGGTGTAATTCCAAAGGAGATGTGAGGGACAATTTTTTTTAACACAGAGAGTGGTAGGTGTCTGGAAGGTAATACCTGGAGTGGTGGTGTGGTGGTAGAGAGAGTAAAATTAGGGAATTTTAAGCGGTGTTTAGATAGGCACTGAATGTGAGCAAAATGGAAGGATGGGGCATTGTGTAGACAGAAGAGATTAGTTAGCTGTTTGATTACTAATTTATTTAGTTTGCCACAACTTAGTGGGCTGTACTGTTCTATATTCTATGTTTTTTGAGTACTTCTATGTTCTTCTGTTTTTATTTTAGAATTTTAGCATCTTCAGAGATTTAGTTTTTTCCTTGAGTTTAAAGATGCCAACATTTGCATTGATTTTAGAGTCGTTGACTGCGGTTTGAAGTGATTTCATTTCAGCAATTCCCCCTCCCACGTGAAGTCTATCATTCATCAGATAGCTTTCATCCCAAAGAAAGGGTCACCCAGAGGAAAATAACTTCCGTTGTCATCTCCATAGTGACAGATTTATAATGGCTGTTGATCTCCAGTTGGTTATAAACCAGTTGAAGCTTCCTTACAGTTTTTGGCATGTTCTGTGTTTTCCCCTTTGGGATTACTGCCAGTAAGTGTGAACTACAAGGAAGAAAGCAAATCCTACAGTCAGGGACAGCTGTGAAATGTAAGGACAGAATTCAAAGAAATGAATGCAAGGAATAAAAAATGAATATCAACTTCAAGTTGAAGTTTATTGTCATTTCAACTGTTTACATGTAAACATGTAAACAATGTTCCTCCAGACCACTATGCACAACAGAGTAAACACTCCTCTCCCCTATTCTAACCTTACTCCTTCTGAACGCTCTTCTCTCCAGTCCCTTTGCATTACTCCTAACCTCACCACCAAACCCGCAGATAAGGGAGGTGCTGTGTAGTCTGGTGTACTGACCTCTACTTTGCCAAAGCCCAATGCCAACTTTCAGACACCTCCTCTTACTTACCCCTCTAACAGGACCCCACTAAGGAACACCAAGCCATTGTCTCCCACACCATCACCAACCTTATTAACTCTGGGGATCTCCCATACACTATCACCAACCTCATAGTTCTCACATCCCACACCTCCCGTTTCTACCTCCTACCTAAGATCCACCATTCTGCTTGTCCAGGTAGACCCATTGTTTCAGCTTGTTTCTACCCCACTGAACTCATATCCACATACCTCAACTCCTTTTTATCCCCCTCATTCAGTCCCTTCCTACCTACATCTGTGACACAACACATGCTCTCGGATTCAAGGATTTCAGGTTCCCTGGTTCCCATCATCTCATTTTTTCTATGGATGTCCAGTCCCTATATACCTCCATCCCCCACCAGGAAGGCCTCAAAACTCTCCGTATTTTTCTGGATACCAGACCAAGCTAATTCCCCTCCACCACCAGTCTCCTCTGCCTAGCGGAAATTGTCCTCAACCTCAATAATTTCTTCTTTGGCTCCTTCTACGTCCTTCAAACAAAAGGTGTAGCCATTGGCACTGGCGTGGGTCCCAGCTCTGCCTGCCTGTTTGTCAGCTACGTTGAACAGTCTATGTTTCATACCTACATTGGTGACCATCCCACACTTTTCTTACGCTACATTGACAACTGTATTGGTGCTGCTTCCTGCACCCATGCTGAACTCGTCATTTCATATACTTTGCCTCCAACTTCCACCCTGTCCTCAAATTCACCCGGTTCATTTCCAACACCACCCTTCCCTTTCTCGGTCTCACTCTCTCTATCTCTGGAGACAGCTTATCCACCAATATCTTTTACAATCCCATGAACTCTCACAGCTACCTTGACTGCACCTTGTCCCACCCTGCTACTTGTAAAAATGCCATCCCCTTCTATCAATTCCTCTGCCTCTGCCTCATCTGCTCTCAGGATGAAGCTTTTCATTCTAGAACAAAGCAGAAGTCCTTTTTCAAAGAAAGGGCCTTCCCTTCCTCCACCATCAACGCTGCCCTCAACCGTATTTCTTCCATTTCACACACACCTGTTCGTACCCCATCCTCCTGCCACCCTACCAGGGATAAGGTTCCCTTTGTCCTCACCGATAACCCCACTAGACTTCGCTTCCAGCAATTAATTCTTCGAAACTTCTGCCACCTTCAATGGGATCCCACCACCAAGCACATCTCTCCCTTCCTCCCAACATACAGTGCTTTCAGTGCTTTAAAAGGGATAGAGAGGGGGGGGGGGGAAGGGGAGGAGGGGTGGTATTACTGGTCAGGGATTATTTACACTATTACAGCTACAGAAAGGGTGGGCAATGTAGCAGGATCCTCTTTTGAGTCAGTATGGGTAGAAGTCAGGAACAGGAAGGGAGCAGTTACTCTATTGGGGTATTCTGTAGGCCCCCTGGTAGTGGCAGAGATACCGAGGAGCAGATTGGGAGGCAGATTTTGGAAAGGTGCAAAAATAACAGGGTTGTTATCATGGGTGACTTTAACTTCCCTAATATTGATTGGCATCTGATTAGTTTCAAGTGTTTGGATGGGGCAGAGTTTGTTAAGTGTGTCCAGGATGGATTCCTGTCACAGTATGTTGACAGGCTGACTAGGGGGAATACCATACTAGATCTAGTATTAGGTAATGAACTGGGTCAGGTCACAGATTTGTCAGTGGGTGAGCATCTGGGGGACAATGACAACCGCTCCCTGGTCTTTAGCATTATCATGGAAAAGGATAGAATCAGAGAGGACAGGAAAATTTTTAATTGGGGAAGGGAAAATTATGAGGCTATAAGGCTAGAACTTGCGGGTGTGAATTGGGATGATGTTTTTGCAGGGAAATGTACTATGGACATGTGGTCGTTGTTTAAGTATCTCTTGCAGGATGTTAGGGATAGATTTGTCCCAGTGAGGAAGATAAAGAATGGTAGGGTGAAGGAACCATGGGTGACAAGTGAGGTGGAAAATCTAGTCAGGTGGAAGAAGGTAGCATACATGAGGTTTAGGAAGCAAGGATCAGATGGGTCTATTGAGGAATATAGGGTAGCAAGAAAGGAGCTTAAGAAGGGGCTGAGAAGAGCAAGAAGGGGGCATGAGAAGGCCTTGGCGAGTAGGGTAAAGGAAAACCCCAAGACATTCTTCAATTATGTGAAGAACAAAAGGATGACAGGAGTGAAGGTAGGACCGATTAGAGATAAAGGTGGGAAGATGTGCCTGGAGGCTGTGGAAGTGAGCAAGGTCCTCAATGAATACTTCTCTTTGGTATTCAGCAATGAGAGGGAACTTGATGATGATGAGGACAATATGAGTGAGGTTGATGTTCTGGAGCATGTTGTAATTAAGGGAGAGGAGGTGTTGGAGTTGTTAAAATACATTAGGATGGATAAGTCCCCGGGTCCTGATGGAATATTCCCCAGGCTGCTCCACGAGGCGAGGGAAGAGATTGCTGAGCCTCTGGCTAGGATCTTCATGTCCTCGTTGTCCACAGGAATGGTACCAGAGGATTGGAGGGAGGCAAATGTTGTCCTCTTGTTCAAAAGAGGTAGTAGGGATAGTCCAGATAACTATAGACCAGTGAGCCTTACGTCTGTGGTGGGAAAGCTGTTGCCATCTTGGACAACGACTTCCATCCACTCCATAATGTACTGGTTAGGCACAGGAGTACATTCAGACAGAGACTCATTCCACCGAGATGTAACACTGAGCGTCATAGGAAGTCATTCCTTCCTGTGGCTATCAAACTTTACAACTCCTCCCTTGGAGTTTCAGACGCCCTAAGCCAATAGGCTGGTCCTGGACTTATTTCCACTTGGCATGATTAACTTATTATTATTTAATTATTTATGGTTTTATATTGTTATATTTCTTCACTATTCTTGGTTGGTATGGCTGTAATGAAATCCAATTTCCCTCAGGATCAATAAAGTATGTCTGTCTGTCTGAAAAGATTCTTAGAGATAGGATCTATGAGCATTTAGAGAATCATGGTCTGATCAGGGACAGTCAGCATGGCTTTGTGAAGGGCAGATCATATCTAACAAGCCTGACAGAGTTCTTTGAGGAGGTGACCAGGTATATAGATGAGGGTAGTGCAGTGGATGTGATCTACATGGATTTTAGTAAAGCATTTGACAAGGTTCCACATGGTAGGCTTATTCAGAAAGTCAGAAGGCATGGGATCCAGGGAAGTTTGGCCAGGTGGATTCAGAATTCGCTTGCCTGCAGAAGGCAGAGGGTCATGGTGGAGGGAGTACATTCAGATTGGAGGGTTGTCACTAGCGGCATCCCACAAGGATCTGTTCTGGGACCTCTACCTTTTGCGATTTTCATTAACGACCTGGATGTGGGGGTAGAAGGTTGGGTTGGCAAGTTTTCAGACGACACAAAGGTTGGTGGTGTTGTAGATAGTGTAGAGAATTGTCGAAGATTGCAGAGAGACATTGATAGGATGCAGAAGTGGGCGGACAAGTGGCAGATGGAGTTCAACCTGGAGAAGTGTGAGGTGGTACACTTTGGAAGGACAAACTCCAAGGCAGAGTACAAAGTAAATGGCAGGATACTTGGTAGTGTGGAGGAGCAGAGGGATCTGGGGGTATATGTCTACAGATCCCTGTAAGTTGCCTCACAGATAGATAGGGTAGTTAAGAAAGCTTATGGAGTGTTAGCTTTCATAAGTCGAGGGATAGAGTTTAAGAGTCACGATGTAATAATGCAGCTCTATAAAACTCTGGTTAGGCCACAATTGGAGTACTGTGTCCAGTTCTGGTTGCCTCACTATAGGAAAGATGTGGAAGCATTGGAAAGGGTATAGGGGAGATTTACCAGGATGCTGCCTGGTTTAGAGAGTATGGATTATGATCAGAGATTAAGGGAGCTAGGGCTTTACTCTTTGGGGAGAAGGAGGATGAGAGGAGACATGATAGAGGTATACAAGGTATTAAGAGGAATAGACAGAGTGGACAGCCAGCACCTCTTCCCCAGGGCACCACTGCTCAGTACAAGAGGACATGGCTTTAAGCTAAGGGGAGAGAAGTTCAAGGGGGATATTAGAGGTAGGTTTTTTTTACTCAGAGAGTAGTTGGTGCATGGAATGCACTGCCTGAGTCAGTGGTGGAGGCAGATCCTCTTAGCAGTCCTCACAATCCTTTGTAGGGTCCTTTGTAGATGTCTTGCAATTCCCATATCTGGTCAGGACACTCATAATGGTTTTTCTATAAAAATATAACTAAGTATAAATATGACTAAAAACTTGGAATTGTTCTCAAAATGATAATAAAATGCTGTTGTAGGTATTTAGAGAGAGATATATGTCAGTCTTGGTTAGTTGGATAACATATTTCTGAGGTGCCAGCCTTGGTTCCAAGTGTAACACACAAAATGCTGGTGGAACACAGCAGACCAGGCAGCATCTATAGGAAGAAGCACTGTCGACGTTTCGGGCTGAGACCCTTCGTCAGGACCCTTTGTTAGTCCTGATGAAGGGTCTCAGCTCGAAACGTTGACAGTGCTTCTTCCTATAGATGCTGCCTGGCCTGCTGTGTTCCAACAGCATTTTGTGTGTGTTGCTTGAATTTCCAGCCTCTGCAGTTTTCCTCGTGTTTGGTTCCAAGTGTGTTGTCTTTCAATCATATGCTGGATGTTTATGGTTGTAGGTATGTCAGATACCACTGCTCTCCAGCAAGGGTGTGCTGCTTTATTGATGGGTGTAGGCTACAGCTTTAAAACGAGGTTTCACTGAACCACCTACAGCCAACAACAGCACATCCCTTAGGGATGAGCTGGATTCTATGCATATTTTGAACAGAAGGGGAAGAATATGTTATCACCTACCCTGACAGCCTCTAGTTCACCTTCCCCACAGTCATCATTGAAGATGTAAGATCTGTCTTCTGGAGTGTGAACCCTCAGAAAACATTGGGCCTAGATGGGTTCCTTAATATGTCCTTAGATCCTGCGTGGATCTGCTGGTAGGAGTACTTATAGATATTGCTAACATTTCCCTGCTGTATGGATCCCTCCTGCTTTAAGCAGACCACTATCACCCCGTGCCTAAAACTGCTAGCCAATGACTATAACATCATCCATCATGAAGTTCTTTGAAAGGCTGGTCACGGCCAATATGAATTGCAGCTTCTGGGCAACCAACTGCAATTCACCTACTTCCAAAACAGGTCGAAGGGAGATACCATCTTCCTGGCCCTACATCCATCTCTGGATCATCTGGATATTAAAGATACCTATGGTAGACAATGGTTTATTGACTACAGCTCCCCATGCAATACAATAATTGCAATAATCTAAAGGCAGATGCATTAGGAACATTTAAGAAGGTCTTAGATAAGCATATAGATGGTAGAAAAATGGAGGGCTCTTTGGGAGAGAAGTGTTAGATTGATCTTGGAGTAGATTAAGAAGCTGGCACAACATTGTGGGCCAAAGGGCTTGTACTGTGCTGTAACGTTCTCTGCTATGTGTTCTTACCATCACATCCTACATTCAGGAAATCCACTTTTGGCTTGGAAAACTGAAATAACACTTATTATTATTTAAGAATTTAAAGAGTGGGCTTTAGTGGGTTGTTGATTCACTAAGCACAGTCAAATGTTTATTTTGATGCAATTCATGGAGAGGTAATTGGAATCTGTTATCAAGGAGTGAAGGACTGAACACTTGAACAAGTACAGACTGATCAAACAAATAATCACTTCTGACTCATCTGCTTGAGTCTTTCAGAAGATGTGCATTTCCAGACGGTGTTCTTATTGATTTGTAGAAGACAGGAGATTACATCAACATATGAGGTTATTGGGAATACATGAAATCATATTCAGATAAGATCATGACCCCATGAGTATTTGGGAGCAGGGAGAAAGAGAACGGATAATGGGTTCTCTATCTGTTGAGCTTGATAGGTTCTCTTGAGTTCTTCATAATGGTTCTGCAACCCTCTCACAGGGCTCATACACAAACTTGGCTCGTTAGCTAACTCTGTTAACAGTCACATGACTCAGCAGTGAGAAGGCCACCTTCCATGAGCAGCATATGTCTAGGGTCAGTATGATTTCAGTTCAACCAAACCAGAACATTAGAATATTTGGATTAAGGAACATTGGCTGTAGTGATTGCTGTGTAAATACTGCCCATACACAGTTATTGTTCATCAAGAAATGACAGATCATACACCACCATTAAAGTACAAAGAAATTATATTTACCAATTTTCAACTTTAATAAACCATTAACACAAAAAGAAAAGAAAAAAAATAAAAGGGCCCAATACAGTTAAACCAGTCCAATGTGCACATAAACATTGGAGCTCATTTCTGGTCTAGTCGGGTCTATCACTTTACTTACACGCTGAACCCACGTTTTGCATGAAGGACACCAGCCACAGTTCAAATTTCCCTCAATGATCATCTTAAACGAGCTGGCAAACTCAGAAGTATTGGCACTTCCTCTTTGGAAACATTCATCTGCACTTCTTACAATGGGGTTTCTCCTTCAAACGGCATTCTGTGAACATCTTCCCTTGCACTCTGCTCTGCAGCTCCTGTTAAAAGACCCCAAGCCAGACTGCTGACCTTCAAATCCTGATACAGTACCACCTAGCTCTCTCAAATCTTCCATCGCATCCCACTAGGCAGAAAGTTACAACTTGTACCAAGACAAATCCAACTGGCTGACACAACATTCCTATGTTGGACAAACTGGATCCTTATCTTTAGCTGAAACCAAAACACTCTTACTATCAGGACACACTGCTTTTATAAAAAACCGCTAAAATAAAAATAACTCTCAGCAGAGCAGCTGAAAACTTAAGCAGAGCTTTACAGTTTAGTTCAAAGTTTAAGGTCACCATATGCTTACTATCTGAGATTCATTTCCTTCCAGGCATTACAGGAAAATAAAGAAATACAACAGCAAAGACTAGCAAACAACTAATATGCAAAACATGTCAAATTCTACTAATAATAAGAAAGTAAATAAATGATATTGACTTGTAGAGTCTTTGAAAGTGAGTCTCTAGGTTGTGGAATCATTTCAGTATTGAGGTGAGTGAAGTTATCCATGTTGGTTCAGGAGTCTGATGGTTGTATTTTAATAACTACTCCTGAACCTGGTGGTGTGGGACCTAAGGCTCCTGTACTTCCTGCACGATGGTTGTAGTGAGAAAAGATACAGGTGTCCCCTGCTTTATGAATGCTTGCTTTACACCACTTCACTTTTCCAAAAGACCTACATTAAAGTAACCTGTTTTCGCATTACAAAGAGGATTTTCACTTTTATGAAATTGTTTCCCATATAAATTAATGGTTCTTTGCTTTACGCCATTTCAGCTTAAGAAAGGTTACATAGGAAAGCTCTACCTTTGTAAAGGGGGTCCTTGATGATGGATGCTTCCCTTTTGTGGCAGCATGGGGAAGGCTTAGCTTGTGATGGGCTGGGCTGTGTCCATCTCTTACTATAGACTTTTCCATTTTTGGGCATTGGAATTTCCATACCACCTCAATGAAGGATCAGAGACTTGAAATTTGAGTCCAAAGAGAAGTCAATGAAAATTTATCAAAGTGACTTAAATAATGCATTGAACTTTGTTGCTGATATTGTGCTTGGAGGCACAGTAATTTACACAGATGAGAAAATTTTGAAAGGATCAAAAGTGGGGAAAACTTTGGCAGTGCTCTTCAAAACAGAGAAATGTCAGATCATCCACTTTAGAATCAAGAAAGGTAAATAAGATTATTTTTCAGTAATGAGATAGAGGAGCTGTGCAGATGAAAGGATATTTATGTATTCAGTTTGAGTAAAACACTGAAAGCAATTGCATGAGAAGTAATGAAAGGCTAATGCAATGTTGGCCTTTATCTCTGTGGGTGCTGGATTACAAAAGTGACACAGAGATGATAGAACTGAACAGTTGTTCAGTCTGTCAGTTTCTGCAGTTCAAGATTACATAGTGGCCACTTTATTAGGTACACCTGCTTATTAATGCAAATATCTAATCAGCCACTCAATTTATAAAAGCATGCAGACACAGCCAAGAGATCTAGTTGTTGCTGTGACTAGCCATCAGAATGGGGAAGAAATATCATTTAAGTAACTCCGACCGTGGAATGATTGTCGGTGCTAGGTACGGTGATTTGAATATCTCACAAACTGCTGATCTCCTGGGATTTTCATGCTCAACAGTCTCTCGAGTTTACAGAGAATCTTGCAAAAAAACTAAAACATCCAGTGAGCAGGAATTCCGTGGGCGATTACACCTTGTTAATGAGGGAGATAAAAGGAGAATGGCCAGACTCGTACAAGCTGCCAGGAAGATGACAGTAACTCAAATAACTATGTATTACAATGATGCTGTGTAGTAGAGCAACTCCAATTGTGAATCCTTGGAGAGGATGGGTACACCAGCAGAAGACCAAAAACATTCACTCTTTATTAGGGAGAGGAGATACTAATAGAGCAGCCACTGAGTGTTTTTCTAACACTGAACTTTGGGTAAGATACTTTGGCTGAAGGAAGAAGCATAGTGCAGGTTCTCTAGAATGATACCAGGGCTTAACCATTAAATTATAAGTAAAGATGCATTAAATTGGTTGTACTCCATTGAAGAATGCTTCATTTGATGCCTTAAATTGAAAACAATGAAAACTGAATTAAGGTGCTCATGCAGCTGAACAGTAAAACTATTTCTCAAGAGCAGAAAAGATTACCCTGCTCCTATGATCCCTTGTTCATCAACATTATTTGTTGTATACATTTATATGTATTAAGAATTTGCTGCGTAGTGTTGGCATGACATGCAACAAAACCAACATTCAATAATTATAAAGAATGAAAAATTATGTAAAATAGAATGTTAAAGGTTAACATACTGTTATGAAATAAAATGCACACAAATCCCAGCATGTGTTTTAATGTAATTAGCTTTAAAAAAGTGGTTTAATGTAGTTTGTGCAATGACAGAGGTCATAGGTAGAGAGGGTGGGGTGGAGATAACACTGGAATGATTGATCAGATTAACTACCTGGAGGAAGAAACTTTTAATATGATGTGAGGTTTTTGTTTTAATATCTCTATATCACTTTCTAAAAGGTGTCCTATTTTTAGAATTAGTTCTATTTTTATAATAGAATTAATTTGCCCCGTGGTTATAGTGCACAACCAAATTGCAATGTATGTGATAGAAGACTGGGTTAATAAGTAAGTACCAGTTAGATACTGCCATGCTTGAGTTTTATTACTTAACTGATCTCAGGAGCTCAGTCTGATTCCCCGTAATGGAACTCATCACTTCTTGTCTACTTGTGTCTTTAGTTTCATCTTATCATATGAGACAATCTCCAAGCATTATTTTTTACACGTTGTTTCCCTCTTTCCTTTGGAAAGGTTCCTAAAGCCCTTTATTCAATTACTGTTCCTCAAGTTCACCTTTAAATCTGTACTCTCTTGTTCTTTTTAGATTCAATATCCATTTTCATTTACCTCATATACTAGACTTTCTAAGCTGTCTATCCAATGCGAAAGAAACATCACTAATACAATTTTCTGCTGTTAAATTCTGTGGAACTGTTTGTTCATTGCTGACAATAAAAGAGGATTGCTAAACTGCTGCACATTATCACAGCTTGTGCTGACTTGCAAGCTCTTCAGGTGTCCCACTCAATTGGCGGATGGGACAGGGCTTTGGATATGATCACCGATCCCAGAGTACCCAGCTGGAAATGGTCAGTGAGATTGAACCATCTTTTCCAAAATGTGCCGGAGTAACAGAATTGAGATCAACATATTGTGTGCCAATGGTATGAATGATTTTGGGGAGTTAAGGTGTCACAATGATTTCATCTCCTTTCCATTATTTCTTTCAGTCATGTTGTGGTGGGGTGCCTTTGGCTAGGAGCTGTTATTGTTTTATTGTTATTTTTTTGTGTGTTGTTTATATGCTATTGTTTCTTTATTGCTCAGTATGTTGCAGTTTGCTGTGTTCTGTGCTGTTATGCTAAGCATTGTGGGAATTCCATGTTGGTGCCTGAATATGTGGCATCTTTTAAGTTAAGACCATAAGACTGTAAGACTGAAAGACCATAAGTCCATAAAACCATGAGGCATTGGAGCAGAATTGGGCAATTCGGCCCATTGAGTTAACAATCAACATAATCCTTGTTTTTGCTTGTGTCATTCTGCTGAAAATTGTGGACATGCCATGTTGGCACTGGAATGTGCAGTAACACTTGCGGGCTGCCCCCAGCACATGTGTTGGTTACGCATTTCACTGTATGTTTGATGAACATCTGATCAATAAATCTGAATTTATACAAATTGAAAATCAGTGGGAGGGTTGCGGTGGGGTATTGATTAATATTGCCATTGGTATTGGCATATTATTGTCATGTTTATCAAGATGCAGTGAAAAGCTTGTCTTGCATACTGTTCATACAGATCAAATCATTACACAGTGCATTGGGGCAGAACAAGATAAATCATGAACAATGCAGAATAAAGTGTAAAAGTTACCGAAAGAATGCAGTGCAAGTTAACAACAAAGTGCAAGATCATAACGAAGATTGTGAAACCAAGAGTCCATCTTATTGCACCAGAAGTCCATTTAGATAGATAGATAGATAGATAGATAGATAGATAGATACTTTATTCATCCCCATGGGGAAATTCAACTTTTTTTCCAATGTCCCATACACTTGTTGTAGCAAAACTTATTACATACAATACTTAACTCAGTAAAAAATATGATATGCATCTAAATCTATCTCAAAAAGCATTAATAATAGCTTTTAAAAGGTTCTTAAGTCCTGGCGGTTGAATTGTAAAGCCTAATGGCATTGGGGAGTATTGACCTCTTCATCCTGTCTGAGGAGCATTGCATCGATAGTAACCTGTCGCTGAAACTGCTTCTCTGTCTCTGGATGGTGCTATGTAGAGGATGTTCAGAGTTTTCCATAATTGACCGTAGCCTACTCAGCGCCCTTCGCTCAGCTACCGATGTTAAACTCTCCAGTACTTTGCCCATGACAGAGCCCGCCTTCCTTACCAGCTTATTAAGACGTGAGGCGTCCCTCTTCTTAATGCTTCCTTCCCAACACGCCACCACAAAGAAAAGGGCGCTCTCAACAACTGACCTATAGAACATCTTCAGCATCTCACTACAGACATTGAATGACGCCAACCTTCTAAGGAAGTACATTCGACTCTGTGCCTTCCTGCACAAGGCATCTGTGTTAGCAGTCCAGTCTAGCTTCTCGTCTAACTGTACTCCCAGATATTTGTAGGTCTTAACCTGCTCCACACATTCTCCATTAATGATCACTGGCTCCATATGAGGCCTAGATCTCCTAAAGTCCACCACCATCTCCTTGGTCTTGGTGATATTGAGACGCAGGTAGTTTGAGTTGCACCATATCACAAAGTCCTGTATCAGTTTCCTATACTCCTCCTCCTGTCCATTCCTGACACACCCCACTATGGCCGAGTCTTATTTAAGAGTCTGATAACAGTGGATAGAAGCTGTCCTTAAGCTTGGCAATACATGCTGTTGAACTCAATTCCTCGAATAATAGGCCAACTCCCCATAACACCTTCTTAACTACTCCATCAACTTACCATAGCAACTTTGAGGGATTTATGGAAATCATTGGCTCCTTCCTATTTCTCATCTTGTCATAGACACATCCCTGGGGAGTTCCGCACGTGATGACGAAGGAGTGTGAAGCTATATCATCACTGTTGGTTCTCTGGCCACCATATGACTGAAATACAAGGGACCAAGAGAAGTGATCTCTTGCATCTTTGTGTAAATGAATGTTAGCCATGTCAAACACAACATTCAGGAGCCGAGGTGGGGAGGGGAATCACCTTAACAACCAGACTGGATTCAAACAATAGATTTCCAAATAAGGCTGCTGTTCCTTAAGGACTTTACTAAAGGAAGTTATACGCAGTTGAAGTCATCTCCAAGAAATTGAATGGAAGAGTGGAGAATGAAAAACACCAGAGGTTCTGCAGATGCTGAGAGTCCATAAGGCCATTAGATCTTAAAATATAAGAGGAGAATTAGGCATTTGAATCTGCTCCACCATTCTATCATGTCTGATATATTATTGCTCTCAACCCTATTCTCCTGCCTCATTCCCATAAACTTTGATGCCCTTACTAATCAATCAACCTCTACTTTAAATATACCCAATGACTTGGCCTCTGCAGTCATCTTTGGTAATGAATTCCATAGATTCACCCCTCTGGTTACTGAATTTCCTTGTTATCTCTGTCCTAATGAGACATCCTTGTATTCTCAGCCTGCACCCCCTGGTCCTTGACTCCTCCACTACAGGAAACATCCTCTCCGCATTCACTCTATTATGGTCTTTAAATATTTGATAGGTTTCAATGAAATCCACCCCTCATTCTTCGAAATTCCAGCAAGTGCAGGTCCAGGGCCATCAGACACTTCCCATGCATTAAACTTTTCATTCCCGGGATCATTTTTGTGAACCTCTCCAGTGTCGGAGCAGCACATACAATGGTGGAGGAACTCAGCAGGTGCTGCCTGACCTTCCGAGTTCCTTGATGAGAGAATGAAGCTTCATTGATATGATTTATGAAAATCTGGAAAATTTGGACTCAGTTTCACAGGATAAATTTTTAGTGACAGGAATCCTGGGATGCAGTAAGGTAAGCTTTTGGCATGATGAAAGAACTTGGTGATTACTGAGCAAATTTATCTCATGAGTAGCAGAATCACAAGAAATTAATTTTTCATGATTGGTCTCTTGTCTACTTTGAGCGACTTTATCCTGCCAGGATGAAAATTGGGGAAAGTAAATAGATTTCATTATTCTAGTGTAGGGGAAATTGAGGTTGCAGCATCTGACTGCTCTCCACAATGAAGAACAGATTTGTTGACATGGATGGGACCGGATTTAGTTTAATGATCTCCTGGAACTAACTTGCTGAAAGAAAATACCAGGAGATTTTCTTACCTTAAGCCATATTCTAGGCCAGATTCAATGGCTTTTAGTGGTTAAAATTAGATCGATAAAGCATGTAGCCCTGAGTGGCTCTGCACAGGAAAATACTCAGAGTGAGAGGATTCTAACATTATAAACTTCCAAAAATGTAATTAATCTTTAATTTCACTAGCACATCTTTTTATTATGCTAATTGATAAACCTTTTACAATCAGCTGTTCATCTTTATAGAGTCACAGAGTCATAAAACACTACAACACAGAACAGGCCATTCAGCCCATCTAGTCTGTGGAAAACTATTAATATGCCCAGTGCCATCAAGCTGCATCTGGACTATAGCTCTCCATACCCTCCCCATCCATGTACCTATACAAATTTGTCACATCCACTACTTCCACTGGCAGCTCTTTCCATACTCTTGCCAACCTCTGAGTAAAGAAGATTCCCCTCATGATCAATCTCTAGTCTACTTTGAGTGATTTAATCCTACCAGGGTGAAAATTGGGGAAAGTAAATAGATTTAATTACCCAGGTGTAGGAGAAGTTGATTTTGCAGTATTTGACTGCTCTTCAGAGTGAAGAGCAGATTTCTTCACATGGACAGGACTGGATGCTGATGCTCTTCTTGGCATAATAATAATGTTTTGTAGATGACCTACCGGAAGAAAATACCAGGAGAATTTTCTCACCTGAAGTCATATCCTAGGCCAGATTCAATGGAGGTTAAAATGCAGTTGAAAATACAACACATTTGGATAGCAGTAGAAGGATCAGTCCGAGTCAGCATGGATTTATGAAGGGAAAATCATGCTTGACTAATCTTCTGGAGTTTTTTGAGAATGAAACTATGAAAATGGACAAGGGGGAGCCAGTGGATGTCGTGTACCTGGACTTCCAGAAAGCTTTTGATAAACTCCCACATAGGAGATTAGTGGGCAAAATTAGGGCACATGGTATTGGGGGCAGAGTACTGACATGGATTGAAAATTGGCTGGCTGACAGGAAACAAAGAGTAGCGATTAACGGGTCCCTTTCGGAATGGCAGGCTGTGACCAGTGGTGTACCGCAAGGTTCGGTGCTGGGACCGCAGCTGTTTACAATATACATGAATGATTTAGATGAAGGGATTAAAAGTAACATTAGCAAATTTGCTGATGACACAAAGCTGGGTGGCAGTGTGAAATGTCAGGAGGATGTTATGAGAATGCAGGGTGACTTGGACAGGTTGGGTGAGTGGGCAAATGTATGGCAGATGCAGTTTAATGTGGATAAATGTGAGGTTATCCACTTTGGTGGCAAGAACAGGA
This sequence comes from Hemitrygon akajei, assembly GCF_048418815.1. NCBI lineage: Eukaryota > Metazoa > Chordata > Chondrichthyes > Myliobatiformes > Dasyatidae > Hemitrygon > Hemitrygon akajei. The sequence continues at coordinate 108,530,709 of NC_133132.1, read as the reverse complement.
AGGCAGATTACTATATAAATGGAGTCAAGTTAGGAAAAGGGGAAGTACTTCGAGATCTAGGTGTTTTTGTACATCAGTCAATGAAAGCAAGCATGCAGGTACAGCAGGCAGTGAAGAAAGCTATTGACATGCTGGCTTTTATAACAAGAGGAATTGAGTATAGGAGTAAAGTGGTCCTTCTGCAGCTGTACAGGGCCCTGGTGAGACCCCACCTGGAGTATTGTGTGCAGTTTTGGTCTCCAAATTTGAGGAAGGACATTCTTGCTATTGAGGGAGTGCAGCGTAGGTTCACAAGGTTAATTCCCGGAATGGCGGGACTGTCATATGTTGAAAGATTGGAGCGACTGGGCTTGTATACACTGGAATTTAGAAGGATGAGAGGGTATCTGATTGAAACATATAAGATTATTAAGGGATTGGACACACTGGAAGCAGGAAGCATGTTCCCACTGATGGGTGAGTCCAGAACTAGAGGCCACAGTTTAAGAATAAGGGGTAGGCCATTTAGAACAGAGATGCGGAAAATCTTTTTCACCCAGAGAGTGGTGGATATGTGGAATGCTCTGCCCCAGAAGGCAGTGGAGGCCAAGTCTCTGGATGCATTCAAGAGAGAGTTAGATAGAGCTTTTATAGATAGCGGGGTCAAGGGATATGGGGAGAGGGCAGGAACAGGGTACTGATTGTGTATGATCAGCCATGATCACAGTGAATGGCGGTGCTGGCTAGAAGGACCGAATGGCCTACTCCTGCACCTACTGTCTATTGTCTATTGTCTAAAATGGATTCACCCTTGAATGATTCTACAGAGGAAATACTCAGAGCGAGAAGATTCTAACATTATCAACTCCTCAAAATGTAATTAATCTTTAATTTCACAGGGGCATCTTATTTTTATTGTGCTGATTGATAAACCTTTTACAACCAGTTGTTCAGCTTTACTGTTCTAGCCTTTCATAGAATGAGTTTATTTGCTCGTCACCCTGAGTACTGGAGAGGATTCAGTCTGGTGTTAAAACAGGAAAAGGATTCGGCCCATAAACTTTCTCCTTCAAATGGTATCTGACCTTCTTGACACATCACTTTCTGTTCTTCCCTTCAACTCATCAGCATTCATGTCTTCTTCCATTTTGATCAGGCCTCTAAATATTGTAAATGGGCAAAGAGCGAATTTGGAATATTGGAAGTGGTGATGGTACTTGATGTATGGCTCATTCACTTTATATCTTGGGTAGAGGCCATAAGTTTGCAAATGATTGTAATTATAATACACTTTGAATTTTAATATTAATGAAAAATCAAGGTTGTTTAAGATTCAAGATTGTTCAACATCATTTCCAGTACACAAGTGTAAAGGAAAATGAAATAATCGTTATTCCTGATCCGATGCAGCAACAAACACAGTAAGATAAAGAACACAATAAGTATAAATGCAAATGATAGTGTATATACATTACTGTAAATTACAAGGATATATAAAATTATACAGCACCTTTATCAGGGTCTTAGCCCAAAACATCGACTATTTGTTCCTTTCCATAGATGCTGCCTGACCTGCTGAGTTCCTCCAGCATTTTGTGCGTGTTGATCTGCATTTCCCGCATCTACAGAATCTCTTGTGTTTCCGTTAACCATTCTTTTCTTGAATCAACCAACACAACCCTAATCACTTCCTCTGTATAACAACACTGTGACCATCTTGACTACTTTATGTTACAATTGACATTGCTTTTGCTTTGTTCTAATTGTGTTCTTTCTCACATAATTGTGCATAATTTATGTTTTTTTCTTGTGAATGCTGCTTATCCAATGGTCTGCATCTGTGATTTGCTGCGAATAAGTTTTTCATCACACCTGTTCATACATGCACTTTGGAGCTGACAATAAACCTGACTTTGACTTTGAAACAAGAGCACACAGAGAAAACCCATGCGGTCACAGGGAGAACATACATACTGCACACAGACAGCAACTGAGGTTAAAAACGAACCTGGGTCTTTGGCACTGTGAGGCAGTAGCTCTACTAACTATGCCACTGCATTGCCACAGATAAACTAGTAATTTATGATGCGTTAGTTTTGGCCTTGTTCATACATTTATGTCGGATCTTCATTTAGCAACCTATATCATATTTAACCTGTATAAGTTAATTAAAAATTGTACTATGTTGATTGAATTGCTGCCTCTGAGAAAGCATAACTGTGACTGCATGCTCAATCATCCTGAAGTCATTACTATACTGAACTGCAAACATCTTTTTAACTGGTGCTTGGCAGCACAGAGTCATAGAGTCATAGGGCACTGCAACACAGAAATAGGTACTCTGGCCCACCTAGTCTGCGCAAATTATTATGCGGCATAATCCCATCGACCTGCACGTAGACCATAGCCCTATATATACCTTCCATCTGCATACCTATCCAAACTTCTACTATGTATTGCAATTGAACCCACATCCACCACTTCATCTGAGAGCTTCTTCCACACTCTCACCACCCTCTGAGTGAAGTTCACCCTCATGTTCCCCTTAAATATTTCACCTTTCACCCTTAACCTCTAGTTCTAGTTTCACCCAACCTCAGCGGAAAAAGCTTGCTTGCATTTACCCTATCTATGCCCTCATAATTTTGTATACTTCTGTCAAATCTTCCTCATTCTTTTATGCTCTAGGAAGTAAAGCCCTAACCTATTCAACCTTTCCCGATAACTACAGGCCTCAAGTCCTGGCAACATTTTTGTAAATTTTTTCTGCACTTGTTCAATCTTATTGACATCTTTCCTGTAGATAGCTGACAAAAATTGCACACAAAACTCCAACAGTGGTGATATGAAAAGTAAAAAAAAATCCTTGTAGATGGTGGTGCACACTGTTGCTTAGCCACTTACGCAAACTCTGAACAATTCAGCTTTTGACATTTACTTGAACAGTGATTCAAAGCAGAGTGGAGAAGATGAAAGAAAATTATCACATCAGTGTAGCTGAACAAATTGTACCGAGAGATTCTTGGAAAATGTATGCACTCTATTATGCTTTGCCAACATTTTCCAATTCAATACAGTATTTCAGGTCCAAGCACTGTGCATGGGATGTCATGGTAGAGTAGCAGTTAGCGCAATGTTGCTGCAATTCCAGTACCATCTGTAAGGAGTTTGAACGTTCTTCCTGTGAACTGTATGTGTTTCCTTTGAGCGCTCCAGTTTTGTCCCACACTCCAAAGATGTACTGTTTCGAAGGTTGACTGCTCATTGTAAATTATCCTGTGATTAGGCCGAGGGAAAATAGGTGGGTTGCTGGGTGGTGCGTCTCATTGGGCTGGAAGGCTCTATTCTGCGCTGTTTCTCCAAATAAGTAAGTTTCTCCCCAGTTTATTTATTGTTTCCTTCTTTATATTTGCACAGCTACAACATTAGGGATGCCAGGCAGGATAGCTTCTCTCGTGGGTTGTGGGAAGGCAGGGAGACCTCCAGTGTCCCTGACAACTTCACCTGCAAGATGTGCATCCAGGTACAACTTCTAACAGGGTCTGAGACATTTTGGATCAAGTCCTTAGCATCCTTAAGTGGGAGGGTGAGCAGCTAGAGGTCACGGTCCATGTAGATATCAATGACACGTGCATAGCCAAGTGCATTGGAAGAACTACCAATATTAGACAGGACATGCCTGTTATATTTGCCTTATGGCCTCAGCTTAATTGGGTGAGGTTACTTTGCCAGCAGACAGTACAACTGGGGGCATGACTTGGCCAGCTATCAAAACTTTTGCTGCTATGTTTTAAGTGTGACTCATTCCAGTCCATCTACAGTACATGCCACCAGTTGTAGGCTGAAGATCCTGGCACCACATATGACCTTACCTTTCAGGATTTAGTTCAGAAAAGTCCATCTGCAAATACGGTTTAGTGCACAACTAACAGGTCACTCCAGCAGCAAGCTGCTCGCAGTTAGATTGGATCCATAATTGGCAATGTCCCATACACCATCAGTCTTCAGGCCATGAGACTTATTGACTTGTGCTAATTATTTTTTTTGTGACAATGCACTATCACAAGTATATCTGTTGTGTGGTGTTGGTGCTGTGCTTTGCACCTTGGCCTTGGAAAAACACATTTTAGTTCAGCTGCATGCATGTCTGATTGAATTATAATTCAACTTGAATGTTACAGGGAATATTAATTTGACATTTTGTTCTCTGATAATTCCAACAATACTTTCATATATTTTGCATGCATCCAATGGACATTTTAATAGAAAACAGTATTTGTGAAATTTAAGAACCATTGACATAGGTAGAAAGAATGACAAGTTTCTGCAAAGTGAGTTCAGGGAGTTGGGTGCTAAGTTAAAGGACAGAACCTCTAGGGTTGTGATCTCAGGATTGCTACCTGTGCCATGTGTTAGTGAGGCTAGAAATAGGAAGATCACACAGCTTAACACATGGTTAAGGAGTTCATGTAAGAGCGATCAATGGACTTGCTTTCAGGGCAGGTGGGACCTGTACAGAAGAGACGATTTAGATAGATAGATAGATAGATAGATACTTTATTCATCCCCATGGGGAAATTCAACTTTTTTCCAATGTCCCATACACTTGTTGTAGCAAAACTAATTACATACAATACTTAACTCAGTAAAAAAATATGATATGCATCTAAATCACCATCTCAAAAAGCATTAATAATAGCTTTAAAAAGTTCTTAAGTCCTGGCGGTAGAATTGTAAAGCCTAATGGCATTGGGGAGTATTGACCTCTTCATCCTGTCTGAGGAGCCTTGCATCGATAGTAACCTGTCGCTGAAACTGCTTCTCTGTCTCTGGATGGTGCTATGTAGAGGATGTTCAGAGTTATCCATAATTGACCGTAGCCTACTCAGCGCCCTTCGCTCAGCTACCGATGTTAAACTCTCCAGTACTTTGCCCACGACAGAGCCCGCCTTCCTTACCAGCTTATTAAGACGTGAGGCGTCCCTCTTCTTAATGCTTCCTCCCCAACACGCCACCACAAAGAAGAGGGCGCTCTCCACAACTGACCTATAGAACATCTTCAGCATCTCACTACAGACATTGAATGACGCCAACCTTCTTAGGAAGTACATTCGACTCTATGCCTTCCTGCGCAAGGCATCTGTGTTGGCAGTCCAGTCTAGCTTCTCGTCTAACTGTACTCCCAGATACTTGTAGGTCTTAACCTGCTCCACACATTCTCCATTAATGATCACTGGCTCCATATGAGGCCTAGATCTCCTAAAGTCCACCACCATCTCCTTGGTCTTGGTGATATTGAGACGCAGAATTTGTACCTTAACTGGTGGAAGGAGTCTAATACATTTGCATGAGGGTTTCCTAGTGTTGTCTGGTGTTGTATGGGGGGGAGGGTGGTTGGGTAGTGGTTTACGTTAGAGTTGCCCAGGGATGGGAAACCAAGTGCCAGAAAAGATAGTGGAGAGATTGTGGAGAAAGATATTGTTGAGGCCTCAAATAAAGGCAGGAATCAAAAGGTTGAGCATGGTGTGACTAATGTTCTGATCAGTGTCTATTTCAATGCAAGAAGTATTGTAAGAAAGCCAGATGAGCTCAGAACTTGAATCAACAGTTGGAATAATGATATTGTAGCCATTAATGAGACTTGGTTGTAGGAAGGGCAGTTCTGTCAGCTCAGTGTTCTGGGGTTCTCCTGTTTTAGATGCGACAGAGCAGGAGGGATTATAAGGGGACGGGTGGTGTTATTTGTCAGGGTGGTGCAGTGCTTAGTCAGGATGGAATGGAGATCTAGTTTGGTGAGGCTATATGAATGGAACTGAGGAATATGAAAGGTATGCCCGATTTATTACAGACAACCCAACAGTCTTCAGGATTTAAAGGAACAAATTTGTACAGAAAATGCAGAGTGGTGTAAGAAACATAAGCTTGTTATAGTAGGTGATTTCAACTTTCCACATATTGATTGGGACTCTCATACTGTAAAAAGAATGGATGGGATAGAGTTTGTCAAATGTGTTCAGGATTGTTTACTTAATCAGTACGCAGAAGTCTCAATCGGAGAGTGTGTAATACTGGATCTGCTACTAGGGAATGAGACATGGCAGGTGACAGAAGTTTGTGTATGTGAACATTTTACAGCTAGTGATCATAATGCCATTAGTTTCAAATTAAATATGGAAAATAATAGGTCTTGTCTGCAGGTTGAAATTCTAAATTGGAGAAAGGCCAATTTTGATGGTATCAGAAAGGATCGATCATGTGTGGATTGAGACTGGTTGTATTCTGGCAAATGTGTACTTAGTAAGTGGGAGGCCTTCAAAAGTGAAATTTTAACACTATAGAGTTTGTATGTTCCTGTCAGAATAAAAGGTAAGGGTAACAGGTTTAGGGAACCTTGGTTTTTGAGAGATATTTTTTACTGGTTAAGTAAAAAAAGGAGGTTCACAGTAGGTAGGAACAAATGAGGTACTTATAGAGGACAGGAAGTGCAAAAGAACATTTTGGAAAGAAATCAGGAGGGCTAAAAGAAAGCATGAGGTTGCCCTGGCAGATAAGGTGAAAGAGAACCCTAAGGGATTCTACAGATACGTTAAGATCAAAAAGACTGCAAGGGACAAAATCGGTCCCCTGGAAGATCAGAATGGTAATCTATGTGCGGAGCTAAAAGAGGTAGAGGAGATATTAAATGGGTTTTCTGCATCTGTATTTAATGTTGTTCCATTGTTTAAGAAAGGCTCTAAAATGAAAAAGAAAATTATAAGCCAGTGAGCCTGACATCAGTAGTGGGAAAGTCAGTGGAAGGTGTGGAAGGTATCCTAAGGGACCGGACATCTGAGTGTTTGGATAGACATGGATGGATTAGGGATTGTCAGCATGGCTTTGTGTGTGGTAGGGAGTGTTTGACCAATCTTATAGGGTTTTTCAAGGAAGTTGGTGAAGGCAAGGATTTGGATGTTATCATAATGGACTTCAGCAAGGCATTTGACAAGGTCCCGTTTGGGAGGCTGGTCAGGAAGATTCAGTCGCTCGGTATTCAAGATTGGAAAGTGGTAGTAGATGGGAAATACACTATGACTGCAGTGGCACAGGTAGATAGGGTCATAAAGAAAGCTTTTGACACATTGGTCTTCATCAATCAAAGTAATGAGTTCAGGAGATGGGATGTTATGTTAAGGTTGTATAAGATATTAGTGACGTCTAATTTGGAGTATTGTGTGCAGTTTTGGTCACTTACCTCAGGAAAGATGTAAATAAGGTCGAACAATTACAGAGAAAATTTACAAGGATGTTGTCGGAAGTAGAGGACCTGAGTTATAAAGAAAGATTGAATAGGTTAGGACTTTATTTCTTGGAACATAGAAGATTGAGGGGAGACTTGATAGAGGTATACAAAATTACAAGGGTATTGATAGGGTAAATGCAAGCAGACTTGTTCCACTGAGGTTGGGTGGACTACAACTAGAGGTCATGGGTTAAGAATGAAAGATGAAAAGTTTAAGGGGAATATGAAAGGAAACTTCTAGACTCAGAGGGTCATGTGTACGTAGAATGAGTGCCAGTGCATGTGGAGCATGCAGGCTTGATTTCGACATTTAAGAGGAGTTTGGATAGGTACATGGATAGTAGACATATGGATGGCTATGATCTGGGTGCAGGTTGATGGGAATCGGTAGTTTAAATGATTCGACATGGACTAGATGGGCTGACGTGTCTGTTTCTTTGACTATGATTCTAAGTATGGCTAACTTTGAAGTCTCCAAGAATAAACTTCTTCCTCATACAGAATTAAGTAATTCATTGATGAACAGGAGGGAATCTGCAGATGTTGGAAATCCAGTGCAACACACACAAAATGCTAGAAGAGCTCCAGAGGTCAGGCAGCATCTATGGAAAGGACAACTATAAACAGTCAATGTTTCAGGCCAAGACACTACATCAAAACCGATAAAAGGTCTTAGCCCAAACCATCGACTGTATATTCCCCTTCATAGATGCTGCCAGACCTGCTTAAGTTTCCCAGCATTTTGTGTGTAGTAGCCTGACAACTGAGTCAGCTGAAGGAACTCAGCAGGTTGAGCAGCATTGGTGGGAGGAAAGGAATAGTTGACTTTCGCCAGGCTCCAGATATCAGCATCTGTCTGCAGTTTCTGATGTGTTCACTACAGAGGAAGAACTCATTCAACTCAATGGACAACAGTGCACTATCAATGTAATTAAAGTTTAATTAAGCTGTAACATTGGTCATTAGAAATTTTAGTTTCTGGGAAGAAAATAAATTTACATTGGCAAAATCATTTTAAATATGAATATTCAAATAAGTATTGACAAAATAGAATGACTAATCAATAAAACAGTCATTGAGGGTGCAAGATTTAATAGATATCTATTATATTCTATATAAGCCAGGCAAATAACCTCTTCCTCAATGTCAGCAAGACAAAGGAGATGATTATGGACTCAGGAGAACTTACACCACTCACACCCCTGGTTACATCAGTGACACAGCAATGAAAACTATGACTTCTGGGAGTGCACATCTCCACGACCTCTCATGGTCACAGAACACATTCCACAATGTCATGAAAGCTCACCAATACTTCTACTTTTGAGGAGGCTGAAGAGAGCTGGACATGGATACTCACATCCTTCTACAGATGCACAGTAGAGAGCATCCTAACATGCTGCATCACTGCATGGTACATGAATTCATTGCAGCAGACAGGAAGGCTCCATACAAGTGGTCAAAACTGTTTAATGCATCATTGTCACCAGCCTACCCACCATCAAAGACATATATTCAGAAAGGTGCTGGAAAAAGGCCAGTAACATCGTAAAGGATCTCAGATACCCTGCTCAAGGACCATTTTTCCCACTCCCATTAGAGAGGAGGCTACATAGCACTACATAGCATCCATGCCAGCTTCACCAGACTCAAACACAATTACTTTCCCAAAACTGATCAACAACTCTACCCATTAACCATCCCTCCACATTCTCACCACCTCTAGTTTATCAATTCCTGTTGGTCACCCTATGTACAGACCCTCCTGTGCCTAGCATCACTTTATGGGCAAACAATTGTTCTATGTACTGTATATTCTATCAAGCTTGATAAGCTACCTGGACCAGATGGACTACACCTCAGGGTTCTGAAGGAGGTGGCTGAAGAAATTGTGGAGACATTAGTGATGATCTGTCACAAATCACTAGATTCTGGAATGGTTCTGGAGGACTGGGAGATTGCAAATCTCACTCCACTCTTCAAGAAGGGAGGGAGGCAGAAGAAATTAAATTATAAGCCAGTTCGCTTGACCTCAGTGATTGTGAAGATGTTAAAGTTGATTGTCAAGGTTGTGGTTTCAGGGCATTTGGAAGCATATGATAAATAGGCCAAAGGAAGCATGGTTTCATTCAGGGACAAGCAGGATAGACAAAAGGGAATGTTGTGCACTTGGATTTTCAGATGGCCTCTGACAAGGTGATGCACATGAGGCTGCCCAACAAGATAGGAGCTCATGTTATACACAAAAGATACTAGCATGGATAAAGCATTGGTTTGTTGGCAGGAGGCAAAGAGTGGGAATAAAGGGAGTGTTTTCTGATTCTTTGCTGGTGACTAATGGTGTTTGGCAGGGTTTGGTTTTGGGACTGCATCTTTTTAAGTTGCCAATAATTTGGATAACAGAATTGATGGATTTGTGGTCAGGTTTGCGGACAATATGAAGATAGGTGGAGGGGCAGGTAGTGTTGAGAAAGCAGGTAGGCTGCAGAAGGTCTTGGACAGATTAGGAGAATGGGCATAGAAGTAGCAAATGGGAAGTGTGTGGTCATGCATTTTGGTAGAAGGAATAAAAGCAGGGGGAAATTTCAAAAAATCTGAGGTGCCAAGGGAATTGGAAGTCCTCGTGTAGAATTCCTTAAAGGTTAATTTGCAGGTTGAGTCGATGGTGAGGAAGCCAGTTGCAACTTTTAGCATTCATTTTGAGAGTCCTAGAATATAAAAACAAGGATATAATGCTGAAACTTTATATGGCACTGGTGAGGCCACACTTAGAGTATTGTGATCAGTTTTGGGCCCCTTATTTAAGAAAGGATAGACTGACATTGGAGAGGGTTCAGAAGAGGTTTACGAGAAATCAAAGGCTTATTGTATGAGAGCTGATTGATGGCTCTGGCACTTTATTCGCTGGAATTTAGAAGAACGAGGGAAGGGTCTCATTGAAACCTATCAAGTGTTGAAAGGCCTTGATAGAGTGGATGTGGAGTGGATGTTTCCTGTAGTGGAAGGGTCTAGGACCAGAGGGCACAGTCTCAGAATAGAGGGATGGAGATGAGAAAGAATTTCTTTAGCCAGAGGGTGGTGAATCTGTGGAATTAATTGCCGCAGGCGGCTGTGGAAGCCAGGACATTGGGTATGTTTAAGGTGGAGGTTGATAAGTTTTTGATTCATCATGGCATGGAAGGTTATGTGGAGAAGGCAGGAGAATGGGGTTGAAAGGGAAGTGGATCAGCCCTGATGAAATGGTGGAGCAGACCCGATAGGCTGAATGGTCTAATTCTTCTCCTATGTCCTATGGTCTCATGTATTACAATGTACTGCTGCCACAAAACAACACATTTCATGACACACATCAGTGATATTAAACCTGATTCTGATTCTGATTTGAGTGAGGAATCTCAATGGAGCAGGAAACAGTGTTAATATTTTAGCTCAAGGACATCATCCCAGGCATCACAGCTGAGAACATATCTGAATTCTGGTGGTTATTATTTCCAGACGTAATGGAGAACCTTTCAAAAACACTCCTGGCAAAATATCTTCAAATGTTCATTTTCTCCTGGTGTCCATAAATTATTGAGTGTTTTCAGCAGTCTTTGTCTTGTTTTCTACAGCACCCTGTTGTTTCTGTTTACATGGCTCAGAACTGGTGACTAGATGGGTCAATATTGTACACAACAGACAGTGCACTTGTTTCCAGGTCATCCTGGGAGTGTACAAGAGTTGGCATGCATGTTGTATTCTGAATTCAACAAGGTCAGGCAGGTACCAACTCTCCCTTGATTTTCAATGGTTCATAATATCTGATATAAACATGACCCCAAAATTCGATCTGTATGTTCTCATCAGAATATTCAAAGGTGAGATAGTGTGTAAAATATGGACAAGTGGCTGAATTGTTATCCTAAGAGTTACAGGGACTTTGCTGTTTCTTTACTTGTTGAACAAGATTGTCATGAACTCACAATTTGAAAGTCAAGATCAAATTTATTGTAATCTGCACAACTACATGTATGCACAGGTGCAATGAAAAACTGACTTGTTGCAGCATCATAGGCACAGAGTATCAGGTAAGCAGCATTCACAGAAAACATAAATTATCAACATGAATTATATAAAATTATGCAATAAAGCACACAATTAGAACAAAGAAAACAAGGAGCATTGTAGTGCAAAGTGATCAGAATGGTCATGGTGTTGTCATACTGGCTGGTTCAAGATCCAAATGGTTGAAGGGAAGTGGTGGTATGGGACTTCAGGCTTCTGTACCCCCAGCCCCAAGGTAACTGCAAGAAGATGGCAGGGATTCTTGATGATGGGTGTTGCTTGTTGAGGTAGTGCCCCCTATAGACACCAGCAATGGTTGGGTAGGGACATACCTGTGATGTACTTGGCAGAGTCCACTGTGCTCTGCAGCTTCTAATGTTCCTGTGCATCTGAGTTGTCACACCAGACCAAAATACTTTCAACCTGTTGAAATTGGTGAGAGTGTTCAGTGATAAACCAAACCTCTTTAACCTTCTGAGAAACCAGATTTGCTAGTGCATCCTCCTTGTGTTTACATCCCTGTGCTGGTCAAGGTAGGTCATCATAGGTATAATCACCCAGGAACTTAAAGTTGCTAACTCTCCACCACTGATCCACCAATGTAGGCTGGAGGTTGTTCAACCCCCTTTCCCCTCCTGGAGTCAACAATCAGTTCTTTAGTTTCACTGACATAGAGCGAGTTGTTGCTTCACAATATAAGCACAAGAGATTCTGCGGATGCTGGAAATCCAGAGTAACACACACAAAACGCTAGAAGAACTTGGCAAGTCAGGCAGCATATGTGGACAGGAATAAGCAGTCGATGTTTCAGGCCGAGACACTTCATCAGGAATAGAAAGGAAGAAGGCGAAAGAAGGAAGGGAAGGAGTACAAGCTGGCAGGTGATAGGTGAGACCAGGTGAGAGGGAAGATGGGTAGGAGGGGCATGAAGTGAGAAGCTGGGAGGTGATAGGTTGAAAACAAAAAGGTCTGAAGAAGCAGCTATCTGATAGGAGAAGAAAGTGGACCATGAGAGAAAAGGAGGGAGGAGGGGCATCAGACAGTGGCGTGGGCAGATGTGGAGAAGGGATGGAGTATTAGAGGAACCAGGATAGGGAATGGAAAAAGACAGAATGGGGAGAGGGGGTGTGGAGAAATTACCACAAGTTAGAGAAACGAACTTTCATGCCATTTAGGTTGGAGGCTTCCCAAATGGAATACGAAGTGTTGCTTTTCAAGCTGAAAGGGGCCTCATCGTGACTGTAGAGGAGGCCATGGACAAACATGTTGAATTGGGAATGGAAAGTAGAATTACACTGGGTGAGCTCCGGGAAATCTCACTTTTTGTGATGGATGGAGTGGGGGTACTTGGCGATTCGGTCCTCCAGGTTGCATTGGGTTTGGGTCTCCCTGATGCACTCGGAGCACCGGATTCAGTGGATAACCCCAACAGACTTGCAGGTGAAGTGTTGTCTTGCCTGGAAGGACTTTTTGGGGGCCTGAATGGCAGTGAGGGAGAAGTGGAGAGGGGCACAGTAGATGCATGCTCCATCTCAATAACGCTGAAACCAGTCTGAAGTTGCAGCAAGCAGCAGAATGGTTGAAGTATTTTTATGAGATTATTCAGTGCACAGTTTGTCATTGCAAAGAAAATGACAAGTGTGAGTCAGGCCCCTTATCCAGTTCTCATCGCAGTCAATCATCTTGTTGCTATTTTGGCTGAACATTGTCTCAGTGCAGACTGAAGATCTGCAGGAGTTTGCCGCTGTTCTCTTTATATGTGGTGTTTATGAGGGCACTTACTTCCTGACAGACCGACTGCATGTGCAATTTGAGAAGGGAAATTCTGAAATAAACCCGGCAATTTTTGGAAATGCTGAAGGGGGCAGGCAGCATCCAGTGGGAAAGCCCATTATTGTGCTTGATCCAAGCCTCTCTTCTCCTCTCACTTACTCCCTCGTAGTTCAAGATTCAAGCTTGTTTAACGTCATTTCGAGGACACATGTGTCAAGGAGATGGAAATAGTTGGTACTCCAGATCTGATGCAGCACAAAAAAGCACAAGGAGGTAAAGAACACAAAAATAAAGAAAAAACACAATCAATATAAATATAAACGGTTTGTACATAAGATAGCTTGCATACATAGATTGATTGTATGTATGTAAAATTACACCAGGCATAGCAGCATCTGTATGTAAGGCGACAGGAAATGATAAAGTAGTTATAGTTGGGGGAGTGGAGGGATGGGTTAGTATGTGGAGGTGTTAAACAGCCTTGCTACTTGAGGTAAGTAATTGTTGTTGAGTCTTGTGGTCCTGGTGTAGATGTTATGCAGCCTCCTCCCTGATGGAAGTGAGACAAAACAATCCATGAGCAACTAATATTCCTTTTGCTGCTTGCTTTTTACAGATCATTGATAGGAGGTCTTTGAACCACAATATTGGACCAGATTGCACTGTGTTCAAGGTTCTGCCAACTTTCATACCTGCATTATGCAAAGCAGGGGACAGAAACTTGCTGTAATCATCTGCTGAGGCTGTATAAGACATTGGCCAGACTACAGCTTGAGTATTGAGAGCAGTTTTAGAAAAGATGTGCTGTCATTGGAGAGGTGTCCAGAAGAGAGTCATGAAAATTATACCAGGGATGAAAGGGTTAACTTGGGAGGAGTGTTCAGTGGTTCTGGGCCTGTATACATGACAACGTAGGAGAATGAGGGGGGATCTCATTGAAACATTGAATATTGAAAGGCCTAGATAAAGTAGGTGTGGAGATGATGTTTTCTATAGTGGGGGAGATTTGGGTTATATATATATATCTCTTTGTGACTGTATGCTTTATTGAAACATAACCATATATGTTATTTATGCTATGTGCAATGTGCTGTGCTGTTGGCACAACATTGTGGGTGGAAGGGCCATTATTGTGCTGTACTGTTTTATGTTCTATGCACCAAATAAGAAATTGCCGTCATGAGGACCGAGAAAGCTTCACAGTATGTTACAGGACATGTTAATTATTCTGCAACAGGTTGAGCAGCCTTGTGAATTGTGGGTTGGTGTAGCAGTGCTTGGTTTATATTTCCGGTGCTTTGTATTCCTGTTTCAATGCTCAAGTTCCCAATGCTGTTTAGTACCTGCCGCTACTTCTGCTCTGATATCTCAGAGGTAGGCGGGCTGTAACTTAGCTCAAGGTTGCAGCTGGGCAGAGATTCCTGCTCTACCTTCAGGTGTACTCACAAAACATGGAAAAGGGACAGAAGCATCATGAACCATCCCACCCAGCCTGTTTGCTCCTCTCCCATTAGGGAGGAGGCAATGTAGCATCCGTGGCAGGAACATCAGACTCCAAAAAAGTTACTTTCCCTATGCCATCAGGCTGATCAACACCTCCAACCCACCACCACTATGTTATCATTTCCTGTCAATTACTCTGTACCTAGCATCACTGTATGTACATAAATATAACCAGTATATGTATATAAGCTAGTCTTATATATGTATATTTATTGTGTTTTTTGTTTCTTAATGTTTATTGTGTTGTTATACATATATATGCTATGTCAAATCCTGAGTAACAATAATTTTGTTTGCATTTACACCTAGAGTCACGGAGTCATAGAACACCACAGCACACAAACAAGTTCTTTGGCCTATTTGGTCCATGCTGAACTATTAATCTGCATTGTGCTGTGCTATTGACCTGCACCCGGACCATTGCCCTCCATACCTCTCTGATCCAAGAGTCTACCCAAATCTCTATTAAATGTTGAAACCAAGCTTGCATCCACCACTTGTGCTGGCAGCTTGTTCTACACACTCACCACCCTCTGAGTGAAGAAGGTCCTCCTCAGCTTCCCCTTACGTATTTCACCTTTTATCCTTAACCCATAACCTCTAGTGCTAGTCTCACCCAACCTCAGTGGAAAAAAAAGACTTACATTTACCCTAACTTTGCCCCTCATAATTTAGTGTATCTTTATCAAATCTCCCATCATTCTTCTGCACTCTAGGGGATAAAGTCCAAACCTATTCAACCTTTCAGTACTTGTGTACTGAAGAATGACAGGAAATAATCTTGAATGTGAGTGTAAAAACACTTTTGCCCTGTCTGGAGGTTTGAACTCTGCACTGTAATATTCTCGAGGCTTTGTTTGAGGATGAGAGGCAGGTTACTGACTCCATGTGGTGAGAAAGAACATGGCAATTCATCCTTTTCAAAAGGAGGGATTTTCAGAAATAGCAAAGATATTAAGGAAGCTAGAATACAACTTCAGCTGGCAGTGCCTGTCTGGACTCTAAGGCTGTGGGGGAAGTATTTTTACAGCACCATTTCATTGCAGTTGGGTATGCATTCCTTCAACCTTAGAATTTTTGCCAGAAAACTGCCTACAAGTTGCTCACAGCTTGAATCAGCTGGGGGATTGTCCTCTCGATTTTTAAAAGATTAAAGATTAGCTTTATTTGTCTCAAGTACATGGAAACATACGGCGAAATGTGTTGTTTGCATTTTAAAATTGTGTCGTCAGCACGGTTTGTTGTCTCTTGCACATTGGTTGTTTGTCTTTATTTTAGGTTTCAGTATCTGCAGTTGTCTTTTTTTAAATTTAATTTATTGTAACGTTCTGACTGATTGCATCTTCCAGTCATCCACGTGCTCATGGATATGTGCCACGTGTCCCCTTCAGAGAAAGAGCACAAGGAAAGGCTGACTGAGTGGCAGGAGGAGGTCCTTTATGCATTGCTTCATGCTGTGTGCAACTTTTCAGTGATTCTATTTTGTGTATTCACAATGAATGCCCACAAGTATATGAATCTCATGGTAGTATATGGTGACATGTAGGTATGCACTTTGATGATAAATTGACTTTGAATTTTGAAATGAAATCAACAAGGACTGTGCCAGGCAGCACACATGTGTCGCCATGCTTCTGGCACCAACATAGCATATCCACAACTCTCTAACCCGACCCCGTACATCTTTGGCATGTGGGAGGAAACTGGAGCACTTGGAAGAAAGCTACTCTGTCATGGGGAGAATGTAGAAACTCCTTACATGGCAACACAACAAAATGAATCCCGATCTGTGGCTGCTGGTGCTGTAAAGCAGTGCACTAACCACAACACTGCTGGGCAAAAAATCATTTTAGGAACTTGGCATTTGAACTCATTTTCTGAAACTGTCGGTGTCTGCAAGAGGTCTTCTGGACCCTTTACTGAAAGAAAAACAATTGACAAATTCTCTGCAGTGATTTTGAAAATTGCAGAAAAATGCTTTGTTGTGCCGTACCTGGGTTAGTCATCGCCTGGGGGATGGGGTTATTTGGCTGAAAGACAAGTTCTCTTGCTCAGCTTGTCACCCAGAGATGGTGTGCATTTGCAAAGGGCTTTGAGCTGTCGGCTCAGAACCAAGAAACTGAAACAGGGAACCTTTCAGTCAGAAGGAACAAAGTTTAGCTTCACAGAAACAAAATGGAAGAGCTTGCTTCTACGTGAGTGGATTGACAACCAGGGTCCATGAATGTTTCCAGCTGATATGTGCCGATTCTCCTTTCCCACCTTACATATTTATGATTTTATTGAGATACAGTGCTGAATAGGTCCTTCCGGCACTTCAAATTTCACCATCCAGCAACCCCGGATTTAATCCTGGCCTAATCTTGGAACAATTTACAATGAAAAATTAACCTACTAACCGGTATGTCTTTGGATTGTGGGAAGAAACTGGAGCACCAGGAGATACATATACTTTCCATGGGGAGGATGGACAGACAGGTGAAGTCAGTATTGAAATCTGAACTACCGTGTACCGAGCTGTGATAGCATGTACTAACCGTTACATCATGTCCAGAAAAAAAACTGGAATCAGTTTATTGTCACATGCATCAAATTATTTCATGATTGTTCAATGAAATAAAGAACACAATAATAATAAAAAACTCAAAAGTAAGATGGCTTATATACATAAAGTGATGCTAGTCACAGGAGTGGAGGTATAGCGCAGTTATTGGCATGGTTAGAGCATTGGCTGATTGGTAGGAGCAGTGAGTGGGAATAACAGGATCCTTTTCTGGTTGGCTGCCAATGACTAGTGGTGTTCTGCAGAGGTCAGTATTGGGACTGCTTGTTTTTATGTTGCGTATCAATGATTTGAATGATGGAATAGATGGTTTTGTTGCCAAGTTTGCAGATGTTACAAAGATTGGTGTAGGGGCAGGTAGTATGGAGGAAGCAGGTAGACTGCAGAAGGACTTAAACAGATTAGGAAAATGTGCAAGAGTGGTAAATGAGATACAATGTTGGAAAAATGCATGGTCATGCGCTTTGGTAGTATAAATGTGCAGACTATTTTCTAAATGGGGAGAAAATCCGAAAATGTGAGATGCAGATAAACTTGGGAGTCCTTGTGCAGAACAACCTAAAGGTTAACTTGCAGGAAGAGTCAGTGGTGAGGAAGACAAATGCAATGTTAGTATTCATTTCAAGAAAGCTTGAATATAAGGACAGGATGTGATTTTGAGGCTTTATAAGGCACTGGTGAGGCCTCACCTTGAGTATTGTGAATAGGTTTGAGCTCCTCATCTAAGAAAAGATGTGATGACATTGGAGAGGGTTCAGAGGAGGTTCACAAGGATGAATCTGGGAATGTAAGGGTTATCATATGAGAAACATTTGATAGCTCTGGATCTGTACTCACTGGAATTTAGAAGGATGAAGGAGGGATCTCATTGAAACCTTTCGAATGTTGGAAGGTTTAGACAGAGTAGATGTGGAAAGGATGTTTCTCATGGTGGGGGATTCTAGGACAAGACGGTACACCCTTGAGATAGAGGAGTATCCATTTAAAATAGAAATATGGAGAAATTTCTTTAGCCAGAGGGTGGTGAATTTGTGGAATGTATTACCACAGGCAGCTGTGGAGGCAAGGTCACTGGGTGTATTTGAGGCAGAACTTGATAGGTTTTTGATTGGACATGGCATCAAAGGTTACGGGGAGAAGGCTAGGGAGTGGGACTGAGGTGGGGAAGAAAGGATCAGCCATGGTTAAATGGTGGAGCAGACTTGATGGGCAGATGGCCTAATTCTGCTCCTATGTCTTATGGTCTTACATAAGGTGTCTGACAGGAAATGATAAAGTAGTGGTGTTTGGTGTTGTGGAGTGGTGATGTTGATCAGCCTTTCTGCTTGGTGCTTGGTGAAAGTAACTGTTTTGAACAGAAGAAAATAAATCACAGGGTAGTATATGTACTTTGGCAAAAAAAATTACTTTAATTTTGACTGTACAGTTAGAGAATGATGCAGTACTGGAGACAAAGTGCATGGGCCACGGCCAGGTAGATTGGGAGATCAAGAGTCTGATCATGTTTTAGCATATGAGATGTCATTCAAGGGTTTGTAACAACAAGATAAACACTGTCCTGGAGCTTGATGGTATATATTGGCTGAATTCCCGAGGCAGTAGGAAGTACAAGTAATAGATAAAGTCCATGGAGGAGAAACTGGTTTCTGTGATGAATTGGGCTGTGTCCACAACTGTTTGCTGTTTCTTGTGCTCTTCACAGAGTGGTTGCTAAATCAAGCCCTGATGTACCTGGATAGGACAATTTCTATAGTGCATCGATAAGAATTGTTAAACGTCAACAGGGATATGCAAGTTTCCTCAGACCTCTGAGGAAAACGAAATATGTCATGGATGGCGTAAGGAGCGGAAGAGGGGAATTAATGGAAGTTAGAGAAGTCAATGTTCATGCCATCAGGTTGGAGGCTACCCAGCCGGTATATAAGGTGTTGTTCCTTCAACCTGAGTGTGGCTTCATCTTGTCAGTAGAGGAGGCCATAGACAGACATATCAGAATGGGAATGGGACGTGGAATTAAATTGTGTGGCCACTGGGCGATCCTGCTTTCTCTGGCAGACAGAGCGTAGTTGTTCAGTGAAACAGTCTCCCAGTCTGCATCGGGTCTCATGAATATATAAAAGGCCACACCGGGAGCACTGGACGCAGTATACCACACCAGCCGACTCACAGGTGAAGTGTCGCCTCACCTGGAAAGACTGTCTGGGGCCCTGAATGGTGGTGAGGGAGGAAGTGTAAGGGCAGGTGTAGCACTTGTTCTGCTTACAAGGATAAGTGCCAGGAGGGAGATCAGTGGGAAGGGATGGGGGGGGATGAATAGACAAGGGAGTCACGTAGGGAGCGATCCCTACGGAAAGCAGAAGGGGGGGAGGGGAGGGAAAGATGTGCTTGGTAGTGGGATCCCGTTGGAGGTGGTGGAAGTTACGGAGAATTATACGTTGGACCTGGAAGCTGGTGGGGTGGTAGGTGAGGACAAGGGGAACCCTATCCCGAGTGGTGTGGCGGGCGGATGGGGTGAGGGCAGATGTGCGGGAAATGGGAGAGATGCGTTTGAGAGCAGAGTTGATGGTGGAAGAAGGGAAGCTCCTTTGTTTAAAAAAGGAAGACATCTCCTTTGTCCTGGACTGAAAAGCCTCATCCTGAGAGCAGATGCGGTGGAGACGGAGGAATTGTGAGAAGGGGATGGCATTTTTGCAAGAGACAGGGTGGGAAGAGGAATAGTCCAGGTAGCTGTGAGAGTCTGTAGGCTTATAGTAGATATCAGTAGATAAGCCATCTCCAGAGATGGAGACAGAAAGATCAAGAAAGGGGAGGGAGGAGTCAGAAATGGACCAGGTAAATTTGAGAGCAGGGTGAAAGTTGGAGGCAAAGTTAATGAAGTCGACAAGCTCAGCATGTGTGCAGGAGGCAGCGCCAATGCAGTCATCGATGTAGTGAAGGAAAAGAGGGGGACGGATACCCGTATAGGCTTGGAACATGGACTGTTCCACAAAGCCAACAAAAAGGCAGGCATAACTGGGACCCATACGGGTGCCCATGGCTACACCCTTGGTTTGGAGGAAGTGGGAGTAGCCAAAGGAGAAATTATTGAGAGTAAGGACTAATTCCGCTAGACGGAGGAGAGTGGTGGTAGAGGGAAATTGGTTAGGTCTGGAATCCAAAAAGAAGCAGAGAGCTTTGAGACCTTCCTGGTGGGTGATGCACGTATATAGGGACTGGATGTCCATTGTGAAAATAAGGCGGTGGGGCCAGTGAACTTAAAATCATTGAAAAAATTCAAAGCGTGTGAAGTGTCACGAACATAGGTGGAAAGGGATTGAACAAGGGGGGATAAAACAGTGTCAAGGTATGCAGAAATGAGTTTGGTGGGGCAGGAGCAAGCTGAGACAATGGGTCTACCTGGACAGGCAGGTTTGTGGATCTTGGGTAGGAGGTAGAAGCGGGAAGTGCGGGGTGTGGGAGCTATGAGGTTGGTGGCAGTGGATGGGAGATCTTCAGAGCTGATAAGGTTGGTGATGGTATAGGAGACAATGGCCTGGTGCTCCTTAGTGGTGTCATGATCAAGGGGTAATTAAGAGGAGGTATCAGAGAGTTGTCGCTGTGCCTCGGCCAGGTAGAGGTCAGTACGCCAGACTACAACAGCTCCCCCCTTATCAGCGGGTTTTGTAGTGAGGTTGGAATTGGTGCGGAGGGAGTGGAGAGCAGAGCGTTCGGAAGGAGTGAGGTTGGGATTGGAACATGGTGTGGTGAAGTCGAGACAGTTGATGTCCTGTCGGTAATTAGCAATAAAGAGATCCAGAGCAGGCAGAAGACCAGAGCGGGGTGTCCATGAAGAGGAGGAGGGTTGAAGACGGGAGAAGGGGTCATCAGTGGGGGTTAAAAACCTCATATCTATTTTCCAGTCGACTTCTCTTCAAGATTGTTTAATGTCATTTACCAGTACACAGGTGTAAAGGAGAATGAAATAATTGTTACTCCAGATCTGATATTGCAGAAAAAAAGCACAATATGATAAAGAAAACAAGAATAAGAAAAAATCTCAACAAATATAAATATGTAAGATAGTTTATATACATACATTGATTATATGTCCATAAAGTGACACTAGGAAGAGGAGTGTCTACACATAAGATGACTAACAGGAAATGATAAAGTAGGGGTGATGGGGCTGAGGTGGAGTAGGTTTGTGGGTGGAGGTGTTGATTACCCTTACTGCTTGTGGAAAGTAACTGTTTTAGAGTCTGATGGTCCTGGTGTGGATGCTATGTAGTCTCCTCCCTGATGGGAGTGGAACAAACAGTCCATGACCAGGGTGGGTGGGGATCCTTCATGATGTTTCTGGACCTTTTCTGACACCTTTCTGTATATATGTCTTTGATGGTGGGTAAGCAGGTGCTGGTGATGCATTGGACAATTTTGACTACCCATTAAGGAGCTTTTCTGTCCATTGCAGACTATGCAGTCTTTTTAGGATGCTCTCTACAGCACATCTGTAGATTGACTTAAGTAATTGACTCAGAAAACAGAGGCTTTAGTAAGCTTTCCTGATTGTGTAGTGTGTGTTCTGGGACTATGAGAGATTATGCAAGATGTGCACTCCCAGCTGTTTGAAATTGTTTGCAGCTCCCATTGCTGTGCTGCCGATGTAAAGAGGTGTGTGGTGTGCGAGTGGTTCAAGTTCTCCTGAAGTCAAGAGTCATCTCCTTTATCTTGTTGACATTGAGGAATCGGTTATTTGCGTGGCAAGGTATGAGGCCTTGAGCAGCTCCTCTCTGTGGGCTGTCTCATCGCTGTTGGTGATGAGCCCCACCACTGTTGTGTCATTGGCGAACAACAAAGTGATTCCTCTGCTCACACATCAGTGTGAGCAGAGTTTCAGCAATGGGCCCAGCACACAGTCCATGGGGGCACCTGTGCTGAGGATGATGGCAAGGGAGGAGCGGTTATGTAATCTGACTGTCTGATGTCCATTGGTTAGAAAGTCTAATACCCAGTACCAAGGGGTAGGAGTTTGTTCCCCAATTACTGTGGGGCAATGGTGTTAAATGATGAATTGAAATCCAGAAACAGCATTTTGACATGTGTCTGACAAAGCCTGGTAACTAGCAGATAACCAGCTCAGAAACAATGCAATGGCAATTAATGTCTTGATTTAGGCTCCCTTTCTACGATGAACCTGATGCAGAGATTTAATGATGATTGACTGGAGTTGGAATTGGCATATAGGAGGGAGGTTGACAATGTACTGTACAGGAGGAAGAAACCAAAGGTCCACGAGTCAGTCATCATTAGAGAATTGGTGGTAGACGGGGTTAGCAACTTTAAATTCTTTAGTATCATCATATCAGAAGATCTGTCCTGGGACCAGCATTATGTGCCATTATAAAGAAGACATAACAGTATCTCTGCTTTCTGAGAAGTTTCTACAGATTTGGCATGTCATTAAAACTTTGACAATCTTCTATGGATGGATGTTGGAGAGTATCTAGCCTGTTAGCCTTGAATGGAAAACCCTAAAGTGGGGAACACAGCCTAGTCCACCACAGGCAAATGCCTTCCCACCACTGAGTATATCTATAAGGAGATGTATTACATACACACTCAGTGGCCACTTCATTAGGTAACTCCTAATGAGTGTACGTTTGCAATCACCTGCTGCTGTAGCCCAAGTTTTGATGTGTTGTGCAGAGGAGTTCAGAGGAGAATATCTAGACTGGTTGAAGCTGACAGGAAAGCAACAGTAACTCAAATAACCATGTGCTACAACAGTGATGTGCAGAAGAGCATCTCCAATGCAAAAGAGAGCAAAAATAGAAAGGTAGTATTCATGGGTTCCTTTTTCCTTTTTAAATCTTTTTATTAATTTTAAGAAAAACATAAGTGAAATATGAATACAAAACATTTGAGAGTACATAATTAATAGTTTAAATAGACAATCAGATATGTAATAATCAATATATAAGGCCTCCCAAACTCATAGTATTAATGTAAAAGAATCGAAAAAGAGAGAAAAAAAAACCCCAAAAAAACTAAAAGAAAACTTAAAAAAAAAACTAACCAACATGGGCAATTGCATAATGTTAAATACATACAGTAGTGCTGATAACTCCGAACCTCAATTCAAATAATTAAGGATAATAACAGTAAGGTTTAGGATCAGACCATTTAACTCATATGAAAATGTTGAATAAATGGTCTCCAAGTTTCCTCAAATTTACTTGAAGAATCAAAAACCACACTTCTAATTTTTTCTAAACTCAGACAAGAAATAGTTTGAGAAAACCACTGAAATACAGTTGGAGGGTTAATTTCTTTCCAATTCAGTAAAATAGATCTTCTAGCCATTAATGTAACAAATGCAATCATTCGTTGAGATGAAATGGATAGACGATTATTATCTATCATTGGTAAACCAAAAATTGCAGTGTTCATTGTCCGTTGACCATTCAGTAATCTGATTGTGGAGAGGAAGAATGCCAAGTGTGTGACTTTAGTCTCCTATATCTCCTCCCTGATGATAGTAATGAGAAGAGGGCATATTCTAGGTGGTGGTGATCCTTAATGTAGGATGTGGCTTCTTTCTGATCCTGTGCACTGGCTCCTCCAAACCAGAAGGTCTGAAGAAGCTGCAGAGGCTTGTCAACTCAGCTAGCTCCATCATGGCCACTAGCCTCCCTACCATCAAGGATAGCTTCAAAAGGTGATGGCTTAAAATAGCAGAGACCATCATTAAGGACCCTCATCCTTCAAGACATGCTCCCTTTTCATTACTACCATCAGAGATGGTATGATTGGTTTGAGTGAATCTGCAGGGGTCAGCTTGAAGTGTTTCACCACATCTAAGAAATACCCATACATTTCATGTATCGTCATAGAGTAAACTTAAATACCATATTGTTTCTTGTTGCAGCACCACACTGGTTCAGTAATTGCATCTATTTCTCTTGGGGCTGAGAATGCATTATTTTCACTCCAATATTTAGACAAACAACACAATTGCTTGAGGATTGTAACAGGGAGCTCTGAATTTTATACTCAAGTTTTTGCAGGCTTGTGTCCACTGGAGGCTGGAGGCCTGTGCTGTGGTTAAAGGACTGTATATGTGTGTGGGTGGGTGGGAGGAACAGGTCTTGTTCAAGCTGTTGCTGTGTTCTTTGTTGTTCTACCAAGCATTCTGGGCATACTATATGAGTGCTGGAATAAGTGGCTATACTTCCAGGCAAGAGCTAGTAAGTGATTGGTGGAAACAGGTGAAGGAGCAGTGATCGGCAGATGGAGGAGGGTAGGATGGGAATGGTGATAGAGACAGAGGGTGATAGATGTAGACTACAGTGGAATAGGTGGAGTCCAAGGAGTACAATTCTTGGGTTTAAAGAAATGAACAGATACATGGATACCAAGAAATTGGCCCTTTAAAATTTCCAAAGCTAATACTTTTTCTGAGGGAACTCAGTGATAGTTTCTTCAGAGTTCTGCTTCCCACTCTCAAATCATAGACAAAGCATTAGTCAACAATTTTCTCTGGGGCTCAGGTGACTTTATCAGGTGTGCTCTCTTTGAACAGGACCTTGTTGCCATTAGGCTTTCCAATAATAATGATTTATCTTAATGCAAACATTCATTAGCCCTTGGCATGTTCCAAAGATTCGCTCTATTTGTCACATGTACATTGAAATATTCAGTGAAATGCATAATTTGCATCAAATCAGACCATTGAGGATTGTGCAGGACACCCCATAATTGTTGCCATGCTGCTGGCACCAACATAGTATGCCTACGCTCAGTGGCCACTTTATTAGGTACCTAATAAAAACAGCCATAGAGTGTATGTTCATGGTCTTCTGCACCTGCGGCCCATCCACTTCAAGGTTCAACATGTGCTTTCAGGGGTGCTTTCTGCACACCACTGTTGTAATGTGAGATTATTTGAGTTACTGTCATCTTCCTGTCAGCTTGAACTAGTCTGGCTACTCTTCTCTGACCTCTTTCATTAAGAAGGCATTTCACCCACAGAACCGCCGCTCAATGGATGTGTGTTTTTCGTACCATTGTCTGTAAACTCTAGAGAATCATTGTGCGTGAAAATCCCAGGAGATCAGCGGTTCCAGAGATACTCAAACTATTCCATCTGGCACCAACAATCGTCCACTTAGATCACATTTCTTCCCCATTCTAATGTTTGCTCTGAAGAATAACTGAACCTCTAGACCATGCCTGCATGCTTTCATACATTGAGTTGCAGCTTTATGATTGACTGATCAGATATTGAGCAGATGTACAGGTGTACCTCATAAAGCAGCCATGGAATATACATTCTGGCATGTTCAGAGAGAAACTGGATTATGTAGTATTGCACTTTTACTTCTGTGCAGCAACCTGAATGCCAAGTCTTGTGATCTCACACGCTGGGTAACTCAGACAGCAGGCTCCAGATCAGAGCACATGTGTAAATTCTGCAGGATGTCACCTGATGTTCTTGATACGATCTGTCAGTGTCGTTATCTTCAGCACAATCTGGGACACTGTTTATTTCCTTATTCCTTATTCTGGTGCAGGATCTGCAGAGAGGGTAGGAAGTGCTACTAAAAATACTTCCAAAGGTTAATCAGTTACACTTGGGAAGAAAATTTGCTATTTGTCACATTGTGCATCAGTTCTCCATCACTGCCCAGAAGCAAATGAATAAACGCCTTCTCTTTGTAGCTAAAAATAGGGAAAACCCATCATTCCATCTATGTGTTTCCATAACATTTTATTTTCACGCTGCCATTGACTTCAGATTTTGTTAATTTCATCTGTTGCAAACTGGCTTCCTCTGTATAAAATATGAGGTAACAAGTTGCAACAGCTCAGATATTCTTACATTTACTCAGCCAATGACACTTCCGAACAGAGCCCCTCTCCACATCAACAATGTAAATTTGCATTTGCTGCAAGTTTACAGATGAGTCATTGTGAATGTGTTAATGTGGAACTATTTGAGAAGGCGGCAGATTTTATCTGAAGCTTGGGTCGAAAATCAAAAAGTGTAGATAGAGTGGATGGGGCGAGGCTGTTTCCTATAGTGGGGGAGTCTAGGACTAGAGAACACTGCCTCAGAATAGAAGGATGTCCCTTAGAACACAGATGAGGAGGAGTTTCTTTAGTCAGAGGATTCATTGCCACAGATAGCCTTAGAAGCCAAGGCATTGGGTAGATTTAAAGTAACATTTGATAGGTTCTTGATTAGCCAGGCCATCAAAGGTTATGGGGGGAAGGCAGAAGAATGGGATTGAGAGGGATAATACATAAGCCATGATGGAATGGTGGAACAGACTCAATGAGCTGAATGGCCTCATTATGTTCCTATGTCTTATGACCTTATGTTTTTCTGGTCTAAACAGCACAAAGCATTGATGATCACGTTGAGGTGGTGGCTCCAACAACATTAAATCCTGAAACTATTATCTCTAATAAACGCTAATCAGAGTAATTTATAACAGTAGTTTTTTTTCTGAAAAGCACCTCAGCATACAATTCTTAATAATTCTTTGTATCTGTGTTATTTCATCTTGGCAGGGTTTCATCTTTTCAAGAATAACACACAAACTGCTGGAGGAAATGAGTAGGTTAGGAGTATCTATGGAAGGGAATAAAAAGTCTATGTTTTGGGCCAAGACCCTTCATTGGGCCCTCTCAGAATCAGAATCAGGTTTGATATCACTGGCATATGTCATGAAATACAATATGTTGTTTTGATGCAGCAGTACATTGCATTCATCTTCATCATCATCATCATTATCATCATTATGTGCCATGTCGTAAGATAGTCCCATGACCATGATTGTTAAAACATAGAAACATAGAAAACATACAGCACAATACAGGCCCTTTGGCCCACAAAGCTGTGCCAAACATGTCCTTACCCTTGAACTACCTCGCCCTCTATTTTTCTAAACTCCATGTACTTATCCAAGAGACTCTTAAAAGACCCTATCGTTTCTGCCTCTACTGTTGCTGCCGGCAGCCCATTCCACACACTCACCACTCTCTGCATAAAAAACTTACCACTGACATTTCCTCTGTACCTACCTCCAAGCACCTTAGAACTATGCCCTCTTGTGCTAGCCATTTCAACCCCTGGGAAAAAGCCTCTGACTATCCACACGATTAATGCCTCTCATTATCTTGTACACCTCTATCAGGTCACCTCTCATCCTCTGTCGCTCCAAGGAGAAAAGGCCGAGTTCACTCAAATTATTCTCATAAGGCATGCTCCCCAATCCAGGCAACATCCTTGTAAATCTCCTCTGCACCCTTTATATGGTTTCCATGTCATTCCTGTAGTGAGGTGACCAGAACTGAGGACAGTACTCCAAGTGAGGTCTGACCAGGGCCCTATTTAGCTGCAACATTACCTCTCAGCTCTTAAACTCTATCCCATGGTTGATGAAGGCCAATGCATCGTATGCTTTCTTAACCGCAGAATCAACCTGCGCAGCAGCTTTGAGAGTCCTATGGACATGGACCCCAAGATCCCTCTGATCCTGCACACTTCCAAGAGTCATACTATTAATACTATGTTCTGCCATCATATTTGACCTACCAAAATGAACCACCTCACACTTATCTGTGTTGAACTCTATCTGCCACTTCTCAGCTCAGTTTTGCATCCTATCAATGTCCCACTGTAACCTCTGACAGCCCTCCACACTATCCACAACACCCCCAACATTTGTGTCATCAGCAAATTTACTAACCCATCTCTCCACTTCCTCATCCAGGTCATTTATAAAAATCAAGAAGAGTAGATTTACTAGAATGTTACCTGGGTTTCAGCACCTAAGTTACAGAGAAAGGTTGATCAAGTTAGGTCTTTATTCTTTGGAACGTAGAAGGTTGAGGGGGGACTTGATAGAGGTATTTAAAATTATGAAGGGGATAGATAGAGTTGACGTGGATAGGCTTTCTCCATTGAGAGTAGGGGAGATTCAAACAAGAGGACATGAGTTGAGAGTTAAGGGGCAAAAGTTTAGGGGTAACACAAGGGGGAACTTCTTTACTTAGAGACTGGTAGCTGTGTGGAACAAGCTTCCAGTAGAAGTGGTAGAGGCAAGTTCGATATTGTCATTTAAAGTAAAATTGGATAGGTATATGGACAGGAAAAGAATGGAGGGTTATGTGCTGAGTGCAGGTAGGTGGGACTAGGTGAGAGTAAGCGTTCCACATGGACTAGAATGGCTGAGATGGCCTGTTTCTGTGCTGTAATTGTTATATGGTTATATAGGGGTCCCAGAACAGATCCCTGAGGCACACCACTGGTCACCGATCTCCATGCAGAATATGACCCACCTACAACCACTCTTTGCCTTCTGTGGGCAAGCCAGTTCTAGATCCACAAAGCAATGTCCCCTTGGACCCCAGCCTCTTTACTTTCTCAATAAGCCTTGCATGGGGTACTTTATCAAATGCCTTGCTGAAATCCATATACACTACATCTATGTCTCTACCTTCCTCGATATGTTTTGTCACATCTTGGCAAATTTGTTCTACAGAACTGGTTTGCCATTCACCTTAATCTGGGTAGTGTCTTTGCAAGATTATCCCATCCTTTATCAATCTTCTGAGATTGTCTGCCCGGCGTCAGTGGTTGCATAGCCAGAAATTGAGATATGCACCAGCTGCTCATGACCAATCTGCACCTGCTGCCATGACTTCACGAGACCCCGAGTGGGTGGGGGAACTAAGCAGGAGCTACACCTTGCCTAAGGGTGACCTGCAGGCTGGCAGGCTAGCGAAAGAAATGAGTGTTTTACAGCTCCTTTAGTAGAGACCTATCTCCAACCCACCACCCATTGTATTTTATGATAAAAAGATCTATCAGTTACTAAAAGAAATAGATATAAACATTAAGTTAAATAAACAGTGCAAAGAGAGAGCAAAAAATGGTGAGATAATGTATGTGGGTTTATTTTTCACTGACAAATCTGATAGTGGTGGGGAAGAAACCATTTCTAAAACTCTGAGTGTGTGTCTGTAGGCTCCTGTACTTTCTTCTTGATGGTAACAATGAGAAGAGGGCATGTCCTGCGTGATGGAGGTCCTTAATAATGGTGCCCCCTTTTTGAGGCATCACCTTTTGAAAATGTCCTCAACTCTGGACAGTCTAGTGACCATGATGGAGCTGGCTGAGTTTGCAACAATCTGCAGCTTTTATCAATCCAATGCAGTCACCTCTCCATACCAGACAGTGATGCCTCCCC
Organism: Hemitrygon akajei; assembly: GCF_048418815.1. NCBI lineage: Eukaryota > Metazoa > Chordata > Chondrichthyes > Myliobatiformes > Dasyatidae > Hemitrygon > Hemitrygon akajei. Next base: position 108,501,329 of record NC_133132.1, on the reverse strand, counting down.
TTTTCAAAACTCTTTCTCGGAACTTTAAACCCATGATTGAATCTTGTGGCTCGTCAAGTTGTGGCAGGTACTGGGCAATTGACACATTTATTGGAAACAGCAGCAGGTCAAATTTTTGGAATAAAAAGCTCAGGTGAACATTACATACAGTAAATCACATTGGCTGTTTCTAATGAAGTAAGTTGTGGATTGATTCAGATCCAAAACCCAGTGAACATAGAACATCCAACAGAGAATAGCACAGTACAGATCTGTAGGCCAACGATGTTGTGCTGAACTTTTAGAACATGGAACATTGAACACTACAACACAATACAGGTCTTTCAGTTCACAATGTTGTGCCGACCTTTTAACCCACTCTAAGATAAATCTAACCCTTCCCTCCCAAATAGCCCTCCATTTTTCTGTCATCCATGTACCTATCTAAGAACCCCTAAGGCATATATGTCAAACTCAAGGCCCGCGGGCCAAATCCGGCCCGCGGTGGAATTATCTTTGGCCCGCGAGATAATATCTAATTACTATTAAAGCTGGCTCCAGTAATCGAAGCGCCTATGGCGTATGATATGGCTAATGCTGAGTTTATTCAGGTACCAGGTTTTCAGGGTTTTTAGTGTTTATTCGGCAGTCTTGCTCGGCAGTCTTCTTCATAAGAAACGGAATTTGTAAAGTGAAACACTTTCTAGTTATAGCAGAGACTGAGACACATGAGAGCAGGCTGAAAAAACGGAGGCAACGAAAGCTGCGTTCGCATGCGTCCGACTGATCCGGCCCGCATGAAGCTGCATTTTGCTCAATCCGGCCCGTGACCTAAAATGAGTTTGACACCCTTGCCCTAAGGTATATGCCTCTGCCATCAGTCCTGGCATTGCGTTCCGCACACCTACCATTCTTTGTGTAAAGGTCTACAACACTAAGCATCATATTCTTGTAAGCATTCACAGTAGAAAAGAGACCATAAGACATAGGAACAGAATTAGGCCATTCAACCCATCAATTCTGCTCTACTATCCATCATGGTTGATAATATTATCTCTCTCAACCCCACTCTCCTGCCTTCTCCCCACAACTTTTGATGCCCTGACTAATCAAGAACATATGAACCTCCACGTTAAGTATACCAAATGACTTGGTTTCCATGGCCACTTGTGGCAATGAATTCTACAGATTCACCACTCTCTGAGTAAAGAAATTCTCCTCATCTCTGTTCTAAAGTGATCTCTCTCTATTCTGAGGATTTGCCCTCTGATTTTAAACAAACCCACTACAGGGAACATCTCCTTCACATTCACCATATCTAGGCCTTTCGATATTTGATAGGTCTCAATGAGATCCTATTTCATGTTCTATGTTCAATTTTCTAAAACTTAGTGAGTATATCGAGTATATCAAGACTTCAAACCAAACTCTTGGCTTACAAAGTTCCTTTGATGTTTTTTTTCCCTGTATACTTCAGTATCAAGTAATAATAAATAAATAAACAAATAAATAAATAATGTTGAGCGCGTGAGTTGTAGAATCCTTGAGAGTAAACCTATAGGTTGTGGACTCACTTTTAAGGTCTCTAGCACAAAGGAGGCCAAGGGAGACCTGCTCAAGGGGCCTGATAAAGTAAGTAGGGAGAAAATGTTTACTTTGGCAGAATTATAAAGAGAAAAAGAGGAGAAAAATTGAAGGAATTACACAAGAGTTAAAGGAAAGGCATCATCTGGTGAAAAGTCATAGGGGATTATTCAGCAATGCAGAGATACGGGAGACTCTGGATGCTGGAATCTGAATCAAACAAAAATACCTTTCTGTTGAAGATGGTGCTGAGCTGCGGTCTCCATCAAGTTGTGATTCAGCATTTGAAGTTCATAGAGATGGTTTTGGGGAGAGATAGGGAAGTTTGGAGTCAGGTTAAGGATTAGGGACTGGAATGTGAGAAAAATAGAGGTCAGATTAGGAGTTATGGACAGGGATATGGAGGAGTTTGAGCTCAATCTGGAATCTAAGCCTCTGCTCTGTGCCCAGCAACATGGACCTGAATATCTACCCTGCTGTTGGAGGACTGTGTGTGGCGGTATCCATCATTAAGGAATCCCATCACCCGGAGCATCGCTACCATCTAGGAGGAGGCATGAGAGCCTAAAGAAAGACACATTCTCAGAAGCAGCTTTTTCCCCTCTGCCATCAGATTTCTGTCTGAACAATGAACCCATGAACACTACCTCAGTATTTTTCCCATCTTTTGCACTATTTATTTAATTTACTTTTCTATTTTATATATACTTCTGATTGTAATTTATAGTTTTTAATTATTGTGTATTGCAATGTACTGCTACCGCAAAACGACAAGTTTTGACAACATATGCCAGTGATATTAAACCTGATTATGAATTCTGAATGTGTGGGTGGGAGGAAAGGGCCTTGTTTTGCTGTTGTTGTTTTGTTCTGTTCTGCAATGTTCTGCCAGGCGTGGTGGGTATGTTATGTTGGCATCGGAAAGTGTGGTTACAGTTGAGGGCTGCCCCCAGAACGTCCTTAGATTGTGTTGGTTTTCAACAGAAACAATACATTTCATTGTGTGTTTCCATTGAAGTGTGACAAATAAGTCAATCTGAATATTGCTGAGGAAATCTTCACCCGGAAGATGGTAGGAGTTTGGAACTAACTGTCTGAAGCAGTGGAAGAGGTGGGACACACTACTATCACGTTTACACTGTATTAGATTCACTGTGGTCCACCGATGTTGAATTGGAATGTCAGTTTGTACTGAGATCTTCTAGAGGCTTAGAAATAATAGGTTGAGTCGTCTCCTCTTTCAAAGTTTTCATGTTGTGAACTGTCTGAAACCACTATTAGTTGACAATTTTGAGCAACACACAAAATGCTGGAAAAACTCAGTAAGTCAGGCACCATCTATGGAGGGAATTAAACTGTCAATGTTTCAAGCTGAGACCCTTCATCAGGAAAATAGAACATAGAACAATATAGAACAGGAACAGTCCCTTCGGCCAACTAAATACTGGCCATCAAACAGCCAACTAAACTAATCCCTTATGCCTACACAATGTCCATATCCTTCAATTTTCTTCACATACATGTGCCTAGATAAACACCTCTTCAAAGTGTCTTCGGTATCTGCCTCTACCACCACTCCAGGCACTCTCTGTGCAAAAAACTTGCCCATCACACTTCCTTTTAACTTTGCTTAAATGCATGCCCTCTGGTATTAGACATTTGAATCCTGGGACTGGAAAGGAAGGGGGAAGAAGCCAAAAATAAGAAGGTGGAGGGGAGGGGGAGGAGTACAAACTGGCAGGTGAAACAAGGTGATGGAGAAGATAGGAGAATGAAGTGAGAAGCTGGAGGGTGATAGTTGAAAGAAGTAAAGGGGTGAATAAAAGGAATCTTACATGATGTGAACTCAATGACACAGAGTGGGCAGAATAAATGTCTAAAGCTACAAGACAAACCCTGCATCATTATCTACGACTTTAAAGAATTGCGCTTGCAAGCCTCGATCTACGTCGTTGATTTAAAGTTGATTCAGTTGCTATAGTAACTTTTTTTTATAGTTTTCTGTTTTTTTGGGGTAGTTTCTATGGTGATACGACTGGACACGTTTCAGCAGGAGCAAGCTATCTTTAAGTACAACTCTTGGATTATGTACTGTACGTGATCACTGATCTTTGAGATGAAGCACAGTTTCTATGGAAAATGAGTTAAGGACCTTCTCCAAGACACTACCATTCTCCACTGGTCAGGATTGGCCATGAATGTTGAATCCTAGCTGTCAACGTGATACGCAAGCCAGTTGGAAAGCCAGGGCAATACAATATGAAAAGCAAGCTGTTGCCTATGCAGCAGGCTGGCCCTCTCCATGTAGCAGAGGAATCCAAAGGAACACAGGAGGTACCAGTCAGTGCTGAACTTAGGAATTCCAGTTCCGGATTTTTCCTCAGGGTCTACTCTCGAAACCTTTCTCTTGAGTGGGTTTTGCCACAAGGCAGGGGAGGCTTGAGATCAGAGTTTTCCATCTCCTAGATGTGTTACTAACCACGGCAAATGAGCCCATCTGCCCAAAGCAACTAGTTCTAAGGCATCATTAACCCACCTCTGCCCTTTTCCTCCAGGTTTAATAGCAAAGCTATACATGAAGACCAGGAGCTGAAATTGGTTGACAGAGATTATTCGAGATGCATGCCACTGGGAGCATTTGATAGGTAGTGGGAGCACAATCCCACTACACCTCTCATCCGACCCCGGCGATAACAACCTTTCGTTGTTGTTCAGTCCAACTCTTCATGATCTCATGGACCATAGGGTCCATAGTGTTTTCACGGCAAGATACAGAAGTAGATTGCCAGGTCTTTCTTCTGCGCAGATACTGCTGCTGCCCAGGTTGGGACCTGGCTGGGATTGCACTCAAGCCATCTGCCTTGGAGTCCAGTGCTGATCCACTACACCACCAACCAGACCATAACAACCTTAAGGAACCTCAAATACACTAATTAGTAGAAATAAACCATATTCTGTGGAAGACGAGAGCAAGAGGCACAAAATATTTAATCTAATTGTTAAAATTGGACTATCTTAATATCAGGTTAAAAAATACACTCCACCAACAAACTAAGCTGTCAGCATATGCAGTGGGTTAGATGTAATTTATAGAGTATTTTATGTATTGCACTGTACTGTGGTACTGCTGCCACAAAACATCAACTTTTATGTTCTATGCCAGTCATATTGAACCTGATTCTGATTCTAACTGCAGATGCAGGATAGACTTCAGATGCTGGAATTAGGTGCAACAAACAAAGGCGCTGGAGGAACTCGGCAAGTCAGGCAACATCTGTGGAGGGAAGAGGTCAGTCAATGTTTCAGGTTGAGACTTTTCACCTGGGTTGCACAGGTGTCCACATGAAGGGTCTCAACTTGAAACACTCGACAATCTATTTCCCTTCAGTGATGTTGCCTGATCTGCTAAGATCCTCCAGCGTTTTGTGTATTGATACCAGTGATATGCATTTGGTTAAACGGACCTGAGGGATAAAGAGAGTTTCTTTCACATGATCAAATGCAACATGGAAGGTCTTTCAAATTGAAGTCCGTTCCAAAGCCCAGTAACATGCTTGGCTTCAAAATGCAGCACTGACAAGCAGTAATGGGAATTTGGCAGAGGTCACTGTTCAGGTAAATGGCGTGAGTGCTTCATGAGATTTTAGTGCCTTCATACAGAGAGATTATTTAATGGCATTGATTCCCTAGGCTGTATTCAGGATTAGCATCTATTGTTCAGTTACAAGATTACTTCCTCTAAGACAGAAAATGCTTTGGGGTTATTTTTTGAGATTTTTAAAATGAGGAAAGATCTATTTACAGGGAAATATGCTTTCTGGTTGGAGGCATAATGACAAATAATGAGTGCTGAAAATTGTGACAGAGAGATAATAATTCAGGGTAAATTTCTTGCTTGCTGGAAGAAGTATGTGAAGCTGAGGCCACTACATTGTTTCTGTAGAATAGATAATGTTTGACACAAGAAGGTATTGAAGGTTCCAGATTGTTTAATGCCATTTCCAGTACAGAAGTGTAAAGGAGAATGAAATAATTATTACTCTGGATCCAATGCAGAACAAAAAAACACATTAAGATAATGAACACAATAATAAAAATCACAACAAATCTAAATACATAAGACAATTGATATGCCTTGATTGTTTGTCCATAAAGAGATGCTAGGCACTGGATTGTCTGTACATAAAGTGACTGACAGGAAATTATAATGTAGTGGTGGTGGGTAAAGTGGAGGAGTGGGCTAGTGGATGGAGGTGTTTATCAGCCTTACCTCTTGGGGAAAGTAACTGTTTTTGAGTCTGGTGGTCTTGCATGGATGATATACCTTCTCCCTAATGGGAGTGGGACAGACAGTCCATGAGCAGGGTGGATGGGATCCACCCAACATGATGTTACTGGTTCTTTTCCAGCACCTTTCTGTATATATATATATATCCTTGGTGGTGGGTAGGCTGGTGCCGGTGATGCATTGAGCAGTTTTGTCTTCCTGTCTGCCACAGTGCAGTTTCTGTATCGTGCAGTGATGCAGTTTGTTAGGATGCTCTCCACTGAATGATATTCAAAGATGTGCATAGTCTCTTCCACCTCCTCAGAAAGTAGAGGCATTCATGAGCTTTCCTGATTGTGTACAATGTGTTCTAGAATATGCGAGACTGTGTGAGACGTGCACTCCTAAGAGTTTGAAACTGCTCGCAGTTTCCACTGCAGTGTTGTGTTACTCTATGACTCTGCTTTTGAGGAAATAACAGGCAGGATAGTGAAAGGAGAGTCAGATGATGTTGTTTACTCATATTTTCAGAAGGCCCTTGACAAGGTGCCACACATGAGACTGCTAACAAAAGAAGAGCCCAGGGTATTATGGGAAAGGTAGTAGAATGGCTAGAAGATAGGCTGACTGGCAGGAGACAAAGAGTGGGAATAAAGGGAATTTGGTGACTAGTGGTTTGCTGCAGGGGTCAGTGTTGGGACCACTCTTCATTTTGTATGTTAATCATTTGGGTGATGGTATCAGTGGCTCTGTGGCCAAGTTTGCGGAAAATACGAACAATGGTGAAGTGGATGGTGGTGTTGAGAAAGCATGGAGACTTATACAGATTGGGAAAATAGGCAAAGAAGTGACAAATGGAAAATCTTGTAGGTAAGTTCATGGTCATGCACTTTTGCAGAAGGAATACTTTGTAAATGGGGAGATAATTCAAAAATCAGAGTTGCAGAAGGAATTTGGAGTCCTCGTGCAGGATTCCCAAAAGGTTAACTTGCAGGTTGAATTAGTGATAAGGAAGGCAAATTCTGGAGAGCCAGAATAGAAGAGGAAGGATGTAACACTCAGGTTTTACAAGGTATTGGCCAGACCACACTTAGAGTATTGTGAGCAGTTTTGGGCCCTTTATCTAAGAAAAGAGGTGCTGGAATTGGAGAAAGTCCAGAGGAGGTTCATAAATGAAAGGGTTAACATATGAGGAAGGTTTGATGGCTTTGTCCTGTACTCGCTGGAGTTTAGAAAAATGAGGGGAGATCTTATTGACACTTATCGAATATTTAAGATCTGGATAGAGTGTTTGTGGGGAGGATGTTTCCTGTAGTGGAGGAGTCTAGGACCAGAGGGCACAGCCTCAGAGTTGAGAAACATCCATTTAGAATGGAGATGAGGAAGAAGTTCTTTAATCAGAGGGTGGTGAATCTGTAGAATTCTTTGCTACAGACAGCTGTGGAGGCAAAGTCATTGGATATATTTAAAGCAGAGGTTCATAGGTTCTTGATTAATCAGATCATCAAAGGTTATGGGGAGAAGACAGGAGAATGGGATTGAGAGGGAAAATAAATCAGCCATGATGGAATGGTAGAGCAGACTCGAAAGGGCGAATGGCCAAGTTCTGCTCCTAGGTTTTATGCTCTTATGATTTGGCATTGGCTAGCCAAATAAATCATGAGCCAGAACGAAAACAGGCGGACAAAGGGGGGAAGGTAGTAGTGGACTTGGGAGGTGAGTGCCTTTGGTCTTCCTTAAATTTGGGTTTATTATCAGAATCAGAATCAGGTTTATGATCAAAGGTATGTGTTGTGAAATTTGTTAAATTTGTAAAATCACTTATATATGGCATAAAATTTGTTGTTTTGTGGAGGCTGTACAGTACAAGATATGAAAGTTACTATAGGTTACAAAAATAAATAGCGCAAAAGACAAATAGCAAGGTGATGTTAATTGATTCATGGACTTTTAGAAATCTGATGGTGGAGAGGAAGAATATCTCTCTCTCTCTCTCTCTCTCTCTCTCTCTCACTCTCTACCCCCTAGTCCTCTCTCTCCCCCTCACCCTCTCTCTCTCCCCCTCTCCCTTCTCCCTCTCTCCATCCCTCTCTTCCTCCCTTACTCTCTCTCTCCTCTCTCCCTCTTCCTCTTGCTCCCCCTCTCTCCCTTTCCCCCTCTCTCCCTTTCCCCCTCTCTCTCTCTTTCTCTCTCTCTCTCTCAGGTGAGTGAGCTGCACCAGAATGGACACATCCATTCAGCAGAGATGCTATCCCACCCGGACACCCCATACACCTTGTTAAAAATGATTTGGTGTTTACATCAATCGCAGTTACTCCAGCCAGAAGCTGCTCAGTGTGATTGCTGCTCTCGGTTTTATACTGTAAGGTAATATTGGCAGGCAGAGTTGGAGGTGCTGAATAGTCATCTTTGAGGAAAAGAGGTGGTACGGATCATAGGATTGATTGAAACATTTCTTATCAACCATTTAGCATCAATGATGTTGATCATTGAATTAATTTGTGCCTTGTTTGAATATTGCCAGAAGCCATAAAAAGGTTACAAATTCATTCAACAAACAGACGCACGGAGAGATACGATCTGATTCTTATGGGAGCTGCTGGCAGAGGAAGAGTCCTCACACTTCACAGTGGCTTCATTAACCCCTGTGCATGTTACTCACTCCCAATTAATAAAAAAATAGTCACAGATTGATAGATCAAGGAAGATTGTAATGGCTGATCTATAATGTGACTTCGAGAGTGATATTAAATAGTAAGAATTCCTCAGCCCATTGCTGAGGAGCTGATGGTTAGTTGTCCTTGCTTTCAATGTGATGCACACATTAAATCACCAACATATGGCTCTTGGAAAGCAGCCAATCCACTGAGCTAAAGTAGATTAGTCAAGTTACAGATGCCCTGCTCAAATCAGTTGTGTTGTTATAAGGTATAACATAATAAAAATGGCCCTAAAATAAAATGTTAAAATTGATGAAATCATGCCAGAAAAGTTCCTGTTCTAATTATATGGCACTTCAGAAGAAGATTATCAGAAGTATGAATTGTTTAAAATGCTTGACTAGTTCCACAGATGACTTCTCTCTCTCTCTCAGTCAGCATATTGTGTTCAGTTCTGGTCTCCTCATTATAGGAAGGATGTGGAAGCTTTAGAGAGGGTGCAGGGAGATTTACTAGAATGCTGCCTGGACCAGAGAGCATATTTTATGAGGATAGGTTGAGTGAGCTGGAGGTTTTCTCTTTGGGGTGAAAGAGAATGAGAGATGATGTAATAGAGAAGCATAAATTGATATAAGACACAGATTGAATGGATAGCCAGTGACTCTTTCCCAGAGCAGAAATAGCTAGTACAAGGGGTTATATTTTTAAGGTAATTGGAGGAAATATAGGGGGGATGTCAGAGGTAAATATTCTTACACAGACTGGTGGTGTGTGGAACATATTGCTGAGGGTGGTGGTAGAGGCAGATACATTAGGGCACTTAAGAGACTCTTAGATAGCCACATTGCTGAAAGAGAAATGGAGGGTTATGTTGGAGGGAAAGGTGAGATTGGTCTTGGAGTTAGTTAAAAGCTAGCACATCATTATGGGTGGAAGGGCCTGTAATAATAGACACCCTCTGATTCATAGAGCCATACAGCACAGAAACAAGACCTTTGGCCCACCCGACCAAGATTCCATTCTAAGTAAGTCCCATGGCTCATATCCCTTGAAACATTTCCTTTCTATCCACCTGTCCAAATGCCTTTTAGATGTAGCTGTCTCAAGCAATTCCTCTGGCAGCTTATTCCATATATGGACCACCCTCTTGGTGAAAAACTTGCCCCTTGGATTCCTATTAAATCTCCCCTCTCTCCCTTTATTCCCCATTATTTCAATTTAGCCATTACCTCTGAAAGCTCACCAACTTCGTCACTGCACATTGTATGCATGTTTGTGCAATGCAAAAATGTATTTGTCTTTCTTTTCTGCTGCTGCCTAGTCCTCTTGTGCTGAATTTCACATGGTAGGAGCACTTTAACCCTTACCTCCTGCTATGTGCTGAATCTCACAACTCCACAAGCTTACTTTAGAAGCCTGCCATCATTCGCTCGGTGTCAATCATTCTCATCAGAATCAGAATGAAAATCAGGTTTAATATCGCTGACATAGGTCATGAAATTTGTTTTGTGGCAGTGTTCATTGCAATTCATAATAATAGTTATAAACCCTATAAATTACAGTAAGTATATCTAAAAAATTAGTCGTGCATGAAGAGAGAAAAATGAAGATACTGAGGTAGTGTTCATGGGATTGATTGTCAATTCAAAGATCTGATAGTGGAGGGGAAGAAACTGTTCTGGAAACATTGAGTATATATCTTCAGACTCCAGTACCTCTACCTTGATGGTAGCAATGAGAAGAGGCATGTCCTGAGTGATGTCATTAATGATGATTGTCTTCTTGAGGCATTGCCTTTCAAAGGTGTCCTGGATGCTGGGGAGACGAGTGCCCATGATAGAGCTGGCTGGATTTACATCTTTCTGCAGCTTCCTAATCCTGTGCCATTGCATTAACCTTCCACACCAGATGGTGATGCAACCAGTTCAAATGCTCTCCATGGTATATCTGTAGAAATTTGTGAGCATTTGCTGACATACCAAATCTCCTCAAACTCCTGATAAAACATGACCGTTGTTGTGCCCTCTTTGGAACTGCATCTGTATGTTGGGCCCAGGATAGCTCTTCCGAGATATTGACACCCCAGGAACTTGAAACTACTCACCCTTTCCACTGCTGATCCCTTGATGAGGACTAGTTTGTCTTCCCTCAACTTCCCCTTCCTGAAGTCCACAGTCAATCTTCCTGTTTATAATTTGTTTTGGAGAAGGTGCCAAAGAGGTTCACCAGGATGCTGCTTGGATTTAAGAGCCTGTGCTATAAGGAGAGGTTGAACAAAACTTGCTTTTTCTGGAGTGACAGAGACTGAGGGGAGACTTGGTTGAAGCTTATTAGATGGTGAAAGGCATAGATCGAGAGCTGTCAGTGGCAATGAATTCCATCGATTCACTCCCTCTGGCGAAAGAAATTTCTCTTCTCTGTTCTAAACAGACATCCCTCTATCCTGAACCTATGCTCTCTGGTCCTAGACTCACCCACGATGGGAGACATCCTGTCCACATCCATTCTATCTCGGTCTTTCAATATTTGATAGGTTTCAATGAGATCCTCCCTCATCCTTACAAATTCCAGTGAGTACAGGCCGAGAGCCATCAAACACTCCTCATATGTTAACCCTTTCATTACTGGTATTATTCTTATGAACCTCCTCTGGATCTTCTCCAATGCCAGCGCATCTTTTCTTAGATAAGTGTTCCAAAAATGCTGAAGGGCCTGTACCTGTGCTCTACTGTTCTGTGTTTGATGCACTTTTGCTGGTATATGCCACATGAAGTCATTTAGAAATTGAAACCTTTTTATGTTTCAGTTTGTAACTTCATTTCTAAAACTCTTGATGATGGAATCTCATCTCTTACCAGCCCCCCCCCCCCGTGTCATTGAATCTGATCTGTATCATGACTTTTGCCTTTGATTTACCCCTGACAAGCGTTCTTTACACCCTCTGTGATACAAAATAAACATTTTTCATATCTGTTATTGAACTTAAGTGTGGTTTGATACCTTCTGAGCAAGATATTAGCTGAAAAGTAATTAAATAAGAAATAGAAAAAAAAGATTGGATGCACACTCTGATGTTTGAAGGCCATAAGGCCAGTAATATCATGAAGGATCCCATCCACCCTCCCCATGGACTTAACCTACTTAGAGAGACAGTGCAGAACAGGACTGTGCCTCCCAGCAACCCTCCATTTTCACCCTGGCTTAATGACCAATTGACCTACTAACTGGTACATCTGTGGACTGTGGGTGGAAACTGGAGAAGCCAAGGAAAGCCCATACAGTCATGGGGAGAAGGTAAAATCTCCTTACAGACAGCACTGAAATGGAACCCGAGGTGTGGCTAAGCTATCGTAACGCCATTTGTATCACTCCCATCAGAATCACCAGACTCTAGAACAATCACTTGCCCCAAGTCATCAGGCTGATCAATACCTACATCCATTAACCCATCTCATCACCCACACCTCTACTACATAGACATCGCTTACCGTCATTTTATGTATATACAATCAGATTCTGTATGTAACAGTTACCTGTACATTGTGTTTTGTAGGATTGATTTTATACTTATATTTATTGTGTTTCTTTTTATTTTTAAAAAATTATTTTATTATATTTGTTATTCTCATTGTGTTATTTTATGCTGCATCAGTTCTGGAGTAATATTCACTTCGTTCTGCTTTACACTCTTGAATAAACTTCCAGAGAGCCCAAATTTATAGATCAGATTCTGTAATAGATTTTTAGCTCCTTTGTTTGAGAGATTTTCTGCCAATGCCATTTGAATTAAGAGAAACGAAACACGTTGCCAAAGAAAGACAGAAATGTTTAGGGCACTGTGTCCTTGAATGAACAAACACTCAACACAGAATTAGAAACAGCAGCTAAAAACCTTGAATTTAGAAACAAATGCAAAACATTCTGCAGTTCAGCACCAGGACAAAATAAGAGTAGTTCAAAGTTCAAAGTAAATTTATTATCAAAGACATTCACAGTAGAACAAAGAAATACAACAGAATGAAACGCACACACAAAAACTGACAAACAACCAATGGGCAAAAGAAAATAATCTGTGCAAACACACAACAAAGTAATAAGTAATGATTTTAATCACATTTGCTTCTAACCTCATTTTGCAGAGGCTTCTGATGTGTGAAGTTCCCTTTACTTCTGCAATCCATCATTATCACAATAGCTTCTGTTCTGTAAGGTCCCTGTTGTCCACTCTTACCTTACCTCAGCTTAACTGAGATGGAAAAATTCTCCATACATCTGTCACTTTCAGACCTGCTAATTCTTATGCCTTTCAGGAAGCTTTCCCACCTGCTACTCTCTATGTTTCATCCAAAACTTCCAGACAGGAAAGCTTTACATCGAGTAGTTAAAACTACCCAACATATCACCGACACCAGCCCACCCATCATCAAGGACATGCTTATAGAAAGATGCAAGAAAATGCTCAGTAACTTCACGAATGATCCAACCCACCCTGCTCACCAGGTTTGTCACTCTACCATCAGGAAGAGGCCATGTAGCATCCACACCAGGACACCCAGATTATAAAACAGTTACTTTTCCCATGCGGTAATACTGATCAACACCTCCACCCACTTACCCACCACTCCACATCCTCCATCATTTTCTGTCAATCACCTTATGTACAGACACACATATACCCAGTTTCACATTGTGTACATACAATCAATCTATGTATACAAGCTATTTTATTTATTTATTTATTTATTTATTTATTGTGTTTTCTAAAATATTCTGTTCTTTATCTTATTGTTTTTTGTGCTGCAGCAGATCTGGAGTAACAACTATTTCATTAATTTTTACACTTGTGTAGTGAAAATGACATTAATCATTCATGAATTAAAGCTCAGATGTTCTGCATCATCTTTGGTGAGTATGCAGAAGAGGTTCACCAGGATACTGGCTGGATCAGAGTGTATGAGCAATAAGAAGACATTACGGTTGTTTTCTCAGGACCCCAAGGTCCCTCTGTTCTTCCACACTGTTAAGTATCCTACTGTTATTGCTGTATAACACACACAAAATGCTGGAGGAACTCAGCAGGTCAGACAGCATCTATGAAGATGAATAAAGAGAAACGTTTCAGGCCGAGACCCCCTCATCAACACAGGAAAGGAAAGGGCAAGAAGCCAGAATAAGAAGTTCCCTGAATTAAAATGAAGAAAATAAGAGGGAGAGGGAGAGGGAGAGGGGGAGGGAGAGGGAGAGGGAGAGGGATCTGTCCTCTGCAGCTGCCTCTGATTCAACTTATTTTCAGTCAAAAGCACATATTATGAAAGGGTGATTTTTACCAACAGAAATGGATCAATCACATGACATGTATAAACCTTTACTTAGAAAATTGCTGAATCCATTGTAAAGTTGACCTTTAGTTTATTCAGCTGCTTTGGCAAAGAACTTAAGCGATGGATTTCCTTTGTGCCCCCCTGATCCCCATTTGATTAAATTATATCAGTTCCTCACCCTCAACGATTGTTGTGATTGCACAGTAAACCATTCTGTAAATTACTGATCTCACTCTCTATTACCTCATTCACAAAGAAGAGGATTTAACCAGATCCGCTCATGTTTCTTGACCAGCTTATTAAAATGTGTAACGGCTTGATGATAAATTTTGACTGATTACTTCTTTACAAAAGGAAATGCTTTACAACTGAATTTGTGAAGTTTCCAACACTTGACGTATTGCTGAGGTAGCCTTTGAGTTACTTCAGGCAAATTAAAAGATTGTTATTACTTTGTGATATCATCAGTTGCTTATTCCTTTCCAATGAAAGGGACTGTATTCTTAAGAATAATACACTTGCGAATTGCACTCTCCAGTAATTATATTGGTTGGTAGGTTGCAAATTGATTCATAACCTGTGTTCTTGTATCTGTTATACTAAAACATCATCCATCCTTTACTCTGTCTCATAAGGTGATGACATCTGCTCTGCACTCAAATGAAGCCAGATATTGCTAGAGATGCTTAGCAGGTCAGGCAGCTGAGAATGATAATTGACCATTGAGTATTGGTCATTGTTGATGATGAAGGGAGAAGACCTAAAACACTCAACCTGTTGTTTTGTTTACAGATGCTGCCTGATCTGGTGAGTGTCTTCAACATTTTCAGTAATTTAGTTTCATTTTCCAGCAACTGCAATTTTATGCTTTTTCAAATTCATCTCCAGATGCAATACTGTTATACTTACATGACAAAACTCCATTACCTAGAGCATCACACACAGCATGCTGGAAGAGCCCAGCAAGTCAGGCAATGTTTATTTGGGATGAGGATTAAAGGATTGAGGGGCAGCACTGCATGCCATGTGTAAACAGAATTTTTGAGTGTGCAAAAGGATTGCCACCAGTTGAGGAAACAGTTTCACCTGTTGAGTTTATGCCCAGTGAAGTTTATGATGATTTAAACTGAGTGGAGAGTAAAATGGACTCCTGATTTCATCACACCAACTCTGTACAGCCAACAGTCACACGTCTTACTCCCAAGAAATGATGAACATGAGATTCTGCAGATGCTGGCAACCCAGAGCAACACAGACACAATGATGGAGAAACTCAGCAAGTTAGGCAGCATCTGCGGAAAGGAATAAACAATTGATGTTTTGGGCCAAGACTCTTCATCATGACCAGAAAGGAAGTGGAAAGAAAGCAGAATAAGAAGTGAGAGGAAGGGAAGGAGTACAAGCTGGCATGTGATAGGCAAGACAAGGTGAAGGGGAAGGTGGGTGGGTTGGTGAGTACAAGATGCTATTGTGTGTGTTGCTCTAGCTTTCCAATATCTGCAGATTCTCTTCTGATTATGAGTTGCTGTCCACTGAAAAGTTTATTTAAGGTATGCCTACCCTGAAAACATTTCAATCTTCTATTCAACAAGATTTCAATGAGACTCTCTCTCCCTATTCTCTCTCCATGGTCGCTGACTCTCTCAGAGACTCGAACCTATCATCTACCAGCTTGTACTGCTCCTCCACCCTGCACCAGCTTATTCTGATCTTTACCCACTTCTTTTGCAGTCCTGATGAAGGGTCTCAACCTGAAATGTCGACTGTTTATTCCCCCTTCTAGATACTGCTTGATTTGTTGAGTAACTCAACACTTTGTGTGCGCTACTCTGGATTTCCAGCATCTGCAGAATATTTTGTGTCTATCCATTGTTTAGAGATTTTTTCATGGTTTTTACTGCTGAGTTCCAAACATTGGAAGAGAATTAAATCCTCCATTTCTGTAATTCAAGTAAATTCAAATGTGAGGCATGGATAGAAAAGCAAATCACAAATAATGTTCTATGTACTAAATTTTAGGAAACAATGTCACAAAGGAATCAATTGTTCATGCAGGAATATTTGCATAAAATATTTCCAGTAATATTTGTGTTCTGTTGCACAATCAATGACTGAAGAAGGTCTGATTTTAAAACTTGCTTTATAATTCCTATCAACTTGTGCAGTTATAGAACGTAAATATAAACTCTTTGGTCCAAACAGTCTACGCTGACCACAGTGGCCACTCATCTGGACCCCAGTTTCCTGCGTTTGGCCCATATTCCTTCAAGCTGAGCCCCTCTGTGCACCAGTCCAAATGTTTTTTAAAAATGATTATAACTTAACCATCTCAAACAGCAGCACATTTCTGTATCCTCGCCTCTTGTGCCCCTCAAGTCCCGATTAAAACTTTTCCTTTTTAACCCAAATATATGCCCCTATTCTGGAGTAAAGACTGTTACCATCCATTTTATTTATGCCTCTCAATCCCCTTTCTCCTACATTCCGGTGCTGTGGCTTTTGTCTTGTGTTTTACACCACAGAGAGGGAGGAAGAACACTGTAAAAAGAAGGCACTTTCTCACTGCACAATTGCCCTGCCTATTGGAAACATTAAAAAAAAATAAGATGTGAATAAACTGGAAAGAATGTGGAACACACACACTACTGGAGGAACTCAAAAGGTCAGGCAACATTTACAGCCGGGGGAGTAAAAATATTATGTTTTGGGCTGAACCTTTATTCAGGACTTCAAAATTGTAGAAGAGATTTACGAGGATGTTGCCAGGACCAGAATTCCTGAGTTACAGTGAGAGGTTGGCCAGGTTGGGTCTTTATTCCTTGGAGAGTTAGAGAAAGACAAGCAACCTTATAGATGTGCTCAAAATTATGAGGCATGAACAAGATGTTCAGTACAAGCCCATGTTTGTACTGAAATTCAATTCTAAGCAGTATAATAAGTGCAATTGTTTATGGCTGAGTAAAGATGGTACAGTGATCTTGGAGTGTTTTGTCCATTGGGATAAGGAAGGGAAAGTGACCACACAGTAAACAATAAGAATGAGAGGCCCCCCGTATAGAGTTGGGAACTATTGACAGCAAAGATGGGCACAGATTGTGCAGACTTGTAATTTTTGGCACTAAGGTTAGGCAATGGCAGTTCTCCAAATGGCATGAATTTGCTCGATACCAAAGTGAAAACATGAAAGGAAATGGTTTTTGAGTATGCTGCAGAACACCAGGGTACCAACACAGAGCTTAATTAAGTGGTGAGAACCTGGAAGTGTTTTCTGTGAGCTTTTAGGCAAGCCAATTTAGAACAGCGCTGGGTGAGAATTGATTGCAGTCTGCCCTCTGATGATATTGGCCCCCGATTATACATTGTCTTCAAAAGCGAACAAGAAAACATCTGACAATTTCCACTTAAGACACTCAAAAAGCTCTGGATCAATCATTTCTTCTCTGAAAATCCATAGGTTATTTACAAAAGATGACAGAGTCTGGACTTTGGAAGTTATCTTGTGACAAATAATCTCCAGAACCCATTGTTGTTTAGATCGAGTGGTGGAGGCAGATGCATTAGGGGCAATTAAGAGACACATGGATGAAAGAAAAATGGCGGGTGATGTGGAAGGAAACTTTCTGCTGTAGACTTCAATGGATATTTGTGATTTTAAGGAACAGAATCCACACTACAGAGTAATGGAGGGCTATATGGAGGGAAAGGTTAGATTGATCTTGGAGTAGGTTAAAATGTCGGCACAACATTGAGGGTTGATGGGCCTGGAGTGTGCTGTAATGTTTTATGTTCTATATTCTCTGTCTGGAGTGGCGGAGGCTGAGGGGAGGCCTGACAGAAATGTATAGGATAGACAGTAAGCATCATTTTCGCTGGATCTAGTTTAGTACTAGAGGGCTTGCATCAAAGATGAGAAGGCTTAATGCGAGATGTGTGGGACAGGTTGTTTATTCATGAAGTTGTAGATTCCTGGAATGTGTTGCTGGAGGTGGTACTGGAGGCACATATGATAGTACCAAGAATTAAGAATATTTTATATGGGCAAGGAATGGAGGGGTATGGACCATGTGATGGTAGAGTTGGTTAGGTAAGTTCAATTGGTTTGTTTAAGGTGTCATTAGCTTAATTAGTCTGGCACAGCTCTGTATACAGAAGAGCCTGTTTTGTGCTCCATGCTTATTGTGAGCAGTTTTGGGCCCCTTATCTGAGAAGGGATGTGCTGACGTTGGAAAGGCTCCAGAAGAGGTTAATGAGAAAGATGCCAGGAATGAAAGGGTTAATGTATGAATAGCTCTTGATGGCTCTGGGACTGTACTCACTGGAATTTTTAAAAATTCACTAGGCAGGGTATAAAACTAATAACTTTTTTTGATGCTTTTGATTTCCAGATAGCCTCAAATTAATTCTTAAAAAAAAGTAAAATTCACATCTTGTTCATTCAGAAGGGGATTGTTTCCTTTACATTGAAGATAACACGTTACCCCCTCCACTCTCAACACACAAACATTCTCATTGAAAACTATCGAATATTGAAAGGGCGAAATATGGTAGATGTGGAGAGGCTGTTTCCTTTAGTGAGGGACTCTAGGACCAAAGGGCACAGACTCAGAATAGAAGTCCACAACTTTAGAACAGAGGTGAGGAAGAAGTTCTTTTGCCAGAGTGTGGTCAATCTGTCGAATTTATTGCCACAGATGGCTGTGGAAGCCAAGTCATTGGGTATATTTAAAGTTGCTGTTGATAGGATCTTGGTTAGTAAGGGTGTCAAAGATTAAAGGGAGAAGGCAGGAGAAAGAAGTTGAGAGGGATAATAAATTAGCCAAGATGAAATGTCAGAGGAGACTCGATGGGCCAAAAGGTCTAATATTGCTCCTATGTCTTATGTTCGGCTGTGTTCTATATCTTATCCTTAATACAGCCTACAGCTGTCTTCACATCTTAATACGGAAAACTTCCAGATTGCACCTTAAGAGATAGATACATGGATGGGAGGGGTTGTAGCGGGTATGGTCCAGTTGTGGGTTGATGGAACTTGACAGGATTGACTAGGCTGACTGAAAGACTTGTTTCTCTGCTGTAGTGCTCTACAACTCTTATAACCTGGCAGTCTGTGGGGTATTGGTGATTAAT
This sequence comes from Hemitrygon akajei, assembly GCF_048418815.1. NCBI lineage: Eukaryota > Metazoa > Chordata > Chondrichthyes > Myliobatiformes > Dasyatidae > Hemitrygon > Hemitrygon akajei. Next base: position 108,482,391 of record NC_133132.1, on the reverse strand, counting down.
TTTCCAAAAAAACTCCAAATCCTCATTTTTTCCTTCTGATTTGAATGAATAATTTAGTTTTTAATAGAATATTAAATAATTGATGTTGATATATTGAAATCCCAGATGCTTGCCTGTTCTAAGATTGAACAATTAAAGGAGGCAAATTGAACCTAATGTGGAATAAAGTCCTCAGCTTATTCATTATGTAGGTACAACATTGTCAGTCATTAGTCTGATGCATCTTGATGGTATTGCTTGTCATAATTTCCTTCCTCTTTCACTGGAATGATGCTCACTGGTTGGTGCACTTCCAGTGTGTGTGTGTGTGTGTGTGTGTTGCAGATTTGCATTATAGAGCTCAACTGGTAATTAGTTTGTCATTGTCTTTTGTATCGACATACAGTGGAAAGCTTTATTTTGCATGCCAACCATATGGATCATTCCAAAAAGTACGTACGTGAAGGTAGCTAAGAAGGAAACAAAATAACAGAATGGAAAATATAGTAACATACATAAAATGCTGGAGGAAATGAGTAGGTTAGGCAGCATCTATGCAGAGGAATAAACAGTTGCTGTTTCACATTGAAACCTTTGTTACAGAAACAGAGGAAGTATGGAGCAGATAGACAATAAGGTTCAAGAGACAGGAAGAGGTAGACTGAGGAAATCAAGAATTCCTCTTCGTCGTAAAAGGAGTCCATTCAAGTGTGTTATAACATTGGAATAGAAACTGTCCTTGAACCGGTTTTCAAGCATTTGTATCTTCTGCCCAATGGGATGAGGGAGAGTAGAGAATGATCATGATGGGAGAGTCAGTAATCAGCTCTTTGGTCTTGCTGATAATGAGTAAGAGGTTGTTATAAATATCTGTTCTTCAAATTCTAACCTGCAAATTAAGCAATGACATTGTGTTCAAGGATGGCTGATATCACAGACAACTGCAGCAACCACAAGTGTGTATTGCATCAGGGTCAATGCATTGTGATCAGGATTATGAATGCTTGGTGTAATATCAGTTCTTTCTTAGCTGAAGGTGAAAGGATTCAAATGCTCATGCCAAATCTCTTAATTAGTTGGGAGTCTGAGCCACCTGAATCTGCTTGATTTCGATGCTGCAAAGCAAATCTGTTTGGAACATTTCTAGGTGAAGACACAAAGCCCCAAATAATGTTCTGTGGTTGGCTTTTGGTGACAGACAGCAGAATAACACAGCGGTGGTGAATGTTTTTGAAAGCATGTGCCCAAATGAGCGATTATCTCCTTTAAAAAAAATATCTCGTGTACTATAATAGTTTGTACAGATATTATCATTGCACAATAATTAGAGATCTTTTTAAGGGGAAAACTGAGTCCTGTTGCTTCTTTATGTGTATTCATTGTTTTACTAATAATAAAAATATAACAGACAGATTGAAATAAGCGAGGCATTTTAGAAAACCTGTTTGAAAATTCATCAGAAGCAGAATTGGGTTTAATATCATTGGCAAATGTCATGAAATTTGTTGTTTTCCAGCAGCAGTACATATCAATAAAAATTATTTTTGACAAAGCTGTGAATTAGAATAATTTTATATAAAAATAAATTAGTAGTGTAAAAAGAGAGAATAAAAATAGTGAGGTAGTATTCATTGTCCATTTAGAAATCTAACAGCAGAGGAGATGAATCTGCTCCTGAGACATCGAGTGTGTATTTTTGGTCTCCTGTGCCACCTCCTTGACGACAGCAACGAAGGGCATATGCTGGGTTCTTCATGGTGGATGCCGTCTTTCTGAGGCACTGCCTTTTGAAGGTGCCCTCGATGCTGGGGAGGCTCGTGCTCATGATGGAGTTGGCTGAGTTTGCAAATTTTTTTCGCTTTTTACAATCCTATGTAGTGACTTTGCCGACAAGATGGTAATGCCACCAGTTGGAATGCTCTTAGTGTCTTAATATCAATATTTTAAAAGTACAATGGAAAATTAGCATCATTTCTAAATAATATTGTTATTCTAACCATTTACTATTCAAATACTGATGTGTACGTCAGATCAGTGAGGATTTTAAAACTCATCTTCCAACATCACATGTTCTTGCAACCGTCTAGGTGGTGCCAAGCGTACACGAGACATTTCCTGTGACAACAGATTGTAAAAAATCATTCATTGCTTCATTTGACAGTGAAAATAATCATTATGTATCTTTTTATTATGTGTGGGCTTTAAAGAATTTAGGGGCGGCCTGCATGTCGCACATCAACAAAAAATTTTTCACGTCCCATCTTGTGCATGCATGTCATAGATTTGCCACCACAGGCTAAGAAAGTACCTTTACTGGCTGAGTTTGTGCCCGGTGAGGTTTGTGATGAATCAAGCTGGGTGGAGAGTAAAATGGACTCCTGATTTCCTTGCACCAACTCTGCACAGCCAACAGGCACAGGGCTTACTCCCAAAAAATGGTAAACACAAGAATGCTGGAGGAATGCAGTACGTCAGGCAGAATCTATGGAGGGGAATAAACCGTTGGGCTAACACCCTTCAAAGGAAGGGAGCAGAAACCAGAATAAGAAGGTGGGGAGCTGGTGACAGGCAAGACCAGGTGAGGGGAAAGGTAGGTGGGTGAGGGAGGTTGGAGGATGTGAGAAGCTTGGAAGAGGTAAAGGGTTGTAGAAGAAACAACCTAATAGGAGAGGACAGTAGAAGAGGAAGAGGGGGTAGGAGGTGGGAAACCAGAGGGAGGTGATGGGCAGGTGAGGAGAAGGACCAGGGTAAGAGGAGGTCCAGAGTGAGAAATAGAAAAATAGAGAAGGAAGGAGGGTTAGGAATTACCGGAAGTTAGAGAAATCGATATTTATGCCAACAGGTTAGAGGCTACCCAGACTTCATATCCCCATCTCCCACCAACCTAACTTCCCCTTCTCCCGGTTGCACCTATCACCTACCAGGCTTGTACTACAGCCTCTCCTCCCACCTTCATATTCCAACTTCTTCCCACTTGCTTTCCAGTCCTGATGAAGAGTCTTGGTCTGAAACGCCGACTGCTTATTTCCCTCCATAGATGCTGCGTGACCTATTGAGTTCCTCCAGCACTTTGAGCGTGTTCCCCAATATTTCCAACATCTACAGAATCTCTTCAGTTTATGTGACTACATGGGTTTCTCTTGGTGTTCTGTTTCCTTCCCACATCGCAAAGGAATCTGAGCTGGTAGGTTAATTACCCCATGTATATTGTCCCAGGTTTTGAATTAGTGGTAGAATCTATGATGTGTGGGTAGAATGTGGAGGAGGTTTATTGGGTTCATTCTAAAGATGAGGGGTTGATCCACATAAGGAGTTGCTTGAGACTACACTCACTGAAATTCAAAAGAATGGAGGGGATCACATACAAACAGATAAACTTATGAAAGGGATAAATAAAATTGAAGGAGGAAAGTTGTTCTGTAGCCTCACAGGGCTGTTAGGAAGGCATTTGGTGTGTTGGCCTTGATTAGTTAGGGGAATTGAGTTCAAGAGTCATGAAGTAAGGTTGCAGCTCTATAATGCTCTGGTTAGACCACAGTTGGAATACTGTGTTCAGTTCTGGTTGCCTCTTTACAGTCAGGATGAGGAAATTTTAAAGAGGATGCAGAGGAGATTTCCCAGGATGCTGTCTGGATAAGAGGGCATCTCTTATTAAGATAGGCTGAGTGAGCTCGGGCTCTTCTCTTTGGAGTGAAGGAGGATGAGAGGTGACTTGACAGATACATAACGATGATAAGAGGCACAGATTGAGAGGGTAGCTCAGGACTTTTTCCTCAAGGTGGAAGTGGCTAATATGAGAGGGAATAATTTTAAGGTGATTGGAAGAATATATATGGGGATGTCACGGGTAAGCTTTTTCAGAGTGGAGGCTGCATGAACGCCCTGCTAGGAGTGATGGTAGAGACAGATACGTGAATGGTGATTTTAGATAGTCTTCAACAGGCACATGGATGAAAGAAAAATGGAGGGCTTTGTAGGGGGGATGGGTTACATTGAACTTGGCAGAGGTTACAACGTTAGCATGACATTATGGGTCAAAGAGCCGATGTGTGCTGTTATCTTTTCTGATCTTCTTGAATGCAGAGCAGGCTTGGCAGGTCAGAAGTCAGATTCCTGCTCCTAGTTCTTATGTTCTTAAACAACAAAACAGGATCAGTGTCAATAGGTGCATGATGGTTGCTATGGACCCTGCAGGTTCTAGAGCTTTTGTGCTGTAGGTCTCAATGACAATTTCAAGTATAATAGATAGTCTTCAGGGAACAGTTACAAATAATCCTTTACAATATAATGTTCTGGAGGAACTCAGGAAGTCAGACAGCATCTATGGAAAGTAGTGAAGTTTCCCTTCATCAGGAATCTTCATTTATCCATTCCATAGATGCTTCCTCTCTTTTGATGCTGCCTGACCTGCTGATTTCCTCCAGCATTTTGTGTGCATTGTTCTGGATCTGCAGAACATCTTTTGTTTACATTTTGACATTTCTTCTTTATTGCATTCGAAGTGGCTTGTCACTTCTGCATTGATAACTCCTATAGCAATCATTGGTGTGCGTCAGTGTGTCTGTGGCATTGACAGTATGTCAGGCAGACAACACATTTTTTGCAGAACTGCTTTTGTAGGAAAACCTCATACCCAGCAAAGTTGGCTATTCTACCTGCTCTCTATTGCATTAATCGATGATGAAACAAGATAAAGCATTGCAGCCAGAACTACTTTAAGAGATTTGCTCTTAGCAGCAATCAATTTCGCTATTCCCAGTGCAAGCAGGAGATTCCAGAAAAAGTTTCATTTAACACTCCAATAAAAAAAAAGAACAGTTTGCTTTTGATGATAGGGGAAGAGGGTAAATTTATTTGGAGCATAGAATGTAGAACGTTACAGTACAGGCCCTTCAGCTGATGATGTCGGGCTGAAATTTTAACCTATTCTAATATCAATCTAAACCTTCCGTTCTGCATAGCCTCACTTTACTATCATTTTATATGCCTATCTAAGAGTTTCTTAAATGCCCTTAATATAGCTGCACTACCACTATTACCACCCCAGTAGTGCAATCCGTGTACACACCACTTTCTGTGGGGGGTGAGGTGGATTCTGCCTCTGACATTTCCTCCGATCACCTTAAAATAATGCCCTTTTAATGAGCCATTTCCACCCTGGAAAAATCTTTCTGGTTGTGCCTGTTATCATCTTTATACCTCTATCAAGTCTCTGCTAATCCTTCTCTGCTCCAAACAGAGAAGTCCTAGTTCACTCAAGTTGTCTTCATAAGACATGCTCTCTAGTCTAGGCAGCATTTTAGTAAATCTCCTCTTCATCCTCTCTAAAGCTTCACCATCCTTATAATGGGGCATTCAGCACTGAACACAATATTCCAAATGTTGTCTAACCAGTGTTTTTATAAAACTGTAACATTACCTCTTAACTCTTGAACTCAATCCACCCTGACTAATGAAAGTCAACAAACCAATTGGTTCTTAACCACCCTATCAACTTGCACGACAACTTTGAGGGATCGATTGTCATGAACCCCAAGATCCCTCTATTCCTCCACACTGCCAAGAATCCTATTGTTAACCCTGCCTTCAGTTTCACCTTCTAAAATGAATCACTTCACACTTTTCTGGAACTTTTCCTTTGATTTTTCTTGTGCTTTTGAATGGCTATAACACAAGTGAAAAGTACACTGAGTCGTGAGTGACCTTGCCAAATTCAAGATTTCCAAAATGCAGTCCTTGGATGGATATCTATTTCTACTTCTTGACTAGTGAGGCACTCTCACTAATTGCCCACTCATCATCCTCTCGACCTCTCCAATTTAAAGCTATGGAAGGAATTGGACATTCATGACAGGCTGGTGGAGATTGGACATGAGACCACATATAAAAGAACTTGGTGCAGAAAGCAAACAGCAATCCACAGATTCACACAGTGAGCTAGGGACGCTTCTGTCCTTGCATGCAACGTTAGTTCTGGCGGACTGGGGCAGATGAGGTCAATGGTGAGATTCATTGGCTGGGAAGATTGTTCTGCAAAGCTTTATGGAGAATGAAGGACATGACAAGGTTCTAAAGAAGTCATGATCATCCACTGAAATGAAGGAAGACCCTGTTTCTGATGACTGCTTGAACCACTGGACCGGATTTCTGAACTCTAGAGAGCGGAACGGCCACAGTGCAATGGCTTTTTCACTTTAAAAATTCTCATACACAGAGTCCTGCAATTCACATCATCTTGAAGAACTGCACAATTCTGCTACTGTCGGATATGACAGACAGTGCAATGTGCAGATCTGCTTGACCAATTGAGTTTCTTTTCTCTGATGTTGATGAAATTCATTGGATTTGGGCTTATGTGGCAATAGGCTTGCTTGGTCCATTTTGGGGTGGGTGGAGTAATTGGAGGCAAATGAGTTCAGTGTAGATGGGCAAAATGGTAGACATGGACGTGATGGGCTGCATGGCCTGTTTTTGTGCTGTCCAACTCTACCTCTATGAAGTTTGTCATCAAACCACATAGCTTGCTCTGGCCAAAGTCTTCCGTTTCCCGTTTGCACCCAGTAGTTCTCTTGGTGCTGGGTGAATTGTGACAAAGTAGCAGTAGCTTTGGTTGGAAATGGAGTGATTATAAGTTTATTATTGTCACAAGTACTGAGATACAGTGGAAAAAAAAACAACATACACATAAGGCTGGAGGAACTCAACTGGTCAGGCAACATCTATGGAGTGAAGTAAACAGCTGACATTTTGGGACAAGACTTTTCATCAGGATTGTATCACTTTGTATGGTGAAAAGCTTGTCTTGCATACTGTTCATAGAGATCAAAGCATTGCACAGTACATTGAGGTAGACAAGCTAAAACAATAACAATGTAGAATAAAGTGCAACAGCTACAAAGTACAGTACAGGTAAACAATAAGGTGCAAGGTCATAACCTGGTGTATTATGAGGTCGAGAGCCCCATTTAACATACTCGGGAACCATTGAACCGTTGTCCACAATCTATCTATCAGTCAAAGAGCTCCTGTCTCAGAAATTAGACTGAGCTTCAATTCAATAGATTTTGTAAATGACACATTTGTTCTCCTCAGAAGGTTAAACTGAGGTGCATGGTTCTTTGGAAAAGCAGTTTAGGAAACAACAATTTTGCAAACCACTCAACATAATTTACATCAGAACGACAGCCAACATTTCTAACATTAGTGCCTTTCTAATTGTTGGCACCAGAAATTTTAAACTAGAGCAACACAGAAAACAACAAAAGATAAAATGTTTGGTAAATTATTTGGAAATTAAGTTTAAAAAACTGTCTCCTTTGCCCCTTTATGGGCTTCTATTGAAAGACCTTCCTATAATGGGGGAGCCTAGGACCAGAGAGGACAGCCTCAGAAAACAAGGACATCCCTTTAGAACAACGATGAGGAGGAATTTCTTCAACAAGAGGGTGGTGACTCTGTTGAATTCATTAACACAGATCATTGTGGAGGCCAAGTCATTGGGTACATTCAAGGTGGAGTTTGATAGGTTCTTGATTAGTAAGGACATCAAAGGCTTTGGGGAGAAGGCAGGAGAATAGGGTTGAGATAGTTAAGAGATTAGCCATGATGGAATGGTGGAGCAGACATGATGGGCTGAGTGGCCTAATTTTTCTTCCATGTCTTTGTGGTCTCATTTGAACCTCCGGGGTCAATGTAATTGGACAAAAAGATTTGCATAGACATGAGCTGAATGGCCTGTTTCTGAGCGGTTTGAGTCCGTGTCATCGAATGTCAGGGACCTTGCTTTCGGCCTTTGCCATTTCACCCAAGGCCTTTCTAGTCCCAAGGTTTTTGCTCAGCCCAGAGTTAAATGTGACTATTTGAATACATGTCTGCAGTTCATATACCAGTCTGTGTAAAAATGTGTTGCAATTTCAATCTGCACTGTGGATAGCTCTAGGAATTCTCGGGTTCTCCTGTTTTCTGTTCTTGTTATTCAATTTGCAAATTTTGAAATGCTAGTACAATCCAGATGTTTTTATTGTATTAGTTTTCAATGGGATTAACCTCTTGGGGATTTGTTGGTATTGCTTTTCAAAAGTGATCTGTAGTTGGACCATAGATCACTATGCTATCTGTTTGCCATTATGATAGGTAGAATTCATTTGTTAATAGAAAATTATAGACGATGCATGTGTATGTGCTCCCTCATATCTTGTTTTCTTCTTTATGCTTTTAAACATTAAAAAAGCATTGAAGCATACAGTGAAAAGCATCATTTGCATCTATGACCAAGGTAGTCCGAGGGTGTGCTGGGGCAGCCCGTAAGTGTTGCCATGCTTCTGGCACCAAAGCAACACGCCAACAACTTACAGAACCGAAAGTGCACATTTTGGAAATATGGAAGGAAACTTGAGCACTTGGGGGGAGCCCACATGGTTACAGGGTGATCATACAAATTCTTTAGTCTGTGGAAGGAATTGAACCAGGTTGCTGGTGCTGCAAACCACCACGCTGCTATGTTATTTTGTTTGTTTAGGGGTGCGCTTCTTTTTAAGTGAACACTGCAGGCTGAACTCTGTATCATTAGAGCTCTCCTCAATCTCAGATCTGCAATGTCTCCACACTGCAGATTTCTTCTCTTACCCAGCCTTGTTCTGTCCACCCTGGGACGTTTCCACTGCATCAGTCCCTGGCAGGCACTGTTCTCCTATGATGAATAGCTGTTATCAGATTGCCTCTTTGATTGCTCTGTTAAACCCATCATCCCTATCTGTGGGAGTACTTTAGAATTCGCTTGCTAAATCCATTAATCCCTGCCCTGTACAACATGTCTTTCTCTTTTCACACACTTAGGTCTTAATTGCCTTGTTATTAAGCCTGCATTGCTAAACCTTTGCCTTCTATTGTACTCAGTGGCCAGTTTATTAGCTACCTCCTCTACCTAACAGTGTCCACTGAGTGTATGTTCAGGGTCTTCTGCGCTGTAGCCCATCCACTTCAAGGTTTGATGTATTGTACATTCAGAAATGTTCGTCTGCTCACCACTGTTGCAACGTGTGGGTATTTGAGATTCTGTCACCTTCCTCTCATCTTGAGCCAGTCTGGCCATTCTTTTCTGACGTCTCTCATTAAAAGGCATTTTAGCCTGCAGAACTGTTGCTCACTGGATTTTTTTTGTTTTTCACACCATTCTCTGGAAACTTTGGAGGCTGTTATGCGTGAAAATCCCAGGAGAACAGTTTCTGAAATACTCAAACTATCCTGTCTGGCATCAACAGTCATTCCACGGTCAAAGTCACTTAGGTCACATTTCTTCCCCATTCTGATGTTTGGTCTGAACAGCAAATGAACCTGTTGACCATATCTGCATGCTTTTATGCATTGAGTTGCTGCCACGTGATCGGCTGGTCAGATGTTTATATTAACAAGCAGGTGTACAGATAAAGCGTCTACTGAGTGCATACATTGTGTTTTGCACTTTGGTCCCAAAGGAACACTGTTTTGTTTAGCTGTATACACGTGTATGGTTGATTAACACTAAACTTTGTAAAATTGGTGTGAGGAGGAAATGTGATAGGATACTGGCATTTCAGCTGAGACTCTTGTGCCAGCCAACAGTGCACCCTGGATAATTTTGTTCAGAGGTACTACGGCTAGTGAGAATGTTATTATTACTAAGCAAAAACCTGTCGCAGAACGCTTAATTATCCAGGGGCAGAATCACTTGCCAGCTGTGTGTATTTTTTTTTCTCTGTGCATTTTTACCAGAAATTGGCTAAAATCTTAAAACAAACCAAAAAAATTGAACACATTTTGCTGCCAGATTGCTTGCTGTCTCTCCTGGCATAATTACTGGCTGGTATGCCCAAGTGGGTTTGTGTTTCCATTTTAACTTTGCACATTGATTTTTGAAAAAGGATTATTTTACAGTCAAGTGTGTTATTTTTGCTAAAACTGCCTGTGCTAATTTGAAAAATAAATGAGTGCATGAATGTCTCAGCAGCTTTATAAAGGGAACCAATCAAATTCAGGTTTATTGTCATTTGAACCGTTCACATGTATACTGCCAAACAAAACCATGTTCCTCCAAACCGAGGTAAACAGCATGGTACACACCTCACACACACCACATAAAGTAATATTACCACAAATAAATTAACAAATAATAAGGTGCACTTATGACACAAGTTAAAAAGTAAACAGTATAATGCCACTGACACTTCATGTGTGATGAGTCCTGAATGGTGGCAGGGAGTTCAGTTGTCTCATGACCTGGGGGTGTGAAACAGTGTTTGTCCTAATGCTATGGTACCCCCTACCTGAAGGCAGTGGGTCAAAAAGATTGTTGGATGGATGAGAGGGGTCATTGACAATGCTAGGGGCCCTGCACCCTATGAAATGATGCACAGTCGACCTCATGACCACATTCAGTCGAGGTTTACAAGGATACTGCCTGGGTTATAGACAATGAGCTGTAAAGTGAGGTTGAGCAAATTTCAGTTGTTCCCCTGGGAGTGTTGGAAGCTGAGGGGAGACCTGATAGGCAGACAGTCAGATTCTTTCCCTAGGGTAGATATGTCTAACACTGGAGGACTTGTTTTTAAGTTTCAAGGAGGTGTGATGGGCAAGTTTTATTTTACACAGAGGACGGCGGGTGCCTGGAATGGGTTACAAGGGGTAGTAGAGGAAGCCAGGCGTTTGGTGGGGTTTAAGAGGCTTTTATATGGATGTATGGAAGGGAACAGAGGGATATGGATAATGCAGAGGAGGAGGACAACACTTGATATAAATTGGCATTTCGGTCAGCTGAATATTCATTATTGCACAGTGGTTTCATTTTCTTTGTGCAAGCAGAGTCACTTTGCAATTTCTCCTTTTCTGTACATTCATATTTGTACATTCCAACTGCACAGAGAGATCTTTATGATGACCCGTATTTGTCACCTGTACATTGAAACACACAGTGAAATGTGTTGTTTGCTTTGACAACCAAGAGTCCATTGCTGGGGGCAGCCCACAAATGTTGCCATGTTTCTGGCACGAACATAGCATTCTCACAATTTACTAAACCTAACCCTTACTTCTTTGGAATGTGGTAGGAAACTGGAGCACCCAGAGGAAACCCATAGTCACAGGGAAAAGATACAAACTCCTTTCAGGCAGCAGCAAGAGCTGAACCCCGACCGCTGGAGCTACGTTACAATACTGCAGGGTTGCTTGTGACTTACCATTGCACTGCAGTCCCCAGATTTATTTTGGGATCTTGCAAGAAACCAAACTTCTCTACTCTACTCCGTTTACACCCACGACTGTGCTGCCACAGTCTTGGAAAGAGGTGAAATCATCGGACAAAGTCAGTATGGATTTGTGAACGGAAAATCATGTCTGACGAATCTTATAGAATTTTTTGAAGATGTAACTAGTAGAGTGGATAGGGGAGAGCCACTGGATGTGGTATATTTAGATTTTCAAAAGGCTTTTGACAAGGTCCCACACAGGAGATTAGTGTGCAAACTTAAAGCACACGGTATTGGGGGTATGGTATTGATGTGGATAGAGAATTGGTTGGCAGACAGGAAGCAAAGAGTGGGAGTAAACGGGACCTTTTCAGAATGGCAGGCAGTGACTAGTGGGGTACCGCAAGGCTCAGTGCTGGGACCCCAGTTGTTTACAATATATATTAATGATTTAGATGAGGGAATTAAATGCAGCATCTCCAAGTTTGCGGATGACACGAAGCTGGGTGGCGGTGTTAGCTGTGAGGAGGATGCTAAGAGGATGCAGGATGACTTGGATAGGTTAGGTGAGTGGGCAAATTCATGGCAGATGCTATTTAATGTGGATAAATGTGAGGTTATCCACTTTGGTTGCAAGAACAGGAAAACAGATTATTATCTGAACGGTGGCTGATTAGGAAAAGGGGAGATGCAACGAGACCTAGGTGTCATTGTACACCAGTCATTGAAGGTGGGCATGCAGGTACAGCAGGCGGCGAAAAAGGCAAATGGTATGTTGGCATTCATAGCAAAAGGATTTGAGTACAGGAGCAGGGAGGTTCTACTGCAGTTGTACAAGGCCTTGGTGAGACCGCACCTAGAATATTGTGTGCAGTTTTGGTCCCCTAATCTGAGGAAAGACATTCTTGCCATAGAGGGAGCACAGAGAAGGTTCACCAGATTGATTCCTGGGATGGCAGGACTTTCATATGAAGAAAGACTGGATCAACTAGGCTTATACTCACTGGAATTTAGAAGACTGAGGGGGGGATCTTATTGAAACGTATAAAATTCTAAAGGGATTGGACAGGCTAGATGCAGGAAGATTGTTTCCGATGTTGGGGAAGTCCAGAACGAGGGGTCACAGTTTAAGGATAAAGGGGAAGCCTTTTAGGACTGAGATGAGGAAAAACTTCTTCACACAGAGAGTGGTGAATCTGTGGAATTCTCTGCCACAGGAAACAGTTGAGGCCGGTTCATTGGCTATATTTAAGAGTAAGTTAGATATGGCGCTTGTGGCTAAAGGGATCAGGGGGTATGGAGAGAAAGCAGGTACAGGGTTCTGAGTTGGATGATCAGCCATGATCATACTGAATGGCGGTGCAGGCTCGAAGGGCCAAATGGCCTACTCCTGCACCTATTTTCTATGTTTCACACATAGCTCCAATCTGCTGATTAAATTCGCAGGTAACACTACATGGATTGGCCCTATTTCTACCGCTGATGAGATAACCTACAGAGGAGAGGTTGACATCCTGATATAGTGGTGTCAAGATAATAATTTCTCCCTCAATGTCCAAAAAACAAAGGAGCTGATTGTGAGTTACAGGAGGAGCGGAGACAGGCTTGCCCGGTTCCTTGGTATAGACACCAATGACCTCACCTAGACTGTACACACCAGCTTTGTGGCAAAGAAAAGCACAACAGCATCTCTTCCACCTCAGGTGACTGAAGAAGCTTGACATGGGCCCTCAAATCCTCAAATCCATCTACTGGGGCACCATTGAGAGCATTCTGACTGGTTGTGCCATTGCCTGGTATGGGAACTGCATCAGCCTTGATCACTGGACACTGCAGAGAGTGGTACGGACAGCCCAGCACATGTGTGGACATGAACTTCCCTCAATTGAGGACACTTAGAGCAGCAGGTGCATAAAGAAGGCCTGGAAGATCATTAGGGACACAAGTCACCCCAACCATAAACTCTTTCAGCTGCTTCCGTCTGTCCAATGGTACCGCAGCATAAAAGCCAGGGCCAGCAGACTAGGGGACAGCTTCTTTCTAAAAGCCATTAGAATTTTAAATTCACCTGTCTGTACATTGTGACAGAGTCATAACACAAAGATGTTTACTCCCTCATGTTGTGGGATGGATGTAAGATTTAAATACATTCCACAAATTCTACAAGATCTGACACCTTTGAGTCCCAGTTTCTTGGAGCAACATAGAACATAGAATGGTAGAACTTTACAGCACAGTACAGGCCCTTCACCCCTACCCTTTAACCTACTCTAAAGTCAATTTAACTCTTCCCCCCCCCACACACACAGCCCTCCATTTTTTTTCATCCATATGCCTATCTAAGGTTTTCTTAAATGTTGCTAATGTATCTGCTTCTACTGTCATGTCAGTGTGATCCACACACCCACCACTCTGTGTGTTTTTAAAAAAACTTGCCTCTGAATCCCCCTCTAAGTTCCTCCAGTCACCTTAAAAATATGCCCCCTCTTGTATGTGTTTTCACACTGTAGTTCTTGGTTGTGTGATATATTCATTGTTGACAGCTGTGCCGCGGAGCCAGAGAGAAGAGGGGATTAGATGTCAATGATTTTCAACAAGTGAGGTACTCTGTTCTGCAATGTAAACATTGGAGACGTCACCTCTGCTTGTCTGAAACATAGATGCCTGACCAGGCATACTGACTCTGCTTACAGAGTTTGTTCAGAGTAACTAAATTGATTGAAGTACAAACACTTAGTCTAAATCATTCAGAGTGGAGAAAATGCTTTCAGCAAAAACACCAACGTACAACTAAAGTCTCCAAGGCATGTCAGAATCAGAATTAAGTTTAGTATCATTGACGTGTTACATTGTTTTTGTGTCAGCAGTACAGTGTAATACATAAATAATATCAATTGCAATAATACATCGTAGTGATCGGGTGGGGGGGGGAGTATTTATTTTTCCTGTTTTAAAATGCTTTCATAGGATTATGGTGGGATGTTCAAGTTCATTTATTGTTATATTTTAGCTTGGGTTATACAATTATTCACTTGTGTACTTGAGGGTCACCCTGACAGATTTTTGGATATCGGATTTAATATCACTAACATATATCATGAAATTTGTTGTTTTCTGGCAGCAGAACAGTGAAACACACAAAAACACTATAAATTACAGTAAGGAATACAGTGAATTTAGTTAATTGTGTCACACATCTGGATCAGTACATTTTGGCCCAATTAACTGGGTGCCCCAATTTGCCAAAGTTTCATGGAAATAGTTAAAAAAGTATGCAAAATACCCTATAGTAAATTGAAATACGGAACAAATTTGAACACTATCAAAAGTAGTACAGTTCTATAAAACTGTATTAGTTCCTAATAGTTACCGACAGAGGAATTCACCCAGCGTACGCTGGTTCGTTCTTTTGATTGACTGTTAATGAAAAAATCCGCCCAGTCACCTAGTGTAGATAATGGACTGGCGTCATGTTATGCTGTCAATAATTGCATCCTCCAAATCTTCATTTTCATTGTAACATTCAAGGTGATTGTTGATCCTTCAAAGTCTTCATAGTCCCTAACTTGTTGAAGAAGTTAATTCATTTTATTTTCACTCACAGCTGTGACTGAAATTTCTAAGCCTGAATGCTTGAGTTACCTTACTGGTTATTTCTTGACAACTATTGGTGACAAAAATCACTGCTTTTTGAATGCAAACACACACAACTGATACTATTTAAAAACTGTTTGCTCTAAATATGGTGTAGTGTCTAACGGCCACGCAAGTGATATGTCTGACGCTGGTCATAGACTGTTCATCACCAGCCTTCTGCCCCAATTAAGTGGCACAGAATCCCAAATAAATGAAGGGTATCCTGGCTATTTTCTTCATTAGCTTTTGTTCTTTAAGAGTTGTCCCAAATTAATAAATAGCTGCCCTCATTAACTGATGGCCCTTTATATATAGAAATGAAAATAAATATGTTGTTCAAGAAGAGAGCAAATGAGTAATTTAGTATTCATGGGTTGGTTCAATGTACATTCAGAAATCTAATAACTGAGAGGAAGAACCTGTTCGTAAAACATTGCACGTCTTTAAGCTCCTGTGCCTCCTCTTTGATGGTAGCAATGAGAAGAGGGCCTATTGTGGCATTAGACAAATTTCAGCAGGTCCAGGCGCTCGCTTAGACAACAGTTACAATAATTCTAGCTAATCCTATGTATCAATTCTATGAAACCCCCTCCTCACTTTACATCTGGAGAATTACAAAATATCAGATTTTTATCTCTCTAAATAACATGTTGGAATCAGGTTTATTACCACTGACTTCAGTTGTGAAATTTGTTGTTTTAAAGGAGCAACACACAAAAATTACTATAGGTTACAACAAAAATTAAAAAAAAATAGGAGGAAGTGCATAAGAGGAATAGTAAATAATGCTCCTGGGTTCATAGACCCTTCAGAATTCTGATAATGGAGGGCAAGAATTTGTCCTTAAAATATTGAGTGTCGGTCTTCATGCTCCTGTGCCTCCTCTCTGATACTTTTGGAGCAAGAATTAGTTTGGTCAGGTCTCCAACCCTTCCCAAAGCAGAAATCAACACTCATCAGGTCCGACCTCAACTATAGAAAGAGACACATAAAATGTCAGGATGCTTTTGAGTTATAGAGCACCGCAGTACCAAAACAGCATCTTCAGCCCACCTAGTTTGTGCTGAACTGTTATTGTACCTGATCACCTGGAGCAGAGCCTCCTGAACCCTCCCATCCATGTACTTATCAAAACTTAAATGTTGAAATTGAACCTGAACCCACCACTTCCAAAGGCAGTTCATTCCACATTACTTAAAAGAATGAGATCACAATCTTTAATGTGTTCCCTTTAGGTTCATGGAAGTAGTAAGTAATTTTAATTGGTAATTGGTTTATTTATCAGAAACTGGAGAGTGGTTGCCTCTCTGACTGGACACCTATAACTAATGGTGTGCCACAGAGATCGGTGCTGGGTCGGTTGTGTTTCATCCTTATCAGTGACCTGAATGTTAATGTGGTGAACTGAATCACCATGATTGGGGGCGCAGAAGGTTATCAAAGATTCAAAGTACATTCATTATCAAAATCTATGTGCAGTATACAGCCCCGAGATTCATCTTCCTGCAGAGAGCTACGAAAGACAGAAAATCATGGAACCCATTTGAAGAAAAACAAGAAGCCCCCAATGCTAAAATAAAACATAACGCTCAAAAGGCAAGAAAAAATGAATGAAAGACATTGAATACAAAATACTTAATCACCAAGATATCAAAAGAGTCCAGGTATATTCAGTTCAGTTCAATCCAGCGGTATGTTGCTCACTATCTCCAGGCCACAGCTGCACTGATTAAAATCACACAAAACAGCAAAAACAGTAACAATAAAAAAGGAGTTTCCAGAAGCCAGAAACACATTATGATGTGAACTAGTGAGCCCAATCCTCAAAAGCATTGATTAAACCTTGCCTATGACCCACAGACTCTGGGCAATGGATTTGAATGCAGACAAGTGTAAGGTGTTGCACTTGGGGAGCAAAACCCAGGGTAGAATTTACACAGTGACTGATAGAGCACAGAGAAGTATAGTATAAGTGAGGGATCTTGGAATACAGATCCATAATTCCTTGAAAATGACATTATAGATAGATAGGGAGAGCTTTTGGCACACTGGTGTTCACAAATTAAATTATTGGGTATAGGAGTTGGGATGTAATATTGAATTTGTATAAGACATTGGTGAGGCCTAATTTGGAGTATTGTGTGCAGGTATGATCAACTACCTACAGGAAATATATCAATATGATGGAGATTACAGAGAAAATTTACAAGGATGTTGTGGAACTTGAGGATCTGAGTTATAGGGAAAAATTGAGCAAGTTAGGACTTTATTCCCTGGAGCATGGGAGAATAAAGAAAGATTTGGTAGAAGTATATAAAATTGAGGGTTATGGATTGTGTAAAAGCAACTAGACATTTTTTCATTGAGGCTGGGTGAGACTAGAACTGGAGGTTATAGTTTGAGGATGAAAGAAGGAATCTAAAAGGGGGTGTTCATCACTCAGTGAGTGTGGAACAGGCTGCCAGCAGAAGTGGTGGATGAGGGTTTAATTTTAACTTTTATGTCTGGATAAGTACATGGATGGGAGCGAGTTGGAGGGCTGTGGTCGTGGTGTTTGGCATGGACTGGATGCTGTTTCTCCAGTTTCTCAAAGAGGTTGCTTCTTTGCTGTAGTGCTCAAGGATACTGACTCTCAAGTTCAAGATCAAGTTTAGGTTTATTGTCATCTGACTGAACATATATACAACCAAACAAAACAACATTCCTCTGGACCATGATGCACCCACAATACATATATCACATATGAGCACAAAATTCAAAATATTATGCCAAATAAGTTGACTTATAATTCAGAGGTGCACCACACCTCAGTAAACAACTTGCTGTCCTAGTGGGAGGGTATTCATTTATCTCACAGTCTCTCATCTCTATTATTATCACATGTACTGAGATGCACTGAAAATCTGTGTTTTGCATGCCGTACATACTGATCATTTCAAAACTTGCATTCAAAGGGAAAAGTAATAATAATGAAAAATTTAGCCCTGTCTCTTTGTCATGTCTCTGACAATTTTATCTCAGAGCAGCTTTTTTTAGTTTGCTCAAGTAAAGTTAATGAGCGCTAGTTTTCACACAACAGATGACAAAACTAATTTCATGTGATGTTACCAGGGAATATTGAATCAAGACAACCATGCCTGCCTCCCCATTATCAAGGACATCTTCAAAAGGCAATGCCTCAAGAAGGCAGCATCCACCATTGAGGACCCATACTATTCAGGACATTCTCTCTTCTTATTATCACCATCGGGAGGAGGTATTGGGTTCTGAATACATGCACAAAATGTTTGAGGAAAAGCTTCTTCCCCTGAACTATCAGATTTCCAAGTTGTCCATGACCACTACCTCTTTTGGCACTCTGATTATTTGTCTGTTTATTTCATATTGTAACCTGAATTATTCCTGTATTGCATTGTGCTTCTGCAGTAAAAATAACAAATATCACGATAAATATTACAATATACTATAAGTGATGATAAACCTGATTCTGAAGATTGTCGATACTGATTGTGAGATAGCAGGCATCATGGTAGTGTAGCAGTTGGCATAAGTTTTACAGAGCCAGCTATAAGCTCAAGATTCAATTCCTACCAGCATCTGTAAAGAGTTTGTACTTTGACCATGACTGTGGGGATGCCCTTTGGGTGCTCCAGTTTCCTCCCACTTTTTAAAGATGCATAGATTAGATTTATTAAGTTATGGACATGCTATGTTGTTGCCGGAAGCATGCCAACACTTGCGGGCTGCCCCAAGTGCATCTTGGACTGTGTTAGTCGTTGATACAAGCTATGCATTTCACTGGGTGTTTCAATGTACATTTGACAAATAAAGCTTATCTTTTTGATTGTTCTTCACTTGACCCTGTTTTACCTCCTGTGCTTTTCTGAGAATTTAGGAGGTTGTCTCCATTCCTCAAGGACCATTTATTCTCTTCCACCTTGCAATTTATTCTGCTGAAATAATCAGAAAAAAATGTTTCCATTCATTTGATCAGATAAAACCAATCCTGCCTTGTCTCTTTTGTCAAAAGCATGTACTTATCAATCTTCTCAGAATATGCCCTTTGTTCGGCAACCTTTTGGTATCTGCCCAGCCCATTTCTGATCTGTTGTAAAATGTGGTTTATTCTCTCAGCTTCAAGGGAAAGGTAGCAGAATTTTCTAGCTTTGGCCTTCTTTCCTATTGCTTTGTGGCACTGGGACTTGTGCTTTTGTGGGTACCCTTCCATATGCATTGTACAAATGGAACAAATTAAAAATAAAAAGAGAGTTTAGCTCTCTCGACAGGTATATTGAAACATCAAAACATACAGTGAAATGTGTAATTTGCATAAAATTAAATCACAAAGATTGTACTGGACAGGCTGCCTGTGTCACCACACTTCTGGCACCAATATAGTATGTCTACAACTCAGTAACCCTATCATACATCTATGCTCCTCCAGAGGTGTCACAGTGAGAATGTGTATACTCATTACTGACTGTGGTGGGGATTGAACACTAAGCTGAGGTCAATGATGCTGTTGTCATTACCGATAACAAAATGAAGTAACTGGGTCCAGAACACACACATTCTTATGGCTCAAACATAATTTATTTTACTTGTGCACAACGAGAACAGCATGGCCCCTGTCACCACACTGTACTGAATTCTGAATAGAGAAATGTCATTTTTTATACAGAATTGGCTAGCAATTGGGGATATTAACCATTTGGTAAGTTATGTGTATTTGAATTTTTTACTTGCATGGGCAGTCGCTATTCACAATACAGGTGTTAAAAGTCAATAGAGACTACAAGCTGACAACCAATGATACTTTGAAGTTCACAATGCATTTGTCTCTTAGTGGTGTGTGTGATTTAGATCATTTATCTCACCTCCCAGACCCCTGTTGTGGAAAGAGAACCTACCCTCTACAAAGACCTTTCTTGCCTCAGCTGCCTACATTCTATCTGCAATCTATCCTTGTCTGTATATTTTGTTAACCCTTGCCTTACCACAACTTCCACAATACAAATCAATGCATTAACTACTACACAATGGTACCACTCCCATTCTGCCCCTATCAGCACTCGATTTCTTTCCATTCTGCCCAAAAAGTGGCTAGTGTGCTTCTGCTTATCAAAAACTCATGACCCAGCAGTAGAAATGCTCAGCCATGTTCCTCTTCACTCTATATTGATGGACTACATGGCACCAATACTAGCTTGCACAGTAAGCCCTTTGAAAGTTTTTGGCCTTCCCATTAATTGGCCCCATTTTCACTGGAAAGAGAAAAGTTTTTGATCATAAGGAGAATAGACATTTCTGGTGCTTTCTCCAATTCTAAAGAAATTGTGCTCAGTGAGCACAAAATGTTCAAGAACCACTATTTATTATGAGAAAGTTCTTGTTGACGATGCAGTTTCCAATGGTTTAGATGAATTCATTTGTTCTCAGGCTGTGGTAATTGCAAAGGAGAATGTGGAATGGTTTCTCTGATGCTGTTCCAACTGTTGTGTTATTTATGCTTCCCTTATTTTGTTGTGACTCTCGAAGATAAAACCATATGAGCCGAAATAAATGGCTAAATTACAATCATATTGTATTGCAACAACTGTAAGACCATAATACATAGGAAGAGATTTACTTTATGAGGCCTATCAGGTATCCTATTGGATACCAAAGGGTCCATAAGAGACTCCTGGATAGGTAAATAGAGCTTAGAAAAATAGAGGGTTATGGGTAACCTGAGGTAATTTCTAAAGTAAGTACATGTTTAACACAGCATTGTGGCCTGAAGGGCCTGTATTGTGCTGTAGGTTTTCTATGTTCTCTGCTTCTAAGTCTTTGCCATTCTATAATGGCTGAATTATTATCCCTCTCAATCCCATTATCTTGCTCTCACCCTGTCACTTTCGACACCCTTACTAATCGAAAATCTTTCAATGTCTGCTTTAAATATGCCCAATCACTTGGCCTCTACAGCTGGCTGTGAAAATGAATTTCACAGATTCACACTCTCTGACTAAGGAGCTTAGTCAAATATGATGGCAGAATATAGTATTAATGGTAAGACTCCTGGCAGTGTGGAGGATCAGAGGGATCTTGGGGTCTGAGTCCATAGGACGTTCAAAGCAGCTGCACAGGTTGACTCTGTGGTTAAGAAGGCGTACGGTGTATTGGCCTTCATCAATTGTGCAATTGAATTTAGGAGCCGAGAGGTAATGTTGCAGCTATATAGGACGCTGGTCAGACCCCACTTGGAGTACTGTGCTCAGTTCTGGTCGGCTCACTACAGGAAGGATGTGGAAGCCACAGAAAGGGTGCAGAAGAGATTTACAAGGATGTTGCCTGGATTGGGGAGCATGCCTTATGAGAATAGGTTGAGTGAATTTGGCCTTTTCTCCTTGGAGTGACACAGAATGAGAGGTGACCTGATAGAGGTGTATAAGATGATGAGAGGCATTGATCGTGTGGATAGAGGCTTTTACCCGAGGCTAAAATGGCTGCCACAAGAGGGCACGGGTTTAAGGTGCTGGGGAGTAGGTACAGAGGAGATGTCAGGGGTAAGTTTTTTTACTCAGAGAGTGGTGAGTATGTGGAATGGGCTGCTGGCAGTGGTGGTGGAGGCAGATACGATAGGGTCTTTTAAGAGACTTTTGGATAAGTACATGGAACTTAGAGAAATAGAGGTCTATGGGTAAGCCTAGTAATTTCTAAGGTAGGGACATGTTCAGCACAACTTGGAGGGCTGAGGGGCCTATATTGTGCTGTGGGTTTTCTATGCTTCTATGTAACTTCCCCCTCATCTGTGTTCTAAGGGACATCCTTCTATTCTGAAGCTGTGCCCAATGGTCCTAGATTGCCCTAAAATAGGAAACATCTTCTTAATGTCCACTCTCTCCAAGCCTTTCAATATTCAATACGTTTCAATAAGATCACCCTCATCTCCAGTGAGTATCTCTAGTTTAATGAAAATGTTATTTTTGAAGTTTTGAGTTTTTACTGCCAGACTCTGATAGACTTATTGCAAAGGTTGAGCATAGGGATTGGCTTACAAACATTGTCTCCATTTCTAAACGGCTCACAGAAATACATTACAGTCTCTGCAGTTATATTTCAAATATTACCAGCTAGATTTTATTCCTGTTGTATTAATCTAATACGCTGGCAAATGTGGAACTTTTCCAATCCTGTCGAAGCAAATTTTAACAGGAATTGGGTATCAAGTTCAAGTTCAAGTTTGTTTTCATCATTTGACAACGTAATGAAGCAACATTCCTCTGGACCACAGTGCACTCACAAAGCCTAAAGTATTATCTTAAATAAGTTAATCAAGTATCATTCAAAATGCATGTAGTGCACAGCACAGGTAAACAGTAAACAGTTTAAACTGTAGTAAATGCAAATGTAATAAACAACCTTTATGGGACATTCTGTGCTTGGTAACAGCTCAGTGAGTTTGCAGTTCAAAGTCAAGTTTGATCAAGCCAAGTTCAAGTTTATTGTCATTCAGTTGTATGTATGTACACTGCCAAACAGAACAAAGTTCCTCCAATGCACAAGGTGGTACGTATAGTCAACACACTACATATAAAGAAATATTATGACAAATAAATTAACAAGTAACAAAAATATATTCCAGAAGATTGATATTTGGCATAAGGTGCATTTATGACACAAGTTTAAAAAGTAAACAGTATAATGCTACTGGTGCTTCACATATGATGAATTTGGGTGGTGGGAGGGAGCTCACTAGTCTCACAGCCTGGGGGAAGAAGCTATTTCCCATCCTAACAGTCCTTGTCCTCGTGCTACAGTATCTGCTGCCTGATGGGTGAGGGTCAAAGAGACTGTTGGACAGATGGGAGGGATCATTGACAATGCTCAGGGGTTGAAAATGAAATTAGTTATAAAATTCTTCTGATTTGGTCCAAAAAATCATGGATGACTGTCAATCTTTTAAGTTTTATAATCTCTCTTTATTCAGTCGACAGTGGAGAGCTGCAAAATATCAGTGGGCCACATGCAAGAGTTTGTAAATTTATATTTTCAGGTACATAATGAATTAAGGGTATACTTGGATAGTACAGGAAAAGATTATTCTTGTTCCTTGTGAATGGTATTGAAAACTTGCAAGACCAAATTAATACTGACAAAGTATGAGAGGGAATCAACAGGTCAGGCAGCATCTATGGAGGGAAACGACATACGCCATCCAGGCCATTCTCCCTTCTCACTACCACCATTGGAAATGAGATACAGGAGCCTTGGGTCCCACACCGTAAGATTCAGGTACAGTTATTACCTTTCAACTATCAGGCACCTGAACCAATGTGGATAACTTACCACAACTCAACCTACAGACTCACTTTCAAGGAATATTTACAACTCGTGCTCAGTGTTAATGTCTGGGCCCAAAACAACGACTCTTCATTTTTCTCCATAGATACTGCCTGACCTGCTGAGTTCCTCCAGCACTTTGTGTTTGTTACTTTGGATTTCCACCATCTGCAGAATCTCTTCAGTTTATTCTGAGTGTTATTGTTTTTTTTATTTGCACAATTTGTCTTTTGCACATTGGCTGGTTGACAATCTTTGTTTATGTATAGTTTTTACATACATTCTATAATTTTTCTTTATTTTCTTGTCAATGCCTGCAAGAAAATGAATTTCATGATAGTATATGGCAACAAAGTATACATACTTCAATAAAATTGAACTTTGACTTTGACATTCTGGGCTGAGACCTCTTGAGTTTCTCTAGTATTTTGTGTGTGTGTTGAGAGGATAGTAGACTGAACGAGAAAGGGAAGGATGAGGGGCACCAGAGGGAGATGATGGGCAAGTGAGGACAAGAGGAAGGATGAGAGTGAAGCCAGAATAGGGAATGGAAAAAGAGAGAAGGTGTATAGGTGGAGAAATTACCAGAAGTAATGGGAATCGATGCTCATGCCTTCGGGGTGGAGGCCACACAGGCAGAATATGGGGTATCGCTCCTCCAACCTTAGAGTGCCCTCATCATAGTAGTAGAGGAGGGAATGGATAAATCTGTCGGAATGGGATGGGAAGTCGAATTGATATGAATGGCCACCAGGAAGCCCTGTCGTTTGTAACGGACAGAGCAAAGGTGCTTTTCAAAGCAGTCCTATTTATTTTCTCTTCTGCTTAGTTGTAACTGCCAAAGAAGAGGCTGGAGAGCAAAGTGTTGGCCCATAGAGGTTGGGTGTTGTGGTTTTGCAGGCCAGTCACTCTGCAAAGTATACGCTGCACTTGGAATCACAGGAGACTGAAGAAAGAGAGCCATTTCTACCACCACAGACGCAGCGGAGAAAGCGTCAAAATGGCTCTGGATAAAGAGGGCATATCCGTGGGTTGCTGCTAGGGCGCCTATGTTGAAAGACCCGAAACACTTGACGACCCCAGGAAACATCACTGATGATGTGCCCGAGCTTAGCACCATGCAGATGTTTCTGTAAGAAGAAGAAGAATGTGATTTCCTCTTGCATTAAAATTGCATGTGAGAATATGATCCCTGCTCTTTGCTTTTGAATTGAGCATGCCTGTTGGTTAACTGTGGACTTCTGCAGTTGCCCAGGCAACTGCTTTCTTATCTCATCCATTGTGAGTATTCAAGTATCTCTTTCCCTGTCTCAGCAGGAATCCTTGCTGAGTAAAGAAATCTGATGAAGTTTGTCCAACTTAATATGTCCATGATAATTTCTGCTTATCTCACCTTATCCTAATTAAATATTTCTACGCTTACCCTGTAAACCTGAAGGGATTTTCATGTGGGCACTGAGGGAGCTCTAGAGAAGCCTTAGAGACACCATAAACAAAAGAGATTCTGTAGATGCTGGCAATCCAGAGCAACACCACACAAAATGCTGAAGGAAATCAGAAGGTCGGGCAGCATCTATGGAAAGAAATAAAAAGTTGAGGTGTCAAGCTGAGACCATTCATCAGGGTCTCTATTTCCCTCCATGGATGCTGCCTAACCTGCTGAGTTCCTCCAGCATTTTGTACGTTTCACCCTAGAGGCATTAGTGTGCTTTCTTGGCTGTTAGATCAGCATGGTTGCAAGTTCCCAGCTCTGATTTTAATAGGAACTTGAAGCTCTCAACCCTCTTAAAATCAACACCGTTGATGTTTTCTAATTTTACCTTCTGCTACTGGAAGAGTTCCTCTTGTCCAGAGTCACTTTGTCACTTTATCATTTCCTGTTAGAGTCACCTCATGCACAGATACTCTTGCCCCTAGCGTCACTTTATCTACATACAGTCAGTCTCGGTATTAAGGTAGACTTATGTATTATGACCACATTTGTACATTGGGCTTGCTTTTATATTTATATTTATTGTGTTTTTTTACACTGCATCGGATCCAGAATAACACTTATTTCATTCCCCTTTGCACAAGTGTACTGAGGAATAACAATAAACAATCTTGAATTTTGAATCTTAATGTACAGTATGGGGAACACTTTATGGCTCTCAGCCTGTATTCACTGGAGTTTAGAAGAATGATGGGAAATCTTATTGAAACTTTCTGAATATTGTAAGACATAGATAGAGTGGACACATAGGAGAGGATGTTTCCTATAGTGGAAGAGGCTGAGACCAAAGGGCACATCCTTGGAATACAAGAACGTCCCTTCAGAACAGAGGCAAGGAGGAAGTTCTTTAGCCAGAGGGTGGAATTCATTGCCACTATTGGGGCCAAGTCATTGGGTATTTTTAAAGCAGAGGTTGATAGGCTCTTGATTAATAAAGGCGCCAAAAGTTATGGGGGAGAAAGGCAAGAGGATGGGGTTGAGAGGGTAATAAATCAGCCATGATTGAATGATGGCGCAAACAGAATAGTCCAAATGGCCTAATTCTGCTCTTACATCTTATAGTCATATGGTCTTATGGTTGAGCAGTTTGGTTCAAGACACCAGTGATCAGAGGGAAGTTGCTGTTCCCGATGTTGGTGGTTGGACTTATTTATGGCTCTGTACCTCTTGTCTGATGGTGACTATGAGAAGATGGCATGGTCTGGATGGTGGGGATCCTCGATGATGGATGTTGCCTTCTGAGACAACGTCTGTTGTTGATACCACCAGCAATGGGGAAAAATGTATTGGTCAGAGTCCAGTACACTATTCAGCCCAACAGCTTCTGACATTCCTGCACATCTGGATTGTCATACAATCTAGAACCTCAATAACAGGGTAAATTTTGGTGGATAACTGACGTATTGCACTGGATGGCACTGAATATATTACTGATATTTAACACAAAATGAACTCCGTTTGGCATTTTAATGTGTGATTATTAGCTGCAAGGAAACTCTAATTTTAACATTGGCAGGTTGTGAGCATCAGTATATATGGTGTCTGAATCAGAACCATGTTTATTTCTACTGACATATGATGTGAAATTTGTTGCTTTACAGCCCCAGTGCATTGCAAAGATGTAAAAATCCATACATTACAAAATCAAATATTGCAAAAGAGTGGATAAACGAGGTAGTGTACAAGGGTTTCAAGGACATTCAGAAGTCTGTTGGCAGAGACTAAGAGACAGACAGACAGACATACTTTATTGATCCCGAGGGAAATTGGGTTTCGTTACAGCCGCACCAACCAAGAATAGTGAAGAAATATAGCAATATAAAACCATAAATAAATAAATAATAATAATAAGTTAATCATGCCAAGTGGAAATAAGTCCAGGACCAGCCTATTGGCTCAGGGTGTCTGACACTCCGAGGGAGGAGTTGTAAAATTTGATGGCCACAGGCAGGAATGACTTCCTATGACACTCAGTGTTGCATCTCGGTGGAATGAGTCTCTGGCTGAATGTACTCCTGTGCCTAACCAGTACATTATGGAGTGGATTGGAGTCATTGTCTAAGATGGCATGCAACTTGGACAGCATCCTCTTTTCAGACACCACCGTCAGAGAGTCCAGTTCCAGACTGTTCCAGAGTTGTTGAATGTGGGTCTTCAGTCTCCTGTACCTCCTCCCAGGATGGTAGTAATGAGAAGAGGGCATGTCCTGGATGGTGAGGGTCCGTAGTGATTCTTCTGGTGGTATCACCTGATGAATACAACCTTGTTGGTAGGGAGGGTTGTGCCCGTGGTGGATCTGAGTAAATCTACAACCCTCTGCGGCCTCTTGTGATCCTGTGCATCGATAGGTGGTGATGCAACCAGTCAGATTTCTCTCCACTGTAATCTACAGAAATTTGTAAGTGCCTTTGTGACAGACCTGAATCTTCTCAAACTCCTTGCAAAGTAGAGCCACTGGTGTGCCTTAAGTCTGCATTAAGTCTGTCATATTTAACACAGGTATTTCACACTGCACTCAAACTCTCAGTTGCTGAGCCCAACTATTACTCCTTGACTATCCTGAAGAATATAGCCAATTTCCAGCTTCCTTTCCCTTTTGTCAAGGTGACACCCCCCTCTCCTGCTCTCACCTGCAGTACCAAATGCAAAGAAGCTTTCAGAAGTAATCAGTGCCTCGTTTTAATGGTCTGCTCAACCTATGAACCGATCATATTGACTCCAAATTAAAATCAGAAATGAGCCTCATCCAATGGAGAGCACTCTACAGGAAGTTCATTTGATGTTTAAAAAGTCAGAGGGAAAACTAATCAACAAAGACCACCCCTGTATCAAGAGCATATCATGTGAATGAGGCTTGGTTTAAGTAGTTAATGTGCAGGAACAGACACTCCAATGTAAAGTGTGTGACTATTATTGTTTAATCTGAATTCAATTTGATAAATTGATACAGTTTTACAGTTGACAGGTTTTTGAAAGATCAAGCAACTGAGGGCCGTGAGGCACTGGCACTGAAGGGGAGATGAGGTCCATGAAATAATGAGGGGCTTGGATAGAGCAAATGTGCACAGTCTTTAATCCTAGGTTGTGGATTCAAGAACTAGAGGGCACAGGTATAAGGTGAGAGAGAAGAGATTTAATAGGAACTTGAGGAGCAGCGTTCTTACCCAAAGGGTGGTCAGTATATGAAATGATCAGCTAGGGGAAGTGGTGGAAGAAGGTAATCAGAATGAGGTTTATTATCACTGACATATTTGGAGGACTGTATAGGGTGATGTTAGAGGTAGGTTTTTATATAGAGAATGGTGGGTGTGTGGAACATGCTGCCAGGGGTGCTGGCACAGGCTGGTACATGAGGGACATTAAAGAGACCCTTAGGCTCATGGGTGGAAGAAAAATGGAGGGCTATGTAGCAGTGAAGCACTGGCTTGACTTCAGAGTGGGTTAAACGGTTGGCACAGCATCGTGGGCCAAAGGGTCTGTACTATGCTATACTGTTCTATGTTCTGCGAAATTTGATTTTTACAGTAGCAGTACAGTACAAGACATAAAAGTGAGTTACAAATGATGAATAATGAGGAATAATGTTGAATAATGGTCCATGGGTTCATCAACCATTCGGAACTCTGATGACGGAGAAGAAGAAACTGTTCCTATAGCATTAAGTGCGAGACTTCAGGCTCCTGTAACTTCTCCCAGATGGTAGTAATGAGAAGTAATTGAAAAGGTATATTTTGACAGATATATGGATAGGAAAAGTTTGGAAAAATATGGGCCATACATGGGCAAATGGGACTAGTTCAGATGAGTATCTTGACCAACGTGGGTCAGCTGGGCCAAAAGTCCTGTTTCTGTGCTGAATTATTGAGTCTCTAAGACCCTGGGACCGAATAGGCAAGATGATACTTAACAACAGAGATAGTTTGAGGGGACTGAGTGGCCTATCCTGCAGCAAATTTCTATTGTTCTGATGTTCAAATGTTTTCTTGTTCATATTAAGTGCATTTGTTGCTGCTGAGTTACCACCACCCAAGATCCAGTCTTGTTTTAGAAGCATTTCATTCTGCTACATGCTTGTGGCTAAAGCATTGATTGTACCCTGTGCTTCTGTAAAGTATGTTTCATTTCCCTAATTGCTCATGTCTAGCAATTGTAAATATTGATAAATTTCTAAATATACACCAGAACAAATAATAGGAGAATATTCTGCTTATGCATAACCACAACAGTGCTCTGGAAAGGTGCAGAGGATGATGCCTGGGATGGAATATCTCAATTACAGGAAGAACTGGCTGGGCTGTGCTTGCTTTGCTGGTCCTGGTTCTGTTCCTGGTTATCATCCTGTTTCTGGTTGTTTTCCAATGTGTGGGAATCTCAGGGTCACCTAACGGCATGATATAAAATCATGAGGGAATAGATAGAGGGCAGATAGTGAGGATTTGTTGCTGAGAGCGAGGGTGCAGAAACAGCAGCATATGTGCAGCACGGTTGTGAAATGGCTAGCACAGTGCTATGAGAGTGGCAGTGCCCCAGGTTCAGTTTCCACCTTTGTCTGTAACAAGTTTGTATATTCTCCCTGTGACTTTGTGGGTTTCCTCAGCGTATTCCAGTTTCCTCTGACCTTTCAAAGATGTACGAGGTAGTTTTATTAAGTTGCAGATATGCTGTGTTGGCACTGGCAGTGTGGCAACATGTGGGCTGCTCCCAGTTCATCCTCAGATTCTGTTAGTCGTTGACATACAACAATGTATTTCACTGCATGTTTTGATGTTTCGATATGCATGTGACAAATAAGTAAAGCTTAAAGATTACCTTAAAAAGCTAATCAAAAAGGCAGATAGTTAAGGTGAGAGGAAGGAGCTTTAGAAAGGATAGAGGGGACAGATCTTGCACATAGACAATGGCTGATATTTGGGACAACCTGCCAAAGGAGGTGGTGGATACAGATAGATTCACAACGTTTAAGGGGCATCTACACAGGCATTAATAGAGGGGTACAGACCTGATGCAGGGAAGTGGGATCAGTAGAGGCTGGTTGATATAGACATGGTGGGCTACAGGGTCCATTTCTGTCCCGTCTGATTCTGATTGTACATCTTTCTTAGGACATTAAGAAGGTTCAGCTTGCCACTGAACAGTCTGACAAACATCTACAGATGGTGGCAGTATCCTGACTGGTTACATCATGGTCTGGTACGGCAATTTGAATGCACAGGAATGTAAGAATTTGCAGAGTGCAGTGGACTCTTCCCAATTTCTCATGCATCTCCCTCCTCACCATGGGTAGTATCTACAGGGGGTGCTGCCTCAAGAAGGCAACATCCATTGTGAAAGAGCCCCCACTAAATAGAATGCCATCTTCTCATAGCTATATTCGGGCCGGGGGTACAGAAGATTGAAGTCCTGCACCACTAGATAGATAGATAGATACTTTATTCATCCCCATGGGGAAATTCAACATTTTTTCCAATGTCCCATACTAGGTTCAAGAACAGCAACTTCTCATCAACCATTCAGTTCTTGAACCAACATGCACAATTCTAATCACTACCTCAAAGAGTAGCACTATGTCTACTTTGCATGATAATCAACTTTGTTTCAAATTTTGTTCAAATTGTGTTTTTTGTAAAATGTATGTCATCATTTATGTTTACTTCATGGTTTCCTTTTTGGAGAAAAGATCATCGGGATGAATATGGAGCATTGAAGTCATCAATCTAGAAGTAACAAAGCCAGGCCAAACTGACATGAAGATAATGGTACTGGTCATGTTCTTGAATGGATCTTGTAATAATTCTGAAGTGTGTATGTTTCTGATGCAAGAAAGAACAAGACAATATTTGGACCATGACTGTTGTGATGAAGGGGAGGGTGCAGTACAAATGGGAAGAAGGTATTATGTCATGATTATTGGGCACCACAATAATGTAACAATTAGTGCAACATATTGTAGTATATCATTGGAGTTTGTTCAGTTTTGGTGTCCTCTGTAAGGAGAGTGTACGTCCTCTCTGTGAACTTGTGGTTTTCCTCCTACAGTCCAAAGGAGTACCAGTTAGTAGATTAATTGGACATTGTAAAATTTGTCCTGCAAATTATGCTAGGGCTAAATACAGGTGGGTTGCTGGGCACTGTGTCTTGTTGGGCTGGAGAGCCTGTTCCATGCTGAATCTCTAAATAAATCATAAAAATTATATTCAGTTTTTAAGATGGGAGTGAAATTAAAACTTGGAGATAGGACCAGTCAAGGAATTTGGCAAATGGCATTACACCTTAATATTTTACGATGAGTTGTCTGTCAAATAGCAGGGTTGAAGACACAGGTGTGTATTCACTTTATAAATAAATAAAATTATTAAAAATGAAAAAGTAAATTAAAATAGTAAGAAACGAAAGAGGCAACTTTTGGTTCCAGGTATGATAGTGATTAAGACAATGTCCAGCATCCAACCAGCATAAGCCATTGAATCAGAGATATGAGCCAAAACTCAGCATGGTAATTGGGGAATGTGCCACTGATTAATTAATAAATCTGGAATAAATGGCTAGTATCAGCAGTGCTAGTGAAATTCATGAATTATTGCAAAACTCCAGCTGGTTCATTGAAATCCATCAAGGAAGAAAATCGCCATTTAACATAATTGACTCCTGACCCACAGCTACGGTTGACACTTGACACCTTTCTCAATTTGAGGAATGTTGATAGAAGAGCATTGTACTGGCCCTTTAGACCTTGATGTTGTGCCAACCATTTAACATACTCCAAGATCAATCTAATCCTCCCCTCCCACATAACCCTCCGTTTTTCTATCATCCATATTCTTATCTAAAAGTTTCTTAAATGTCCCTATAGTATCTGCGTCTTCCACTACCCCGGCAGGGTGTTCCACGTACCCACCATCAGCTTATACTTTCCTCCAATTGCCTTAAAATTATTCCCCCCCCGTATTAGCTAGTTTTGTCCTTGAAAAAAAAAAGTCTCTGACTATCCACTAGAACTATGACTTCTATCATCTTATTATGGAGTTTGATGAGATGGATTTAACAAAGAAATTAAGAGCATCAAACATTACTGCACAGTACAAGCCATTTGGCACCTGATGTTGTGCTGACCTTTTAACTTCCTCCAAGATCAATCTTAGCCTTTTCTCCAACATAGCCCCCCATTTTCTATCATTCATGTGCCCTATCAAAGAGTTTCTTAAATGTCCCTAATACATTGGCCTCTGCCATCGTCTTTCTATGTGCAAGCCAGTTCTCTATCCGTACAGCCAAGTTTCATGATATTCCATGCCTCCTGAATGAGTCTGCCATGGGGTACCTTATCAAACATCTTACTGAAATCAATATACTCAACATCCTCTGCTCCGCCTTCATCAATGTGCTTTGTCACATCGTCAAAGAATTCAGTTGAACAATCGATCCTGGCATTTACAGAAACGTCCGCATTCTGTGAATGGATAAATAAAAGATCAGAGAAACACATTATTCATAGTTCTTAGTGCAAACAGACATAGCAAGATAAATGTGGAGCATTGAATATGGAGTAATTGTTAAAGTAGCTTAAGAAGAACAAAGGTTCAAACTGCAGCAGACTTCAAGAGTGGTTCAGATAAGTGTAGGTGTTGGCCTTCAATTTTCAGGGGATTGAGTTCAAGGGCCATGAGGTAATATTGCAGCTCTATAAAATACTAGTTTGACTGCACATTCCGTTCCATTGTCTCATTATTGGAAAAATATGAAAGCTTTAGAGAGGGTGCAGAGGAAATTTAACAGGATGTGAAACACAAGATACTCCGCAGATGCTGGGGTGCTGGGATTACCAGGATGCCGTCTGGATTAGAGAGCATGTTTTAGGAAGATAAATTGAACAATCTAGGGCTTTTCTCTTTGAAGCAAAGGAGGATGATAGGTAACTTGGCAGAGGTGTACAAGATGATAAGAGGCATAGGTTGAGTGGACAACCAAAGGCTTTTTCTCAGGGTGGAAGTAGCTACAAGGGGCATAATTTTTAAGGTGATTGAAGGACAATACAGGGGTGAGTTAAGTTTTCTTACACAGAAAATGGTGGGTGTGTGGAATGCATGCTAGGGGTGTGGCAGAGGCGGATACGTTAGAGATATTTAAGAAGCACTTAGATAGGCACAAGGACGAACAAAAAAATGAAGGGTTATTTAGGAGGGAAGAGTTTGATTGATCTTATAAGGTCAGCATAACATTGTGGGCCAAAAGGCCCATACTGAGCTGTAGCATTGTATGTTCTGTATACTCTGTACAGCCCCTGGTCATATTTGTCTTGAGTCCTTGAAAGAGGCAAGCAGGATCCGGCCACTACTTCTCAATCTTCAATAAATATGCAAATTTCTGTAGGCCTGGAGAGAAGCCAAAGTAGCTCCATTGTTCCAGAAATGAAAGAAGAATAAACCAGATAATTACACACCAATTAGTCTAATGTCACTTGTATGGAAACTTGTGAAATCTATAATTTAGAAATGCATGGTTTAAGATAACTGGAAGAGATTGGTTTCACATTTTATAAATCGGAATGTACTGGTTATTTTGAAGATCAAATTGATTTGATTTTATTGTACTTACGCATTAGATGTGGTGAACATTGATTGCCAGGAGGTTGATGAGAGACTGTTTACGGGAATGTTGTTGTATGGGTGTTGACTGTGTGCATCGTACAGAGTTACGCAGGGGGAACTCAAGGTCACTCAGCCAACTGAGATGAAGGAATTTTTAAGTTCAAGTTCTGTTTATTGTCATTTAACTGTACACATGTATACTGCCAAATGAATCTAAGTTCCTCCAGACCAAGGTGCAGAATACAGTGCATATATATCACACACATGTAACACATAATGTGATATTACCACAAATAAATTAAAAATAATAATATGCACTTACAACGCAAGTTTAAAAAGTGAACAGTATAACACCACTGGTGCCTATTTGTGATGAGACTTGTTAGGTTGCAGGGAGTTCGGTAGTCTTACAGCCTTTGGGAAGAAGTTGTTTCCCATTCTAACTATTCTTGTCCTAATGCTACAGTACCTGCTAGATGGTAGAGGGTCAAAGAAATTGTGGAACAGATGGGAGAGATCATCGACAATGCTAAGGTCCCTGCATATACAGGGCTCCTGATAGATATCTCAGAAGAAACTATCCAGGTTAGAGGAAAAGGGGAAGAAGACAATTTGGCTATCTCTTTACATCTACTGGCTCAGACGTTGTTGGTCAAATGGCTTTCTACTGTGCTTAACAGCCTTATCGCGAGTTCCGCATGCACAGATTCAACCAACCGCGAATCGAGAAAACCCGGATGTGCTCTTCCAGCACTTGTTGTTCGAGCACTATTCGAAGCCTCCGTGTCACCTGAGGGCGACAACCACTGCAAGATTTGTTTGAAGATGCAAAGAAAAAGAAGAGACAGTTTCCTATAACAATGTTTCTAACTAAAGCATCTGCAATTCTGAAGTCTCGACGTTCAACACTTGAACATCCTCAGCCCTCAACCTCCACAGTTCCTGACTTTAGTATTATTGAGCATCCTCAAAAGCGTCCTTATTCCCTAAACAAGACAGTGTGACAACTACTGTACAGGTATTACAAGCTTTACTCGTCGTTTGATCATTGTTCGCCTCGCGTCTCGTTTGTTCGCTGCTTGTGTTGTGAGCGAGAGGAACATGTACAGTATGTTTTTCTTGTCAATATTCCCTAAATATTACAGTATAACAACTACTTACATAGTATTTACATTGTATTAGGTATTATAAGTAATCTAGAGATGATTTAAAGTATACAGGAGGATGTGCGTAGGTTATATGCAAACACTACGCCATTTTATATAAGGGACTTGAGCATCCATGTTTTTTGGTATCCGTGGGGTGTCCCGGAACCAATCCTCACAGATAAGGAGGGCCGATTGTACATATGTTGGATTGTTTTTGATTTTAGTTTGGAGTCATAGAGCCATATAACCAGAAATGGGCCCTTTGGTGGAACTGGTCCGTGCCAAGCAAAAATCATCTAAACTAATCCCATCCCATTTGCTTATATTTGTCCCATACCCTCTATAATGTACCTATTCATGTACCTGTCCAAGTACCTTTTAAATGTTGTTAGTGTACCTGTCTCAACCAGTTCATTAAGAATATTAATAAGGGCATCTTTCTACAATTCAGAAGCACAAGGTAAGGATGGAGTGAGACTAGAAGGAAAGGTTGGTTAAGGGTGAAAGGTGAAATGTTAAAGGGGACATGAAAGTTCACTTTTTCTCGCAGAGGGTAGTGAGAGTGTAGAACGAGCTGCCGGTCGAAGTATGTAGGTGGATGCGGGTTTGATTTCAACACTTAAAAGAAATTTGGTTAGGTGGCGTATGGAGGGTGCAGGTCAATGGGATGAGGCAGAGTAATAGTTTGTTCAAACTTCAAAGTAAAATTATTATCAAAGTACATATATCAGCATATACAACCCTGAAATTCAGTTTCTTACAGAAATTTCAAGTAAATACAAGAAACAATAGAATTAGTGAAAGACCACATCCAACAGGATGGACAGAGAACCAATGTGCAAAAGAGAAGAAACTGCAAAAAAAGTACGAAAAAAAGATAATATTGAACAATAAATATCCTGAATATGCAATAAAGGGTCCTTGAAAGTCAGGCCATTGGTTGTGGGAACAGCTTAGTAATGGGCTGAGTGAAGTTATCCCCTCTGGTTCAAGAGCCTGATGGTTGAAGGACAATAACTGTTCTAGAACCTGATGGTGTCAGTCCTTCAGCTTCCTGATGGTAGCAGTGAGAACAAAACATGGCTTAGATGGTGCGGGTTCTTGATGATAGATGCTACTTTCTTGCGACTGCGCTGCATGCAGATATGCTCAGTGGTGGGCTGTGTCTACTGCTTTTTGTAGGCTAGATGGGCTGAAAGGCCTGTTTCTGTGCTGTGGTGCTCTATGATGGTATGTTTCTATCTCATAGAAATTCTCCAATACTGGATAGAGTGACATGGAGAGGATGTTTCCATCAGTAGGAGAATATACAATCTGAAGGCATAGGTTCAGAATGAAGATATTGATGAAGGGAAGATGACAACATAGCTATTTCTTTATAACTGCTGGAAAAGATGTTGATATTTCTGAGGTCACATAGTAACTAACAGGTCACTGATGGAAAATAGATTAAGGACCCCCACCACCCACGCCATGCTTCTCATTGCAGCCATCAGGGAGGAGTTATAGGAACCTGAAGACTCGCATTCAAAATTTAAGGGACAGCTTCTTCCCCTCCGCTGTTGAATTTCTGAGTGATCCATGAATAACGTTGTTATTCCTCCTTTGCACCATTTATTTTAAGATATTTTGTAATTTCTATCAATGTTTTATTTCTTGCACTGTACTGCTGCTGCAAAACAACAAATTCCATGATGTGAGTCAGTGATCACAACTCCGAGTGAGTGGTTTGCCTGAGCTTAGGGAGAGAACAGAGTAAGTAGTTGGTTTGAACCTTAGTTTGGAGTGCTTTCCTTTTCGAAGTGTTTACATCAGATGAAAGTTTCCCTTTACATTTTTCTGTTTCATTAGTTTCTGCCATCCCTTCCATGGTGCTGGCACCCTTCCAGTACTTTGGGTTAAATGGTCCCTTTTCTATCTGAGTTCAGACAGCCAGTGTTGAAAGCTGCAAAGAAACATCTTTGCTCAGCCCAAATCTGCTCCCATCCAATGTTAGCTCTTGCAAGGTTCAGCAGGGAGTCACAGAGGAGAAACAAAAAGCAAAAGATGTTGGCTTTTTCCTATCCCCCTGCACTAAAGCACTGGGAAAGAATCCAGTCAGGTACCCTGGCTGAGATCAGCTGACATGAAGAGAACTGGGACTCAACGCATTACTACATGAGAACAATGCAACTTCAGTTTTAAGAGTAATCTGTCAAATCATTCTTCCACTGAAGTGTTTACAGAAAAAACCCACATTAGCAAGTTATGCAGAAAATACCAAAGCATTTATGGGCTTGAAAGCTCCCACATTTCCTGTGCTCAGCAAGGACCTGAGTTATACAAGACAATAAACTTAACTTGACTGTAACTGAGTTGGTCACAATTGGACATTCATGCTGAAGCGTTGAGGTAAAGGTGCAATCCTGAGAGGTTTGCAGGCCCTCCTGACTGTCCAGCAAGTCTTCAGCACAGATTATACAGTACGTCTTGGTATGACTTGAGTCTGACGCCATAGAGAGAAAAGCAGGCACTGTACACCGGCAAGCAAACTGGATAAATGGATTGAAAAATGGCAGATGGAATTTTATGCAGACAAGTGTGAGGTTTTGCACTTTGAGAGGTCAAACCAGACAGTGCACTGAGGAGTGAGGTAGAATGGAGGGATTTGGGAAATCAGATCCATAACTCCTTGAAAGTGGCATCACAGTAAAGAGAGCTTATGGCACATTGGCTTTCATAAGTTAAAATATTGGCAAAATATAGAGTGTGGAGAAAACTTACAAGGATATTGCCAAGACTTGAGCACCAGAGTTATAGGGAAAGGTTGAATTGGTTAAGGTTTTCTTCCCTGGAGAGTAGAAGAATGAGGGGAGATTTGATAAAGGTATATAAAATTATGAGGAGAGTAGAGTAAGTGCAAGCAGTCTTTTTCCTCTGAAGCTTAGTGAGAGTGCAATTGGAAGTCATGGGTTAAGGGTGAAATGTTTAAGGGCAACATGAGGGGGAATTTCTTCACTTCGAGGGTAGTGAGAGTACAGAACAAGCTTCCAATAGAAGTGGTGCATGTGGGTTTGATTTCAACATTTAAGAGAAATTTGCATAGGTTCATGGATGGGGGGGCTATGTAGGGCTATGGTCTGGGAGCAGGTCGATGGGACTAGGCAGACAAATAGTTTGGCATGGACTAAATGGGCTGAATGACCTGTTTTGTGTAGTAGTGTTCTATGACTATGCTCAAGGCATGCACATGTGTAGATGAAAGCAAACTCAGGCAAACATACTGTACATCCTCATACACAGTTACAAATGTATGTAAATATGTGAACACACTTTAGTAGAATTGTGTGTATGGAAAATATGCTTGCGTGGTGCTCTGTGATTTACCTGTAGTGGGAGCAGATGTGAAAGCTGGTATGGTACTCAACTCATCCACACAAATTTATTTAATTATAAAGACTGACGGATTATTCAGATTTCAGTAAAAGACGCACCATTGGATGAATTTCTCACTAGCATTTGTTTGAACTCTTCTCCAGATTTTCTCAGGCTACACAATTATTTCTAGATCCACATCTCTCCCTGAGAAGAGAATGTTGTGGTAGATGTGTGTGATATAATGCTCCAACAGTGCTTTCATCTACCAAGCAAATTCACCACCAAAGTTTTCTCATGAGTGCTTTTTCTCTCAGGATGTCTCTATGTTTGGAGATGGTACTGGTGAGACACAGGATGGTTGCCCTGTAGCTCTAGTGAACCCTTGCGGGTAATACTCCCCTAAATCCAGCATGCTTCACTGGAAGACACAATGCAATGCCATTAGGATTAGATGTTCCTGGTTGTCAACTGATGGCATCTCTGGTTAACATATGCAGCAAACATTTATGGTGTGCTTTTGGACTTTACATTCATCATCTTCTGAGGCAGAGATACGGGGAAGTCCTCTTGAAATCTAACTCCTGTCTGAATCAAGCTGTAGTTCTACTTTTGAAAAATTAGCCTTTCATGCCTCAGGATATCACACCTTCATGCTTTCTTCATTTCATCTGTTTATTATCTTCTTCTTCAACTGGTTACAGGGCAGGGCAAAGATAGTTATAAATGAATTGGCATTGGTATATTATTGTCACAATAAGAGGGTGGGGGAAGGAAAGGAGTATACACTGGCAGGTGATAGGTGAGGTAATTCCATCTTTGGAATTATGTGGGAATGATCTTTTAAATAAAAGAAGCAACATGTTAAATTATTGTGGATTGAAAAGAGTAAATAAATTCAAAACACCCTGGAAGGTCAAGAAATAGCATATGAATTAAATGAAAACATCTATTCAAAAAAACTGCTAATGATAGATTTCCAACATAAAAAAGCAAAAATGCTTTTGATCAGGTCAGGAAGCATCTGTAGAGAAAGAAATAAAGTTTCAGGTTGAAGACTCTTGCGTTGCTTCTCTTTCCACAGATGCTGCATGACTTGATGCTTTTTCCTTTTTTTTCCCCTGTGTTTTTGTAATAAATAAATAGTTGTGGCAAGAACTTATAGCCAGGAGCTGAATCATGGACCACTTACAGTAGGCTCCTGAAAGCCCTGGAACAAAAGCACCAAAGAACCTTACTGAAGATGGAAGGACAGATGCACTAACACCAGCATACTCGAGGAGGCCAACATAAACAGCATCTCTATCATGATAAAGCAGGGGTTCCCAACCTTTTTTATGCCATGGGCCAATACCATTACCATCTGTGGATCCGTGGACCAGGTTGGGAACTTTTCGTAAAGCAGCACCAACTCTGATAGATGGGTCATGTCACTGGATGCCTAACTCGCGTCTCTCCAAACAGATCCTTTATTCCCAGTTGAAGGAATGCCAGCAAGGGCCTTGGTGGACAAAGGAAACACTTCAAAGATAATATCAAAATCAGCCTGAAGAAATTCAACAGTGCACCTAAAAAATGGGAAGATATTGCACTTAGTAGATATACCAAGAAGAAATCTGTTCATGAGGGTGCTGTGTTGTCTGACATTGGCCTCCACTGTGCCACAGAGAACAAGCATGCAGCTGCAAAAAGGAGAGACTGAACAGCCAAGACTCAACCACTAACCACAGCCACCACTTACTCATGCCTATGCTGCACCACCATATGCAGATCCTGGATCAACCTCCACAGCCAAAAGACAACCCCTTAGGAGAACATGATACTTGACCTGAGTGGTCACACTGCTAATATAGCCAGGGTGGGTGAAACAAATCTGTGAGAGGGATAATTGGAAAAATGTGACTTTTTAAACTTGGAATGTTTTTTAAAAATTCAAAATTACCCTTTTTTATCACATTTGCGAGTTTAAAACATAAATGTCAGTTTCATTTCTTAGCATAACAAGAAAGTTGGATGGGTTGTTAAGATCCTGAGCACATATTGTGTCTCTGTGGGTAAATCAGGATTGTTTCAGTTTTTATTGAGCCATTTACAGGGATATTTTAAACTCCACCACATAACTAATGAACTTTGGGATATTTATGCTCGTAAGTGCCTAGATCGTTGATGGAGAGCCATTAATATCACTGCTGTGGCTGCTTCACAACTGAGTGATTGCCTTTGTTTTGTCCAACAAATTAAATTGCGCTGTCCATTAACAAGCGTTTAAAAACTGCTAGTGACCTTGGTTTTGATGGAGGGTTCGGTTTCAAATGAAGGAAAGCAAGA
The DNA here is from genome assembly GCF_048418815.1 of Hemitrygon akajei. Classification (NCBI taxonomy): domain Eukaryota; kingdom Metazoa; phylum Chordata; class Chondrichthyes; order Myliobatiformes; family Dasyatidae; genus Hemitrygon; species Hemitrygon akajei. The sequence goes on along the minus strand of NC_133132.1, from coordinate 108,442,325 downwards.
ATTTTTGTTATCTTCTTTGGAGGTAGGAAGGTTTGGCCTCTAGAGGGCATGAGAGAGAAATAAATAAAAAGAGCCATGCAGAGCACGGAGCAACGGAAAGAACATATCAACCTTGCAGCCATGAAGTAACAGACACAAAATGCTAGAGGAACTCAGCAGATCAGATAGCATCAATGGAAATGAATAAACAGTCGATGCTTCAGGCCAAAAGCCTTCATCAGGACTGGAAAGGAAGGGGAAAGATGCAAGAATAAGAAGATGGGGGGAGGGGAAGGAGGACAGGCTGGAAAATGAGGGAAGGGGATGAAGAAAGAAGCTAGGAGGTGATAGGCGGGAAAAGGCAAAAGGCTGGAGAAGAATTAGTCTGAAAGGAGAGGAGAGTGGACCATGGGAGAAAGGAAAAGAGAGGCACCGGGGGAGGTGATAGGCAGTTGAGGAGAAGAGGTTAGAGAGGGGAATAGAGGAAGCGGGAAGGGGAAAGTGGGGAAAAAAAACTATCAGAGGTTGGAGAAGTCATTGCCCATGCAACCCACCCTCTGCAGTCAACTCTTTGAGATTGCTGGAGAAGCTCATGGCTTGTAAACCCATTGTGCCTGGTCATATTGTCTATTTTCTATTTGCTCTCTGGCAGAGACTGACTCTGTAATAAATAGATTTTCAGAAGAGTACTGCTTTGGATAGATACTGTGTAAGATGAAATCTTGATTTTTGTTTTGTAGGAATTTATTCAGAAAGCTAGGTGGCAAGGTAGCGGAAATGAGCAGATGGTATGTTCTTTGTGAACTATTCCATGCAAAAATATTCCCAGTGGAATCCATCTGGTAAACATTCTGCAGATGCTGGAAATCCAGAGTAACAGACAGAAAATGCTGAAGGAATTCAGCAGCTCAGGCAACATCTATGGAATGGAAAAAGGAGTCAACATTTCGGGCTGAGAATCTTCACCAGGACAGAAGGAGGATCTCAGCATGAAATGTGAACTCTTCATTCCTTTCCATGGAAGGAATCCAATTTCACTCAGAATAAAGTCCTTACTGTAGATTCAAAGTGCAATACAGCACTGATGCAGGTTCTCCACCCAACTGGTCCATGCTGACCATGGTGTTTTCCCAGCTAGGCTCTGTTTCCTCTGTTTGGCACATCTTCTCTACCCCTCCATGTACCTATCCAAATGCTTTTTACATGATACTGTTGTACCTGTCTCAACCACTTCCAAATACTCACCATTTTCTGTGAGTAAAAGTTAAAATTCAAATAGTTCCGTTTCAAATTGCTCCTCAAGACCCCTTTAAATCTTACCCCTCTCACCCATTAGTTTTGGAATTTGGAACCTTAGGGAAACAACGGTTACCATTCACCTTATCTATGTACTTCATAATTTTAAACATTTCTATATGGTCACCCATCATTCTCTGACTTTCCAAGGACTAAAGACACAGCCTAGCCAACCTCTCCCTATAACTCAGGCCCTCTAGTTCTAGGAACAACCTTGTAAATCTTTTCTGCATTCCTTCCCGATTAGCAATATCTTTTCTCACAACAGGGTGACAACACTGTACACAGTACTGTACTTCATAAGGCCATTCAGTCTATCAAGTCTGCTCCACCATTCCATCATGGCTGATTTGTTATCCCTCTCAACCCCATTCTCCTGCCTTATTCCTGTCAGCACGTGAGGCCGTACTCAGTGCCACATAATGCTCCGACTCCTGCACTCCAGCCCCTGACTGATGAAGGTCAGTATGCTAAATGCCTTTCTCACCATCTTGTCCACCTGTGACCTTTTGCTCTTATACTTACTTGTGTAACATTGGATAGGAAATTATAAAATTGAGGTAACTTAAAAGATATTCAATTCACCACACAAACCCTTGGCGCTCAGAAATACCAGAGCAATGTTATAGATAAATAAGTCTTGTGCAAGCTGAGAAGACAATGGGATTTGGAATGCATGGTGTGCAGAGACACATAAATATTTCTCATGGGTCAGTAATAGGTTTGATGATCCAAGTACCACAGCCCCTGGGGTGATTGATCTTAGACTTGGCACCAAGAGGGGAAATGCAGCTCTGGACGGTAAGACAGGTAAAGGGGTTCTTTTAAGCAAGGAGAAAATGATGGAATTTTGATGAGCTATCTGAATCCCAGCCCCATGAACAAATGAACAATGGTGTGCACATGAGCATCTCTGAATGCACAGCACTTTGAACCTTGAAGAGGATGCGCTGGAGCAGCTTAAGATCATAAACATACAGTAATATACTCAGTGGCTACTTTATTAGGTGCCTCCTGTACTTAAGAAAATGTCCAATAATTGTAAATATGCAGTGAATGGAGGGATATGTATATTGTTTAGGCAGAATGGATTTGTTTATTTAGCCCTTTAATTACTGCTTTAATTAGTTCAGCACAACATCAATGTCGACAAGCTTGTTCCTGTGCTCTGCTGTTCTTTGACACCTGACATCAGGGGACAGGATTAAGCAAAAGAGATGAAATGAGATGTTGTGTTCAGCGGTACAAGCAGGTAAGCTGCTAGCACAGACCAGCAGGACCCAGGGTCAGTCCTGGCCTCCTTGTTGACACTTGGGTTTTCTCTTGATGGCAAGATTCCTTCTACATCCCAAAGATGTCCCAAACTGGCCACTAGAAGTTGTTCCTGGTGTGCAGACAGGTGGTAGAATCAGGGAGGAATTCAGGAGTAGAATACTACATATGTGATCTATGCAGGATTATTGTAAATTGAGTAGCTGATGGCTGATGTGAACAATGTGGTGAAAGGTCTCGTTCAACACAATCTCTCTCTGTAACTCCATAAGATATTATCCTGAAATTAGAATTCACATGATGTCATATTGTTTAGGAAGGAGACAACGTTGAGGCATGTTGTACCATTACAGGCAAAATGAAACACTTCCAAACGTGGGAGAGAAAATTTTAATTAGCAGTGACTGCGACTTTGAAATAAATGTGAATGCACACTATTACTTAGAATGGTGAATTCAGGTTTCTGTTCAATTACATTCAGAGTTGGGCCATGCCTGAGCTTAGACTTGTATGCCAAGTTTTCTCACATAGATCAAAGATCTGAGATGTTCTGTAACATGAGTGCCGTTTCCAACTGGCTCTTACTTGCCTCGCTGGTTACCAAGTGAGAACACAACTTAATGAGGAAAGCAATGAAGAAAATCTTGTTAGTTTTTGCACAAGATTGGTGGGGGGTTGAAAATTTTAATGAGACTGTACAAAACAGGAATAAATGCTGCTATTAAAAGAAATTCAACCTCTGCTGGAAAATTCAGAGGTCCAAAGACTCAGAAATAATGGTAGCCCAGGGGGACACATACAGTGCTGGAGGAAATCAGCAGGGCAGGCAGGATGTATGGAGGGGAATGAACAGTCAACACTTCAGGTGAGACTCTTCATCAGCACTAGCAGGGAAGGGGCAAGAAGCCAAAAGGAGACTTACTTAACTTGATTTCTATATATATATTTCCTAATGGAATTTACAGTTTTTTGTATTTTATGTATTGTACAGTACTGCTGTCGCTAAACAACAAATTTCACACCATATATCAGTGATATTAAACCTGATTGACTCTGATTCCGATAAGCTGGCAGGTGATAGGTGAGACCATGTGGGGTGTGGGGGGGCATGGTGGATAGGTAGATGACGTGATAAGCTAGGAGGTGATAGGTGGAAAAGGCAAAGGGTTGGAGAAGAAGGAAACTGATAGGAGAGGAGAGTGGACTCTTGAAGAATGGGAAAGAGGGGAATTAGAGGGAGGTGATGGGCAAGTGAGAAGTGAAAGAGATAAGGGGGGAAGAGTAGGGAATTAAAGAAGAGGGAGGGGGGAAAATTACCTGAAGTTGGAGAAATCAATATTAATACTATTTCGCTGTATGCTTTGCTATACTTGTGATAAATAAATGAATTGGAAGGGGAGAGAGAGAGAGAGAGAGAGAGACAGAGAGAGAGAATCAATAACAAGTAACCATTTGAGAGAGGGCAGAGTTCAGATGGTATGTTTAGCTCTCAGTTCTGTTACAGGAAATCAATTAGCTGTTATTAAAACTGCAGCTCAGACCTCTCCCAGGTAGGACTGAACACTCCAAGGACCCAGATTATTTCTTTAACATACTCTTTTCACAGCTATTAGAATCATTGATCTGTGTGAACCTACAGCAGGAGGAATTACAATATTTACAATAATAATCTTGGAACTTCTTTCAAAGCTGACTTGCTGAAGAGGCATTATATTTTGCTTGCTAAAGAGTTCATTTATTTCATTGTCAAACATTATTCAGCTATGTTGGAACAGAAGTCAAAACATGAACCATTAGACATAGAAACAGAATTTGGTCATTTGGCTCCTTGAGTCTATTCCGCCATTCTATCATGGCTGATTTATTGTCCCTCACAACTCCATTCACATCCTTTTCTTATAACCTTTGCCCTGACTAGTCAAAAACCTATCAGTCTCCACTTTAAATATACCCAATGACTTGGCCTGCACAAACACCTGTGGCAATGAATTTTACAAATTCTTCACAGTCTTGCTAAAAATGTTTCTCCTCATCTCTGTTTTAAATGGATATCCTTCTATTCTGAGGCTGGTCCTAGACCCTCCCCCACCTCCACTACAGGAAACATCCTCTTCATATCCACTCTATTTAGGTCTTCAATATAAAAGAAGTTTCAATAAGATACCACTCATCCTTTTGAACTTCAGCAAGTATAGGCCTAAAGCCATCAAACACTCCTCATAATTTAACCCTGCCATTCCCAAGATAATTCTTGTGAACCTCTAGATCCTTTTAAATGAAAATAAGTTGGAGATTTTCAATTGGCACCAAATGGGTTTTTGGAATTAAATGAATGGTCATAAAATAGAAGGAAAATTGGGAAGTTGATCTTATCCCATTGGAACAGCTTCTTCTCATCTGTTTTCCATTTTCTGAATGTTCCATAAACCCATGAACACTGCCTTGCTATTTTTCTCTTTGTTTTGCACTTTTTGTATATTGATTATGTATTGTTCTGTACTGCTGTTGCAAAACAACAAATTTCACATGTCAGTGATGATAAACCTGATTTTGATATCTTGTTGTGATAGGGCTATATGTTGTGGGTATCACTGAGTTGTGGCTGAAAGAAGGCCACAGTTGGGAGCTTATCATCAAAGGATATATTTTATATTGAAAGGACAGACAGGAAGGCATAAGTAGTTGTGTGGCTCTGTTGGTAAGAGATGGAAATGCATCTTTAGAAAGAGGTAACATAGACTCAGAAAAGGTTAAACCTTTGTGGGTGGAGTTAAGAAACTGCAGGGGTTTAAAAATAAAACATTATGGGAATCATATATAAGCCTCCAAATAGTACTCAAGATATGGAGTTGAGATTGCAAAGGGAAATGGAAAGGGCATGTAATAAGAATAATGTCACAGTTGTAGTGGTGGAATTCAATGTGCAAGGGGATTGGAAAAATCAGGTTGGTGTTGGATTGTAAGAGGGAATTTGTTGAATGCCTACGAGATGGCTTTTCAGAGCAGTTTGTGCTTGAGCCTACTCGGGGAAAGACTATCTTAGATTGAGTATTGTGTAATAACCCAGATGTTATCAGGGACTTAATGTAAAGTAACCTTTAGGAGGCAGTGATCATAATATGATTGAATTCATACTGCAAATTGAGAGAAAGAAACATAACTCACCTGTACCAGTATTGCAATGGAATAAAAGGAGTTACAGAGACATGAGAGAGGAGCTTGCCCTGGTGGATTGGAGGACAGCGCAGAGATGGCTGAAGTCTCTGGGAATAGTTCACAATGCACAGGATAGATACGTCCCACAGAGGAAGAAGTTCTCAAATGGCAGGGGGAGGCAACCATGGCTGACAAAGGAAGTTAAGGACTGCGTTAAAAACCAAGGAAAGGGCATATAATGTAGCAAAACTGAGTGGGAAGTTGGATGATTGGGAAGCTTTTAAAATCCAACAAAAGGAACTAAAAAAGCTGTATGAAGGGAATAGGTGAAATATGAGGGCAGACTAAACAAAAAGTTTTTTCAGTGATATAAAGAGTAAAATGGAGATGAGTGTTGATATTGGACCACTGGAAAATTATGCTGGTGAGGTAGTAATGGGTGAAAAACAAATTACAGATGAACTTAATGGGTACTTTGAATCAGTCTTCACTGTGGAAGACACTAGCATTGTGCCAGTGGCCTGTGAGTGTCAGGGAGCAGGAGTAAGTGCAATTGCTATTACAAAGAAAAAAAAATGCTGGGCAATTTCAAAGGTCTGAAGGTAGATAAGTCGCCTGGACCAGATGGAGTACATTCCAGAGTCCTGAGAGAGATTGCTGAAGAGATAATGGATGCATTGTTCATGATCTTTCAAGAATCATTTCATTCCGGCATGGTCCCAGAGGACTGGAAAATTGAAAATATCACTCCCCTCTTTAAGAAGGGAGGAAGGCAAAACAAAGGAAATTATAGACTAGTTAGCTTAACCTCCGAGGTTGGCAAAGTGTTGGAGTCTGTCATTAAGGATGAGGTTTCAGGGTACTTGGAGATTAATAATAAAATATGTCAAAGTCAGCATGGCTTCTGTCAAGGGAAATCTTGCCTGACAAATCTGTTAGAGTTCTTTGAGCACGTAACAAGCAGGCTGGACAAAGGAGTTGTAGTGGATACCATTTACTTGGATTTTCAGAGGTATTTGATAAGGTGCCACACGTGAGGCTGCTTAACAAGATACTGGCATGGACAGCAGAAAGGCTAACAGACAGGAGGTGGCGTATGGGAATAAAAGGGGCCTTTTCTGGTTGGCTGCCAGTGACTAGTGGTGTTCCTCAGGGGTCAGTATTGGGACCACTACTTTTCACATTGTTTGTCAATGACCTGGATAATGGAATTGATGTCTTTGTGGCAAAGTTTGTGGATGATACGAAGATAAATGGAGGGGTAGGTTGTGCTGAGAAAGCAATGTAATTGCAGCAGAACTTAGACAAATTGGAAGAATGGGCAAAAAATTGGGAGATGGAATACAGTGTTGGGAAATGTATAATAATGCATTCTGGTAAAACATAGAAAACCTATAGGAACAATAGAGCAGACTATTACCTAAATGGGGAGAGGGTTCAAACATCAGAGGTGTAGAGGGACACAGGAGTCCTCGTGCAAGACTCCCAGAAGGTTAATTTACAGGTTGAGTCTGTGGTAAAGAAAACCAATGCAATGTTGGCATTTATTTCAAAGGGAATGGAATATTAAAAGCAAGGAGATAATTCTGAGGCTTTTTAAGTCACTAGTCAGGTTGCACAGTGCATTGTCAACAATTTTGGGTCTCATATCTCAGTAAGGATGTGTTGGCATTGAAGCGAGTCCAGGGGAGGTTCACGAGGATGATTCCTGGAATGAAGGGGTTAACATATGAGGAGCAATTCGCAGTTTTGGGCCTGTACTCACTGAGATTTAGAAGAATGTGGGGGGATTTCATTGAAACCTACTGACTGTTGAAAGGACTAGATAGGGTGGATGTGGAGAGCATGTTCCCTATGGTGGGGGTATCCAGAACTGGATGGCGCAGCCTCAAAATTGAGGGATGACCTTTTAGAATGGAGGTAAGGGGGCTTTTTTTTAGCCAAAGTGTTTTGAATCTGTGGAATGCTCTGCCACAGACTGTGGTGGAGACCAAGTCTGTGGGTATACTTAAGACAAAAGTTGATCGTTTCCTGATTGTTCAGAGCATTAAAGGGTATGGCGAGAAGGCAGGTCTATGGGGTTAAGTGGGCTCCAGGATCTGCCAAGATGGAATGGCGGAGCTGATTCAATGGGCTGAATGGCTTAATTCTGCTCCTATGTCTTATTGTTTTAAGCATTTCCCAGAATGAATAAGATGGAGTCCTGACCTCACAATATACCTCATTATGATCTGGCAACTTATCGTTGACCTGCACTACACCTTATCTGTAGATGTTAAACTTCTTTCTGTATAGTTCTTGTTTTCCCTAGTTCTACCTCAATGCAAAGTTGCAATGATTTGACATGTATGAACAATAGGCAAGACAATTTTTTGACTGTACCTCAGTACGTGACAATAATAAACAAGTTTACCAATTTGTATACTGTGTTTACCACTGATACCTACATTACAGGATGTGAATGCACTGAAAAATATACATTGCAAACAGAAACACAAAATGCAGGAGACATCTAGCAGGTTAGGTTTCACCTGTGGCAGAGAATTATGGTTCATATTTCAGAGCAAAGTAAGAAACAAAAATAGAGGGAGTGTTACATTAGTTCATTGTATGTTCAGATATTTGAGGGTAGAGGGGAAGAAGTTGTTCCTAAAACATTGAATATGTGTCATTAGGCTTCTGTACCAGTTCTTTGATAGTTTCAATGAGAAGATGGCATGTGATAGGTGCTACTTTTTTCATGTGTGGTTAATTAATATGACAGGTTGTAAATTGTTCTGACAAACATGAATTATGTTTCCTCTTCCTGGAGATGAGGTCCAAGCTCCTGACTGCTTCCAGTATTTTCTCCTTTGATTTAAAATTTTCATTTGCACCTACATTGTGCCTGCTCCTACGACTGTGAGCCCATGAATTCTGGCCAGCTGAGTCCCCATTATCAGTGTAAAATTAAACTGAAAACAATCTGGAGGATATTCTGTTCCAGCTCATTGCATTTCTTGTCAAAAATGCACACAGGGAAATGATAAGGGGATAGTGCTTGTTATTATTCAATCTACTTTCCCAGTAGGCAAGGATCTTAAGGTGCGCACATGTGTAAAATTGGCCATCTGTTTCACGTTTGCTGGATTGTCCTGGTTGACCTCCATGGGCCAGAAGTTTCAAAATGTCCAGTCCCAGTCATGCAGTTAGATCCTAAATTAAGACTATATGACATTAGAGGAGAATTATGCTATTTGGCCCATCGAGTTTGCTCTGGTACTCCATCATGGTTGATTTATTATCCCTCTCAAGCCCATTCACTTGCCTTCTCACTGTAACCTTTGACGCTATGACTAGACAAGACCTATCAACCTCTGTATTAAAAATACTCAGTGACTTATCCTCCACAGCCATCTGGCAATGAATTCCATAGTTTCTCTGCGCTATGGCAAGAAATTCTTCTTCATCTCTGTTCTTAATGGACATTCCTCTATTTTGAGGCTGGGCCCCCTGGTCCCAGACTCAGCCACTATAGGAAACATCCTCTGCACATCTACTCTGTCTGGGCCTTTCAATATTTGGTAGGTTTCAACAAGATCCCCCTTCATTCTTCTGAACTCTGGTGAGGACAGGCCCAGAGCCATCAAGTGGTCCTCATGTATTAACCCTTCCATTCCCAGAATCATTCTCACAAACCTCCTCTGGACCCTCTCAAATGCAAGCACATCTTTTACAGTCAAATTTTGCAATCAAATTGCAGCACTTTGATTTGTTAGATATTTTGATAGGAGGATGTGTGACCAGCGAGGTAAGAAGATGTGATCGATGAGTTTTGCAGCTGTGCAGAACATGATGCAAATTTCAAGTTAGGTCATTGTACTTCAGAAACTCCTGAAGTGTAAGTTAATAATGCCAAGTAAAGTGCTTCAGTTTTTTTCCCCCAGATAACATCAACAATAATCTGAACTTGTGTGGCATCTCTTATCTCAGAAAATGTGGCCAAGAGTCTAAAAGAAAAAATGAATGCTACATCAAAGAAGGAAATATATCAGAAAATATCTAAGAGTCTTGGTGATTAATAATAAAGTCTGAGGATCCCAAGTCTAAAAGGTGAATTGAAAATGGTCACATTGCAGAGCTCTTGTACAGTACCAATGAACAGTACACTATTTCCCCTCCTTACAATAAAATCATATCAATGAAACAGTTTTCAATTCATAGAGAATGCCAGGGAAGCAGGCTCATTCATCAGTTTCATCTGTGCGCTCTCCAACTGGGCAGCATGAACTGTGAATTCTCAGACATAATGGCAATTTTTCCCCATCCATCCCTTCCCCCCCCATCCCTTCCCCCTAATCAATCAATCAATCAATCTCTCTCTCTCTCACACACACACACGTACATATATAAAACATATATTAAATAAGTAGTGCAAAAAGAGCAAAACAATTAGTGTGGTAGTGTAAGCAGGCATATTGCCCATTCAGAAATCTGATGGCTGAGGGGAAGAAATAGTTCCTGAAACATTGAGTGTGTCTCTTCGGGGCTCCTGTATCTCCTCCTTGATGGTAGCATTAAAAGGAGGCCATGTTTTAGGTGATGGGGGTCCTTCATGATGGATGATGCCTTTTTTGAGGTATCACCTTTTGAAGATGTCTTTGATGCTTGGGAGGCTAATGCCCATGATGGAGGTGGCAGAGTTTGCAACTTACTGCAGCTTTTCCCCAATCCTGCTCATTGGCCCCTCCATGCCAGATAGTGATACAACCAGTGTAAATGTTCTCCACGGTACATTTGTAGAAACTTGCCAGAGTCTTTGATAAGATTGCAAATCTCCAAGTGAAATATAACCACGTATTTCTTCTTTATAGTTACATCAATGTGTTGGGCCCAGGATAGATCTTTGGGGATGTTGACACCCAGGAACTTGAAATCGCTCACTCTTACAACTGCTGATCCCTCAATGATGTGTGCTCTCTTGACTTTTCCTTCCTGATGTCTTTGGTCCTACAGATGTTGAGTACAAGGTTGTTGTGACACCACTCAACCAGCAGATTTCCCTCATTATGGTATGCCTCTTTATCACCACTTGGGCTGTGATCCTTCATTAGGACTCATTTTTCTTTTATTTGCATAATTCATCTTATTTTGCACATTGGTTGCTTATTCTGCTGAAGGATCTCGGCCCAAAACACAACCTGTTCATTCCCCTCCATAGATGCTGCTTGACCTGCTGAGTTCCTCCAGCATTTTGTGTGTTGTTCTGAGCAGGATACAATGTTATTTGCTGGAACACAGGAGAATGAGAGGAGATATAACAGAGAAATGCAAAATCCTGAGGGGTAAAAGGAGGGTGAATATCAATAGGCTTTTTCTACTGAGGTTGGGTGAGACTAGAATGAGAGATCATAGGTTATGGGTGAAAGGTGAAAATTAACCTTAAGGGAATCCTGCATGAGGATTCCCAAATCCCTTTGTATCTCAGATTTTTGAATTTTCCCTCCATTTAGAAAATAGTCTATGCCTTTATTCCTTCTACCGAAGTGCATGAATATGCACTTACCATCTGCCATTTCTTTGCCCATTTTAGACCTCTTGAAATGAATGCTAACATTGCATTCAACTTCCTCACCACCGACTCAACCTACAAGTTTAGGTTGTTCTGCACCAGAACTCCCAATTTCCTTTGCACCTCAGATTTTTGGACTTTCTCTCCATTTAGAAAATAGCCTGCAAATTTATTTCTACTACCAAAGTGCATGACTGTGCATTTTCCAACATTGTATTTCTTTTGCCACTTTCTTGCCCATGCTCCCAATCTGTCCAAATCCTTCTGCAGTCTCTGTTTCCTCAACACTAGCTGTCCTTCCACCCTTGTTTGTATCATCTACAAACTTGGTCACAAAGCCATCAATTCCTTCATCCAAATCATTGACATATAACGCAAAAAAGAAGCAGTCCCAACACAGACCCCTGTGGAACACCACTAGTCACTGGCAGCCAACCAGTAAAGGCTCCCTTTATTCCCACTCTCTGTGTCCTGCCAATTAGCCAATGTTCTATCTTTGTTAGTATCTTCCTTGTAATACCATGGGCTCTTAACTTGTTAAGCAGCCCCGTGTGGCACATTGTTAAAGGCCTTCTGAAAATCCAAGTACACAACATCCACCGATTCTCCTTTTTCTATCCTGCATTTATTTCTTCAAAGAAACTGTTTTATCAAGCAAGATTATTCCTTAAGGTAACCATACTGACAGTTGCCCCTTTTATCATGTGTCTCCAGGTGCGCCAAAACCACATCCTTAACAATCAACTCCAACATCTTCCCAATCACTGAGACCAGACTAACTAGCCTACAATCTCCTTTAGTCTGCGTCTCTTATTTCTTGAAGAGGTGAATGACATTTGTAATTTTTCAGCTCTCTGGAACCATTCCAGAATCTAGTGATTCATGAAAGATCATTACTAATGCCTCCACAATCTCTTAGCCATCTCTTTCAGAATCCTGGGGTGTCAACCATCTGGTCCAGGTGATTTATCTACCTTCAGATCTTTCAGTTTCTCAAGCAGCTACTCCCTAGTAATGACAATTTCACTCACTTCTGCCCCCTAGCATCTTCAAATTTCTGTTGTACTACTAGTGTCTTCCACAGTGATGACTAATGCAAAGTTCATCTGCCATTTTCGTGCCCCATTACAGCCTCTCAAGCATCATTTTTCAGTGGTCCAATATCTACTCTCGCCTCTCTTTCACTTTTTATATATCTGAAGACATTTTTGGTATCCGTTTTAATATTATTGGCTAGTTTACTTTTCCTTATTGATTTTTTTTTTAGTTGCCTTCTGTTGGCTGTCGAAAGCTTCCCAGTCCTCAAACTTCCCACTATTTTTTGCTGTATTATATGTCCTCATTTGGCTTTTATATTGGCTTTAACTTCCCTTGTCAGCCATGATTGTGTCATCCTTCCTTTACAATACTATTACTTCATTGGGATGTATCTGAATGCATCTTCCACATTTCTCACAGAAATTTCAGCCACTGCTACTCTGCCATCATACCTGCCGGTGTTCCTTTCCAGTCAACTTCAGCCAGCTCCTCTTTCATGCCTCTGTTGTTGTCTTTGCTCCACTGTAATACTGATACATCTGATGTAATCTTCTCCCTCTCAATCTGCAGAGTGAATTCTATCATATTATGATCACTGTCTCTGAAGGGTTCCTTTACCTTAACCTCCCCAATCAAATCTGGTTAATCACACAACACGCAATCCAGAAATGCTTTTCCCCTAGTGGGCTCAACCACAAGCTGCTTTAAACAGCCATCTCTTAAGACTTCAAACTCTGCAAACTGCTGTGAAGTGCTGCTTTTCTAATCTTAACTCTTCAAATATTTAAAGGGAAACAACATTTAGCATATTTTAATGAATCCTGCTGTCACAGGAGAGCAGCGTACATCAGTAAGGACCCTCATCATGAAGGCCATGTCCTCTTCTTGCTACTAACATTGGGCAGGACGTACAGGAGACTTGGGTCCTTCATCACCAGTTTCAGCAACAGTTATTACCCTTCAACCATCAAGCCCATGAACTGGCATGGATAACTATAGTCACCTCAACTCTGCACTGACTCTGCAACTTACAGCCTTACTTTCAAGGACTCTGAAAATCATGTTCTCAGTATGATTTTTAATTTAGTTGCACATTGTTTATTAGCATCAGTTTATGTTTAGTTTGTTTTTGCAAATTCTATTATATTTCTTTATTATTCTGTAAATTTGTGAAAGAAAATGATTCTCAAGGTAATATATGGTAACATGTATGGACTTTGATAATAAATTTTGCTCTGACTTTGAGGGGAACAGCTCCACTCAGAGGTGGTGGAAGTGTGGACCGAGCTGCCTGAGGAAGTGGCGGATGCAGATTTAATAGCAACATTTAAGAGAGCTATTGATAGGTACATGGATCAGAGGGGTATAGATGACTATAGTCTAGGTGCAGGAAGATGGGACCAGGCAGAAAGAAAGGTCAGCATGGACTAGGTGAGCTGAGGAGTCTATTTGTGTGCTACAGTGTCGGCTGAGTCTATGGATTTGGAAGTTTCTGTCGGAGTAGCCAGTAACTTCAGTGCATTTCACAGATAATCATCCATGTGCTTATCTAAGAATAATTGATTGCTGAGGTGAGTTATAACTCTGATTATTCTCTTATGTATCCAACAGGAAGATTTCTTGTATATTCTTTGGAAGGGGACAAGTTTGACAGAAGACTTTGTCACATTTTTGAATTGTTTTTTGATGTATGTGTGCTATCAGCATCTTTCTTGAGTCCTTGACCACGTGCCTTTCTAGAGAGACCTCTGTCCTTCAGTCACAATGTTATACTCAGGATGGGAACAATACAGAGCCTCTTTTGAAAACAACCAATAATGTTCTATGTTCCAACCATTATTGCTTCCTTATAGGAGTGAGTAATCTTGTTATTTCTCCTGTAAGATTTCTGTGTTGGGTGATGCAGGATTGAAGCAGTGACAACTTCATGTATTGTCCAAACGGATCATGTCATGCATAAGTACATCAAGGTACTAATATCAGCTAACTGGAGGAGGCCATCATATATAGCATTTCACAATGATAAAGCAAAACCAGTCTTAATGGATAGGTCATCTCACTGAATGCCTAACTCACATCTCCCCAAACAGATCCTTTTCTTCTCAGTTGAAGGATGGCCAGCATGCCGCTGGAAAGCAAAGGAAATGCTTCAAAGATCTCATCAAAATCAGCCTGAAGAAATTCAACATTACATCTAAAAAAAAATGGGAAGACATTTCATTCTATAGGTATCCCAGGAGAAAATCTGTACCAGTGGGAGCTGTGCTACGTGGAACAACATCCACAGTGCCACAGAGAACAAGCATGCAGCTGTGAAGGGAGAGATGGAACAACCAAAATCCCCAATCACTGACCACAACCCCCACTGACGCTTGCACACACTCCACCAGAATATGTGGATCTCAGATCAACCTCCACAGCCTGCTGAGGACCCTCCAATAGTCAACCCCTCAGGAGGGCATCCTATCCAAATCAAGTGGTCACACTCCTATACCAAGGAAGTAAAAAGGAAACAAAAAAAGATGACTATGCCATAGCAGCCACAGAGAAAGTGCAGTGCAGACAAATAAATAAAGTGCAAGAGCCACCACAAGGTAGACTGGAAGATTACAATCCATAGAGGGGTGGCTGGTTTCCAAGATGTGCCAAGCTGTGTCCACAACTCTCTGCAGTTTCTTGTCTCAGTTGCCATACCCAGCTGTGATATATCCAGATAGGATGTTTTCTATGGTGTATCTTTAAAATTGGTGAGGGTCGTTGGGGACATGCTGCATTTCCTTTTTCTCCCGAGGAAGTAGACACATTAGTGTTTTTTTTCTTCTTCTACTTAAGCCAATCAACCCTGCTGTAGCAGTCTTTCAAGGTGTAGCACATCAAAGATCTTTCTTCTCCCAGGGATGAGGTCTTTTAGAGCTTCAGTTGGTGTTTCTGTAGCACAGGGTTTTTATAGGATGGGGATGCTAGCTCCATGCCCAACACTCCTCTGTTTGCAGCTGGGCTTGAGACCATTCATGAAGAAGTTATTTATGTGGTTTGAGCAGGACAAATTGTTAAGGATATTTATATGTAGAGAAGGTGTAAGTATCCTCTCTGTAAATCCTTTCTTTTACACCTGTAGACTTTGAACAGAATTAGAATTTTAATTAAATCGATAGAAGTCATTAAGATAAGTAGTTTTCCATTGGACCAGTTTAAAAAAAACCATTTAGGAACATTAGTGTTTTATTATTTTTTAACAATGCTCCTTAAGTTTACAATTAACTCACGTTGCAATTTTTTAAAGGAAGGTCATTCAAATGGTTTTAATTATCAATAATTTACAGTTTACAACTCATATTCTCAATATAATTTAAAATTTATTTATTATTATTATAGTTTTGCATTTACACAGTTTCACTTCTTTTGTACTCTTGTTGTTTGTACACTTTTGTTGTGTGGTTTTTAATTGATTCCACTGTTTCTTTGTATTTACTGTGAATGCCTGCAAGAAAATGAACCAGAATCAGGTTTAATATCATTGGTCTATGTCATGATATTTGTCGTTATATGGCAGTATGTTGCAATACATTATAAAAGCAGTAAGTTACAGTAAGAAGTCTAGAAATATGCAATAATAAATTTAAATAGTGCAAAAAGAGAATAAAATGCAGTAAATGGTGACATATGTATGTGTACTTTGTACTTTGATCCTTGAGTCTTTTTAAGAGCGTAGGAAACAGGAACCGCAGCAAATTATCCTAGGAAGGGCAGGATAATTTCTCCTGCAAAATGCAGGGAGTGTGGATGGCTGCATCATAATCCTGTTAGTTACTAAGCAGTGTTGAACACCAAACGTGATAGGACAGGGTTAATGATCCAATCAGCTTCACCCAGACTTGACATTAGCTCTTTCACCATATGTCTTTTGAATTTGATCTGAATAGAGGATGGGATCTCTTCTAGTATAATTCTTAAAAAATTAATATGAATCACAAAAGAATCACAAAGATTCCTGCTAATGCAAAAGTTGGAGTCTTTTGCAGGAGTCTGAATGAGGTGAGCAAACACACATGACAATGCACACTGAATAACAGGACATAGTATTGATGTACAGAGGGATTGAAAAGTCCAAATCCATGGTTTCCTGAAAGTGGCTTTACAGGTTGATTGGGTGATAAAGACAGCTTCTGGCTTGCCTGCCTTTATTAGTTGAAGAACTGAGTTCAAGAGTTGGGTAGTTATGTCTTAGCTTTAGTAAGGACGTGGCCTACAAATTGCAATGGGAGATGGTAAATGCAAGCCAAAAGAGCAATTTTACGGTTGTCATGGGGGACTTCAATAAGCTGGTAGACTGGGAAAATCAGATTGCTGCTGGATTCCAGGAGGGGAAATTTCTAGAGTGCCTACAAGATGGCATTTTGGAGCAGCTCGTTGCTGAACCCAGTAGAGGATCAGCTATTCTGGATTGGGTGTTGTGCAATGAACCAGAAATGATTAGAGACCTGAAGGTAAAAGAACCCTTCAAGGCAAGTGATCATAATATAATCAAATTCCCCCTGAAATGTGAGAAAGAGAAGCTAAAGTCATATGTATCCATCCCATACTGCAGAGGAGTAAAGGGACTTACCGAGGCATGAGAGAGGAGTTGGCCAGAATGGATTGGAAAGGAACACTGGCAGGGATGACAGCAGAGCAGCAATGGCTGGAATTTCTAGAAGCAATTCAGAAGGCACAGGATATCTACATTCCAAAGAGGAAGAAGTAATATAAAGGAAAGATGACACAACTGTAGCTAACAAGAGAAGTCAAAGAAAACATAGACGCCAAAACACTCAAAATGCTGGTGGAACACAACAGGACAGGCAGCATCTACAGGGAGAAGCACTGTCGACGTTTTGGGCTGAGACCCTTCATCAGGACTAACTGAAAGGAAAGATAGTAAGAGATTTGAAAGTGGGGGGGCGGAATGCGAAATGATAGGAGAAGACTGGAGGGGTGGGGTGAAGCTGAGATCCAGAAAGGTGATTGGTAAAAGGGATACAGAGCTAGAGAAGGGAAAGGATCATGGGACGGGAGGCCTAAGGAGAAAGAAAGGGGGAGGGGATCACCAGAGGGAGATGGAGAACAGGCAGAGTGATGAGCAGAGAGATAAAAAAGGGAGGGGGAAAAATAACTAACTATATCAGGGATGGGGTAAGAAGGGGAGGATGGGCATTAACAGAAGTTAGAGAAGTCAATATTCATGCCATCAGGTTGGAGGCTACCCAGCCAGTATATAAGGTGTTGTTCCTCCAACCTGAGTGTGGCTTCATCTTGACAGTAGAGGAGGCCAGGATAGACATATCAGAATGGGACGTGGAATTAAAATGTGTGGCCACTGGGAGATCCTGCCTTCTCTGGTGGACCGAGTGTAGGTGTAAATGCCAAAAAGAGGGCATGTAATAGAACAAAAAGTAATGGGAAGTTAGAGGATTGGAAACCAACAGAAGGTATCTAAAAAGTCATTAAAAAGATAAAGAGGAAATACTAAAGTAAGCTTGCCAATAACATTAAAGATGATACCAAAAGTTTCTTCAAATACATAAAGTGTAAAACAGAGGCAAGTGTGGATATTGGACCACTGGAAATGATGCTGGAGAGGTAGCATTGGGGGCGATGAAATAACAGACAAACTGAATAAATATTTTGCATCAGTCTTCACTGTGGAAGACAATAACAGTATGGGCAAAGTTCCAGGTGTTATGAAGTGTGTAAAATTACCATAACTAGAGTGAGGTTCTTAGGAAATTGAAAAATCTGAAGGTAGATAAGTCACTTGAACCAGATGGTCTACATACCAGGGTTCTGAAAGAGGTGCTGAAGAGATTGTGGAGGCATTACTGATGATCTTTTAAGAATCACTAGATTCTGGAATGGTTCTGGAAGACAAGAAGGGAGAGAGACAGTATAAAGGAAATAATAGGCCAGTTAGTCTGACCTCAGAGGTTGGGGAAAATGTTGGAGTCTATTAATAAGGTTAAGGTCTCAAGTTACTTGGAGGTACATGATAAAACAGGCCATAGTCAGTATGGTATCCTCAGGGGAAAATCTTACCTGACATCTGTAATTGGATATTGTGTAATTACTTTTTCAGAAGGGCTTTGACAAGGTGCCACACATGACGCTGCTTAATACCAATTAATACCAAGAGCCCATGGTATTACAGGAAAGATTCCGGCATGGATAAAGCGTGGCTGTTTGGCAGGAGACAGAGTGGAGATAAAGGGAAACTTATCTGGCTGGCTGCCAGTGACTATCGGTGTTTCACAGGAGTCGGTGTTGGGACTAACTTTTTACATTATATGTCAATGATATGGATGGTGGAAATGATGCCTTTGTTGTGAAGTTTGCAGATCAGATAGGGTAGGTGGAAATAGGAAAAGGGGCAGGTAGTTTTTGAGCAAGTAGAGGGGCTATAGAAGGACTTAGACAGATTAAGAGAATGGGCAAAGAAATGGCAGATGGAATACAACGTCGGGAAATGTATGGTCATTCACTTTGGTAGAAGAAATGAAAAGGTTAACTATTTTTTAAATGGAGAGAAAATACAAAAACACATACAAATACAAAATACAAAAGCTGCAGAAAAAAAGCATGAAGGAGGTGTGGGATGGGATGAAGATCATCACCGGATGCGGTGCAAAGCGGGGGGCAAACATAAGTGGAGATGTGGAGAAAGCGAACCAGCTGAACAACTTCTTCAATAGGTTCGACAGCACAATCTCATCCTCACCGCAGAACTCCACACCAGGCTTACTTCCCTCACAGGAAAATAGCCACTCACAGGAGACCTTGCCCACACCCAGGATTACGGCTGCACAGGTGGAAGGTCAACTGAGGAAGATCTGTACCAGCAAGGCGGCGGGACCGGATGGAGTTTCCCCACGATTACTGAGGGCCTGTGCGACTGAGCTGGGAGAACCACTACAGCGCATCTTCAACATGAGCCTGGAGCAGAGAAGAGTACCCAGACAGTGGAAAACATCCTGTATTGTCCCGGTACCGAAGAAACCACAACCAAAGGAGTTGAATGACTTCAGACCTGTTGCCTTGACGTCGCACGTGATGAAGACCATGGAGCGGCTGATAATACAGAATCTGAGGCCACAAACCAGGCACGCCCGGGATCCTCTTCAGTTTGCGTATAAGGAGAAGG
This sequence comes from Hemitrygon akajei, assembly GCF_048418815.1. Lineage (NCBI taxonomy): Eukaryota > Metazoa > Chordata > Chondrichthyes > Myliobatiformes > Dasyatidae > Hemitrygon > Hemitrygon akajei. The sequence continues at coordinate 108,422,859 of NC_133132.1, read as the reverse complement.
TGGGAGTGGAGGATGCTATCACGTATTTGCTGCACAAATCCCTCTCTCACCTAGATGGGGTCAGTGGTGCTGTGAGGATTACATTCCTGGACTTCTCTAGTGCCTTTAACACCATCCAGCCCAAGATCTTAAGGCACAAACTAACGGAGATGGGAGTAGACTCTCACATGGTGGATTGGATAGTGGACTACTTGACAGATAGACCTCAGTATGTGCGGTTGGGAGACTGTAGGTCTGACACGGTGGTCAGCAGCACAGGAGCGCCGCAGGGGACCGTGCTCTCTCCGGTCCTGTTCACCCTGTACACATCGGACTTCCAATATAACTCGGAGTCCTGCCATGTGCAGAAGTTCGCTGATGACACGGCCATAGTGGGGTGTGTCAGGAATGGACAGGAGGAGGAGTATAGGAAACTGATACAGGACTTTGTGATATGGTGCAACTCAAACTACCTGCGTCTCAATATCACCAAGACCAAGGAGATGGTGGTGGACTTTAGGAGATCTAGGCCTCATATGGAGCCAGTGATCATTAATGGAGAATGTGTGGAGCAGGTTAAGACCTACAAGTATCTGGGAGTACAGTTAGACGAGAAGCTAGACTGGACTGCCAACACAGATGCCTTGTGCAGGAAGGCACAGAGTCGACTGTACTTCCTTAGAAGGTTGGCGTCATTCAATGTCTGTAGTGAGATGCTGAAGATGTTCTATAGGTCAGTTGTGGAGAGCGCCCTCTTCTTTGTGGTGGCGTGTTGGGGAGGAAGCATTAAGAAGAGGGACGCCTCACGTCTTAATAAGCTGGTAAGGAAGGCGGGCTCTGTCGTGGGCAAAGTACTGGAGAGTTTAACATCGGTAGCTGAGCGAAGGGCGCTGAGTAGGCTACGGTCAATTATGGAAAACTCTGAACATCCTCTACATAGCACCATCCAGAGACAGAGAAGCAGTTTCAGCGACAGGTTACTATCGATGCAATGCTCCTCAGACAGGATGAAGAGGTCAATACTCCCCAATGCCATTAGGCTTTACAATTCAACCGCCAGGACGTAAGAACTTTTTAAAAGCTATATTAATGCTTTTTGAGATAGTGATTTAGATGCATATCATATTTTTTACTGAGTTAAGTATTGTATGTAATTAGCTTTGCTACAACAAGTGTATGGGACATTGGAAAAAAAGTTGAATTTCCCCATGGGGATGAATAAAGTATCTATCTATCTATCTATCTATCTATCTATCTATCTATCTATCTATCTATCTATCTATCTATCTATCTATCTATCTATCTATCATCTAAAACAAATTAAAGTGCAAAGGGACTTGGGAGTCCTTGTGCAGGATTCCTTAAAGGTTAAGTTGTAGGTTGAGTGTGTGGTGAGGACGGCAAATGTAATGTTAACATTCATTTCAAGAGGATTAGAATTAGGAGCAAGGATGTAATGTTAAAGATTTATTAAGCAGTGGTTGAGGCCTCATTGTGTGCAGTTGTGGGCTCCTTAGAAAGGATGTGCTGAAACTGGTGAGGCTTCAAAGGACTTCCATGAAAACGATTCCAAGATTGAATGGCTTATCTTGTGAGGATAATTTGATGGCTCTGGGCCTATATTCAGATGATTCAGAGGAATGAGGGTTGACCGCATTGAAACCTATTGTATGATGAAAGGCCTTGATAGTGTAAATGTGGAGAGAATGTTTCCTATGGTGGGAGAGTCTAAGACCAGAGGACACAGCCTCAGAATAGATGGGTGTCCTTTTAGAATGGAGAGGAGGAATTTCTTTAGTCAGAGAGTGGTGAATCTATGGAATTCTTTGCTACAGGCATCTTTGGAGACCAAGTCTGTAAGGATATTTAAGCCAGAGTTGATAGATTGTTCATTGGTCAGGACATGAAGGGGTACAAGGAGAAGGCAGGAGATTGGGGCTAAGAGGAATATTGGATCATCCATGATGAAATGGCAGAGCAAACTTGATGGTCAAAATGGCCTAATTCTGCTCCTATATCTTATGTTCTTATGGCCTTTATAAAGCTCTAGTTCAGCTACATCTGCAATATTGCATTCATTTCTGGTTACATCATTATAGGAAGGATGTGGAGACTTTGAGGAGGGTTCAGAAGATGTTCATTTGGATGCTGCCTGGATTAAAGGGTATAAGCAGTTAGGATACAATGAACAAACTTGGGTTGTTTTCTCTAGAATGGTGGTTGAGGGGACATCTGATAAAAGTTTATAGAAGTATGAGAGGTATAGATAGCTGACATCTTTTTTTCAGAGTCAAAATGTCTAATACTGTGCTAGAAAAAGAACATAGATTGTTAGAGCACAGTACAGGCCATAACTTCAAGATCAGTATAACTTTCCCTCCCATATAGACCTCCATTTTTCTTTCATCCATATGCCTATCTACAATAAGAGTCTTCTAAATGTCCGTAATATGTCCATGGCTACCACCATCCCCGGCAGTGAGTTCCATGCACTTACCACTCTCTGTATAAAAAAAAAAATTATCTCTGATATTTCCCAATACTTTCCTCGAATCATCTTAAAATTATGTCCTCTCATTGCTGCCTGGGAAAAAAATCTCTGGCTATCCTCTTGATCTATGCCTCTTATGATTGTGTACACCTCTATTAAGTCTCCTCTCATCCTCCTTCACTCCAAAGAAAAAAGTTCTGCCTCATTTAATCTGTGCTCATTAGACATGTTCTCTAATCCAGGCACCATCTGGTAAATCTCCTGTGCGCCCTCTCTAAAGCTTTCATGTCCTTTCCATAATGAAGTGACCAGACTGAACACAATAACCCAAGTGCATGTGGTATAACCAGGACTTTATCATTACTTTGTGGCTCTTGAACTCATGCCCCGAGTAATGAACACCAACACACCATACACCTTCTTAACAAAGCTATCAATGTGCATGGCAGCTTTGAGGGATCTACGGACATGGGCCCCAAGATTCCTGCTATAAATCCTACCTTTAACCCTGTATTCTGCCTTCAAATTCGATCTTCCAAAGTGCAGGACATCACACTCTATCTGTCACTTCTCAGCCCAGCTCTGCATCCTATCTATGTCCCATTATAACCTAAGAAAATCTTCTACACTATCCACAACACCAAATTTGCTATCCACCAGTCTTCTGGTATGACCCCTGTGGCCAGTGAGGTCACAAAAGATCATCCCAATTAGAGGCCATGCATTTAAATCGAGAGGAGGAAAGTCAAAAGGAAGTGTGCGAGGGAAGTCTTTTACACTGAGAGTGGAGGGTGCCTGGATTATGCTGCCTGGGGTGGTGGTGGAGTCCTATCTGATAGAGCACATGGATTTGCAGTGAATGGAAAGATATGGATGTTGTGTGGGTCAAAAAGATTAGTTCAGTTAAGCTTTTAATTACTAGTTTAACTAGTTTTTCAACATATCAGTGCTGTACTGATCTATGCTCTATGCCATTCGCACAAATGGCATTTTCATTCCATTTCCTGTAGGAAGGAACAGTGCCCATGTTCTGAAACATGCTTGTGTGCTTGTGACAGATTACTCTATATGTTCACCAATGACCGTATCATGTAACGGAGCAATACCTCAACAGGAATGAGCTGATTTATTTTCACATGCACTAAGGTACGGTGGAAAGGATGTATTGCATCCTGGTTATCTACATCAGATGCATTGAGCTAGATCTAGTTAAAATAATGACATTGTTAAAATAAAGTGTAACAGCTACAGAGAAAGTGAAATGCAAGTAAACAATAAGGTGCAAGATCATGGTGATGTTTGCTATGAGATCAAGAGTTCATTTTATTGTGATAGGGAATCATTCAATAATCCTACAATAGCAGAGTAGTAAGTGTCCTTGAGCCTGGTGGTACATGCTTTCAGGCTTTTGTATCTTCCGCCCGATAGGAGGGAGAAGAGAGAATGTTTGGGGGTTTTTGATTATGTTGGCTGCTTTACTGAAAGAACAGAAATGAACTCATCAGAAGTGTACAGTTGATGCTTCAGGCCGAGACCCTTCATCAAAACTCCTGATGAAGGGTCTCAGCCCGAAACCTCAACTATACGCTTTTCCATAGATGCTGCCTGGCCTGCCGAGTTTCTCCAGCAATTTGTATGTGTTGCTTGGATTTCCAGCAAATGTAGATTTTCTCTTGTTTGCCATGGATGTAAGGTTGGTTCCAGTTATGGACTGAGCTGTATCCACAACTCTTTGCAGTTTCTTGCAGTCTTGGGCAGCACAGTTGGCATAGTAAGTTGTAATACATCCAAACAGAATGCTTTCAATGATGCATCAAGAAAAATTGTTAAGGGTCGATTTCTTCATCCTTCTGAGGATGTAGAGGCATTGTTGAGCTTTCCTGGCCCGTGACATCAACATGGTGGGAACAGGGCAGGTAATTTCTCTTAAAAGAACTTGAAACTCTCAAACCTCTCACTGTTATGTAAACTGATTGTTTACATACCTGCCAAATTCCAAAATATTTTACAGTGTGAATTGAACATTATTTTAGTCACTGAATGAAATGAATATTGAACTTCGGAATGTAACAAATGGTTTCTCTAACTGTGATACTACAAGCAAGGGGATAAGTATAAAGTAATTTTTTTAAATCAAGAAGTATATTTAAAAATGAATCAGCATTAGAGGCATGGATATTGCATTTATGTCTGGTATATTTAAATCAATATGATTAACGTAATGGATATTAGCAATGTGAATTTCAATCCAAATAATCGGTATTGAGCGCTCAATGCTGCTGATCGTGCACTTACTGCCTTCAGGAGCTGCTATCCTGTTCACACTGGCAAAGGTTATCAATGAATAAAGCATTATTTCCTCAGGATTATTGTAAAACATGATGTACAGATGAGAAAATACTGAAGATTTATCAAATTGCTGGAATGTCCGCAAGTTGTTTGCAAGGTGTGTATATTCTGGTTGCCTCATTATAGGGAGGATGAAGAAGTTTTAGAGAGGGTGCTGAGGAGATTTTCCAGGATGTTGCTTGGCTTAGAGAGCATGTCTTATGAGTGTAGACTGTGAGCTCAGACATTTCTCTTTCGAGCAAAGGAGAATGGGAAGCAATTTGATACAGGCGTAAAGTTGATGAAAGGCATAGATTGAATGGATAGCCAAAACATTTTCCCAGGGTGGAAGTGACTAATACCAGGGGGCATAATCTTAAACTGTTTGAAATTATGTATAAAGGGACTGTCATAGAAATCTGTGGAATTCTTTGCCACAAGCATAGAATACATAGCACAGAAAACCTACAGCACAATACAGGGCCTTCGGCCCACAAACTTGTGCCGAACATGTCCCTACCTTAGAAATTACTAGGCTTACCCATAGACCTCTATTTTTCTAAGCTCCATATACCTATCCAAAAGTCTCTTAAAAGACCCTATCGTATCCACCTCCACCACCGTTGCCAGCAGCCCATTCCACGCACTCATCACTCTCTGAGTAAAAAACATACCCCTGACATCACCTCTGTACCTACTCCCCAGCACCTTAAACCTGTGTCCTCTTGTGGCAACCATTTCAGCCCTGGGAAAAAGCCTCTGACTATCCACACGATCAATGCCTCTCATCATCTTATACACCTCTATCAGGTGACCTCTCATCCTCTGTCGCTCCGAGGAGAAAAGGCCAAGATCACTCAACCTGTTTTCATAAGGCATGCTCCTCAATCCAGGCAACATCCTTGTAAATCTCCTCTGCACCCTTTCTATAGTTTCCACATCCTTCCTGTAGTGAGGCGACCAGAACTGAGCACAGTACTCCAAGAGGGTTCGGACCAGGGTCCTATCTCATTGCAACATTACCTCTTGGCTCCTAAATTCAATTCCACGATTAATGAAGGCCAATACACTGTATGCCTTCTTAACCACATAGTCAACCTGCACAGCTGCTTTGAGCATCCTATGGACTTGGACCCCAAGATCCCTCTGATTCTCCACACTGCCAAGAGTCTTACCATTAATACTATATTCTGCCATCATATTTGACTGCAAAATGAACCACTTCACACTTATCTGGGTTGAACTCCATATGCCACTTCTCAGCCCAGTTTTGCATCCTATCAATGTCCCGCTATAACATATGACAGCCCTCCACACTATCCACAACACCTCCAAACTTTGTGTCATCAGCAAATTTACTAACCCATCCCTCCATTTCCTATTCCAGGTCTTTTATAAAAATCATGAAGCGTAAGGGTCCCAGAAATGATCCCTGAGGCACTGCACTGGTGACCAACCTCCATGCAGAATATGACCCGTCTACAACCACTCTTTGCCTTCTGTGGGCAAGCCAGTTCTGGATCCACAAAGCAATGTCCCCTTGGATCCCATGCCTCCTTACTTTCTCAATAAGCCTTGCATGGGGTACCTTATCAAATGCCTTGCTGAAATCCATATACACTACATCTGCTGCTCTTCCTTTAGCGATGTGCTTAGTCACATCCTCAAAAAATTCAATCAGGCTCGTAAGGCATGACCTGCCCTTGACAAAGCCATGCTAACTATTCCTAATCATATTATACCTCTCCAAATGTTCATAAATCCTGCCTCTCAGGATCTTCTCCATCAACTTACCAACCACTGAAGTAAGACTCATCGGTCTATAATTTCCTGGGCTATCTCTACTCCCTTTTTTGAATAAAGGAACAACATCCACAACCCTTCCAATCCTCTGGAACCTCTCCCATCCACATTGATGATTCAAAGATCAGTGCCAGAGGTTCAGCAATCTCCTCCCTCACCTCCCTCAGTAGCCTGTGATACATCTCATCCAGACCTGTCAACTTATTCAACTGAAGCTTTCCAAAAGCTCCAGCACATCCTCTTTCTTAATATCTACATGCTCAAGCTTTTCAGTCCGCTGCAATTCTGCACTACTGTCACCAAGATCCTTTTCCATAGTGAATACTGAAGTAAAATATTCATTAAGTACCCCTGCTATTTCCTCCGGTTCCATACACACTTTCCCACTGTCACACTTGATCGGTCCTATTCTTTCATGTCTTATCCTCTTGCTCTTCACATACTTGTAGAATGCCTTGGGGTTTTCCTAAATCCTGCCCACCAAGGTTTCTCATGGCCCCTTCTGGCTCCCCTAATTTCCTTTTTAAGCTCCCTCCTGTTAGCCTTATAGTCTTCTAGATCTCTAACATTACCTAACTCTGAACCTTTTGTAAGCTTTTCTTTTCTTCTTGACCAGATTTATTGCAGCCTTTGTACACCACGGTTCCTGTACCCTACCATAACTTCCCTGTCTCATTGGAATGTATCTATATAGAACTCCACACAAATATCCCCTGAATATTTGTCACATTTCTTCTGTACTTTCACTGAGAACATCTGCTTCCAATTTAAGCCTCTAATTTCCTGCCTGATAGCCTCATAATTCCCCTTACTCCAATTAAACACTTTTCTAACTTGTCTGTTCCTATCTCTCTCCAGTGCTATTGTAAAGGAGATAGAGCTATGATCACTATCTCCAAAATGCTCTCCCACTGTGAGATCTGACACCTGACAAGGTTCATTTCCCAATACTAGATCAAGTACAGTCCTCTTGCAAGCCTATCTACATATTGTGTCAAGAAACCTTCCTGAACACACCTAACAAACTCCACCCCATCTAAACCCCTTGCTCTAGATGCTAATCGATATTTGGGAAATTAAAATCTCCCATCACGACAACTCTGTTATTATTACACCTTTCCAGGATCTGTTTTCCTATCTGCTCCTTGATATTCCTGTTACTATAAAAATATTCAGTAAAGTTATTGACCCCTTCCTGTTCCTAACCCCTACCCACAGAGACTTCATAGACAATCCCTCCATGACGTTCACCTTTTCTGCAGCCATGACACTATCTCTGATCAACACAGCCACACCCCCACCTCTTTTGCCTCCCTCCCTGTCCTTTCTGAAACATCGAAAACCTGGCACTTGAAATAACCATTCCTGTCCCTGAGCCATTCAAGTCTCTGTAATGGCCATCACATCATAGCTCCAAGTACTGATCCACGCTCTAAGCTCATCCGCTTTGTTCACAATACTCCTTGCATTAAAATACACATTTCAAACCGTCTATCTGAGCGTGTCCCTTTTCTATCACCTGCCTATCCTCCCTCGCGCACTGTCTCCAGCTTTCTCTACTTGTGAGCTAACCGCCTGGATGATCTATACATTTTAAGCTTATTGCACATACTGTTTTGTTGTATGTTACATCAATGCCTTTTTGAATTGATAAGAGGTCAATCATGCAGTAACGTTAGGAGGAGATGGGTGCTGAAGGTGTGTGTGCATGCACGCACGCATGTACATGTGCTTTTCCTGTTTTCAAAGTCAAAGTAAATTTATCATCTTGGTGCAAATATGTTACCATATAGGACTTGAGACTCATTTTCTTGCAGGTATTCACAGGAAAGCAAAGAAATGCAATAGAATTTATGAAAGCTATACATAAACAAAGACTGATAACCAATCAATATACAAAGAAAGACCAAATGCACAAATAAAAAAATAATTAATACTGAGATTATCAGTTATAGAGACCTTAAAATTTGGTCTTTGGGTTTTGGAATCAGCTCAGTGTTGTGGTGAGTGAAGTTGTCCACGTTGTTTCAGAAGTCTGATGGTTGAAGAGTAATGACTGTTGATGCACCATCAATAACTCACGCTGAGACTTAGGAAGTGAGATATCGGCTTTTATTGACTGAAGAACAACACTACATCCTGGGAAAATGAGGGAGAGCAGCAGACCACAGTCGCCTTTATACAGGGGTCTGTGGGAGGAGCCACAGGAGCAGTCAGCAGGGTCTGTGGGAGGAGCCACAGGAGCAGTCAGACAGGTATATCTAGTTCACCACAACTGTCCCTGGACCTGGTGTTGTGGACACCTGCCCAATGGTACAAGTGAGAAGAGAGCATGGCCTAGATGGTTGGGAGGTGGGCAGGCCTTGATGATGGCTGCTGCTTTTTTGTGGCAGCACTCCTCATAGATGGTGCTCTGTAGTGAGGAAGGTTTTACCTGGGATAGACTGGGCTGTGTCCACTACTTCCTGTAGACGTTCCATTTCTGGGTGTTTTTTTCCATTAGGGACTGTGCTGCAACCAGTCAGCATACTTTCCACTGTACATCAATAGAAATTTGTCAAAAGTTTTAGGTGACATATTGAATCTACCCAGACTTCTGAGAAAGTAGAGGCATTATCGTACTGTCTTTGTGATGGCACATGGTCACTAAGACCTGCAGAATTCTGTTCTCCAGAAGGTCTATGGCTTCTGTACAAATGTGATAATTGCAACTACTCAGTATAAACCAGCGAGTGGCTGCTCCCAGTATGGGCAGGGCTTTCACTGCTTTGTTTTAACTGTAATTGGATGCAGTAGTTTCTTTCTGATTAACTTGGTCATTAGCATCCTTCTTGAAATTTTGTGTATTTTTCTTTGGTTTGGCTTTTGGTCAACTATTAATTATAGCATTAATAGAGACAGAGACCATTTGGCCTTTATACCTCTTGCTGGAAACCTAATTTGTCCCATATTTTGTCCCTTCTCCCACAGCCCTGGAAATTTTGCCTTTCCGAGCATTTATCACAGAAAAAAAAAAGCTTTATTGTATTGGCGTGCCGCTGTGCAGTGTCTTCCAGAATATAACAATTTTCTGCCTGAAATATAATATGCTCGCGTCACCTGTGGTTCAAGCTGAGTGAATTAATTTTATTCAGTCATACAGTGTCTAAATGTACATATTTTATAGGCTGGAGCTTGGGAATAACTTAGAGACTATCAGCACTTATCACTTTAATGGGAAAAAGCTGACAGCAATTTTGGAGAATTGTACATGAACAGAGAGGAGTGCCAGAGGAAATGGTTGAGGCGAGTATCATTGCCACATTTAAGAATTTGGATTGTTTCTTGGATGGGGAGGGGCTATGTTGGTAACTAGGACTAGTATATGTGATTAGCATGAACAACTTGGGTCAAAGAGCCTGTTTCCGTGCTGTATTAAAGTTCAAAGTAAATTAATTATCAAAGTACATATACGTCACCATATACAACTCTGAGATTCATTTTCTTCTGGACATTCACAGTAAGTACAAAGAAACAAAAAAAATAAGCAATAAATATCAAGAACATGAAATGACAAGCCCTTGAAAGTGATTTCATAAGTTGTGATAACAGTTCAAGTGTCGAGATGAGTAAAGTTGAGTGAAATTATTCCCATTGTTCTAGAGCTTGATGGTTGAGGGGTATCAAATGTTCCTGAACCTGGTGGTGTGGGTCCTCCCTGATGGCAGCAGCAAGAACAGTATGACCCGGATGATGAGGGTCTTTGACAATGGGTGCTGTTTTCTTGTGACAGCAGTCAACTTAGATATGCTCAATGGTGGGGAGGGCTTTACCTATGATTGACGAGGCTGCATTCACTCCTCTTAGACAGCTTTTCCATTTCAGAGCATTGGTGCTTCCACACCAGGCCATGATGCAACCAGTCAATATATTCACCACACATCTATAGAAATTTGTCAAAATTTTAGATAGCATGCCAATTTTTTGCAAGTTTCTAACAAAGTAGAGGTGCTGCTGTGTTTTGGATGTAATGATGCTTACGTGCTGGACGCAGGACAGATCTTTGAAATGATAATACTGAGGTCACTGACCTTCTCCACTTTTGATCCTCTATATATGTACGTTCAAGTAAACCTCATGTTTATTAACATCTGACTGTACATATATAGAATCAAATGAAACCACATTCCTCCTGATGATAGTGCACCCACAAAACATATATCACACACAGCACGTAACACAAAATGTTACCATAAATACGTTAATAAAATATAATTCAAAATGCATGTGCAGCACAAGTAAACAGTAAACTCCTTGTGATGAGACCTCAGTGGTGGCAGAGTATTAATTCGCTTCCCAGCCTGGTGGAAGAAGCTGTTACGCAGTCTAGCAGTCCTGCTCTGATGTTCCTGTACCTCCTTCCTGGTGGTAGTGGGTCAAAGAGATTGTGGGATGGGTGGTTGATCCTCAACAATGCTTTGGGCCTTTCCTCTGCTATGCTTCTGATTCTTTTTCACTACTTCACTTCTAACTGGACTTTCATTTTTGAACACTCCATATCCTTCTACATCATGACCATAGTACTGTTGTGAGACCGGATGTAGATTGGGGAGCCACTCTGTCCAGCACCACCGCTCAAACCGCAAAAAGCAGATTTTTCCTGTGGTCAGCCATTTTAATTCCTATTCCCATTCCTGTTCTGACATGTTTGTCCAGGGCCACAATGAGGACCTTTCACGATGGAGGAGCAACATCTCATATTTTGTCTAGTGAGCCTCCAACTTGATATCATGAACATCGATTTCTCCAACATCTGGTGATTTTTTTTCCGCACTGTTTTTCCTTCCTTCCATTCTCCATTCTGGTACTTAACCTCTTCTTCTCACCTGCCTATTACCACCCTCACAGTCCCCTCCTCCTTCCCTTTCTCCCACGGTCCTCTCTCCTTTCCTATCAGTTTTCTTTTTCTCCAGCCCTTTACCTTTTCCATCTATCAACTTCCAACTTCTTACTTCATTCCCTTCAGTCATCGGCCTGGCTTCACCTATCATCTGGACAACACAAACACCTATGTCAGGACACTGTTCATTGACTATAGCTCAGCATTCAACATCATCATTCCCACAATTCTGATTGAGAACTTACAGAGCCTGGGCCTCTGTACCTCCCTCTGCAATTGTATCCTCGATTCCTAACTGGCATTCATAGCAAAAGGATTTGAGTACAGGAGCAGGGAGGTTCTACCGCAGTTGTACAAGGCCTTGGTGAGACCGAACCTAGAGTATCGTGTGCAGTTTTGGTCCCCTAATCTGAGGAAAGACATTCTTGCCATAGAGCAAGTACAGAGAAGGTTCACCAGATTGATTTCTGGGATGGCAGGACTTTCCTATGAAGAAAGACTGGATCGACTAGGCTTATACTCACTGGAAGTTAGAAGATTGAGGGGGGATCTTATTGAAATGTATAAAATTCTGAAGGGATTGGACAGGCTAGATGCAGGAAGATTGTTTCCGATGTTGGGGAAGTCCAGAACGAGGGGTCACAGTTTAAGAATAAAGGGGAAGCCTTTTAGGACCAAGATGAGGAAAAACTTCTTCACACAGAGAGTGGTGAATCTGTGGAATTCTCTGCCACAGGAAACAGTTGAGGCCGGTTCATTGGCTATATTTAAGAGGAAGTTAGATATGGCCCTTGTGGCTAAAGGGATGAGGGGGTATGGAGAGAAAGCAGGTACAGGGTTCTGAGTTGGATGATCAGCCATGATCATACTGAATGGCGGTGCAGGCTCAAAGGGCCGAATGGCCTACTCCTGCACCTATTTTCTATGTTTCTATGTTTCTATGAAAGACCACAATCTGTGCTAATTGGTGATAATATCTTCTCCTAACTGACGATCAACACTGGTGAACCTCAGGGATGTGTGTTTAGCCCAATGCTCTAGTCTCTACATGCACGTAACTGTGCAGCTGGGCAGAGCTCGAATACCATCTATAAATTTGCTGACGATGCAACCATTGTTGGTAGAGTCTCAGGTGGTGCCGAGAGGGCCAACTTGTGGAATGGTGCCGCTGCAACAATCTAGCACTCATCAATAAAACGAAAGAGCTGATTGTGGGCTCCAGGAATGGTAAGACGAAGGAACACATACCAATCCTCGTAGAGGGATCAGAAGTGGAGAGAGTGAGCAGTTTCAAGTTCCTGGGTGTCAAGATCTCTGAGGACCTAACCTGGTCCTAACATATCGATGTAGTTGTAAAGAAGGCAAGACAGCGGCTATACTTCATTTGGAGTTTGAAGAGATTCGGCTTGTCAACAAAAACACTCAAAAACTTCTATAGATGTACTGTGGAGAGCATTCTGACAGGCTGTATCACTGTCTGGTATGGGGTTGACTACTGCACAAGACCGAAAGAGGCTGCAGGGGGTTGTAAATCTAGTGAGCTCCATCTTGGGCACTAGTCTACAAAGTACCCAGGACATCTTCAGCGAGTGGTGTCTCAGAAAGGCAGTGTCCATTATTAAGGACTTACAGCACCCAGGGCATGCCCTTTTCTCACTGTTATCATCAGGAAGGAGGTACAGAAGCCTGAAGGCACACACTCAGCGATTCAGGATCAGCTTCTTCCCCTCTGCCATCCAATTCCTAAATGGACGTTGAACCCTTGGATATGACCTCACTTTTTAAACATAGTATTTCTGTTTTTTTGCACGTTTTTAATCTATTCAATCTACATAAATGTAATTGATTTACTTATTTTTATTACTATTATTATTTTTATTTTGTTTATTACTTCTCTTCTATATTATGTACTGCATTGAACTGCTGCTGCTAAGTTAACAAATTTCACATTACATGCCGGTCATAATAAACCTGATTCTGATTCTAACCTTCTTGCTTGTCCTCCTTCCCCTCCTCTCACATTCATATTCTGTAATCTTCCCCCTTCCTTTCCAGTCCCGATGAGGGGTCTTGACCCAATTGTCGACTGTTTTTCATTTCCACAGATGCAGACTTGAGTTTCATCAGCATTTAATGTGTGTTCATCTACTTGTGTTGCCACTTTCAGTGAGCTATGAATTATATCCCAAAATCCCGCTGTAACTTAATGCCATTGAGAAGTCAATCATTAATGTTAAACAGAAGAAATTCTGCAGATGTTGGAAACCTGGAGGAACTTAGCAAGTCAGGCAGCATCTCCAGAAAGGAATGACCAGTTGATGTCTCCCACCAAGACCTTTTGTCAGGATTGGAAAGGAAGGGGGAAGAAGCCAGAATAAGGTGATGGGGGAAGGGTGATCAGTGAGATCAGGTGAATAGCTAACTGGGGGTGTGAGATGAAGAAGAAAGATTCTAATAGGAGAGGCAGTGGACTGGGGAGAAAGGGAAGGAGAAGGGGCTTAAAGGGAGGTGATAGACAGGTAAGAAGAGAAGGAGCGAGAGTGTGTGTATTGCTCAAAAACTGACATAATATTCTACTCCATAGATGCCTGACTTTTATGGGTCTTAAGTCAAAGTCAATTAATTATCAAAGTACATATATGTCACCATATACTACCCCGAGAGTCATCCGCTTATAGACATTCCAGGAAAATAAAGACATCCAACAGGATTTATGAAAAACTATACCTACCAACGACTGACAACAGCTGCTTTTTGGTGGCATCGCTGCTTGTAGATGTGTTTAATGGTGGGGAGAGCTTTTCCTCTAATGGACTGGGTTGGATCCATCACTTTCCATAGGCAGTTCCATTCTTGGGCATTGGAGTTTTCATACCAGACCGTGTTGCAGGCAATCAGGATACTTTCCACCATGCGTCTGTGCTCAAGATTTTCAGCATCTGTACAACCTCTTGTGTTTGTTTTAGAATTAAAATTGTGAGGAAATGCTTGCTCAAACAGCACTGTGTGTGGCAACATTGTGGGTCAGTGACCCGTTCAATGAATGAAATAATGTTTCCCTTGATTTTTGACAGGTTTCTTAATTGAAATTTAAATTGCTTGGGTAATGAGTGATGTCAATGGCACTCCCTTGTCACAGTTCCGTAATTAACACCAGATATTGTACAATAAGTGGGTGTATTTGGAAGACGGTTTGTGAAGGGCACTGAGCTGTTCATAATTATTCTGCTTGAAGCATGTGTAGACAAATAAAGATCAAGATTAAAGATCAGCTTTATTTGCCACATATACATTGAAACATCAAAACATAGACAATGAGATTTGTTGTTTCAATCAACGACCAGTACAGTCTGAGGACATACTCTGTTGGCCCACAAGTGTCACCATGTTTCCAGGGCCAACAGAGCATGCCCACAACTCACTGTTCCTAACCTGTACATCTTTGGAATGTGGGAGGAAACCAGAGCAGCCAGAGGAAGCCCATGGTCACAGGCAGAACATAGCGTTGAGCAAATAATAAATTAGCCATGATGGAACGGAGGAGCAGGCCGGATGTAGCAAATGGCCTAATTCTGCTGATATGTCTTATGCAAATTCCTTAAGGATGGTAGAGGGAATTGAATCCTGATCAGTTTCACTGCTGCCACTGTGCTGCCTCTCACTATGTCGTGTCATTTTTAAATCAAAATGTATTTGTGCTCCTTTACACTCGTGTATTGAAGAATGACAACAAACAATCTTGATCTTGAATTTCTCCCTCACTATTAACCTCATAATGATAAAGAAATATATTGTAATAAAAATAGTAATTCTGGAATAAGAACATTGGAAGAAATAGACTTAGAATAAATCACGTTTCCATTGTGGCCCACAACAGTTTGTTGAAGATTAAGCAGAATGGATGGGGTATTTTGGCCTTAATTTCATCATATGCTGGTTAGAAACTTTGAATCTCTGCTTGACATGTGTCTCTAACATCAGGTGCTGATGTGGTATTAGTATTTATCACTTGTCATGCCTATCACGCCAGGAGCAAAGGGGATTAAATTAATTTCTGTTGAAATGAAGTGAATCCAGCTGTTTCTCTGAGGAAGATAACAAAGTGCTGAAGGAACTCAATGGGTCAGGGCAGCATCTATGAAGGGAAGTGGACAGTCGACATTTAAGGTCGATACCTTCCATTTGGACTGGAAAGAAATGGGGAGATAGTTGGTATAAAGTATTACGGGAAGGGGCAGAACAAGAGTTGGTAGGTGATGGGCAGATCTTGCTGAGGTGGGTGATGATAGGAAGTTTGAGGGCAAAAATGATGTTAGAAGCTCGGAGTCTGAATGAGAGTGTGGTTGAAAGGCAGGAGATCACAGAGGTTCAGTGAGAAAGCGTCTCATAGAACTCTGTCAAAGTATACTGACCTCTCTGATCTTGATTTCCAAGTTGAAATGTTTGAGTATTCAAGATGGATGATGTGGCCATCATTTAAAAAGAATATCAGTTGAGGTTGCAATGTAGTAAAAGAAATTTGAGACTAAAATTGCAAAAAAAGGAATAATTAATGTCTTTCAGTCTTGTAGTGATCTATGAAACGTCAAAGCCGGTCACAAACTTGGAAGATGTTGATGAGGCCTAATTTGGAGTACTATGTGCAGTTTATGGTCACTGAGCTACAGGAAAGATATCAATGCGATTGAAAGAGATCAGAGAAAATTTACAAAGATATTGTCAGGACTTGAGGACCTGAGTTATCGAGAAAGGTTGAATAGCTTAGGACTTTATTTCCTGGATCATAGAAGAATGAGGGGAGATTTGATAGAGGTATACAACATTATAAGGGGTATAGGTAGGGTGAATACAAGCAGGCTTTTTCCTTTGAGGTTGGGTGGGACCAGATTTATAGGTCATAGGTTAAGGACAGAAGGTAAATATTTAAGGGAAACCTGTGGGGGAGTCGACTGTACTTCCTTAGAAGGTTGGCGTCATTCAATGTCTGTAGTGAGATGCTGAAGATGTTCTATAGGTCAGTTGTGGAGAGCGCCCTCTTCTTTGTGGTGGCGTGTTGGGGAGGAAGCATTAAGAAGAGGGACGCCTCACGTCTTAATAAGCTGGTAAGGAAGGCGGGCTCTGTCGTGGGCAGAGTACTGGAGAGTTTAACATCGGTAGCTGAGCAAAGGGCGCTGAGTAGGCTACGGTCAATTATGGAAAACTCTGAACATCCTCTACATAGCACCATCCAGAGACAGAGAAGCAGTTTCAGCGACAGGTTACTATCGATGCAATGCTCCTCAGACAGGATGAAGAGGTCAATACTCCCCAATGCCATTAGGCTTTACAATTCAACCGCCAGGACTTAAGAACTTTTTAAAAGCTATTATTAATGCTTTTTGAGATAGTGATTTAGATGCATATCATATTTTTTACTGAGTTAAGTATTGTATGTTATTAGTTTTGCTACAACAAGTGTATGGGACATTGGAAAAAAAGTTGAATATCCCCATGGGGATGAATAAAGTATCTATCTATCTATCTATCATTACTCAGAGAGTGTGGAACAAGCTGCCAGTGAAAGCAGTGGATGCAAAAGAAGTTTAGATAAGTACATAGATGGGTGTATTGACCAGGTTCAGGTCAATGGGGTTCGACAGAGTGACAGATCTGCATAGACTAGATGGGCTAAAGGGCCTGTTACTGTGCTGTTTGCTCTATGACAGTAATGCTCTGCAGAGAAAATGTTATGAGCATTCAAAATAGAATTAGGACAAAGAGATTATGAGAGGAATCTCGACTGTGGATGAAAGAAAGCACCTGCTTTTCTCCTGCAACAGGGCATCCTGAAACACATCACAGACAATGTAGGTCTGCTTCTCTTTTGTTAGAGAAAAGTAGGGTGATGAAGCCTTGGAAAGCAGACACAGCTGACAGGAGAATTAAGGCTCAGCAAACGTCAGAATTAAGGCTCAGCAAACGTCAGGTGAACTGAGCTATCATGCTGTGTTACCATCACGGTGGACGATGAGGATAAGATATCAGAGATGTATCTAAGGTCAACTTTATTCACCTCGTACATTTATATGTATTAGAAATTGCTATGGTTCGTTGGTGTGACATACAACAAAACAACATTCAACAATTATAAACGACCCCCAACTTAACCCTAGTCTAATCATGGGACAATTTGCAATGGCCAATTAACCTATTAACTAATACATCTTTGGATTGTGGGAGGAAACCCATGTATTCTATGGGGAGGATGTACAAACTCCTCAGAGAGGATGCCAGTATTAAGATCTGAGTGTCCCGAGCTACAATAATGTCACGCTGACTGCTGTGCTATCGTGCCACTCTGTATAGATTGTTAGGTATAGATTACAGAGTCAGTGTGACCCAGCACAGAACCAGACACTTTACCTCACCTGGACCATGTTGACCAAATCATCTCCCTGCTGGTCCCATTTGCTCGTGCTGGGCTCATAACCCTCCAAGCTTCTTATCTCCATGTACCTACCCAAATATTCCTTAAATGTTGCAATTACACCCACCTTGACCACTTCTGCTGACAGCTCAGTCCAGGCCCTTAACCTCTGTATAAAGAAGTTGCCTCTCAGGTCCTGCTAGTTTTCACATTGTTTTCCAATGATTTGGATAATGAAATTGATGGTTTTGTGGCAAAGTTTATGGATGATATGAAGATAGGTGGAGGGGTAGGTAGTGCTGAGGAAGCAATGTGATTGCAGCAGGACTTAGACAAATTTGAAGAATGGGGAAGAAATTGTAGATGGAATGCTGTACTGGGAAATGTATGATAATGCATTTTAGTAAAAGTATTATCTAAATCAGAATCAGAATTAGACTTTAATCGCCAAGTACCTATGCACATACAAGGAATTTACTTCTGGTAGATGTTGTCTCTCTGCTCATAACAATAATAATGATAAATATAAATGAAAATATAAATTGTACATACAGGTAGTGCAATCCAAGTAATAGTTAGCTGACAGTTAACCGGCAGTTAACTGTTCAGCAAAGTTACCGCAGTAGGGAAAAAACTTCTCCAGTGCCTATTAGTCTTAGTCTGGAGGGATCTGAAGTGCCTACCAGACGGAAGCAGATGGGAAGAAGGTTCAAAAAGACTTTAGAGTTCATGCGCAAGACTCCCAGAAGGTTAATTTACAGATTGAGTCTGCTGTAAAGAAGGCAAATGAACACTACCTGCCCTTCCACCAATCTTCATATTATCTGCAAACTTGGCAATAAAACTATCTGTTCCATCATCTAAATCATTGATATACAACATAACAAGAAGCAGTCCCAACACCGACCCCTGCAGGACACCACTAGACATTGACAGCCAACCAGAAAAGGATCCTTTTATTCTCACTCACTGCCTCCTATTAATCAGCCAATGCTCTAACCTTGCAGGTAACTTTTCTGCAATTCCATGGGCTCTTAACTTGGTAAGCAGCCTCATGAGTGGCACCTTAGATTAGATTAGATTGTGAGGATACTCAGTCCCCGTTTATTGTCATTTAGTAATGCATGCATTACTAAATGTTCCTCCAGTATGATATCACAAAAACACAAGACAGACCAAGACTAACTTACAAAAACCACATAATTATAACATATAATTACAACTGTGCAAATCAATGCCGTAATTTGATAAGGGCAGACCATGGACACGGTAAAAAAAAGTCTCAAAGTCATCGATAGCCCATCATCTCACATAGATGGTAGAAGGAAGAAGAGCTCTTCCTGCCATGAACCTCCAGCGCCGCAAAGCTTCTCGATGCAGCCTCTGGAAGCATTCAACCACAGCCAACTCTGAGTCTGTCCGAAAAACTTAGCCTCCAACCAACCCTCCGACACCGAGCACCATCTCTGCCAAGTGCTTCGACCCCGGCCCCAGCTGCCAAGCAACAGGCAAAGCCGAGGATTTGGGGCCTTCCTCTCTGGAGATTTTTCGATCGCACAGTAGCAGCAGCAGTGAAACAGGCATGTCAGAAGTTTCACCAGATGTTCCTCTGTGTTTCTCACATCCATCCCCATCAAATCAGGATTGTCCATGGCCCCTACTTACAGATAACAGATATTCATTCCTGGAGTGGCTGCACTTGTCAAAGGTCTTCTAAAAATTCAAATATACGACATCCACTGCATCCCCTTTTTCTCTCCTACTTGTAATCTTAAGGAATTCCAACAGGTTTGTCAGGCAAGATTTTCCCTTAAGGAAACCATGTTGACTTTGATCTTTCTTGCCCTGTGACATCAATACTCCATAACCTCATCCTTAACAATTGACTCCAACACTTTTTCAACCACCCGTCTATAATTTCCTTTCTGGTGCCTTCCTCCTTCCTGAGAGTGGAGTGACATTTGCAATTTTCTAGTCCTCTGGAACCATGCCAGAGTTCAATGATTCTTGAAAGATCATTAATAATGCTTCCACGATCTCTACCACCACCACTTTCAGAACTCTAGGGTGCAGTTCATCTGGTCCAGGTCACTTATGTACCTTTAGGTCTTCAGCTTTTTGAGCACCTTCTCCCTTGTCATAGTAACTGTACCCACTTCTCTTCCCTCACACCCTTCAACACCTGGCACCATATTGTAATGCTAGGCACAGGAGTGTCGATACAAAAAATGACAGGAGATGATAAAGTAGTGTTGGTTGTGGGGGGGTTACAGAGTGGAGGTGTTGATCAGCCTTTATTGTTTTCCTGTACTGCACTTTCTCTGTCGCAGTTACACTTTTTTTCTGCATTCAGTTATTGTTTTACCTTGTTTTAGCCCCAATACACTGTAATGATTTGATCTGTATGAAGGGTTTGCAGAACAATCTTTTCACTGTGTCTCCGCACTTGTGATAATCATCAACCAATCTGAATTTGAATTCCGCTCTGCAAAGTGCAGAAGAACGTTACGAACACTGACAGTGTAGGTTGGCTGGAAGTTCTAATATGTAAATGTCGTGTTGGTATCTCAGTGTCTCAATTGGTTACCATTTATCAACATTTATCACCTCAGGATGCTCTATCAGCAAATACCAGAACAAACTTAAGAACCATTTGAAAGCTTATCACTCCCCTCTCTAGAGCGGTTAGGAACCTTGCAAGTGAATCCATTTTACATTAAGACTGCTGTTACTTGATAGAAACAACCTTCTGATCTTCTAATCGTATTATTACCCCTGTCACTTTGACAGAAATGAAGATAGTTAATTCTGATAATTTACCTAAATTAATTTCACAAGGATATCTTTATTCTTTTTATGCATTGGATTTTATGACATATTTCTTAAAGCCTCACAATTAGCCTAGAGATTTGTGTGAAATTCATTTATGGGTTTAGTTCTGAAGTGAGACTTCAATTTTGCATTGCCTTATGGAGACATAGAGCATGGAAACATGCCCTTTGGCCCATCTAGTCCATGCCAGATTGCTGTTCTGTTTCGTCCCACTGTCCAAAACCCGGAGCATAACCATGCCCCTCCCATCCAAACTTAAACGTTGTGGTCGAACCTGCATCCAGCACATTTACTGGCAGCTTGTTCTACACTCACAAAACCCTCTGAGTGAAGATCTTCCCTTAAATTCTTCACCTTTCACCCTTAACCTACAGTATGACCTCTAGGTCTAGTTCCATCCAACTAAGTGTGAGATGTCAGCTTGCACTTAACCTATCTATACCCTTCTTAATTTTGTATACATGTATTAAATCTTCCCTCATACTCCCACACGCTAGGGAATGAAGTCCTAACCTTTCCATAAAAACACAAAATGCTGTCAGAACTCAGCAGGCCAGACAGCATCTATGGGAGGAGGTAGTGACGACGTTTCGGGCCGAAACCCTTCATCAGGAGTGAAGTAACATGGGATGGTCGAGGGGGGATAAGAAGTGGGGCGAGGGATAAAGTAGAGAGCTGGGAAGTGATAGGCTGGAGGGAAATGGGCTGGGGGGAAGGTGGAGAATTATGGGAATTAAAAGAGAAAGAAAGGTAGGGCTGGGGGGAGATTATAGTGAGGTGGGAAGGAGAGAGAAAGAGAAACAGACTAAAATTATAGACAGGAATGGGGGTAAGGGGGGGCAGGGGTATCAACTCACAGACCTCCGTTGATCTTATTGATATACTTTTTCCTTCCTTTCAATCTTTCAATTCTTTCAATCTTATTGATATCCATCCTGTATGTTGGAGACCAGAACTGCACACAATGCTCCAAATTTGGCCTCACCAATGTCTTATAGAATGTCAACATAATATCCCAACTCCTGTATTCATTATTCAGATACATTAAGGCCAATGTCCCAGAAGGTCTCTTTACGGCCATATCTGGTAGTGTGATCACTGGGGCTGAGTATGATATTCTCCTAACAGTTTACCCCCTCAATGGATGACTTTGTGAACGTGAGGAGGCTGATGCATGGCAGCTATCACACTGTCCTTGACATATCAGGGTCAGCGTCCAGCAGCATGGAATGTCAGACAAGTAGGGACCTTCCACTGCTACACTCTTCCTCCACTTTTACTACTGATGGATGTGTCGCCATCTTCTGTACGTTGTCTGGAACCTCCCCTTGACCTTACCACTATGGGTAACCCTACCAGGAGTTCCAGACAACATCATTCTCAGGAACTCTCAGGCCTCTCCACCACAACAAGGTGACTATTCACAGAGAAGTTGACCCTATGTTGAAATAGGTATGATTGTTTTGTTGTGTGAGGGTCAGAATAGTTAGTCAGTTGCTACCTTAATGACTATGTGATCTTCGTAATGCGTGGGCATTGATAAGTCTGGAGAATTATCCCTTGTTCAGATGTTTTTCATTGTTTAGCTCCATTAATCCCTCCTCAGGAGCTCAGTGGGACCAGATTCCGGCAGCAGAGGTGATAGGACATCTGGCTGCTGCTCAATGGTCTCTGAACAGAAGGTACATTACTGCAGGGCAGCAGTGGTCCTTGCCCATCAGCCCCGAACAACCCTCCTCCCCTAACCCATCTCAGCCTGCCTTGTCACATCCCTGCAGAATCTGGCTGAGAAATTATAAACACAAAAGATTCTGCAGATGCTGGAAATCTTGAGCAAAACACAAAATCCTGGAGGAATGCAACAGGCCAAGCAGCACCTGTGGGGAGGAATAAATAGGTGACATTTCTGACTGAGACCTTTGGTCAGGAGTGGAGATGAAGAGGGAAGCAGCCAAAAGAAGAGAGGGGGAAGGGGAGGGAGTACAAATTGGCAGGTGATAAGTGAGAACAAGTGAGGGGAAAGGTGGGTGGATGTGTGAGGAAGGAGTATGATCTTCATAATACATGGGCATTGATAAGCCTGGGGAATTATCGTTTATTCAGATGTTTTTTGGTGTTGGGAGGTGATGGGTGGAAAGGGAAAGGGCTGAAGAAGGAGGAATCTGATGGAAGAGAGTGTACTATAGGAAAAAGGGAAGGAAGATGGTCACTAGGGAAAGGAAAATAAAAAAGAGGGGAGACAGAATGGGGAATGGAAAAAGAGAGAAGGAGGAGGAGGAATAACTACTGGTAGAAATCAATTTTAATTTCTTAGCCCATGAGTTCTACTTTTCACCCATTACCTTAGCAGTAAGAAAATGCCTTGTCAATTACTGGTTATATCCTTAACCAATGAAATTTAAGGTTTGAGGAAGGAACAGAGAAGGAAGGAAAAGAAAGTGAAATTAAACTCTTATCATTCCAGAAGAGAAATAAAATGAAGGTGGCATGGTAGTGAAGGTGCTGTTAGCACAGCACTTTACGGTTTAGCCGACTGGGTTCAATTCCTGCCTCTGCCAGTAAGGAGTTTGTACCTTCTTCCTCTGGGTACTCTGGTTTTCTCCTACAGTCCAAAGACATACCAGTTGGTAGGTTAATTGGTCATTGTGAGTTATCCTGTGATTAGATCAGGGGAATCCTGGGAGGCATGACTATTTCTCAAAAAAATAAACAAGTAAATACAATTAAGATTGGATTTGAATAAAGAAGGAAGGAAAAGTAAATGAAAGATTTAAGTGTTTTTAGTATGGATTTAACACACTAAATAAAAATGTTATATGCAAGTAGCAATTCTGTTATTGTCTTTCAGGGCTGAAGATATTAAATGGTATTTCATTTATTGTTTATGTTTATGATACAGTATTTTTGTAATATATCTATCTCCATTCATCTAATTGAAATGGGATATACATTAATTATTGGTTCTCATATTTTACAGTGTACTTAATGGAAATTAATGTGCAGCTGCAACAGTTTAATGTAATTTAGCAAGTATTGGGCTGCCGACCTTGTGAGTCTGACAATGGGTGATAGAAAACTGTCTCAAATCCCGGAGCATTTGACAATTCACATACTATCTCTGCTTTGCCTGCAGTTGCTGTCTGGTTTACAAATTGATAAGCTGCTAATTTTCTGACAAGAGATTCAAGGTACATATGACTGTACTTCTATTTCAATGGGCAGCCATTATGTATCAAGAGAATGATTTTTATTTAGTTATTTATTTAGAGATACAGTGCAGTACAGTCCCTTCCAGCCCAATGAGTCAGGCCAATTTACAATTGCCAATTAGCCTACTGATGATACGTCTTTGGACTGTGGGAGGAAATTGGGCCACCCGGAGGAAACCCATGCACACACGGAAGAATGTACAATGTTTCTTACAGAGGAATGATTAATCATTGACAATCAATGGGTTTATTTGCCGAGAAAATAAAATTAATACAGTTAGACACTAAATTTTAGGACCCACTTATTGCTCAACAACATGCACCACGATACAGTGAAAAACTTGTCCTGGGTACTGTTCATACAGATCAAACCATTACACAGTGCATTGAGGTAGAACAAGGTAAAGCAATAGCAGAATAAAGTGCAAAAGCTGCAGATAGCATTCGGTGCAGGAAAACAAAAAGGTGCAAGATCATAATGCCATGGACTGTGAGGAGAGGAACCATTTAATTGTGTTATAGTAGAGTGGACAAAGCATGTCCTTGAGCCGTAGTGCGTGCTTTTGTGTTTTTGTATCTTTTGACAGATGGGAGAGGGGAGAAGAGAGAATGTCCAGGTTTGAACGGGTCTTTGATTATGCTGTCTGGTTGACTAAGGCAGCGAGAAGTATGGGGTCTGTGGAGGTTTCCATGATGTTTTGAGCTGTGTCCACAACTCCCTGCAGCTTCCTGTGGTCTCGGGCAGAGCAGTTACCACACCAAACCATGATGCATCAGATAGGAACATAAATAACAATTGGTAAAATGCCAAATGAAACTGAACTAATCCTTTCCAACTGCACAGTGCCCATGTCCTTCCATTTCCTGTGTGATACATCCATCTAAGAGTCTCTTGAACACTCCAATCACAGTTGCCTCCACTACCCTGCCAGCAGCATATTCCAGAGCCCCACCAGCCTCTGTATATAAAATATACTTGCCTCCTTTCACCTTAGATACATGCCAATTGAGAAGAAGATGCAGGCTGTCTGCTCTATATCTGCCTCTTATAATTTTATAAACTTCTATCAGGACTGCCCTCAGCATCCAACAATCCAGAGAAAACACCTTCCTCTGCACCCTCTTCAAAGCCACCATATCCTTACTGTAATGAGGCAGCCAGAACAGAATAATAAATTAGAAATAGATGACAAATATATTCCTTGTATAATCTTTCATCTAAATTATTAAGCACCCATCATACTGCTCATTTCCTTGGTGTTCTTTTTGTTATCACGGAAAACACCAGGCAAGGTCACATCTCCGTCACATTTGGAAAGGAGAGGTCTCAGCTAGCTCACCATCCCAGCATGATTACAATAGTTCTTTGCATCATTCTCTGGATAGATACCAGTTCTTTTGTCATCTGAAAACAATACTCACATCTTTGTCATAAACACAAGAGATTCTGCAAATGCTGGAAAACTTGAGCAACACAAACCAAATGCCGGAGAGACTCAGCAAGTCAGACAACATCTATGGAGACGAATAGACAAAGTCAAATAAATTTATTATTGAAGTACATATACGCTCCCATATACTACCCTGAGATTGATTTTCCTGCAGGCATTTACAGGAAAATAAAGAAAAAGTACAGAATTTATAAAAATAAATACATAAAGACACATAACAATCAACCAAGAAGACAAATTGTGCAAAAAAAAAATACTGAGAACGTGAGTTGTAGAGACCTTGAAAGTGAGTCTGTAGGTTTTGGGATCACTTTAAAGTTGATATCAATCTTTTGGATTGAGTACCTTCATCCTTGTGTGGATAGTCCCTTGAATGCAGTTGGGCCCACCTCAGAACATCTCACAGCATGAAAGGTTGGGTTCAATCTGTAAAATTTAGAGGCAAATTGTGAATTCAAGAGATTTTGCAGGTGTTGGAAATCCAGAGTAACACACACAAAATGATGGAGGACCTCAACATTTAGTCTGATGTCAAAATAATATGGCATATATGGAAATGAATGAAGGGTCAACGTTTCAACCCGAGAAACTTCATCAAATCTGGAGTGGAATGGGGATGATGCCAGAATAAGAAGGTGGACAGAGGGGAAGAAGGACAACTTAGAAGGTGATAGGTGAAGTCAGGTGGGTGGGGGAGGAGGGTGTAGTAAGAAGCTGGGAGATGATGGGAGAAAAGGTAAGGGGCTGGAGAAGAATGAATCTGATAGGAGAGGAGAGTAGACCATGGGAAAAAGGGAAGAAGGAGGGGCACCAGAGGGAGGTGATGTGCAGGCAAGGAGATGAGCTAATAGGCCAGAGTGGGGAATAGAAGAAGAAGAAAGCGGGAGAGGGGAAAATTACCAGAAACTGGAGAAGTGTAGAGTGGTATCTCCACACTGCAGAGACAGTGTTGTGTTGCTGGACCACCCATCCTCTCTGGATGAGATGTTAGCCTGGTCTCCCCCATGCACCCAAACATACACAAGCAATTCCCTGCTATCCCTCACTAAACATTTCTGAAACACAATTTACTTATCAGCAAGGGCACCTTGGTAGCATAGCAGTTAGTAAGATTTGCAGTTCAATTCCAGCATCCACTGTAAGCAAGTTCGTATGTTTCTTCCAGTGAACGTGTGTTTCCTCTGGGTGTTCCAGTTTCCTCACACAGTCCAAAGATGTACCAGTTATACGTGAATTGGTCATTCTAATTGTTCCGTGATTAGGTTCAGGATAAATCAGTGGATTTCTGGACAGTGATGCTCATTGGGCCAGAAAGACCTGTTCCACACTAAATAAATAAAACAAAATAAATCTAAATGATGGCAGTTTCTGTGTCCGAGTTATGAAGTCACAGAGTCAACTAGTACAAAGTCAGCCGTTGGGCCACTGCAACTAAGTCGATTGTCAAGCAGCTGCTGACACTAATCGCATTGTTATCCCAAATCTCCTTCAGTTTTTCTATACCCATTCTCCCCTCCCTGATGGGGCCGTGTACAGTAGCCATTTAAACTCTCAATCATTTCATTGGAGGAAACCTTGTGGAGGGTTATAAAATCATGGGAAGCTGAGAGAGTGAATGATCAGAATAGAGGGATGTGCATTTAGAACAGAGATGAGGAGGAATTTCTTTATCCAGAGCATGGTGAATCTATGGAAATCATTGTCACAGACGGCTTTGGACACTAAGTCATTGGGTGTATTTAAACGAAGGTTGATAAATTCTTGATTAGTCAGGGCTCAAAGAATATGAGGAGAAGGCAGGAGAATTGGGTTGGTAGGGATAACAAAATCAGCCATGATGGAATGGTGGATGGGCTGGAAGAACTAATTCTGCTCCTACGTCTTGTTGTCGCGGTCTTTCTCCCAGGCTAGAGGAAACTGGACGCTATAGAGGAAAGTTTTCAAACAGACCACAGCAATGTTCCCTTTAATTTGTAATGACCAGTGTACACAAAAATCGCGTGCTGTGCAACTTTTTGCACAGTAACAGCAATATGTGCGCACTGAATAATTTCTTTAATAAAAACAGTATAAATATGCCAGTACATAAAATTTGCAGACAAATCATTGCAAACTCCCATGTTGTCAACACTGTCTGCATCAGAAACCAGAAAAGGAAACGTGTTTGTGTACGATCGTGAAATATATTTAACTTGCCTTTGAGGTAGAGGGTGACAACCTTTTGTGTGCAAGTAGAAAAAAGATGCATGTGTATGCGCACATGCACACCTTGGAGGGAACATTGGACCTAAGGGACAGCTTCATTAAATAGAGGCTGGTGGGTACATCACAACATGTTTTTTGACTTACACTACTATGCTACTCCTTTGCAATCATGTTGCAAATATGTCGGTAGATATGATGCAAGTGACAAATCCTCAAGGTTACCACTATCTCTTATTGCCCTGTGGCCGAGAACACGTGTGCTTGCCTGCATGATATACTGTTGCATCCACCCTGTCAGTCACTTTTTCATTTAGAACATTATCCTGATGATTGTAAACGCCGCTCCATCTTTCATTATTTGTGCAGTCGTTCGTCTCCCCCCCACCCCTGTCATTATCGCTGGCGCATTCCTTGAGATGATCCAAATGCCTGTGAGCTTGCAATCTCGCTGCTGATGCAAATTGCTGTGGTGAGCAAACCAAAGTAACTGTTCAGAATCAGAATCAGGGTTAATATCACTGGCATATGTCATGAAATTTGTTATTTTGCAGCTGCAGTACATTGCAACACATAACAAGAAACTATAAATTTTTAAAAGTATGCAGTATATATGTATAAAAATTACATTAAATATGCAATGCTAAAAGAGGGAAAATAGTGAGGTAGTATTGATGGGTTCACTCTTCATTCAGAAATCCGATGGTGGATGGGAAGAAGCTGTTTCTAAATGGTTGAGTCTGGGTCTTCAGGCTTGTGTACTTCCTCCTTGATGGTAGCAACGAGAAGAGGGTGATGGAAGTCTTGAATGATGGATGGTGCCTTCTGAGGCATCACCTTTTGAAGGTGTCTTGGATGTTTTTCTTTTGAGTCTTTGACTTGAATAAGTAGAGAGTTTGATGGGTCTTTAAAACAATAGAACGCTTTGACTGAAGTTGCCTTGTGATAAATGACAAGTAGTGGCAGTTGGTTATGATGTTTTGATTACAGAAAACCCCTTCACTGTGGCTAAGCAGTCTGTCTTCTGAAAATGCTATAAACAGTTCTAGCAGTTCAATAGCTGGAGGTAAAGATAAAGTGCTGTGTTTTCTGAGCCTCTCACTGTGAGAAAATTTATTTTTCTATTACAAACACAAGGAGCTGCACAGTTGGAATGGGGTGTTTGTTCCTGATACATTAGCTCTTCATAAATATTGAATTCTTGTCACCTTCTGTATGTCAATGGGAGAAAATGACAGTGAACGTAAAACTGAAATAACAGGGATGTGCACCAATATTATTTGGTTTTCTTCCAAAACCATAGGATCTGTGGGGGAAAGAATAGTACAGACAGTATGCGGCGATGTCTTACAGGCAGCTCACCGAAAACTACAGGATCTACATCTCCTGAACTGTTATCACTGTAACTTGCAGCCTGTAATTTCCCTTTAAGAAACACAGTTTGGAATTGTCTTTTGAACAGATGTAAAGGGTTAGAATGCTGTTGATGGCAGGACCCTTAACAATGTTGATATACAGAGGGATCTTGGGGAATAAATCCATATGTCCCAGACAATGGCTATATAGGCTGATCGGGTGGTAAAGAGGGTTTATGGCCTGTGTATCTTTACTGCCTAAGACAATGAACTCAGCTTTATATAACTCCAGTTAAACTGCATCTGGCCCATGACAGGAAGGATGTAGAGGCTTTAGAGAGTATGCAGAAGAGATTCACCGGAAGGCTGCCTGGATAAGAGAGTACGTACTACAAGGAGAAGTTGGACAAACTGAGGTTGTTTCCTTTGGAGCCATGGGCACTGAAGGGAGACCTGATAGCAATTTATAAGAACTTGAGAGACCCGGCTGGTATTTTTTTCTCAGGGGGTAAAATGTTTAATATTAGAGTGCAGAAGGATTAAGCTCAAAGGAGAGGTGTAGGCCAAGTTTGTTACATAGAGTTGGTGGGTGCCTGGAATGTGCCATCAGGGATGGTGGTGGAGGGAAATATGAGAGAAATGCTTCAGGGGCTCTTTGATAAACACATGAATGTGTAGAGAATGGAGGCATTAAGCAGAAGGGGATAGTTTTGTTCTTCGTTTAATTAGTTCAGCTTTCAGAAATCATCCCAAATTAATGTACAGGTCTTGCATTTAAATAATGTCATTAAGTTAGGAAAATGTTGTAAAAGCTCATATTTTAAATATTAATGTGACCAGCATTACAAGCGTTAGTGGAGCATTGACAGGAGCAAAACGTTATTCAGCTCAAGGTTTCTGCATTGGTATTTATCTGTCACATAAAACTGTTTGCCTGCCTGTTTGCACACCTAATTATTTCTTTCCTTTTGCTCCTTATCAAACTAACCCATTTTAAACACTGCTTGGCTTTCTTCTAACACCAGAAATACACTTAATGCAGTTTACATTCTTCTATACTTTAGTTAAAAAGAATCTCTTGTTCTCTTGATTTAATCTGATACTTATCTGTGTTTCTTCACTTTGGAGTCATTAATCACTCAATAAAAGGTTATTTCAATCTTCTTGATCTCATTCCTCCATAATTGAGATACCTCCTACCAAATGGCACCTTAATCACCTTGATTTCACAAGCAATAGGTTCAGTGGTTGAGGTCTTTTCTTGGTGTATGGATTTCTTAATAAGACCAGAAGTTCAGAAGGCATAGGAGGAGAATTAGGCAATTCTTTCCCATAGACTCTGCTTTGCCATTCCATTATGGTTGAATTATTATCCCTCTCAACCCCATTATTCTGCCTTCTCCCCATAACTTTTGACGCCCTCACTAATTAAGAATCTATCAGCCTCTGTTTTAATTACACCCAATGATTTGTATCTACAGCTATCTGTGGCAATTAATTCCACAAATTCACTACCTTCTGGCAAAAGAAATTCCTCTTATCTCTGTTCTAAAGGGATGTCCTTCTATTCTAAAGCTGAGCCCTCTGGTCCCGGACTCCCCGATTAGAGGAAACATGCTTTCCTCATTCATTCTGTCAAGGCCTGTCAGTATTTGATAGGTTTCGATGAGATCCCCCCTCATTCTTCTAAACTCCAGGCCCAGAGCCATCAAACCTTAACCATTTCATCCCTGGAATAATTCTTGTGAACTTCCTCTGGACCCTTTCCAATGTCAGCACATCCTTGCCAGGCTATGTCTTCGGAGACAACAGATGCCATGAACCGGAGCAGGAAACAAAATAGCTGGAGGAACTGAACAGGTCAGTCAGCATCTACAGAGAGGTATAAACAGTCCTGATGTAGGATGTTGACCTGAAACATCAACTGTTTATTCCTCTCCATCAATGCTGCCTACCTGTTGATTTCTACTTAGGAGGCAGAGAGATGGTCAACATTGTAAGTCAAAATCAGAATCAACATCAGGTTTATCATCGCCGGCATGTGTCGTAAAATTTGTTAACTAACAGTAGCAGTTCAATGCAAAACATAATATAGAAGAATAAATAAATAAATTACAGTATATACATATTGAATAGATTAAAAATTGTGCAAAAACAGAAATAATATATATTAAAAAAGTGAGGTAGAGTTCATAGGTTCAATGTCCATTTAGGAATCGGATGGCAGAGGGGAAGAAGCTGTTCCTGAATTGCTGAGTGTGTGCCTTTAGGCTTCTGTATCTCCTACCTGATGGTAACAGTGAGAAAAGGGTATGTCCTGGGTGCTGGAGGTCCTTAATAATGGACGCTGCCTTTCTGAAACACCGCTCCCTGATGATGTCCTGGGTACTTGGTAGGCTAGTACCCAAGATGGAGCTGACTAAATTTAGGACACTCTGCAGCTTCCTTTGGCTCTCTGCAGTAACCCCAACCCCCCCCCACCCCCCAACCACCCATACCAGACAGTGATGTAGCCTGTCAGAATGCTCTCCATGGTATATCTATAGAAGTTTTTGAGTGTTTTTGTTGGCATACCAAATCTCTTCAAACTCTAAATGAAGTATAGTCGCTGTCTTGCCTTCTTTACAGCTGCTTCAATATGTGTTGGGACCAGCTTAGGTCCTCAGAGATCTTGACACCCTGGAACTTGAAACTGCTCACTCTCTCCAATTCTGATTCCTCTATGAGGATTGGTATGTGTTCCTTCATCTTAACCTTCATGAGGTCCACAATCAGCTGTTTCATCTTACTGACATTGAGTGCAAGGTTGCTGCTGTGACACCACTCTGCTTGTCGGTATATCTCACCGCTGTTTGCACTCATGTCTCCATCTGAGATTCTACCAACAGTGGTTGTATCATCAGAAAATTTATAGATGGTAGTTGAGCTATGCCTAGCCACAAAGTCATAGTTATAGAGAAAGTAGAGTAGTGGACTAAGAACACACCCCTAAGGCGCACCAGCATTGATCGTCAGCAAAGAGGAGATATTACCAATCCCCACAGATCGAGACCCAGTATTCAAGATTCAAGGTTCCAGATTGTTACTATCATTTCCAGTACCCAAGTGTAAAGGAGAGCAAAATAATTGTGACTCCAGATCTGATGCAGCATGATAAAAAACATATTAAGATAAAAACATAAATATTAAAGCATAAGCTTATATACATAGTTTGATTGTATGTCCATAAAGTGACACAAGACACAGGAGTGTCTGTACATGAAATGACTGAAAGGAAATGATAAAATAGTGGTGGTTGGGGATATGGAGGGGTGGGTTATTGTGCAGAGATGTTGATCAGCCTGACTGCTTGGGGAAAGTAACTGCTTTTGAGTCTGTTAGTCCTGGCCCGTGTGGATGCAATGTAACCTCCTTTGTGTCTGGTCTTGGTATTGGTATTTGGTATCAAAGGACAACTTTATTCACCATATACTGTGCATTTTCATGTATTAGCTGTATCACTCTCAGTTAATAAATAAACAAACAAATGAATAAATGTAAATAGCATTATAAAAAGTGTTTACAGTGCAGTGACAGAGGTTGGCTATCTGCAGTGGTTGATCATGTTAACTGCTTGGGGGTAAAAAATTTAATCTGATGTAAAACTTTTGCTTTAATAGCCTAATAATGCTTTCCAGAAGGCAACTTTTGAAAAGGTAGGTGGGGAGTGTCTGCAATGATTTTACCTGTCTGATTCTTAGTCCTGGATACATAACAGACCTGTGTTAATGATAGATGGCAGCCAATGATCTTTTGGCTAATCTGACCATTTGTTGCAGATCTTGTATATTCTGGGAGGATGCTGCTCCAAACCAGATGCTAATGGATGATGTTAGGATTGTCATCTCTGCCAAGATACAGTGAAAAGCTTGTCTTGCATACTGTTCTTACAGATCAAATCATGACACAGTGCATTGAGTTAGAATAAAGCAAAACAATAACAATTCGGAATAAAGTTTAAAATTTACCAAAAAAAAGTGCACTGCAGGTAAATGATAAAGTGGAAGGATCATAACGAGGTAGATTGTGAGGCCAAGAATCCATCTATCATATCAGAGGTCCTTTCAAAAGTTTGATAACAGTGCAATGAAAGCTGTCCTTGTCCTTGTTCCTGGCTTTCAGGCTTTTGTATCTTCTGTGTGATAGGAAAATGAGAGAATAGAGAATGTCTGGAGTGAGAAGAAGGCCTTGATATTTTAACATAGAAACATAGAAAACCTACAGCACAATTCAGGCCCTTCAGCTCACAAAGTTGTGCCAAAC
Source organism: Hemitrygon akajei (assembly GCF_048418815.1). Taxonomy (NCBI): domain Eukaryota; kingdom Metazoa; phylum Chordata; class Chondrichthyes; order Myliobatiformes; family Dasyatidae; genus Hemitrygon; species Hemitrygon akajei. Next base: position 108,389,622 of record NC_133132.1, on the reverse strand, counting down.
ATGTCCCTACCTTAGAAATTACTAGGCTTACCTATAGCCCTCTACTTTACTAAGCTCATGTATCTATCTAGAAGCCTCTTAAAAGACCCTATCATATCAGCCTCCACCACCATTGCCGGCAGCCCATTCCACGCACTCACCACTCTCAGAGTAAAAAAACTTATCCCTGACATCTCCTCTGTACCTACTCCCCAGCACCTTAAACCTGTGTCCTCTTGTGGCAACCATTTCAGCCCTGGGATAAAGCCTCTGACTATCCACACGATCAATGCCTCTCATTATCTTATACACCTCTATCAGGTCACTTCTCATCCTCTGTCACTCCACGGCGAAAAGGCCCAGTTCATTCAACCTATTCTCATAAGGCATGCTCCCCAAACCAGGCAACATCATTGTAAATCTCCTCTGCACTGCTTCTATGACTTCCACATCCTTCCTGTAGTGAGGTGATCAGAAATGAGCACAGTACTCCAAGTGGGGTCTGACCAGGGTCCTATATAGCTACAACATTACCTCACGGCTCCTAAATTCAATTCCACGATTAATGAAGGCCAATACACTATACGTCTTCTTAACCACAGCATCAACCTGCACAACTGCTTTGAGCGTCATATGGACTCGGACCCAAAGATCCCTCTGATCCTCCACACTGCCAAGAGTCTTACCATTAATACCATATTCTGCCATCATATTTGACCTAACAAAATGAACCACTTCACACTTATCTGGGTTGAACTCCATGACAGACCTCCACACTGTCCACAACACCTCCAACCTTTGTATCATCAGCAGACTTACTAACCCATCCCTCCACTTCCTCATCCAGGTCATTTATAAAAATCACAAAGAGTAAGGGTTCCAGAACAGATCCCTGAGGCACTCCACTGGTGACCGACCTCCATGCAGAATATGACCCATCTACAACCACTCTTTGCCTTCTGTGGGCAAGCCAGTTTTGGATCCACAAAGCAATGTCCCCTTGGATTCCATGCCTCCTTACTTTCTCAATAAGCCTTGCATGGGGTACCTTATCAAATTCCTGGCTGAAATCCATATACACTATATCTGCTGCTCTTCCTTTATCAATGTGTTTAGTCACATCCTCAAAAAATTCAATCAGGCTCGTAAGGCACGACCTGCCTTTGACAAAGCTATACTGACTATTCCTAATCATATTATACCTCTCCAAATGTTCATAAATCCTGCCTCTCAGGATCTTCTCCATCAACTTACCAACCACTGAGTTGTTATCACTACAATCACTAAGATCCTTTTCATAGTGAACACTGAAGTAAGATATTCATTAATACCTCTGCTATTTCCTCCGGTTCCATACACACTTTCCCACAAATTTTGGCAGACTCCTGAGATTTCAGGAAGTTGAGGTTTGTCCGATGGACTGAACAGTTACCATACCAATCTATGATTCATTTTGTAAATCTTTTTTAAAAGTTGTCAGAGATATGCTAAAATGTTAGAAGTCTCAGAAAAGACTTCAGCCCTCTTTATTGCAGTTTCAATGGGGTGTAGTGAAGAAGGCCTGTCATTTGAGCCCTGTATAGAGACTGAGGGCTTCAGGTTTAATATCACTGGCATACAGTATGTGAAGAAATTTGCTTTTTGTTGCAGCAATACATTGCAACATGTAATAATTTAAAAGAACTATAAAGTACAATAAGAAATATAAGTTATATATATGCATGTATAAATGTTTGTGTGTGTGTATATATAAGATTTTATATACATATATACATAAATATATAAAATTAAGTAGTGTAATAAGAGAGCAAAACAAATAGTGAGGTGATATTCATGGGTTCATTGTCCATTTAGAAATCAGATGGCAGAGGGTAAGAAGCTGTTCTTGAAAAGTTGAGTGTGTGAATACGTGTTCTTCAGGCTCTTGTACTTCTTCCTTGATTGTAACAATGAGAAGAGGGCATGTGCTGGAGACAGGAGTCCTTCAGGATTGATGCACTCTTCCTGAGTCATTGCCTTTGAAGGTGTCCTTGAAGTTGGAGAGGCTAGTGCCCATGATGAATCTGACTGAGTTTACAACTTTCTGCAGCTTTCTTTAATCCTACGTCGTGAGCCTTCCATACCAGTTAGAATGCTCCCCGCAGTACACCTGTAGAAATTTGCGTGAGTCTTTGATGATGTACCAAGTCTCCTCAAACTCCATCGCTGTGCCTTCTCTGTAATTGCATCAACGTTACCAACCCAGGATACATCTTCAGAGATGTTGACACGCTGGAACTTGAAGCTGTTGATCTCTCAATGAGGACTGGTGTGTCTTCCTCCGACTTCCTCTTCCGGAAGTCCACAATCAATTCCTTGGTCTTGTTAACATGTTGTAGCCCTCGTTTGCTGCTTTTTCCTGGCTGGAGGCAATCTGTCACATCAAAGAAGTGATGGATCCACTAACATCCCTATGGAACATTTCCAGTATTCCACGAGGGGTGAGAGTCTTCCTTTTCCAGGCCCAAGAAGCTTTTCTGGGCCAAACTTCCACCCCAACTCCTAAACTGCCCCCCCCCTCAATATTCATACCTGAAAGGTTTACCCAGCTGATAAGCGAGGCTTGAACTTTTGACTTCAAAAATCAGAAACAGGTTTATTATCACTGGCATGTGTCGTGAAATTTGTTAACTTAGCAGCAGCAGTTCAATGCAATACAGAATATAGAAGAAAAAAATAAATAAAAGTAATAATAATAAACAAGTAAATCAATTACAGTATACATATATTGAGTAGATTTAAAAAGTGCAAAAAACAGAGATACTGTATGTTTTTTTTTTAAAAAGTGATGATTCGATGTCCATTATATTCCTTTTTTGTTCTTAACTGTTGTTAACATGTGAATCTCAAACCATGCCTGTCCAACTGGGTCAAGTTTTAGACAGATTCATCAGTTTTCAGAGTCTATCCTTCTTGCCAAAAAAATTACGTTCTATTCCATTAGTCATGTTTAACAACCTTGTCCACTTGTGGCTTATGTTAATGTAATTGAACAAGAATAAGAAGACATTAATAATGTAAATAATTTTATGCCTCTTGGACACTTTTTGCAGTAATGAATCTTACCTTTTCCTGATCATGAATGGAAAGCTACTGAACTGGAATTTCTATTGTCAGACAACTATCTTAGCTGTTTATTGGAAATCAAACATTTCCCAGAAATCCAGAGTTAGTGGCTGAATTCTTCAGTGTAGAGGAATAGAGGGATCTTGTGGTCCATCTCCATAGATCCTACAAAGTTTCTGCTCAAGTTGAAAGGGTGGTAAGAAAGCATGTTGGCCTTCATTAGTTGGGGGCTGAGTTCAAGAGCCATGAGGTAATGTAAAAGCTATATAAGACCTTCATTAGATTCCACTTGGAGTACTGTGTTCGGTTCTGGTCACCTCATTATAGGAAAGATGTGGAAGCTTTAGAGAGGGTGCAGAGGAGGTTTACCAGGATGCTGCCTGGATTAGACAGAATGTCTTATAAGAAAAGGATGTGTGAGCTGGTGCTTTTCTCTTTGGAGTGAAGGAGGATGAAAGGTGACTTGAAACAGGCATAGATCAAGAGGATAGTAAGAGACTTTTTCCCATTTTGGAAATAGTTAATATGAGGTGATGTAATGTTAAGGTGTGTTGAGTAAGGTATTGGGGGGATGTGAAGGTATCTTTTTTACACAGAGAGTGGTTGGTGCATGGAACACACTGCCAGGGGGTTGGTAGTGATGGATACAGTGGGGAAACTCTTAGACAGGCACATGGATGATAGAGAAATAGAGGGCTATGTAGGAGGGAAAGGTTAGATTGATCTTAGAGTAGATTAAAACTTGTCATAACATCATGGGCCAAAGGGCCTGTACTGTTCTATGTTCCACATACCAAGTTCTGAAACCAATTTGTCATAGGTTCTGAAACTAGTGAAGAAGTTTACTAAAAATATTTGGTGCATTTTGTTCCTGGCTGATGTCAAACTTGCATTATTTGCAAATGAGCTCTGCCAATCTACCAGTGAGATAAATTATGATAATTAGCTTCTTATCCTCACTGGGAATGATCAGATATAAGCAATGGAAAGGAAATTATTGACAGAGGTCTGGGGTTTGGGAATCAAACCCAGATCACTGACTGTCAAGAGGTACAATAACAGCAAGGCTACCGAGCCTCTCTGTTTTACCATAACACTGAAATAGAATATTCAACAATACAGTACAGGAACAAGCCCTTCAGTTTATGATGTCAGTTCATGATGTTTAATTAAACTAAATTCTTCTGTGTGCACATGATCCAACAACCTCTTAAACCACAACTATCATATCTATTTCCACCGCCACCCATGGTAGCATATTCAAAGCACCTACCATTTTTGTGTAAAAAAAAACTTGGTCTGCACAACTCCTTTAAATTTTCCCCCTTAAATTAAGTGCATGTTCTCTGGTATTAAACTTTTGGAAAATGTTTCTGACTGTCTAGCCTATCTATGCCTCACATGTAGTCTAATGGGACGTGAGTTCCCCTTTTCAAGTTCAAGTGCAAGTTTATTGTCATCTGACTGTACATACATACAACCAAATAAAGCAATGTTCCTCTGGAGCAGGGTGCACCCACAAATCATACATCTCCCACAGCACATCAAACAAAATATGACCGTGAATAAATTTACAAAATATAATTCAAGGTGCATATAGTTTGCAGCATAAGAAAACAGTAAACAGCTCACTGTCCTAGTGACAAGATCTCACTGGTGGTAGGGTATTCATAAGTCTCATAGCCCAAGGGAAGAAGCTGGTATCCAACAACACACACAAAATCCTGGAGAAACTCAAGTAGGCCAGGCAGTACCTATGGAAACAAGTATAGAAGACATTCTGGGCCAAGGCCCTTCATCAGGACTGGAAGAAAAAAGATGAGAAGCAAGAGTAAGAAGGTGGGGAGAATTAGAAGGTGGTGGGTGAAACTGGGAGAGGAACAGGTGAAGTAAAGAGGTGGGATATTGATAGTGGAAAGAATTAAGGGCTGGAGAAGAGGCTATCTAAAAGGAGAGGGGAGAAGACCTTGGAAGAAAGGGAAGAGGGAGGTGATGAGCAAGTGAGGCAGTTACGGGAAGTTTGAGCAATCAATGTTCATGCCATCAGGTTGGAAGCAACCCGGTTAAAATAAAGGTGTTGCTCCTCCATCCTGAGTGTGGCCTCATCACGGCAGTAGAGGAGGCCATGGACTGGCATGTTGGAATGGGAATGTGAACTAGGATTGAAATGGATGGCCACCAGATAATCTGACCTTTTCTGGCAGACAGAGTGTTGGTGCTCAGCAAAGCCATCTCCCAATCTATGTCAAGTCTCACCGATATACAGTATTTGACCCCAACAGACTCACAGGTGAAGTGTGGCCTCACCTGGAAGGACTGTTTAGGACCCTGAATGGTGGTGAAGGAGGAGATGAATGGGCAGGCCTGGCACTTGTTCTGCGTGCAAGGATAAGTGATAGGAGGAGGATCAGTGGGCAGGGACGAATGGACAAGGGAGTCGCGTAGGGATTGATCCCCACAGAAAGCAGAAAGTGGGGGGAAAGAGGGAAAGACATGTTTGGTGGTGGGATCCTGATGGAGATAGTGGAAGTTACAGAGGATTATGTGCAGGACGCAGAGGCTAATATGGTGATAGGTGAGTACAAGAGGAAACTTATCCCTGGTAGAGTGGCAGGAAGATAGGGTGAGGGCAGACATACATGAAATGGAAGAGATGTGGGTGAGGGCAGTGTTGATGGTGGAGGGAGGAAAGCCCCTTTCTTTGAAGGAAGAGGACAACTCATTAGTTCTGGAATGAAAAGCATCCTGAGAGCAGATGCAGCAGAGACGGAGGAACTGAGAGAAGGGGATGCAGTTTTACAAGTGACTGGGAGGGAAGAGGTATAGTCCAGACAGCAGTGAGAGTCAATGGGGTTATAAAAGATATCAATAGATATACTGTCTCCAGAGATAGAGACAGAGAGATCAAGAAAGGGGAGTGTGGTGTCCGAAATGGACTAGGTGAAGGCAGGGTGGAAGTTGAAGGCAAAGTTGATGAAATCAATGATCTCAGCATGGGTGCAGGAAGCATGTAGCGTAGGGAGTGTTGGGGAGTGATACTGGTGTAGGCTTGGAACACAGACTGCTTCAGGTAGCCGACAAAAATGTGTACCTAGCTCGGACCCATGTGAGTGCACATGGCTTCGGTTTGAAGGAAGTGGGTGGAGCCAAAGGAGAAATTATTGAGAGTGAGGACAAGTTCCACCAGACTGAGGAGAGTGGTGGTGGAAGGGAACAGGTTGGGTCTGTTGTTTAGAAAGAAGTGGAGAGCTTTAGGCCTTCCTGATGGGCATTGGAGGTGGATAGGGACTGGAGATCCATAGTCAAAATGAGATGACTGGGGCCAGTCATTCAAAAGATCCAGAGTATGTGAAGTATCATGGATGTAGGTAGGAAGGGACTGAACCGGGGGGGGGGGGGATAAAGCAAAGTCAAGGTATGCAGATATAAGTTTTGTGGGTCAGAAACAAGCACAAGCAGTAAGTCTACTGGTCAGGCAATTTTTGTGGATCTTGGTTAGGAGGTAGAGTGTGGGAACTATAAGGTTGGTGGCAATGGTTGGGAGATCCCCAGAGTTAATAAGGTCAGTGATGGTATGGGAGACAATGGCCTGGTGGTCCTTAGTGGTGTTCTTTTCAAGGGGTAAGTAAGAGAAGGTGACTGAAAGTTGTCACCTGGCCTCAGTAATGTAGAGGACAGTCTGCCAGACTACTATTGCACCCCCTTAACCTTGGGTTTGATGGTGAGGTTAGGATTAGTGCAGAGAGAGTGGAGGGTAGTGCGTTCAGAAGGAGTGAGGTTAGAATTGGAGAGAGGAGTGGTAAAATCGAGACAGTTGAAGTCTCATCGGCAGTTAGCATTGAAAAGATCCAGAGCAGGACGAAGCTGTTACCCAGTCTGGCAGTTCTAGTCCTGATGCACCTGTATCTCCTTCCTGATGGTAGTGGGTCAGTGTGATTGTGGGATGTGTGGCAGTGATCCTCGACAATATCTTGAGCCCTTCATCTGCAACGTTCCAGGTAAATGTCACAGTTACGTGGGAGGGAGACCCTAGGGATGTTCCCGGCAGTTTTTGCTCTCCTCTGTAGGGTCTTGCAGTCTGATGCCTTGCAGCTTTCGGACCACTCAATCATTCAGCCAGACAGGAAACCCTTGATGGTGCTCCTGTAGAAGGTTGTTAGAATGGGGTTGGGGAGACTTCCATGCCTAAATTTCCTCATGAAGCATAGATGCTGCTGTGTTTCTTGACTAATGAGGAGCAGTTGCAAGTCCAGGTTGAGATTAAGTCACTGTATGATTAATAGTCGTGGCCATCATAACAAGTGGCAGCGTGGTTGCATAAGACATAGGAGCAGAATTAGGCCATCTGGCCCATTGCGTTTGCTCCACCATTCAATCACAGCTGATCCTTTTTTATATCTCCTCCTCAACCTTTTTTCCGGCCTTCTCCCCGTAACCTTTGATGCCATGTCCAATCAAGAACCTATCAATTTCTGCTTTAAATACACCCGAATACCTGGCCTCCACAGCTGCAAGTGGCAGCAAATTCCACAAATTCACCACCCTTTGGCTAAAGAAAATTCTCCGCACGTCTGTTTTGAAAAGGCACTCTTCTATCCTGAGGCTGTGCCCTCTTATCATAGAGTATCCCACCATGGGAAACATCCTTTCCACATCTACTCTGTCTGGGCCTTTCAACATTCAAAAGGTTTCAATGAGATTTCTCCTTCATCCTTCAGAATTCCAACGAGTACAGACACAGAGCCATCAAGCATTCCTCATATGAAAACCCTTTCATTCCTGGAATCACCCTTGTGAACCTCCTCTGGGCCCCCTTCAATGCCAGCACATCTTTTCTAAGATGAGGAGCCCCAAAACTGTTCACAGTACTCAAGGTGAGGCCTCACCAGTGCCTTATAAAGCTTCAGCATCACATCCTTGCTCTCGTATTCTAGACCTCTTGAAAACATAGCAGTTAGTGTAACTCTATTACAGTGCCAGCAAACAGTGTTCGGTTCTGCATCTATCTATAAGGCCTCTGTACTTCCTCCCTGGGTGCTGCAGTTTCCTCCCATATTCCAAAGATGTACTGTACAGGATAGTATGTGAACTGGCCATGTGGGCATAATTAGACCATAGGACCGTGAGATATAGCAGCAGAAACAGGCCCATTTGGCATATTGAGTTTTCTCCACCATCTCATCATGGCTGATCCAATTTCCCTCTCATCCCCTATCTCCTGCCTTCATCTCTTCATGCCCTGACCAATCAAGAATCTATCAACCTATCCCTTAAATATACATAAAGACTTGTCCTCTGCATTCCACAGATTCACCACTCTCTGGCTAAAGAAATTCTTCCTCATTTCAGTTCTAATTGGGCAACATGGGAATGTTGGGCTGGAAGAGCCTGTTACGTGCTGTATTTCTAAATAAAATAAAAAATAAGTGAGGCTGAACTAATCATCATGTAATTTTAGATATCTCTTTAGTCACTCATGCTGAGTCTACAGATGTACCTACTTTATTGAAGACAGACAAGAATACAGAAGATATTTGAGAAGTCTTCCCACTGCAGAATGTCTTGTGTTGTAACATATGGGGCAATACTGACAGGAGAAGTAATGGACACTTTGAAGGGCTGGCACTTTTTCTGCGCTGTTTCATAATAGTGCAAACTCGCAGTGGCTTCCTTTTCATTGTGGCTTTGTTTAAGACGACTCTCCCGTGGAAATGTTGGCATCATTGTGTTGGCCTGACTTTAGCAAACAAGCCCCCAATCTAAATCACGTTGCTTAGAAGTGGGGAGTTTAAGCGTTCTTCTAGAACATAGAACATTCCAGCACAGTACCGGCCCTTCAGCCAATGATGTTGTGCCACCCTTTTAAGATCAACCTAATCATGTGATGGATATTCACTTTCCAGGACCCAAGAGGCTTATTACTATTGTAGTATATGAAGGGTAGTAGATACAGTATAACATCCCTCTCATGAGAGTATTTGTAGATATTTATATTGGTTAGGGCTTAAAATATTCCTTTGAGTATAAGGCATTGCAGACAGTGAACCCAATGCCATCACAATTCTTTACTTTTACAAAGCCCTCCATTTCCTTACATCCATGAGTCCATCTAAGAGTTTCTTAAATGCCTGTAATATAAGACCATATGACAAAAGAGCAGAATATGGCTATTTGGCCAATTGAGTCTGCTCCACCATTCCATCATGGAGGATTTATTATCCCTCTCAACCCCATTCTTCTGCCTTTTCCCCATAAGCTTTACATCCCCTGTAATTGCCTCTGCCACCACCTCTGGCAGCACATTCCATGCACTCACCATGATTCTTTCCTCCAATTACTTTAAAATTATGCCCTCACACATGAGCCATTTCCATCCTGTGAAAATGTCTCTGGCTATCCACTTGATCTATGCCTCCTATCATCTTCTGCACCTGTATCATGTCACCTCTCAATCTCCTTTGCTTCAAAGAGAAAAGCCCCAGCTCACTCACCCTCTCCTCATAAGATATGCCATCTAATGCACTTTCCTTCTGTGTGAAAACAAAGCACAAGTGATGCTGTCGGAGAATTGATTCAGGATACATTGATACAGCGAGGAGGTTGAAATGTACTTAATAACTTGGACCAAGTATTCACTTGTATTTGGTCCTATTGAGAGCCTCGCAATGTGAGTAGTACAATACTTGCTTTTGGCAGCCATATTGTAAGCACTCAGCCTCTGTGACTCAGTTAGCATGTGTTAGGAAAACAATCATTAATGTGTACCTCCTGCACCAAACAATGTGACCACTAAGTGTCTGTTCATGGCCGTCAGTTGCTGTAGCCCAGCCACTTCAGCTATGATGTGTTGTGCATTCAGAGATGCTCTTCTGCACTCCATTGCTGTAACATGTGGTTATTTGAGTTATTGTAGATTTCCTGTCAGTTTAACCAGTCTAGCCATTCTCTTCTGACCTATCTCATTAACAAGGCATTTCCACTTACAGAACTGCCATGTACTGTTTTTTTTTTTGTTTTTTACACCATTTTCAGTCGACTTTAAAGATTGTTGTGTGTAAAAATCCCAAGAGATCATCAGTTTCTGAGATACTCAAACCACCCTTCTGGTACTAACAATCATTCCACGGTCAAAGTCACTGCAATCACATTTATTCCCCGTTATGAAGTTTGTTCTTGACCATGTCTGCAAGATTTAATATATTGAGTTGCAGCCACATGACTGGCTGATTAGATATTTGCGTTAATACAGATGTACATGGTAAAGTGGTCACTGATGTACAGCATATTGCATGTGCCAACTTAAATATGGAACTTTTAAGATTTTTATCTCTCGAAAGTACAATTGAAAACCAGGAGATAAAATCAAAATGTTAGAACTTGAACATCAAGAAGCATTAACAAGCAGGTAGGTGTACAGCTGTACCTAATAAAGTGGCCACTGAGTGTCTTTTTCTCAGTGTGATGAACCCACTGCTCAAATGTACTAATGAGTTGGTGCAATATGTTATAGTGAACAGCTGATGAAAACATTTGAAAATCAAAGCATTTAAACAAGATAAGGATATGCCAGTATTGCCAGTATCTAACAGCACATATATAATTTTCAGCTTTATTTCTTATGCACTGGTCGCCTGCGGGTCCTTAAGGTTTCCAGGAAGAATTGTCTTGTACTCTTTTGGGACAGGAAAATAATTTGATGCCTATCTTTGTGGAACCTTGTAGCCATCTTCAATTATTATCCATAACGGTGCTTGTTTCACAGATTAAACTGTTGCTTAAACTATAAGCGACATTGGTGTCTGTAATGAGGATTACATCACTGACCAACATAATAACCAAGAGCAGGAAAAGCATCATATAGTTCCATCAGCAAAATGTTGGAGGAATGCTGAACATCTTAAGCCAGTTGTCAGTTCTGGCACTTCCTGTTTGCATGAGCTGAAGACAAACAGGTAACTTATAAACATGAACACAGGAGATTCTGCAGATGCTACCAAGTCAGAGCAAAACACACAAGATGCTGGAAGAACTTAGCAGGTCAGGCAGCATCTATGAAGGGGAATAAACAGTCGTTATTTTGGGCAGAGACCGTTCATCAGAACAAGGGTAATATTCTTAGAAAATAATACTAAAAAAATTGACTTGGAAATTGTTCAAAATGTATAAGCTCCTAGTAGTGATTTTGTGGGAATTTTTGACACAATCACTTTAGAAGGCAATGTCTCTAAAAGATGGCATCCATCATTAAGGACCCCAGTCACCCAGTGTCCTCTTCTCATTGGTACCATTAAGGAGGTGGTACTGGAGACTGAAGACACATACTCAGTAATTTAGGAACAGCTTCTTTCCTTCCGCCATCAGATTTCTGCATGGAAAATGAACCCATGCACATCACCTCAGTTTTTCCTTTCCTTTCTTTGCTTTCTTTTTGCATATATATAATTATATATAGTTATTTTATTCTGTATGGCAACCTACTGCTGCCACAAAAGAACACATTTCATGACATCTGCCAGAGATATTAAACCTGATTCTGAATCTGAACTCTTCCATCAACATTGACAATGGTAGGCCATAAGCACAAGAGATTCTGCGGATACTGGAAATGGTATGTGATACATGTTCAGAGGGACAGTGAGTGTAAATGCATAACATGTGCTCTGTAGCACTGATCACCTAACATTTGAATTCTTGCCTTCCATTTTTATTTTGGAGTTAGCAGAGGTCAGACAAAATCAAAGTTGATGCTTCACGTGTATATTGGTGACTCACAGATTCCATGGTTTGTGAGGAAATAAATAGCTTTGTGGGCAGACTATTATTTTCTTATCAGGATGAAATAGCTTAGTCTACAGCCAACTGCATCCAAAGATAATCTTATCTCCTTCATAACAGTTCAAAATTTTTACTGATTTAAACACACATTTGAACAAGGCCAGTAACTATTGTTTTAAATACGTATATGTGAACAAGTAACTGGTTAATAAACTGGTAATCAGTTTATTATTGTTACATGATATAGTGAAATGCTTTGCTTTGCATGCCATCCATACAGATCATTCCAAACCAACAGTATACTGAGCCAGTACAAGTATTACCTGGCAGAGCAAACTTGATGGCCCAAATGGCCTGATTTTGCTCCTGTGTTTTATGGTTATGATAAAGTTCACCATCTGGTATGAAGGGGTCATTGCACAGGATTGAAATCTCCATTGTTGGCAGTGCCTCCCCACCATCAAAAGGTGATGCCCTAAAAAAGCGGCATCCATCTTTAAGAACACCCTATCATCCAGGACATGCTCTCTTCCTGGAGGAGGCCCAGGATACTGAAAACACACACTCAGCATTTCAGGAACATTTTATTTCCCTCTGCCATTGGGTTTCTGAGTGGACAATAAACCCATGAACATTACTTCATCTATTATTTTCCTCTCTTCTTACACTACTTATATATATAGTACTTACTGTTTTAATTTACAGTTTTATATATTTTTATCTACTGCAATGATGTCTGCCACAAAATGAAAGATTTCATGACATCTGCCTGTGGTATTAAACCTGATTCTGATTCAGTTACACTTACAGAGAAAGTGCAGTACATGTTGACAATAATGTGTAAGAGCCACAACAAGATAGGCTGAAGAAGCAAGGGTTCATCTTCATTATGCGAGAGGTCCAGTTAAGAGTCTTACATAAGTGGATAGAACCTGTCTTTGAGCCTGGCAGTCACTGTTCTCAAGCTTCTACCTCTTCTGCCTAATTGGAGGTAGAAGGGGACTTTAATGAAGTCGACAGCTTTCCCTAAGTAGTGGGAGTTGTACATGGAGTCAATTGAGGAGATGCAGGTTTTCAAGATGGACTCAGCTGTGTCCTCAACTATTTACAATTTCTTGTGGTTTTAAGTAGAGCAGTTGCCATTCCAAGCTGTGATGCATATGGGTAGAATTCTTTCTATCCTTCTTCTTCTTCTTCTTCTTAAGCCCATCACCCCTACCAAGGCATAAGCCACCAACAGAATCTGAATGGGACTTATATCCTTGCAGGCATGTTTGCTAGAGTTATTGGTGAGAGTGTAAACTAATTTGGTATGGAAACCAGAATGATTGGGCTAATGATAGAGCAGTTGTTATGCAAGTCGATATATTTTGATGCATTAGTGAGACTATGGGGAAGGACAGGCAAAATTTTACAGGTTGAAGAATACAGGACCTAAGTTGATATATTTGAATGCAGGCAGTATATAGAATAAGATAGATGATTTTGTAGCACAGTTAGAAATTGGCATGCTGTGGGTATCACTGAGTTGGCAAAAGAAGATGGGAACTTAACATCTAAGAATACACAGTGTATTGAAAGTGCGGGCAGGTAGGCAGAAGGGTGGAGTGGCTCTGTTGGTAAAAGATTAAATCAAATCCTGAAAAAGGGATGACATAGGATTGGAAGATATAGAATCCTCTTTAGTAGAGTTGAGAAAGTACAAAGGTAAAAAGACTCTAAGGAGAGTTATATACATGCTTCCAAATAGTAGCCATGATGTGTGATATTAATTATAATGGGAAATTGAAAAGGCATGTAATAAGGGCTATGTTATTATAGCCATGTGGGATTTCAATATTCAGGTAGGTTGGGAGAATCAGGTTGATACTAGATCCCAAAAGAGGGAATTTGTAGAATGTATATGAATGGGTGTTTAGAGCAGCTTGTCATTGAGCCCATGAGGGGAAAGGCAGTTCTGGATTGGGTGTTCTTTAATGAAGCAGATTATATTAAGGAGGTGAAGATTAAGGAATCATTTGAGGAAATGATTATAATTTGATAGAATTCACTCTGCAGTTTGAGAGGGAGAAGATGTATCAGTATTACAGAGGATTAAAGGTAACTACAAAGGCATGAGAGGGGAGCTGGACTAAGTTAATTGGAAGAGGACATTATCAGGCATGATGGCAGTACAGTAATGACTGGTGTTTCTGGGGGCAATTCACAAGGCACAGGATAGATACATCCCAAAGATGAAGAAGTATGCTAAAGGGAAGATGAGAGCACCATGGCTGATAAACGAAGTTAAAGGCAGCATAAAAAAAGAGTGGATATGTAATCTTGCAAAAATTTGTGGTAAGTTAGAGGATTGGGAATCTTTCAAAAACCATCAGAAGGCAGCTGAAAAGCCATAAGGAGATCAACAATAAAATATGAAGGTAAGCTAGCCAATAATATAAAAGGGGATACCAAAAGTTTTTTTTCATATATATGAAAAGTAAAAGAGAGACAAAAATGGATATTAAACCACTGGAAAATGATGCTGGGAATCATGGCAATGGTGGAATAAAGAATTGGCAGATGAACTTAATAAATATTTTGAGTCATGGCAGAAATTTGGAAGTATCGGGGCAGAAGTGTGTAGTTGCTATTACTAAAGTGAAGGTGCTTGGGAAGCTGAAAGGTCTGAAGGTAGATAAGTCACCTGGACCAGATGGACAAGAGACCCCCCCAGTGTTTTGAAAGAGGTAGCTGAAGATGAATTGTGGAAGGATTATAAATGATCTTTCAAGAATCACTGGATTCCGGAATGGGTCCAGAGGATTGGAAAATTGCAAATTTCACTCTACTATTTAAAAATGGACGGAGGCAGAAGAAAGGGAACTATCAGCCAGTTAGCCTGCGTTCAATGTTGGAAAGATGTTAGAGTCCATTTTCAAGGATGAGGTTTCAGGGTATTTGGAGGCACGTGATAAAGAATGCCAAAATCAGCATGATTTCCTTAAGGGGAATCCTTGCCCGACAAATCTGTTGGAATTCTTTGAGGAGGTAACAGGCAGAATAGACTTGCATTTTCTGATGGCCTTTGACGAGGTGCCAAACATGAGGCTGCCTACCAAGATAAAAGCCCATGGTATTACCAGAATGATACTGACATGGATAGAAGATTGGTTGACTGCCAGGAAGCAAAGTGTGGGAATAAAAGGGCCTATTCTGGGTGGCTGCCAGCAATGAGTGGTGTTTTGCAGGGGTTGGTATTAGGACTGCTTGTTTTCACATTATATTTCAATGATTTGAATGGTGAAATTGCTGGCTTTGTGGACAAGTTTGCAGACTTACAAAGCTAGGTGGAGGTACAGGTAGAGTTGAGGAAGCAGAATGTCTGCAGAAAAATTTAGATTAGGAGAATGGGAACAGAGGTGGCAGAGGAATATGGTGTTGGAACATATATGGTCATGCCCTTTGGTACAAGAAATAAAGGAGTAGTCTATTTTCCAAACTGGAAGAAAATAAAAAATTGGATGTACAAAGGGACTTGGGAGTCTTTGAGCAGGATTCTCTAAAGGTTAACCTAAAGGTTGTGTCAGTGGTAGGGAAAGCAAATGGAATTTTAGCATTCATTTCAAGAGGACTTGAATATAGGAGCAAGGATGAAATGCTGAGGCTTTATAACGCATTGCTTAGTAATGGAGTGTTCAGAGAAGGCTGATGAGAATGAATCTGGTACTGAAAGGGTTGACATAGTTGGAGCATTTGATGGCTCTGGGCCTGTAGTCACTGGAAGACCATATTGAAACTTATCAAATATTGAACCGTCTAGATAGATTGCATGTGTAGAGGATGTTTCTGATACTGGGTGAGTCTATGACCAGAGGGCACAGCCTCAGGACAGAGGATCATCCATTTTGAATTGGGATGAGGAGGAAATTGTTCATCCAGAGATGATGAATCTGTGCAATTCATTACCATGCACGGCTGTGGAGGCCACATCATTGGGTATATGTAAAGCCGAGGTTGATAGGTTCTTGATTAATCAGGACATCAAAAAGTTATGGAGAGAAGGTAGGAGAATGGGGTTATGAGTGATAATAAATCAGCCATAATGGAATGGCAGAGCAAACTTGATGGGGTGAATGGCCTAATCTGGCTCCCAATCAACCCCATATACCTGTCTTCTCACCGTATTCTTTGATGCCCTGACCGATCAAGAAACGATCAACTTCCACCTAAAATATACCCATGGACATGGCCTCCACCACAGTCTGTGGCAGAGCATTCCACAGGTTCACTACTTTCTGGCATGAACATCAATTTCTCCTTTCAGTAGTATTTTTTCTCTTCCCTTTTTCTCTTCTTCTACTCTCCACTCTAGCTGCTTACTCTTTCTCCTCACCTGACTATCATCTTGCCTGGTGCCCCTCTTCCTTCCCTTTCCCCCATAGTCCATTCTTCTCTCCGATCATTTTCCTTCTTCTCCAGCCCTTTGCCATTTCTACCTATCGCTTCCCAGCTTTTCACTTCATCTCTACTCCCCCACCTACCTGGCTTCACCTGCTAGCTTGTTCTCCTTTCCCTCCCCCCCCCTTCTTATTCTGCCTTCTTCTCTCTTCCTGTCCAGTCTTTGTGAAGGGTCCTGGCCTGAAATGTCAAATGTTTATTTATTTCCTGCCTGACCTGTTGAGTTCCTCCCCATTGTGTGTGTGTTACTTGGGTTTTCCAGCATTTACAGGATCTCTTGTTTTTGAGGTTCATTCAAAACCAGTAACTACGGCTTTGTGCGATTAACTTCATTATTAAATTCTGCAAATAAATAATTTGTTCCTTTGAACAAAAGAAGAGGTTGCACTGAAGATGAAAACTAATTCAGATTATTCTGGACACACAGAAACTTTGAACAAGTTGCCAAAAATCAAAAGATTCTGCTCTTCAGTGTATTTGGGTCCGGCAGTTGTTAAAATTTCAGAGTGAAGATCACTTAGCGAGGGTTGTTTTCTGGAGTGGGAGGCTGAGGAGAGAGCTGATAGATTTTGAGAGACATAGACAGCAGAAAGTCAGAATCTTTTACGCAGGGTCTGGCACCACAGTAGCGTTGTGATTAGTGTGTCGTTACTATGACTCAGAATGTCAGAGTTCAGAGTTCAACTCCGGTGACCCCTGTAAGACGTTTGTACATTCTTCCTGTGAGTGCATGTGTTTTCTCGGGGTACTCTCCTTCCCCCCACAGTCCAAATATGTAAGGGTTGCAGGGCAATATGGCTCATTGGACAGGAAGGACCTGTTCTGCTCTGCAGTTCTGTAGTGTTTTCTTAAAAATGTCAAATACTGGAGGGCATGCATTGAAGTGGAGAAGGGGTAGGTTTAAAAGGAGATATGTGAGGCAAGTATTTTAACACTCATTGTTGAGTGTCTGTAATAGACTGCCAAGGGTGGTAGACACAGATACAAAATTGGCATTAAGAGGCTGTTAGATGGATACATGAATAAGCTGTAAATGATGGGATATATGCAGGCAGAAGAGATATAGTTTAATATAACATTGTGAGCTGAAGGGTCTGTTCCCCTGCTTTACTACTCTACCTTCTACCTGCAGCATCACCATAGAAATTATTGGCTTGGGTTATCAGAACTAGAATCAGAATCAGGTTTAATATCACTGACATGTGTCATGAAATATGTTGCTTTGCAACAACAGTACATTGCAATACATAATAAAAAACACCAAATTACAATAAGAAATAGATATACATAAAATTAAATTATAAGTACTACAAAAAATGGATTCTGTGGTCTGAGTTACCACCCTTTGAAGGTGTGAGTTGTCCATAAGCCACCAAACAATAATGTTATGTTCTGTAATTGGCTTGACTTAGCTTGACATATATTGTAGAAAGACTCTGCTGTCCATAACAAACAATGCAATTCCGCTACATGTAGCAAGGGTAAATTAAAGCCTTTGCAGATTTATGATAAGCACCTTACAACAAATAAATTAATTGTTCTTCTTCAGGGATGAAGCAGTGAGCAATGAGCCTAAGGTGTTGAACATTGTAGTCTAGAAGTTTATTCATGTCATCTGCTGCACAGTTAGATTACAGAATAAAATTGAATGTTGTTGGGATATTGTAGGCATGACACTTAATGAAGCTATGGATCATTTAAATCTGTGTGCAGTAGGCCAGTGATAAAGAAAATGTGGTGGCCATTATGCTAATACACTTTTAGATCATAGAACATAGGCCCTTCAGCCCATGATGTTGTGCTGAACTTTCATCCCACTCAAAGATCAGTTTAACACTTTCCTCCCATATAGCCCTCCATTTTTCAAACATCAATGTGTCATTGTTTCCTAAGTGTCCCTAATGTGTCTACATTTCCCACTAGCCCTGCCATTCTATGCACCAACCATTCTCTTGTAAAGTATGTATCTCTAACATACCCCCTATACTTTCCTCTAATCACCTTAACATTATGCTTGCTCATGTTAGCCATTTCCATCCTGGCTGTCCATGTGATCTGTACCTCTTATCATCTTGTACACCTCTATCAAGTCACCTCTCACCCTCCATTGCTCCAAAGAGAAAAGCCCTAGCCATCTCAACCTCTCCACATTAGACATTGTCTCCAATCCAAGCATAATCCTGGTAAATCTCATCTGCATCCTTTCTAAAAGTTTCCCATCCTTCCTATAATGAGGCGACCAGAAATGAACACAAAATATCAAGTGATGTATAACCAGAGTTTTAAAGAACTGCAACATTTCCACATGCCTCTTGAACTCAATCCCTCAACTGTGGCCAACACATAGGTCCAATTAACCACCCTACCAACCACAGGCATGGCAACTTTAGGTGATCTATGGACATGGACTGAAAAATCTTTCCTTCCTTCCACACTGCTAAGAATCCTACCATTAATCCTGTATTCCATAGATAGGGTGAATGTGCACAGTGTTTTTTCCGAGGTTAGAGAATCAAGAACTAGAGGAGATGGTTCTGGGATGAGAGGGAAGAGATTCATTAGGCATCTGAGGGGCAATTTTTTACCTTGTATGTGGAATAAAGTACTAGTAGAAATGATTGAGGCAAATGTATCAACAGCTATCATCCAATGAAGCTTACCTGTGACACCTCACCTTATTTATTTATCCTGACATTGTACTTGCATTCATAAAAACGAGATGGATAGCAAACAATAAGAGCTTAAACTGTTGACCAAGTAAGATACCTGAAAGAGTTCAGTAGACTATTACCCAACAAAATACCATCTTGTGGTATAGGTGCAGTCACGTCACATGTTATGAGTGATGGAAGTGAATGCCCCATAACCTTTGCATCACATTCCATTAGGACAGTAATGAAAAATTATGCATAGCTTGACAGAGAGGCCTGGAGTCTGGTTTGGGGTGTAAAATATTTCAGCCAGTTACCTGTATTGGAGAGAATTTACCCTCATGACTGGCCTTCAATTACTAGTGTCCATTTTCAATTCACAGAAGGGTGTTCCATGAACAGCAGCAATATGAATGCAGAGATGGACTCTGTTTCTTGGAGGATATAATTATAAGATTAGATTCAAGAGGATATCTAATCATAGAAATGCTAATGGATTGTCCTGTTTACTCTTGGAAAAGGAAATACTTGAAAAATTTACAAAAGAGGACACTCCTCTTAATGTATTTTCCCTATTGCAAATCAAATGTCTCCCTAATATGCAGAGATGATCTAAAGGGAAACCAGAAAAGACCCCACACTATCCAAGGTCTGTATGGCCACCCAAAATGGCTGGAATGTGCAGCAGAAACTCTAGTTTCCCCACTTTCACCAGCGTTGAATGAACTTGCCCTTGACAGAGGTTGACGTATGTGGGGATTGAGAGTTGTTGTATCATCCAAGCTAAGTGTTGGAGGAGCTGAATGCAGTCATCTAGGTGTGGACAAAATAAAAAGGTTGGCTCAAAGTTTTCTCTGGTGGCGTGGAATAGATCAGCAGATCAAGCAGCTTGCTGTTACACTTCAGGATGCCAGTGCGTCCAGAAGGTGCCAGGAACAGTGCCTCTCCGTCCTTGGGAAGGGGCTGCATTGTCCTTGCAGAGGATTCATGTAGATCTTGCCAGACCATTCATGGGCATAAATTTCATGGTAGCAGTGGATATGGCTACAAAGTGGCCAGAAGCGTTCCCAAAAGCCTTCTCTGCAGCCTCACACACTGATATTGTGTAGAAAACTCTCTTCACGAGGAATGGTGTTCCAAAACACTTGGTCAGTGACAATGGATCACAGTTTGTTGAGGACAGTTTCAGTCATTCCTGAAAATGAATGGAATAAAACATATTAAATCTGCACCACACCATCTGGCTACAAATGGCTTGGCAGAAAGGTATGCCCAGAGTCCAAAGAATGCACGATGACAATGTCAGCAGAACACACTGCACAGATACTGAATCAGAAGCTCACCAATTTCTTCCTTGCATATCACAATGCAACACACTCCACAACCAACAACTCAGCAGTTATGCTGTTCCTGAGTCATCTCTTGCATCTATGCTTTGATCTTCTCAAAACCAGTCTTGGAAGGAGTATGCAGGACAAACGCTGATACAAATTCAGGGCTCCACTAATAATGACGTTTGATGTTTCACTCCTGGACAAACAGTCCTGGTGAGGGACTACAGAGGTGTTCAAAAATGGGTACTTGGAAAGATTAAAGACAGAATTGGACCACTCTCCTACACAGTGGAGATTGCGTCTGATGTCATCAGTAGATGACACATCAATGAGCTGAGGAGAGCTGAGTCGATTGTTAGAGCAGAAAGGTGTCCAGATCTGTCAGAACTACTTCCTGCAGACTCAGAGTCAACTGTTACAACCAATGCAGAAGAGGCAGAACCTAAGATTGTTTCATAGCCACAAGACTCTCCTGCCTAGCAGAGTGATCCCCCTTGTCAGCAAATGCATTATCCCACAAGAGTAGCAAATCATCCACAGTGATTAAATCCTCAGGCCAGGATGGAGCAATTTAAAATTGACTGTGCTGTGGAGTACTGTTGAATGGTGGGTCCCTCCCCGAGCCTGCAGGTCACCCTTGGTCAAGGTGTAGCATCTTTTAGCCTCACAATCAGGGTCACATGGAGCCACAGGAGCAGGTGCTGGATGGTCACTTATCACAAGTCTTGTTATGTGACCATTGACTCTAGGCAGACAATCTCTGAGATTTAACGGCTGGATTCACCAGTCTTGTAAAAAAAACTGTCCGAAAAAGGCAAGAGCAAACATATTTAAACAGGAGAAAATCTGTAGATGCTGGAAATCAAAGTAACACACACAAAATGCTGGACGAACACAACGGGGCCAGGCACCATCTATGGAAAAGAGTACACAGTTGATGTTTCAGGCTAAGACCCTGCTACAGAACTGGGAAAAAAAAGAGATCAGGTCAGAGTAAAAAGGTTGGGGAGAGGCGAGAGGAAGAAGTACAAGGTAGGAGGTTTTAGGTTCAACTAGGAGAGGGAGAGGGGTGTATAAAAGAGCTGAGAATTCAATTGGTGGAAGAGATAAAGGGCTGGAGAAGGGGGAATCTGATAGGAGAGGAGAGGAAGAAAGGGAAGGGGAGGAGCACCAGAGGAAGGAGCTGGGCAGGTAAGTAGATAAGGTGAGAGAGGGAAATGGGAATGGGGCATGTTGAAGGAGAGTGGGGGAGGGGGCAGTCAGCAGAAGTTCAAGAAATCGATGTTCATGCCATCAGGTTGGAGGCTACCCAGATGGAATACAACGTGCTGGTCCTCCAACCTGAGTATAGCCTCATTGCGGCAGTAGAGGAGGCCATGGACTGATATGGGAATGGGAAATGGAATTAAAATGAGTGGCCACCAGGACATTCCACTTTTTCCAGTGGATAGAGCACAGGTGCTCATCAACACACATATTCCATGTTTTTATTTTGATTAGTTTTGGAGTTGAAAAACATAACATGTAAGTCTCAGTAGTCATATGATTAAAGTGATGTATTACAAAGGAGTGAAGTTAAAGCGAGTCATCAATTTTAAACAACTTGCTCTGCACCTGATGCAAATATTGGGAGCGTGCTTGTTAAGTTAGAGTGTGATATCTGGAGTTAATTTGAGTGTCATTCCTAAGGAGAAATAATTACCAACAAAATTAAATGTAAAACTAACTGAACAAACAGCAGATGAAAAATCTGTAATAGAAAATTAGAAACTGGTTTGCTCATTTTATTCTTACTTAACTGAGCATTATAAATGTCAGTGAAACTATTGATCAATTATAAATCCAAATGAAGCAAGCACTTATAGTAAAATGTAGACATTTCATGGATGAAAAACCATTTATTCAGCATGAAGCACTATCTTCATGTTATAGAATTGATTATTGTGTCCAAGGAAACTTGTAGTATCTGCATAGCTGTTATAACAATTCTCTCAGTGTTTAATATAATGGGTTGAAGAGATATACAAAGCAATATTTGAAGAGGAAGCAACGTATCTTAATGTTTTTGCTAATGGCCAATTCCATGCTTAACATGATATACAGCATCCCAGCCTCACTTCTCCGAGGGTCATCACCTTGTCATGGTGGAGAGGCTTGTGAGTTCCTGAGATCCCGAGAGCAGTGCCATCTAAAGCTTAGCGATCTGGCACTTAGCTCCTGGTGGGGTCACCACTGGCAGTAAGGTCAAAGAGGAAGGTTCCAGACAAAGAGCAATCCAACCAAAACTTCAATGCTACAAAATAATGACACATCACAATGGCGGTAAAGGCTGAGAAAGACTGCAGCAGTGAAGGTTCCCCAGTCATCTTGCATTCCATACCACTGGACTCTGACCCCAATCTTTCAAAGAAAGTCTGGTTGCTGCCCATGTATCAGTCTCCTCAGACTAAATTAAGTCATGCACAAACATTCTCCATTAAGGGAAACAACTCTAAGCTCTCTGTTATGTAGATTCCAGATTAGCTTCTGCAGTCACCTGAGGAACCACTAATAGACCACCCATTTGGAGAACATTATACTCGACTCAAGGGATCACACAACTACTTCTACTACTACTACTGCAACTACTACTACTACTATTACTCTTACTACTATTGCTACTACTATTATTATTATTACTACCACCACTACTACTATTACTACTACTACTACTACTACCACTAACACCACCACTGCTGCTATCCGAGCCTCAAAGAAAAAGAGCTCTATAATCCCATGTTTTCAATTATTATTCTCATTCTATTGTTTCTTATTTCTGGTTTACATTTATAGTTTGAATTTGTGCAATAAATACACAGACATTTCTAATTGGATTCTACAGGCAAATAATTTAATTTGGAGCTTCAATGTTGAGTGTGGAGGCAGAGAAAAGAACGATTACAACCAAGTGCGTTGGCACAGATTGTCGGTGCGGGTTTAGTGTCTTAGCAACAAGAGGAGATGAGCTTTAGGAACAGAGTTAGCTGAGTCACATGGAAGATCTGATTCATAGAGCTTCATATTAAAGAAGAAAGGAGTCTTAGTTATTGCAGCTAATTAGATACTAAGCTAATGCAGTTTTAAAACCAAACAAATGCAATTTTCAAAGATTAAAATTTGTCTTCTTTGATTCTTGATTATCAGCTAATGAAGTTGCCATGATGCAGTTTGGTTTCATTTCTAATTTGGTCAATTGTTTTATTATTGTCAAATGTGCATCTGGACATGTGAAATTATGTACAGAGGCCTCTGCACCTCCTTCTGCAATTGGATCCTCGACTTCCTAACCAGAAGACCACAATCTGTGTGGATTGGTGATAATACCTTCTCCTCGCTGATGATCAACAGTGGTGCACCTCAGGGATGTGTGCTTAGCCCAGTGCTCTCTATACCCATGACTGTGTGGCTAGGCAGAGCTCAAATACCATCTATAAATTCGCTGATGATACAGCCATTGTTGGTAGAATCTCAGATGGTGACGAGAGGGCATACACAAGTGAGATATGCCAACTAGTGGAGTGGTGTCACAGCAACAACCTTGCACTCAACATCAGTAAGATGAAGGAGCTGATTGTGGACTTGAGGAAGGGTAAGATGAAGGAACACATACCAATCCTCAGAGGGATCAGAAGTGGAGAGAATGAGCAGTTTCAAGTTCCTGGGTGTCAAGATCACCGAGGATCGAACCTGGTCCCAACATATCGATGGCAGTTATAAAGAAGGCAAGACAGCGACTATACTTCATTTGGAGTTTGAAGAGATTTGGTATGCCAACAAACACACTCAGAAACTTTTACAGATGTACCATGGAGAGCATTCTGACAGGCTGCATCACTGTTTGGTATGGGGGGAGGGCTACTGCACAGGACTGAAAGAAGTTGCAGAGGGTTGTAAATTTAGTCAGTTCCATCCTACAAAGTACCCAGGACATCTTCAAGGAGCGGTGTCTTAGAAAGGCAGTGTCCATTATTAAGGACCTCCAGCACCCAGGGCATGCCCTTTTCTCACTGTTACCATCTGGTAGGAGGTACAAAAGCCTGAAGGCACACACTCAGTGATTCAGGAACAGCTTCTTCCCCTTTGCCATCCGATTCCTAAATGGACATTGAACCCTTGGACACTACCTCACTTTTTTAATATATATTATTTTTGTTTTTGCACGATTCTTAATTCATTCAATATACGTATACTGTTATTTATTTAATATTATTATTTTTTTTCTTCGATATTCTGTATTGCATTGAACTGCTGCTGCTAAGTTAACAAATTTCACGACACATGCAGGTGATAATAAACATGATTCTAATTCTGTTCCAAAATACAGTGGAAAAACTTGCCTTGGATACAGATCATTTCATTACAACAATGGCAGTGTGATCACTCAAGTCGAGTATGACAGTTCCCTAAGTGGTTGTCAGTTGGCAGGTCCTTAGGTGGCTGTAGTGGCTGATCTGGGATCCACATATTCCGGTGTAATGTGGGCATGAGTAAATGATGGCTGTGGTTCGTAGTAGGGTCTTTTGTTTGTTCAGTCTCTCCTTTTGTAGCTGCCACTTTATAGAATAAATGGCATTACAACATTGCATTGAGGTAGAACAAGCTTCACCTATAACAGGATGCCCAATAAAGTATTACTGTTACAGAGAAAGTGCAGTGGAATTGGCCAATAAATTGCATGGTCATAACGAGATAAATTGTGAAGTCAAGTTTCATGTTATTGTACCAGGGAACTCTTCAGTAGTTTTATGAGAGGAAGGTAGAAACTGACCTTGTCCCTAGTGGTATGTGCTTTCAGGCTTTTGTATCTTCCACACAATGGGAAAGGGAAGAAAAGAGAATGTCCAGGGTGAGTTGTTTCTTTGGTTATGCTGGCTCCTTTACTGACGTAATGTGAGGATGGTTTCCGTAATGTTTGAACTGTGTTCACAACTCTGTTGTTTCTGGGGGTCATAGGCAGAGCCATTGCACACCAAGCTGTGATGCATCTGGAAAGGACACCTCCTGAGGTGTATTGTTAAAAATGTGTTAGGGTCAAAGAGAACATGCCATATTTCTTCAGCCACCAGAGGAAGTAGAGGCACTGGTGAGCTTTCTTGGCCAGGGTATCTTCAGGATTGGAACAGGACAAGCTATTGGTGTTCACTCCCAGAAACTTTCAACCCTCTCAGCCTCATCACTGTTGATGTACACAGGAGCATGTGCACCATACCCTTCCTGAAGTCAATGCTAAACCCTTTTGTTGACAATGAGGGTAAGATTGTTGTCATGAGACCATGTCACTAAGCTCTTTCTCTCCTTCCTGTACTCCCCAACTCATCATTATTTGAGGTGCAACCCACTGCAAACCTATGGATGGAGTTGGAGCCGAATCTGGCCATATAATGTAAGGCAAAGGGATGTTGTACATGCCTTACTTCACTTGGCTCAGTATAAAATGGTCAACAGAAGAACACAAGAAAGTAAGAGGTGAAGCATGCCATTTAACCTCAAGCCTACCCCACAATTCATATCACCATAGCAACAGTGAACTGGCTTCAGTTCTCTTCCATGCCAGTTCCCCAAAACCCTCAGTTTCCAATTCTGGATAATTTACCTACTCTCTCATCAATAGACCATAAGACCATAAGATAGTAGGTAAGTATGTAAGAACATACCACATTGGATCAGAATTAGGCTTTTTGGCCCATTAAGTCTGCTCCACAGTTCAATCATGGCTGATTTATTTTCTCTCCCAACTCCATCCTTTGGCCTTCTCTCCATAACCTATGATGCCCTGCCTAATCAAGACTTCCTCCAGCAGAACATTTGTTGCAATAATCTTAAAGTCGAGGCTGATACAACAGGGAAGGTTATGCTCCAGGGGTGGACCTGCTCCAGCCTCTAAAAGGGCAGCTCATTTTGTATGAACATCACTTCCTTTATGCAATCTGTTTCTTATACCATTTCTTGTGAGGGTTAGTTTTCATTTTGATTTGAAGTGCATGGTGTAAAGACATTCATCTCCATCCACTCGATATTTGCCTTTGAAGCAACCTGTGAGTCTTAAGTTTTTGGTAAAATTAGTGAACATTGAGTAGATATATTTTAAAGGGGGTACTATGTTTTAGTTTATCATTGACCCATGGGTTTACTCTTGTTTACATTGTGTATTTGTGGAATGTTGCGTATCTATCCTACCTTGGTTAACACCAGTTGTGAGTATAATTAACAGTACTAGTATATTCAGGTGCACTGTGATTCTATATTGAATTTAAAATGCATTTTATTGAACTCTCTGCATTTTTGCTAAAATTATCCAAGCTTCCATCTTGGGTAATTTTTAAGTTGTTTAGATTGCTGCATAAATGCACATTGAGGGCAGTAGCTGATCCCTGCTATCCTGTAAAATACAGTTTTTCTAAGAGCACAAGACCACACTGGGTTCCACTCCTCTGCTCAATAAAGCGGCCACAGAGTGTATATCAACCATGTTCGACTGGCAGAGTAAACACAATGGGCTGAATAGCTTAATTCTGCTCCTTGACTTATGGTCTTGCTTGTCAATGGGGTATTTTTAAAAATTATTATACTGGCCATTGAGGTAGAACGAGGTATAACAACAAAGAAAATAAAGTGTTACAGTTACAGAGAAAGTGCAGTGCAGGAAAAAAAATAAAGAGCAAGCTCTTTACGAGGTTGATTGAGGTCACTTTATTCTATGATTCCATCTCATAGATAGGTAGATAGCTATTTTATTGATGCCAAATGAATTTACAGTGTCATAGTAGCATTACAAGTGAACAGATATACAAATATTAGAAGGGAAATAAGAAACAAATGAAATATAAGTTACCTCAAACATTCTAACAGGAGTGGGTTATCACTACCCTGGCTGTAGGTAGACTCACAATGGTCGAGGTTAAGAATGACTGCATTTAGTGGTCCTTGGAGCAGTGCAGTTATCTTAATCTATTACTGAAAGTGTTCCTCTGTTCAGCGAAGGAGACATGCAGAAGGTGAGAAACATTGTCCAGAAATGCCAGGATTTTTTGTAGGGTCCTTTGTTCGACCACAGCCTCCAGTGTGTCCAGTTTGACTCCTATAACAGAGCCAGCCTTTCCAATCAGTTTATTGAGCCTGTTGGCATCACCAATGTTGATACAATTGCCCAGCATGCTACCATATAGAAGATTGTACTTGTGACTACATATTGCTAGAACATGCGAAGGAGAGGCCTACATTGTCCAAAGGATCTTAGACTCTTCAGGATGTAGAGGTGACTCTGGCCCTTCTTGTACACAGCCTCTGTGTTGGTGCTCCACTCAAATGTATCATCCAGGTGCACGACCTGGTACATCCTCGGCCTCACCATTAATGGTAACAGGGAACAGCGCAGGCTTAGTCTTCCGAAAGCTTATCACCATCTCCTTTGTCTTACTAATGTTGAGCAGCAGATAACTCAGCTTGCATTATTTGACAAAGTCCTCCACAAGGCCCTTGTATCCTGTCTTCCCTTTACACACTCAACTATTGCTGAGTCATCAGAGAATTTCTGCAGATGACATGACTCAGTGTTGTATCTAAAGTCTGAGGTAAATAGGCTAAACAGTAAGGGAGCCAATACAGTCCCCTGTGGGATACCAGTGCTGCTTATAGCCTTGTCTGACACACAGCTCTGAAGCCGCACAAACCTGTGGTCTGCCAGTCAGGTAGTCCATTATCCAAGATTCAATGGAAGTGCCAACTTGCATTGAATGGAGCTTTTCCCCCAGCGATGAGGTATTCAATGGTATTGAAGGCCCGTGAGAACTCAAAAAGCATGATCCTCACAGTGTTACTTTGTTTATCGAAAATGGGAGTAGGGTCAGTTCAGCAGGTAGATGACAGCATCATCAACTCCATTGTGCACCTGGTAGACAAACTCCAGGGGATCAAGGATTGATCTGACCAGGGACCAGGGGATTGTATAAGGAGTCCATCCAAGAATCTGATAACAGTGGGATAGAAGCCATCATTGAGCCTGGTGGTATGTACTTACTTCCTTAAGCTTATCACCCCTACTGGGGCATGTGCTGCTGGCAGTGGCTCACTGTTCTCCTCCGTCCTGGGCCAACCTTTCAAATTGTCCTCAGGTATAGCCCATCTCTCCCAGTGATGAGGTCTTGAAGCTTCTGTTGTCATTCTTGTAGCTCTGGGTTTTTAACAGGATGGGGTTGTTCGACCCATGCCCAACCATCTTCCTTTTGCAGCCGGGCTTGGGAGCATTCATAGTGAGCTTCTGGTAGTACGTGCTTTGCAGCTCTTGTATCTTCTGCCTGATGGGAGAGGGGAGAAGAGAGAATGTGTGAAATATTGTGCTAAGTAAAAAGGACTGATCAGATAACAGAGGAATTTTATTAGCTCTCTGGGAAAGGTTTACTTTGCATTATTGGCTGTTATCTTGTCAAAAATGCTTTTTGTGTTTTTCATGTGTTGACTGCAAAGTTTGTTGATCTGAGCACAGTGTTATGTTCCGGTTAACAGTACGTTGTAATTT
Source organism: Hemitrygon akajei (assembly GCF_048418815.1). NCBI lineage: Eukaryota > Metazoa > Chordata > Chondrichthyes > Myliobatiformes > Dasyatidae > Hemitrygon > Hemitrygon akajei. Next base: position 108,360,784 of record NC_133132.1, on the reverse strand, counting down.
TTATTTCAGAGCAGAGCTGTGGTGGGTTAGTGCAAGGGCCTAATGGCACCATCGAGAGCCCTGGATTCCCTTATGGATACCCGAATTATGCAAACTGCACCTGGATTATCATTACTGGGGAACGAAACCGGATACAGGTGGTGTTCCAGATCTTCGCTTTGGAAGAAGACTTTGATATCTTATCCATCTATGATGGTCAGCCGCAGCAGGGAAACTTGAAGATGAGGTAAGATGTCATCTGTTATGAAATGAGCTCATGTACTCTGCACTCAACAGTTTGGTGACAGATGCGTTCATTCACTCTTTGTCTGTGCTTGTGTGAAAATGTTGGGTACTTCTAGTAACTAAATATCAACCAATTCCAAATTTTATTGAAGGTAAGTTCAGTTTTTTAAAGTTTGAACTACTTTAAGAATTCAACAAATGTTCAATGCCACAATTTGAAAATGACCATAGGACATAGGAGCAGAATTAGGCCATGTAGCACATCGAGTCTATGCTGCCAATGATCATGGCTGATTTAATTTCCCTCTCAAACCCATTCTCCTGCCTTCTTCCAGTGACCTTTGATGCCCTGAGTAATGAAGAACCTATCAAACTCTGCTTTAAATTGTCCAATGACTTAGCTGCCACTGCTGTCTGTGGCAATGAGTTCCACAGATGCATCACCCTTTGGAAATTTCTCCTCATTTCTGTTCTAAAGGATATCCTTGCATTCTGAGTTTGTGTCTTCTAGTCCTAGACTCCCCACTATTGGCAACATCTTCTGTTGTCTCCTTGAATTAATTATGTTTTGAAATCCAGCTCATCTCATTTTGGGTGAAGTAATATCTGAATGCTTTCTTCTACAATTGTCTCCATCTTTGCTGGTACAGAAAACAGACCAAAGGGTTAACTGCAGTACTTTTGCTGCTGTCTCTCTATTGGAAAACAGAGCAGTTCATGGAAACTGTTTCTCTGATAATGTCAGTGGTAGATGGCTCCCTGCAGTCAGAGCTTCAACATAAACTGTGTGAGGAGCTGCTGATTCAAACCCAGGTCCTACTGTTTCCAGTGTTTAATCTCAGCCATGATCAACATGAATAAATCAGTCATGATCAAATGGTGGAGCAGAATCAATAGACCGAATGGCCTAATTCTGATTCTTTGTCTTAGAGTCTTAAAACAGTTGACAATAGTGCCTTGTTTATGACTCAGTAGTTGGATTTATAGGTAGTATGTTGGATTCACTGGATTCTTGGCAGATAGGTGGAAATTTCCATTTTTGTCTATCAACAATGAACATGTTTTCTCTGCCAGCTGATTCACCAGTAGTGTTATAACTGATGACGTCTTTTAGCAAATATAATTTCAGTTAATGAAAGGAAATGAAAGGAAATAAAAATGACTATAAGGGGCATGTCAGTGCATCCATTTTGGTCATGGTACTGACAAGTTAAAATTACTAGATTTTTCTCTTAAGAAAGGAATGATTTCTGTTTTTAGTCTATTTTGAACAAAAGTGTCACTAAACTCTTGGCAATGGTGTAATTTGCAAATTGCTTGTATTCTATCTGGTGCTTATGATGATTCTACAAGGAATTGTAATAAATTCTCAATTGCGAGAATATCTGTCTGAGTTGGCCTTCGAATGATGGGTGCATTAATACACTAATAATTATGGCATCGACTTAAGTTATGAGGGCTAATGATGTATCACCTTGTTCTAATCACTTTATTGATTTCAATAATCCCTTTGTAAACAACTTGATCCTTTCTATGGTAACAGAAATTATTTCCACATGAGCTATAAAATGTAGGAATAGGAAGGCATCATTGTATCACTGGCTGTATGTAAATTCCAATGCACAGGAACAGAAGCAGATATACAGAATGGTGGTGCTTAGCCAGCTCGATCATGAGTACAGCTCTTTCCACCATTTAGGACTTCAGAAAGAGGCGATGGCTCAGGGAGGTGACAGCCATCACCAGGGACCAACACCATCCGGGCTAGGCTCTCTTCTTCAAGATGCCATTAGGCAGGAATTACTGAATTCTGAAGACCCACATCTCAAGGTTCAACAAAAGCTTCTTCCCCACTGCCATCAGGTTGTTGAACCAACCCGAAAAATATTGCTGTACTCATGACTACCTTCTCTGTAACCTCTTGCAGAGCTGTGCTTTGAAATTCACATACCATACTGTGATGCAACCAGTCAGAGTACTTTTATCTGTACATCACAGTCTTTGCTGACAAGCTGAATTGCCTGACATGTCAAAGAAAATAGAAATATCAGTGTGCCTTCTTCATGGTTGCATCTAAATGCTGGACCCTCTAAACGAATGTCAGATAACAAACATGAGAAATTCTGAAGATGTTGGAAGCCCAAAGCAACACACACCAAATTTTGAACCATAACTGTGAACAAAAATAAGCAGAAGAAATATAACCAGCAGCTGCAAAAGATAATTTATCCCTTCACTTACCTTTGCAAGCAGTTAAAGTACTACATCTGCTCATTTACCTCCATTCAGGACCCCAAACAGCCCTTCCAGAGGAGGCAACACTTCACTTGTGAATCTGCTGGGGTCGTCTATTGTATCCGACACTCTAATTTGGCCTCTTATACATTGGTCATACCCATCGTAAATTGGGGACCGCTTTGTCGAACACCTCTGCTCCATCTGCCAAAAGCAGGCCTTCCCAGTGGCAAACATTTTAATTCCAATTCCCATTCCTGTTCTGACTTGTCAGTCCCTGGCCTCTTCTTGTGGCATGATGTGGCCAATCTCAGTGTGGAGGAGCAGCACTTTATATTCCATTTGGGTAGCTTCCAACAAGATGGCATGAATATCAATTTCATTGAGAACAAAAACATTGAGAACAAAGTTTGTACATGTGATAAGCAAAGTATTGTTTTGTAAAATGCCTACAGTGTCGAGCCTTAATACAACCCATGACATCAAGGCTGAGAACAACAGAAAGCAAAAAAAAAAGCAAAAGCATTGAACAGAAAACAGGAACATAAGAGGTCACATTAACCTTTGAAAAACTTATTTAAGAAAGGATGTGCTGGTATTGAATTGAAGATGGTCCAGAGAAAGTTCAGGAGATTGATTCCGGGAATGAAAGTGTTAACATATGAGGAGCATTTGATTGCTCTGGGTTGGCACTTGCTGGAGCTCAGAAGGGTGTGGGGGGGTGTGTATCTCAATGAGACCTAATGAATATTGAAAAATAGTGGATGTGGAGAGCATGTTTTCTATAGTGGAGGAGTCTAGGACCAAAGGGCACAGGTTTGGAATAAAAAGACCTTTAAGATAGAGATGAGGAGGAATTTCTTTTGCCAGAGGGTGGTGAATCTATAGAGTTCATTGCCACAGATAGCTGTGGAGGCCAAGACATTGGGTACAATTAAAGCTGAGGTTGACAGGTTCTTGATTAGATCGGGTGACAAAAGTTACAGGGAGATGGAAGACAATAGGGTTAAGAGGAATAATATGTCAGCCATGATGGAATGTTGGAGCAGATCTGATGGTCCAAATGGCCCTATTCTACTCCTGTGCCTTATGGTTAAGCTCTTGTGATCTAAACCTATTAGTGGGTCATAAAAATTCTGAGGTGAGAGTTGAGCAAACTTAACACAACCCTGATGGTTGTAATTGTCGTTATTTTACAGCAAATTCACTTGGCACTTAGGCCGTCTCCTGAATGTGTGATTTCCATTATTTTAATGGAATTTGCTTTTAAGAGGAGAGTTGAGCTTTGGGCACTACAGTAGTGATTTGTCTAAGTAGTATTGAATGGCTATCATTCTTTAAGTAGCCTGAGAAAGTGTAGAACAAGCACTTTGCACAATCAGTTTAATTTGTCCTTGTTACAGATTCCATCTTTAGAAGTATTTTTCCTGATTCTTAACCCTCAGCAATATCCTGTGTTTTAAACCTGCTAGATATTTCTGTCACTGAACATCAATGCTCACCAATTCCGGATAGGATTTTTCGAAAGTTGGTTCTCGGATTTAGTGGTTACAGGCAAACCCAGTATTAATTGCTCATTCGAGAAGTATTGATGAATTGCTTTATTGAATTGTTCAAGATGCTATTTATAGAAACATAGAAAACCTACAGCACAATACAGGCCCTTTGGCCCACAAGGCTGTGCCAAACATGTGCTTACCTTAGAAATTACCTAGGGTTACCCATAGCCCTCTATTTTTCTGAGTTCCATGTACCTGTTCAGGAGTCTCTTAAAAGACCCTATCGTATCAGTCTTCACCACTGTCGCTGGCAGCCCATTCCACGCACTTACCAATCTCTGTGTAAAAAAACTTACCCCTGACATCTCCTCTGTACCTACTTCTAAGCACCTTTGAACTGTGCCCTCTCGTGTTAGCCATTTCAGCCCTGGTAAAAAGCCTCTGACTATCCATCATCTTCTACAACCTTATCAGGTTAGCTCTCATCCTCTGTTGCTCCAAGGAAAAAAGGCTGAGTTCCCTCAACCTGTTCTTATAAGGCATGCTCCCCAATCCAGGCAACATCCTTGTAAACCTCCTCTGCACCCTTTCTATGGTTTCCACTTCTTTCCTATAGTGAGGTGACCAGAACTGAGCACAGTACTCCAAGTGGGGTCTGACCAGGGTCCTATATAGCTGCAACATTACCTCTTGACTCCTAAACTTAATCCCATGATTGCTGAAGGCCAATATGCCATATGCTTTCTTAACCACAGAGTCAACCTGCACAGCAGGTTTGAGTGTCCTATGGACTTGGACCCCAAGATCTCTCTGATCCTTCACACTGCCGAGAGTCTTACCATTAGTACTATTTTCTGCCATCATATTTTACCTACCAAAATGAACCACCTCACACTGCCATCACGCTGCTTGTGTTGAACTCCATCTGCCAATTCTCAGCCCAGTTTTGCATTCTATCAATGTCCCACTGTAACCTCTGACAGCACTCCACACTATCCACAACACCCCCAACCTTTGTGTCATCAGCAAATTTACTAACCCATCCCTCCGCTTCCTCATCCAGGTCATTTATAAAAATCATGAAGAGGAGGGGTCCCAGAACACCACTGGCGACTGACCTCCATGCAGAATATGACCCGTCTACAACATTCTTTGCCTTCTGTGGGCAAGTCAGTTCTGGATCCACAAAGCAATGTCCCCTTGAATCCCATGTCTCCTTGCTTTCTCAATAAGCCTTGCATGGGGTAACTGATCAAATGCCTTGCTGAAATCCATATACACTACATCTACTGCTCTACGTTCACCAATGTGTTTAGTCACATCCTCAAAAAATTCAATCAGGTTCGTAAGGCATGACCTGCCTTTCACAAGGCCATGCTGACTATTTCTAATCATATCATGTCTCTCCAAATGTTCATAAATCCTGACTGTCAGGATCTTCTCCATCAACTTACCAACCACTGAAGTAAGACTCATTGGTCTATAATTTTCTGGGCTATCTCTAGTCCCTTTCTTGAATAAGGGAACGACATCAGCAACCCCCCAATCCTCCAGAACCTCTCCCATCCCCATTGCTGATGGAAAGATCATATGTTGTGAAAATAAACCATACTGAGAACATGAGTTCCTGAACCTGCTGCTGTGGAACTTAAGGCTCCTGTATCTCCTGCCCGATGACAGCAGTGAGAGGAGAGCTGGGGTCCTTGATGACGGGTGCTGTTTTGGTGTGTCAGTATTCTTCAATGGTGTGAAGGTCTTTACCTGTGATGGACTAGGCTATATACATCACTTTTTGTAAGCTTTTCTGTACTGGGCGGTGGTATTTCCATACCAGTCTATTATGAGAGTATCCAGTCAGGGTACTCTCCACTATGCAACTATAGAAGTTTGTTAAAGTTTTAAATTATATCCAAAGCTATGCAAGCTAAGACAGTAGAGGCAGTTTATGTTTTTATAAAACCATAGAACCATAGAACACTAAAGCACAGTACAGGCCCTTCAGCCCTCCATGTTGTGCCGACCCATATAATCCTTAAAAAAAGTACTAAACCCACACTACCCCATAACCCTCTATCTTTCTTTCATCCATGTGCCTGTCCAAGAGGCTCTTAAATACCCCTAATGTTTTAGCTTCCACCACCATCCCTGGCAAATCATTCCAGGCACTCACAACCCTCTGTGTAAAAAAAACTTACCCCTGATGTCTCCCCTAAACTTCCCTCCCTTAATTTTGTACATATGCCCTCTGGTGTTTGCTATTGGTGTCCTGGGAAACAGGTACTGACTATCCACCCTATCTATGCCTCTCATAATCTTGTAGACCTCTATCAAGTCCCCTCTCATTCTTCTACGCTCCAAAGAGAAAAGTCTCAGCTCTGCTAACCTTGCTTCATATGACTTGTTCTCCAAACCAGGCAACATCCTGGTACATCTCCTCTGCACCCTCTCCATGGCTTCCACATCCTTCCTACAATGAGGTGACCAGAATTGAACACAATACTCTAAGTGCAGTCTCACCAGAGATTTGTAGAGTTGCAACATGACCTCTCTACTCTTGAACTCAATCCCCCTGTTAATGAAGCCTAGCATCCCATAGGCCTTCTTAACTACCCTATCAGCCTGCGCAGCGACTTTGAGGGATGTATGGATTTGAACTCCAAGGTCCCTTTGTTCATCCACACTCTTAAGTAACTATGATAGCACTTATATGCTAGTCCAAGGATGGATCTGTGCCACTTAGCAACCCACCTATTTAACCCTACCCTAATCATTGGACAATTTACAGTGACCCATTAACCTGCCAACCAATATGTCTTCAGACTGTGGGAGGAAACTGGAGCACCTGGAGGAAACCCATGCCTTCCACAGGGAGTACGTACAAACTCCTTACGGTGGACGCCGGGATTGGATTCTGAAACCCAACATGTACAGTTTTTGCATGTAGTTAGTTTAATATGAGGGGAAAATTGGTTCAAGGGAGCCTAATGCTTCAGGTTTCATCCCAGGAAAAGGCTGATAGAACTCTTTGCAATACAGTGACAGGTATCCTCAAGTAGGTATTCATGGGGACATGTAGCATCAATTCCCAAATTTACTGAAAATCAAAGTCTGTTGTGAACCAGCAGGAGCTGGTAACAGTACAGACATATGATGCTGAACAGCATGCATTGGAAGGCAGCCAGGTAACAGTCAGCAAAATAAGGATTGCGACTCATCAATAAATCAACAAAAGGCTTGTAGGCTATGAGTGTGCTCTGTCTCCCATTTTTAAAAACTGAATGAGTGCTTGGTTGAGCAAAGATTTATTTGAAACCTTTCAATTTTCTCTCTGTCAAGTGGAAGTTGAAACACGTCAGGATGTCAGAGCTGGCTGTGGTGGAATATTGGTATTACATAGCTTTGATGACAATCCTTGGTGATAGTGAGAGAAGGCTGTGTTTAAATTGCAGGTAATTGGGATCAAATGAATGAAGAAGACTCCATCACCACTACTGGTGCATAAGCTGGCGGCAGTAGCCCAGCAGAGTCCTCTGTCCTTGGCCAGTCTTTCAAGTTCTCCCTAGGTGTAGCCCATCTTCTTGCTTTATTCTTCCCCTCCTAGGGATGAGATCTTTGGAGCTTTTGATGTTTCTATAGCTTTGGGTTTTTGCGCAATAGGATTGCTGGCTCCAGGTCCAATCCTACTTCTTTCACAGCTGGCTTTGAAAATGTTTATGGTGGAGTTAAATATTTATTTGTAAACTTCCTTCAATTCTCTCTCCATTAAGTGGATCTGATACATGTAAACACATCAGAGTTTGCTGTGGAGGAATATCTGTGTTGCACAGTTCTAATGGCAGCCCTTGGTCATGGTGAGAGAAGACATTGTTTAATTTGCAGGTAATTGGGGTAAAAAGCTACAGCAGTATTCAATGGCAAACAAAGCCTGAGGCTCAGACAAATCATAAACACGAGAGATTCTGCAGATCCTGGAAATCTTAAACAACAGACACAAAATGCTGCAGGACCTCAGCACGTCAGGCAGCATTTATGGAGGGGAATAAACAGTCGGCATTTTGGTCTGAGACACTTTATCACAACTGGAACTGAAGACGGCAAAGTCAGAATTAGAATTGGGGGTAGGGGAAGGAGATACATGAAAGCAAGTGAGGGGGTAAGTGGAAGGTTAGGGGAAGAGATGAAGTGAGAAGCTGGGAGGTGATAGGTGGAAGAGGTAAGGGCTGAAGAAGAAGGAATCTGAAAGGACATCAGAGTGGGTCATGGAGAAAGGGATGGAGGAAGGGAATCAGAGGGATGTGTTGGCAAGTGGAGGGAAGTAAAGGAGTGGACAATCTGACATTTCCCCACACTTGCCAGATTGTTGCCCACAATAAGTGAGAAATGGGAAAAAAGAGAAATTGGAGGAAGATATAAGCAGTCAATTTTTGAACAACACATCTCACCCCATCTCTTCTCCTAACCTACCCATACCTCCTCCTGGATCCTCTCCTCATTCCTTTTCTTCCATTGTCCACTGGCCTTTCCTATTAGATTTATTCTTCCTCCTTCAAGAAGACTGGGAAAGAAGAGGTCAGAACCAGTATACAGAGGTGGTGGGGGGGGGGGGGGGGTAGGGCTACAAGCTGGCAAGTGCATTCTCACAGCTACCCCTCTTTGATCTCTACTGCTCTTCCTTCATGGTCCACTTTCCTCTCCTATCAGATTCCTTCTACAGTCCTTTACCTCTTGCACCCGTCACTTCATCCTCCTCAGCCACTCTCTCACCTTCCCTCTCACCTGGTCACTCCTATCTCCTGCCAGCTTGTATTTCTTCCCCCACCCCCCCGGCTTCTTATTCTGGCTTCTGCCCTTTCTTTTCCAGTCATCTTCAAATGAATGTAACATTAGCATTCATTTTGAGAGGACTAGAATATAAAAGTGAGGATGTACTGTAATGCTGAGGATTTTTAAGCACTAGATCACGCTGAGTATTGTGAGCAGTTTTGGGCCCCTTATCTAAGAAAATCTGTGCCGGCATTGGAGAGGTTCTAGAGGAGGGGATCTCATTGAAGAAAGAAAGGGCTATCATATGAGAAGTGCCTGATGGCTTTGGGTCTGTAGTCACTGGAGTTTAGAACCACGAGGAGGGAATCTCATTGAGACACACTGAGTATTGCAAGGCCTAGATAGAGTGGATGTAGAGAGGATGTTTCTTATTGTGGGAGGAGTCTTAGAGTAGAACATAGAACAATATAGCACAGTACAGGCCATTCGGCCCACAATGTTGTGCCGACCCTTAAACCCTGCCTCCCATATAACCCTCCACCTTAAATTCCTCCATATACCTGTCTAGTATGATGGGGGCACAGCTTCAGAATAGAGGTCCATTTAGAACAGAGATGAGAACAAATTTCTTCAGTTAGAAGGTGGTGACTCTGTGGAATTCAATGCCACAGACAGCTGTGGAATCCTTGTCTTTGGGTATAATTCAGGTGGAGTTTGATTGCAGACTGCTTCCAGCACAATCCTTGGACTGTTTTGGTCATAGACAAAAAGAAACTCATTTTATTGTGCATGTGAGAAATAAAGCAGATCTAGGAGGCAGCACACAAGTTACCTTCCACATTTATCTGAGGTTTCCCTCAAGCCAGCTGCCTGATCCTCTCTGGCTATATTATTTGGCTTTGACGCACCCTTAGTGTAGTGTTCTCGCTCAGGTGTAAGAGAACACTGAACTAAACACCGAGGTAAACCGTCGTCAATGAAAATAGGATCGCAGTAAGATTAACCGTTTACTGTTCACTCTTCCACATTAACGTATGGTGAAAACTGTTGATAAAACAATACAAGATTTGTACAGTATTTGTTTCCTTCTTGATATCACATTTACATCGTAAATACTTGCAAAAGTAAACTACAACAATTACATTACATTAAAATGCAGCATACAGTCAGAATCTACTTACGTCATTGACTGCTTTAAATACACTTCAACACAAACTATCCGCAACTCTTTAACTAACGAAAACATAAACCTTATTGACCATTGTTACTTTTAACAGAATCAGCGTTAACATTTTAATTCAACATATCGATTATCTCATGAACTTACGGCATTGCTTCACTATGTTTCTAATGCGTAGAAGACAACTTTTCTTGAGCTGATCTCGCACATGTGAGCCCCCTCCTTCCCGTTTCTCCAAACCGGTATTTTCCCACAAGACGCGGCAAAACCGGATGTGACGTCATCACATGCCGCGATATATCACAGACAATGAATTTACTTTAAACAATCCTAACTTTAACAACTAAAAAATGCTAACAAATGAATTACTAAAGCGAAAATATTATAAACTAAACAAATGCCATAAAGGCAACACACTTAGTAATTCATCAATTGATTCTTTTTCTTTGTGAAAGATAAAACTGGTGGTCAAAGGAGACTTATTGTGCTAAAATGATGTACCTTTTTATCATTAAACACAGAGGCAGCACAGCAAAATCATTTCTACAGGCTAATACTTGCCCATTGTTTTTGGTTTGTACAAACTAATTACAGTCAACTAAAATTTTGCAACATTGCATGAATTCTCAGAGATTTATAAAGCCCACTGAGCCCATGTCAACCCATTAACCCATGTCTCTTCATATTTGTATCAATTCCCGATTAGATCCAACTACTCAGTTATACACTAGAACATAAAAGCGAGGCTGTACCGTAATGCTGAATCTTTATAAGGCATAGGCTAGACCACACTTGAAGTATTGTGAGCAGTTTTGGGCCCATTATCTTAAGAAAAGATGTGCTAGTCTTGGAAAGAGTTCAGAGGAGGCTGACAAGAATGATTCCAGGAATGAAAGGATTAACATATGAGGAACATTTGATGTACACATTGGAGGTTAGAAGAAAGAAAGGGACTCTTAGGGATACCTATAGACAAGGTAGAATGGACGTGTTGTGGATGCTTCCAATCGTGGGAGAGTCTAGGACCATTGGGCACTGCTTCAGAATGCAAGAATATTTATTTAGAACAGAGGTGAGGAGGAATCTCTTTAGCAGTGAATCTGTGGAATTCATTGGGTAGACCAAGTCATTGGGAATATCTAAAGCAGAATGATAGGTTCTGGGTTAGTGAAGGCAGAATAATAAATCAGCCATGAGCAAATGGTGGAGCATACTCAGTCTCCTATTTCACATGGTCTATACATCCTTTGGTAATCATGACCAAAGATGAACTTCCACTCTGCCAATCGTTTTCCCATGCAGTTCCTGCCAAACTTCCAACTTGCTATACATCATCCCTGATTGAAAATTACCCATCCTGAGGCACATTATATCGCAGCAGTGTGAGAAAGAGAAGATTAAAACGTGAATAATTATCTGTGTTTCAATTCCTCCTTTGCCTGAATGGAATTCTGGGTGGATTTTCTTTGTATTTCTGTATGACTGGTTCACAATCTCACCTACAAGCTGGCTATGTCTCAGGGTGAATCTCAGACAGGTATTCAAAAAGAGTGGAGATAGTTGTAATTGAAGGATATAAAACTGGATGCAGTCCTGCCTCTCTGTTTGATCCAATAGTGGAACAGCTGTTGTTCAGACTAAACATCAGAATGGAGGAAGAGATGTTATCTAAGTGACTTTGACCGTGAAATGATTGTTGGCACCATATGGGGTGGTTTAAGTATCTCAGAAACTGCTTGTCCCCTGGAATTTTATATCCCTTAGCTTACAGAGAATGATGTGAGAAAGAAAACTCATCCAATGAGTGGCAATTCTGTGGGCAAAAATGCCTTGTTAATGAGAGAGGTCAGAGGAGAATGGCCAGACTGGTTCAAGCTAACATGAAGATGACAGTAACTCAAATAACCATGTGTTACAACAGTGGTGTGCAAAAGAGCAAAAGAGTATCTCTGAATGCACACCATGATGAACCTTGAAGAGGATGGGCTACAGCAGCAGAAGACAACGAAGATACAGAAATATATTCAGTAGTCACTTTCTTAGGTGCTGTAGCTACCTAGTAAATGGGCCACCGAGTATAAAAGCTTATATTTTTATATCAATTTTTTTTTACCTTTCCATTGAAAATTATTATCTCGCCATTTCTCTGGAGAAATAAGGTGTTTCTAAATGAGATCTCCTGCAACTAACATTTGAATGGAACAGGTAATCTTGCTGATTTCCATCTCCGAATGATGCAGCATGTATTTGGGATGTGTGCCATTGTTACAGAGATGCATTAGAAGTAAGGAACATTAGTCATAGAGTAATCAACATCAATACATTTCAGGGATTAAGATATACTGCTGTGATGAGGAGATTAACTGTTGCTGTTGGGAATTAACAAAAGAGAAACCCAAAAAGCAAGAGTTTCTACAGATGATGGAAGTTGAGAGTAAGACAAACAGAATGCTGGAGGAACTCAGCAGGCCAGGCAGCATCTATGGAAATGAATCAACTGTCAATGATTTAGGCCAAGACCTTTCATCAGGACTGGGAAACACACTCCTTGACTGTGTGGCTCTTGAAGCCAGGTTTTGAGTTTTGGCAAGAACATTTTTGAATTGATGAACTGACTATGATTTTGAGACAGATAAGAGGCCATGGTATTGCAGGATAGATAGCAACATGGACAGCAGATTGGCTAATTGGCAGGAGGCAAAGAGTGGCAATAAAATGGGAGAGACCATAATATACAGGAACAGAATTAGGCCATTAAGCCCATCAAGTGTGTTCTGCCATTCAATCGTGACTGATATATTATTGTTCTCAATTCCATTCTCCTGCCTTTCCCCTGTAACCTTTGATGCCTTGACCAATCAAGAACCTATCAATCTCTGCTTTAAATATACTTAACGTCTTGGCTTCCACAGCCATCTGTGGCAATGACTTCCACAGGTCCACCACACTTTAGCTTAAGAAATTCCGCCTCATCTCTTTTCTAAATGGATGGCTCTGTATTCTGAGACTGTGCTTCTGGTCCAAGAGTCACCCACTATAGGAAACATCTTCTCTACATTCACTCTATGCCTTTCAAAGTTTGATAGATTTCAATGAAATCCACTCTCATTCTTCTAAACTTCATTGAGTACAGGTCCAGGGAATATGATATATCATCCTTTGTCAAGCCAGGATCGAATGGCAGAACAGACTTGATGGGCCAACTGGCCTAATTCGGCCCCTATGTGGTATGGTCTTAATGATGGAAGTATTAGACTTACAAGGTTTGCTACCATTGTAAGGAACTGCCAGAGCAGTGCCTCACTCAGTGAATTTGGTCATAGATTCAGAGAGCACTGCAGCACAGAAACAAGTCTTATGGACCATCTAGTCTGTGCTGAACTATTATTCTGCCTAGTCCAACAAGCTGCACTTGGTCCATAGCCGTCCATACCCCTCCTATCCAAATTTCTCTTAAATGTTGAAATAGAACTCATATCAACTGACACTCAATAATTCACAGTCCCGGTAGAGGAGATCAGACAAGGACCACTGAATACAGTTGGTGTAGTGGGGGCAGAACACAAGCATTATAGCAAGCTCTCCAACTTCTGAATAATCACTGCTCCAGCAACAGTATCTAGAAAATTATACAATTAATACCGTTGGGGACCACTGGGGTAATCAAAGGATCAATATCTGGATGTCCACATCTGAATGCAAGTTTTCTGGAGACTGAAGAATGCAGACTGTCTTGGGGTTAGAGGACTCTGTGTGTGGGTAGGAGTGAGGAACAGGGCTTGTTTTGCTGCTTGTTGTGTTCTGTTTTCAGGTTTTTAGGTAAAGCCATCAAAGGTTATGGGGCAAAGGCAGGAGAATGGAATTGAGAAGGATAATAAATCAGCCATGATGGAATAGAGGACCAGACTCGATGGGCTGAAAGGCCTAATTCTGCTCTTGTAACTTTTGGTCATATGGTCCAAACCATGACAACAGCAGAAATTATAGAATAATTTTATATAAACCTAAAGATTTATGAGAATAATTAAATGGAACCGAGAAAAAGTAAATGCAGAAAATAAAATTTGATAAAGGAACTAAAACTAGTAAAGGATAACAAAGGATTTTCTCATTCTCCAATCTTTAATTAAGTTATGCAGCTGTTTGTCATAACGCTTATCAGGCATCCCACAGAGAAAGCATTCCTGAAACAAACCAAGGCATATAGTTGAAACATTTGTTATTTTCAAGTAAAATGATGTTTAAACATTTAATGGTGCACATTGAGATTAATATTTTAAGTCACAAAAAATTCCAATATGCCTTTTTTATTAATTAAAAATTTCATGAAGTGTTGTCAGAAATTAAAGAAGTGTTTGTCTCTGGGAGGTTTCTTTGAAGCCATTGGCAGTTAAGTATTCATTTCTTTTGCTGGAGCTCGAGTGACAGGTGACAGGTTTGTCATTTTCTGAACAATAACTAAATAGGTCTCTATTGCCTCAGACAAAGGTACCAACCAATGACTGCAGTTCTGCAGGACACAGACAGTATCTTTGTCTTGGGTAGAGTTTGTGATTGGGATGAAGCACTAACCTTTCCGGAGTCAGGTTTAAAAAAAAATCACAGACATACACTCAGTGGCCTCTGAGAGCGAGTTCATGGTCTTTTGCTGCTGTAGCCCATCCACTTCAAGGATATGAGGTACAGTCAGAGATGCTCTTCTGCACATCTCTTCATCAAGGACAGCCACCATCCAGGCCATGTTCTCTTCATGCTGCTGCCATCACGAAGGAGGGACAGGTGCCTCAGATTCACGAACAGTTATTACCTCTTGATTCAGAGGGGATAAATTCACTCAGCTTTACTTACTCCAACACCTTGACTTTGTTGTGTCTGTTTTTTTTTAATTGATTCTATTGTATTCCGTGTTCTACTCTGAATGCTGACAAGAAAATGAATCTCAGGGTAGTATACGGTGACATATATGTACTTTGATAATAAACTTGCTTTGAACTGTTGAAATGGTGGATGGGTGGAGGAAGGGGATGAAAAAAGACTCTTGGAGGAGATAGGTGGAAGAGGAAAAGGGCTAAAGAGGAAGACATCTGATGGGAGAAGAGAGTGGGACATGGGAGAAAGGGAAGGAGAAAGGGCACCAGAGGGAAATGATGGGCAAGTGAGGAGAAGACAAGGGATGAGAGTGCTGCTCATTCCAAATTCACACCACTGTTTGCGAGAAGTTGCTCCAATGTCCTTTTAAAATCTAATCCTAATTCCAGTCCCTGTTGTTTTTATGTTTGTTTGTGTTGAACGTTCTCAGAGATGCCTTGTATTATTCCTTTCTTGTTGTATATCAAAAGTGTTAGTGGTTTACATTACTGAAAGCAGATGAAAGAGTGAGATTGGCACCAGTGCTGGCATCAGTGCATTTCAGTTTACAACATTTATTATATTGTGGGTTCCCAACTCCAGTAAGACTCTACAGCTGCATATTCAGCAAACTACCTACTCCAGTTAAAAATAAATGAGAAAGAATTTCAAAGCTTATTCATATGTTTATCAGTGCAATGAATACATATTCATTTTGCTTTTATGGTGGAGAAATATAGTTAACAGAATGATGTGAGACAAAACCATTTTCTAATTCAGAGTTATCATTGAAAGATAGGGTCAGCTCAAAGTACAAGGAACATTGTGAGAATGTAACATATGGGGAACATTTAATGGCTCTGGACCTGTACTCAAAGTTAAAAATTCAAAGCAAATTTTATTATCAAAGTACATACATGTCACCATATACAACCCTGAAATTCATTTTCTTGTGGATACACTCAATAAATCTGTAGAATAATAACCATAACGGAATTAATGGAAGACCACCCAGCCAGGGCATTCAACCAGAGTGCAGAAGACAACAAACTGGGCAAATACAAAAGGAAGAAGTAATAATCATAAATAAATCAGAAATAACTATCAAGAACATGAGATGAACAATCCTTGAAAGTGAGTCCATTGGGTGTGGGAACATTTCGGTGATGGGGCAAGAAGGTACAGCAGCCTTGGGACTCACTCAATGAAGTTATCCCTGTTGGTTCAAGAGACTAATGATTGAAGCATAGTTATTGTTCCTGAACCTGGTGGTGTGAGTCCTGAGGCTGCTGTACCTATTTCCTGATGGCTGCACTGAGAAGAGAGTATGTGTTAACGAGTTTGGATATGGCCCAAGTGCGGAGTGAGAGACACTGAAGCAGGTTGATTAGTTCACAGACTTTAATACGAACAGTGTTAAAGGGCAAATAAAACAATAAACATTAGGCCAAACAGGGCCATTAACTAAAACTCTCAAAAGGAAAATGAAGTCTACACTGCAGCTAAAAATAAGTCTAAACATTAAACGAATACCACTAGTCTTCAGAGTCAGTTGACTGGAAAGTCCAGTATCTCAGGGAAGGGCGAATGCAAAACAGCAGCAAGGCGTTGCTATGCTCTGTCCAAATCTCAACAAGCACTGCGCCAACAAGAATGGAGTTAAATACTATCATGATTAAATAATAATTATCTGACACGTACAGATTCACAAGCACAATTGCTGTATCTACTGCACTGCCAAATCCGTGGTTGTGACAGTACGTCCTGGGTGGTAGGGGTTCCTGATAATGATTGCTGCTTTCTTGTGACAGTGTTTCATGTAGATGTGCATAATGATTGGGAGGGCTTTACCCATAATGTCTTGGATGCTTGTTTTGTGATCTTCAGGCCATGTTGGACATTGATGACTGCAGGCCTGCTTTCCTTGTTTGGTGGAGAGACAGCAGTGTCACTTTGGTTGTGGAGAAGACTAGGCCCCAAACTGCAGGCTTGCATTGTAATGTGGCATCTGGGCTCGGCTGGGGATGACCTCTCCTGGCATTGCAGTCCTCCGCTGTTCCTCACACTGTGAGCTGACCCTACCTTTTGACAATAACTCTGAGTTAGAAAATGGTTCTGTCTCACATCATTCTATTTACTATATTTCTCCACCATAAAAGCAAGTTGAATATGTGTTTTCTTATGTGACTATTTTTTTTTGTTTTTCTTTCTCATTATTTTGAATGTGCATGTATGTTTTTGCACTTTGGCCCCAGAGGAACACTGTCATGTTTGGCTGTATCCATGTATGTCTTGAATGACAATTAAACTATAGTTGATTTGATGGACAGGGTGGTAACCGTTACTTTCTATAGGATTTTACATTCAAGGACATTGGTGTTTCCATACCAGGCTGTGATGCAGCCAGTCAATATACCCTCCATGACACCTCTTTAGAAGTTAGTCAAAGCTTTAGATATCATGCCAATTCTTTGCAAACTCCTAAGGAAGCTGAGGTGCTGCTGGGCTTTGTTTGTAATTGCACTTATGTGCTGGTTCCAGAACAGGTCCTCTGAAATAATAACACCATGGAATTTAAAGTTGCTAACCCTCTCCACTTCTGATCCTCCAAAAGTTTCCTTCTCCAGAAATCCATAACCAGCTTCTTGGGCTTGCTGACGTTGAGTAAACAGGTTGTTGTTATGACCCCATTCAGCTAAATTTTTAATTACCCTCCTATATGCTGATTCACAGCTGCCACCACCACAGTGGTGTCATCAGCAAATTGAATATGACATTTGAGTTTTGCTTAACCACACAATCATAAGTGTAAAATGAATAGAGCAGGGAACTAAGCACACAGCATACAGTGCTGATGAACTTGACACTGGAATTGCCTGACCTTGGCAGCTGTATATAGTCCAATGTACAGTTCTGTTTACGTGCCCAACTTGGCCACTGACATCACCTGTGCTACTGGAGATTGTGGAAGAGATGTTTTGCCAACCCAGAGTGACTGGGGTCTGTAAGTGAGGAAATTGAGGATCCAATTGCACAAGGTGGTCTTGAAGCCAAGGTCTTCATGCTTATTGATGAGCTTTAAGGGGATGATGGTATTGAATGCTGAGCTGTAGTCAATAAAGAACAGCCTGATGTATGATTTTTTGTGGTTCAGGTGTTCCAGGGTTGAGTGAAGAGCCAATGAGATAGCATCTACTGCAGTTTAAAAGAATGAAGGGGGACCTTTTTGAAATCTATTGGATATAGCAATGCCAAGATAGAGTCGATGTGGAGAAGAAGTTCCTGGTAGTGGGAGAGTACAAGACAGAGGGCACAGCCTCAGAAAACAAGGTTGACCTTTAGAACAGAAATAAGTAGGGGTTTCTTTAGACATCTTTGGAATTCTTTGCCACAAATGGCTGTAGAAGCCAAGTTATTGGGTATGTTTAAAGTGGAGGCTGGTAGATTCATGATTAGTAAGAAGATCAGTGGTTATGGGGAGAAGGCAGGAGAATAGGGTTGAGAAGGTCAATAAATCAACTATGTTGGAATGGCTGACCAGACTCGATGGACCACATGGTCTAATTTGGATCCCATGGCTTATATTTTTTTATTGAGACAGAACTAGATCTCTTTGTGAGTGTGTTTTCATAAATCATCAGATTTGGCTTCCATCCTTTGCAACAGTGTTATCTGTAAGTACAGATTCCAATGTTGATGAGCTTGTCATTGGGATTGGCTGACCCGACAACTGTTATATATTCCAATGTATAGTTCTGTTTACATGCCTGACTTGGCCACTGACAGGAGTGCATTTCTGCAATCGAGAAGAGCTATCAGCAGAAATGAGGTAATAGGTAATGCTCTGAGAGCCCATAATTTCTAGTTCCTTAACTTATTCTAGCTCTCTGAGGGTAGCATGGTAGAGCAATGGTTAGCATAACACTGTTACCAAATCAGCAACCTGGGTTCAACTTGCTGTCTGTAAGGAGTTTGTACGTTCTCATTGAGATGGTGTGGTCTTCTTCCAGATGCTTCAGTTTCCTCCCACATTCCAAAGATGTATGGGTTAGTGTATTAATTGGTCATGTGTGCAATTGGATGGACTCATTGGGTTGGAAGGGCCTGTAATCATGCTGTACCTCTAAGTTAAATAATTTTGAGCCTGTGGATGCATTTGCCCACCGTACTGCAACAAGAAAATACACTCGGTCACTTTGTTGATACCTCCTGTGCTAATAAGGTGGTCACTGAGTGTATGTTCTGTTGCTGTGGCCCATCCAATTCAAGGTTTGATGTGTTGTACATTCAGAGGTGATCTTCTGCATTCCACTGTTGTGACATATAGTCATTTGAGTTTCCGTCGCCTTCCTGTCAGGTTGAACCAGTCTAGCCATTCTCCTCTTTCCTCTCTCATTATCAAGGCATTTTCACCTAGAGCTCCACCACTCAGTGGATAATTTTTTTTGCTTCTCATACCATTCTTTGTAAATGCTAGATCCCAGGAGAAAATCCCAGGAGATCAGCAGTTTCGGAGATACTCAAACTACCCTGTCTGGCACCAACAGTTATTCCACAGTCAAAGTCATTTCAATCACATTTCTTCCCTATTCTGATGTTTGGCCTTAAGAACAACTGAACCTCTTGTCCATGTCTGCATGCTTTTATGCATTGAGTTGCTGTTAGATTGACTAAGTAGATACTTGTGTTAATGAGCAGGTGTACAGGTGTACCTAATAAAGTGGCCACTGAGTTTATATTTATTTCCAGATGATACCTGACCTCACATCACTATTTTTCTTTCATAAGTTCCAATTTGTTTGGTAATGCTCATATCCTTCTTCACAAAAGCACAACATTCAGGCAAAGTGAATAGCCATTGGATCAGTAGTGGCCAAAATGTCCAGGAGTCCAGATGATGAATCTTGATCTGAAATGTCAGTGGTCCAGTTCCTTTCAGATGCTTCCTCCAGCACTTAATGCCTTGCTCCAGATTACAGCATCTGCGATCCCTGGCATCTGCAGTCATGATGTTCTTTGTAAGAGTATCTTCAATGAATATTGGACAAGAACTTTGAACATAGCATACTCAGGCTTTTCGGCTCACAGCGTGCTGACCTTTTAACCTACTGATGGGGCCACGGTAGTGTAGCAGTTAGCATGATGTTATGAGAGCTCAGCATTTTGGAGTTCCGAGTCCAATTCTGTCTCTGTCTATAAGGATCATTTGTATTTTCTTCCGGTGACTATGCGGGTTTGCTCCAGTTTCCTCTCACAACACGAAGACATACCTAGTTAGTAGGTTATGTCAATGTAAATTGTCCTGTGATGAGGCTAATGTTAAATAGGTAGGTTGCTGGGAGGTGCAGTTTGTTGAACCAGATGGGCCTATTCTGTATTTCTAAATAAATAAATAAATACTCTAAGATTAATCTAACCCTTCCCTCCAACATAGTCCTTTATTTTCTATCACACGTGCTTATCTGAGAGTTTCGTAAATGCCCTAATGTATTTGGCTCTACCACCACCCCTGGCAGGAGATTCCACAACATCAGCACCCTGTGAAAAAGAACAATTCTGTTATTCCCCCTGTATTTTCCTCCAATCATCTTAAAACTATGTCCCCTCATAACGCTCAATCCTAGCATCTTAGCATCACGTACAGTCTCTTCAAGTCAGCTTCCATCTTTTTTCGCTTGCTAAACCTATCCTCACTGCATTGAACACAAGAGTAAGTCAGGTTATCTTTTCCCCAGTGGTCATGAAGTATCATCCACTTAAAGGACAGTCTCCAGCAGATGGTTAACTGACTGAATTTGGCAATATCACTGGGTGAATTTCAAATGAGTCATGGGACTAAACCCAAGTATGAGTTCATATCACCAACAGAAGAAGGGGTATGGGATAAGGAACAGACAATGGTGGCACAGTAGGGTAGAGGTTAGCACATTGCTTTACAGTGCCAGCAATCACTGATCAGGTTCAATTTCTGCCACTGTTCATAAAGATTTTGTAGGTTCTCCCCTATACTGCTCTGGTTTCCTCACAAATTCCAAAAATGTACAGGTTAGTGTTAGTAAGTTGTGGGTATGCTATGTTGGCACCAGAAGTGAGGCGACATTTATGCTCTCAGCACAAACCTCGTTGATTTGATTTGATGCAAACTACAGATTTCATTCTATGTCCTGATGAGAGGTCTAGGCCTGAAATATCGACTGTTTATTCTTTTGCATAGATGCTGGCTGGCCTGCTGAATTCCTCCAGCATTTTGTGTGTATTGCTTGGATTTCCAGCATCTGCAGATTTTCTTTTGTGATCACTCTATGTTTCAATGTTTTGATGTGCATATGACAAATAAAGCTCAACTCTTAATCTTTATCTTTAATGCATCTGTTTATTCTGATGATGGGAGGCACAGATTTCATTGCAAAATTGATATGTTTAATAAAGGTCCAAGTTGTCTACAATGTTCCTTCATGAGTATTGAAGTTGCAGGTTGGTTTGGCAGAAGTGAAAGATCTGCAATAACTTGGCATGCCCATTGTCCGGTTACTCTCAAAGCAGCTGTGGACTTAAAACCTGTATGCAGATGGAAGGATTGAAACCCTGGTTTCTATGGTGCATGTAGATTTGAGAAGCAATTAGTAATTTAAAAAATATAATGAATAGATTAACTGAGAGCAGCTTATTAAGAATCACCACTGTCTGGCTCCATCTCAGAATAAAGGTGTTAAGTATTGCTGGCACAGTTACAAGGATATAGTTGCCTTTGGAATGGAGATGGAGGTTAGACATGAAGGCACTTCTGTGTTAGTGAGGACATATTACCTAGAACAGGGTGAGAAGGGGTGGCCACTAGGGCATAACCACTGCCAAAAAATAACCAAAACTAATATGCCTCATCTTGCATAATGAATGTGCCCAATGTGTCTGGCCACTCATGTTATAGATGCATGTGTTTCTCCAAGACCCAGCACATTAGCAATGGTGTCCCCCCCCACCTCCTTCACCGTTCCCCATTCCCATTTTCCTCTCTCACCTTATCTCCTTACCTGCCCATCATCTCCCTCTGGTGCTCCTTCCCCATTTGTTCTCTTCTATGGCCTTCTGTCCCTCTCCTATCAAATCCCCTCTTCTCCAGCCCTTCATCTCTTTCACCAGTCGACTTCCTAGCTCTTTCAGTTTCCCGTATAACCTGCTTCCTTATACTGCTTCCTCCCCCCCTCCACTTTACTCTGGCTTTTTATCTTGCTTCTTCAGTCCTGAAGAAGGGTCTTGTCTGAAACATCGACTGTTTACTCTTTTCCATTGATGCTGCCTGGCCTGCTGAGTTCCTTTAGCATTTTGTGTGTGTTGTATGGATTTCCAGCATTTGCAGAATTCTCAAGTGTGTTATTAGGAATTATGTTCATCACTTGGTCTAAGAATAGGGTCTTGATGAATTTGTATCTAAATATTATAAATAGGTTCAAATATTTGAGAAGAGTCAAGAATGTAATCAGCCACTTTATCTATTGGAAACACATTGGTCTTGTGTTGCAGTCGTATCAGACATGGTTTGGAGTGTGTATTCAGTTTTACACACCCTGCGAGAGGAACGATGCCGTTAATCTGAAAAGACTGCAGAGAAGATTTACAAGGATATTATTAGGACTTGAGGTACTGAGTAAGGAAAGAGTTTGGGCAGGTTGGCAATTTATTCCTTGGAGCTCAGGAAAGTGAGGGGTGACCATATAGAGATGTTTAGAATTTGAGGGGCACAGATTGGTGGAAGTATACAGTCTTTTTTCCCCAAGGTTGAGGAAATCAGGAAATCGGGCGCATGTTAAGGATGAGAGGAAAGAGATTTAATAGGAATGTGAGGGGAAACTTTTTCATTATATGGACAAGCTGCCAGAGGAGCTGGTTGAGGCAGGTACAGTACTGTGGAAAAGCCTTAGACATAACAGATTTTGTATATGGCTTCAGATGGTATGGCCTCCACAGAGCCCTGATCCCAACATCATTGAGGCTGTCTGGGATTACCTGAAGAGACAGAAACGAATGAGACAACAAAAGTCTGCAAAAAAACTGGCAAGTCTCCAAGATGCTTGGAACAACCTATCAGCCAATTTTCTTATAAACCTGCACGACAGTATACCTAAGAGAATTGATGCAGTTTTAAAGGCAAAGGGTGCTCATACCAAATATTGTTGTGATTTAGTTTTTTGCTGCTTACTGCTCTTTATAATAAAAGCTTTGATATTTTGAAACTTAATTTCTAACTTTAAATTGTACTGTGTGTTATATGTTTTATGGGTTCAGGTTCAATGTGATCCAGGGGAATGTTGTTTGGTTTGGTTTTATATATGTACAGTCAGATGGCAATAAATTCAAACTTGAACAGCATCCTGGTAAATCTCCTCTGCATCCTCTCTAAAGCTTTTACATCCTTCCTACACTGAAGTGACCAAATCAGAACACAATATTCCGAGCGTGGTCCAACTAGGGTTTTACGGAGCTGCAACATTACCTCACGGCTCTTGAACAAAATTCCTGGACTAATGAAGACAACAACGACTCTGTCAACTTGTACTGCAACTTTGTGTGATCTAAAAATGTGGACCCCAAGATCCCTCTTTTCCTCCACACTGCAAAGAACTCTATCCCTGTATTCTCCTTTCAAATTTGACCTTCGAAAGTGAATAATTTCACACTTGTTCGGGTTGAACTGCATGTGCTACTTCTCAGCCCAGCTCTGTATCTTATCAACGTTCTGTTGTAACATACGACAACCTTCCATACTATCCATAACTCAACTAGCCTTTGTGTCATCTGCAGATTTACTCAACCACCCTTCCACTTCCTCACTTAAGTCATTTATAAAAATCACAAAGAGCAGGGATCCCAGAACAGATCCCTGCAGAACATCACTGGCATGTGATTTAGTTTAAAATCTAAATTATTCCAAATATAAAGACCTTAGTCATAATTCTCTGTACTGATTAATATCAGCTTCTTTAATTTAATTAGTTCCATGATTGAGAACAGTAAACTTAATTTCTACTGTGCTTGTTGTTCATTAGGATGTAATTACATGTTGCAAATTGGCATGTAGTTACTTGCTGATACTGTTTACTTCTGTTTCAGGTGACCCTGAGGCTCATTGCTAAAACTCAAGCCAGAAATCAAATCAAAATAACAGCAATGCTTTACTTGTATTGAATTGTACAACCTATCTGCTAAATAGAGTTTTATAAACATTGAAGCAAGTCAGTATGGAAAGCTCTGGTCCAGGTGCAGGTAGATGAGATAAGGAAGAAAAATAGATTGGCATGGACTAGATGGCCCGAAGGGCCTGTTTCTGTGCTGTGGTGCTCTGATGACAATGAATGTTGGATAAACACTGCTCTCCTTTGACTCCTTTGGGTACAATCTTCAGTCTGATGAATTTTGAATAACTTTCAAAAGGGAAGTGAAGAGGGAGCAGAGTGGGGGGAGGACAGGGAGATATGGGAAGATGTTGAAGTAAGTTTAAAGTGATTGGAGGAAAGTGTAGGGGGATTGTCAGAGGTAGGACTCCTTACACAGAGAGTGGTAAGTACATGGAACACCCTGGTAGAGTAGCTGGATTAGAGATATTTTAGAGGCTCCTAGACACATGGAAGAGACATGGGAAGAGAGGTTACGCTGATCTCAGAGTAGGTTAAAAGGTCAGCACAACATTATGGGCCGAAGCACCTGTGCTGTGCTGTAATGTTGTATTTTCTTACAGAGTAAAAGAGAGGCAAGAGTGGTTTCTGACTGTTGGAAGATGATACTAGAGAAGTAGTAATGAGGCACAAAGAAATGGCAGATGAACTAAATTGGGATTTTGGGTTGGACTTCTCTGTGGAAGACACCATCAGTATGCCAAAAATTCAAGAGTGTCGGGGGCAGAAGTAAGTGTGTTTGCTATTATTAACAAGAAGGTGCTTGGGAAGTTGAAAGATCTGAAGGTGGATAAGAAGGTGGACCAATTCTGGTCACCTCACTACAGGAAGGATGTGGATACTATAGAGAGAGTGCAGAGGAGATTTACAAGGATGTTGCCTTGATTGGAGAGTGTGCCTTAAGAGAGCAGTTTGAGTGAACTTGGAGTGATGGTGAATGAGAGGTGACCGAATAGATGTGTATAAGATGATGAGAGGCATTGATCATGTGGATAGCCAAAGATTTTTTCCCAGGGCTGAAATGGCTAACAGGAGGGGGCATAGTTTTAAGGTGCTTGGAAGTAGGTACAATGAGGCATCAGCGATAAGGTTTTTCCACACAGAGAGTGGTGGGTGCGTGGAATACACTGCCGGAATCAGTGGTAGAGGTGGATTCATAGGATCTTTTAAGAGACTCTTAGATAGGTCCATGAAGCTTAGAAAAATAGAGGGCTATACGGTAGGACAATTCTAGGCAGTTTCTAGAGTAGGTTACATAGTCAGCACAAGATTGTGGGCCGAAGGGCCTGTAATGTGCTGTAGATTTCTATGTTCTATTTTCTAAGTCACTTGGACCAGATGAGCTACACTCCAATGTTATGAAAGAGGTAGATAAGGAGATTGTAATCTTTCAAAAATCACTAAATTCTGGAATGATTCCAGAGGACTGGAAAATAGCAAAAGTCACTCCACTCTTTAAGGGAGGCAGAAAAAAGAAAATTATAGGCTAGTATAAATTGTAGTTTTTAGTTAATTCTTTGTTCCACTCTGAATGTCTGCAAGAAAATAAATCTCAGAACAGCGCATGTTGGCATACTCCCAGTGTCCACTTTATTAGGTACACCTGCACACCTACTTGTTAATTCAAATATCTAATCAGCTAATCATGTGGCAGCAACTCAATACATAAAATCATGCAGACATGGTCAGTTGCTGTTCAGGCCAAACATCAGAATAGGGAATAAATGTGATCTAAGTGGCGTTAACCATGGAATGATTGTTTTGGTGCCAGACAGAGTGGTTTGAGTATCTCAAAAACTGCTGACCATCCTGGAATTTTCATACACAACAGTCTCTAGACTTTACAGAGAATGGTGCAAATAACAAAAAAAATACCCAGTTCTGTTGGTTAATGAGAGAGGTCAGAGGAAAATGGCCAGACTGTATTGTGCAGAAGAGCTCTCTGAATGCATGACGTGTCAAACCTTGAAGAGGAAGATCACACCGGGTTTCACCTCTGTCACTAATAAAGAGAAGAGCGGCCACTGAGTGTATACATACTTTGATAATAAATTTAAGACCATAAGACATGAGGAAGAATCAAACCATTCAGCCCATTGAGTCTGCTCCACCTTTCAATTATGACTATTTTTCCTCTCTACCCCATTCTTTGCCTTCTCCCCATAACCTCTGATATTCTTACGAGTCTCTCTGTGGGCAATGAATTTGACAGATTTACTACTCTCTGGCTAAAGAAAATCCTCCTCCTCTCTGTTTTAAAGGATATCCTTCTACTCTGAGTCTCTGCTTTCTGGTCCGAGACTCTCCCAGTACAGGAAACATCCTCTCTACTTTCACAGTGCAGTATCAGGACCTTTCAATTTTCAATGAGATTA
Source organism: Hemitrygon akajei (assembly GCF_048418815.1). Taxonomy (NCBI): domain Eukaryota; kingdom Metazoa; phylum Chordata; class Chondrichthyes; order Myliobatiformes; family Dasyatidae; genus Hemitrygon; species Hemitrygon akajei. The sequence goes on along the minus strand of NC_133132.1, from coordinate 108,334,488 downwards.
CCCCCTCATTTTCTGAACCCCAGTTGTACAGGCCCAGACTCATCAAACTTGAACTTTTGAACTTTGAGCTAGCCTGACTTCCCTGGTCGACAAGATGTTCGGGTCCATTACTAAAGTTGTCTCAGCAGAGACCTGAAACTTATTCTCATGGTTTATGCTCAAAACTGTGGCAGTATTTTAACAGTTGCAGAATGCAGTTTGAGATCTTCATGGTTGAATATGACACTAATTGAAAGAAATTCAATTTTCTCGCAGTCCTGCTTTCAAGTTTTGCATTATTTCAGGGGGATGCCATTTCAGATTTGCTTTTCTAGGAAACAGCAGTGTACACACTGAGCGGGCAGTCCTTGTTAAACAACCACAGGCTCTGTTTTACATCTTCAGCAGCCTTTCAAGGTTCAGAAAGGTCCTCAGCGGTGGGGCCATCAAAATAAATGTGATACAGTGTTCACAGCTGACATCAGAGGAGTCTTTCAGTTATCATCCCTATCTCTCACATGCTGTGATCTGCATTAAGGACATTGAGTAGACGTACAGTGCTATCACAATTAATTCTTCTGTCAGGAACAATATACGATGTTGTGATGCCAAATGATTAATAAAATTCTCAGGTGATACAAATAGTTGGTATAGTTCTGGGTCTGAACACCAAGCAAAACAAGATAACAGCTGTGTGAGGCCATTTTTAATTTGGGTCAGTCAGATTTAACAATCGTTTTCAAATTCTGAGTACTGTGAACTGAACTGTCTGTTTATCATTTGTGAAGGTGTGAAATGGAGTTGTTTGTACATAGGACATATGGTAAGTGGCCACTTTATTATGTACACCTGTACACCTGCTTGTTAATGCAAATATCTAATCAGCCAATCATGTGGCCGCAATTCAATGCATAAAAGCATGCAAACATGGTCAGGAGGTTCTGTTCTTTTTCAGACCAAGTATCATAATGGAGAAGAAACATGACCTAAGTGACCTTGACTGTGGAAAGATTGTTGGTGCCAGACAGGGTGGTTTGAGTATCTCAGGAACTGCTGATCTGCTGGTATTTCTGTGCATAGAAGTCTCTAGAGTTTACAGAGAATGGCACAGGAAATAAAAATCATCCAGTGTGGCAGTTCTGTGGGTGAAAATGCTTTGTTAATGCGAGAGGACAGAGGAGAAAGGTTCAAGCTGCTAGGAAGGTGACAGGAACTCAAATAACCATGTGTTAAGACAAAGATGTGCAGAAGAGTATCTCTGAAGATACAACAAGCTAAACCTCGAAGTGGATGGCCTGCAGTAGCAGGTGACCATGAACATACACTAAGTAGCCACTTTGTTTGGTACAGGAGGTACCTAATAAAGTGGCCACTGAGTTTAGGGCTTAGGATATACATAGAACATGGGGCATTGAACAGTACAGCATAGGGGCCTGCCCTTCAGCCCTCAGTTCTCTGCTCGGAACCTGATACCGAATTGAACTTCTGCCTGTACACGATCCTGAATACTCGTGTCTGTCTAGTGGTGTGTCAAACTCAACTATCCTATCTGTCTCTACCATCACCCTTAGCAGCCCATTCTTGGCCACAGCATTCTGTAGAAAGAAAAAAAATGCCCCACACATCACTTTTAAACTTTCCTCCTCTCACCTTAAATTCATGTTTTCTGGTATTAGATCTAGAGCAAAGCTTCTGAACATTTACTGTATCCATGCTTAAACTAAGCTAAAGAAATTCTCTTTCTTCTGCTGTAGGGAATATGCAATTATATTGGATATTCCCCACAGAGCAGATTTACTTATTTTATTTATTCATTACATGTAGAATAGGGATTTCTGGCCCTTTGAGCTGCCCTACCTCAATTTACCTCTAACCTAATCATAGGAAAATTTACAACCTACCAGCCAGAATGTCTTTGGACGGTTGGAGGAAATCTGAGCATCTGAGGGAAACCCTAGCTGTCATGGGGAAAATGTTTACAGAGGATGCCGGAATTGAACTCCGAGCTCTGATGACCCAGGCAGTCATTCGAACTGCTACACAAAGATGTTACTGGGACTCAAGGGACTGAAAAAGAGGGAGGGAGAAAGGTTTAGAACATTGTTAATTGGAGCAGAGAATAGGGGATGATCTTGCAGAGGTTTACAAAATCATGAGGGGTGTAGATAGGCTCATTTTCCTAGTGTTGGGAAATTAAGAACTAGGAGACGTAGGTTTAATGTGAGCGACGAGAGATTTAACAGAAACCTGAGGGGTAACTCTCTCACAGAGTGTGATCAGTATATGCAAAGAGCTGCCAGAGGAAGTGGTGGAGGGAAGTATATTAACAAGATTTATATTGAACCTGGACAAATACAGGTACAGGAAAGGTTTAGAGGATACAGGTTTTTCTCAGATACTCTGATTTCCTCCTCAATGTCAAAGATGTGTGGATTGGTAAACTGTCCCCTGGCATTAGGGTGAGGAGCAGATTCTAAGGTCCTCAAGAAGATGGCATTCATTATTAAGAACCCTCACCACCCAGTATACGCCCCCTTCTTGATACTACCATCAGAGAGGAGGAGCAAACACTCAATGATTCAGGACAGTGTCTTCCCCTCTGCCAACAGAGTGTAGTGGTAAGCACAGAGCTTTACAGTACAGACAATCAGGGGTCAATACCCACACTGCATGTAAGGAGTTTGTACATTCTCCCTGTGATCACATGTGTTTCCTCTGGGTACTCCGGTTTCCTCACACAGTGCAAAGACATACCAATTTGTAGGTTAATTGGTCATTGTAAATTGTCCCATGATTAGTTTCGGATTAAATTGGGGATTAATTGCTGGGCAGCCTGATTTGAAGGGTTGGAAGGGCCTCTTCTGGGCTGTACCTCAATACATAAATAAAAATATACATAAATAGATTTCTGATAAGTCCATGAACACCACTGTATTATTCCTCTTTTTGTTTTTTATGCAATTTAAAGTAATTTTATGTCTTTACTGCTGCTGCAAACAACAAATTTCACATCATTCTGGTCACGGGGACAATGAAAAACAGGATTAATGTAAGATCAATGTAAATAGTTGACCAATAGTCAGTAGTGACTCAATGGGCTGAAGGGCTTGTATCTGTGCTCTGTGACTGTGGCACTGATCCTTTGAGGGCCAGATGAAAAAGAATGGATCATCTAATCCCTGATTAAATACTGGTGCAGAAAATGAAAAGAGTAAAAAAAATTAAAAGAAAATTGGTGGAGTGCTTGTAATGTGAAGGAAAATGTAAGTGAGCTGTGATTAGAAAAAAAAGAAATTACACCTTTGAATTCCCAGTGGAAATTTCTATGATGCACCTTTGACAAAATACATGTATTTGAAGTAGAAAGCAATCTGCTGGAGGCACTCAATGGGTCGAGCTGCATCAGTGGGAGAAATTGTTGACATTTTGGATCAAATCCTTTCATCTAGGCTGGCCACCTTTGCATTCTCCCCTTTTTAACCTGAAGCAAGCAAGGAATTTAACTTCAAGGTATAATGCATATAAAGTGTGTATCAATAGAGGTTTAAGGAGGGTGCAGAGGAGATTTACCAGGATGCTGCCTGAACTAGAGAGCATGAATTATGAGGATACGTTGAACGAATTAGGGATTTTCATGACTTGACTTGATAGAGCTGTACAAGATGATATGAGGCATAGATAAAGTAGACAGCCAGAGACTTTTTCCCAGGGTGGAAATGACTAATACAAGGGAACATAATTTTAAGGTGATTGGATGAAAGTGATTGGTGGCATCCGTCGGTTTCGCGAGACCATGGATCTGTGCCTGGAGGGCGCAGGCCTGGGCAGGGTTTTATGGGAGACCGGCAGTTGCCCAAGCTGCAGGCCTTCCCCTCTCCACACCACTGATGTTGTCCAAGGGAAGGGCACTAGGACCCATGCAGCTTGGCACCAGTGACGTCGCAGAGCAATGTGTTGTTACGTGCCTTGCTCAAGGACACAAACACGCTGCCTCAGCTGAGGCTCGAACCAGTGACCTTCAGGTTACTAGTCTGATGCCTTGCCCACTAGGCCAAGCGCCAACACTTGGATGAAGTGTTGGATGAAAGTATAGAAGAGATATAGAGGTAAGTTTATTTACACAGTGAGTGGTGAGTGCATGGAACACACTGCCGGGGTGGTGATAGAGGAAGGTTAAGAAACATTAGGGGCTTTTAAGAAACTCTTAGATAGGCACATGAATGATAGAAAAATGGAGAGTTGTGCCGGAGGGAAGGGTTAGATTGATCTTACAGTAAGTTAAAAGGTCAGCACCTTGAGCTGTAATTTTGTAGAAGATCATCCTGATGTATGCATCTCCACTGTCCAAGTATTCCAAACCTGTGTGGAGCCAATGAAATGATATCTGCCATTGAGCTGCTATGACAGTAGGCAAAATTGAAAATATTCTGTGCTGTATTCCTTTTAGAACCAAGTTACCTCTTCTAAACCATGACACCCAAAAATCCATGAAGGACATCCTGTCACCAGAATATTATACAGATGTTATATTCTTGCCCTTCAGATATAATAGCTCATCTTCCATTCATAGAATTATACAGTCATAGAGCACTATAGTACAGAAATCAGACACCTTGGCTCATCTTGTTAGTGCCAATCTATTGTTCATCTGCCTGGTCCCATCAATTCACACCTGGACCACACTTGTCCCATTGCTGGACTTATTCAAACTCTCTTAAATGGTGAAATTGAGCCCACATCCACCACTTCTGCTGACACCTCATAGCACATTTTCAACACCCACTGAGTGAAGTTCTTGTGTATTAAATTTGTCAGTAATATTTGAGTAATATTGTATATATTGTTTGAGTAAGCATTCTTCATTTGTTTATATAATTCATTATGGGTCATATGATTAAAAAAATGTGAATTGCATACAGCATGACACTACCATGTAATACATGCCCACCTCGCTTAAAGTAAGCACAAAGTTATTCCAATTTCAGACTCCCGTCCTTTCCTTTCAATTAGATTTTATGTTTTGTAACTCAAAAACATAACATTTCCCTATCTGATTTCCCTTAAATATTTCACGTTTCACACTTAACCTATGTCCTCTGGTATTAGTTTCTCCAAACCTCACTGGAAAAAAACCTGCTTACAGTTACTCTATCTATATCCCTCATAATTTTTGTATACCTCTATCAAATCTCTCCTCACTCTTCTATGCTCCAGGGAATAAAGTCCTAACCTATTCAACCATTCCCTATACTATATCTCAGGTCCTCAACATCCTTGTAAATTTTCTTTTCACTCTTTCAGTTTTATTGATATCTTTCCTGTAGGTAGGTGACCAGAACTGCACACAATACTCCAAATTTGGTCTCAGCAACATTTTATACAGCTTCAGTAGAACATCATAACTCCTGTACTCAGTACTCTGATTCATGAAGGGAAGCGTGCCAAAATCTCTTTATGACTCTATCTAGCTGTGACATCATTTTCAAGGAATTATGGATTAATATTCCCAGATTCCTCTGTGCCCTACCGTTCACTGTGTTGTTCACTGTTTTGACTTCTGTTTGAGTCTAATCACTGCATTTATTTGATCTGAGGGCATACATTCCTTGTTGTTTTTGAATCTATGTTATTTCAAGTGCTTCACCTTTTCTCCTCTTATGGCTCACTTAACTGTGTTCAAATCCATCACCTGTGATTTTGTCTGCTCAATTAAGCCTTTCTTTTGCAATTTTTAGCTCCCTTTTAAAGCACTAAATTTCATACCTTAGCCAATTTGGATACTCACCTCTTTATTGCAAGGACTAGGTTGTTTATAGCTATGGTAAATAATTGTGGTACCACTGGAGATAGTGATGTAGCGTCACTAATCATTTGATTGCAATTTGAGCACAGCTTTTATTTTACAGCTTACAGTATCTACTGACAAACCAATCTCCTTACCTGATCAATAATTCACCTTCAATATGATTTAATCTCAGCCTGCTCTTGCTTACATGAAGCTTGATCAAATGCCTTCTTGAAGTCTCTGTAAATTGTTGTCCCTGGATTAGAGGGCATGAGCTATAATGAGAGCTTAGACAAACTTGGGCTGTTTTCTCTGGATGGCAAAGACTGAGGGGAGATCTGATAGTGGCTTATAAGATTATGAGAGGCATATATACAGGAAGTATCTCTTTCCAAGGGTTGAATTGTCTAATAAACAGAGGGCTTGCATTTAAGGGGAAAGGGGGTAATTTCAAAGGAGATGTGAAGGGCAAATTTTTTTACACAGAGGAGGGGTAGATGCCTGGAATGCAGTGCCTGGGGTGGAGGTAAAGGTAGGTAGATTAGGGAATTTTAAGAGGCATTTGTGACAATGTGAAGAGAATGGAAGGATATGGACATTGGATAGACAGAGAGGATTAGTTGTGGTTCAGCACAACATTGTGGGCCGAAGGGCCTGTTCCTGTATTGTTCTGTGTTCAATGTTCTACTTACTGTTCCATTTAGTCTTCATTTTTTCCTCTCCCGATTGACTGGATTGATACTCTGACCATGGTATGTACTTTTCCTTGGCTATTATTTTCAACATCAGTATGTTTCTGTGTTATTCCTTAAATCAAGCTGTTGTTATTGTCATCAAGTGACAGCGTCATACAGAATGGAAACAAACCTTTCAATCCACCATGTCCACGCTGACTGTGTTACCCAGTGAACTGGTACCATCTGTCCATGTTTGGCTCATGACCCTCTGAACATTCCTATCCTTGTACCTGTCAAGATGGATTTTAAATAAGACCATAAGACATAGGAATAGAATTGCATCATTCACCTCATTGAGTCTTCACTGCTATGCCATCATGGCTGATTTATTATCCCTCTCAACCCTGTTCTCCTGCTTTCTCCCCTTAACTTTTGTGCCCTCACTAATCAAGAACCTATCCACCTTCACATTAAATATATCCAATGACTTGGCTCCCACAGGCATCCTTGGCAATGAATATCACAGATACGCCACCCTCTGGCTGAAGAAATTCCTCCTAAAGGGACATCCTTGCAATCTGAGGTCATGCCCACTGGTCCTAGATTCCCCCACTATAGGAATTGTTATCTCCACATCCACACTATGCAGGCTTTTCAATATTTAATAAACACAAAGTACACTGCAGATGCTGTGGTCAAATCAACACGTACAACACGCTGGAGGAACTCAGCAGGTCGGGCAGCATTCATGGAAATGAGCAGTCAACGTTTCGGGCCGAGACCCTTCGTCAGGGAATCAATATTTAATAGGTTTCAATGAGATTCCACCCCCTCCATTCTTCTCAACTGCAGTGAGTACATACCCAAAGGCATCAAACGCTCTTCACACATTAACTCTTTCATTCCTGGGATCATTTTTGTGGACCTCCTCAACAGCCTCTCCAATGCCAACACATCCCCACTTAGATGAGGGGCCCAAAACTATGGTAAAGAGTTTTCTCTTTCTCAGGTTTGATGACAGGTCTTGGACCTGTATTGTTTGACCTGTATTTTACTTCCCTTGGATACCTGACCAGCTGAGTGCTTTTGGCACCTCCTGTTTTCGTCAGACCAGGGAGTTGGCTTTACATTCGACGACTCTCCCAATATGCCCTGCACCATAAACTCTTTAAACCACTTTTTATTTATTTTATTTTATTTAGAGTTACAGTGCAACAGCAGGTCCTTCCAACCTGAAGTGCCCACTCTGCTCCATTACACCTAATTAACCTGCTTATCCTTATGACTTTGGAAAGGCAGGAAACTGGAGCATCTGGAGGAAATCCATGCAGTCACAGGGAGCACATACAAACTCCTTACAGACAGTGCTGGAAACTGAACCTGGGCCACAGACAGTGTAATACCGTTACCCTAATCACCACCTATCATGCTGCCCAACAGCATTATTTATATAATGCTGTTTCCATTGTAAATGCATTCTAGTATTTATGTACTTTTTGCACAATTTATTCCTCTAACTTTATACTTTATGTCGTCCTTTTCATAAATGTTGAGTGATGTTGTTTTCTGTTGTACGTTGTGCCCTGGCCGATATGCCACAGCAAATTACTAATACATGTAAATGCATATGGTGAATAAAGTTGATCCTTCAGATAACAGGCCAACTACATGTATAAATATCTATGGCTTCCACGTGTTTCTCATTACCTTCTGGTGTATTACTACCATTTAAAAAAAAAATTTCATTTGTTCATCTTTCTTTCTCTCTCAGTTGCCTGGATTGAAACTGTGACCATCTCATATACTTTTCCTTGGAAGTTACCTGTCATCACCCAGTGTGTGGCTAGGAAGTGGGGTTCATCCGTTCTATTGTAGGTGGGCAGGTACCACCCATCAAAGAGAGTGGACACCCATCTATGGATGATGCATGAATCCCCTTTTGGCTGAAGGCAGAGGCTTCTGCCTTGTCTTCTAATAACATTAATTCTAGAGGTTTTAGCCTTACTGCCCTTACTCCCTCTGGACCCTACTTGTATTATTGGCCTCTGTTGCGTATTTCCAGTGTTATTTTTAAAACATCACCATGCCTCCATTTCAGGAAAAGCGAAGGAAATAGGAACTGAGGGAGATCCCCCCCCTTACTATGATACGGTATTTGTGTACAAATCCAGCAAGCAGAAACATTCAAGCGCATAGCAAATTCATAACTAAAAAGGTATTATGCAGCAGGGCCTTATTTATGTACTTGGAGGCTGGCGCTGGCAAAAGTCCAGGCAAGAATGTAACCACTTTCATTCTTTTGGGTTGCCAGGCTGTCCTTCACTGACCGAGCTTGCTCCATGTCCTTTTCACCGGAATCACTTGTTAGGGCCCCTTCCACCTTGGAGGCAGAGAGTCTTCCTTAAGCGTTTTTATACACGTATAGTCTCCTGGTTTAAAGGATGAGTATTCACTTCCCTGGCTGAGGTACTGCAGCTGCCAGTTACCCCGATTCAATCTTATGGCTTCACCCTAAAATTGAACAATTTCATTTGTTTTCTCATGAGTCTTGACCAGAGAGGCCTGGGCACCTGTTTAAGGAAGCCAGGGACAAGCTGGCATTGGTCGTCCCATTAACACTTTGAAGGAGGTTAGTTTAATTGTCAGATTTTCTTGATTTCTTAGAGTATGTAAAGTCATAGGAAGGGCCTCTGGCCACTTCAATTCAGTTTCCTGACCTGTTTTAGCTAATGTATCTTTAAGTACTCTGTTCATTCTTTCCACTAATCCTGAGGACTGGGGCTGATGTTGAAGATGCTCCCTTCCAAGTGAAGCCTAATGCTTCCCAATTCTTTGATTAGTTTACCTGTGAAATAAGTCCCTTGGTTGCTATTAAGTTTGTATGATACCCCAAATCTGGGAAAAATCTCCTTCACCAATGCCTTAATCACTGTTTGGGTATAATCCTTTCTAGCGGGACAGGCCTCCACCCACTTGGAGACATATCCACTATCATTAACAGGTATTCATGCCTCCCACTGGCAGGCATGTGCACAAAGTCTTTCTACAGACTGGCAAATGTTGCCTCCACGGGTGGCAAATGATCAAGGTGATTTTCCCCTATTATTCCGTTGGCAGATTTCATAGCTTCACACAACCTGCCCTGCAATTACTGTCAGACCTGGTGCAAACCATTGTTCTTGTATCTGATGTATAATTTCCCCCCCCCCCCCCCTTCCTACATGCCCTTTCCCATGCACTAACTGAACAAAGGCATGCAGGAGATTTCTGGGCACACTGGGCCATTGTCTGGATGTCTCCATACCCCTTCAGAGTCCATGAAGCATTGCTAATCCCTCCGTACTTCCCTCTCCTTCTCTGGGGCCCCTTCTTGGGTAGCTACCAAATCCTGCAATGTCGGAGTAGGAGCTGTTGGAGTGCATTGCTCTTGCGTGGGCACCTGCATTGTTTTTTCATCAATGACACCATTTTTAGCCGCTGTGTCTGCGGCCTCATTACCTGTGCAATGGGGTCTGGAGCATTAGTGTGAGCTTCTTCATAATGACAGCAATTTGTTTTGGTAACTGCACTGCTTGCAATAAATTCTGAATAAGGCGCATGTGTTGTATAGGCTCACTGAGAATGTAATAAACCCTCCTTTTTGCCAGAGTGTCCCAAAATCATGCACCGCTCCAAAACCATATCTATAGTCGTATAAATATTTACTGTGCATCCCTCTGCCAGAATACAGGCTCAAGTCAGGGCAAACAGTTCAGCTGCTTGAGCAGATGTTCCTTCAGGGGGGGCCCTTGCCTCTAACATCTCAAAAGCAGTCACTACTGCATAACCTGCCAGTATTGTGTGGTCATAAGGCTTACAAGAGGAGCCATCCGTAAAGAGTATCAAGTCCGGGGTGTCGAGGGGTACAGTAGATAATTCGGGTCAGGGTGATGTGACAATTGCCACCATTTTCACACAGTCATGAGTTTCGGAGGATTCCACCACATGGGCCGGCTTGAGGGCCAGTGCTCTTTTGAAGGTTAAGTTCAATTTGCTGAGCAGGATGACTTCTTGCCCTGTTCAGTGGGCTGTGGTAAAGTGTTATGTAGCTGCCGAGTTGAGAAGCATCATCACCACATGAGGTTTCAGCACTGTACAAGCATTGTCTAGTCTTTTCAGCCATCACTCCTGTAGCTGCCACTGCCCTTAAACATCCTGGCATTGTCTAACCACCAGGAGCAGTAGCGTGGAATAATCCGCTACAGGTCTCTTTAGTTCCCCATGTTCCTGGGTCAGTACGGCATTGGCAAAGCCCTCCTTTTCATTCATATACAGCTGGAGTGGCTTACCGCAGTCTGGCAGGCTGAGGACCAACACCTGTACCTGGGCATCCTTCAGTGCCTCATAATCTTGCTCCATATCCTCTGTCCACGATACGATGTCTGGGGCTGCTTCATTTATGACGACTTGCAGGGCAACATCATAGAGCTGAGATTCAGGGACCCAATGTCAGTAATAGTCTGTCATGCCCAAAAAGGCCATTGTCTGCTTCTTGTGACCTGGCCCCGGATGGTAGGTCCCTTGGTACAGCACATACCCCAGATATGTCACCGTAGATTGGAAGAGCTGCAATTTTGATAGGGATGCTCTGTGACCTCCGGCTGCGAAGTGATTTAATGTCACTGATTTCTTTCTGCAGTTAGTCAACATTTGCAAAGCCAACAGCAAATCATCTGCATACTGCAATATTGTACTGCTTCTGGGCAGTAATAAGCCCGCAGATCATCATGGACAGCAGCCGCAGATATTGCAGGGTTTTCTGTATAGCCCTGATGTAGCATTGTCCATGTACATTGCTGTTCATTATAGGTAAAGGAAAACAGGTACTAACTGTCTTCATGCAGTGGTATCGAGAAGAAGGCTGAACACAAATCGCTTACAGTGTACCAGCAGCTACCTAATGAGATAGGGGCCAATGTCACATTGGTGTCCAGCACTATGTGTGAGATGGGCTGTCCTATCTGATTTCAAGCCCTCATCCTGTACGAACCACCACTCATCCTGTTTTTATGGCCTGGGAATGGGTAATATCAGAGTGTTGCAGGGGCTTTGTGCTAGCTGAAGGACCCCTTGCTGCAATAAGGTTTTAATCTCTGGTTTAACCCCATTCACTGCTCCTGGGGATAAGCAGTGCTGCCTGATGGAGAGTAGTCAGGTGCTTCCCTGACGGTGACCTGATGAGGATCCACAGACTCAACAAACCCCACAATTCTTGTGTTGTACCCACTACACCATATCCACTCGACAAATATCATCAGGTTCACTCCATTGAGGTTCAGGAAGGGATCTCCATCTGGGAAAATCCCATCCAACTTGTGACGGAGGTAATATTATCACTCTAGTATTAGGTGCGTAGGAAGTCACCCCTTTGGTGAGGCGGCTTCTGATTCCCCAACGCCCACCTCACTGTAGGTCCCAGGTCTTTTGGTTTAAACAGAATTTTAACTACTAATAATATATGGGGTAGTGAGTACTGGGCCCGTAGGAAAATATCCCACTATTTCAGATGTAAATCAAATTCAGCAGCTATACCTTGTGGTCCAAAGATCACCCTTCCCGATAGAGAAGTTACCCCTTCCTGTCCCTCATAACAACTCACGAGGTATCTATAGTCATCACCAGGGGCTGGGTCTCTATAAGCAGCATGACAATGCAAGGCAGTTACTATTTTGCATGTGCCAATTAAATTAATCAAAAATCCCCCATCATCTGCATATTGCCACAGACGTAGATATTTCCAAGTATCTTTCAGAATTTCCCAGCAATAAAAAGCGCTCAGTGGTCTGTTTCTTGGAGCATTATAGTGCGAACCTTATGCAAGTTATTTTTGGGGATCTCAAGACATAAGCTCTCGGAGGTACAATGGATAACGGCATTTAATTTACAGAGTGCCTGGCGTTCAAGCAAATTAACAGGTGAAATTCTTGCTATGACAAATGTCTCATTAATCTAATTTTCCCACCTTTATTTCAACTAGCTTGGACAGGGGCTTTGTCATAGGAACTCTGGCTATTTACTATGGTCTTAATAATTTTACTGCCCTTTGGTAATGCCACAGAAGGATGTATGGACAATGTTGTGCACTGGAATCGATCAGGACTGGTATTCTCTTGTTAACAATCTCCATCTCTGACCTGGGGTCCTCTATAAGATTTTCTGAAGGACTGATCATTGCAGTCTTTATTGCCCATCCTTTGTGGCCCCCTTTTTGGATCCCAAAGAGATTTCACATAGAAAAAGGAGCCAACCCAATGAAGGACTCCCTATCCTTCATTCCACGGCCCTCTTGTCCTAGCCTTTCATTCCTACTATGGCATTCCCTGGCCCAGTATCCTTTCCCACTCACATTTCCTACTGACATCCTGACTCTTGTCCCCGCACTTAGGACGGGCATTGTTGTCCCATTTTCTTCCCTTCTGCAGGATCTAAATAAGCTGTGGAGTGTTGTAAACCTGGGCTCCATCATAGCTCCATCATGGGCACTAGCCTCCATAGTATCCAAGATATCTTCAAGGAGCAAAGCCTCAGAAAGGCAGCATCCATCGTTCAGGACCCCCATTGCCCAGGACTTGCCTTGTTCTCATTGCTACCTTCAGAAAGGTGGTATAGAAGCCTGAAGATACACACTCGATGATTCAGGAACAGCTTCTTCCAAGTTCTGAATGGACATTGAACCAATGGGCGCTACCTCACCACTATTTTTTTTTATTTTTGCTCTACTCACTTAATTTAACCATTTTATATATTTAGAGTAATTCATGTTTTTTCCATTATTTTACATTGCATTGCACTGCTGCTGCAAAGAAAGACAATACATTTCATGACATATGCCAGTGATATTAAACCTGATTCTTTGCGTGTGAGGAAGCTGCCTCTGGTAACTCCTAAATCTCTCACCTCTATTCTTAAGTTGCTGCACTACCATGCCATACAGTGAAATAAAGAGAAAAGGAATGGACTAAGCAGATTGCTCCTCAGCAACCTTCATGAACTAAATGGGCTGAAAAGTTGAGTTCAGTGTTATATGTATTGAAAAGTACATGTATGTTCAGAGGTAAAGAAAACATGAAGGCTGTAGTATCACAGGCATGGAGCATCAGAGACACAACATTCACAATAAAACTTCATACATAATTACACTACAGTGAAAACAATCAAAACAAAAAAAAACATCATTCATTGCAGTGCAGAATGGTCAAAGTGTTGTTGTAAATGAGGCAGTGATCATGGTTATGCAGATTGGTTCAAGAAGGGAATGAACTATTCAGTTTTCATTAAGATAAGTGAAAGGTGTTTTAGAAACTAACATTGTAGTCCTTCTAATTTAGAAGATTATGGGTTGATTTGATTATAGGTGGAAGAAAACAATTTAAATTGGGGAGCTTGTGAATGGGAAATCTGAGCGAAGGATATGAGCAGCAATTTTGCTTGTTGATTAGCTTCTCCAGCACAGTGATTATTGCTCCAGATATCGGCATCTGCAGTCTCTTGCGTCTCCAAGCACTAGTGCCAGTTTCTTCGTTAGGGAATACTTTGAACAGAAAGTTTCAGTTCTCCTTTCCAAATCCAATTGATGCCTGGACAATTGTTAATTTAACTCTAAGACTGATTGACTTCTAACCAAAAGTGTGAAGGAATATGAACTGATTAAATAAGTTAGCTTATTGAATTAGATCACAGGGCAGCCATGATTGTGTGATAGATATTCACTGTCTAAGTCTGGGGGCCTTTCTTTTTTGCCAAGGTGAGCTTTCTAAATATAGCAGCTGAGACAATTGTTAAGATCAAAGGATTGTTTTGGAGTAAGCTAAGCTTCCAACCGATTTTCTTCATTTAGCTTCTTGTTGTAAACAGTAGATAATCTTCAGTTCTTAATGAAAAATGGCAAGCAATAATCAGGCTGAGGTTAAATGGACAGCTTTACAAACAAACAGCCCTGTATATAGCATAGACTTGCTGGCCCACAGCATGGGGCTGATTGTTCAAGGGGTGCAGTGTAAAGCATTCAGGTTATGTTCATTTGGCTTACATCAAACCAGATAATGCTGACCAAGTTATTTAGTTCAAGGAAGTTTGCAGATTGGATTGATACTGTACTTAGCACATCAAATAGTTGATTTGTTAATAATTGGAAGATTTGTGTATTTAGGGAAACAGCAATTCCCCAGAAGCTTTAGGCCATCAGTGTGAAAAAATATCTGAACAAGTATCATGTGTGTAAAGTCACCCAAGTGGCAGAAAAACCGTATAAATGTAAAGGGCATCCAGGCTTATTAGGAATGGTCCAAGAACATCAAGAAGAATGCCAGAAAGATGGATGAACTAGAATTTATTCTTTTCCTTTTGATTTCTGTGACAGAAAATTCATTCTTCTACAACTCGTGGGTATATATTTTTTAGCCTACAGGAGTTGTACCTGTGTTTCGTAAATCCTTTGTGTTTTAAAGATGCTTTGTAGTTTGGAAATCTTTTATAAGATAGAAATCATCTCTGAGTTTTAAATGTGCTTTAACAATTTTTTCTAAATTTAAATGTGTATCACTAAAATTAAATGAACAGAGTTTAATCTACTTTGTTAGTTGGAAGTATCTCCTCCTTGTTAGAAATAGAATAGAAGGGTTAGGCAGCTGAGGTCACCAAGGAGGATAAACTGGGAAGTGAACTGGTCTTTGAAGAGTAGGTACCTACAGTATAAGCTCCCTTCAGTGGGGGTAACCATTGCTCTCTGTATTAGATGGGGCTTAAGATCTTCATTTGAGTTTAGAACATTGCAGTCAGCAAACCAATACTATCACAATTGAACTAACAAGTATAATAGGATTAAGGGGCTAATTAGTGTTCTCCAGTATTGTAGTGTCCCAGTGCACACTTATCATGACATGTTTGACTAAAAGCCTTGGCAACTTTCCTAATCTTGTGGTGCAGTGGATGGGAGCAAGCAGAAATCGTCAGCTGCCATTATTTTGGTGTCAAACACAAACCTTTCTGTGGTCACTAGATATGGCAATCCATCTCCTAAATGAACAATCCATGCAGTTCAAAACCTGATAACATATTGACAAAGAGAAAACAAGTGTGAATTAACTCTGGAATTAAAATCGCTGACACCCTCATGCCAAGTATCTGTTCTGAGCACACTTTGTGATATTGACAATCAATAGTCTTTGTGCACTGTTACTTGGAGCTGAGTAAATACAGCACCTGCTAATAAGACCATAAGACAAAGCAGCTGAACTTGGCAATTCAGTCCTTTGAATCTGCCCTATTACTCTGTCATGGCTGATCCAATATCCCTCCCAACACTATTCTCTTGCCTTTCTCTGCAAACTTTGATGCCCTGTCTCATCAAGAACCTATCAACCTCTGCCTTAAATATTCCTAATGACTTGACCTCCACAGCCGCCTGTGACAACAAACTCCACATATTCATAGCACTCTGGTGAAAGAGAGTCCCCCCTCATTTCTGTTCTAAGTTGATGTCCCTCCTATCTGAGGCTTTGCCGTCTAGTACTAGACTCACCCACTATAGAAAATATGCTCTCCACATCCACTCTATCTATACCTTTCCATATTTGATAGGTTTCAATGACATCCCCACTCATTCTTCTAAACTCCAGTGAGTATCAGCCTGGAGCCATCAAACACTCCTCATAAGTTAACCCTTTCATTCCCGTGATCATTCTTATGAACCTTCTTTGGAACTTTCCAATGGCAGCACAACTTTTCTCAGATAGGAGGTCCAAATCTGTTCTCAATTCTCCAAGTGTGCTTTGGCCAATACTTTGTGAAAGCTCAACATTACATCCATAATGTGACAATAGAGAGCCTAACAGCAAATAAGCATTGAAATCCTTGTTCTGAGGGCTCCAGATGGTTTGATTATTCTCTTTTACACTTTGTGTTGTGTTTGTGTGGGGTCTTTCGGTTAAAAATCATTTAAAAAAAATGCAATTAAAGCATACATATAAATTAGAATAAATTACAATAAATTGTGCTGATTGAGTCAATAATGCATCTTAATTCTAAAGACATAATTGCATGTAATTACATAACTAATTATAGAGGGTACTCAGTCCATCATTACCATCTCTACAACTTGTGTCACCTCAGTATCTGAAATTCTAATGATCATGCTGCATTTTATTTGGATTGTAATGGTTGAGAGTACAGTATAAATTGAAACTTTGCACTGGTTGATGTGCTGTGTATGTCATTGCAGAGTGCTAGGTGGAGAATTAGTGCCAAATAAGGCAGTTACGGGAACATATCCACAGTGGCCAGTTTATTCGGTACCTCTGACGTGTGCTCGTTAATGCCAATATCTAATCAGCCAATCATGTGTCAGTAACATAATTCATAAAATCACGCATACATAGTCAAGAGTTGTTGTTCAGACCAAACCTTTGAGAAGAAAATCACATTTCTTGCCCATTCAAAGCAGAATGGGGAAGAAATGTGTTCTAAGTGACTTTATCTTTGGAATGATTACTGGAGTGCCAGACAGGGTGGTTTCAATATCTAAGAGACTGCTGATTTCCTGGGATTTTCAAACACAATAATCCCTAGAGTTTACAGAGAATGGGTGCGATAAACAATAAACAAAAATGTCCAATGAGCTGCTGTTCTGTTGGTGAAGACACCTTGTTAACGAGAGAAGTCAGAGGAGAATGATCAAAGAGGAGCTTCCAGACAGAGCGGTCAAACCAAAATCTCAGCTGTGGAGCGGGGAGAAAATAATGACACATCACAACAGCGGTGAAAGTGAAGGGGCCCCAGTCATCTTACATTCTGATCCTGATATGTCAAGGCCCATATTGCAATTGTACTCACCTCGACCACTTTCCCTGGCAGCTCCTTCCAGGTACTAGCTCCCCTCTGTGTAAAGACGTTATCTTGCAGACAGACATACTTTATTGATCCCGAGGGAAATTGGATTTCATTACAGTCACACCAGCCAAGAATAGTGTAGAAATATAGCAATATAAAACCATAAATAATTAAATAATAATAAGTAAATTATTCCAAGTGGAAATAAGTCCAGGACCAGCCTATTGGCTCAGGGTGTCTGACACTCAGAGGGAGGAGTTGCAAAGTTTGATGGCCACAGGTAGGAATGACTTCCTATGATGCTCAGTGTTGCATCTCGGTGGAATGAGTCTCTGGCTGAATGTACTCCTGTGCCTAACCAGTACATCATGGAGTGGATGAGAGACATTGTCCAAGATGGCATGCAACTTTGACAGCATCCTCTTTTCAGACACCACCATCAGAGAGTCCAGTTCTACCCCCACAACATCACTGGCCTTACGAATGAGTTTGTTGATTCTGTTGGTGTCTGCTACCCTCAGCCTGCTGCCCCAACACACAACAGCAAACATGATAGCACTGGCCACTACAGACTCCTAGAACATCCTCAGCATTGTCTGGCAGATGTCAAAGGACCTCAGTCTCCTCAGGAAGTAGAGATGGCTTTGACCCTTCTTGTAGACAGCCTCAGTGTTCTTTGACCAGTCTAGTTTATTATCAATTCGTATCCCCAGGTATTTGTAATCCTCCACCATGTCCACACTGACCCCTTGGATGGAAACAGGGGTCGCCGGTTCCTTAGCCCTCCTCAGGTCCACCACCAGCTCCTTAGTCTTTTTCACATTAAGCAGCCTGGAGGCGGCGAGTTTTTGACTCCATACACGGTTTGGTGCACCCATCTATCAGGACAACCGTCCGGCTGGTCTCCAGCAAGTTCGCGTGGCACGGACTTCGCAAGCAGGTCAGTGAATGGGCCAGAATGTGCGCGTAGTGCCAAACAGCCAAGGTGCAGCGGCACACTAAAGCCCCACCAGAGGTTTGACCACATTCATGTGGATATCGTGGGCCCCCTACCAGTGTCCCGAGGAGCGCGGTACCTCCTAACTATGATAGACCGGTTCATGAGGTGGCCAGAGGCGGTCCCGCTCACCGACACATCTGCCGATTCCTGCGTCCGAGCACTGATTGCAACCTGGGTAGCATGCTTCGGGGTACTGGCCCACATTACCTCCGACAGAGGCGCCCAGTTCACCTCCAGCCTGTGGTCGGCTGTGGCCAGCCTGTTGGGAATGCAGCTGCACCACACAACTGCCTTCCACCCACAGTCGAACGAACTAGTGGAACGCTTCCACCGTCACTTGAAGTCGGCTCTCATGGCCCGCCTGAGAGGACCTAACTGTGTGGACGAGCTTCCCTGGGTCCTGCTTGGAATTCACACAGCGCCCAAAGAGGATCTGCACATCTCGTCGGCCGAGTTGGTGTACGGCGCGCCCCTGGCCGTCCTGGGAGAGTTCATACCAGCCCCAAGGGGGCAAGAGGAAGAACCCACAGCGGTCCTGGACAGACTACGCTAAAGGCTCGGCAACCTGGCCCCCATACCGACTTCACAGCACGGACGGACCCCGACCCATGTACCCAAAGACCTGCAGAACTGTAAGTTTGTGTTTGTACAAAGGGGCGCACACCGGGCGCCGCTACAGCAGCCGTATGAGGGGCCGTTCAAGGTGATCAACAACAACGGGTCCACATACGTTCTGGACATTGGGGGGAAAGAGGAGGTTTTCACGGTGGACCGACTGAAACCAGCCCATGTGGACTTGGCGCAGCCGGTCGAGGTTCAGGCACCGCGGCGCAGAGGCAGACCTCCCAAACAGAGGCTGATCCAGACTGTGGACATTGGGGGGTGTATTGCCGGTTCGGGGTGGGGGGGGGGGGGTTATGTGGCGACCCACTTTCTGGAGAGGGCGGGCGCTAGGGATTAAATGCCAGCGCCGCGAAGTTTGAAGAAACTAGTCTCGAAACGACTTACCGACTGCGTGTCGTTATTTCAGCGCTGTGTGTAGCACATTGCTACAACCCTTTCATTCCTGGAATCATCCTTCTGAACTTGCTCTGAACACTCTCTAAGGCCAGCACATCTTTTCATAGATGAGGAGCCCAAAACTGTTCACAATACTCAAGGTGAGGCCTCAGCATCATATCCCTGCTCTTGTATTATAGAAATTATTATTGTTATTATTATTATTATTATATTATTCTTGAAATTAATGCTAACATTGCATTTGCCTTCCTCACCACTGACTCAACCTGCAAGTTAACCTTTAGGTATTCTGCACGAGGACTCCCAAATTCAGATTCAGATTCAGATTCAGTTTATTGTCATTTAGAAACCACAAATACAATGCAGTTAAAAAATGAGACAACGTTCCTCCAGAATGATATCACAAAAGCATATGACAAAACAGACTACACCAGAACATCCACATAACGTTTGGCAATCCCCAATCCAGAGTCCGGAGAGGCTGCTGCGTATTAATATCGCACTACCATCTTTGCACGTTCCCCGGAAAGGAGCTCCAAATCCACCAGACAAACAAGACCAAAAACTAAAGCTACAAGACCCGCACAAAACCACATAGTTACAACATATAGTTACAACAGTGCAAACAATAGCATAATTGATTAAAAAAAAACACACCATGGGCACAGTAAAAATAGTCCAAAGATGTTAAACGACTATAAGTTCGAAAGAAACCACCACACAGTTTCCACAAGTCCTCAGGGTCCCGATAGACTCATCATCCCACGCTGGTGGCAGAAGGGAATACCCCTGCTATGGACTTCCACGGCGTCGCCCAACTCAGCTCGCAGATGCAGCACACAATGAAAGCGTCGCTGGACCCAGCCTCACAGACGCAGCCCACAGTCAAAGTGATCGCAGTGGACTCCGAGTCCATCGAACCTCCGACCATCCCCTCCGGCACAGCTTCTCCGCGCACCATCCTCTGCCGAGCGTATTAAGACGGCCCCGCCAACGGCCACTGGCAACGCGACCCCGAGGACTGGGAGCCTGTTCTTCCCAGCAGAGACCCGGACCTCACAGCAGCAGCAGCAACGAAGAAGGTCTTCCTGGAGATTTCCAGATGTTCCTCCGTGCTCCCACATCCATTTTCAACTGATTATGATTGCGCACGGCACCCCAGTTCACAAATAACAGATAATCAGCTCTGGAGCTCTCTTCGCATCTCAGATTTTTGGATTTTCTCACAAAGTACACTGCAGATGCTGTGGTCAAATCAACACATACGAACAAGCTGGATGAACTCAGCAGGTCGGGCAGCATCTGTGGAAACGAGCAGTCAATTTTTCGGGCCAAGACATTGTCCTGACGAGGAGTCCTGATGAAGGGTCTTGGCCCAAAACGTTGACCGCTCGTTTCCACGGATGCTGTCCGACCTGCTGAGTTCATCCAGCTTGTTTGTACGTTTGGATTTTCTCATTCTTTAGAAAATAGTTTGCACATTTATTTCTACTACCGAAGTGCATGACCATGCTTTTCCAACATTGTATTTCATTTGCCACTTTCTTGCCCATTCTCCTAATCTGTCCAAGTCCTTCTGCAGCATTCCCGTCTCAACACTCTCTGCCCCTCCACCAATCTTCATATCATCTGTAAACTTGGCAAGAAAGTCATCTATTCCATCATCTAAATCATTGATATACAGCGTCAAAAGAAGCGGTCCCAACATTGATCCCCACGTGACACCACTACCACTGGCTGCCAACCATACAAGGATCCTTTTCTGACTTAAAGTGGTTTGCCACCAGAAAACCCTACTTCTTGCAGATGAAGTAAAGATGCTTGACAAAGCAGTTCCACAATCTATGTCAGGTGTCCCCAATGTAGAGGGCGCCACATTGGGAGCACCAGATAAAGTAGATGACCCCAACAGACTCACAGGTGAAGTGTTGCCTCATCTGGAAGGATTGTTTGGGGCCCTGAATGGTGGTGAGGGAGGAGGTGAATGAGCAGGTGTAGCACTTGTCCGCTTGCAGGATTAAATGTGCCAAGTGGGAGATTAGTAGGGAGGGATGAATAGGCAAGGAAATCACAGAGGAAGTGATCCCTGCAGAAAGCAGTAAGTATGGTGGGGGGGTGGTGGTTGGAGGTAATGATGTTTTCGGTGGTAGGGCCAACTTGAAGATTGTGAAAGTTTCATAAAATAAAGAATATTGTTTAGAGTTTTTACCACCCAGTTATAGGAAAGATGTGGATAACTGGAAAGGATGCAGAAAATATTTATGAGAATGTTGCTAGGACTAGAGATCCTGAGTTACAGGGTGAGATGGTCACATTGGATCTTTGGAGCATAGGTGAATGAGGGGTGACCTCATAGAAGTTTAAAACATCACGAGGGGTGTGGCTAAGGTGCACAGACATAGCCTTTTCCTCAAGGTGAGGAGTCCAGATCTTAGGGCACAGATACAAGACAGGAGGGGAGAGATTTGAAAGAGATCGGAGAGGTAATTCCTTTACACCAAGTAGAGCGAATATCTGGCATGAGCTGCCAGAGGAAGTGGTCGAGGTGAGTACAATTGCAACAGTTAAGAGGCATTTGGATAGGTATGTAGAAGGGTACGGCCTGGAGGGTGATGGCTTAACTGTGGGCAACTGGAATGAGCAAGGAGGGTGCTGTGGTTAGCATGGATCAGTTGGGCTGAAGGGCCTGTTTCTACACTGTATGTTTCTGTTACTCAAGGGGATTGGTGAACTGAGGAGGGGTGTAAGCTGATAGGCAGGTTCGACTAGGTAAGGGGAAGGAGAGGGAGGATGGAGTTGGCAGACAATGACAAGTGATTAATAGTTGGAGGTAGAGAAAGATTGAGGAAAAGATGAGAAGCAGATAGAGCAGGGGTTCCCAACCAGGGGTCCACAGACCTTTCGCTTAATGGTAAAGCTCCAAGATATAAAAACATTTGGGAAACCCTGAGATAGAATGAGGTGGGGATTGGGAGGGTGAGGGTGGAGACAATTGCTGGTGGGAGATAGGCAGGAACACAAAGGGCTGGACTTTGATCAGTAAAGGAGGTGAAAATAGGGACCATTAGACGAGACGTGTAGGGCAGGTAGAACCAGAGCTACACTCAGTGGGCACCCCATTAGGTACACCTGCCCACATGTGCGTTAACGCAAATACCTAATGAGCCAATCACGTGGTGACAACTCAGTGCATAAATGCATGTAGGCATGGTCAAGAGATTCATTTGTTTTCAGACCAAGCATCAGAATGGGGAAGGAATGTGTTCTAAGTGAGTTTGACCATGGAATGATTGTTGGGAGTTCTATAGGGTGATTTGAATATCTCAGAAACTGCTGATCTCCTGGGATTTTCTCATGTAATAAACTCTAAAGTTTACAGAGAATGATGCAAAAAATTTACTTTAAAAATCCAATGAGTGGCAATTCTGTGGGCAGTACTGTCTTGTTAATGAGAGAGGTCAGAGAATGGCCAGACTGGTTCAAGCAGACAGGAAGGTAATTGTAACTCAAATATCCATTCATTATAACAATGGTGTGCAGAAGAGCATCACTGAACACTCAACACATCCAACCTTGAAGTGGATGGGCTACAGCAGCAGAAGATTAGATAGATAGATAGATAGATAGATAGATACTTTATTCATCCCCATGGGGAAATTCAACTTTTTTCCAATGTCCCATACACTTGTTGTAGCATAACTAATTACATACAATACTTAACTCACTTAATACTTAATTATGAGCATACACTCATTAACCTCTTTGTTAGATACAGGAGGTACATAATAAAGTGTCTCCTGAATGTATATTGGGTGTGGGGCACAGGGTGTTGGGGGGGGGGGGGGGTGGTACCTGCAGGGCCTCTTTGTGTTCTCTGCTGAAATTGTTGATGGAGCAGACAGTTGGATTACTCTGTTCCTGAAGGGCCTGAAGCAATGTGTCTAAAGAGCACAGAAAAGATTATGTATCGTGTCTGCTACAAGTGGCGGAATGCACAGGAGATGTGCAGATTACCAGCATGAGGTTGTTAACTCCAGTAGCTGCTGCGATGACATTGGAGGAGTTGGAATTCAAGCAGTTTGATCCTGTTGCTTAGATACTGCCGTTCCCATGGAGAGTCTACTCTTAACTGATCCAAAAAGGTCAAAATAAAATCCCCAAAATGTGAGTTCCTTCAGCCAAGAGCTACATGAAATTAACTCTTCGTCTGCTGTGTAGCTCTGTTCAGTCACAGCCCCTTTATACTGCAACTGTTTCTGCCACAACCGTAGTAGAGGAGACTGAGAAGAGATTTGATAGAGGTGTACAAAATTATGAGGGGTATAGATAGAGTAAATGCAAACAGGATTTTCAATTGAGCTTGTGTGAAGTTAGAATCAGGGGTTAGGGGTGAAGGGTGGAAGTTGAAATGCTTAAGGAGAACCTGAGGGGAAATGTTCATTCAGACGGGGTGTGTGTGTGTGTGTGGAACATGCTGCCAATGTAAGTGGTGGATGTGTGTCGATTTCAAGCTAAGTTTGGATAAGTACACGAAAGAGAGGGGTACGAAGTGCTATGGCTCAGGTGCAGGTTGATGGGACTCGGCAGAATAATAGTTCAGCACAGACTTGGTAGTCCAAAGGGCCTGTTTCTGGGCTATAATGTTCTATGACTATAATTATCCCTTTCTCTCACTATAAAAACAAACATGAAAATAAAAGACAAAAAGATGTCAGTTAAAAGCAAGGTTTAAAAATAGATTTTGTGCTGGCATTTAAAAATGTCATCTACGTCAGCATCACTTATAGTTTTAGGTATTGAGCTCCATGGTTTAGGAGCATAGTTCAAAAAAGATGAACTGCCAAATATCTTTTGAGGAAGATTGTTTAAGTTCAAGAGACTCACGGAAGAAGTCCTGAGAATTTGAGCTGGATTATAAACATCAATTCCGAAAGATAAAGGAAGCCAATGAAGAGTAGCTGGGATATGTTCCCTCATTCTGGTTTTGGTTAAAAGTCTAGCGGTGGTGTTCTGAATGAGTTGAAGTTTGTCAATGAAAGGCCAGTATAAAGTGCATGTATTAGATTTTCAGCATCATTACATGACAGAATGGATGTACCATACTAAGTTTAGAAATTCAGCTCTGATCACTTTCTTTATGTGAGATTTAAAATTCAAACCTGTTATTCAAATATAACACCCAGGTTTGTTACTTCTGATTTTACAAGGGGAGCCAAGTTCCCAAGTTTATCAAAAAATAATGAAGGCATGCTTGCCATCCACATTTTTTACCAGGTAATGCTAGTATCATACTTAGATGTAAAGGAATATTTTTATGAGTGGCTTTTGCTCTTCTGCAATATAATAATTTTTCATGTGTTTTTGATCTGTGCCAGATTGTAGCTTAATGGATATTAACAAGTGGGAGCCAAATCAGATTTCCACTGTTAGCAGACCTAATCAAAAACTTCATCATTACCAGGCGACATAAAAAATACAGGCAATATTTCTTAACTAAATCAATAAAATATGTTAAAATTTTACATTACGCTAGTGACAGCACTTCAGAAAGTACTTAATTGGCTGTGAAGGACTTTGTGATGTCCTTTGAGATGTGCAAGGTGCCGAATCAATGCATTGATTTTGCTCAAGGCTTTCAAGTCATAACCATTCATGCAGCCTTGGGATTTCCTTCACAAGTATTGGGAAACGTCTTGGGCAGCTTCTCAAAAAAAAAGACTCATCTCGCTGATGGAAAACATAGCCAGTATTTTCTATTCTGCTGCTCCAAACTTGTTTAAGTTTGAATTACTTGTCAGGGTTGATGTTGCATTCTGGCTGTACCAGTACACAAGTACGATATAGGGAAGAAGCTGTTGCCCAAGCAGCAGACTCTCCCTCCACACACAGCTGATGAATCCAAAGGAATGGCAGAGATTGATACAGTCTGGCACCAGTGGCATTGCAAGGGTTGAACTCAGTTTAGGAGTGCTTCAGGGCCACCAGCTAGATAAGTGCTATCTGTCCAAAGTCATTGGTTTTAAAGAGTAAGTAACCCACCTTTGTGAGTAGACATGGTTCCAACAGGCTTAGTATCTAAGTCACATGTGAAGGCCAGGAGCTGGACTTGATTGTCAGAGGCTATTTAAGACACAAACCATTGGGAACATTTAATAGGAAGTGGGAGCTTATCCCCACTTCTCCCACCCCACCTTAAGGAATTACTTGAATAAACAACAGAATACATGGCATAGAAATCTCATCCTGCCCCAGATGGATATAGAGCTGATGGCCTCATTAACCTGCTGGCTGTCCCCTGGTTTGTAGATACTCCTCAGATACTGTGAAAATGTCCTTTCTAATAATCCTCCAAAATTTGCCCAACAATTGCATTGTTTGTCAGTTTATTTTGGAGCATTTTTTAAACATTATTTTCCAGCTTTTTTTTTGTGGACTAAAACCTGCATATGTCTGCACAACCTGAATTTGGAGATTGTCATAGGAATAGATAATGATTGGGCCACCTATTTACTGGTGGTCTGAATCCAGTTAACTGACACACATAATTCCCACAGGAGAGTTGTTGCTGTACAGGACACTCTCTGGAATTGTTTACCTAGGCAATTAGAAAATGCCGCACTGTTGGTGAAATAATCAGCTGGAACTCAGGTCACTGAGCACATTTTTAAAGAGTCCAAGACCCTCAGCTGGAGGTAGGCAATTATTCTCTATCAACAGACTCTAACTGTGTCTGAGGAAAAGTACATTGTGCTGCATTCCTGTTCCATTTCCAACTCCAAATGGGAAAGGTAGATAGGATTTAGACAGACATACAGCACGGAAACAGGCCCTTCACACCAGCTTGTCCGTGCTGACCAAGGTGACCTTGTCCCATGGCCAGTCTAAATCCTTCCTATCCATGTACCCGTCCAAATGTCTTTTTAAATGTTTTACCCCACCTCTACTACTTCCTCTGGAAGCTCATTCCATACAACCTCCACCCTGCTGTAGTAGTCAGCATAATTGAGTACAAGAGCAAGGAAATCCTTTTGCATTTGTACAGGGCCCTGGTGAGACCACACCTGGAGTATTGTGTACAGTTTTGGTCTCCAGGGTTAAGGAAGGACATCCTGGCTGTAGAGGAAGTGCAGCGTAGATTCACAAGGTTAATTCTTGGGATGTCCGGACTGTCTTACGCAGAGAGGTTAGAGAGACTGGGCTTGTACACGCTGGAATTAAGGAGATTGAGAGGGGATCTGATTGCAACATATAAGATTATTAAGGGATTGGACAAGATAGAGGCAGGAAATATGTTCCAGATGCTGGGAGAGTCCAGTACCAGAGGGCATGGTTTAAGAATAAGGGGTAGGTCATTTAGGACAGAGTTAAGGAAAAACTTCTTCTCCCAGAGAGTTGTGGGGGTGTGGAATGCACTGCCTCAGAAGGCAGTGGAGGCCAATTCTCTGTATGCTTTCAAGAAGGAGCCAAATAGGTATCTTATGGATAGGGGAATCAAGGGATATGGGGACAAGGCAGGAACCAGGTATTGATAGTAGATGATCAGCCATGATCTCAGAATGGCAGTGCAGGCTCGAAGGGCCGAATGGTC
This sequence comes from Hemitrygon akajei, assembly GCF_048418815.1. Taxonomy (NCBI): domain Eukaryota; kingdom Metazoa; phylum Chordata; class Chondrichthyes; order Myliobatiformes; family Dasyatidae; genus Hemitrygon; species Hemitrygon akajei. The sequence continues at coordinate 108,307,573 of NC_133132.1, read as the reverse complement.
TACTTCTGCACCTATTGTCTATTGTCTAATTCTTTGCAGCACTGATGATCCGGGTTCAATTCCTACTGCTCTCAGACATGAGTTTGTAAGTTCTCACTGTGACAACGCGAGTTTTGTCTGGGTATTCCAGTTACTTCCCACTCCAAAGATGTATGGCTGGTAATAGTAAGTTGTGAGCATGCTATTTTGGCGCCAGAAGCATGTCGACACTTGCTGACTGTCCTCAGACCGTGTTGATCATTGACACAAATGAGGCATTTCACTGTATGCTTCGGTGTTTTGATGCACATGTGACAAATAAAGCCAATCTTTATCTTCATCTAATGACCCTGACAGGGTTGATAAAGCAATCTGAGCTTTTCTACTGTCTCCATACTCAGGCAAAATCCTAATGTAGTAATGTAGTTAATATTATCTCCTCTGTGCCTTCTGCAGACCAGTCATATCCTTTTTATGTTGTGGCAGCCAGACCTGCACACATTATAGCAAATGTAGCCTCAAGTCTCTCTCTGTCCTCAGGATGGAAGATGTGAGAAACTGGACAGTCTGATGCAGATTAAAGTAATGCTTGCAATTGATTCACAATGTTTGTTCATTGAGATTAAACACAAAGGCAAAATCAATAGTGCAGACTAAAAAATGTTTTCTAAAATGCATTACAGCCAACAAAGTGCTTCTGAATGGTAGTGACTGTTGTAATGTTGGAAACACAGCAGCCACTTTGATCAGAGGGAGCTGATGACAAGAAGCCCAATGTGACAATGACAAGGTCTTATGCCTAAAGGCATGCATTTAGCCAGAACACCAGAGATAGATAGATAGATACTTTATTGATCCTGAAGGAAATTACAGTGTCACAGTAGCATTGCAAGTGCACTGAAATACAAATATCCAAAAATTAGAAGAGAAGTAAGAATTAACAAAAAAAACAAGTTACCTCAAATAATCACTTCCCTGGCTATAGGTTGACTCTTTATAGAGCCTAATGGTCGAGGGCACGAATGACCTCATGTAGCGCTCTTTGGAGCAGTGTATTTGCCTTAGTCTATTACTAAAATGCTCCTTTTACAGCCAAGGTGGCATGCAGAGTGTGAGAAACATTGTCCAGAATTCTCATGATTTTCTGTAGGGTCCTTTGATCTATCACAGATTCCAGTATGTCCCGTTTGACTCCTATAACAGAGACAGCCTTTCTAATCAGATTATTGAGACTGCTGGCATCACCCACGTTGATGCAATTGCCCCAGCACACCACCACATAGAAGGTTGCACCGGCAACAACAGACTGGTAGAATCTGTGAAGGAGAGGCCTGCATACCCCAAAGGACCTCAGTCTCCTTAGGAAGTAAAGACAACTCTGGCCCTTCTTGTACACAGCCTTTGTGCTGGTGATCCACTCAAGTCTGTCATCCAGGTGCACCCCAAGCATCTTGTATGTCCTCACCACATCCATGTCCTCACTATTAATAGTAGCAAGGAGAAGTGCAGGCTTAGTCTTCCTAAAATCCATCACCATCTCCTTTGTCTTACTGATGTTGAGCTGTGGATGATTCAGCTTGCACCGTTTGATAAAGTCCTCCACCAGGGTCCTGTATTCATCCTCCCATTCTCCCCTTATACACCCAACCATTGCTGAGTCATTAGAGAATTCCTGCAGATGACATGACTCAGTGTTGTATCTAAAATCTGAGGTAACGGTAAACAGGAAGGGAGCTAATCAAGTGCTCTTCATTAATGTAGTTTTATGAGCCAGCAGTACAGTGCAAGATATAAAATACTATATATATATATATAGAATATATTACAGGTAACGGCAATCATCTTGAGTATTACAATGGAAATGAAGATTTGGAGGCTTCAATCGTCAAAAACATTGTATGAATGCAGCCCATTATCTGCATTAGGTGCCTGCACTCATTTAGTTCATTACATACACTGTAGCTAGAGTCTTTGGTAACCTCCAAAATTTCCTGAAACTCCCAGTGAAGTATAACCTCTGCATATCTTCTTCATCAGTGCATCAACATATTGGGCCCAGGATAGATCTTCGGAGAAGTTGACACTCTGGAAGCTGAAGCTGCTGACCCTTCAATGAGAACTGGTGTGTGTTCCCTTGACTTCCCTTTCCTGAAGCCCACCGTCAGTTCCTTGGTGTTTACGTAAGAAGAAGTTCAACCCACAGTTCATCCAATTCAAGCTCAGACTCAGATATTTATATGAACACTTATTGAGTTTCCACAGGATTTTCTTCTGGCTTAAACACTTTTGTAGTGAACGACTTGATCACTGTGGCATCTTCTTTGTAAGTTATATAACTTAATTATACTTTGCTGGTACAGGGACAAGAGCTCTCACCTTTGAAAGCATTACAGAATTTAAAAAATGGATAATTTATAAAGGAGTTTCTCTTACACTTGATAAACGGTAAATAAAAATTGCAGGAAAAACAAGTTAACAATTAAGTGGTTCAGAAAGTTAAGCAGTTTTCAGTTTTGAAAAGGAGTTATACAAATGTGGTGGTCTACACTCATTAACAAGTCTATACCAGTTAATGCATGAACATTGAGTTATTCACTTTCAAGTTTTTGCTTGCTCTCTCTCTTTTTGATCTATCCAGTTCCTCCCACACCCACCCTGGTCCCCCATCACCCATACAACCCTTCTCACTGAGTGTCCTCCCCCATCGTTCTCATCTGCCTCCCCATTTCCCTTATCCGGTTCCATGCTCCCTTTACTTTCCTATCAGATTCAACAATCTGCAGCCCTCTGACATCACCACCTGTTCCCACCCTCTTCTCCTCCATCTGCCTATCATCTCAGCTCACCTGGATCTGCCTGTCACCTGCCAGCTCTTGCTCAATACCTTGCCCTCACCTCCTGTCTATTTTTAAGTGGAGATGAAGAATCTCATCACAAACTGTCAACTGTCCACTGCTCCCCACAGATGCTGCCTGGCCTATAGAGTTCCTCCAGCTTCCTGTCTGTTGCTTAGAAGTTAGAATCTGCAAACTCTTGTGTCTCTGTTTTTGTGAAAAAATATTTATTATTTTTAATAGACTCAGTCAAACTCAACTGAGTCACTGGCTTTAAATGTGCCAAGATTTTCTTCAAGTAGGATATTTAGTTAGAAAACTTTATTTCTTAAAACTTTTTTTTATTACCTTGGGAGACTAGATGAGGCATTTTGTGGCTTTATTCACTCCTGCGGCCCTGACACCCTGACACAAGGATGCAAGTGATGATAACTTTCCTTCTTCAGTTCTCCTTTTGGAAGCCCGAGAAATACTTGGACCAACTTTTCCTGAGGCCGCCGATCATAGGCTCTGCAGGGACTACACCAGTGCTTTCACATCTTATGTGTGTGGGACCCTGAACTCTGTGTGAAAGTCTGGCTTGGTCCAATGTATTTTATACAGAAACTGCTTGAGTTCACAATGGTGAAATCCTGAAGGAGATAGATGACTTGAGTTTTACTATTATACTAACTTCTCAAAATTCAGGACATTTCCTGATATTTTTCATCAGAAAATGTCAGGATGCACAGAGGGCCCTTTGGGTCCAAGTGCATATCATTTGAAAGTGACTCACAAGTTGATAAAGTGGTAAAGAAAATGAATGGCATGCTTGTTCTTATTAGTCAAGCCACTGATTTCAAGAGTTGGGAAGTTATACTGAAGCTTTACAAAATTCTGGTTAGGTTGTGTATGGAGTATACATTCACCTCTGGTCTCCCTATTAAAGGGTGGATGTGGAGGCTTTGGTGAAGGTGCAGAGGAGTTTTACCAGGATGCTGCCTGGATTAGAGGACATATGCTCTAAGGAGGAGTTGAATAAAGTTGGGTTATTTTCTCTGAAGTGGCAGAGGCTGAAGGAAAATCTGATAGAGTTTACAAAATCATGAGAGGCATTGATAGGATAGACAGAATCTTCTTGCCAGAAATTAAATGCTTTATGCTAGAGGTGTGCATTTAAGGTGAGAAGAAGAAAGTACAAACGAGATGTGAGGAGCAAATTATTTTAGAGAGAAAGAAGTCGGCACATAGAGTGCGCTGCCAGGGATGGTGATGGAGGCTGATATGATAAAGACTCTTAGAATGACACATGATCTTGCAGAGAATAGAGGGATATAGACAATTTACAGGCACAAATTATTAAGTGCCATTCATTGAATTACTATGACACAACGTTATGGGTGAAAGGTTGTGTTCCTGTGCTGTATTGTTCTACACTCAGTAGCCACTTTATTAGGGTCACCAGTTCACCTGTTTATTAATGCAAGCATTTAATCAGCCAAACATGTGGCAGTAACTCAGTGCATGTAAGCATGATGACATGGTCCAGACCAAGAAATATGATCTAAGTGACTTTGACTGTGAAATGATTGTTGGTACCAAATAGTTTGGCTTGAGTATCTCAGGAGCTACATATATTTTGGGATTTTCACAGTCATCAGACTCCAGAGTTTACAGTGAATGGAGCAAAAATCAAACAACCTCCAATCAATGGCAGTTCTGTGGGCAAAACTGGCTTGACAATGAGAGAGGTCAGAGGAGAAAGGCCAGACTGGTTCAAATTGACAGAAAGATGACTAACTCAAATAACCACACATTACAACTGTGGTGTGAAGAAGAACATCTCTCAATGCACAGCATGTCGAACCTTGAAGTCCATCTCATTTGCTTCATCTGCAAAAAACAGAATTTTCCAGTAGTCATTCCTGTTCCGACACATTGGTCTCTTTTACCAGGATGAGGCTGCTTTCAGGAGGAGGAACAATGCCTCATATTTCATCAAGGTAGCCTCCAACCTAATGGTATGAAGATCAATTTCTTCTTCTGGTATTTTTTTCTCTTCTGTCTTCTTTTCCCCACTCTGGCCTCTCACTCTTTCTCCTCACTTGCCTATCACCACCCCCTGGTGCCTCTACTTCTTCACTTTATCCCACTGTCCATTCTCCTCCCCTATCAGATCCCTGCTTCTCCAGCTCTTTACCCACTTGGCTTCACCTATCACCTTCTAGTTTCTTCTCTTTCTCCTCTCACCTTATTCTGGAGTCTTCCCACTTCCTTTACAGTCCTGATAAGGCTTATTTATTTCCACGGATGCTGTCTGATCTGCGGAGTTCCTCCAGAAATTTGTGTGTGTTGAACCTTGAAGTGATTCGGCTATAGCGTCAGAAGACCACGAACATAAACTGAGTGGGCACTTCACTGGGTACAGGAGGTACGTAATAAAGTGGTGACCGAGCGTATGTTCTGTGCAATACAAATTTTTATGTTTGATTTTTATATTCTGTCGATCAGCACAACAAAACTCCTGGCAATTCTCAGCTTCCATTGCACAATGGAATACCTGAGAAGGAAATTACTCATTCCATTCACAACTCATGATCTAACGTGTGGTCAGAACCTTTGAACTTTGAAAGCAGTGATTCTATCTTCAAACACCAATTTTTCCCCTCACTGCATACCTGGTGATGTGAAAAGGCTAAAATGATAGAGGTTGATTTATTTCACTGTGGAATCCTCAATCATCATTCCAGTAATTAAAATAGAACTGAGTCTCAACAGAATTAATCTGCTTTGAGCTGTCAATCTCTCAGCCATTGTCAAGAGGGAGATGGAGTCACTGAGGGAAACACACCAGCAGCCATAGAGAAATTTCATTGAATTACAGCCAGCCACCCTTGTTGTGGTGGGATGTTGAGGGTTTATTCAGCATACACTGTTTCCTTGAATACATTTTGCTCAGTTATGTGCCCAGACAATAAGAGTCATAGCTCTAGTGGGCTGCCAGAAAACTTTCTTGGGGGCAGAAATGGCGAATGCAAGGGGAGCATAATTTTAAGGTGTTTGGAGGAAAGTATGGGGGGATGTCAGAGGTAAGTTTTTAACACAGAGAGTGGTGGGGGCATGGAACGCACTCCCAGGGGTGATGGTAGAGGCATTAGGAACATTTAAAAGACTCTACACACATGGATGAAAAAATGAAGAAGATAAATGGAGGGCTATGTGGGAGGGAAGTGTTGGATTGATCTTGGTGCAGGTTAAAAGGTGGGAACAACATCATGGACCAAAGGCTCCATACTGTGCTGTACTGTTTTATGTTCTACGTCTTGTTTATTAGTCACGAGTGATGGAGGAGTAAATTGGTTTGCTTTTGTGACATTTACTGAGGCACAGTGAAAAACTTCTTTTGTATTCTGTCATCTAAATGAATTCACTAAAACAGGCCATGCTCTTTTCTCACTGCTGCCATCAGGCAGGAGGTACAGGGGCCTTCAGTCCCACCCTCTAGGTTCAGGAACAGTTATTACCCTGGAACCATCAGACTCCTGAACCAGCGTGGATAACTTCACTCATCACAACTCTGAACTGATTCCACGACCTTTCAAGAACTCTACAACTCATACTCTCAGTATTTATTTCTTTGTTTTTCTATTATTTATTTATTTGTGTATTTTTTGTGTTTGCATAATTCATCTTCATTTGCACATTGGTTCTTTTTCAGACTTCATGTGTAGTTTTTCTTTGATCCTATTGTACTTTGTTCTACTGCGAATGTTGGCAAGAAAATTAATCTCAGGGTAGCATATGGTGACATACACATACTTTGATAATAAATTGACTTTGAACTTGGAGGTAGTACAAGGAAAAAACATAACAATGCAGAATGAAGTGTTATAGTGCAGCTCAGGTAGATAGTAAAGGTACAAGATTATGAAGAGAAGATGGTGAGTTGAGGTCAGAAGTCCATTATATCGTACCAAGGAGCTGTTCAAAAGTTTTATAACAGTAAAACTTCTTAAGTAATTATGTGGTGTAAAGGATTAGCAGTTTTGTGGATGACACCAAAATTGGGGCTGTAGTGCACAGTGAGGAAGGTTATCAAAGCAGTATTTGGATCAGGTGGAAAAATGAGCTGAAAATGGCAGATAGAATTTAAATTCAAGTGGGAGGTGTTGCACATTGGGAGGACAAACCAGGATAAGACTTTCACAGTGAATGGTAGGGGACCGAGGAATTAAGTAGAACAGAGGGATCTGGAAATACAGATCCAAAATTTCTTGAAAGTGGCATCACAGGTAGATGGGGTTGTAAGGAAAGCTTTTGGCACATTGGCCTTCATAAATCAGAATGCTGAATACAGGAGTTAGGATATTATGCTGAAGTTGCATAAGACATTAATAAAATCAAATTAGGAGTATTTTTTTAAAGTGCTGCTCATTGACCTACAGGTAAGATATCAATAAGAATGAGAAAGAGAAAATTTTTAAGGATGTTACTGGGACTTGAGGACCTGAGTTTTATGGAAAAGTTGAATAGAACAGAATGTTTCTTTCTGCTGCCTTAACAGTGATAGAGTTCCTCTTGACCTTACCTATTACCCTATGAGTCTCTGCATGTAACACATCATCCTCCGCAACTTCTGCCATCTTTAAAGGGATCGTATCACCATATCTTTACCTCCCCAGTTCTCTCTGCTTTCTGCAGGGATCGCTTCTTCCGTGATCGCCTTGCCCCTTCATCCCTGCCCACTAATCGCCCTCCCAGCACTTATCCCTGCAGGTGGCCGAAGTGCTGCACCTGCCCGTTCACCTGGTCCCTCACCTCTTTTCAGGGCCCAAAACAGCCCTTCCAGATGAGGCAACACTTCACCTGTGAATCTGCTGGTGCTATCTATTGTGTCTGGTGCTCCCAATGCAGTCTCCTCTATATTGATGAGGCCCATTGTAAATAGGGGACTGGATTGATGAGCACCTCAGCTCCATCCACCAGAAGCAGAACTTCCCAGTGACCAAATCTGATTCACATTCCCATTCTGACATGTTGGTCTATGGCCGCCTCTTGTGCCAAAATGAGGCCACTCTCAGGGTGAAACGGCAACATTTTATCTTCTGTTTGGGCTGCGTCCAACCTGATGGCATGAATAGCGATTACTCCTTCTGGTAAAAAAAATTTCTCCTCTCCCCTCTTCTTCTGTTCCCCACTCAGGCCTCATAACTCTTCTCACTTGCCAATCATGTCCACCTGGGTCCCCCCTTTCTTCCCTTTCTCCTATGGTCGACTCTCCTCTCCTCTCAGATTCCTTTCTCTCCAGCCCTTTATCTCCCCTACTTCCTCACTCTCCTTCTCCTCACTCCACCTTTTTTTATACTTCCCCCTTCCTTTCCAGTCCCTATGAAGGGTCTTGGCTCAAAACCTCAACTGTCTATTCATCTCTATAGATGCTGCCTGATTTGCTGAGTTCCTCCAGCATTTTATATGTGTTTCTTTGGATTTCCAGCATCTGCAGACTTTCTCATGCAGTGAAGGAGAATGAGAGGAGATTTGATAGAAATATCCAAAATTATGAGAGTTATACATAGCGTAAATATAAGCAGGTTTTTTTCCGACAGAGCTTGGGTGAGACTAGAGGCTATAGGTTAAGGGTGAAAAGCGAAATATTTAAGGCGAACTTCTTCACACAGTGTGGAATGAATTGCTAGTGAACATGGGTTTGATTGCAACATTTAAAAGAAATTTGGATAGGCACAATAATGGGAGGGTTATGTTGGTCTACGGTCTAAGTGTGAGTCAATGGGACTAGACAGAATATTAGTTCAGCATTGTCTTGATGGGCTGAAGGACTGATTTCTGTTCGGTTGTGTTCTTTATGACTCTATAAGCTCCTTCACCCTGTGGCTGTTTGAATAAGCATACAACATGAGACTTCCATCACGACAAACTGTTTTGCTTCATTAACTTCTTGCTTGGTCAAGCTGTAACCCTTTATCATCAGTTCTGTTTCCAAGAATACCCAAGATAAAATCATCCATCACCCCTGATTTGTCTTTGAGATTGTTTCCAATTTCCAGCACTATTAATCCATCATTCTATTGAGTAGTCATCTTTATCAGACAGCTAATCTTCATTGAAAGGTCCAGTTTCTGTCTATTTCCAGGGGAATGCATGCCCCTGAAAAACTGTCAGACCTCATCTCTGTCGGTGAGTTCTCTGCCCTTGAAATTATCGGGCTGCTGGTGGGGGAGGGGGAGGTGTGGAAGCAGTCTTCAGGTTGGGACATGATGTAAATTGTGCTATTTCAGAAACATAGAAACAGTTTAGGACAGTACTGACACTTCGGCCCTTAATGTACATCTGATGTATCATCCACTGTATCGGTTGCAGAAAAGTTCAGCAGTACTCAAGCTACCAAATTCTGCCAATGGCTCTTGTAAGCTTTACCACTTAGTGCTCACCAACATCTTCTACATTATTAATATATAGCTTTATGTTGATTAGAACATAGAACACTAGAGCACAGTACAGGCACTTTGGCCCATGATGTTGTGCCAACCTCTTAACCTACTCAAAAATCAATCTATTCCTTCTCTTCTTTATAACCCTCCATTTTTCTTTTATCTATGTGCCCATCTGAAAATTGACAAAGTGTCCCTAATAAGACTGCTTCTACCACTACCCCTAACGTATTTACAACTCCCTGGGGGGAAAAAAAACTTACCTCTGATATTCCCCCATACTTTCCCCCGTTTAATATTATGCTCACTGGTATTAGCCGATTCTACCCCGGAAAAAAGATGTCCTCTCCGATCAGATTCCTTCCTCTTCAGCCCTTTACCTTTTCCACCTATCACCTCTCAGCTTCTTACTTCATCCCATCTTCTCCCCACCTGGTCTCACCTATCACCTGCCAGCTTATACTCCTTCTCCTCCACCCCCCACCACCACCCAAACTTCTTATTCTGGCTTCTTCTCTCTTCCTTTCCAACCCTGATGAATCAATCAGGATCGGAATCAGGTTCATTATCATCAGCATGTGATGTGAAATTTGTTAACTTAGCAGCAGCAGTTCAATGCAAATCATAATATAGAAGATAAAAAGTAAAACTAAAAAAATAAGTAATACTATTGTAGCATATGTATGTTGGATAGATTTTAAATCGTGCCAAAACAAAAATAATACATATTTAAAAAGTGAGGTAGTGTTCAAGGTCCATTTAGGAATCAATGGCAGAGAAGAAGAAGCTGTTCCTGAATCACTGAGTGTGTGCCTTCAGGCTTCTGTACCTCCTACCTGATGGTAACAACGAGAAAAGGGTGTTCATTCCCTGGTTGCTGGAGACCCTTAATAATGGATGCTGCCTTTCTGAGACACTGCTCCTTGAATTTGTCCTGGGTACTTTGTAGGCTAGTACCCAAGATGGAGCCGGCTAGATTTACAGCTCTCTGCAGCTTCTTTCCGTCCAGTGCAGTAGCCCCCCCCAATCCCCACCCCCATACCAGACAGTGATGCAGCCTGTCAGAATGCTCTCTACGGTTTACTATATAAGTTTTTGAGTGTTTTTGTTGACATACCAAATCTCTTCAAACTCCTAAAAAAGTACAGTATAGTCGTTGTCCTGCCTTCTTTATCGCTGCATCAAAGTGTTGAGACCAAGGGTCTCAGCCAGAAATATTGACAGTTATTGCTCTTCATATATGCTGCCTGACCTGCTGACTTTCTCCAGCATTTTGTGTGGGTATTCCTTTAGGTTTTTTTTGGTATTTTCTTTTAATCTGATTCTCATTGATATCCTGAACTGAGGCATCTGAATAACCTTACCTGGTGCATCCTTTGGACATACCATGTTAACATGCCCACACTGTCTCTTCAATTGCTGCATATAAATACATTAAATGGAAAAATATTTACACTTTTACCTGAGGTTTATCGTCATTTTCACCTGACATGTAGCATAGCAGTTTGCACAACACTTTACAGCGCCACTGATCATTGATCAGGGTTCAGTTCCCATTGCTATCTGTATGGCATTTGTACATTCTTCCTGTGACCATGTGGGTTTCGTCCAGGTCTCTGGTTTCCTCCCACATTCCAAAGATGTACAGGTTAGGGTTTGTGAGTTGCTATATTGGCACCAGAAACTTGGCTATACTTGTGGGCTGCCCCCAACACTTCCTTAGGCAGTGCCAGGCATTTTCACATGTGATGTATTTCACTGTCTGATTTGATGTGTGTGTGTGATGAATAAAGCTAATGTTTTAAACTTTAATTCTGGAAAATACTCATGTCCAAAGCTGGATAATGTTGATACTTATATTTGGTGCAAAGTAAATCCTTTAACCAAGGCATGATCGTAGTCCTTGTCAGACAGGTTAATCCTCATTACTTACGACATGATTAAACTCATTTTTATATTCATAACGAATCCCTGTTCCCCAAATTACTGGCGCAGTTGAGGTGAAAGAGCTGACTTCTTAAAATCATTTTGCTGACAAGATATTTTGTTGAAGATTGATAATTCTCTACTCCTGTGAAGAGAAGGTAAAAAAGTAAGCTTGGCTTTTTATTTAAAATGGAAATATGAGTTAGAGAAATGAGAATTTTTATATTATACAAAAGATTACAGATGACATTTGATACTATTGTATCATCTCATTCAGATTATACTTTTTTGCCAGAGTGTATTCCTTGGATATGTATTGGTGAAACAAATTAAATGAAAAATTATGTTGAGTGAGCATATTACTTACATTGCTAATTAAATGAACGTGCATTTCAGAAGCTATTAATACACCCTGAATGTGCGTTGAATATTAATGAGATGTGTAATCATATAAGAGATGTTGGAGAATTAATTAGCAGTGATGTCAGTGAATCATGTATTCATGATTCCAGCACAAAGATGGTAAACAAGTCTAATTAAACGTGTGCATTTAAGGGCTTTATGAATATTGAAAACTTGAATGTGGCACACTCATGCTAATTTACTGAGTAGTCATTGATACTAAAATGACAGTCGGCTAATCTTGAGCTATGTTTTTGCCTTTTCCATTTGTGAAGCAGTTAGAAAGGTGCCATCAGTTTCTGAGGATGTTGATCTTGGATCAGAATCATTATCACTAACATACTGTATGTTATGAAATGTATTGTTATGTGCCTTCAGTACAGTGCACAACATAAAGATGTTAGAAACTGCAAGTTACAAAAATAAGTAAGCAATGCAAAAGAGGAATAGTGAATTAGTGTTCATGAATTCACAGAAATCTGATGATGCGGGGGGCAAGAAGCTGTTGCTGAATTATTGAGTGTGGGTCTTCAGGCTCCTGCACCTCCTCCCTTGTGGTAATAATGAAATAGCACATGTCCCAGATGCTGAGGATGTGCAGTGACGGACACTTCCCTCTTGAGACACTGCCTTTTGAAGATGCCCTCGACAGTGGGGAGGGTGATGGAACTGGCAGAGCTTGCAACCACCTGCAGCTTCTTTTGCTCCTGTGCTTCGGAGCCTGCCAACCAAGCAGTGTGTTTTTCATTGCACATTTGTAGAAATTTGCAAGAGTATATGGTAACATAGTGAATTTCTAAACTTCTAATGAAGTATAGCTGCTGTTGTGCCTTCTTCGTGATTGCCAACACTGTCTTGGGATGGTCTTACTGCTTAGACCAACCAGCCTGTTCTGAGGAGGTGGAGGAGTCAGGCAGTCTCTATGGACGGAAAGGGACAATTGATGTTTCGGACTGAGACCATGCCAATGGTCCATTTGGTCATATTTGCCCACATAGGGCAACATGGTAGCATACTGGTTAGTGCAACACTTCACACCACCAGCTGCAAGATCAGGAATCAGTTCTCATCACTGTCTGTAACGAGATTGTGCACTCTCCACATGACAGCATGGGTTTCCTCTGGGTGCTCTGGTTTCTTCCCCCATTCCAAAAGGCATACAGATTAGGATTTAACCCTTACATACTGATGAGTATCCCAAGTGGGGTCAGACCCCACTTGGAGTACTGTACTCAGTTCTGGTTGCCTCACTACAGGAAGGATGTGGAAGCCATAGAAAAGTTGCAGAGGAGATTTACAAGGATGTTGCCTGGATTGGGGAGCATGCCTTATGAGAATAGGTTGAGTGAACTCGGCCTTTTCACCTTGGAGTGACGGAGGATGAGAGGTGACCTGATAGAGGTGTATAAGGTGATGAGAGGCATTGATCCTGTGGATAGTCAGAGGCTTTTTCCCAGGGCTGAAATGGTTGCCACAAGAGGACACAGGTTTAAGGTGCTGCAGAGTAAGTACAGAGATGTCAGGTGTAAGTTTTTTACTCAGAGATGGCGAGTGCGTGGAATGGGCTGCCGGCAACAGTGGTGGAGGTGGATATGATAGGGTCTTTTAAGAGACTTTTGGATAGGTACATGGAGCTTAGAAAAATAGAGGGAATGGGTAAGCCTAGTAATTTCTAAGGTAGGGATATGTTCAGCACAACTTTGTGGGCCAAAGGGCCTGTATTGTGCTGTAGGTTTTCTATGTTTCTATACCTTCACAGTATGGTCCGGGTCGACCCAAGAATCCCCTCATAACAAGTGTCTATACTAAATTTTGAACCACAGATCTATTTAGAATGTTTCAATAGCCTTTCTGACATTAATAAATGGGTGATTAATCCTTAATTAATGTTTCAGAGATCTAAAATCTATTTCAATAGATACAGGTCAAATTTGACCCTGAACAGCCTCAATGTACAAAAATTTGTAGCACCCGTACAAAGGTATAAAATTTTTTAAATATTTTCATTTTTGTGCATTTTGGGTCACTTTAGGAAAAGTCATCAAATTTTATCAAAAAAGATGGCATTTAGGGTTCTTTTACTGCTGTCAAATGTCAAAACGGGTCAAATTTGACCTGAACAGTATATAAGGGTTAATAAGTTGTGGGCATGTTGTGTTGATGCTGGAAGCATGATGAGACTTGCAGACTGCCTGCAGCATATCTCCGGACTCTGTTGGTCGTTGCTTTATATGATGCATTTATATAATGCTTCAATGTTTCAAAATGCAGGATTTCAGATTGTGTAATGTCATTTCTAGTACACAAGTACAGAGTATTTGTTACTCTGGATGTGATACTGCGCAAAAAAAAAAGATTAAAAACACACAATATTCACACAAACACATGTCCCCAAAACATCCTGGGACTGTTATTTGTTGACACAAATGACGCATTTCACTGTATATTTTGATGTTTTGATGCACTGTATATGTGACAAATTAAGCTAATCTTTAATATTTTCTATCTTTACTATTCTGAAAGTGCTTTTTCTAAACATCAGCAAGTTCAGGACAAAAAAATTGACACATGATTACTAGTACAGCTCTTCAATTTAATCCAAGTTTAAAGATCAATTTAAGATAGAAAATTCGCAATTCAGCCGTAGATGTGAAATGTGTTGGAGTGGTAATAATCTGATCAATATTGTGTGAACAGCCTTAACTGCACACTCAATCAGAGACAAGAATCACTTGCCTTGAATGTCCTGTTAAATTACCAGTATCTCACAGTTTTTGTCAAAGTTGAGTTTATTGTCATATACACAAATACATGTATACACAAGTGCAATGAAAAACTTAATTGCAGCAGCACAGGCACAAAATGCACACAATTTTTACAAGAGAATTCAATTAAAACAAAAGCAAAAGTAAGAAAAAGTTCATTATAGTAAAAAAGTAAGTCAATTTTGATGCCAGTAAATTAAAATATGACATTTGACTTACTATGTTGTACTTCAATCTTTTGCTACAGATTAAAACAAAATAAACTTTCTGACATTCTCTGTGTAATCAGGAGATCCTAATTCATGGCTGGCTTTTTATAAATTTCATTGTTAGCTGAAGTTCATGTGCATTTGACATTTTGATTCTGTTCATTTCAGTTTAATATTCTTCCATAAACATTAAACTTGATTTTGTGTTGGTCTCAGGGGGAGAGCACTGTTAAAGTGTGGTGCAGTCCTTGATCAGACATGCATCCCTTTACTCCAATGCTCAAACATAAATCCACTAGCTATCTATTGAATTAGAGTCACAGAATCATACAGCATAGAAACAGGCCATTTGGCCCAACTCATTCATGTTGACCAAATTGCCTGCCTGAATTAGTTGCTGGCATTTGAAATATGTCCCTCTAAACCTTTCCTAATCCATCTGTCTGTGCATATAAAAACTATATTTGTACCTGTCTCTATCAGTTCTTCTGGCTGTTCATTTCATAGACCACACTTTATGTCAAAAAACTTGCCCCACAGGTCCCTTTTAAATCTTGCCCCTCTCACCTGAAATCCATACTATCTAGCTTCAGGCTCCTCTCCCCAGGGGAAAAGACTGTGATCATATAGTATTAATGGGAAGACTCTTGGCAGCGTGGAGGATCAGAGGGCTCTTGGGGTTCGAGTCCATAGGACGTTCAAAGCAGCTGTGCAGGTTGACTCTGTGGTTAAGAAGGCATATAGTGCATTTGGCCTTCAGCAATCATGGGATTAAGTTTAGGAGCCGAGAGGTAATGTTGCAGCTATATAGGACACTGGTCAGACCCCACTTGGAGTACTGTGCTCAGTTCTGGTCACCTCACTATAGGAAGGATGTGGAAACCATAGAAAGGGTGCAGAGGAGATTTACAAGGATGTTGCCTGGATTGGGGAGCATCCCTTATGAGAAGAGGTTGAGGGAAGTCAGAAGTCTAACAAGTCAGTTAGAACTTAGGAATCAGCCAGTCAGGATTGTGGGATGTGAGAGAAGGTTCTAGAGAGCTGTGGGGAAGCTTTCTGAAGGACTTTAGTCTGGTTTGGAGTCTTTTGGCAGGAGCTGCGGAATGGGACAGAAGGGAATATCTGCAGAATGCCATTGGAAAACGAGTCCCCGTAGTCCACAATACACAGAATACTGTGTATTCTCCGTGTTTATCCTGCCCTGAGTTCACTTATCAAAGTGCAACCCCTCATATTTGTCCAAAGTAAATTCCATCTTGCCATTTTATGCCCCATATAACAAAGGTCTAGATATTTCTTTTTCACCCAAATGATTTGCCATGTTACTGACACTCCAACAAACTTCCACAGATGTACTGTTAAAAGCATCCTGACTTTTTGCCTCATGGTCTGGTACAGCGATTTTAATGCGCAGGAATGTAAGAAGCTGCAGAGAGTCATAAACATTGCTGAATTCATCACAGGCACATCCCTCCCCACCATCAGCAGTACCTGCATGAAGTACCTCCTCAAGAAGGCAACACCCATTACTAATGATCCCCACCATCTGAGCCCTGCCATCTTCTCACAGCTCCCATTGGGCAGGAGGTGTAGAAACCTCAACACACTTTACAGAATATAAATAAAGAACAGTTGGGAGTGATGGCCAAAATATTGGTTAAGTTCAAGATGAAGTTTACGGTAATTGTCATTACACTACATACATGAATACAGCCAAATGAAGCAGTGTTTCTCCAAAGCCAGGGTGAAAAACACAGTACCAACATTTACAAACTGCGCAAAGTGCATATAACACATATAATTAAAATAGAGAAATGTACAGTCACAAAAAATAACAATAGTAGTAATAAACATGATATAGCCCAAGTCCCTGAGTGTCATGGCCTACAGATTGATGGTGCATAGCTTTTGTCCTGGAGCCAGGTTTCCTGCAAGAATGTGTAACAGTTCCTCTTCTTGCAATGGTGCACCCACGGAGGAAGGGAATCCATCTTATTGTCCCCCAAGTGAACACAGAGTGGAGGGCCCGGCCCCCAACTCAGCATGGATACAAAGAAGTCGGTCTCCAGTGGTAACTTAAGGGAGAACGGGTTCAAAAACAGTTACTTCCCTTCAATCATTCAGTTCTTGAACCAGCTGCATAACCATTAATCATTAACACAGTACAGGAACACTGTGACCACTTTGCCCTGCAATAGACTTTCTTTTGTTCCAATTGCTGGAGGATAGGCGAGGGGGTGGAGGGAAATGTCAAAAGTAGTTTTTTTACACAGAGTGATGGGTGCATGGAACCTGTTGCCAGGGTAGTGGTGGACACCAGCACTTTAGGGACATTTAAGAGACTCTTAGATAGGCTGATAGGTAAAAGAAAAATGGAGAGTTAAGTGCAAGGGAAGCGTTAAATTGACCTTTGAGTAGGCTATTGTGGGCTGAAGGGCCTATACCCTACTGTACTGTTCTAGGTTCTTTGTTCTTTCTTCTTTCATGCAGCCTGTAATGCTGCTGCAAGTAAGTTTTTATTGCACCTGTGCAGATGACAATAAGCTCAACTTTGACTTCAAAAGGGCCAGACTGCAGTCCAAGTCCGACTGATCTGTGCCATTGCCCACTTTCCTCTTCAGTCCTCATATTCTATGATCTCTAATCCTCTCTGCGTTCAACATACTCAGGAATGGACACACCACAGCTCTCTGTGAACAGAGCATTTCAATGATGTACAAACCCCTGTACATACATGTACTTGTGCATCTGGCAATGACCTCGAAGCATAAATCTAAATCATCAATAAATGAATAAAATTTCTGAAGCTAGTTTTTTGATTGGCTGATATATCAATGACCGTATCTGATGCTTTTTGATCAGTTCCCCAAGCATGAAAAGATTAGTACCCACGTTCAGTTGGGTAGATAAGCTATTTTTTCCCCTTCAAGGTATCACTACAAGCTGAAACTTTTGATCAATATTTTGGCACCACTCCCAACAGTTTTTCATGTGACTCTGGTAACATGTGGCAAGGCACTGGATTCAAGGTTGTTTAATGTCTTTTCTAGTACATAATTGTAAAGGAGGATGATGCAATTGTTACTCCAGACCTGATGCAACACAAAGAAAAACACAATAAGATAAAAAACACACAATAAATACAAATATATAAAATAGCCATTGTACATAGCTCGATTGTAAGTTCATGAAGTGACAATATGCACAGAAGTGCCTGTACATAAGGCGATTCTGACAGGAAATGATAAAGTAACGATGATTGGGTGTGTGGAGGGGTGGATTAGTGTTGATCAGCCTGAACTTTTTTAATCTGGTGGTCCTGGTGTGGATGCTACACAGGCTCCTCCCTGATGGGAGTGGGACAAACAGTCCATGAGCAGGGTCAGTGGCATCCTTCATGATGTTAGTGGCCCTTTTCTGGCACTGTTTTGTGACATTATTGGCCAACACACTTCAACAAGACTGGTCCTGATGTCCTGATGAAGGATCTCAGCCTGAAAAGTCATTGTTCATTCTTTTCTACAGATGCTGCCTGATCAGCATATTTATGCATGTTACTCTGGATTTCCAGCATTTGCAGAATTTCTGTGTTTATACTTGGAGTGGCTGGACTAGTTTGCATATCATGAGGTAGTGTTTTCACAAAGATGTAGCATAACAACCCTTTGTTATAATCATAATTTCAGAACATGTAACCAGGATATCTAGGTCAAAGTTTAAATATGTGTATTGCTTTAGTAATTATTTTCCAAAAGCCATTACTTTGACATTGACATAGCTTCCTCTCAGAGCAAAAATGTCATTGTTCCTTCAACTCATTTCTACCAATTATGTTTCTGTCCTGATCATTCTACAATGATTTCTCTTTGGTCAAATTTTATTCCAATAGGTTAACAGCAGTTGTGGATGTATTTCAGAACACTTTTTTTTAACCTGACCTCTCATCTCAGCCTCTGTCATTCCTTCTCCCCTCCATCCTCTCAAGAAAAGGGAAGCCTTGGCCAAGAATAACAATGCCTCACCACTTTCTTTTAACATCCTTTTGTCTTTTTCTCTAATTTCCAGAGGTACCATTGAATTTAGTCCTTCATTGCTGGAGAATCCAAGATAAAATATAAAACATTACAGCACAGTACAGGCCCTTTGTCCAACGACGTTGTGCGACCTTTTAACCAACTCTAAGATTAATCTAATCCTTCCCTCTCATGTAGCCCTTCATTTTTCTATCATCTATGTGCCTATCTAAGAGTTTCTTAATTGCTCATAATATATCTGTCTCTACCAACACCTCTAGCAGAGTGTTCCACACACCAACTACTCTGTGTAAAGAACTTTGACATCCCCCTATACTTCTATCCCACTGTTAATAGATCATTGAATGATCCCCAGTATGATAAAATGAACTATTGCCCTCAAAATTCACCTCATTATAATTTTGCACTTTATTGTTTACCTACCCTGCACTTTTCAGTAGCTTTTACACTTTATTCTGCATTGCTATTGTTTTGCCTTGTTCTATCTCAAAGCACCGCGTAATGACGTGATTTGTATGAATAGTATGCAAGACAGGTTTTTCACTGAATCTTGGTTCATGTGACAATAATAAACTGATTCCAATACTAATAAAGATCTTATGAAGAGATTTGCAGAAAGAGTGAGAAAATTGGAGTGAGCAAGACAGTTGAAAAATAAAGAAGTGCACTTATATTCTTCTGACTGAAAAGTTATTTGGGATTGATGACAAAATCTGGATCGGAGGCTCCATTGTGAGATGCTTACAGTAATCCTTTGTAGGCTTAGTTGTTTGAATGTTTAATCTGTGTTGCAGCGTGCACATGAAACCTTTGCCCATTAAGATCAGTGTGCAACAGAACTCAACTAAAAAGAAAACTATGCATGGCCGCACATAATTCATTACAAATCTTCAAGAGCGGGGCTGATCTCAGAATTTGAGGCTGGGTGCAAGTGCCATATGTTGGTATTACAGAAGAAGGAAAGCATAAGCTAATCATATTCTATCTGGGTAGCCTCCAACGTAATGGTCTGAACATCGACTTCTTTAACTTTCGGTAATTCCTCCCCCTTCCTCTTTGCTCTTCTGCTATTCTCCACTCTGGCTTACCTCTTTTCTTCTTCTTACCAGCTTATCACTTCCCCCTTGTGCCCCTCCTCATTCCCTTTCTCCCATAGTCCACTTCCCTCTCCAATCAGATTTCTATGACTTCAGCACTTTACCTTTTCCACCTATCACCTTCCAGCTTCACACTTCATCCACCTACCTTCCCCCTCACTTACCACCTTCCAGCTTGTATTCATTTCATTCCTCTATCTTCTTATTCTGGCTTCTTCACCCTTCCTTTCCAGCCCTGATGAAGGGTCTCGGCCTGAAATATCACCCTTCCATAGGTGCTGCTGATCTGCTGAGTTCCGCCAACATCTTCTATGTGTTACTCTTTACTTCCAGCATCTGCAGAATCTCTTGTGTTCATAAAAATAAAAAAACTACTGCCACAATTTTGTCCCTGACAGTTTCAGATTCTTTTGAGCTTCACGGCAAGGAGACAATTTATACTTTTTCTTGAAAAATGGAAGAGAAGGCAATGCTTTCTGACAAACTTTATTGCTTCCAGAATGGGCTACCAATTGCTGTTTGCTGAGACACTGGAGATTTTCATTTGTAATAAGTCTTGCAGCTCCAGACATAGATTCTAAAATGTTCGTTACCATCAGGGGAACTGAGGAAAGGAAAGTTGGCAGCTAATACTTTTGCAAGCATTTAACGCTAGTAACCAGAGACAGATTCCTCCCCTGTACCATTGGAATAAGTTCAGCCCAAACTTCTAAAAACACATTGCATGCCAATAGATAATTTGCTCAATCTTCACATATCCCTTTCATTTGATAAGGTAATTCAGTTTTAAATTTTGGCTTGAAGAGAAATTTTTTCAGACACTTGTGGATGAATGTAAAACATTCTACTTACAGCATATAGACGTCTTTGTCACTGACTAAATGTGATCCCATTAGTTTCACAGTTATTAATGTTTAACCTTTTTCCTGTTGAAAGTGACAACAGAATGTAAAATTGTTGCTGTGGAAATTTTTTTTTTACACAGTTCTGAAAAAACCTCATTTACACTGATCTGGAGAAATACTATTTTACACTGATTTGGGAAAATTATTTTTTTTACACTCATTTTAACAGAGCAGTTTCACAAAATGCATACCAATTACAGTCATTACTTCCTGCATTTGGCATAAGACTAGATGTCAAGTGAGGTCATATAGATGGGGCGTGGGTGGTGCAATAGGTCTATGGGCTGATTGAGCTTGGCCGACAGGCAGAACAAACTGAATGGGTGAAATAGTAATAAGAGCTACACCCATGATGGACTGAGGTATATCATTCCTTTTTGTAGACTTTTTCATTCAAGGGCACTGTTTATTTTCCATAGCAGATGGTGATGCAACCAGTCAGTATATTCTGCATCACATGTTTATATAAGTTTGTCAAAGTTTTAGATGACATACTGAATCTTTGCAAACTTCTGAGAAAGTAGAGGTGCTGCTGTGCTTTCTTTGCAATGGTACTTGCATGCTGAATCCAGGACAAACCCTCTGAAATGATAATGCCAAAGAAAGTAAAGTTGTTGATCTTCTCCATCTCAGATCCCTTAAAGAGGACTCATGGACCTCTGGTTTGCTCCTCCTAAAATCAATCAGCTCCTTGTTCTTGATGACATTGAGTGAGAGGTTACTCTTTTGGTACCACTTAGCCAGATTTCCAATCTCCTTCCTGTATGCTGATTCCTCACCACCTCTGATTCGGCCAAAAACAGTGGTGATGTCAAAAAACTTAAGTATACTACTGGAGCTATGCTTAGCCTCACAATCATAATTATAAAGCAAGCAGAGCAGGGGGCTAAGTACATAGCCTTGTAGTGCACATGTGCTGATCGAGATTGTGGAGGAGATATTGTTTCCAATCCAAACTGACTGGAGTCGGCAACTGAGGAAATTAAGGATCCAGGTGCACAAGGATGCATTAATTAGTTTTAAGGGAATGATAGTATTGAATGCCAAGCTGTAGTTGATGACCAGTATCATGAAATCTGCATCTGCACTGTTCAGATGTTTCAGCATTGAGCTGTGAGCCAATGAAATGGCATCTGCTGTTAACCTGTTGTGACAATAGACAAATCGGAGTGAATCCAAGTCGCTCCTTAGACCACGTATGCTTCCGTCACCAGCTTCTCAAAACACTTCATCAGTGTGGATGTAAGTGCTGCTGGACAATATTCTTTGAGGCAGTTACCACATTCTTCTTAGGCACTGGTATAAGTGAAGCCTGCTTAAAGCCTCTTACTGCTGACACAAGAAGTTAAAGATATCAATGAACACTCCTGTCAGCTGATCAGCATAGGTCTTCAGTACCCTGTCTAGGCCAAATGGTTTCCATGGGTTTCAGAGACTGAAATCACAGGGCCATCAGGGGCTGGGGAAGTTCATGAAGGTGCCTCCGTGTTTTGTTGGTCAAACTAAGCATAAAAGCCATTGAGCTCATCTGGGAGTGAAACCTTGTTATCACAGATTTTGCTTGGTTTTACTTTGCAGGATGTGATAGCATTCAGCCAGAGCTGTCGAGCAGGGTTCTGTGATTTCAGTTTGGTACGGAACTGCCACTTCACATGTGAGATAGCTTCCTGGAGGTCGTACCTGGACCTCGTGCATTTTACTTGGTCATCAGTCCTGAAGGTCACTGATCTGGCCCTCAGCAGACTGTGGAATTCTTTGTTCATCCAGGGTTTCTGGTTGGGGAAGACTCTATATGATTTTGTGGAGAGACACTCATCTATGACTGACTTTATAAAGTTTGTGACAACCAGGGCGTGTTTGTTCAGATCCTCTGATGAGTCTTTCAACACAGCCCAGTCCAATGCAGTCCTGCAGTGGCTCATTTGCTTTCTGAGACCACAATTGCTTGTCCTTAGTTGATGTGATAATTGCATTAATGAGCAGCTGTACAGGAGTACCTAAAAAAAAAAAGTGGCCACTGAGTGTAAATATAGTCAACAAGTGAGGTCATGTACATGGGATAATGTGTGTGGCAACTTCTGACTGAATTTGGCTGCTTGGCGGGGCAAACTAAATGGGCGGTTCTTGTCCTGTGGCTTTTTGATTAAGTTTATAAATTCCAGAGAGCAACGATTAAGCTGTTCCACTGAGGTTGGGTTCCTCTGCTGAGGTTGGCTGAGATTAGAACTGGAGGTCATAGGTTAAGTGTTAAAGTTGAAATATTTAAGAGTAACCTGAATGAGTGGTGAGAGTCCAGAACAAGCTGCTAGTGGAAATGGTGGATGTGGACTCATTTGCAGCATTTGAGAGAAGTTTGGATAAGTACATGGATGGGAAGGGTTTAGGAGAAACCATACAGATGTTGGTCGATTATATTAGGCAGTATAACAATCTGGCATGGGCCAAATGGCTGAAGGACCAATTTCTGTATTGTGCTGCTCTATGACTCAAGAAGGGAGGAAGGCATAATAAAGGAAATTATAGGCCAGTTAGCCTGACCTCAGAAGTTGGGAGGATGTTGGAGTCGATTGTTAAGGATGAGGTGTCAGAGTACTTGGAGGCATATATGACAAAATAGACCAAAATCTGCATGGTTTCCTTAAGGGAAAATATTACCTGACAAATATGTTGGAATTCTTTGAGGAAATAACAAGCAGGATAGACATAGGAGAATTGGTGGATGTTGTGTACATGGATTTTCAGAAGGTCTGTGACAAGGTGCCATACATGAAACTACTTAACAAGATAAGAGCCTATGGTATTACAGGAATGATACTGGCATGGATAGAGGATTGCCTGATTGGGAGGAGGCAAAGAGTGGGACTAGCTGGCTGGTGGTGTAATGGCATTCGGACTGGACATTGAGGCGAGTAGTCTCAGGTTCGAATCCTGCTAGTTCCTTGCACACTTTCTATCTGTGGTGTGCTGAGCTTTGAGCTAACAACTTGGCTTTGTGGAAAAAAAACAGACAAAAATGCTAAAGAAATGGCAAGGTTGCCATTGAATGCGCCACAAGGCATGGAAAGGAATGACAACAACAACAAAGAGTGGAAATGAAGGGAGCCTTGTCTGGTTGGCTGCTGGTAATTAGTGGTGTTCCACAGGGGTTGCTGTTGAGACTGTTTCTTTTTACATGACACAGAATTTGTGGCCAAATTTGTAGATGATACTAAGATATTTCTATGGGCAGGTAGTGTTCAGGAATCGGGGGATTTCCAGAATAACTTAGATAGATTAGGAGAATGGGCAAAGAAGTGGAAGATGGAATACAGTACTGGGAAGAGTGTGGTCATGCACTTGGTGGATGGAACAAAAGTGTAGATGATTTTCTAAATGGAGAGAAAATTCAAAAATCTGAGGTGCAAAGGGACATGGGAGTCCTCATGCAGGATTCCCTAAAGATTAACTTGCTGGTTGAGTCAGTGGTAAGGAAGGCAAATGCAATGTTAGCATTCATTTCAAGAGGACTAGAATATAAAAAGAAGAATGTATTGCTGAGACTTTATAAGACATTGATGAGTTCTCTCCTGGAGTATTGTGAGCAGGCTTAGGCCCCTTTTTTAAGAAAGAATGTGTTGACATTGGAGGGGTTTCAGAAGAGGTTCATGAGAATGATTTTAGGAATGAAAAGATTATTATATGAGGAGTATTTAATGGGTCTGGGCCTGTGCTCACTGGAATTTAGAAGAATGAGGGAGGATCTCATTGAAATCTATTGAATGTTCAAAGGCATAGGTAGAGTGAAAAGGGAAAGAATCTTTCCTGTAGTGGAGGAGTCTAGGATGAGAGGGCATAGTCTCAGAATAGAGGGATGTTTATCTACAATGGAGATTAGGAGGTGAATCTGTGGAAATCATTGCCACAGGCAGCTCTTAAGGTCTTGGATGTATTTAAGATGGGGTTTGATAGGTTCTTGATAGCCTGGGCATGAAAGGTTATAAGGAAGAAGGTAGGAGTATGGGGTTGAGAAGGAAAGTGGATCCGTCTTGATGAAATAGACAATAGACAATAGGTGCAGAAGTAGACCATTCGGCCCTTCGAGCCTGCACTGTCATTCTGAGATCATGGCTGATCATCTACTATCAATACCCGGTTCCTGCCTTGTCCCCATATCCCTTGATTCCCCTATCCATAAGATACCTATTTGGCTCCTTCTTGAAAGCATCCAGAGAATTGGCCTCCACTGCCTTCTGAGGCAGTGCATTCCACACCCCCACAACTCTCTGGGAGAAGAAGGTTTTCCTTAACTCTGTCCTAAATGACCTACCCCTTATTCTTAAACCATGCCCTCTGGTACTGGACTCTCCCAGCACCTGGAACATATTTCCTGCCTCTATCTTGTCCAATCCCTTAATAATCTTATATGTTGCAATCAGATCCCCTCTCAATCTCCTTAATTCCAGCGTGTACAAGCCCAGTATCTCTAACTTCTCTGCTTAAGACAGTCCGGACATCCCAGGAATTAACCTTGTGAATCTACGCTGCACTTCCTCTACAGCCAGGATGTCCTTCTTTAACCCTGGAGACCAAAACTGTACACAATACTCCAGGTGTGGTCTCACCAGGGCTCTGTACAAATGCAAGAGGATTTCCTTGCTCTTGTACTCAGTTCCCTTTGTAATAAAGGCCAACATTCCATTAGCCTTCTTTACTGCCTGCTGCACTTCTCATTCACCTTCAGTGACTGATGAACAAGGACTCCTAGATCTCTTTGTATTTCTCTCTTACCTAACTCTACACCATTCAGATAATAATCTGCCTTCCTGTTCTTACTCCCAAAGTGGATAACCTCACACTTATTCACATTAAATGTCATCTGCCAAGTATCTGCCCACTCACCCAGCCTATCCAAGTCACCCTGAATTCTCCTAACATCCTCATCACATGTCACACTGCCACCCAGCTTAGTATTATCAGCAAATTTGCTGATGTTATTCTCAATGCCTTCATCTAAACCATTGATGTAAATCGTAAACAGCTGTGGTCCCAATACCGAGCCCTGTGGCACCCCACTAGTCACTACCTGCCATTCTGAGAAACACCCATTCACCACTACCCTTTGCTTTCTATCTGCCAACCAGTTTTCTATGCATGTCAATATCTTCCCCCCAATGCCATGAGCTCTGACTCAATGGGCTGAATGTCCTGAATTCTTCTCCTATCTCTTATGGTCTTATGGACTCCATAAGAGAATTCATTCTCATTTCTGGGGTGGAGTTAACTTAATTTTGACAGGTTAAAAATTCTGGTGAGGGTGGTAAAGAATCCAATTTCACACCTCAAAGTCAAAGTCTAGCTTATCGTACAGATGCAATTAAAACCTTGCAGCAGCATCACAGGCACACAGCATCAGTTCAGCAGCATTCACAAGAAAAACATAAAGTACACACAATCTTTACAAGGAACCCAATTAGAACAAAATTACAAATTCCACAATAGTGCAAAGTAACAGAAATGATCATATTGTTGCTGAACTATGGTGATTAGGGTCATGCTGGGTTGGTTTAAGAACTGAATGGTTGATTGGAAGTAGCTGTTCTTAAAACTGGTGGTTTGGGACTTCAGGCTTCTGTATCTACTGCCCAATGGAAGCTGTGAGAAAATGGCATGGCCCAGATGGTGGGGATCTTTGATGATCAATGTTGGTTGTGACTTAAGGAACAAATGGTTGGTGGAAAGAGGTCCAACAGTTCATTATTAAAGTTTAGCAACTGGGATCACTTGTGTCCGGAGAGGTTTCCTTGCAAATCAGTGCAAACAGGACCTGGGGTTTCATATTACAGTTCTAAAATCATTGGTGAGACCGCATATACAGTGTGTGGTTTTAGTCATTGGAAGGCTGTCAGTAAGTTGGAAAGGCTGCAGAGAAGGTTCACAAGGATGTTTCTGGGATGCCTTTGCATAGCCCTTGACTCCCTTGTAGTTGCCTCCCTGCCATTGCTGACCCTACTGTCATACTCTCTCATGGAGAAAGATACACTAGATGGGTCAAAGGGCCTGTTTCTGTGCTGTAGTATTCTGTATAATATATTCTGTGAGAAAAGATTCCTCTTTAGCTCCACTTCAAATGGGTGACCCTAGTTCTAGTTACTGCCAACTTGTTCCCTGTAGTGTATGAGCCCAGGGCCTTACCTTTATAGACCACAGAACATGGAACAGTACAGCACAGAACAGGCCCTTCACTGCATGATATTGTGCCAGTTTTTAACCTACTCCAAGGTCAACCTGACCATTTCCTTCGATGTAGCCCTCCATTTTTCTATCATCCATATGTCTATCTGAGAGTTTCTTAAATGACCCTAATGTATTTGCCTCTAACCCCCAACCATGATAGGTTGTTCTACACACCCGCACTCTGTGTAAAATACCTACCTCTGACATCCTCTATACTTTCCTCTAATCATTTAAGATGATATCCCCTTGCATTAGATATTTCCACCCTGGGAAAAAGTCTCTGACTGTCCACTTAATCAACGCTTCTTATCACTTTTCAAGTCACCTTTCACCCTCCTTCACTCCAAAGCAATAGGACCTGGCTCGCTCATTCTATCCTCATACGACATGCTCGCTAATCCAGGCAGCATCCAGATCTACCTCCTTTAATATCTACACAGCCTCTGAACAAGGGAAACATTGAAAATTTGGTCATTTCTGCTTTCCAAGATTCAAAATTCAAGTCTGTTCATTGTTATTCTTCAGTACTTACTTGCTGAAGCCCATCACTGCTACTAAGGCATAGGTCGCCAACAGTGGCCCACCAGAGTTCTCTGTCCCTGGCCAGTCTTTCACATTGTCTCCCGGTGTAGCCCATCTTCTTGGTGCGTCCTTCCCCTCCCTGGGATGAGGTCTTTGGAGCCTCTGGAGGTGTTTCTGTAGCACTGGGTTTTATGGGATGGGGTTACTAGCCCCATGTCCATTCCTTCTCCTTTTGCATCTGGGCTTTGGACCATCGACAGCAAAGTTCATTCTTCAGTACACAAGAACGAAATCATTCTTACTCTAGATCCAAAGCAGCATAAAAAACACAATCGGCATAAAGAACAAAAGAAATGTAAATATAAAAGCAATCCTATAAAACACAATGTACAACTAACTATTCAGTCTGGCTGTACAGTATTTGCATAATATTATCTTATATACGTAACTAATTGTATATACATAGAGTAACGCTAGCTAGGTGCAAGAGTATCTGAACATAAGGTGATGCTGACAGGAAGTGATAAAGTGGTTCTTGGCAAGAGGAGCTCTCCTAGGTATCAGTAGGGCATCTGAAAACACAGTAGGACAGTGACTGCGTTGGTGTAGTTATGAAGTCTGGAGTGTAAGTGTAAAGAGGCAGTGTACGAGGGAGATGAGAGATGCTGAGAGACTGTGGAGAGGAGTATCTGATGTGTCTCTGAGAAGGCTAAAATATAAAAACAGCATTGTCATGCTTTATAAGGCATTGGTCAGATCACACTTGATGTATTGTGAATATTTGGGGCTTTTATCTAATGCTGACATAGGAGAGAGTCCAGAGGAAGTCATGACAATGAATGCAGGAATGAAAGGGTTAATGTATGAGGAACATTTGATGGCTGAAAAATGAGGGGGTGGGGTTCTCACTGATACCTACCTGCAGGGCATATGACCACACAGCAGCACAGTGACGGTGTCAGGGGAGGCATGAGGGGTAGAGCACAAGTGTAAAGAGGCTTTTCTCTGGCACCTCTCTGTATACCTGTCCTCAGTGGTGTGTAGGCTGGTGCCAGAGATGTATTGGGCAGTTTTAACTACTGTTGTAGAGCCCTCCTGTCTGCCTCAGTTTCTGTGCCATTTCGTGATGCAGCATGTTAAGATGCTTTTAACTGCTCACGTGTAGAAGGTTATAGGCATCGATGTGCAGAGACCAGTTCCCTTTAGCCTCCTCAGAAAGTGGAAGCATGGGTGAGCAAAGAGTTCGTCTTCATATGTTATAGAGAAAGCTCTTGAACATCCAGCTAGCTTTGAATCTTTATGTCTGTCAGCTTAGGTCTATTACTTCATTTCATTTCAATTTACTTGACCTAATTTCATTTTGCCTTCCATCTGTAGTCTTGATTGTATATCAATCTGTAAGTTAATGATGCACTAAGGATACAGGGACTAGCGAGCAGTTGTAGACCAGACCTGAGTAGGACCCATTTATTTTTACTACAGTGTATTAGAAAGCAGATCATAAAAGCAACATTCATCATAACAAATACAACTTTTCTTTCATTCACATGAGCTAGTAAATTATTTTTTTCAAGAGGCAATTTTAAAATTAAATTAACAGCTCGAATAAAAGATTGAGAAAACTTTGGTCATTCAGAACAGTAAATCAACTTAAAATTATCCATTTGTGAATGAGTCAACCAACTAAAATGTGGATTTAAAATTATATTGCAGATTACCAGTGTAAAGATAGACAAACTATTCCAACTAACATGTCACTTTCCATTCTTCCTCTATTTCTGGTGAAGATATTTAAAGTGAGGTAATTCATGCCTCCCCTACAATGCAACAGAGATTTTAAATTAACACAAATAATACAAGAAATTGCGTCTCACTTGTACGGTTTATGCATTTTTTTTTACGATTTTGTCAACCAGTTCTCAAAATTAAGCTGTCATTATTTATAAAGAAGAGATATGTAATGCACATGAGATCTTTAAGATGCAGAAAATGGAGAGGCCCAAAAACAGGCAATTCATTAAAATGAGAATTTCATAGATGATCTCATAACCCTCTGATTCACTTTTTGTTTGAAGCTCTTTTAATTGATCTGGAAAATCAATTAACTCATAGTAGTGTAATCATTAAAGTCGAGTATGATGCCCTCCTAAGAGTTTGTCTTTTGGAGGGTCCTCTCATGGCTGTAAAGGGTGATATGGGATCCACATATTCTGGGGCAGTGTGGGCTAGAGAAATGGTGGCTGTGGCTAGTGGTTTTGTCTACTGGTTGTTCATTCTCTCCTTTCACAGCTGCTGTTTTTTTCTCTGTAGCACAGCAAGGCTCCCATTTGAACAAATTTCCTCCAGGTATATCTCTTAAGGGCAATAACCTGTTTTTCCAGTTTTAAATGTGTTGAATTTCTTCAGGCTGAGTTTGCTGTTACCTTTGAAATTTTTCCTTAGTCCACCAGGGTCTTCATTAAAATAGGAGTAGGGGATCTGTTTGGGGAGGCATGAACAAGGCATCAAGATGACATGACCTATCCACTGGAGTTGGTGTTGTTTTACCATTTTGGAGATGCTGTTCATGTTGGCCTGCTCCAGTGTTAACATGTCAGTCCTTCCAGCTGATCATCAAAATCTTTTGTAAGGATCTGTAGACCCAGAATGGAAAATGGAAGAAGAGAGAGGGGTAAGTGAGGGGGGGAGGGAGAACTTGATGAGAAATTGATGTTCATGCCATCTATTTGGAGACCACCCTGACAAAATATGAGTTGTTCTCCTCCTACCTGACAGCAGCTTCATTGTAACTGTAATGTTACTAAAACTTTACAATGTAGTTAAAGCTGTTTGAAAAGGTTCATGATGATGACCGAAATACAAACATTTGTAGTAGCAACTCCAGGCTGCAGTATTTAATCTGATGTCCAATATTCTTTACTAATCTCTGCTCTCTATCATGTACCAAAACCCATTGACCTGAAGTTAATTAGGGAACTCTCCTTTCCCTGCAGACAAAGCATAGCATTGATCTGAGCACCAGCACTTAACTGATCACTGAATCCATACTCCATGCATCCTCAGCCTCAGATTCCAGCTTCCTGAAAAAAACCAGTACCCACCTCAGTTGCTGCACTCTCTGTTGTGTGCAACATGGACATCGTGGGCAGAATCCTCCCACCTTCAGTAGGAGCCACAAGAAGGGAGCTGCCATCAACATTTACAAGCAGTGCTGTCACAAGAAACCAGCATCCATCATCAAAGACCCCCACCGTCCAGACCATGCTCTCTGCACACTGCTACCATCAGATAGGAAGTGCAGGATCCCACACCATCGGGTTCAGAAACAGTTATCAGGCTCCTGAACCACATGAATAACTTTATTCATCACAACTCCAATTCTGTGACCTATGGATTCACTTGCAAGCACTCTGCAACTCATGTTCTCAGTATTATTTATTTTTTATTTGCACAATTTGTCTTCTTTTGTACATTAGTTGCTTGTTAGTCTTTGTTTATGTATCATTTTTCATAAAATCTATTGTATATATTAATTTTCTTGTAAATGCCTGCAAGGAAATGAATCTCAGGGTACGAAATGGTAACAGGTATGTACTTTGATAATAAACTTACTTCGTCTTTGACATTCATCATCAAAGATTTCTCCTCATTGTTATAAGACTATTGAATGGTTCCTTCACACATTATGAAGGACTCCTGACCTCACAATTTACCTCATTATGAACTTTATTTTATTTTTATTTATTTATTAAATGCAATCGTGAACAATAGCCAGATCAGAAATGCTGATCAAGTCAACTAGTTCCCAAAGAGAACTCTGATAGGCCAATCAGATGGTTCAGTGCTGCTCAGCAATAGAGCAAAAACAATCATATGTACAATTGCACCTTATTGCTTACCTGCACTTCACTGTTTCTGTAACTGTGGCACTTTATTCTGCATTCTGTTATTGTTTTGCATTATTCTACCTCAGTGCATTGTGAAATGATTTGCTCTGCATGAATAATAAGCAAGACAAGCTTTTTACTGCAGCTAAGTGCATGTGACAGTAATAAATCACTTCTAATTCCAAGTCCTAATGAAGGGTTTTGGCCAAAACATCGACTGTGTAGTCTTTTCCATAGTAGCTGCCTGGCCTGCTGAGTTCCTCCAACATTTTGAGGGTGTTATTTTGATTTCCAGCATCTGCAGATTTTCACTTGTTTCCGCAAGTACCCCACTATCCTGCTCATCAAGTAAGAAATACAGAAGTCTGAAGTCCCACAGCACCAGGTTCAAGGACAGCTTCTTTCCTTCAATCATTCAGTTCTTAGAAGAATTGGCATAATCTTAATCACTACAGTTTAGCAACACAAGAACAATTTCAATCACTTTCCTGTAAAATTGATTGTTTTTATTGTTCTAATTGTGTTCTTTATTGTAAAATTATGTATAATTTATACTTACCTTGAGAACATTGTACAGTACATGCTATGTACCTATCGAATATTGAAAAGCCTAGATAGTATATGTAGAAAGCATGTTTCCTATACTGGGGTGTCTACAACCAGAGGACACAGCCTCAGTATAGAGAGACATCTGCTTTGTACTGAGAGGAGGAAAAATTTCTTTAGCCAGAGGGTGGTGAATATGTGGATTTCATTGCCACAGATGGCTGTGGAGGCCAAGTCATTGGAAATATTTAAAGCAGAGGTTCGTGATGAATTAGGGTGTCAATGGTTATGGGGAAAAGGCAGGAGAATGGGGTTGAGAGGGATAATAAATCTACCATGATGGAATGGCAAATATTTGAGTACATACACTTAGACCATAACACATAGGAGCAGAATTAGGCTGTTTGGCCCATTGAGTCTGCAACTCCATTTCATCATGGCTGACATATTATCCTTACATTTTTCATAATCTCCGTATATTTGTGCACATGACAATAAGCACAACTTTGACTTTGATTTAGTAGCCTGTGGCGCTGTTGTTAAATTGACATGATCTCAGATGTTTGTTGAAGTACTTCAACAGAATTTTTATTCCAGCCTTCTGGTCTTCTATTTTTTTTTCTTTCTTGAAGCTCATATTTCCATTCATCAACTATAATTTGCAAAATTAATTCTCATCCTTTGGAATCACTACTAAATTATTCAAACTTTCAATTTTCTCTCTCTCATTTTATAGTCAGTCTTTTGGATCAGTGTACATGATGATGGAGTTTTAATTCCCATCTCAGCCGGAAATACATTTACCAGAGTTTTAACATTGATGGGCTTTGTCATCTTGAGAAACAATGAACTGGTTTCATTAACACAAGAGATTCTGCAGATGTTGGGAATCTAGAGTAACACACACAACCTGATGGAAGGCCCCACACCAAAACGCTGGCTGTTTATTCCTCTCAATAGATGCTGCTGAGCATTTTGCATGTGGACTGTTTTAATTAAATGATTTATTGTTTTAATTTCTTCCAAACAAGAAAATACGGTGTATGGATAGGAAAGGTAGAGGGATGTGGGCCAAACATGGGCAAACAGGATGAAAATATAGAACACAAAACAGCACACCATTGGACAGGTTCATCAGCCCACATTGTTGTGATAATGTGATTAAATCAATGATTCCTAATTAATCTAATTCCTCTTCCCCACACATTGGTCATTTCCTTTCCTTCCCTGCACATTCACATGCCTCTCTAAGAGCCTCTTAAACACGCTATGCTACCTCCAATCTTGGCAGCATATTTTGGGCTCCCACTATTCTCCAATCAAAAAGTCTTGCACTGCTCATCTCCTTTGTACTTTCTCCCCTCACCTGAAATCCATGCTCTCTCATATTCAACACTTTAATCCTGAGGAAAAGGCACTGTCTGTTTATTTATTATATGTCTCATATAATTTATTTATTTTGAGATTCAGCATGATAACTGCTCTTCCGGCCCAATGCTGCTCAATTACACCCAAGTGATCAATTAACCTATAAATCCGTACGCCTTGGGAATGCGTGCTGCAACTGATCACCCAGAGGAAACCATGCAATCATGGGGAGAATGCGCAACTGAACGACAGGGCTGTGAAATGAACCCGGGTCGCTGGCGCTGCAAAGCGATATGTGAATAACTACGTCACCATGCTGCCCCTGTAATTGTGTAATGATCTGATCTGTAACAACAGAAAGCAAGATGAGCTTTTATAAATTATAACAATTATAATTTAATTAACTATCAAATCTCAACCCAACCTCCTCTGCTTCATAGAGAACAGCTCTGTTTTGTCCATTCTCTCTTCATAGCAATGTCAGACAGCTTCCTGAAAATCTCTTCTGCACCCTTTCCAAAGCCTCCACTTCCTTCAGTGAGGAACCCAGGATTGAATACAATTCTCTAAATTTTATAAAGCTGCAACATAACATGAAGACAGAATTAGGAAGAGCACTTAATGCTGGACCCAAGCTGACTGTCCTGCCTTAGGGCACAGAGATCTTGATTAGTTTGGGAGATGACTGGGGAATATCAAACGGACAGTTAAGAGTGAGGTGATGCATTTTGGACACTTAGACCAGGATAGGACCTATGAAGTGAATGGCAAGGTACTGACGAGTGCTGTGGAACAGAGGGACATGGAATACAAGTTCACAGTTTGCTGAAAGAGGCCATACAGTTTTTCCCCAAAAGAGCAACACTGCCCTCTCTGTCTTCCTGCCTGCTCTTTTGATATAATATGTATCCTTGGAGATTAAGCTCCCAGTCGGAATCTTCTTTCAGCAATGATTCAGTGATGCTTACACCATCATACATGCCCATCTGAAACTGGGCTACAGGTTCATCTACCTTATTCCATATACTGCACCTATTTAAATATAACACCTTCAGATTTGTATACTCTCTTTTCAATTTTGTCCACTTATGTTTCAACTCATCCTGTTGACTGCAATTATGCCTTAGCAACAACCTCCCTTCACTATACATTGCCTCTGTTTGTAAACCCGCTACTTTATTTTCAGCACACTCCTCTGCCTTTCTTATGATACTTCTTGCATTGAAATATACGCAGCTCAGGACACTAGTCATACAGTGCTCAACCTTTTGGTTCCGAACTTTGTCTGAGGTCTTACCAGCATCTGCCTCCACAACTCCTCTATTAGCTGTTCTGGCACTCTGGTCCTCAACCCCCTGCAACTCTATTTTAAACCTCACCATGCACCATTAATAAACCTTCCCGCTATGATATTAGTCCCTTTCCATTTCAGGCGTAAATTGTCCCATTTGAACAGGTCCCACCTTCCCTGGAAGAGAGCCCAATGATCCAAAAATCTTATGCCTTCCCTCCTACACCAACTCCTGTATATTCTTTCTGATTCTGGCTCCCCTAGTACGTGGCATAGGTAGCAATGCTGAGATCACAACCCTGGAGGTCTTGCCCTTCAACTTCGCACCAAACTCCCTGAACTCCCCATGCAGAACCTTGTCACTCATCCAACCCATGTCATTGGTATTTACATGGACCATGACTTCCAGCTGTCCACCCTTCCACTTAAGAGTGCTGAGGACTCGATCCAAGATGTTCTGGACCCTGGCACCTAGGAGGCTACATACCATCCGGGAATCTTATTCTCACCCACAGAACCTTCTGTTCATTCCTCTAACTAATGCATCCCTGATCACCACAGCTTCCCTCTTCTCCCTCTTCCTTTCTCGGTACATGCAACAATAATAAATCAATTTACCAATTAGAGTTACCTTTGGGCAAATACAGACAGTTCAAATTTCAAAGTAAATGTTGTTATCAGAGTACATATATGTCACCACGTATAACCGTGAGATTCATTTCAGGGTGTTTTCAGTTTTTTAAACAAAACTTTATTTCAAAATTGCATCAACTTTCAAATTGTTGATCTGTTTATAACAGTTGATCTGTTTATAATAACAAAACATATATTTGAGTTCTGAATAGCTTATTAAACTGTACGTAATTCATTGCTTGTATTTTCACATTTACATTTGAAAATACACGTAATTTTGTTGAAATAATATATATTAAATGCATACATAAAGTATTTATGTAACTGTAACAACCAGAACTGAAATGCATTCACTACATTTCCAATTCAACACATCCACGGTATTAAATTATGGCTTAAATTTTTAATGAAACTATCAACATTGATATTCCACACAGTTACTGATGCTGCAAAATAAGTCAACAAATATACTTCAGATTGGCCATGGCTCCAGGCATGTCTGTCAATAGCACGAAGACGTTAGCTCATTCTGACAACTGTGCACACTGAGGTTTCCAGTTTACCAATGGGGCAGTGGTAAGACCATAAGATCAAAAGACAGAGGAGCACAATGAAGCCATTTGGTCCATCAAGTCACTCCACCATTGTTGCTGTGACTAGTGAAGAACCTATTGACTTCTGTTTTAATTACCCAATGACTTAGCCTCTACAGCCACCTGCTGTAATGATTTCCACACATTCACCACCCTCTAGCTAAATAAGTTCCTCCTTATTTCTGTTCTTAAGCGATGTCTTTGTGTTGTGAGGCTGTGCCCGCTAGAACTAGACTCCCCCAATATAGAAAACATTCTCTCCATGTCTACCCTATCTAGCCCTTTCAATATTTAATAGTTTGCAATGAGATCCACCCTCATTCTTCTAAACAGGACCATCATCATCAAACACTTCAGTGGACCCTTTCCACTGGCAGCACAACCTATCTTAGATAAGGGGCCCAAAACTGCTCATGATAAACTAAGTGTGGTCTGAGATGAGTATTTCACAGACAGATTCTGCCACACGTTTGATCTGTCCTCTGTGGAAAATAATCAAATAATACGTGTGATCCTCTAAGAAATGGAAAATTGATCCTTCCATAGAGGGGTCATGACATGGACATGAATCAAAATGAATGCCAAGGTTCTAAAGCAACTTCTTTTCCACTGCCATCAGGTTCCTGAATCCACCTGAGAAGCCCTAATATTTTCTTTTTTTCTCCCTTTTTCTTTCAACTCATGTCATTTGGTTCATTTTAGACCATGGAACATAGAATATTACAGTATAGTACACGACCTTAGGCACACAAATGCCTAAAACTTGAAGGACTTAAGGTGGATGAATCACCTGGACCAGATGGACTACATCCCAGAGCCCTGAGAGAGGTTGATGAAGAGATAATGGATGCATTGTTCATGATCTTTCAAAAACAGCCAGAAGTCTTGGTACATATTGAAACCAACAACGTAGACAGGAGAAAAAGGAGGAGGTCCTGAAAGCAGACTACAGGGAGTTAGGAAGTAAGTTGAGAAGCAGGACCACAAAGGTAGTCTTCTCGGGATTACAGCCTGTGCCACGTGATAGTAAGTATAGGAATGGGTGGAGTATAGGTGGAGGGTAAATGCATGGCTGAGGGATTGGAGTAGGGGCAGGGATTCAGATTTCTGAATCATTGGGATCTCTTTTGGGGCAGGAGTGACCTGTACAAGAAGGATGGGTTGCATTTGAATCCCAGGGGGGCCAATATCCTGGTGGGGAGGTTTGCTAAGGCTATTGGGGAAGAGTTTAAACTGGCTGGGGGGTGGGAACCAAACTGAAGAGTTGGAGCAAGAGGCGGTTGGCTCACAAATAGAGAAAGCTTGGAGACAGTGCGAAAGGGAGGATAGGCAGGTGATAGAGAAGGGACGCATTCAGACCGATGGTTTGAGATGTGTCTATTTTAATAAAAGGAATATTATGAACAAAGTGGATGATTAGAGCATGGATCGGTACTTGGAACTATGATGTTGTGGCCATTTCAGAGACTTGGATGGCTCAGGGGCAGGAATGGTTACTTCGAGTGCCAGGCTTCAGATGTTTCGGAGAGGACAAGGGAGGGAGGCAAAAGAGGTGGGGGCATGGCACTGTTGATCAGAGATAGTGTCACGGCTGCAGAAAAGTAGGAAGACATGGAGGGATTGTTTATGGAGTCTCTGT
Organism: Hemitrygon akajei; assembly: GCF_048418815.1. NCBI lineage: Eukaryota > Metazoa > Chordata > Chondrichthyes > Myliobatiformes > Dasyatidae > Hemitrygon > Hemitrygon akajei. Next base: position 108,270,302 of record NC_133132.1, on the reverse strand, counting down.
GGGTGGAAATTAGGAACAAGAAGGGGTCATATCTCTACTGGGTGTTTTTTATAGACCACCCAATAGTAACAGGGACATTGAGGAGCAGATAGGGAGACAGAATCTGGAAATGTGTAATAATAACAAGGTTGTTGTGGTGGGTGTTTTTAATTTCCCAAATATCGATTGGCATGTTCCTAGAGCGAAGGGTTCAGATGGGGTAGAATTTGTTAGGTGTGTTCAAGAAGGTTTATTGACATAATATGTAGATAAGCCTACAAGAGGAGAAGCTGTACTTGATCTGGTATTGGGAAATGAACCTGGTCAGGTGTTAGATCTCTCAATGCAAGGGCATTTTCGAGACAGTGATCACAATTCTATCTCCATTGCCATAGCATTGGAGAGGGATAGGAACAGACAAGTTAGGAAAGCATTTAATTGGAGTAAGGGGAAATATAAGGCTATCAGACAGGAACTTGGAAGCATAAATTGGGACCAGATGTTCTCAGGGAAATGTACGGAAGAAATGTAGCAAACGTTCAGGGGATATTTGCGTGGAGTTCTGCATAGGTACATTTCAATGAGACGGAAAGGATGGTAGGGTACAGGAACCGTGGTGTACAAAGGCTGTTAAAAATCTAGTTGAGCAGAAAAGAAAAACTGACGAAAGCTTCAGAGAGCTAGGTAACGATAGAGATCTAGAAGATTCTAAGGCTAGCAGGAAGCAGCTTAAGAAAGAAATTAGGAGAGCCAGAAAGGGCCATGAGAAGGCCTTGGCAGACAGGATTAAGGAAAACCCCAAGGCATTCTATGTGAAGAGCAAGAGTTTGACTAGACTGGTCAAAGAACACTGAGGCTGTCTACAAGAAGGGTCAGAGCCGTCTCTACTTCCTGAGGAGACTGAAGTCCTTTAACATCTGCCGGATGATGCTGAGGATGTTCTACGAGTCTGTGGTGGCCAGTGCTATCATGTTTGCTGTTGTGTGCTGGGGCAGCAGGCTGAGGGTAGCAGACACCAACAGAATCAACAAAGATTCGTAAGGCCAGTGATGCTGTGGGGGTGGAACTGGACTCTCTGATGGTGGTGTCTGAAAAGAGGATGCTGTTCAAGTTGCATGCCATCTTGGACAATGTCTCCCATCCACTCCATAATGTACTGGTTAGGCACAGGAGTACATTCAGCCAGAGACTCATTCCACCGAGATGCAACACTGAGCGTCATAGGAAGTCATTCCTGCCTATGGCCATCAAACTTTACAACTCCTCCCTCGGAGTGTCAGACACCCTGAGCCAATAGGCTGGTCCTGGACTTATTTCCACTTGGCATAATTTACTTATTATTATTTATGGTTTATATTGCTATATTTCTACACTATTCTTGGTTGGTGCAACTGTAACAAAACCCAATTTACCTTGGGATCAGTAAAGTATGTCTGTCTGTCTGTCTGTAAAATGTGAGAGAATAGGACCAATCAAGTGTGATAGTGGAAAAGTGTGTATGGAACTGGAGGAGATAGCAGAGGTACTTAATGTGTACTTTGCTTCAGTATTCACTACGGAAAAGGATCTTAGCGATTGTAAGGATGACTTCCAGTGGACTGAAAAGCTTGAGCATGTAGATATTAAGAAAGAAGATGTGCTGGAGCTTTCAGAAAGCATCAAGTTGGATATGTCACTGGGACTGGACGAGATATACCCCAGGCTACTGTGGGAGACATGGGAGGATACTGCTGAGCCTCTGGCAATGATCTTTGCATAATCAATGAGGACAGGAGAGGTTCCGGAGGATTGGAGGGTTGTGGATGCTGTTCCCTTATTCAAGAAAAGAAGTAGAGATAGCCCAGAAAATTATAGACAAATGAGTCTTACTTCAGTGGTTGGTAAAGTGATGGAGAAGATCCTGAGAAGCAGGATTTATGAACATTTGGAGAGGCATAATATGATTAGGAATAGTCAGCATGGCTTTGTCAAGGGCAAGTTGTGCCTTACGAGCTTGAATGAAGTTTTTTAGGATGTGTCTAGATACAATGATGAAGGTAGAGCCATAGACGCAGTGTTAGTGTATATGGATTTCAGCAAGGCATTTGATAAGGTACCCCATGCAAGGCTTATTGAGAAAGTAAGGAGGCATGGGATCCAAGGGGACATTGCTTTGTGGATCCACAATTGGCTTTCCCACAGAAGGCAAACAGTGGTTGTAGACAGGTCATATTCTACATGGAGGTCAGTGACCAGTGCTGTGCCTCAGGGATCTGTTCTGGGAACCCTACTTTTCGTAATTTTTATAAATGACCTGGATGAAGTGGAGGGATCGATTCATAAATTTGCTGATAACACAAAGGTTGGGGGTGTTGTGGATAGTCTGGAGGGCTGTCAGAGATTACAGCAGGACATTGATAGGTTTCAGAACTGGGCTGAGAAGTGGCAGATGGAGTTCAACCCAGATACGTGTGTGGTGATTAATTTTGGTAGGTCAAATGTGATGACAGAATATAGTATTAATGGTCATACTCTTTGCAGTGAGGAGGACCAGAGGGATATTGGGGTCTGATTCCATAGGACACTCAAAGCTGCTGCGGAGGTTGACTCTGTGGTTAAGAAAGCATACGGTGCATTGGCCTTCATCAATCGTGGGTTTGCATTTAAGAACCGAGAGGCAATGTTGCAGCTATATAGGACCTTTGTCAGACCCCACTTGGAGTACTGCACTCAGTTCTGGTCGCCTCACTATAGGAGGATGTGGAAGTCATAGAAAGGGTGCAGAGGAGATTTACAAGGATGATGCCTGGATTGGGGAGCATGTCTTCTGAGAATAGGTTCAGTGAACTCGGCCTTTTCTCCTTGGAGTGACGGAGGATGAGAGGTGACCTGATAGAAGTGTAGAAGATGATGAGAAGCATTGATCGTGTGGATAGTCAGAGGCTTTTTCCCAGGGCTGAAATGGCTAGTACAAGAGGGCACAGTCTTAAGGTGCTTGGAAGTAGGTACAAAGGAGATGTTAGAGCTAAGTTTTTTTGTGTGTAGAGAGTGGTGAGTGTGTGCAATGGACTGTCGGTAACAGTGGTGGAAGCGGATACGATAGGGTCTTTTAAGAGACTGCTGGACAGGTACATGGAGCTCAGAAAAATAGAGGGCTATGGGTAACCCTAGGTAATTTCTAAGGTAAGCACATGTTTGGCACAGCTTTGTGGGCCAAAGGGCCTGTATTGTGCTGTAGGTTTTCTGTGTTTCTCATCATTTGATTCTGGCATTCTCCCAGAGGACTGGAAGATTACAAATGTCATTCCACTTTTTAAGAAGGGAGGAATACAAAAGAAAGGAAATTATAGGCCAGTTAGCATAACTTCAGTGGTTGGAAAGTGTTGGAGCCTATTACCAAGGATGTGGTTTTGGGGTACTTGGAGACTAATAATAAAATAAGTCAAAGTCCATATGGATTCTGTGATGGGAAATCTTTCCTGAAAATTCTGTTAAAGTTCTTTTAGGAAGTATTGAGCAGTGTGGACAAAGGAGATGCAGTGGATGTCATTTACCTGGATTTTCAAAAGGCATTTGAAAAGGTGCCACACATGAGGCTGCTTAACAAGATAAAATCCTATGGCATTACAAGAATGGTACTGGCATGGATAGAGGAATGGCTGACAGGCAGGAGGCTTTGAGTAGGAATAAAGAGAGCCTTTTCTGGTTGCCTTCCAGTGACTAGTGGTGTTCCTCAGGGATTAGTATTGGGACTGCTACTTTTCACATTGTTTGGCAATGATTTCAATAATGGAATTGATGACTTTGTAGCAAAGTTTGTGGATGATACAAAGATAGGTGGATGGGTTGGTAGTGCTGAGGAAGCAATGTGATTGCAGCAGAACTTTGCTTTGATTTGCTTTATCCTTTGTCAGTTCAGTCAGACCAATGATAATTGTCTACTGTGAGCTTCAGTGTGTCAAACCAAATGAAAAAAAAATTACATTTATTTCACAATAGACCAAATTGTTTACTTTGAGTGACCTCATTCCAAAGGTGCTTTTTTTTAAAAGATTTATTCTGGGCTCAACACATTGATCCAATCATGAAGAAGAGGTGAATCTCTGGAATTCATTAAGAGTGATAACAAATAAGCCATGATCCATGTGTCTCACACAGTTTCAATAAGATTTAGTTTGGGAAGGTGGGTGCACTCATGCCTCAGTGACATGAAGGAACAGCTTTTCTCCATTCCCATCTCATGGTCAAAGATTCAAGTGCCAAGATAAGTGACCCCTCCCTGCGACTAAAATGGTCTGAAATTGAAGACGGGTGTGTGCTGAGACTGATCCTCTTCAAAAATCCATTACATTTGAGGCAACACGTTCAGGATGAGAATCAGAATCCAGCTTATTATCATTGACTTCCATCATGAAATTTGTTGTTTTGCAGCAACTGTACAGTGCAAGACAAAAAATATACTATAAATTGTAATAATTAAGTAGAGTAATAGAGGAATAGTAAGGTTGTGATCATGGTTTCAAGGACTGTTCAGAAATCTGTTGGTGTAGGGGAAGTTCCTGTGGTGAGTTGAGTCTCCTCCCCAATGGTAGAATGAGAATATAACATGCCCTGGGTGGTGGGGATCGTTAATGATGAATGCCGCCTTTTTGAGGGACCACTTAATGAAATGTCCTCAGTGATAGGGAGGGTTCTGCCCATGATGGAGCTGGCTAAGTCTATAGCCTTATGCAATCTCCTCTGATCTAGCTTTATGAAACAGAGAAATAGTGGCCAAAAGTATCACTATTACAGCAAACTTGGTTCAACTCTGCCAGTCTGTCAGGAGTTTGTACATTTTCCCAGTGAATGCATGGGTTTCCTCTGGGTGCTCCAGTTTCCTCCAACATTCCAAAGACTTATGGATTAGTAGGTTAATTGGTTACTTGGGTATAATTGGATAGAGCTGGCTTGTTGGACCAGAAGGGCCTGCTATTGTATTGTATCTCTAATAAATTAAAACATATTATATAGAAGCTACTTAAAGAAAGAAGCTACTTGGCTTGTGAGACTGCGCTTGGATATTGTGTTCAGTTTTGGTCACCATTAAGCTGGTACAAGTACAAAGGAGTTTTACGAGGATGTTGTTGGAACTGTGGGGACTGAGTCATTGAGGGAGTTGTAGAACACCACACTACAGTATAAAAACAGGCCATTCACACCCCTCCCTGCATCCACTACTTCCACTGGCAGCTCATTCCCCACTCTCACAACCCTCTGAAGAAGTTCTCCCTCAGGTTCCCCTTAAACATTTCATCTTTCCCCCTTAAACCATGACCTTTCATTCTCATCTTACCCGACCTTAGTTGGAAAGGCCTGCTTATATTTACCCAATCTATACCCCTCATCATTTTGTACACCTCTATCAAATGTCCCTTCAATCTCCCTTTTAGAGGCTGGGTGTGTTCTCATTGGAGTGCAGGAGAACGATGGATGATCATACAGATGTATTTAAAACAATGAGGTGCATACAATTTGCACAGGGATTTTTTTGCCAGGGATGGGAAATCAAGAACTAGATGACAAGGATTCAAGATCAAGGGAGAGATGTAATAGGAACCTATGCGGCAACTTCTCCACCTGGAGGGTGGTGAGTATGTGCAATGAGCTGCCAGAGGTACATTGACAACACTTAAAAGAAACTTGGATAGGTACCTAGTTAGGAAACATTTAGAGGGCTATGAGCCAAACCTGGGCAAATCAGATGAGCTTAGTTGGTTATGTTGGTTGGCATGGACCTATTGGACTGAAGAATCTTTTATTTGCTGTATGACACTATAATACTAACCAAGCTGAGCACCTCTACTCCATCTGCAAAAAGCTGAATCTCCTGGAGGACGACCATTTCAATTCGTTACCCCATTCCCATTCTGAAATGTTGGGCCATAGTCTCCTCCTGTGCCACGATGAGGCCAAACACAGGTTGGAGGGACAACACTCCATATTCCGTCTAGGAAGCCTACAAACTGATGTGCATGAATTTGGTATGGTAAAATTTCCCCCTTCTTCCTTCCCTCTTTATCTATTCCACACTCTGGTGTCTTAGCATTTCTCCTCACCTACCTATCACCTCCTCCTCCTGGTGCTCCTCCTTTCATTTCTCCTCTGGTCCACTCTCCTCTCCTATCAGATTACTTCTTCTCCAGTCCTTTACCTTTCCCACCAACCTATCACCTTCCGGCCTCTCACTTCATCACCCTTTCCCCTCCCACCTACCTTCTCCCTCAGCTGGCTTCACCTATCACCTTCTCGCTATCCACCTTCCCTTCCCCACAACTTTTTATTTGGGCATCTTCCCCCTTCCTTTCCACTCCTGAAGAAGGGTCTCAGCCCAAATTGTTGACTGTTTATTTATTTGTCATAGACGCTGCCTGACCTGCTGAGTTCACCCACCATTTTGTGTATATTCCTCTGGATTTCTAGCATCTGTAGAATCTCCTGTGTCTGTGACACTAATGGCTCTCCTATTAATAGATGCTGATTGATCCATTAAGTTCTTCCAGCAGATTGTTTGTTGTTCAAGCAACCAATCTGAAAAAATACTTGGAGATGTTCCCCTTGAACGTTTTAGCCTGGCGGGCTTGCACAAGTTTTCAGGATTGAAAATAACCTTTTAGATTTTCAGATGATGGTGAGTTGATCTGACAGCATGGTAATGTAGCGATTAGCACAATTGCTTTACAGTGCCAACAACCATTGATGGAGATTCGTTTTCTGCTGCTGTCTGTAAGGAATTTGTAGACTTTCCCCGTGACTGCGTGGGTTTCCTCCAGGTGCTCCACATTCCTCCTACCTTCTAAAGACACACTGTTATGTTTAGGGTTAGTAAATTGTGTGCATGCTTTATTGGCACTGTAAGCATAGTGAAACTTGCAGAATGCCCTCAGCAAAAGCCTTGCTGATTTGATTTGAAGCAAATGATGCATTTCATGGCATGTTAAGATTTACATGTGACAAACAAGCTAATCTGTCTTCAATCACTCTGTTTAGACCTATGTTTCATTCAGGTACAGATTAATTAATATTGTAAAACAGTCTCAAGGGTCTGATCATCAGTTCCGATCTCCAACAGTGAAAGAACTTAGGTTTCTCCCAATCCTGATGCAAATTGTGTGAATACACTGTTCATAACTCAGCATTAATTGACAGGTTCATTAAGACGAGCAACGACGAGTGCTTGCTGTGATACATGAGAATGTCTTGTTCTCACAATAAGGGTTGCATCTGTAGCCCTGCAGGAGAGATGTATACCTTACCACCACCGAAGTTTCGTCACCAGGACAGTGAGCTGTTTACTGTTTACCTGTTCTGCGCACTACATGCATTTTGAATTATAGCTTATTAACTTATTTATGATAACACTTTGGTTTATGTGCTAGGTGTGATAATGTGTTTTGTGGTTGCACTGTGGTCTGGAAGAATGCTGTTTCATGTGGTTCTTTATATATGATGACAAGAAACATGAACCTGAACTTGACAGTTTGTTGGGACTGGCTAGTGGAAGCCATTTGCATTAGCGAAACCAAGCACCACTGATTCCAATTTGGAAATAAATAAATGAGAGTGTGGCAGAATAAATAATTTCTAATACATCAAGGATAAAGGATCAACTTTATTCACCATATATATTTACATGCATTGGGATTTTGGTGTGGTGTGTTGGTCAGGGTAGGACATGCAACTCAAAACAACATTCAACAGTTATAAAGAATAAAGAATTATATAACAATAAGCATTTATATAAACATAAAATTCAAAAGGTAATAAAGTTAGAGGTTGAAGGATGGATATGGAATAAAATATGCATAAGTTATGAAAATACTAGCATGTATTTACAATGTGAACAGCATTATAAACAGTGGTTCAAAATGTTTACTGTGCAATGCAGTGACTGGGATACTGGATAGAGGGGGCTGAGGAGGAGAGCTAACTGGAATAGTTGATCAGGTTAATTGCCTGGGAGATGGTGTGAAGTTTTGGTTTTAATAGCCCTATAGCCCGAGAGTCAAAGAGTTATAGAGAGGTTCAGCATAGAAACAGGCTTTTTGACCCATTAAGTCCATGCCGAAACCAGTTAAAGTGCCCACTCCCATCGAATTACATTGGGACCATAGTCTCCATGACCCTGCCATCTGTGTACCTTTCCAAGCATCTCTTAGACATTGGAATCGAGGGAAGTTTGATTGAGAGAACTCTAAGGAAGGGAACATTTGGTAAAGGCATTTTGCTGGGTGAATAGGGCCTACAATGATTTTTCCTGTCCACTTCTTTCTGCTGCACACATAAAGCCCTGCAGTGATGGTAGACTGCAGCCAATGATGTTTTCTGACATTTCTTTGCAGTTTTCATATACTCTGAGAAGATGTTGCAACAAACTAGACAGTAATGACTGAGGTGAGGATGCTCTCTTTGATGGCAGTGTAGAATTACACCAGCATGTTTTAAGGAAGATGGAAATTTACCTACTGTCATAAGAAGTACATCCTCTGTTGAGTGTTTTTGTTAGTGATGGAGATATGGTACTTCCGCATGAGGTCCTGTGAAATATTGAAGCCCAGGAACCTAAATGTTGCAGCAGTGTTGACTATGGAGTTGATGATGAGCAGGCGGAGAAGAGACACATTTCTTCTGAAGTCGATATGTATCTTCACAGTTTTGAGGGCTTTCAGCTCCAAGTTGTGATTGCACCGGGGAATTCAATATACGCTCTGCGCCCATTTTATTAGATACGCTTGTACACCTGATTGTTAGTACAAATATCCAATCAACCAATCACGCGGTGGCAACTCAATGTGTAAAAGCATGCGGACATGGTCAAGAGGTTCAAAGAGGTTCAATTGTTGTCCAGATCAAACATTAGAATGGTGAAGAAATGTGATCTAAGTGACTTCGATTGTGCAATGATTGTTGGTGCCATACAAGGTGGTTTGAATATCTCAGAAACTGCTGATTTCCTGGGATGATCACACACAACATTCTCTGGAGTTCATAGAAAATCCAGTGAGTGGCAGTTCTGTGGTGAAAGTGCCTTGTTAATGAGAGAGGTCAGAGGAGAATGGCCAGACTGGTTCAAGCTGACAGGGAGGCGATAAGAACTCAAATAACCACGTGCTACAACAATGGTGAGCAGAAGAGTATCTTTGAATGAACAACACATCGAATCTTGAAGTGGATGGGTTAAAGACCATGAACATGCATTCAGTGGCTACTTTATTAGGTACTGGAGGTACTTAAAAAATTGATCACTGTGTGTATCTTGAACTTGTAATCTTTTGCCTGACAAGAGAAGGTACCTTGCTTCCTGATGATGCTCTGCTTGTGCCATTGGCTCTGAAAATAATAAAAAATGTTAGTGCGACAGGTAACCAGAAAGACCACAGTAAAGCATCACTCACTGGAACCAGAGTGTCACAGTACTTAGTGGAGAGTTTGTACAGAAAGATTTTGGGAAAACTTCGGACAAAGTCAGGAATCAAAAGGTTGAGTATGGAGCGACCAGTGTCCTGAGCTCCATATACTTCAATGCAAGAGGTAAGAGGTATCATAGGAAAGGTGGATGAGCTCAGGGCACGGAACAACACATGGAATTATGACATTGTAGCCATTAGGGAGACTTGGTTGCAGGGAAGGCAGCTCAATATTCTGGGGTTCCATTGCCTTAGACATGATTGAGCAGGAGGGATTAAAGGAGGAGAGATGGCGTTACTAGTCAGGGAAAATGTCAGGACAGTCCTCAGTGACAGACTGGAGAACTCATCTAATGAGATGGAAATGAGAAATAAGAAAGGTATGACCATGGTAATGGGGCTACATTACAGATCCCCCAACAGTCTTCAGGATTTAGAGGAACATATTTGTAAAGAGATCACAGACTGTTGCAAGAAACATAGGTGATTTTAACTTTCCATATATTGACTGGAAATTCTATGCTGTAAAAGGACTAAATGGGATTGAGTTACTTAAATGTGTTGAGAAAAGATTCCTTCATCGTACATGGAAGTCACAATGAGAGAACATGTGATGCTGGATCTGATCTTAGGGAATCAGATAGGCCGGATGGCAGAACTTTGTGTAGGGGAACACTTTGCATTTAGTGACCACAATGCCATTAGTTTCAAAGTAAATATTCCAAAAGACAGGTCTGGTCTGCCGGTTGAGATTCTAAATTAGAGAAAAAGCCAACTACGTATTGGGACAAGCTGTTTTCTGGCAAAAGTGTACTTGGTAAGTGGCAGGCCTTCAAAAGTGAAATTTTGAGAGTATAAAGCTTGTATCTGACAGTCAGAGTAAAATGTAATGATAACCAGTATGGAGAACCTTGGTTTTCAAGAGATATTAAGGCCCTGGTTGAGACAAAAAAAGGTTATAGAACAGGTATAGGCAAGTAGGAACAAATGAGGTGGTTATGCATCAGAACATTTAAGAAAGAAATCAGGAGGGCTAAGAGAAGGCATGAGATTGTCCTAGCAGACAAAGTGAAAGAAAATCTTAATGAAGTTTACAGATATGTTAAGAGCAAAAAGATTGCAAGGGACAAAATTTGTCTTCTGGAAGATCAGAATGAGAAGCCAAAACAGATGGGGAAAATCTTAAATGTTTTACATCAGTGTTTTCTCAGGAGATGGACAGAGAGTATATAAAAGTTAGGCAAGTGGCATCAACTTTATGGATCCTGTACGGATTACAAAGGAGGAGATGTTTGCGATCCTGTGACAAATCAGGGTGGATAAATCCTCAGGGCCTGACAAGGTGTTCCCTCAGACCCTACAGCAGGGAAGTGCAGAATTGCTGGGGACCTAGAGAGATATTTAAATCATCCTTAGTGACAGGAGAAGATTGGAGGATGGCCAATATTTTTCTCCAGTTTAAAAACGGCTCCAAACATAAACCAGGAAATTATAGACCGGTGAGTCTGACAACAACTGTGGGAAAGTTATTGGAAGCTATTGGAAGAACCAGATATATAAGTATTTGGATTGCAGGGACTGATTAAAGAAAGGCAGCATGGCTTCAAGTCTGGTAGGTCATGTTTAACTAATCTTATAGAGTTTTTTGAGGAAGTTACCAGGAAAGTGGATGAAGACAAGGCAATGGATGTTGTCTGCATGGACTTCAAAAAAGGCTTTTACAAGGTCTCACATAGGAATTTGGTCAAGGTCAGTTGCTCAGCATTCAAGATGAGGTAGTACATTTGATTGGACATTTACTTTGTGGAAGTGGTAGTAGATGGTTGCCTCTCTGACTGGAAGCTTGTGACTAGTGGATTGCCACAGGGATCAGTGCTGGGTCCATTGTTGTTTGTCATCTATATCAATGGTCTGGATGATAATGTAGTAAACTTGATCAGCAAAATTGCAGAAGACACCAAGATTGGGGGTGTAGTGGACAGCAAGAAGGCTATTAATGCTTGCAGAGGAATTTTCTTCAGCGGGAAAAATGACAGATGGAATTTCATGCAGGCAAGTATGAGGTATTGCACTTTGGTAGGACAAAGCAGAGCAGTCTGACACAGTAGGGCACTGAGGAGTGTGGAAGAGCGAAGGGATCTGGGAATACAGGTCCATAATTCATTGAAGGTAAATAGGATCACAAAGAAAGCTTTTAGCCTTCATAAATTAAAGTACTCTGTACCAGAGATGGGATATTATGCCAAAGTTGCATAAGGTATTTGTGAGGACTAATTTGGAGTACTGTGTGCAGTTTTGGTCACCTACTGACAGGAAAGATATAAATAAGGTAGAAAGGGTACAGAGAAAATTTATAAGGATGTTGCTGGGTCTGGATGACCTGAGTTATAAGGAAAGATTGAATAGGTTAGGACTCTATTCCTTGTAAAGTGGAAGATTGAGAGGAAACTTGATAGAGGTATATAAAATTATGAGGGTGATAGTTTGGGTAAATGCACACAGGCTTTTCCACCAAGGTTGGGTGGGACTACAACTAGAGGTCATTGGTTAAGGGTAGGTGAAAAGTTTAAGGGGAACATGAGGGGAAACTTCTTCACTCAGAGAGTTGTGAGAGTGTGGAATGAGCTGTCAGCACAAGTGGTGAATGTGAGCCTGATTTTAATGTTTAAGAGAAGTTTGGATAATATTGGATTGGGATAGTAGGGATGGAGGGCTATGGTCCTGAAGCAGGTTGTTGGGAGTAGGCAGTTTAAATAATTTCAGCATAGACTAGATGGGCCAAAGGGCCTGTTTCTGTGCTGGACTTTTCTATGACTCTATGACTGTTGGGCTCCATGTCAGTCAGAATCAGAATCTGGTTTAATATCATTGGCATATGTCATGGAATTTGTTGTTTTGTCAGCAATACAGTGCAATTTTAATTTAAAAATCTATAAATTACAATGAGAAATATATAAAAAATTAAATTAAGTAAGTCGTGCAAAAAGTAAAAAATAAATAGTGAAATAGTGTTCATGGTTAATTTTCCGTTTTGCAGTGAGATGGCAGAGGGGAAGAAGCTGGTCCTGAAACACTGAGTGTGTGTCTTTAGGTTCCTGTACCTTCTCCTCAATAGTAGCAATGAAAAGAGGTCATGTCCTGGATGGTGAGGGTCCTTAATGATAGATGCTGCCTTCTTGAGGCATCACATTTTGAAGCTGTCCTTGGTGCTGGGGAGGCTGGTGCCCATGATGGCGCTGGCTGAATTTCCAACTTCCTGCAGCTTTTTCCCTGATCCTGTGTCAGGTGGAACAGCTGGTGGAAACAGCATTTGCTTCTGTCACTGGGGCTGAAATAGAATGAGGCAAGATGAGCGGCAGGAAGCGAACACAGATGTTCGCTCTGGGCAAGTTAAACATCTATGCCAGCACAGCTCCACACAGAATCTTATGCAACACAGCTTCCTGAACACCACTGGTAAGTTGCAGCAGCCACTGAATTATGTCAAGACTGTTTGGATGCGTGGTACAGAAACTGCAAGGCATTGGACAACAAGACCCTACGGGGATAGTAAAAACTGCTGAGAGGATCACCAGGGTCTCTCTCCTCCCTATTTGTGATACTTACCAGGAGTTCTGTATACAAAGGGCCCAATGTGTTGCTGAGGATCCCCACCACCCGTCCCACAATCTCTTTGACCCATCAACATCAGGATGAAGATGCAGAAGCATCTGGACTAGGACTGCCAGACCGGGTAACAGCTTCTTCTCCCGGGCTCTCAGACCTCCACTGAGATCTAGTCACTCAGACAGCGAACAGTTTACTGTTTACTTGTGCTGTGCGCTACATGTACTTTTAGTTATATTTTAATAAAATTTTGGTTTATGTGCTGTGTGTGATATATGTTTTCTGGGTGCACCGTGGCCTGGATGAACTTGCACTTCGAAGGTATGACGCATGAGGAAATGAGGCACCATTTGTCTGCGGAGGGCTTCTCAAACCAGAATGGCAGCAGCTAGTTAAGAATAAAGATGTCATGGCTGAACTCACAATTGATATGGTCATTTGAGAAATTCCTTTACAGAGCTGCAGAATGAGGTATCACATAGCTCTGCTGTTACAGCATTACCATTGCACTAATCAGACACAAGTGTAGTGCATAACAAGGGCAAAGTAGTGAGGTAGTATTCTTGCGTTGGCTCATTGTCCATTTAGAAATCTAATAGCAGAGAGAAGGAAGCCGTTCCTGAAATGTTGAGTGTGTGTCTTCAAACTCCCAGACTTGCTTCCTGATAAGAGAGTATGTCCTGAGTGATGGGGATCCCAATGATGGATGCTGCCTTTTTGAGATATCGCCTTTAGAAAATGTCCTCAATACAGGAGCAGCTGGTGTCCATGATGGATCTCACTGAGCTTGTAGCTTTCAGCTGCTTTTTCCAGTCTCATGTAGTGGCCCCTCCAGACCAGATGGTGATGTAACCAGTTAGAAAACTCTCTACATTGTAGAAACTTGCAAGAATCTTTGGTGACACTCCAAACCTCCTCAAACTTCTAATGAAATATAGCCACTGTTGTGCTTTCTTTGTAATTGCATCAATATGTTTGGCCCAGGATAGATTTGCAGAGATGTTGACATCCAGGAACTTAAAATTGCTCACCTTTTCCACTGCTGATCCCTCAAAGAAATTCCACTGCCCTTCTGAGTGAAGAGAAATTGCTGACATTTTTTCTCATATAGACTCCTAACGGGTGATGTTGGAATTAAACTTCAAGCTCTGATGCCCCGAGCTGTAATAGCATCGCACTGACAGCTATACTACTGAGAAAGAAAGAAACCATTGTTCAGAACCATGACAGCAATTTCTCTTCACTCAGAAAAGCAGTGGTGTCTTGATAGTTATTTTTTCAAATTTTTACTGTACAAAAGCTGAAACTCTGGTTGAGTATTTCAATTGCTACCACCCAGATCTCATCATGTATGAAGTGCCAGTAGCATTATACTGATTACTTTTTAAAGTTGTGTCATTTTCTATTAGTCTTGCTCATGTAGAATATGTTGTAGTGTTAACAAATCACTTCACTCAAGAGCATGAAAGATGTACAGTCGGCCCTCCTTATCCGCGGGTTCCGCATGCACGGATTCAACCAACCGTGGATCGGGAAAACCCGGAAGTTCTCTCTCCAGCACTTGTTGTTTGTGCATGTACAGACTCTTTTTTCTTGTCATTATTCCCTAAACAATACAGTATAACAACTATTTACATAGCATTTACATTGTATTAGGTATTATAAGTAATCTAGAGATGATTTAAAGTACAGGCAGTCTTTAAGTCAGATTTGTACGTAAGTCAGAACAAGTACATCTGGTATGTATCATTTAGCGTCAGTTAGTCAAACATTCGTCTTAGTATATAGTATATATTTTATCTTTCTATGCATATAAAACACTTAAGAAATGTATGTATTTCAATAATTAAACCACTGCGTTGCTTAGTAATAATTGTAGCTTTCATCGGAGCAAGGCCTTTCACATGCTCCATTATTCTCACCTTATCTTTTAAAATTGTTCAGATCATTGACCGACTGTAGCCTAATGCTTTTCCAATGACCGATGGCGTTTCACCTCTTTCTGATTGCTTTATTATTTCCACTTCATTTTCAATCGTGATTGTTTTCCATCAACGGAACAGAAACACTGCGGATTCAGCAGCAGCCATGGGCGGCAGGTCCGGAGCTCCCCCGGGTCCTAAAGTCCACTCACACTGAGACAGGTTAAATAAGGGACTTGAGCATCCATGTTTTTTGGTATCGGCGGGGGATCCCGGAACCAATTCCCCCGCAGATAAAGAAGGCTACCTGTATTTCCTTCTTGCACTCACCTTTTTGTCAAGCTTTGCAAGAAACTTTGACTGCTCACCTCCTTCCAAGATACTGCCTGACATGTTGAGTTCTTCCAACTTTCCTTGGGCTATTATTTGATGCTAAAAAAAGAACTCAGTTGGGTAAATCACATATTGCATTACCATCACAAACTTAAGGGTAACATTTAAAATTCAATGCAGCACAGACAAAATGCTGGAGGAACTCAGCGGGTCAGGCAGCATCTATGGAAATGAATAAACAGTTGACATTTAGGGGAGCAACCCTTCAGCAGGACTGGAAAAGAAGGGGCAGAAATCAGAATAAGAAGGTGGGCGAGTGGGAGGAGTACAGGCTGGCAGGTGATAGGTGGGTCCAGGTGAGGAGAAAGATTGGTAGTTGTGGCGGTGGGGGTGGGGGGTTGGTGGTGGATGAAGTGAGAAAACATGTGGTGATATGTGGAATAGGCAAAAGGCTGAAGAAGAAGAAGGAATTTCACTGGGATCCTCTGCAGTTGTCCTAATGAAAGGTCTTGCCCAGAAACATTGACTATTTATTTCCTTCCAGAGTGGGCAGCACAGTGGTGTAGTGGTTAGCACAACATGACCTGAGTTCAATTCCTGTCACTGCCTGTAAGATGGCTCCCTGTCATCATGTGGGTTTTCTCTGGGTGCTCCAGATTCCTTTCACAGTCCAAAGACATACAGGTTGGCAGGGTTAAATTGGGGGTTTGCTGGGCGGCATGGCTCAGAGGGCTGGAAGGGCCTATCCATGTTGAATCTCAATAAATAAATGAACAACTAGATGCTGCCTGGCCTGCTGAGTTCCTACCGCATTTTGTGTGTGTTGCTCTGGATTTCCAGCATCTGCAGAACCTCTTGTTTTTATGATTTACAATTCAATAACTGTCTGTCATCTGTGAACATAGAAGTTTCTATCAGATTTGTGGCATTGTTACAGCGTTACATTATGTTTCACACAACATAACAATGTACATTGCTTCTGTAACAATGATTCTCTGATCTGGCTCCCTGGGATGGAGTTGGGAGGTTCAGCCAGACTAACCTCTGAAGCGTCTGTTCATTTCAATTAATTGCTGGAAAATTGGAGACTCTGTCACAAATTCTGGACCCTTTTCTGACTTAAGACCATCACGGTCCCAAGATACTGGAAATGGAGCAACACATAAGGAATTGGAGGAGATCAGAGGATCAATAAAATTGAAAGAGTGCAGAAAAAATTTACAAGGATGTTGACAGCCGTTGAGGATGTGAGTTCTAGGGAAAGGATGAACAAGTTAGGACTTTATTCCCTTGAATGTAGAAGACTGAGGGGAGATTTGATGGAGCTATGCAAAATTATGAGGGGTATAGATGGGTTAAATGCAAGGAGGCCTTTTCCTCTGAGGTTGTGTGAGACGAGAACAAGAGGTCTTGAATTAAGGGTGAAAAGTGTAATGTTTAAGGGAAACATAAGGGGGAGCTTGTACACTCAGAGGGTAGTGCAAATATGGAATGAGCTTCCAGCAGAAGAACTGGATGCAGTTTTGATTTCAACACTTAAGAGAAATTTTGATAGGTACATGGATGGGAATGGTATCGAGGAATATGATCTGGGCACCGGTCAATGGGACTTGGCAGTACAATAGTTTATCATGGATGAGATGGGCCAGAGGGCCTGTTTCTGTGTTGTAATGCTCAATGATGATGATTATGATTGAGCAACATCTGTGGAGAGAAATGGACAGTCTAAATCTGTAGGACCTTACATCTAGAGGTACTGGCTGCGAAATTAGTTTTATTCTCCAAAAGACAAATGTCAGAAGGCAAAAGAGTATTTTGGGATGCTTTAACCATCAAATGGTTAACCATCAGATTAGGGTGCAGATGTAGAATGAAGCTTGCCAACCATAAGTAGAAGTTGGCAGGAAACTAAATGCTGAAAATAAATAACGGCATTCAGAGCAGGAGGATTGAATCTATGAAGGAGTGTTGGAAGGAGCAAGAAATAAAAGCTTTCAGCAACCCAACTCCTAATCAAAATTTTTACTTGCTACCTCTTCTTCTTCTTCTTAAGCCCGTCACCTCAGATGGTGTATAGACCGTCAAAAGCAGATCACCAGAGTCCTCTGTCCTGGTCTAGTCTTTCAGTCTTTCAAGGTGTAGCCATCA
Source organism: Hemitrygon akajei (assembly GCF_048418815.1). Taxonomy (NCBI): domain Eukaryota; kingdom Metazoa; phylum Chordata; class Chondrichthyes; order Myliobatiformes; family Dasyatidae; genus Hemitrygon; species Hemitrygon akajei. The sequence continues at coordinate 108,252,889 of NC_133132.1, read as the reverse complement.
AAGATCCTTCCTGTCCCAGGGATGAGGTTTCTGGAGCCTCTGCTGGTATTTCTGTAGTGCTGGCTTTTTTATGAGTGGGGTTGCCAGCCCCATGCCCAACCCTCCTCCTTTTGTAATCAGGATTGGGACCGTCCATCTTGGAGTTTACATACCGTAAGTGCTGTACAATTACTATTAAGTTAGTTTGAGAGAATTATTCCAGTGATAGAATTGGAATTATTCTATCATTGAAATAATTTTCTCAAACACATTAACTTAATAACACGGTAACTTAATAACTAGTGGGGTGCCATGGTAGTGTAGTGGTCAGTGTGCCATTACAGCTCCATACGTCAGAGTTAGGAGTTCAATTCCGGTGTCTTCTCTAAGTATATTTGTATATCCTTCCTGTGACCGTGTGGGTTTCCTCCCACCTTCCATAGGCATACCGGTAAGTAAGTTGATTAGTCATTGTAAATTGTCCCATGATTAGGCTCATATTAAATAGGTGGGTTGATGGGCAGTACAGCTTGTTGGGCTGGAAGGGCCTGTCATCACGCCGTATCTCAAAATAAGTATAAAAATGGTACTGTATACAGAAGCTATGAGAAACATTTGATGGCTCTGGGCCTGTAATCACTGGAGTTCAAAAGAATGATGGGGATCTCATAAAATATTGAAAGGCCTGGAAAGAGTGGATGTGGAGAGAATGCTTCCAATGTGGGAGAGCCTTGGACCAGAGGACACAGCCTCAAAAAACAAGGGTGTCCCCTTAAAAACATAGGTGAGGAGGAATTTCTTTAGACAAGGAGATGTTGAATCTGTGGAATTTGTTGGAGGCCAAGTCATTGAGCATATTTAAAGCATAGGTTGATAGTCTCTTGATTAGTCTGGGAGTTAACAGTTACGTGGAGAAGGCAGGAGAATCGGGTTGAGAGGGATAATAACTCAGCCATGATGGAATGACAGAACAGACTTGCTGGACCAAATGGCCTAATTCTGCTCCTATGTCTTATAGCTTATCGGAGTGTTTCTGTGCATTTGTGTCACCTCATAGTTTAGAATGAGGGAGGGAGGAGTCATGATGCAGCTGTGCTATGGTGGCCATAGTGCCAAAGCTGAAACTAATTTGCTTTTGACCAGGAATTCAGAAACTGTGATGTTGTATTTTGTAAATTATTGCCAGTTGCAATTTCAAACCTCTGACTCAGAATAATTGATTCATGTTGTAAGTAATACACACAGAATGCTGGAAGAACTCAGCAGGCCAGGCAGCTTCTATGGAAATGAGTAAACAGTCATCATTATGGGTGTAGACACTTCATCGGGACTGGAAAGGAAAGAAGCCAGAAAACGAGGGTGAGAGGAGGAGATGGAGTACGGCTCAAAGTTGATAGGAGAAGCCAGGTGGATGGGGAAGGGAGGGGGATGAAGTAAGAAGAATAGAGTTGATAGGTAGAAAAGGTAAAAAGCTGGAGGATAAGGAATCTGATAGAAGAGGAGAGTGAACCATGGGACAAAGGGCACCAAGGTGAAGTGATAGGCAAGTGAGGCTTCATATATCACGCTCTAGGTTGTCCTTCTTCTCACTCCCATCTTCTTATTCTGGCTTCTTCCCCTTTCTTTTCCAGTCCCAGTGAAGGGTCTGGTTCAGAACGATGACTGTTTATTCATTCCCATAGATGTTGCCTGACCTGCTGAGTTCCTCCAGCATTTGGCAGGTGTTTCTCTGGATTTCCATATTCTGCACACTCTCTTGTGTTTGTGATCCACGTTGCGAGCTCTTTCTGCAGGAGTTTCGGAAATTACTTTCATTTCTTGCTGTCATTCTGCTCAGGATTTAGATGGGGACCTTAACTAAGTGTAAAACAATGACAGGAAACAAAAATGATCATCACTTCACCACTCTGGCAGATTCATGATCCAGATTTATGTTCCCAAGAGCAAATTTTGTAACACATAGTGCTGCCTCAAAAGCCCTGGCAGTAACTTCTAGGTAAATAATTGTAATTTAAGCAGATTCCCCTGGATGAGATGGGATGCATGAGTAAGGTAGTCTGGTCCTGACATCACGTTGTGTCTGAACGCTCCAGTCAGTGGCCATTTTATTAGGTACACCAGTACACTTGCTCAGTAATGCAAATATCTCATCAGTCAATCATTACACTACCAACCATGTTCGTTAACTCACTACTTTCTCAGCCCCCCACTTCTTGCACTATTTATTTAATTGTTTATATATTTATTCTTGAAATCTATAGAATTTGTTATTATGTATTACACTGTACTACTGGGACAAAACAACACGTTTCATGACATATGCCAGTGATACCAAACATGATTCTGATCATGTGGGAGCAACTCCATGCATAAAAGCATGCAGACATGTTCAAGAGGTTCATTTGTTGTTCAGACCAAACATCAGAATGGGAAAGAAATGTGAAGTAAGTGTTGTCGACTGTGGAATAATTGTTCGTGCCAGATGGGGTGGTTTGAGTATCTCAGAATCTGCTGAGCTCCTGGGATTTTCATGCACAACCCTAATGCGAGTTCATAAAAAATGGTGCAAACCCCCCCCTCCCCCGCACAAAACAAAAACATCCAGTGAGTGGCAGCTCTGTGGGTAAAAACACCTCATTAAGGAGAGAGGTTACAGGAGAATGGCCAGACTAGTTTAAGCTGACAGGAAGGTGACAGAAACTCAATAAAAAAGTTATGGCAGTGGTGTGCAGGAGAGCATCTCTGAACACACAACACACTGAACCTTAAAGTGGATGGGTTATTGCAACTGAAGACCATGGATATAGTATATCATTTACACTCAGTGGCCACTTTATTAGGTACAGGAGATACCTAATAAAGTGACCACTGACTGTATATCACACAGTCCTGGTGAAGGGTCTCAGCCCAAATCACGGACTATTTATTCCCATCCACAGATGCTGTCTGACCTGCTGAGTTCCTCCAGCAATTTGTGTGTGTTGCATGAAATTATTTTCACCTTCTGAGTGCTCAAGAGTGAGAAAAAAGTGAAAACGCTGATGTGAAATGATAGTGCTTCGGCTGGCAAATCACTGTTGACACTAAATTCTGATTGGTCTGACAATTTAATTATATTTCAAAACTTACTTTCTCTCAAATCATTGATATCAGTGGCTTCTGACATGCTATTTATTTATAATGGAATGTGATTCAAACAACGTTTTTGCCAAAAGACAAGAAGGCCATAAAAAGCAGCTTTTAAGACTGCAGTTTGTGAGAGTGACTCAGTTATCATACTTGATCTGGGCATAGGATTGAGACTTCTGAAGAGATAATATAGCTACCTAATTATGGCATTGTTGATGGATTTCATTATTTCCTAGCAGAGCTCCTGCTATGAATATCTCCAGAGTTTTTCTTGTTAAACATCACTATATATAAAGGACATTTATATAGAAAGATACTGGAAAAGTGCCAGTAACATCATGAAGGATCACACCCACCCTGCTCATGGACTGTTTGTCCCACTCCCATCAGGGAGGAGGCTGCCTGCGTAGCATCCATGCCTAGCATCACTTTATGGACATATAATTAATCTATGTATAAGCTATCTTATGTATTTATATAAGTTGAAGCTTTTTTCTTATACTTGTTTTCTTTATCTTATGTCAATTTTTTTGTTCTTCATCATTCTCCTTCACACTTGTGTACTAGCAATGACTTTAAACAATCTTGAATCTTCAACCTCAAGGCTGGATAATTTGAAATACTCTTGATTATAAAATATTCTGGAAAATATTAATAAATAATTGCTTTCATTAATAAATTTACACCAGAAAGTATGGCAACACTTATAGGCTACCCACAGCACATCCTAGGATATGCTGGTCATTGGTGAAAATATTGCATTTCCCTGTATGTTTCAATTTATGTGTGACATTTGTCTTTTTTTAAACATCTTTTTTACGATCATTAAGACAGTGCTGGACATTGAAACTTTCAAAAGCTGCTGCTCTATCCCATCAACGAAAGAGCTGGACTTGGTACAGACTGTGTCACTACCTGATACAGAAAGACGTTGGGGTCAGTGCATGAAGGCAATGCACAGTCTAGGCGCGAATGATTGTCTTGGATGTTTTTCTTGTGATCCCTAGACCCACTTGGATGTTTGGTACTGTAAAGCACTGTAAGTCTGGTTCACTGGTTTACTGGCGAGACTGATGGTGGGGAAGCTGCTGGGCCTTGGTTGCAGAGAGGCTTGGGCCTCATGGTGCAGAGTCACCTGTTGCAGCAGTCCAGGAGGGGAGATGGCAGAGGTGGTGTGGAGAGACATCCATGCTGCATTGGAGGCTGGCTCCTGCTTTCCATGCTACTTTCCAGTGTTAGCTCAGTGGGAAGACCAGCTGTATTGCATGCATGAGTTGCATGCATACATGCATGCATATGTGCATACATTCATCTGTGGACTGCTGAAGCTGCTTGTTCTTGACGACAACACCAATGCACCATCAATTTACAGGGCATGTCACTCAGGGACAGGGTATATATATCTTTTTGTGGTACTATATGTTTACTGCTATCTTATGTGCACCATTTATGCCTTGTGCTGCATATAGCTGTTGGAACTGTGTTTTGTTTCATTTGGCTGCATTCATGGGTATTCATCTATGATTGAATGACAATCAAACCAGAACTTGAATAAATAGCCTTGAATTTTGAATCTGCAAATGCATAAGTTTGCAGCAGTTAAGGCAGTGTCTGAGGAGCTGGGGAGAGAAATATTTCTGTTTCTCTGCATCAGCATAACATTAAATGCCAGAGTCGGAACCAGCACCAGGCTGTGATGAAACCAGCCAGACATTTTCAAGACTCTTTGGTAACATGGCGAATGTCCTCAAACTCCTAACAAAGTAAAGCCATTGGCAGGCCTTCTTCATGATTGCATCAATATGTTGGGCCAAGCTTAGATCCTCTGAGATGATGATGCCGAGGAACATTTAATCACTCCTAACTTTCACCTCTTCTGTTATATTTTCTTCCTTTCCATCCTCCTTGGCACCCAAACGAATAAAGATTGTCTTTATTTATCACAAGTACATCAAACACTGGAACAGACAGTGAGATGTGTCATTGGCATCATCAACCAACACAATCCAAAGATTGTGCTGGGAACAGTCCACAACTGTTGCTATACTTCCTGTGCCAATATAGCATAGTCAATCTTACTAACTGTAACCCATACAACATCGCAATTTGGGAGGGAACTAGAGACCCAGAGGAAACCCATCCAGTTACGGGATTATAAACCTCTCGTTATAGCACATACCCTCTGATCCAGGAAGCATCCTGGGAAACTGCCTCTGCACCCTCTGCAAAGCCTCAACATCCTTCCGAGAATGTGGCGACCAAGACTGTATGCAATCCTTGTCCTTATCAGACAGTCCTTACCCTGCCTCATCTGCTTGATGTTGAGCATCGGCTCAGATGATTTATCTTTCAGAAGTGAACAATTTACAGGAATTTAATTAAATGTTGATGCTGGCACCATGCCTCAAAATTTGAGAGAACTGGGCACATGTCCTACACTAGCTGAGGAACCTACATTCAAGTAAGATGTTAAGTTGAAGTCTCATCTGTCGTTGATAGAGTTGTAGAGTCAATGAACACTACAGAATAGAAACAGGATTTTTGGCACATATACTTGGTGCCAAGCTATTATTCTGCTGAGTGCCATTGACCTATATTCAGACCATAACCCTCCATACACCTCCCATCCATGTCTTTGTCGTCATTAGGTCACATCTGGAATTTCCATTTGGCAGACGATTTCCCTCCACGCCACTCTGTCCCGACACTTGTCGTTAATATCATTGTTTTGATCCTTTATTGAGATTGACATATTGGGAAATCATGTTTGTGGCAGGTTACAGCAGTGGTTTGCCTTTGCCTTCTGCTGGGTGACTTTAAAGAGATCACCACCTCTCTTCTTGGTAGATCATCTGCTTGCAAAGCAACCATTGTCTTCCAAGGTCATAGCTCTTCCGCCTTCCCCACCAGTCTCCTGCTGGGTCTGCTGTTGGCTATGGCTCATAACCCCGAGCAAGGGACCCTTACCAGGTGCCACCAGCCAGGTCAGCTGGACCTGGGGAGTTCGTCCATGTACCTATCCAAATTTCTTGTGAATGTTGAAATTGAACAGACGTTCACCACTTCCTCTGGCAGCTCATTCAACACTTTCACCTCCCTCTCAGTAAAGATGTTTCCCATAAACATTTCACCTTTCACTCGCAACTCATGGTCTCTAGTTGTAGTCTCACCCAACCTAGGTAGAAAAAAACCTGGTTGCATTTACCCAATCTATACCCTTCATAACTTTGATATAAAAGATCCGATAGCATGGGACTCTGGTAAACACCTATCCCAGAAATGACACCATCCAAAGTGACCTCTCCTTTGTTCCAATGCTGGTCCTGGGACTGGTTGCACTGGAGAGTATGGAGAGGGGGCAGAAGAAGGTCACTAGGATGGTGCCTGGATTAGAGAATCTATCCTATGAGGAGGGGTTGAACAAACAAATTGTTTTCTCTGGTTTCTTTGTTTTCTCTTTTAAATGTTCAAAGTAAATTTATTATGAAAATATATATACAGTACCAATAAAGTATTCACCCCCTCCCCGGAAATTTTCATGTTTTATTTCTTTACAACATTGAATCACAGTGGATTTAATTTGGCTTTTTTGACACTGATCCACAGAAAAGATGCTTTCATGTCAGAGAGAAATTTCTGCAAATTGGTCTATATTTATTACAATTATTAAACACAAAATAACTGCATAATTGCTCACCCCCTTCAAGTCAGTATTTAATAGAAACAGCTTTAGCAGCAATTACAGCCTTGAATCTATGTGGATTTGTCTCTATCAGCTTGGCACATCTGGACACTGCAATTTTTCCCCATTCTTCTTTACAAAACTTACTCGAGCTCTGTTAGATTGCACTGGGATCATGAGTAAATAGCACCTTTCAAGTCCAGCCACAAATTTCCAATTGGGTTGAGGTCTGAACTCCGACTTGGCCACTCCAGAACATTAACTTTGTAGTTTTTAAGCCATTCCTGTGTAATTTTGGCTTTACACCTGAGGTCATTGTCTTGCTGGAAAACAAATCTTCTCCCAGGTTGCAGTTCTCTTGCAGACTTCATCAGGTTTTCCTCCAGGATTTCCTTGTATTTTGCTGCATTCATTTTACCTTCTATCTTCACAAACCTTCCAGGGCCTGCTGCAGTGAAGCATCCCTACAGCATGATGCAGCCACCACCATGCTTCATGGTAAGGTTGGTGTGTTTTTGATGATGCGGAGTGTTTGGCTTATGCCAAATATAGCATCCAGTCAGATAGCCAAAAAAACTCAATTTTGGTTTCTTCCAACTGACATGCCTTCTGGCAAACTCTAACTGAGATTTTGAGTAAGTTTTTTTCAACAGTGGCTTTCCCTTTGCCACTCTCCAATAAAGCAGTGACTGGTGAACAGTTGTTGTATGTGCCATCTCTCCCATCTTGGCCACTGAAGCTTGTAACTTCTCCAGAGCTGTCATAGGTCTCTTGGTGGCCTCCCTCACTAGTCCCCTTCTTACATGGTCACTAAGTTTTTGAGGTCAGCCTGCTCTCAGCAGATTTACAGCAGTGCCATATTCTTTCTGTTTCTTGATGACTGAATTAACTGTACTCCAAGGGTTATTCAGTGACTGAAATTTTCTTGTATCCATCTCCTGACTTGTGTTTTTCAATAACCTTTTCACGGACTTGCTTTTGTCTTCATGGTGTAGCTTTTGTCAGGATACTGACTTACCAGCAATTGGATCTTTTCAGATACAGGTGTATTTTTGTACAATCAATTGAAACACATTGACTGCGCACAGGTCTCCATTTAACTAATTATGTGACTTCTAAAACCAATTGGCTGCACCAGTAATGATTTGGTGTGTCCTATTAAAGGGGGGGGGGTGAATAATTATGCAATCAATTATTTTGAGTTTTATTTTTGTAATTAATTTAGATAATTTTGATTTGTTTTCGCTTTGACACAAAAGAGCCTTTTTCCGTTGATCAGTGTAAAAAAAAGCCACTGTAGTTCATTATTGTAAAGCAATATAACATGAAAACTTCCAAGGAGAGTGAATACTTTTTATAGGCACTGTACATCACCATATACATATCTGAAATTCATTTTCTTGTGGGAATTCACAGGAAATAACAAAGAAAAAAGAATAATAATAAATAAATAACCAGACATGAGATGAAGAGTCCTTGAATTTGCGTCAATAGATTGTGGGAACTGTTGGAAGTGTTGGAGTGACTGATCACAAGGGTGACAAATAGATTAGACAATTGGTCTGTTTTTCCCGCGTCAAAATGTCTAATAGTAGAGAGTTTGCTTTTAAACTGAAAGGGAGTAGACTCAGATTCTGATTCATTTATTTCTCACATGTACAAAATACAGTGAAGCACATAATTTGCGTCAACAACCAACACAAGTAAATGGTGTGCTGGGGCAGCCTGCAAGTGTCACCACACAGTTGGACGCCAACAAACTGTGCCCACAATGTTCAGCCAAACAACATAAGTAAAAACAGCAACAACTAGACAACTAAAACAAAGCAACAGCAAAACAACATAAACACATGATATTCTGTAGATGCTGGAAATCTACAGAAACACACACAAAAATCCAAAAGAACTCAGCAGATCAGGTGGCCTCTATAGAGATGAATGAACTGTCAACATTTTGGGTTGAGAGCCTTCATCAGCGTTTCAGCCCGAAATACTAACTTTTTTCCCCTTCCATTGATGTGGCCAGACCTGTCCTGGCATTTTGTGTGTGTTGAAGAGCAAAATAAGCCCCTTTTCTCCCTCCCAGCCACACACAGACAGACCTCTGACCACTGCACTGACCGCCTCAGGGACTCAGTCTCACAGACAGCGAGCTTATGCCATTGTGCCTCGACTTCCTGACTTACTAACTTCATTAACAGGAATGGAACTCCAGGCCTCAAATAACTTCAAAGGAGATGTGTGGAACAAGCTTTTTATGTAGAGAGTGGTGGGTGCTTGGAAAGTGCAGGCAGGGCTGGTAATGGAGACAGATAGAGGCACTTAACAGGCTCTTAAACACATGAATGTGCAGAGAATGAAGGGATATGGACACTGTAGGCAGAGGGGCTAATTCAGTCGGCTTTGGATTACTGATTTAATTAATTCAGCACAGCATTGTGAGCTGAAAGATCTGTTTCTGTGCTGCACTATGTTCTGACAATAATAGAAAGGCAAAGTTTAGGAATACAGCTGAACCAATATTGCATTTTACCTTCTGAAGATACCAAGCCAGATCCACATAAAATGTTGCAATGATTGTAGACTGTTTCACTGGGCTTAAATAGCATTTTAATTATCGCTTGTGTGCTCAAAGCCAATTTTCCTCCTATCTCATCCAACATTAATGTTAATTGCCAGTCTAAAAATATGTCCTGTATTACCTTAGTGCCAATGGAAATGTCATGTTTACAAAATCTCAGTAGGACACAGATGAAGAAATTTATTGGCTCCCTCCAATTCGAAGGTCTCAACTGTGTGAGATGAGTGCACTCCGTTGTCCCTGAGGTCATTGGTAAAATTCAGTCATATTACTCCACAGTCTGTACATGGTAAGATACAGCCAGGATCATCAAAAACAAACACGCTTTTAGAAAACAGCTTCTAAATATAGAACATAAAACATTATAGCCTAGTGCAGTCCCTTCGACCCATGATTCTGTGTTCACCTTTAACCTACTCTAAGATAAATCTAACTCTTCCCTCCAACATGACCCATTTTTCTATCATCCGTGCGTCTATCAAAGAGTTTCTTAAATGTCCACAGTACCTCCACCCCTACCATTCTCTGTGTAAAAGAAACTTACCTCTGACATCCCTTTATACTTTACTCCAATCACCTTAAAAGTTATGCCCTGTGGTACACTCAAAAACTTCTATAGATGTACCGTGGAGAGTATTCTGACAGGCTGCATCACTGTCTGGTATGGAGGGGCTACTGCACAGGACTGAAAGAAGCTGCAGAAGGTTGTAAGTCTAGTCAGCTCCATCTTGGGCACTAGCCTGCAAAGTACCCAGGACATCTTTAGGGAATGGTGTCTCAGAAAGGCAGTGTCCATTATTAAAGACCTCCAGCACCAGGGCATGTCCTTTTCTCACTGTGACCATCAGGTAAGAGGTACAGAAGCCTGAAGTTACACACTCAGTGATTCAGGAACAGCTTCTTCCTCTCTGCCATCCGATTCCTGAATAGACACTACCTCACTTTTTTAATATAAAGTATTGCTATTTTTGCACATTTTTAATAATCTATTCAATGTACATAATTGATTTACTTGTTTATTTATTATTGTTTTATTTTATTTATTATTATTTTTTTCTCTCTCTGCTAGATTACGTATTGCGTTGAACTGCTGCTGTTAAGTTAACAGATTTCACGTCACATGTCAATGATAATAAACCTGATTCTGATTTTTCACCACGGGGAAAAAGTGTTGGTTGTACTTGATCTATGCCTCTTATCATCTTGTAGATCTCTATCAAGTTGCCTTCCATCCTCCTTTGCTCCAAACAGAAAAGCCCTAGCTTGTTCAACCTGTCCTCATAAGACATGCTCTCTTATCCAGGCAGCACCTGGTAAATCTCCTCAGCATCTTCTCTAAAGCTTCCACATTCTTCCTGGAATGAGGTGACCAGAAATGAACAGAATATTCCAAGGGTAGTCTAACTAGGATTTTATAAAGCTGAAAAGTAATCTCATGGCTCTTAAACTCAATCCCCTAATGAAAGCTAATATATCATACACATTCTTAAAAATCCTATTAACCTGCGTGGCAACTTTTAAGGCAAAGTAATATTTGTGATGTGGATTGTGCTTGGTCAATCCCCCAGTATATTTGTCAATCCCATTACAATAAGATGGATTCTTGACCTCATAGTCTAAATTGCCATGATCCTTGCACCTTATTATCTGTACTTTTCCTTGTAACTATAACACTATATTCTGCATTCCATTATTGCTTTACCCTTGTACTACCTCGATGCACTGATGTAATGAAATAATCTGTACAGATGACATGTAGAAGAAAGTTTTTCACTGTACATCAGCACATGTGGCAATAATAAGTCAAGTGGTTGCTTTACTTCTGAAAACTATGCAAAATATATTGAAAGGTACAAACCAAGATTACATTGAAATATTGTACAATCCTACCTTCCTCCTCACATGGCTTCACCTATTACCTTCTCGCTTGTACTCCTACTCCTCCCATGCTCTTCGTCCTGATGAAGGTTCTCGTCATGAAACATCAATTCTATATTCTTCTCCATAGATACTGCCTGACCCGCTGAATTCCCCCAGTATTTTGTGTGTGTTCATCTGGGTTTCCAGCATCTACAGAATCTCATATGTTTACTACATGGAAATATTGTTCACTGTCACATTCTTAAGATGTTGTTCTCCTTGTTGTTTTATGATGCAAGGTTCTAAGGACAACAGGTTGGGAAAATTACCAGCTGTCAAACATAAACCATTGAGCACTTAAAGAGGTTTCAGTTTAGAAACTGAACACTCTGTGTTCTGAGAAAATTCTTTTTTATTCCAACTTAGACATCAATTTTGGCAAAAATTCGACATTACCACCCTCTAACAATGCATTGCATCTTCCTAGCTGAGAGATAATTGGGACGTAAGAACTGTGGAAGAAGGCATGTGATAATGCCTTTCTAACTACACAAATAATATCCCATTGCTCTCTGTGTTCAGATTGTTACCAGGCAAGCTGTCAGGAATGTTGTGTCATCTTGAAGAGGAAATCATGGACTGTTGCAAAACCTGACTCATAGTTTGACAGTTGTTTATGTTTTGAGCTACAACAGGTAGCTCAAACTGCCCAATACATCACCAGCACCAGCCAACCTTCCATCAAGGACATGTATTCAGAAAAATGCCAGAAAAGGGCCGGTAACATCATGAAGGGTCCCATTGCTGATGGACTGTTTGTCCCACTCCCATCAAGAAGGAGACTATGTACTGTTCATGCCAGGACCACCAGACTCAAAAACACTTACTTCCCCAAGGGGTAAGGCTGATCACCACCTCCATCCGCGAACCCACCCCTCCACATACCAACCACCACTATTTTATCATTTCCTGTCAGTCACCTTACACGCAGACACTTCTGTATTGCGCATCACTTTATGGACATACAATCAATTTATGTACATAATCTATCATATGTGTTATGTTTAGGTAATTCCAAAACATAAAACCAATTGAAAGCTAAAATACGGAGCCAGGAATAACGTGTCTTGGTCTTGTTTTTATTTTAAGCGAGGCACGCATGTGTAACATGGTGGCGTGATGACGCATGCCATTCATGTACTTTTACATATAACCCATAATGAATCATTTAAGCAAACAAGAATACTTAATCAAACAATATATTTACAATATTATTCAAATTTTATCACTGTGGAGGATTTCTTACTCTTGTGGGAAAACACCTTTCCTGACAAGGGAAGGTCATTGTGCTTAGTAGCAGAAACTTGTGGTTTTGAAACAATCTCAAGTTCTGGGGCCCTCTCGGTCATGGTTGGAGGAATTGACTCTGGAACTGTAGGAAATTGTTCTGATAGCTCTGGACACCTTTCTTCTGGACAATATGAGTCATGATGTGTGAGTCACCATTAACTTTATCTTTTGGAAAGCCAATCAAACTGCTTTGTCTATTACTATTTCTTCTTGTTCTGTAGCAATGCATTCAAGGGGTTTGGCATAGCAGCCAAATTTGGTAGGAATCTGTTATAGTAATTGACAAATGCTAAAAAGAACCACAAATGTGACATGTCCTTTGGCCTTGTGTCATCCACCACTGCTTGAATTTTCTCAGCCCACTTGTGTAATCCATGTGCATGTTGTTGTGACCACAGTAAGTAATGTTTGGTTTAAAGAAGTCACACTTGTTGCATTGTGCTCTGAGTTCATAATTTTCTAATCTTTTTAACAGCCTTGAGATTTTGGAGATGTTCTTTGTCATCCTTATTGGTAACAGTGATGTCATCTGTCCAGGTAACACTGTCTTCCTGGGCAGCGATGAACAACCTGGTCCAGAGCTTTCTGCCAGAGTGCATTGCATATGCTACCACAAAAAATGCCTATTATGATAATAAAGCCCTTTGTGTGTATTTATGGTGGGACACACTTTGGTCTCTTCTTCCATCTGAAGGTAGTCCTCAGCTAAGTCCAATTCGCTAATGTGTTTTCCTCCACAAACATTTGTAAAGCTATCCTCTAACTTTTGGTTTAAGCTGATGAACCAAAGTGAGGTGAGGTGGTGGGCCCATCAATGAGAGTGAGGAGGACCCCAGCTTTGATCGATTCAAGTGCCATGTTGGAGGGCAAGTCGAGGTGATGAGGTTCAGGCACCAGAGTGCACTGATTCAACCAAACTCGATGTTTGGAAGGAGGTTTAAGTGAAAGGTCCATTACACGCTGAATCGAGATGGTGGTCCAGGCCCCAGAGGGTACCAATTCGACAGAACTTGATGCTTGGATGGAGATTTAGGCACTGTGCCGAATCGGAAAGGTCGGTTACAAGTTGAATTGATGTGGTATGGTCCCGGCTCCAGAGCATATCCAGAGCGAACCCGATGTTTCAATGTCGATTTAGGTGCTGTGCCAGGTTGAAAAGGTCAGAGTGTCAATGCCCAAGGTGAGGGATGGAGTGCTGCAGATCACTGCTGTGTGAAGTTCACTCGGCTCTGTGCTGCAATATGTTAAACTATGGAACTCGCTTGCGGACTTCAATTCAGAACACTATTTGCTTGCAGGTTCTTAAATGTTCTATAGTTCGACAGTCTTCCCTTTTTTATATGGGTTCTGTTGGGTTTCTTTGTTTCATGGCTGACTGTTACGAGACAAATCTCAAAGTTGTATAATGTAGGCGTACTTTGATAATGAATGTACTTTGAATTTTGAACTACCTTGGGCAGAAGGTATTGAACCACTTTCAGTACTGCGTTGATTGTGATCTTAAAGTCATCACAGATCTTGACAGACCCATCCTTCTTGGCTACTGGGACTAGTAACATTGCCCATCAGCTCCACTCAAGCTAAGAAAGAACGTCTTCAGCCTCCATGCAATCTAGCTCACTGGCTGCTTCATCGCGGATGGAATAAGGAACCGGACAGGCTTTGTAAAACTTGGAAGTGACATTTTCATTTAACACAATTTCACCTTTGATATATTTGAGTTTTCCAATGCCGTTCTTGTACACAGCTGTGGCATCATCCAGTACCTTTCTTAATTCACCTTCAGTTGTCTCTGTATGTAGGGATGTGGAATGCAAATGTGGATGGATCTCCAATCAAGTTGTTGTCTCAGCTAATCATATCCCTCAATGCTGCTCTCCTGCTTTCACCACATACAAGCCCAATGTGACTTATTAGTTGTTGCATTTCACTGTTATGAATGTCATTCCCATAGGAATTATTTTCACCAGTATAAGTTCTTAGTTGGATATCCGCAGCCTTCAGTTCAATACCTTTGAAATTCCATTCAAACTCATTTTGTGGAATGATTGAATCAGCTGAGCTAATGTCCAATTCCATTTTAATGAATTTGCCATTTACTTTTAATGTAAGCCATATTTACTTTACTTTATTGTCACCAAACAATAGATACTAGAGCGTACAATCATTACAGCGATATTTGATTCTGCGCTTTGCGCTCCCTGGAGTACAAATCAAAGTAAATATAAAAATATTAAATTATAAATCATAATTAGAAAATAGGAAAGGGAAAGTAAGGTAGTACAAAAAAAAAACCCGAGAGACAGGTCCGGATATTTGGAAGGTACGGCCCACATCCGGGTCAGGATCCATTTGCTTCTTTATTGCTGGTTTTCACATTATAAATCTCAAGGCTACCTAGCCCTGTGTTACTCTCATCATTAGTAGATTTTTCATATACATCATGCATATTAGTGCTCTTTTTGAAAATGCAACTTGACATTTTTTAAAATCTTTTTCTCTTCCCTTTGCAGTCCATTTATTTTTGTCTGCCCTACATGCTGTTTGTATGTGTCCTACTTTGTTAAATGTTCTGCAAATTTTACTTTTAAATCTGCATTGGTCTAGTGAATGTAAGAAGTTTTTCAGTTAGGAGCCATTTTTGAATGCCTTCATGTAGGATTCCACAAAATAAACAGTCTTTAAGTGCATCATTAAGCCCATTACTGACTAACAATGCTCAGACAATCTCTTCAATTCAGCCATGTATGCTGAAATGGATTCTACTTCATTTTGAATCCAGTTCTGCGATCTAAAGTGTTCAGAACATTTCTACATTACCTTCACAATATCAGCAAAGCTCATTTCAGCTGGTTTCGTTAGAGCAGTTAAATTTCTAAGCAAATTATTTGCCATTAAACTCAATGTAATTTGCAGAACTGGCACTTGCTTCTCATTGGCTATTTCATTTGCTTCAAAATACTGTCCAGTTTGTTCAGTATACATGACCCAGTTGACAGCTGTGCCATTGAATGTGCTTAATTTCCGAAGTAGCCAGCCATTTCCACTTTTTTAAAATTTATGATTATTATCACTTGGTACCTATTGTTATTGAACCCATGAATTTTTCCATTTTCTGCCTTTTCTTTAACTCAGTTGCTCTTTCTTTCCTGAAGAAGCACATGCTGTACTGCTATTTTTACTCAATCATTTCTTGCTCTGCTTTATTTTAAATTGAACATCTCGCTGAGCTTCGAAAGGTAAGTAGCCATCTCAGCTTCATTTTAAAACTTACTCATTGCCTCTGTTATATTTTGTAACTCCAAAGCATAAAACTAATTGGAAGAAAAACAAAGGAGTCAGGATTGCAAGTCCAATATCATTCTTACTTTAATTGAAGTACACACATATGACATCGTGGCGTGATAACATATGTCATTCACGTACTTTTACAATTCCCCGTAATGAATTATTTAAACAAACAATGCTTAATCAAACAATGTATTTATAATATTGCTCAAATATTACTTAATTATTAAATACACAATATTATTTATATTTATTTTTATTAATTTTCTGTTCTTTATCTTATGGTGCTTTTTTTACTGCATTGGAGCTTGAGTACCAAATATTGTGCTCTTCTTTACACTTGCGTACTGGAAGTGATATTAAATAATCCTGAATCTTGAGCTAACTGTGAGCGTCCATACAGCTTATCAACTGATATGTGTGGATAGCAAGATATAATGTTTGGAAACTGAATGTAATTCCTTCTATCCCTGCCTACGGGCCCACTGGCAAAAGTAAGGCAGCAGCTGTACGTCAGAATGTTATGTGCCGATGAGTAGAAAGATCCAAAAGTGTTCTGTCATGTGGCAAACAGAGCTACATTGCAGAATAAATGTATTCTATTAAATATTGAAAGTTATTATAGATTAGATTAGCTTTATTTACATAACATAAGAACATAAGAGATAGGAGCAGGAGTAGGCCAATTGGCCCCTCAAGCCTGCTCCGCCATTCAACAAGATCATGGCTGATCCAATCTTAACTCTAGTTTTCACCGAATCCCACAAGGCAACAGTGCCAACCAACAGGGCACCATGCCGCCCATTTTATTTTATTATTCATCCCGCCCAAACCCATGTGATCACCCGGGGGGAAAAAAACGGAGTTGCCAATTGAGGAGAAAAAATCTGGAAAATTCCTCTCCGACCCATCCAGGCTATCGAAAACTGGTCCAGGAGATCACATGGCTGATCTAAACCTAGCCTCATGTCCACTTACCTGCTCGCTCACTGTATCCCCTAATGCCATTTTTATCCAGGAAAATGTCTATCTCCGTTTTGAATTTATTGAGTGTAGTAGCTTCCACAGCTCTCTGGGGCAGTAAATTCCACAGCCCCACTACCCTCTGAGTGAAGAAATTTCTCCGCATCTCAGTCCTGGAACGACATCCCCTTATTTTAAGATTATGCCCCCTAGTCCTAGTTTCATCCATCATTGGGAACATTCTCCCCGCATCCACCCGATCAAGCCCCTTCACAATCTTATATGTTTCAATAAGATCGCCTCTCATTTTTCGGAACTCCAATGAGTAGAGTCCCAATCTACTCAACCTCTCATCATACATCAACCCACCCATCCCCGGAATTAACCTAGTGAACCTTCTCTGCACTGCCTCGAGAGCCAGTATGTCCTTTCTTAAATATGGACACCAGAACTGCACGCAGTACTCCAGGTGTGGACTCACCAATACCTGGTACAACTGCAGTAAGACCTCCCTGTGCTTATACTCCATCCCCCTAGCAATAAAAGCCAGCATTCCATTGGCCTTCTTGACCACCTGCTGCACTTGCATACTAACTTTTTGTGTTTCCTGCACCAGGACCCCCAGATCCCTTTGCACAGAAGCACTTTCCAGTTTCTCTCCATTTAGATAATAACTTGCTCTATTATTTTTCCTGCCAAAGTGCAAGACCTCACACTTGTCAGTATTACATTTCATCTGCCAAATGTCTGCCCAATCACTCAGCCTATCTATGTCCCCCTGCAGGGGTTCAATGTCCTCCGCACTCATTACACTCCCTCCCATCTTTGTGTCATCAGCAAACTTCGATACGTTGCACTTAGTCCCTTTCTCCAAATCATTAGCATGCTTTCAGAGTGCTAGTGACCTAGGTTCAATTCCCGCCACTGTCTGTAAGGAATTTGTATGTTTTCCTTGTGACTGCATGCATTCCTTCTGGATGCTTTAGTTTCCTTTCACATTCCAAAGACGTATGGGTTGGTATGTTAAATGGTCACCTGGATGTAATTAAGTGGCGTTGGACCAGAAGAGCCTGTTACTGTGCTGTATCTATAAATAAAAATAAAAATAGGAACATTGAAATCTCCAGTAAAATGTGTTGTTTGCATCAATGAACAGCACAATTCAAGGATGTGCAACCCCAGGTGTCACTGTGCTTTCAGCGACACCATAGGATGTCCATAAATTATTAATCCTAACTCTAAGTCTTTGGAATGAGCAAAGAAACCCGGGCACCTGGAGGAAGCCGATGTGGTCATGGGGAGAAGGTACAAACATCTTACACACAGCAGCATGAATTGAACCCCGATCACTGGCACTGTAAAGTGTTACATTAATTACTACTGTTGAGCCACCTTTTGAACTTCTGCAAGAGAAGAATGAGAAGGATTGGATAAATACAGGGGTTCCCTAGGTTATGAATGATTGGCCTAATGGAAACCTGACTTCTTGGACATGCATATATTCCCATACATTGCTAAAGCATTTTTTCAAGGAAGTAGTAATAATAATAATAATAATGATAATAATGATATGCCGGCCAGTACTCCAGCTTGAGCGAAGAAAAAAGTAAAACTACAATGATAATAATAAGCATACCAACACCACAGGCTTCGACTGCTGCAGGTGTTTCTCAGGAGAGCAGTCCACTTACAGCTGAGACCACTCAAGCAGTTAAGAGAAAAAAGACACGCATGAAATGGTCATTAGAAGTAAACACATTCATAATGCGCATATATTATCGATTAACCGAACTTGAGATTGACATGACAGCATACAGGGACAAACTTCATCAACAGTTCGTAGCACAATATCCCTTCATGCAAGTAAATGCACAACGAGTAGCAGATCAATGTTGAGTGAAAGTTAAAAAAAATAACTTAATCCCTGTAGACATGATAAACCAAATAAAACATGAAGTTGCACAAGAGCTAGAAAGAAACTAACCTAAAGACCACAACAATTCTATACAAGAAAATAATGAAGATACTACCCGAAGCGCTGATGAAAATAGAAATACTTCACCAACTGCTCCACAACCTGATAGTAATACCAACAACACAGATGTAGAACTCTCCACAGAATGCTAATGATGAAGCTGTGCTTACAGACAAACTTATCCAAACGTTTAGGTTATCCAAACGTTTGAAAGGTTGAACAAGTTAGGTCTCTATTCATTGGAGCGTAGAAGGTTGAGGGGGGATTTGATCGAGGTATTTAAAATTTTGAGAGGGATAGATAGAGTTGACGTGAATAGGCTGTTTCCATTGAGAGTAGGGGAGATTCAAACGAGAGGACATGATTTGAGAGTTAGGGGGCAAAAGTTTAAGGGAAACATGAGGGGGTATTTCTTTACTCAGAGAGTGATAGCTGTGTGGAATGAATTTCCTGTAGAAGTAGTAGAGGCCAGTTCAGTTGTGTCATTTAAGGTAAAATTGGATAGGTATATGGATAGGAAAGGAGTGGAGGGTTATGGGCTGAGTGCGGGTAGGTGGGACTAGGTGAGATTAAGAGTTCGGCACGGACTAGGAGGGCTGAGATGGCCTGTTTCCGTGCTGTGATTGTTATATGGTTATATGGTTTAACATCACACTAACAGAATACATGGGCACTGATCCAACAAAAAGACCTGATACACCAAAACAAAACATGTCATCAAAATTTACAAACATTGTTAATACTCTCAATAATATTATACTTGCAAAATATTTAGGAAAACTTAAAACATTTGAAGAACTACACACAGTTACTTATTGTACTGAATTACTGAATTAACAGCACTGTGCAATGGCTTCAAAATAAAGGCACTCATAGATAGAAACCCAAAACTGAGTAATGAAATGAGAATACTGAATTGGCAAATGTGATTAAGAAACAAAATTGAAACCTTCAGAGCAGAAATAGCCTGCATAATAGAATATAAAATGGATAACCCGAGCAAAAAAGTTTCCTTAGTATTAAGGAAGTATAAGGTCCAACAAAAATATGATCAACTGAACAATTGCATTGTCAAATTTATAGATACACTAGTTCATACAAAGCAAGACTAAATATGTAGGTACATGAAACACACCAGACGTCGAAAACAGAGTTATCAGTTCAGGAACAAGGAAGATGGTTTATACAGGACATTGAAACTTTTGGTTTTCTATCTGGTAAAACAGGGTGATTCGTAATAAAGTAGCAAGCTGGATTAGGTAGGGAAAAGAACACACTTGCATAATGGAAGACATGCAAACACCTGAAGTTACAATGGATGTACTAAAAGCAGTTATAAAAAATACCCACAAATGGAAAAGTACCAGCAGTGATAATATTCATAGTTGTTCAAATAAAAAATTGACTTGCCTTTATCCATACCTATTAATACATATCAACAATTTTCTTTAAAATCTTGAAAAATGCCAAATATTTGACAGAAGATAAAGCTTATCTCTTACCTAAAGGAAAAATTACCAATGACCTTGGACCTTTTATCAATGGTCATTCTGAGAGAAGACATAGTTCACTCAGGTTCATCAATCGAGGAGAAAAAGCATTGACTTGTGGCACATTTGGAGCTTTGATCGGCAGCCAATCAGTGTTCGAGATTGATTGGAAGGTCAAGTTAAAGTAAGGCAGGGCAAGCTGAATGGCTATTGTTGGAGTAGGCAGAGTTAGATGGGGTTCTCAAAAGGGAGTTCAAGGAGTTAGGTGCTAAGTTAAAGGATCTCCGTGGTTGTGAGCTCAGGATTGCTATCTGTGCCACGTGCTAGTGAAAGCAGAACTAAGAAGATTATACAGTTTAACACAAGCCTAAGGAGTTGTTTGTAGGAGGGAGGGCATAAGATTTTGGATCATTGGGAACTCTTAGAGGGAAGATGGAAGCTGTACAGAAGAGACCGTTTGTATCTGAACTGGAGGGGGACTAATATCCCAGAGGGAAGGTTTGCTTGTGCTGCTCTAGAATTGCAGGGGGATGGGAACTGGAGTGCCAGAACAGCTAGTGGAGAGGTTGTGGATTCAGATGTTAGTAAGACCTCAGACAAAGTCAGGAATCAAAAGATTGAGCATGGTGTGACTCATGTTCTAAGTTGCATATATTTCAGTGCAAGAAGTATTGTAGGAAAGGCAGACAAGCTCAGGGCTTGGGTCGACACCTGGAATTATGATTTTGCAGCCATTAGTGAGACTTGGTTGCAGGAGAAGCAGGACTGGCAGCTCAATATTCTGGGATTCCATTGTTTTAGGCCTGAAAGAGCAAGAGGCATTAAAACAGGAGAGGTGGCAATCCAAGGAATTGAAAATGTCACAGCAGTGACATATTACTTTCAGCATATTGACTGGGAAGGGACTAGATGGGATTGAGTTCATCATCTGTGTTCAGGAAAGCTTCCTTAATCAGTACGTAAAATCTCATCCTCAGGATATCACTGCAGGAGTTGCTCAGGGAAGTGTTCTAGGACCATCAATGACCTTACTTCCATCATAAGGCCAGAAATGGCGATGTTTGCAGATAACTGCATTATGTTCTGCACTAATATTGACTCCTCAGACAGAGAAGCAGTTCATACTCAATTGCAGCAGGACCTGGACAATATCCAGGCTTGGGCCGCCAAGTGGCAAGTAACATTTAAGCCATGCAAGTGCCAGACAATGATCATCTCCAACAAGAGAAGCTCTAACCATGGTCCCTTGACATTCACCATTACCATCACTGAATCCTTTACCATTGACATCTTGGGGTTACCATTGACAGAAAACTGAACTGGTCTAGCCATATAAACACCATGGCAACCAGAGCAGGTCAAAGTCTAGGAATCCTGTGGTATGTAGCTCATCTCCTGACTCTCCAAGGCCTGTCCACCAGCTACAGGGCTCAGGTCAGGAGTGGAATGGAATGCTTGCCAGTCACCTGGATGAGCGCAGCTCCATCAACACCCACAAAGCTTGACATCATCCAGTTCAAGATAACCCCTTTGATTGGTACCCCTTCCACAAGCATCCAATCCTTCCACCGTCAGCGAACAGTTGTAGTAGTGTGTACTATCTACAAGATGCACTGAGCAACACACCAAAGTTCCAGAGGCAGCAGCTTCCAGACCCACAACCACTACCATCTAGAAGGAAAAGAACGGCAGATACCTGGGAACACCACCATTGGCAATACAGGACCAGGTGGTTATCACAAAAAAATCAAAAATTCATAATAAAAGGCCATCAAATTCAAGATGGTAAATGCAGAAATTGCCAAGAGAAACCAGAAACAATCCAACCCATTACAGGATCCTGCAGCACTTCAACTCAATCTGATTATGTACTATCAAATGGCAAACAATATTCACCCAAAATTTTGTTTTAAAACACAAATTTTCAAAAGATACCATACCTTACTATAAGTCCACACTTGATCCAGTTTTAAAGTCAGTGTCCAACAAATTGTTTTATGACTGATCAATTATTATAGATAGAATCCATAATAACCATTGGGATATAATATTACATGATAATCAAGCAAGAACAACTGACATAACAGATACATCCATTCCAAACACACATAGCATACAAAAATCAATAAGTGAAAAACACCAGAAATACGTTGAATTAAAAGAGGAAATTGAAAATCTATGCAAAATGAACAGGGTATACATTGTGCCAGTAGTAATATCTACAACCAGTATCATCCCAAAGTCACTGCGCAACAGCATTAAAGTTAAAATTAAGCATTAAGCATTAAAATTAAGCCAACACAGCAATAATCTTGTAAATCTCCAGAAAGCCATAATACTAACCACCACTAGAACAGTCTGAAAGTTTCTAGCAATTGTTAATTAGCATGCTTGGCGATGCCTGTACGTCAGATTTTACCAGCTTAAGCTGAGAAAAAAATAAGAATATAATAATTAAATGTTTTATGCTTTTCATTAATAAACCAATACAGTGCATATTTAATGCTTGTGTTAATTGAACAAAATGAAAAAAATTATAGCAAACATGTAGACTGATACGATATGTATTACTGTAGATAAATGGACGTTTCTGAATGTAAAGAGAAATTGACTAATAGTTCTCAGCAACATCTGAAAGGAAAGAGGTACAGAATCTCCAAGAAGCATGACTACAATGTTTGCATGATTTCCCTCTTTGATCTCTCATGGAACCCTTGTTGTAAGAAACAGCCTGACACATTTTTTTCACTTATCACCTCCCAGCTTCTTACTTTATCCCTCCCTTCCGCAACCACCCAGCTTCCCCCTCATCTGGCTACCCCATCATCAAGGATCCCCACTCCACCATCCAGGCCATTCTGTCTTCTGGCTGTTGCCATCAGGAAGGAAGTATAGGAGACTCAGGACCCATGCCACCTTTAGGCTCTTGAAGCAGAGACGATATCTTCACTCCAGTTCACTCACCCCAACGCTGAACTGTTTCTACAACTTATCAACTCACTTTCAAGGACTCTCTGTCTCATGTTCACAATTTTTAGTGCTTATTTATTTGTTATTATTTTGTTTGTTTTTTCTTGTGTTTGTTATTTACTGTGAATGCCTATGAGAAAATGCATCTCAAGATAGTATATGGTGACATATATTTCCTTTGATAATAAATTGACTTTGAATTTTGAACTTTTTGAACCTATCACCCACCAGCTTGTACTCCTTTCCCTCCTCCCACTTTCTTATTCTGGCTTCTTCCCCCTTCCTTTCCAGTCCTGATGAGGAGTTGAGACTCGTAATGGCGACTGTTTTTTCCCTCTCCATAGATTCTGTCTGACTTGCTGACTTCCTCCAGCATCTTGTGTGTAGAAAGCAGGGAGCTGCTGATGGTTAAAACAGAACCAAATGACTGACAATACACAAAGATGAAAAGGTTAACAAAATTTCCTATACAGTATTCTCTTTACTTTTCCAAGCAGTTCTGTACCTCTTTGTGGAAGTGGTTCAGTGGTAATGAGAAAAGTAGAGAGAACATATGAAATGGCACTAACAAAGAAGTGTGAAGAGGAATACTAAGTGTTTTTGGAGATCCTTAAGTGACCACAGGAATGGGTTGAGTTCGGCAAGGACATTGAAGCACTTATTGAACATATAATTTGCCTCAATTCTGCACTGAAGAGGTATAGCACAGTTAGTGTTGTGGTTATGATTGAGGTTAATATAGTGCTAGTGATCACCAATCAGGGTTCAGTTCCTGCTTCTGTCTGCAAGTATTTTATACGTTTTGCCGTGAATGTGTGGGTTTCCTCCGAATGCTGCGGTTTCCTCCCACATTCTAAAGATGTATAAGTTAAGTGTTAGTTCATTGCGGGGATGCTATGTTGGCACGGAAACCACGGCAATACTTGAAGGCTGGCCTGCAAAATCCTCAATCCTGATTTGATTTGACACAAATGGTGCATTTTACTGTACATTTCAATGTACATGTGACAAATAAAGCTAATCTATAAAGATCAATCCTTACCTACCTTTCACAGAAATGTAGAAAATATTAGCAGGACCTTCAAGGCCACTCTGAATTCATTGTTTTATGTCAGTGCAATCACAGCTGATCGTATATCTCAAAACAATTTTCCAGCACTTTGCCCTTATGACTTGGTGCTTTTTATGTCTTGTCGTTTATCTATCTCCTTTGTGGAAAGAAGCAGAGTAAATAACAGACAGAGTTTAATAGGGAGTTTCAGGCAGTTCGTTGGAAAGGAAAGCACATAGTTGAGGTGAGTACCCTCTTCGTGTTTGACTAAGGAGTTCCGTGGGGGAGAGGAGCAACGCCATAGATGCAGCCATGACAGGGCAACTTTCATGGTTCATCCAATATCTTTGTGTGTCTTGTAGAGTCTCCTCAAAACTCTGTTCTTCACTGGGCTGGGAAATCTCTGACAGGCCATGGCAGCTGAGTAATGTGCTGGTGAATGGTGGCAGCTGAGCTTCAAAAGTGAAGACGTGCCGTCCCTCCTTAACGTGGCCTGAGGCAGAGTGCCACAAAAATGGGCAGTCTGCCAGTTCTGTGGCATGACAGCCATCTAAACGGGAGATTAGACAAATGTTTTAGACCTTCCTGTCAGGGGTCACTGTTAGCTGATTTATTATTGTCACATTGGAGTAGAATCAGGCCATCTGGCCCAATATCTGATATGAGCTTTTGTATGACAAAGATAAACTCCTGACTTAGTAGTCTACCTCATTATGACCCTTTTATTTGTCTTCTTAGACCATAAAATCATGACACTCAGAAGCAAAATTTGGCCATTTGGCCTATCGAGTCTCCTCCGCTATTCCATCATGGCTGATTTATTATCCCTCTCAACCCCATTCACCTGCCTTCTTGCCATATCCTTTGACACCCTTACTAAGCAAGGAACTATCCACAGTATCTTCACTTTAAATATACCCTTTGACTTGGCCTGAGATACATTAAAAAAAGTTGCATTTCATCCAGCTACTCCCAGACCAGATATTCTCTCTTCTCCCCTCTCCAGCATTTTGTGTGATACAGAGAAAGTACAGAGCAAGTAGACAAATAATAAGGGCTATGATGAGGTGGATTGTGAGGTCATGAGTTCATCTTTACCAAACAAGAGATTTGTTCAATAGAAGCTGTTCTTGATCCTGGTGATATGTGTTTTCAATCTTTTGGATCTCAAAAAGAGGGGAGAAGAGAGAACATCTTAGGTGGGAGGGACCCTTGATTATGTTGGCTGTGGGAAGTGTAGACAGAGTCCATGGAGGAAAGGCTTGTTTCAGCAATAGACTTCCATTTCAAAAGTTTGGCATGTTCAGAAAAATGGGGGAAGGGATCTAATTGAAACCTAACAAAACAGTGAAAGGCCTAGATAGAGTGGATGAAGAGAGGATATTTCCAATAGTGGGGTGGGTGGTAAGTCCAGGACCAGATGACACAGCTTCAGAATAGAATTCTGTGGAATTCATTGCCACATATGGTTGTGAAGGCCAAGTCGTTGGGTATATTTAAAGTGGAAGTTGATAGGTTCTTGATTTGTAAGGGCATCAAATGTTATGGAGTGAAGATGGGAGAATGAAGTTGAGAAGGATAATAAATCAGCCATGATGGAATGGCAGTGCAGGTTCAGTGGGCTGAATGGCTTAATTCTGCCCCTATGTTTTACCGTTATGCTGCAGAGCCAAGCAAGGGCAATAGCATTGTGGCCCTGAGAGGTTCATTTTGTTTGGAACACATGAATGCAAGTCTCTGTAACGTTTCTAATATTACCTTCGGAAATGATAAAGCTCTGCAGAGAGCAAATAGCTGCAATATTATCAGAAGGGATGACAGTTTTATTGTGCAAGAGAGATTGTGGAAATGAATTCCACAGAATTCTATTCCGAAGCTGTGTCCTCTTGTCCCAGATTCCCCCACTATTGGAAGTAGTTCATAGTAAATTATTATCAAAGTACATATAAGTCACTATGTACTACCCTGAGATTCATTTTCTTTTGGGCATTCACAGGAGATACAAAGAAATACCATAGAATCATTAAAATAAGACATACACACAACAGACAACAAACTGCAAATAAAAAAGATAAATGTAATAGTAATAATAAGTAAGTCATAAATAATACAGTGATTTCTAATTAATTGGGCCACTTATTTTAGACAACCTTTAAAGAAGAAAAACAAACCATGATCACAGCTATGATTCACGTTGATTATTTGGGACTCTAAGTCATGTAATTGGTGCAGGAGATGGTCAGTTACGTATACCTGAAAGTTCAAAGTAAATTTATTATCAAAGTACGTACAGTATATGTCACCATATACAACCCTGAGATTCATTTTCCTGCACAATAGATGTGCAAAAGGCAGTCAACTGTGCAAATATAAAAGAAAAAGAAGAAACAATAATAATAAATACATAAGCAATAAATATAAGAAAACGCGGGATAAAGTGTTCTTGAATGTGAGTCCAGTTCTGTTAGAGTAGTTCAGGGATGGGGTGAGGGACGTTATCCGCTCTGGTTCAGGAACCTGATAACAGCAGTGAAAAGAGATCAGGGCCTGGGTGGTGGGGGTCTTTGATGATGGATGCTGCTTTTCTGTAACAGTAGTCCGTGTAGATGTGCTCAGTAGTGGTGAGAGCCTTTCCTGGGATTGACTGGGCTGTATCCATTACTTTTTGTAGGATTTTCCATTCAAGGGCATTGGTGTTTCCATATCACTTGGCTGGCTGATTCGATATTTGCATTAACAAGCAGGTATACAGGTGTGCCTAATATAGTGGCTGCTGAGAGTGTATTTACATACATGTATTAGGACTTTGCTGTGTTGATCAGGGTGCAGTATGCAGTAAAAAAACAGCAACATTCAATAATTGTAAAGAATAAAAATTATATAAAAATAATCATATATGTAAAAAGCTAATAATGTCAGAGCAATAAATGTGCATAAATACATAATATATTATCATATCTACAATGTAATAGCATTATTAGAGGTATTTAAAGTGTTTACAGGGCAGTGCAGTGACAGGGGTAATAGATAGAACAGGGTGGGGGCTAATTAGACTGGTTGATCAAATTAACTGCCTGAGGGAAGAATCATTTAAGATGTTGTGAAGTTTTTATTTTAATAGTGTTTTCTGGAAGGGAACTTTTGGAAAAATCTTTTTGGTGGATGAGTAGTGTCCACAAAAATCTACCCCATTATTCAAACAACTTCAAAGAATAAAAACTAATTGAGAAAGTTCCAGGAATTATCTTCATTTATTTGGGACAGTATGTCACTTATTTGGGGCAGGAGAACTGTTGCCCAACAGGTTACAACTAGCGACAGTTGTGCATACTTGTGTGGCCCTTATACGCTACTCTGTCTTTACAGCGAACAGTTTTTAAACAGCATCAGTTGCTTGTGCTTGTTTACAAACATCAGTGATTTTTGCCCTTGATAGCTGGTGAGAAATAAGCAGGAAGACAATGCCAAACTGTTTTACTCACTGTGGTTTCAAGCATTCAGGCTTGGAGTGAAAATGGAATGATTTCACTACTTCAACAAATTAGGGATTATGAAGGATTTGAAGACAATGGCAATCATTTTGAATGTTACAATGAAAATGAAGATTTGGAGGCTGCAATCATCAATAACATTATATGAAGCCAGTCCATTATCTGCATGCTCGACTCTGGATCAGCAGCATTAGAACCCTGGTTAGTGGTCACTCTTTACTGAAGGACTTATTTTATTCAGCTGTTCTCCTTGTATGCAGATAAAAGATGTTTCCCACATTCTGAGATTTATGTAATTATTGGACTGTTTCTTTAGTTTTCTGGTGTTTTCTTTTGTGTGGACAATTGGTGGGTGGGTGATCTGATAATTTTTTGTGTCGGGGGAGTGTTGAGGGTTTGGTGCTGCTGTTGCTGTTTGTTTCTGTGAGTGAAGGTTCAGGGATTGTTATGTTGTAGTTGTCAGTCATTGTTTTTGTGGTTGTTTTTTGTTGCGGTGTAGGGAGGGATTTTAAGGTCAGTGAGTTCTGTTTCTTTTCTTTTTTGTGCAATATTTTTTCCTTTCATCAACACTCATGGTCTTTCTGCACTTAGTGCCCATCTGTAGTAGACAAATATCAGAATTGTATTGTACATGCATACTTTTACCATAAAACTAACCTATGAATCTCTGATTTTGTTCATTGCCTACTCCATCCACCTGACTGGACAGAGTGAGCAGAGCAAGATAATCAATGAGTTGATCTAACTAATTTGCATGGAAGCATAGCAGTTAGCAAAATGCTATTACAATGCCAGCTGTAATGGCATCTAATGCCCACACAAATGCTGTAATCAGATTGAGTTAAACTGCTGCAGGATCCTGTAATGTGTTGGATGGTTTCTGGTTTCTTTTGGCATTTTCTGCATTTATCATCTAGAATTTGTTGGCCTCTTATTATGCATTTTTGATTTTTTTTGTGTGATAACCACCTGGTACTGTATTGTCAGAAGGAGCCCCTCTGTTTCTAGGACAAGGTCTTTGACTCTGAGACAAGGTCTTCGATGCCTGCACATTGATTGCTTCTCCGCCTTGTTATGTGTGGTTTTTCATTGATTCAATTGTGTTTCTTTATATTTACCTAGAAATGTCTGCTAGAAAAAGAATCTCAGCATTTTGACTTTGAAGTGCTATTAAAACAAAAAACTTGTTGGTATTCTTTCCCCAGGGGCAGTTAATCTATCAACCATTCTACTTAGCCACACCCCCCAGACTTATCTGTTACCTCAGTCACTGCATTGCATTATAAACACTTTGAACCAGTTTTTATAATGTTGTTTACATTGTAAATACATGCTGGTATTTATCTATTTATGCACATTTTATTCCATGTCCATACTTTAATTTCTAACTTTTTAAAATATAATTCTTCATTCTTGATAATTGTTCAAAGTTATTGTTTTTGTTGCTTGTCACACCAACACACCACAGCAAATTCCTAATACATGTAAATGTATATGGCAAATAAAGTTTATCCTGATCCATGATTATTGATCTTTAACATGTAAGCCATATGGTCCCTTGAGTCTGCTCTGCCTTTCAGTGAGTGACATTATGGCTCATTTGATCTAGGAAAAACTCCAGTCTTCAGCCTGTTTCCCACAACACTTGGGCTGCTCCCAGTGAAGGCAAGTCAGATATGAATATTTTTAAAATCAGAATCAGAATCAGATCTGCTACCATTGACTTATCTGATGTGAGGTTTGTTGTTTTGCAGCAGCAGTTCAATGCAAAGACATAAAATTGATATAAATTATTACAATAAATAAATTAAAAATTACAGAAATAAATTAATTTTGCAAAAAAAAGGAATAACAAATTGGTGTTTGTGGAATCACAGACCCTTCAGAAATTTGTTGGGAAATTGATATTCTCACCATATGATAATCCTATTTTTCTTGAATTTCTGTGATATCTGCCAGCAAATCTGTTCCTCTATCTTATGCTGACTGTTGGAAGGCCTATACATCCTTAGCTAGGTGACAAAACCCTTTTTTAAAATCTTCTCTCACCAGCTTCAGATTCAGAGCAGCTGATTGTTGTCTACACCAAGGTACAATGAAATTCCTTGTCCATGCGAAGCTCACAAGATAATCAGTATATATGGTGGTAATTAATACGACAATAAATACAGCACTGAGAGTGAGCACAAAATGACAGGACGGGGCAGAGACCACAGTGCAGTCTGAAGCAGCACAAACAGATAGGCTAAAGTGACAGTAATGGAATAACCAAAAGAGGGGGAGTTAATGAATCTGAGAATGTTAACTCAAAGAGATGTGAAAGAGGAATCTGACAGCAGTGGGGAAGAAGCTGTTCTTAACTCTGCTGGCCTCATCTGTGCATCCTCCCTCAAGAGTGAATAATAAAATCTTTGAATAATGGTGCTGTAGCTGCTCCCCATTTACTACCCCCCCCCCCCCAACTCATCTCTATACCTTGAGATATTGAGTTTCCAGTCCTCTTCATGCCTCCATATGTCTCACTGATGACATCTTCTGGTATCTTCGCTCTCCATCTTCCACTGAACAAAAGACCCAGATCAGGCACACAGCACAAAACCCCTCTCCCTTCATTGGACAGCTCACATTCCAAAGCACCTGTATCTCTAACTATAACCCAAACACTGCTTCTACAGAAAGACCATTACACCAGCTGTGAAACCTTTCCCAGAGTGTTACACAGTACTGTGCAAAAGTCTTTGGCAAGCGCGTGCGCGCTGCCTGCCTGTTGAGTTCCTTCAGCATTTTGTGTGTGTTGTTGCTCTTATTGCCAGAATCTGCAGATCTTCTCTCGTTTGTTACCTCTTTGTGCAGCTTATTTCAATCTTGTACATTGGTGCCTTTGTCAGACAGTAATACAACCCATTAGAATGCTCTCCACAAGAACATCTGTAGAAACTAACAGTGTGTTTGGTGCGTCTGTAGACACACACACACACACACAGACACACACACACACAGACACACACACACACACACACACACACACACACACACACACACACACACACACACACACACACACACACACACACACCTGACTTTTGCACAGTATTGTACATACTTCGATAATAAATTTATTTTGAACTTTGACCCTTGATATCCATCCTTTAACCCCTAATTTTATTTTTCAATAATTCTTTATTCTTTATAATTTTTGATTTTTTAACATAGAATATAGAACAGTACAGCACTGGAACAGGCCCTTCAGCCCATAATGTTGTGCCAATCCTTTAAGTTAGTAATCAAATGGACAACCTAAATAATCTGTTCTGCCTACACAGAGTTCATATCTTTTCATTTTCCTCACATTCATGTGCCTGTCTAAATGTCTCTAATATATCTGTCTCTACCCGTACTCCAGGCACCCACCACTCTTCGTGTACAGACCTTGCCCCGCACATGTCCTTTGAAATTATCCTTCCTTACCTTAAATGCATGCTCCCAACAATTTACAATGACATATAAATTTACAGTGTCTTTGGACTGCGGGAGGAAACCAGACCACCAAGAGGTAACCTGCACATTCACGGAGAAGATGTACAGACTCCTTACAGATGACATTGCAATTGAACTCTGATCTCTGATGCTAACCACTGTGCTACCATGATGCTCTTTCTCTGTTTCCCCCTCCCATCCATGCACATGCACAGTCCTCCAACCTCCCCGGACAGGCTGTTTTCAGTCTGTGCTCTCCACTGCTCTTGGACTTGCTGACACTGGACCTTCGGCTTCCCCTGTGGGCTTGCAGAGATTTGCAGGCTCGGGGCTCCAACCAACAGACATTGACTTTAGAACTTCCAGGTGACTCTTGGGCCTCAATCCTTGGCATCAACCACTACCAGTACCCAGTCAGGCAGTGATCCAGATCCCAATCAGTCTTTGAGTA
The DNA here is from genome assembly GCF_048418815.1 of Hemitrygon akajei. Lineage (NCBI taxonomy): Eukaryota > Metazoa > Chordata > Chondrichthyes > Myliobatiformes > Dasyatidae > Hemitrygon > Hemitrygon akajei. The sequence continues at coordinate 108,221,152 of NC_133132.1, read as the reverse complement.
AAATATGAGATCTAAGCAACACGCTCAATGTGATGTGATCCAAATCTTATCACAATACTCCCACTGTGGTCCAACCTGAGCGGGTGAAGATCAGAACTGTCTGAGCTATCCACAATATTCCCAGTGTGGTTTAACAGAGGGATTTTCAGCAAACACATCAATGAATTTGTGCAGGATTTTGCCAAGGAAACTCATCAGAGGGAATTACCTCTAGTTCTGACTTGATTTCTTATTTGAAATTTCTAAGTTCAGAAGATCAAAGTTCAAAGTACATTTAGACAATAGACAGTAGGTGCAGGAGTAGGCCATTCAGCCCTTCTAGCCAGCACCGCCATTCACTGTGATCATGGCTGATCATACACAATCAGTACCCCGTTCCTGCCCTCTCCCCATATCCCTTGACCCCGCTATCTATAAGAGCTCTATCTAACTCTCTCTTGAATGCATCCAGAGACTTGGCCTCCACTGCCTTCTGGGGCAGGGCATTCCACATACCCACCACTCTCTGGGTGACATAACACATAAGTAATATTATCATGAGTAAATTAGAAAACAATAAAGTGTGTTTACAACACAAGTTAAAAAAAGTAAACAGTATAATACTACCGATTCTGTGATGTAACCTGGGTGGTGGCAGGGAGTTCAGTAGTCTTACGGCCTGGGGGAAGAAGGGGTATCCCAGCCTAATAGTTCATGTTCTAATACTATGGTACCTCCTGCTTGATGGTAGGGAGTCAAAGAGAACGTTGGACTGGTGGGAGGGATCATTGACAATGTTAAGGGCCCTGCAAACACAGCACTCCTGATATATATTTCTGATGGTGGAAGAGATACCCCAATGATCCTATCAGCAGTTCCCACAATCCTTTGTTGGGACTTGCAGTCTGGTACCCTGCAATTCCCATACCAGATGGTGATGCAGCTAGATAGGATACTCTCAATGGTGCTCCTATAAGAATTGGTTAAAATGGTGATGGTTAAGGGAATGTGTGTGGGGGAGAGGGTCCTCACTCGCCTCAGTCTCCTCAGGAAGTGGTGACACTGCTGCTGTGCTTTCTTGGCCAAAGAGGTTGTGTTGAGGGACCAGGTGAAATTGCATATTGATGAGAAAATCTGCAGCTGCTGGTAATCCAAGGAGCACACACAGAATGCTGAAGGAACTCATTATGAAGGGTCTCAGCCCGAAACATCGACTGTTTACTCTTTTCCATAGATGCTGCCTGACCTGCTGAGTTCCTCCAGCATTTTGTGTGTGGAGATTGTACATTGGTTGTTTGCCAACCTTACTTATGTGTAGTTTTTCATAAACTCTACAGAATTTCTTCATTTTTGTAAATGCCTGCAGCAAATGAATCTCAAGGTAGTATATGGTGACATACATGTACTTCGATAATAAATTGACTTTGACTTTGAATGCAGAGATTAAGTAACCAAAATCCTTCTTGTGAAGTCTCTGATTGAAGAGAATAGATTTGACAATTTGAAAGGGTCGAGAGGCTTGCAAAGGATGCTGGAAGACATTTTTGATATTTTTAATAGAAAAGTGACTGATTTCATTCTCTGTTTCACCACTACTTTGCCCACTCCAGATGTAGTTACCATGGGCATCAGTCAATCTCCAGTTGTAGATTGCCTTTGCTGCACTGCCAAATGTCACTCAGAGTGACAAAGCATGAAACTGAGTTGAAAATGATAGATATTTTGACAGGTATCACTCTGAAGAACAGATGGATTAAGTAAATAGATATGTATGTAATACGTCCAGATCGTAAATCACCCTCAGTAGTTTGACAGCAGTGACACCTCTGCATGTCACCCAGGTAGATGTGAGACATCTGCTTGAGAATGAAAATACACCCTGACCCATGCACGCTGACCATGGTCACATCGGATGCAATGCTAGCCTGAGGAAAATTAAATCTGCAGCCAAACTGTGCAATCTGATTCAGAATCATTTTTATTATCACTGACATATCAAAAATAAAAATGTAAATTTATTATCAAAGTACATGTATGTCACCAAATACAACCCTGAGATTCATTTACTTGTGGGCATTCACAGTAAATGCAAAGAAACGCACCCAGCAAGGCGGAAAAATAGTCTATGTGTAAAAGATAGCAAACTGTGCAAATACAAAAAGAAAAATATATAATAATGATAAATAAATTACCAATAAATATCAAGAACATGAGATGAAGAGACCCTGAAAGTGAGTCCATAATTTGTGGGAGCAGTTCAGTGTTGGGGTGAGTGAGGTTGAGTGAAGGTTTCCCTTCTGGATCAAGAGCCTAATGGTTGAGAGTGAAATATATATGAAATATAAGGTAAATAATTAGTACAAAAAGAGAGCAAAATAGACAAAGAGTGTTCATGGTTTTTTGCTAATTTAGAAATTTGAATGCAGAGGGAAAGAAGCTGTTCCTAAAACAATGAGTGCGTGTCTTCAGGCTTCTGTACCTCCTTCCTAATGGTAACAGTGAGAGGAAGGCATGTCCTGGGTGGTGGGTGTCTTTATTGACAGTTTCCAGCTTTCTGAGGCAAGACCTTTTGAAGATGTTCTTGTTGGTGGGGAGCCTTGTGCTCAAGATGGAAATGGCTGAGTTTACATCTCACTGCAGCTTTTTCTGATTCTGTGCAGTGGCACTTCCATACCAGACGGTGATGTAACCAGTCTGAATTTTCTTCCACTGTACATCTGTAGACATTTGCCAACACTTTGGTGACATCCCAAATCTCCTCAAACTCCTAATGAAATATAGTTGCATTATGAAATAAAGCCACTTAAAATCCAAACTTAGCCTGAGGACTTAAAATACTTTTAATTCTGACCGAGCTATTCTTATCATTCCAGTCGTGATGCGCCCACCACCCAACTTTACAAAACCCCAAAAATATCTCATAGTGCATTTCTCTTGGAAGAAGGACATTTATTTATAAGTTCTCTCCATAGGCAAACTTTACAATAGAGAGTTTACCTGTCACTGGACTCAATCTTTTCCAGTGTCAGCTGAACTGATTCCAACATGTCTTCAGATTCAATGAGGCTGTTGTCAAGTCAATAGACTGTAGTTCAAAGTTCAAAGTAAAATCATTTTCAAAGTATATACATGTCACCAGATATTACCCTGAGATTAATTTTCTTGCAGGCATTCATCATAGAACAAAGAAATATAATGAAAAACAATGAAAACCGACACACAAAGACTGACAATCGATGTGCAACAGAAGACAATTTGTGGAAATACAGAAAAAGTAAATAATGATAACAATAATAAAATGGAGAACTCTCCCAAAAACAGAGGGGTTCTTTGGTGGTTAATGCAAAAAATAATCAAAAATACATTATAAAAAGACCAATAAACTCAAAACAGCAAATGCAGAAGACACCATGAGAAATCAGAAACAATCCAACACATTACAGGCTCCCGTAGCAGTTTAACTCAATGAAGTGGTAAACATCATTTACTAAAATCTTGCTTTAAAATGCAAGCTCATAAAAGACATTATACCTCACTATAAATACAAGCCTGATCCAGTGTCAGAGTAAAAGTCCTACAAATATTATTATGACTGATTCATTATTACAGATAGGACAATTCATTACAGGATAAACAATCAGGAATACTGTACTTAATGATATATCCATTCCAAACACACGACGTACAGAAATCAGTAAGTAAAAAACACCAGAAATATGCTGAATTATAAGAGGAAATTGAGAAACTGTGCAACATGACCAGGGTGTACATTGCCCCAATAGTAATATCTACAACTGGTATCATCCCAAAGTCACTGTATAACAGTATTAAAGAATTAGACCTACACTGCAATATTTATGTAAATCCCCAGAAATCCACAATACTAAACCCCACTAAAATAGTCCAAAAGTTCCTAGCAACTGAGAAATGAGAGCATCTGGCTATACTTGTACCTTGAGCAAAGAAAAAATAATTTTGAGAAAATCATTGTATAGTCCGTGAAAGTGATTCTATTGGTTGTGGAATCAGTTCAGTGTTGAGGTTAGTAAAGTTATCTTGGCTTCACCCACAGCAGCCTTCCTCTGCAGGTTTGTCACAGTAGTGGGACAGATAGTGTGATGCTAGTATTTTTCAGGGTGTTGGAGTTTGAAGTTCAATTCTGTTACCATCTGTACAAAGTTTGTACACCCTCCTGTGAGTGTATAGATTTCCTCCAGGCGCTCCAGTTTCCTCCCACGTTCCAAAGACGTACCAAATAATAGGGTAAATTCTCCATGCCTTATATCCAAGTAAATAAATAAACAGGATCCTCATCCTCCAGACCAAGAGACTGCAGAAAGTAAGGGCTAGCAGCAGCAGCTCGACTACCATCAGTCTAAAACTGGTGTCTCACAAAGCTGCATACTCAGCTCCTTCTTTTACTCCAGATACGCTCATGACTGAGTGGCCAGTTTCTGCTCTCTCTCAGTCTACAAGTTTCAGGTTCAATTTTAAGTTTATTGTCATCTGACTGTACATATATAAAATAAAAAAAAATCAACATTCCTCCAGACCATGGTACACTTGCACACAGCACATAAAATAATATACTACTATAAAAACGTTCATAAAATATAATTCAAAGTGCATGTAGTGCATAGCACAGGTAAATAATAAACAGTTGGGTAAGCAGTAAATAGCTTGCTGTCCCCATGACAAAACTGTGGTGGTGGCAGGGTCTTCATTAATCTCACATCCTGAGGGAAGAAGCTGTTCCCCAGTCTGGCAGTCCTAGTCCTGATGCTCCTGTACCTCCTTCCTGATGGTAGTGGGCCAAAGAGATTGTGAGACAGGTGGCTATACCTCAGGCCTTTTGCCTACAGCACTCCTCATGAATATCGCAAATAGAGGGGAGGGAGACCCCATTGAACCTCTCGGTGGTTATCACTATCACTATCACTATCCTCTGCAGGGTTTTGAGTTCCAATATCTTTAAACGCCTGAGGCCCCAGTTTCAATGCAGCCTTTAAGCTTCATAGAAATTTTATCTTAAAAGAAGTGGGTTAAAATTGTGTAGAGTATTAACTGAAATGGCATCCAGTCAGCAAATATAACATCTCAAAGCCTTGTGTGTGCCTGAGAATAATGAGGTGAAGAATGATAAATAATTCTCTGTTTTTTACACCTCTATAGGATATTGCCATTGAAACAAATTATTATGATCATTATTACAATCTCTGATTTCCTAAATCTAAATTACGTTTGTGATGAATGATAGGGATGAGATTAGGGAAAGGAATCTTGAGACCATTTTAATGGTCTGGACTTCTTGTTAAAGATTTCCAAATTAAGCAACACATTCAGTTTTGATTAGTGAATGGGCAGAACAAAATTGTGCTGTTTACTTTCATTTAGAATTTGAACAAACTCAAAGGAAGAAGGTTAAAATTAGCACAGCTAGAAATTATTGTTGAAAAGAGGTAGTGCTGTGTTTAAGATGAATATGGCCGCGGGCTGCTTTTTAATCCATAAGACAATAAGACATTGGAGCAAAATTAGTCCATTTAGCCCATTGAGTCTGCTCTGTCATTCAATCATGGCTAATCCTTTTTCCCCTCCTCAGCCTCACTTCCCAGCCTTCTCTCTGTAACCTTTGCTGCTGTGGCCAATCAAGAACCCATTAATCTCTGCCTCAAATACACCAAACAACCTAATCTCCACAGCTGCCTGCAGTAACAAATTCATCAAAAAGTTCACTTCCGTCTGGCAAAGGAAATTCCTCTGCATCTTTGTTTTAAATAGATGCCCCTCAATCTTGAATGTGCCTTCTTGTCCTAGACTCCCCCTCCATGGAAAACATCCTTTCCACATCTACTCTGTCTCGGCCTTTCAACATTCAAAAGGTAGCAATGAGATTCCACATTGTCCCCCCCCCCCAACATCCTTCTAAATTCCAGCTAGCACAGACCCAGAAACATCAAACGTTTCTCATATGATAACTCTTTCATTTCCACAGTCATCCTTTTCAATCTCCTCTTAACTCTCTCCAATTCCAACGCATCTTTTCTTAGATGAGAAGCTCAAAACTGTTCACAATACTCAAGGTAAGGCCTCACCAGTGCCTTATAAAGCCTCAGCATCATATTCCTGCTCTAATATTCTAGAACTCTTGAAATGAATGCTAACATTGCATTTGCCTTCCTTACCACAACTTAACCTGCAAATTAACCTTTAAGGTGTTCTGCACAAGGACTCTCAAGTTCCTTTTCGTCTCAGAGTTTTGGATTTACTCCCATTTAGAAAATAGTATGCAAATTTATTTCTTGTATGACCATGCATTTTCCAACATCGTATTCTATTTGTTTCCTTTTTGCCCATTCTCCTAACCTGTCTTTCTGCAGCCTTCCTGTTTCTCAACACTGCCTGCTCCTCCACTGCTTTGCATATCATCTGCAAACTTGGCAACATAGCCATCTATTCTATCATCTAAGTTATTGATATACAGCACAAACAGAAGTGGTCCCAACACCAAACCCTGCGGAACACAGCTAGCAACTGGCAGCCGACCAGAAGAGGATCCTTTTATTTCCGCTCACTGCCTCTTACCAATCAGCCAATGCTCTAACCATGCTAGTATTATTCCTGTAAAACCATGGGCTCTTAACTTGGTAAGCAACCTCATGTGTGGCACTTTGTCTAAGGCCTTCTGAAAACCCGAATATACAACATCCACTGCATCGCCTTTATCTATCCTACTTGTAATCTTCTCAAAGGATTCCAACAGGTTCATCAGGCAAGATTTTCCCTGAGGGAAACCATGCTGACTTTGACCTATCTTGTTTTGCATCACCAAGTAATCCATAACCTCATCCTTAACAATTCACTCCAACGCTTCCCCAACCACTGAGGTCTATAATTTCCTTTCTGCTGCCTTTCTCTTTTCTTAATGAGTGGAGTGATATTCCCAATTTTCTAGTCTTCTGGAACCATGCCAGTGTCCAATGATTCTTGAAAGATCATCACTAATACCCCCACAATCTCTACCGCTACCTCTTTCAGAACACAAGGGTGGAGTTCATCTTGTCTTGGTGACTTATGTAACTTTAGCTCTTTCAACTTTTTGAGCACCTTCCCCCTTATAATAGTAAATACACTCACTTCTCTTCCCTCACACCCTTCAACACCTGGCACACTGCTGGTGTCCTCCATAATGAAGCGTGGTGCAAAATACTTAATTAGTTCATCTGCCATCTCCTTGTCCCCTGTTATTATTTTCTGACCTCATTTTCTAATGGTCCTATATCAACTCTCATCTGTCTTTTATTTTTTCTCGACTTGAAAATGCTTTTACTATCCACCTTGATAGATTTTTGCTACCTTGCTTTCATATTTCATCTTTTCCCTCCAAATGATTCTTTTAGTTGATTTCTGTAGGCTTTTAAAAGCTTCCCTATTCTCTATCTTCTCACTAATTTTTGCTTTGTTGTATGCTCTCTCTTTTGCTTTTACATTAGCTTTGACTTCCCTTGTCAGCCACAGTTGTACTATTTTGCCATTTGAATATTTCTTTGTTTTTTGAATACATTTATCCTGCGCCTTCCTTATTTTTTCTTGAAACTCAAGCCATTACTGCTCTACTGTCATCCCTGCCAGCATCTCCTTCCAATTTACTTTGGCCAGCTCCTCTCTCATACCTCTATAATTTACTATACTCCATTGAAATACTGCTATGTCAGACTTTACTTTCTCCCTATCTAAGTTCAACTTGAACTCAGTCATATTCTGATCACTGTCCCCTAAGGGTTCCTTTACATTAAGCTCCCTAGTCATTTCCCAATCATTAACACCCAATCCAGAATAGCTGATCCTCTAGTAGGCTCAACAACAAACTGCTCTTAAAAAGCCATCTCACTCAACAATTTCATTCTCTTGAGATCCATTACCAATCCAATTTTCCCAATCGACCTGCATGGTAAAATCTCCCATGATGATCATAACATTACTCTTTTGACTCGCCTTTTCTGTTTCACATTGCAATCTGTAGTTCACATCTAGCTATTGTTTAAAAGCCTGTATGTAACTGCCATCAGGGTCCTTTTACCCAAGTAGTTTCTTAACTCAGCCTACAAGGATTCAACATCTTCCGATCTTATATCACATCTTTCTAATGATTTGACACCATTATTTACCAGCGGACCCATGTCACTCCCTCTGTCTACCTTCCTATCCCTCCAATACAGTTTGTAGTCTTGGACATTTAGCTCCCAACTACAACCATCTTTCAGCCACAACTCTGTGATGTCCACATCATCATACTTGACAATCTGTAAAAGTACAAGAAGATCATCCATCTTATTCCTTATACTCTGTGGATTGAGATATAACACTTTGAGTACTGCATTTGCTGTCCTTTTAGACTCTGCATCTGTAATGCACTGATACTCACCCTGATAGCTGCAATTTTGTCATCTGCCTCCCCTTGCTGATAGTCTGACTGCACACTATCTTTGCTTTTTTGCTATCTGTCCTATCCTAAGTCTCTTCACTTTGGTTCCCATCCCCCTGCCAAAATAGTTTAAACCTTCCCCAAGAGCTTCAGCAAACCTGTCCACGTGAATTTTGGTTCCCTTGGGTTCAGTTGCAACCCATCACTTTTGAACAGATCATACCTCCCCCAGAAGAGATCCCAGTGATCCAAGAACCTGAAGCCCTGTCCCTCTACCAGTCTCTCAGCCACACATTTATCTGCCAGATCATCCTGGTTCTGCCCCCACTGGCACATGGTGTGGGTAACAGTCTGGAAATTCTACCTTGGAGGTCCTCCTCTAGCTTTCTTCCTAGCTCTCTAAATTCTCTCTTGGAATGAATTATTATAAAATCAACCTATAAATCCATGTGAAAGTGAATTCCCAGGATAATATTGGACAGATGATTCGGCTCAACGGTGCCATGTTAGCATTTATGTTCCTTCATGATGTTACTGTGCACTTAAGGCAGAGATTTTTAGGCTCTTGAATGGTAAAGGAAGTTAAAGTTTAAGAGAAAATGTGGGAGAATAGAATTAAGGGGAAAGAAAAAGATTAATTACAACTGAATGGGAGAGCAGACTCAATGGGCCAAATGGCCAAATTCTACTCCAATTCTTTATGCTCTTATGGTCATACCTGGGAAACCTGAGCTAGTTACGAAGCTGGAGATTTTGTTAGTTTGAATCCGATTATATTAAGAGATTTCAGTATTTCAATAGGTCCTGTACCGTGAGCTGATTCAGTTCAGGTCATTCATTTTCCTCATGCTATACTTAGTGAAGTTATTCGAATCAAATTGAAAAGCTGCGTCACTACACAACCGTCAATTTCCACTGATGTGAAGATGGAGTCTGAGTGAAAAACAATCTAGTGCTTTCCAGGCTTATTTGATGAATAAACTCTTCCAGTCCAAGACCAAGTCTTGCCATCTGAGATTCTAAAACTGCAAATTGCACTCTGCTCCTTGGTTCAGTTTAGTAGCAGTAGTGTGAACACTCGAGTTGTGTATGATGTTCTCCAAAGGGATTATTCCCTTTGAAGAGAACGCCTGTGCATGACTTTGTTTAACGTGGAGAGGCTGATGCCTGGGCAACCACCACATGGTCCCTGACAGATTAGGGTCAGGGTCCAATGGCATGGAATGTAAGATAAATGGGGACCTGTCACATCTGCAGCCTTTGTCTGCCTTCACTGCCATTTTTTTTATCATCATTTTCTGCTAGTTCCACCATTGAGGTCTTGGTTGGATCGCTCTTTGTCTGGAATATCTCCCTTGACCTTAGCACTATAGGTGACCCCACCAGGAGCTAAACTCCAGGCAGCATCATGAATGGGATCTCAGGAACTCACAAGCCTCTCAAACATGACAGGGTGACAATCCTTGGAAAAGCTTCCTGTTTAAACAAGCTGTTTTCTCATAACTCTGAATGCTTTTTGATGTTCTTTTATAATGGTCTAGTTTAATTTAATAATTTAATGGTCTCTCTCTCTCCTTTCAGTCATCAACGTATATGAATCCTAATCTATGGTTATTCTCCATAGCTACTTAGAATGAAAAACTGTCCCTGGACCAGAAATATTGGTGGAAAATGACTGCAGTTTAATGAGAAGTTCTTGCTGTACTGCATACTTAATACTTTGCTTTAATCCTTACCCATGTGTTCTCTTCATTTTATGCCCTAATTTAGACCGTTGTGTTTAAAAGTGAGTAATGAACTATATAATCATAAACATAACAGCAGAATAGGCCATTCAGCCCATCAAGTCTGCTTCTCCATTCAATCATCGCTGATTTATTATCCCTCTCAACCCCATTCTCCTGCCTTCTCCCAAAAACCTTTGACACCCGCACTTATCAAGAAACTATGAACCTCTGCTGTAAATACATCCAATGGCTTGGAATTCACAGACATCTGTGACAATGACGTTCACAGATTCACTACCCTTTAATGAAATAAACTCCTTCTCATCTCTGTTCTAAGGGGGTGTCCTTCTGTTCCACATCAGTGCCTTCTGGTCCTATATTCTTTCACAATGGAAATCTCCTCTCTATGCCAGCTCTATCAAGCACTTTCCTGGAGGAGTGGCTAGGTATATAGTTCTTTAGCATCTGGCCACCTGACCTAAATCCATCTTAGCCTGATGCTGAATTTATTATGAGGAGCTGCATATTTAGTAAATTGGAGGGGGAAACAGCAGAATGGCTTTGTGACTGGATGAGTGTTCCAGGCGCTAGGAACGTTGACCTGAAGGCATGTTGATAATCCCATTGTGGCACACAATGAACCAACATGAGGTACACTCAATTAATCTGGAATTATAAAAGCTTCTGTGGTTTATGAAACAAAGACACATGAGGCTGTGGTTGCTGGAATATGGAACAACAGACAAAGTGCTGGAGGAACTCAGCAGGTCAGGCAGCATGTTGTAGATACATGCCAGTCCATCATAAAGCCTTCCCCACCAATGAACGCTTTTACAAGGACCACTGTCACAAGAAATCAGCATCCGTCAACAATTGCCCCCACCATCCAGGCCTGCTACCTGCTACCAACTTCACTGCCACCATCAGGAAGGAGGCACAGAAGATGTAGGTCCCTCGCCACCAGACTCAGGAACAGTTATTACCTTATAACTATCAGGCTCCTGAACCAGTGTGGGTAATTTCACTCACCTCAACTCTGAACTGATTCCACGACCTACAGACTCACTTTCAAGGACACTACAACTCGTGCTCAGTATTATCTATTTTTTACTTATACATTTTGTCTTCTTTTGCACATTGGTTATTTTTATATAGTTCTGCATAAATTCTGTTGTATTTCTTTATTTTCCTGTAATGGCCTGCAAAAAATTGAATCTCACTTGGTAACATACGTTGATGTTATATGTCGATATATTTTACTTTGAACTTCTCATCTGGACTCCTGCATTCACTGATCTTAGCACTGGTAATTGATTTGTTATTGTCTCAGAGATACAGTAAAAAACATTCATTGAAGAGCACAGATCTTTGGTTTTATGTAGCTGTTAATACACATTAAAATGAAACAGGCAGCTGTGAGTCTGTTCTTCTTTGGTTCTGTGTCCAAGTTAGTTGTTGAGTAGCTTGTTACCATGGCTGGATGTGATGTAAAATGGCTTTGTTCTTGTTCATTCAGTTCAGCAATTTAGTGTGAAAGTGAAATGCGCAATAACTTGATAATAAGCTCATACATGGAGTATTTACTCAGACAGGGTTCTTAACTCAAACATAAAGAAAAGCACAAAAGAATGCAAGCACAGATTATGTGAATGTATTGTTTGTCAGATGTGCAAAGGTGTGACTCACTGCCTGACACCCCGCTCCTTCTTACTTTGACTTCTTTATCCTTGGTCTGCAAGCTAGTTCAAATGAAGCCCAATGAAGCTTCGAGAGTAGTTTAGCAGTTATCGCAACACTGAAACAAGTCAGGGCATTGGAGTTCAGATTTCAGTTCTGATGTCCTCTCTAAGAAAGTTTGTATGTTCTTCCCATGTGAGCATGGGTTTCCTCCGGGGTGCTCCAGTTTCCCCCCAAAGTCCAAAGATGTACCATTTACTTGGTTAATTGGTTATTGTAAATTACCCTGTAAGTCGGCTAGGGTTAAATCGGTTGGTTGCTGGGCAGCACAGCTCAGTGGGCTGGGAGAGCCTATTCTGCACTGCACATATATATATATATATATATATATATATATATATATATATATATATATAAATAAGTAGTTTGTCATTCTTATGAGCACATTACTGTCTCTCAGTCTTGCTGCTGCTTTCAGTAACTCCAGATTGGATTTAACGTCATGCTCGGCACGGCAGAGGGTGCTTACTGTGTGGGATGTGGGTGCTGGTGTCTGGGAGTAGTGTGCAGCTGGGTTGACAGATGAGCGAAGGATACTTTGTCAAAGCCTAACACTTCGCAGGATGTGTAGTCTGTGGTATGAAGTCACTTTGTTCCTCCTGATGGTTGCATCCACCATACTGTGATTGTATTTCTGAAAACAGATCTGCTTTTTTATTCTTCATTGTTTTTGCACCCAGTGTTGATAGAACTTTCAAGGACTCTTCATGTGATGTTCTCAATATTTATCTATTTATTTATTTATTTATTTATTATTGTTATTATTCTTTTCCTTCTCTTTGTGTTTGTACAGCTTGTTGTCTTTTACACATTGATGCTCTGTCCCGCTGCACAGTCCTTCATTAATTGTTTAGGGTTTCTTGTATTTACTGTGAGTGCCCACATGAAAATAAATCTCAGGATTGTACGTGGTGATATATATGTAGTTTGATAATAAATTTACTTTCAACTTTGAACTTTGATAGAATCATAGTGCTAAAGCACAGAAACAGACCCTTTAGCTCAGTTACTTTGTGCCAAAGTAAAATTCTGCCTAGTCCCATTGACCTGCTCCTGGGCCATAACCATCCATACTCCTCTTATACATGTACTTATACATACTTTTCCTAAATGTTGCAATCGAACGAATATCCCCAACTTTGCTGGCAGCTTTCATTCTGAACCTATGACCTCTAATTCTCGAGTCACCCAACCTCAGTGGAAAAAAAGCCTGCTTGCACTTATCCCATTTATATCTCTCATAAATTTGTATTCCTCTATCAAATTTCTCCTGATAGATGTCAGAGTTTAAGGGTGTTAAATGCAACAAACAGTCGTCAAAACAGCATCAGGGATTTCGGCCCCTTTGCAATGTAGACACTGTTTTAATTGAAGCAGCTGAGGAAATGGAATTGAAGGAAACACTGATAGAACTGGTTTTCCTCTCAGTCTTGGTGCTGCTCAGTAGTTGGGTCAATCTGTGCTAAATATGACTGCTGTTGGAAAGAGGGTGGTCACCAAAGCTCAAAGGAAATTATCTAAGTTCATGTATATTACCAGATACAATCCTGAGATTATTTTCTTGCAAACATATTGAATATATCCAATAACCATAATAAAATTAGTGAAAGACTGCAACTACAAGGTGAACAACCAGTGTGCAAAGGACACCAAACTGCACAAATACATAAAGAAAAATAAGTAATGATAATAATAAATAAATAAGCAACACATTTTGAGAACATGAGTTGATGAGTCCTTGAAAGTGAGTCCATTGGTTGCAGAAACAGTTCAGAGATGGGGCAAGTGAAGTTATCTCCTCTGGTTGAGAGGTAACTACTGTTCCTGAACCCGGTGGTGGTGAGACCTTTACTTCTTCCTAATGGCAGCAGTGAGATGGGTGGTGGGGGTCCTTGCTAATGGATGCTGCTTTCCTGAGACAGTGCTCCGAGTAAGTGCGCTCAATGGTGAGGAGGGTTTTACCCATGATGGACTTGGCTGCATTCACTAACTTTGTAAGATTTTCTGTTCAAGGGCTTTGGTGTTCCCGTACCAGGTTGTGATGCAGCAGTCAATATCTTCTCCACAACATAACTATAGAACCATAGAACATTACAGCACAGAAACAGGCCTTTTGGCCCTTCTTGGCTGTGTCGAACCATTTTTCTGCCTAGTCCCACTGACCTGCACCTGGAGCATATCCCTCCATACACCTCTCATCCAGGAACCTGTCCAAGTTTTTCTTAAATGTTAAAAGTGAGCTCGTATTTACCACTTCATCTGGTAGCTCATTCCACACTCCCATCTCTCTCTGCGTGAAGAAGCGCCCCCCATGTTCCCTTTAAACTTTTCCCCCTTCACCCTTAACCCATGTCCTCTGTGTTTTTTTCTCTCCTAGCCTCAGTGGAAAAAGCCTGCTTGCATTCACTCTATCTATACCCATCATAATTTTATATACCTCTATCAAATCTCCCCTCATTCTTCTACACTCCAGTAAATAAAGTCCTAACCTATTCAACCTTTCTCTGTAACTCAGTTTCTAAAGTCCCGGCAACATCCTTGTAAACCTTCTCTGCACTCTTTCAACCTTATTAATATCCTTCTTGTAATTGGGTGACCAACAATGCACACAATACTCCAAATTCAGCCTCACCAATACCTTATACAACCTCACCATAACATTCCAACTCTTACTCTCAATACTTTGATGTATAAAGGCCATTGTACCAAAAGCTCTCGTTACTACCCTATCTATCTCTGACGCCACTTTTAGGGAATTTTGTATCTGTATTCCCAGATCCCTCTGTTCTACTGCACTCCTCAGTGCCCTACCACTTACCTTGTATGTTCTACCTTGGTTTTTCCTTCCAAAATGCAATACCTCACACTTTGTATTAAACTCCATCTGCCATTTTTCCGCCCATTTTTCCAGCTGGTTCTGCAAGCTTTGAAAACCTTCCTCACTGTCCACTACACCTCCAATCTTTGTATCATCAGCAAATTTTCTGATCCAATTTACCACATTATCATCCAGATCATTGATATAGATGACAAATAACAATGGACCCAGCACTGATCCCTGTGGCAATCCACTAGTCACAGGCCTCCATTCAGAGAAGCAATCCTCCACTATCACTCTCTGACTTCTCCCATCTCCCATAGAAGTTTGTCAATACAGAACAGAAATGTATTTTCTAAATCTGCTAAATCTGAAGCTCAGGTAAAATGCTGTAAGCTCCAAGCATTGACAGCCAGTAACTATGAATATATAAAAAGTAGAAACATAGGAGCTGCTGGCAGACGTATGTTAACGTCAGTAAGTATGCAGGAGAGAAGCAGAGGTTGTGGAGGAGGAAATCCGGAGGAGGACAAAAGCAACAGGTACATCAATCACCACGAGGGAAAGAGCTTTAAGTAGGATGATGGATAGAAAATAAGAGACTGTTGGCGAGGTAACACAGTCTTATGGAAAGGACAAAAATACATAAACAGTTTTGTGCCATGTGGTACAGAAGCAGGGAAGTCATGAGCCTGTGACAGGCTGGGCAGTACTTGCCACTTCCTGCAGGTCCAGAGCAGAGCAGAGCAGATTACAACCTGTCAGGATACTTTCTGTATTACATCTGTAGAAGTTTGACAGAATTCCTGTGGAAGTGCCAAATCTTCTCAGGCGCCTAAGGATGTCCATATGCCAATGCACTTTCTTGATTGCCATATCAGTGTGAAGATTCTGAAGAGTACCAGCGAAGAGTCTGACAAGAAGTTACATTGAGTCAGCAGAACAATAGACAAGAACTTGATCTACTCTTCCTCATAAATGACTGATCAAAGAACATCTGCGTTCCAGATGTTGAGGCTGATGGAATACTAAATCACCTGCTAAAGGGTTCTTGCTGATGGACAGCCCTTGTGCTCAGGAAAATCTATTAGAGTCAGTGCCTTGGAGATATAGAAGGCTGCAGATGCTGAAAACTGGATCCACACATGTCAGCTGGAGGAACAGCAAGAGATAGAACAAACAAGATCTAACACAGTAGAGGAGAGAAAAAGTCACAAAGGGATAACTAATCTGGTTTTCCAGTTATTGCATCAATTAGAGAGCAACATGACCTGTGACAATCTCAGATGGAAATGAGAGGGTGTACAGAAGTGACATGTACCAGCTAGTTGAGTGGTGTCGCAGTAACAATTTTGCAATTAAAATCAGTAAAACCAAAGAGCTGATTGTGTACTTCAGAAAGGGGAGAATGAGGAAACATGAACCAATCTTCATAAAGGGATCAGAAGTGGAAAGAGTGAGCAGTTTCAAGTTCCTGGGTGTCAAGATCTCTGAGGATTTAACCTAGTCCCAGCATATCAAAGCAGCTGTCAAACAGGCAAGACAGTGGCTATATTTCATTTGGAATTCGAGGAGATTTGGTTTGTCACAGAAAACACTTGAAAATTTCTGCAGATGTATTGAGGAGAGCATTCTGACAGGCTGCATCACTCTCTGGTGTATGTGGAATTTCTAGACCTTGCTGTGAAGACACCAATGTTCTGGAGTGAACCCTGAACACAGGACTACAGGAGTCACCCAGCATAGACAACTTCACTCAATTCAACTCTGAACTAATTCCACAACCTATGGACTCATTTTCAAGTACTCTATAACTCATGTTCTCAATATTATTACATATAATGGCATATATATTGCATATTTATTTATATCACACATTTATATATTATTATTTGTACTAATTATTTGCACAATTTGTTTACTCTTGTGATTTAATTGTTTCTCCATCTTTTTTGTGTGTAGTTTTATCATTGATTCTCTTATATTTCTTTGTATCAACTCTGAATGCCAGTAAGAAAATAAGTCTTAGGATAGAATATGGTGACATATACATTCTTTGATTTAAACAAAATTACTTTGAATGTTGCACTCCTGAACCTGTTAAGTAACGTGATGTGGCAACACACACAAAATACTGGAGGAACTCAGTAGGTCAGGCAGCATCTATGGAAATTAATAAATCATCAATGTTATGGGCTGAGCCCCTTCATCAGTATCATGTGTCTGTTGATGTTTATTGAATAACTATTTTTTGTCCAGCAGCTTAATCTATAATGAGTTATAGTGTCTCCACTTATTTAAAATGGCAGAAGACACAATGGTATTAATACCAGAAGCAATGTGTCAGGAAAATTTCCAATTGTGACTGCTGTCTCACCTTATATCCTTTGAAATAAAATAACATCAGACCTGCCTTTTCTGGCAGGAAGACAAATCATGAAGGAGTGATTACACCATTCTAACAGCAAATATTGTAATTAGAAAATAATGGCTTATTTTGGGTACTTGCAGATTTATTATTTCTGTGTGGCTTTAGGAGATTAATGCTTCTGTTGTACAGTAAAGATATTGGATGATATTTACTTAAAGTTTCCACGAAAACAGGAAATTATAGCGCAGTAAGATTTATGGTTAACTTGAGCATCTGTGAGTGGTTTATGAACCTGTAATGATCTCCAGATTGCAGGGAGCAACGCCTTCAGAAATGAGGCCACATGTCACTTGCGCCCGTGTGTGCCATCACACTCCTCAGACACTGACATTTGTGAAGCAGCTGCTCCCGTGCTGCTCTCTGTGTACCATGAATTGCCTGCAACGCCTCCTCCTCAGCTCTGCTGGTCTGATCAAGCAAGGAGTAAGTGCCTTCTGCCAGCAAGCCAAGCTGCAGCTTTTCTCTTTAACCCTCAGTGCCACAATAAAATCAAACACCGTCACTCTATCTGTCAAAAGTGGGATTTCCTGGTGGCCATCTATTGCCATGATGTCAGTTACCTTATTGATATTTTTGTCTGCCCTCATAATTTTGAAACAATTGTATGCTTTCCAGCAACAAATTTTAGTTCTTTGGAGGAAAGTATAGTGGGGATGTCAGATGTAAGTTTTTTTACACGGAAAGTGGTGGGCATGTGAAACGCCCTGCCGGGGTAGTGGCAGAGGCAGCAACACCAGGAACATTTAAGAAACTCTTAGAGAGGCACATGGGTGATAGAAAATGAAGGGCTACGTGGGAAGGAATAGTTATATTGATCTTCGAGGGCTAAAAGATCAGCACAACATTGTGGGCCAAGAGGTCAGTACTGTGCTGAAGTGCTCTATGTTCTTTGTTTAATGTTTTATGGATTACAGAGATGCTACAGATGTGCTCATATCATTTACTCAGGAAGAAAGATGAAGAGGGAACACCTTTGAGACTTAAAATGCTGGGGCGATAGGCTATGAAAAAGATTAAGATGCCAGATTAATGGGGAATCTCATCCAGCAGTAGAATTTAACAGGAAATTAACCACAGCACTTTGAAGACCTTTCTAAATGTGAACTTAAATAGTTTATAGAGAGACATTTTAAAAATTGCCTTCAGAAAAAGACACATGGATTGGAACTTTTTAAAGGCCATCTGCAAATGCTGTCAAATTGGACTAGCTTGGATGGTGCACCTTGGTTTACATATCTCTGTAAGGTTACCCCTTGGTCTCCTAGGTTCTGGGGTAAAACACCCTTGTCCCAGTTTTCAGGGTTAGTATCTTTACTATTCCAGAGGGGATCAAATTTCACATTGTCATGACTTCATTTACTTAACTAGATTGTTGTCACGAGACTTATTCAGCATGAGGAAGCAAGCTGCCATTTGGTCATCATGGTAGCATAGTGGTTAGTGCAATGCTATTATAGCTCGAGCATGCTAGAGTTCAAAAGTTTTAAGAAGTTTGTATGGTCTCTTTGTGAACATGTAGGTTTCCTCCCACTGCCCAAAGATGTACTGGTTAGTAGGTTAATTGTTTGATTTACTGTTCATTATACCACAGGCTTTTAGGGCAGCAATGAAGATCCTCCATTTCTGTCTGTCCTTGGCTATCTTCTTTATTGTGCCCCAGGTATGGTTCAAGGTCCTCATTTCTACCCTATGGCATGGCACAAAGTTGTTTCTGGTCTCCCACCTTTCCTCTGCACTTCAGGGGTCCAATGAAGTGCTGTCTTGATGATGGAGTTGTCCCCTTTTCACATCATGCACCCAATCCATGACAGCTTGGCACAGTTATTCTGTGTCATGCATCAGCATTCTGACCCATACAAATGTGTGGACAGAGTACAGCTCCAGTCTGGCTTCACCTTGGTGTGGATGCTCTAAGTGGTTGATGCCCATATGTTACCCATTGTTCTAAAGATGGTTCTAGCTTTGCTAAGTATGCATTGGAAGTTGTCATTAGTCCTACCATTCTGCCAAATGAAGCTGCCCAGGTATGTGAATCTCCCGGTGCTGAGTAAGTTGATGCTATATGCCTTGATGGGAGGAGGAGACTCCACATTGAGGACCATGGCCTCAGTCTTTCTCTGGCTGACTCTGAATCCAACCAGTCCACCAAAGGTATATAGGCATTGAGTTTTCTCTTGCATGTGCTGGTTGGTGTGTATGTGATAATAATGAGAGGTCATCCACAAAGTTAAAGTCTTCCAAAGAAGAAAATGGAATTCACCTAATGCCTATAGTATCTGCTTGTCTTCCATTGTTTGCTTCATAATCCAGTCAATCACCAGTTTAGACAATATTGCTGACATCACACAGCCTTGCATGACTCCTGCTTTGGCTTCAAAGCTCAAGTTGCTGTCCCCAGCTGTGCTTCTGAAGTTAGCATAGAAACTCTGGATGAACTCAATAATTTTGGAAGGAATCCTGTATGATCTGAAATTTGGCCAGAGGCTGTCCCTGTGGATGCTATCAAAAGCCTTTTCAAAGTCCTCAAAATGTACATGCAGTTGTTTCTGCTGCTCTGTGCACTGCTCTCTGATATTACACAGCATGAAGATCTAGTCAACGCAGCTTCTGCTCTTCCTGAAGCCAGCTTGCTTCTTCTTCACGCATACATCAATATCATCTGTAATCCGTTTTCAATGACATTGGCAAAAATCTTGCTGGGCACTGACAGAAGTGTGATGCCACTCTGGTTGTTGCAATTACTTAGTGTTCCTTTCTTGGAGATCCTAACAATGAAGCACTTTGTCCAGTCCTTGTGTAATTGACACCATTCCCAGATTATAGTTAACAGTGGTTTCAGAATGGCTGCTGCAACATTTGGTTCAACTTTGAACAGTTATCATTAAAATTGTCATATCCTGGAGCTTTGCTGTTCCTTAATTATTGAATTGCAGCAACAATCTCAAGTCAAGTCAAGTCACTTTTTATTGTCATTTTGACCATAACTGCAGGCACAGTACACAGTAAAAATGAGATGTTTTTCAGGACCATGGTGCTACATGAAACAGTACAAAAACTACACTAAACTATGTAAAAACAACACAGAAAAACTAACTACACTAGACTACAGACCGACCCAGGACTGCATAAAGTGCACAAAACAGTGCAGGCATTACAATAAATAATAAACAAGACAATAGGCACAGTAGAGGGGAGTAAGTTGGTGTCAGTCCAGGCTCTGGGTATTGAGGAGTCTGATTGCTTGGGGAAGAAACTGTTCTTTCTTAGGTGGATCTGTGTTGATGACGAGGTCCTCTGCTGCCTCTTGTATGTTAGGTTCTTTATCTAGTGGTGGTCTCTTCATTAATTCTCCAAAGTACTCTGTCTGTCGTGCTTCTTGCTCTTTATCAGTTGTGCAAAGCAAACTGTTCTTATCTCTCAAGGAACCATTGGATCTAGCCTGGAACATTCCATGTAACAGTTTAGAAACCTTGTGTCTATTTCCCTGGTCACCTCGTCTAACTGCTTCTTCAGCCTGCACTGCAAGGCCTTCCATGTACACTCTCAGATTCAAAATCTCGTCAGTAGGTGAAACATACCAGAATTCCAGAGATCCAATATCAACTCTCACTTCCATTTTACTCGTTATATAACTGAAAAATACTTTCAGTATCCTACTTTATATTTCATCTTTTCCCTTCTTATAGCTTTTTTGGTTGCCTTCTGTTGGATTTTAAAAACTTCCCAATCTTACAACTTCCCACTCACTTTTGCTACCTTATATGCCCTTTCCTTGGCATCCACCTGGTCAAGCTCTTCTCTCATGCCTCTGTAATTCTCTTTATTGCATTACAATACTGATACCTGTGACTCCTTCTCAAATTGCGATATAAATTCAATCATATAATGATCACTGCCTCCTTTGGCAACACGAGTGAATCTGCAGATGCTGGAAATAAATAAAAAACACAAAATGTTGGCAGAACTCAGCAGGCCAGACAGCATCTATGGGAGGAGTATCCCATAGATGCTGTCTGGCCTGCTGAGTTCTGCCAGCATTTTGTGTTTTTTACTGCCTCCTTTGGGTTCCTTTACGTTAAGCTCCCTAATAAGGCTGAAGCATAAGCTGCACTAAAAAGCCATCTCATAGACATTCAACAAATCCTTTCTCTTGCAATCTGAGACCAACATGATTTTTCCAATCCCCTTGCATATTGAAGTCCCCAATAACAATTGTGTCATTTCCCTTATTACATGCCTATTCCAGCTCCCTTTACAAACTCACCCCCATATCTTGGCCACTATTTGGAGGTCTGTAGATTATTTCATAAGAAAATAGGACCATAAGACCTAGGAGTAGAATTAGGCCATAAGTAGAATGGCCCATCGAGTCTGCTGCACCATCATTCATAGCTAATCCTTTCTTCCCCTTTTCAGCCCCACTCCTCGGCCTTCTCCCTATAACCTTGGATGCCATGTCCAATCAAGAACTTATCAAGCTCTGCCTTAAACACAATGATCAGACTTCCACAGTTGCCTGTGGTAATAAATTCCACAAATTCACCTCCCTCTGGCTAAAGAAATTTCTCCACATCTCTGTTTTAAATGGATGCCCCTCTATCCTGAGGCTGTGCCCTCTTGTCCTGGACTCCTCCACCAAGGGAAACATCCTTTCCACCATAGGCCTCACCAATGCCGTATAAAGCCTCAGCATCACACCCTTGCTCTTGTATTCTAGGCCTCTTGAAATGAATGCTAACATTGCATTTGCCTTCCTCACCACCAACTCTACCTGCAATTTAACCTTTAGGGTGTGCTGTACAACGATGCCCATGTCCCTTTGCATCTCAGATTTTAGGATTTTCTCCCCATATAGAAAATAGTCTGCACATTTATTTCTACTACCAAAGTGCAGACTAACATTGTATTTCATTTGCCACTTTTTTGCCCATTCTCCCAATCTTTCTAAGTCCTTCTGCAGCCTACCTGTTTCCTCAACACTACTTGCCCCTCCAAAGTCTTTGTATCATCTGCAAACTTGACTACAAAGCCATCTATTCCATCATCTAAATCACTGATATACAGCATAAAAAGAAGCAGTCCCAACATTGACCCCTGCAGAACGCCACGAGTCACTGGCAGCCAACCAGAACAGGATCCTTTTATGCTCACTCACTGCCTCTTACCAATCAGCCAATGCTCTAACCATGTTAGTAACTTTCCTGAAATACCACGGGCTCTTAACTTGGTAAGCAGCCTCAGGTGTGGCACCTTGTCAAAGGCCTTCTGAAAGTCCAAATATATAACATCTACAACATCCCCTTTATTTATCCTACATGTAATTGCCTCCAAGAATTCCAACAGGTTCATCAGGCAAGATTTTTCTTTAAGGAAACCTTGCTGACTTTGTCCTATCTTGTCCTTTGTCACCAAGTACTCCATAACCTCATCCGTAACAATTGGCTCCAATATCTTACCAACCACTGAGTTCAGGCTATCTGGGCCATAATTTTCTTTCTGCTGCCTTCCTCCTTTCTCAAAGAGTGCAGTGACATGTACAATTTTCCAGTCCTCCAGAACCATGCCAGTACAATGTAATAGTTTATTATCCTTAGAATAGCTTCAGGTTTACTTCTACTTAAAAAATCAGTGCATGCATGTTTCCACAGGCAAAAGAATTGCACAGCACAAGTTTTATTGTGCACAATGGTCATTACAAATTAAAGGGAACACTGGTCATATTCACTTGCTTCTTTTTCAGCCTGACTCACATCAGCTTACAGCTTCCACTCCAGCAAGCACTTCTCAATCCCCTTCTTCAAAATGACAGTGACACCATCATGATGCTAATCATTTTCCCTTCCTGAGTATAGAACTGTTTTACCAGTTGCTGCCTACAGTCTGTCTACCAGACTATGTCCATCACTGATGCCCAGGATATGTAGGCTGTAACTATGCATTTCTGCAGATATTTGCCAGTGTTGTACATGGTCTGTACATTCAAGAAACCAATTTTGTTCTTGGTCTTGGCAGTGTTCAGGGCTTCCTTCATCATGTCAGTAACTTCCTCTTGGTTTTCAGTACTGTCAGCCATACAGGTCCTGGTTGGAGACTCAGGAATACCGTCACACTCAGATGTAGAATGATTCTTCATTGCTGCTTCCATAGCAATTTTGTTTCACC
The DNA here is from genome assembly GCF_048418815.1 of Hemitrygon akajei. NCBI lineage: Eukaryota > Metazoa > Chordata > Chondrichthyes > Myliobatiformes > Dasyatidae > Hemitrygon > Hemitrygon akajei. The sequence goes on along the minus strand of NC_133132.1, from coordinate 108,197,873 downwards.
AGTCAGGTTTGTTCATCCTGAGCTGAACCCTTGAACCTGGAAGATTGGTGGACCCTTATTCTGGCCTCAACTCTTTGACTTGTTTGGCATGGGTAACTCTACCAAGAGCCAAAGCATAAGGCCCCAATTCCAGGCAACATAGCTCTCCGGGTCAATGAGGTACATAACCCTCCCAACCACGACAAAGTTGAAGTTCTCTTGGAGTAGTAGGTTAATCAGTCATTGCAAGTTGTTATTATATATATATTTCTTATTGTAATTTATAGTTATGTTTATTATGTGTTACATTGTACTGCTGCTGCAAAACAACAAATTTAACACAGGCTCTTGTTAAATAGGTGTGTTGCTGGTTGTTGTGGCTCATTGGGGTGGAAGGGACTGTTCTGTGGTGTATAACCAAATAAATAAATTAAATAAATAAAATTCAAAGATGAACACAGAACACAACAGCACAGTATGGGTACTTTGGCCCGCAATGTTGTGCCAAATATTTAACCTACTCTATGATCAACAGAGTTTTGAAGGAATACCCCATTTCATTTCATCTGAGCATAGAGCTGTAGGCTATCTATGGGAAGTTACCAAGACTCAGGTGAGCCATTCCAATGGAAGAGTAGGACATGTGATGAATTCCACTACAAGTAATTCATCATGCCATGGTTTAATTCCCTTTTAATGTAGAGAGAGATTGAATGTAGTTAAATTAATATGGACTGAGATGGTCAAATAACCCATCCTGGAGTAAACTGGTTCCTTTTCAAGATTGTTTAATGTCTTTTCCAGCAAACAAGTGTAAAGTAGAAGGAAATCATTGTTACTCCAAATCCACTGCTGCCCAATAAAACACAATAAGGTAAAGAATGCAATTATAACAATAAAGATGCACAATAAATATAAATATATAAGTTTTTTATGCAGAGTGACGTGTGTGGAATGGGCTGCCAGTGACTGTGATGGAGGTGGATACAATAGGGTCTTTTAAGAGGCTCCTGGATAGATATATGGAGCTTAGAAAAATGGAGGGCTATGGGTAGCCCTAGGTAATTTCTAAAGAAAGTACATGTTTGACACAGTATTGTGGTCCGAAGGGCCTGTATTGTGCTGTAGTTTTTCTATCTTTTTATGTTTGTATTCCTGATATACATAGATCGATTGTATGTCCTTAAAGTGATGCTAGGAACAGGAGGGTCTGTACATAAGGATATTGACAGGAAATGATATGGTAGTGGTGGTCAGAGCTGTGGAGCAATGGGTTAGTCACTGGGGGTTTTGATCAGCTTCACTGCTTGGGGAAAGTAACTGTTTTGGAGTCGAGCTGGTTCTGGCATGGATGCTACGTAGCCTCCTCCCTGAGGGGAGTGGGACAAGCAGTCCATGAGCAGGATAATTATGAGGACATTCCAGGTTTGCACATTTTTTACTGTAGGAATAAAGATGAAGAGGGAACACATTTGAAACGTCAAATGCTGGGGAGATGGGTTATGAAAAAGACAGAAATATCAGATAAATGTGGAATCTCATCTGCTAGTAGAATTTAATAGGAAATTAACCACAGCATTTTCATGACCTTTCTAAATGTGACATTAAATAGTTTGCTGAAGTGCTTATAGATAGACAATTTTTCCTTCGCGACAGAAAATGTGAAGTTGAACACAGCACAGGCCTATGCTGCCGATTTAACCTACTCATTGGCTAACATGAGAAGGCACAGTTTTAAGGTGCTTGGAAGTAGGTACAGAGGAGATGTCAGGGGTAAGTTTTTTATGCAGAGAGTGGTGAGTGCAGCCGGCGATGGTGGTGGAGGCAGATACAATAGGGTCTCTTAAGAGACTCCTGGAAAGGTACATGGAGCTTAGAAAAACAGAGGGCTATGGGTAACCCTAGGTAATTTCTAAAGCAAATACATAATTGGCACAGCATTGTAGGTTGAAGGGCCTGTAGGTTTTCTGTGTTTCTATGCTTTCTATCAACAGAGTTGTGAAGAAAAATTGAAAACTCAGCCAACTCCATACTGAGTACTAGCCTCCCCAGCATTTTCAAAAGGCAATGCCTCATAAAGGTGGCATTCACCACCAAGAACCCTCATTATCCAGAACATGCCCTCTTCTCATTGCCACCATCAAGGAGGAGGTTCAGGAGCCTGAAGATACTCCTTCAACATTTTAGGGGCAGTTGTTTCCCTTTTCTGCCATCAGACTTCTGAATGGACAATGAGCCCATGAACACTTTTTTTTTTGCTCTCTTTTTGCACTACTTATTTAGTTAATTTTCTACATATATTTCTTATTGCAATTTATAGTTATTTTTATTATGCATTACAATGTACTGCTGCTGCAAAACAACAAATTTCACAACATGCAGTGTGCCAGTGATATTAAACCTGATTCTGATTCTGATTTTCATTTCATCTCAGCGCAGAGCTGAAAGGTATCAAAAGGAGGTTAATAACCCTCAAATGAGTCATTTCCAGTGAAATAGTAGAATATATAACAAATTCCACTACAATAATTCATCAAGCAATCATTTCGTTCCCTTTCAAACTAAAAGGAGATTGAAGATTGTTAGAGTAGTTTGGACTGAAATGGTCATATTTGTCACGGAGTACAATAGTACCTTTGCTGTCAGGTTCATGGAAATGTCATTGATGGAATGCATGAAGGCCGGTTGAAAGATGGGGTTGTAAAGATGGGTGAATATCATGGAGATCTGTTCTTAAGTCTCATTGGATCAGGGTCAGGGGGAGATATTTCAGAAAAATCTCACAGGAGATTAGGACTTGTGTGGCATTTATCCGAGAAAAGTGAGTAGGCTCACAGGTTAAACAGATTTTTCTAATTTTATGTTTGATGTGGCTCTATTACTGAGGCAGGCTATTTGAAAGCAGACAGTGGAAAATGTAACGCATTTTGTTTGCCAGACTGGAGCAGTCTTTTAAAGAAATTAGCTTCATGCATGTGTATTATTTGTGTCAAATCAAATCAGCGAGGATGTGCAGGTGGCAGCCAGCAAGTGTCGTTATACTTCGAGCACCAACACAGCATGCTCACAACTCACTAATCCTAACCGAGACATCTTTGGAATGTGGGAGAAAAATGGAGCACCTGGAGGAAAGCCATGCAGTCATGGGGAGAATGTATAAACTCTTTACAGATAGTGATGGGAATCAAACCCTAATTTTATAGCTGGCTGTTCTAAAGCATTGTGCTAACCAGTAGGCTAATATGCCACCCTGACATATTGCTCCCTCCACAAATTGCTGTAAGTGTTGTATTTTGGAAGGGATTTATGAAATGTTAAAGGGGGAAACATGAAAAGTAAATTGTTTGAAAAGCTAGATAGTTTGAAAGATTCAAATAAGATTGAAAAAAAACAAAGATTATCAATTCATATTTGAATTTTTTTGGTAAAATGTTAAGAATTGTGTGGTCTTCCCCCGTATCTCCAAATCCTAGAAATTTCTTAATCCAGAGATTTAATCTGATCAACTATTCTAGTTAATCCTCCCACCTTCATTACCCCAGTCACTGCACTGCACTGTAAACACTATAAGCCACTGTTTATAATGTTGTTTACATTATTTATGTTATGTAAACAACATTTTAAATTTTATAAATGTATTTCTGATATTTAAGAACCTTTGCACATTTTATTCCATATCTGTACTTTAACCTCTAACTTTATTTTTATATATAATTCTAATATAATTGTTGAATGTAAATGCATGTAAGTGTATAAGGTGAATAAAGTTTTTCCTTGACATCTCTGACAGGACCTTCATAGAAATTTTAGATACCAATCCATTGTCATGGTTATCCCCAGTCTTGAAACAGGGTTAGACATTGGAAAAACATTCTGAATTTGCATCTCTGCCATCTTACTGTGAAGCAGCTGGGGAGAAATGAACAGAAGATATGAGGTCAGGAATTGGCAGTTCAGTCCCTTGAGCCTTCTCTTCCCTTCAACAAGGCCATGTCTGATTTCCAGCTCAGACACGAGTTTCCTGATTATTTCAGGATCTCCTGATTACTCTAATTTCTAGAAATTTATTGCTCTATAAAATCCTGGTTGGACCACACTTGGAATATCGTGTTCAGTTCTGTTTCAATAAAGGAAAGACATTAGCACAATGCTTTACAGTACCAGCAACCTGGGTTCATTTCCCACTGTAAAGAGATTGTACGTTCTCCCTGTGACTGTGTGGGTTTCCTTTGGGTGCCCTGGTTTCCTCCCACAGTATGGAGATGTAATAGTTGGTAAATTTATTGGTCATTGTAATTTATAAGACCATAGGATGTAGAAACAGTATTAGGCCATTTGGCCCATCAGGTCTGCTCCGTCATTTCATCATGGCTGATCCATTTTTCCTCACAGCCCCAATCTCCTGCCTTCCCCCCATATCACTTCCTGACCAATCAAGAATCTATCAACCTCTACCTCAAGAATACGTAAAGACTTGGCCTCCACAGCTGCCTGTGGCAATGAATTCCACAGATTCACCACTTTCTGGCTAAAGAAATTCCTCCTCATCTCTGTTCTAAAAGGGCACCTCTCTATTTTGAGGCTGTGTCCTCTGATCGTAGACAATCCTGCAATAGGACTTATCCTCCCACACCCACTCTATTCAGGCCTTTCACTATTTGATAGGTTTTAATTAGGTCACCACTCATTCTTCTAAATTCCAGTAAACACAGGCCCAGTGCCATCAAACGCTCTTCATATGATAAGCCATTGAATCCTGCAATCATCTTTGTGAACTTCCTTTGAACCTCTTCTCGATTCAGCATATCCTTTCTAAGAAAAAGGGTCAAAAACTGCACATAATACTCAAAGTGAGGCCTCATCAGTGCTTTATAAAGTCTTAACATTATACCTTTACTTTTATATTCTCATTCTCTTGAAATCAATGCTAACATTGCATTTGCCTTCCTCACCACAGATTCAACCTGCAAATTAACCTTTCGGCAAGCCTGCACAAGGGCTCCCAAGTCAATTTACACTTCATTTTTTTTGTATTTTCTCTCCATTTAGAAAATAATCATCCCTTTCATTTCTTCAACCAAAGTGCCTGACCATACATTTCCCAACACTGTACTCCATCTACCATATTTTAGCCCATTCTCCGAATTTTTGGAAGTCCTTCTGTAGCCTCTCTACTTTCTTAAAACTGCCTGCCCTTCCATCTGTCTTTGTATTGTCTATAAACATTGCAACAAACCCATCAATTCCACCACCCAAATCATTGATACATAATGTGAAAAGTATTGGTCCCAACACAGATTCTGTGGAACTATATTTATTGACAGCCAGCCAGAAAGGCTCCCTTTATTCCCACTCTTTGCTTTCTGCCAATCAGCCACTGCTTTATCCATGCTAGAATCTTTCCTGAAATACTGTGGGCTCGTAGCTTGTGAAGCAGTCTCACGTGTGGCACCTTGTCACAGGCATTCTGAAAATCCAATTACATAACATCAAACAATTCTTCTTTATCTATTCTGCTTGTAATTTTTCAAACAATTCCTCCTGATCTGTCAGGTAAGATTTTCCCTTGAGGGAATCATGCTGACTACGGCCTATTTTATCACGTGCCTAGAAGAACCCAGGAACCATATCCTTAATAATCTACTCCGACATCTTCCCAACAACTGAGGTCAGACTAAATGGCCTATAGTTTTCTTTCTTCTGCCTCTCTCCCTTCTTGAAGAGTGGAAAGACATTTGCAATTTTCCAGGTTTCTGGAACCATTCCAGAATCTAGTGATTCTTGAAAGATCATTACTAACACCTCCACAATCTCTTCAGCCACCTCTTTCAGAACTCTGGGGTGTGCACCATCTAGTCCAGATGACTTATCTACCTTCAGACCTTTCAGTTTCCCAAGAATCATCTTCTCTATTTATGGTAACTTCACACACTTCATGACCCCTGACTCCTGGAACTTCCAGCATATCGCTAGTGTCTTCCATCATGAAGACTGATACAAAATACTTACTCAATTCATCCACCATTTCATAGTCCCCCATCACTACCTCTCCAGTACATTAACCCTTTCATTCCTGGAATCATTCTTGTGAACATTCTCTGGAACCTCTCCAATATCAGCACATTCTTTCTTAGATAAGGGAGTCAAAATTACTCACAATATTTCAAAAGCAAACATGAGGAAATCTGCAAATGCTGGAAATTCAGGCAACACACACAAAATGCTGGTGGAACACAGCAGGCCAGGCAGCATCTATAAGGAGAAGTACTGTCGACGTTTCGAGCCGAGACCCTTCGTCAGGATGTGGACCCATCCTAACGAAGGGTCTCGGCCCAAAACGTCGACAGTGTTTCTCCTTATAAATGCTGCCTGGCCTGCTGTGTTCCAGCAGCATTTTGTGTGTGTTGCACAATATTTCAAATGTAGTCTGACCAACACCTTATAAAACCTCAGGGTTTGCTATTAATATTTTTTTTTAATTCTCTGTGTTGGAATGAACAAACATTCAGAATAATGGGTGGTGAAACTGGTAAGAGCACAGAATAGCTTTGTGCAGTGCTGTTGTGGGCCATTACTGTTGACTGGGTTCTATGGTAAACCTAATGTAGTACATGATTCAATGTGTTCATGGATGCATTGGCTCAGTGCCTCAAGCACCATCACTACTGATATTGTCCCAATTCATATCATTACAACATCAAATTAGTTTGTCAAAAGCCATTTACCACTCATTGAATATTAATTAGTCATTCAGGAAATAAATTTATTTTGAAGGTGGAAAAGTTATTACAGAGTATAAAGAATGATAAATTAAAAACAAATATGATCCTGTTTCTCAACCAACCTGCAAGGTGAACATACACTCAGTGGCCACTTAATTAGGTCCATCCTGTACGTAATAGAGTGGCCAGTGAGTGTATGTTTGTGATGTTCTGATGTCGTAGCCCATCCACTTCAATGTTCGATGTGTTGACATGTTGAGCATTTGAGATGCTCTTCTGCACACCACTGTTGTAACACGGTTAGTTGAGTTAGTCATATACCTGTCAGCTTGAACCAGCCTGGCAATTTTCCTCTGACCTCTCTCATTAACTAGGTACAGAACTGTTTCTCACTGGATAATTTTCATTTTTTTCACCATTCTCTGTGAATCCTAGAGATAGTTGTGCATGAAAATCTGAGGAGATCAGCAATTTCTAAGACACTCAAAACACCCTGTTTGGCACCAACAATCAAAGTTGCTTAGATCACATTCCTTCTCCTTTCTAATGTTTGGTCTGAACAACAACTGATCCTCTTAACCACGTCTGCATGCTTTAATGCATTGAGTTGCTGCCACATGATTAGCTAATTTGATATCTGTATTGAAGAGCAGATGTACAGTTGTATCCAATAAGGTGTTCACTAAGGATCGGGAGAGGGAGCAGAGGGTTGCAGACACAGCCGGCTCCATCATGGCCCCAACCAGCTCCACTGTTGAATTGAATTGACTTTATTTCTTACATCCTTCCCATATATGAGCCCATATATGAGGAGTAAAAATCCTTGTTACATCTCCGTCTGAATGTGCAATGTGCAAATTATAGTAATTTGTAATAAATTGTATGTACAGTAAGATATACAACAGAACAGTCAATATAGCTTAAAATACCTTTGTCTCAGCGTGAATTAATCAGTCTGATGGCCTGGTGGAAGAATCTGTCCCAGAGCCTGTTGGTCCTGGCTGTAATGCTGTAGTACCATTTCCCAGATGGTAGTGGCTGGAACAGTTTGTGGTTGGGATGACTCGGGTCCCCAATGATCCTTTTTACATGCCTGTCACTGTAAATGTCCTGACTAGTGGGAAATACACATCTACAGATGCACTAGGCTGTCCGAACTACACTCTACAGAGCCCTGCAATTGAGGGAAGTACAGTTGCCATACCAAGTAATGATTCAGCCAGTCAGGTTGTTCTCAATTGTGCCCCTGTAGAAAGTCCTTAAGATTTGGGGACTTGTGCCAAATTTCTTCAACCATCTGTGATGAAGGAGGTGCTGCTGTGTTTTTTTTCACCACACAGCTGGTATGCACAGACCAAATGAGATCCTTGGTGATCTGTATACTGTTCACCCTCTCAACCCCAGATCCATTGATGTCAATAGGGGTGAGCCTATCTCCATTCTTCCCGTAGTTCACAACCAGCTCCTTTGTTTTTGCGACATTGAGGGAGAGGTTGTTTTCTTGATGCCATTGTGTCAGGGTGATGACTTCTCTGTAGGCTGCCTTGTTATTATTTGAGAGAAGGCCAATCACTGTAGTATCATTTGCAAATTTAATGAGCAGATTGGAGCTGTGGGTGTTAACACAGTCATGGGTGTACTGAGAGTAAAGGAGGGAGCTTAGGACACAACCCTCAGAGGCTCCTGTGCTGAGGATCAAAGGGACATAGATGAGGGAGCCTACTCCTACCACCTGCCGGTGATCTGACAGACCACTTCAAGAGATGATGCCTCAGGAAGGCAGCATCCATCACTGAGGGCCCTCACCATCTGGTATATGCCTTCTCCTCATTACTACCATATTGTCAGTGATACATGAGCCTCAAAGACACAAACTCAGTGATTCAGGAACAGCATCTTCCTTTCCACCATCAGGTTGTGAACTGACCTTCCTTTCTTTGGACAATTAATTTATTATGTAATTTATAGAAAGATTATACCTTTGCTGTACTGCTGCCTCAAAACAACAAATTTTACTTAAAAATATCAGTGATAATGAACATGATTCTGAACCAGGGCAAGAGATGTCTGGGTCGCTCAAGTGGATAAGCCAGTTAAGAATGGCAGAATCCTTTCCCTGAAGAACTAAATGAACCAGATAGAATTTTTACAGCAAAACATTCTCGTCCATATGAAGGGTCTCAACCGGAAAGTAATGTCCATTTCTCCCCATAGGTGTCGTCTGACCTGCTGAGTTCCTCCGGTATCTTTCTGTGTTGCTCTGGCATTCAGGTTTCCTGATCTCCAGCTTGGTTTATGACTGTCACATGTCAATGAAAAGCTTTTCAGGACATATGCATGGAATGATCTCTCTGAATGGAATTTAAACCAAAGCTTTACACTATATCTCTGAGACAATAACAAAATCAATTACCAGTACCAAGATCAATGAATCCTGGCATGAAGTTAAAAAGTTCAAAGTTAAAAGTAAGTTTATTATCAAAGTGCATTTCTATTGCCATAGCCTACCTTGAGATTTACTTTCTTGCAGGCCTTTCGAGGAAAATCAACAAATACAATAGAATTGTGAAAAAAAACTATACATAGTTAACCAAAGTGCAAAAGAAGACAAAGAAAAATTGCAAAGAAAAATAATAAATAATATTGAGAACTTGAGTTGTAGAGTCCTTGAAAGTGAGTCCACAGGTTGTGGGATCATTTCAGAGTTGAGCTGAGTGAAGTTCTCCACACTGGTTCAGGAACCTGATGGTTAGAGGACAATTAATGTTCCTGAACCTTGTGGTGATGAACCTAATTTTCTGTGCCTTCCGCTCAACAGTAGTACTGAGAGCATTGCTTGGATGGTAGAGTCTTTGATGATGGATGCTCCTTTCTTGTGGCAGTCCTCCATGTAAATGTGCTCAATGGTGAGCATGGATTGGGCTGTGTCCACCACTTGGTGCCAGATGGTCATCAAAAATTACTTCAAAGGAAGGACAGAAGAGGAAGGAAATATTCAACTTGTCAGGCGGCATCTATAGAGAGAAACAAATTTAGCCTTTCCATTTGATTTTTGGTTTGATTCTTATATTTGTTGTCATTTACTGCATTGTTATTTTTACAACTTATCTGTAGGTCATTTGTGGGTCAAACTTGAAATCAGGCATCCTTTATTGATGGTGAACATCTATTAAGTTATAGAAGTAAAAACAGAAACACTCAGCAGAACAGTTAGCATCTGCAGAGAGAGAAAGAGAGTTAATAATTCAAGTCAAAAACCTTTCATCGAATCAGGGAAACATTACAATATAGGTGCACTTTAATTTGCAGAAGAAGGGAAGGGGTGGTGAAAACAAAGTATGTGGAAAGGAAAAGAAAATGGATGATATAGATCAGTAACATCTACAATGGATGATTAAACTCTTTTGTGGGATTAAAGCGGATATCGAAGTCTTCCTAATTGCAGAGAATCCCTCAGGCAGATGGATAAAGTTGAAAGAGCAGAGAGAGGAGAATAAGTCATTGAAAAGAGAAATGAATGCAGGAATTCTGCGAGATCTGAGAACTGTATACCAGAGTCTGGAAGACATTATGCAGCTGTTTAAAACTGGTTAGACCACATGGAGTTTTGGAAGCAATTCTAGTCACCCCATTACAGGAAGGATGTAGAGGCTTGCAGTTGCTAAAAGATTTGAGAGTTGGATTCTGACATTCTTAATCCAAAGTTCTTTTGGAAATCAGGAACGAGGCATAAAACTTTTTCTTCACGATTGTTTTATTAACCATATAACAATTACTGCATGGAAACAGGCCATCTTGGCCCTACTAGTCCGTGCCAAATGCTTAATCTCACCTAGTCCCACTAACCTGCACTCAGCCCATAATCCTCCATTCCTTTCCTGTCCATATACCTATCCAATTTTTTTTTAAAATAACAATATCAAAACTGCCTCTACCACTTCTACTGGAAGCTCGTTCCACACAGCTACCGCTCTCTGAGTAAAGAAGTCCCCCCTTGTGTTACCCCTAAACTTTTGCCCCCTAACTCTCAACTCATGTCCTCTTGTTTGAATTTCCCCTCCTCTCAGTGGGAAAAGCATCAACTCTATCTCTCCCCTCATAATGTTAAATACCTCTATCAATTCCCCCCTCAACCTTCTATGCTCCAAAGAATAAAGATCTAACTTGTTCAACCTTACTCTATAACTTAGGTGCTGAAACCCAGGTAACATTCTAGTAAATCTCCTCTGTACTCTCTCTATTTTGTTGACATCTTTCCTATAATTCGGTGACCAGAAGTGTACACAATACTCCAAATTTGGCCTCACCAATGCCTTGTACAATTTTAACATTACATCCCAACTCCAATACTCAATGCTCTGATTTATAAAGGCCAGCATTCCAAAAGTTTTCTTCACTACCCTATCCACATGAGATTCCACCTTCATGGAACTGTGCACCATTATTCCTAGATCACTCTGTTCTACTACATTCCTCAATGCCCTACCATTTACCATGTATGTGCTATTTTGATTAGTCCTACCAAAACGTAACACCTCACACTTATCAGCATTAAACTCCATCTGCCATCTTTCAGTCCACTCTTCTAACTGGCCTAAATCTCTCTGCAAGCTTTGAAAACCTACTTCATTATCCACAATGCCACCTATCTTAGTGTCATCCGCATACTTACTAATCCAATTTACCACCCCATCATCCAGATCATTAATGTATATGACAAACAACATTGGACCCAGTACAGACCCCTGAGGCACACCACTAGTCACGGGCCTCCAACCTGAAAAGCAGTTATCCACCACTACTCTCTGGCATTTCCCATCCAGCCACTGTTGAATCCATCTTACTACTTCAGTATTAATACCTAATGATCGAACCTTCCTAACTAACCTTCCGTGTGGAACCTTGTCAAAGGCCTTACTGAAGTCCATATAGACAACATCCACTGCTTTACCCTTGTCAACTTTCCTAGTAACCTCTTCAAGAAATTCAATAAGATTTATCAAACATTACCTTCCATGCACAAATCCATGTTGACTGTTCCTAATCAGACCCTGTCTACCCAGATAATTATATATACCATCTCAAAGAATATTTTCCATTAATTTACCCACCACTGACGTCAAACTTACAGGCCAATAATTGCTAGGTTTACTCTTCGAACCTTTTTTAAACAATGGAATCACATGAGCAATACGCCAATCCTCTGGCACCATCCCCATTTCTAATGATATTTGAAATATTTCTGTCGGAGCCCCTGCTATTTCTACACTTGCTTCCCTCAAGGTCCTAGGGAATATCCTGTCAGGACCTGGAAACTTATCCACTTTTATATTCTTTAAAAGCGGCAGTACTTCCTCTTCTTTCATCATCATAGTTTCCATAACTTCCCTACTTGTTTCCCTTACCTTACACAATTCAATATCTTTCTCCTTAGTGAATACCGAAGAAAAGAAATTGTTCAAAATCTCCCCCATCTCTTCTGGCTCCACACATAACTGTCCACCCTGATTCTCTAAGGGACCAATTTTATCCCTCACTATCCTTTTGCTATTAATATAACTGTAGAAAACCTTTGGATTTTTTTCACCTCACTTGCCAAAGCAACCTCATATCTTCTTTTAGCTTTTCTAATTTCTTTCTCTTTACATTCTTTATATTCCTCGATCACCTCACTTACTCCATGTTGCCTATATTTACTGTAGATCTCTCTCTTTTTCCGAACCAAGTTTCTAATATGCCTCAAAAACCATAGCTCTCTCAAACTTTTAACCTTTCCTTTCAACCTAACAGGAACATAAGATTCTGTACCCTCAAAATTTCACCTTTAAATGACCTCCATTTCTCTATTACATCCTTCCCATAAAACAAATTGTTCCAATCCACTCCTTCTAAATCCTTTCGCATCTCCTCAAAGTTAGCCTTTCTCCAATCAAAAATCTTAACCTATCCTTCTCCATAATTATATTGAAACTAATGACATTGTGATCACTGGACCTGAAGTGCTCCTCAACACATACCTCCGTCACCTGACCTATCTCATTCCCTAATAGGAGATCCAACACTGCCCCTTCTCTAGGTGATACCTCTGTGTATTGCTGCAAAAAACTATCCTACACACATTTTACAAACTCCAAACCATCCAGCCCTTTTACATAGAATGGGCTTCCCAGTCTATGTGTGGAAAATTAAAATCTTCCACAATCACAACCTTGTGCTTTCTACAAATATCTGCTATCTCCTTACAAATTTGCTCCTCCAATTCTCACTCCCCATTTGGTGGTCTATAATACACCCCTATAAGTGTTACTACACCTTTCCTATTCCTCAATTCCACCCAAATAGTCTCCCTAGATGAGCCCTCTAATCTATCCTGCCAAGGCATTGCTGTAATATTTTCTCTGACAATCAATGCAACACCACCCCCCTTGCCCCTCCGATTCTATCACAGCTGAAGCAATGAAATCCAGGAATATTTAGTTGCCAATCACACCCCTCCTGCAACCCTGTTTCACTAATAGCTACAACATCATATTTCCCAGGAATCAATCCATGCTCTAAGCTCATCCACCTTTCTTACAATGCTCCTAGCATTAAAATAAATGCATTTAAGAAATTCTCCACCTCTTGCTCTCTGTTTATCCCTAATGGTGCAAACAACTTTACTATCTTCTTTTTCTTCCTTCTCCCCTACATCTATGGTCTGAGCGCTCCCCTTCTCTATCACCTGCCTATCCTCTCTCACACACTGTCTACAAGCTTTCTCTATGTGTAAACTAACTTCCTCTCTCTTAGACTCTTCAATTTGATTCCCACCCCCGAACCATTCTAGTTTAGAGTCTCCCCAGTAGCCTTAGCAAATCTCTCTGCAAGGATATTGGACTCCTAGGATTCAAGTGTAACCCGTCCTTTTTGTATAGGTCACACCTGCCCCAAAAGAGGTCCCAATGATCCAGAAACTTGAATCCCTGACCCTTGCTCCAATCCCTCAGTCCTGCATTTATCCTCCACTTCATTCCATTCCTACTCTCACTATCACGTGGCACACTTTTAAACACTAGTAGAACAAAGAAAATTGAAAAGTGGACAGTGATAGAGGTCTAATAAGTAAAGGGAAATAGAAGCAAAAGAGAAAGACAGTGGAGCCCTCTGGTCAACCCTTCTGAAACCACATACATGGGAAACATGCCATTCAAATTCGCAGATAAGGGTCAACGAATCAGACAGTCCCTATTCAAATAAGGTAATACCCTGAAACACTTGCAGAATACCTGCGATACAAATGTACTCACGAGGACAATTCACCACACTAAAGAATTGCAAATGCATGTTGTCAGCATTAAGAAACAGACCAAACAGTTACATTACATGTATATAAGTAATTATAAAAATGCAAACTGGTAATTAATTGTGAAGCTGCAAAGAAAATAACAATCAAATAGTCTCACTGAACAGAATGTTAACTTTGTAGTTTGATTAATTTAGTCAAAAGCTAGCTTTTACCCAACTTCTGAAGAGAGACACTTTAAATTATCCATCAATCTATCACCTTAAAGGTTGCCCAATTTTAAGTACCCGGAATTGAACTTTTTCAAAAGCATGTCAAACCCTCTCCCTGTATTTGGAGCAGAAGTTTGCTATTTGTGGTGAGCAGTTGGCTTATTCTCATGTTCTGAAATGCAATGGGAAAAACTCAGTTTTCCTGCCATTTTGGGCAGATTATAGCATAAGTAAATACATTGAGGTAGTGAAATGGATGCCAGTGCACCATCTATGGGAGTTGGGATGTTATTTTGAAGTTGTATATGATGTTGGTGAGGCCTAATTTGGTTTATTGTGTGCATTTCTGGTCATCTACTAAGACTGAATAAGTGCGCAGAAGATTTATAAGGATGTCGCCAGGACTTGAGGATCTGAGTAACAGGGAAAAGTTGAATAGGTTAGGAATTTATTCTCTCGGACAGTAGTTTTCAACATGGGCCAAATGTTCCACTCCAGGGATTTTGTAAGGGCCTCAAGTAAAAAACAAGAAATTGAAGGCTTTGATAATTTTCTGAATAGGCCATGATAAGTTTAGTGTTTCAATGAAATATGACTAAAATATATAAATAAAAAAGAAATGAATATATGCAATTTAATTGTAATCCTGAAGGACGTGACTGGGAAAATACTCTAGATGATGCAAATGAGGCAGCTGAACAGCTTTGTGTGCATGTTAGGGGTGGGGAGGAGGGGGAGGAGGTTGTGGCATGACAATTGTTATCTCTGCTTTTGCTTGATCATGCAAAAATCACTGTGTCGACTTCACCAATTCAAATTGACTTCAAAATCATCTTTTTTTGGTTGCTCTGAGGAAAAGGAAAAAAGATTTTGAATGGTTGTTAATGATTATAGAGAACCGATGGTTATCAAAAGGTATTTGTCTGGGTTGCTTCGTTGAATTTTGGGATAGTATTGTAGTATTACTAAGTGAAAAGCTGCTTGGAGAACAAATTGTCACTGCTAAGTCAGACATATCTTACGTTTCAGATATATTTGAAAAAAAAAACTGAATTCATTGAACAAACAGTTACAGACCAAAAAACTGCAAGCTCATATTATGTTAGGAGGCTATTACTGCTTTCCTTGTAAACTCTAAATTTTCAGCAGCAATATCGAATGCTGCAAGTTTATGCAATTTCATTCAATGGCCATACTTAAAATAGAATTGCGAGCTGATGATCTGATTGTATACATTGATCATTTGAAACAACTGCACACTGATACTGAATTTCGGTTCAGAGACCTGCTGGAGGTGCATATTCCAGATAGGTTGGTGGATCCATTTGAGGTGAGTGTGAGTGATATTGACACCACATTGCAAGGATGCTTAAATGAGCTGCAGTGTGATTTCACAGCTCAAACAAAATTCAAACACAGCAAGCAAAATTTCTGGATAACACAGGAGAGCAAATTTTTTCTAAAGTGTTGCTTCCTCATAATTTTTTTTTGGTTATGATAGACCATTTAAAGCTAAACACAAATATAATTTCAGACTACTTATAACATGTAGGAATTTGAAGAGACAAGAAATTAGCTTTTATTCAATATAATGCATTTAATTGCATAGTGGTACTGACACATTGCAATAGTTAAACTAAGCTAAAAATGTTTTGTTGATGATTTTCATTTGTACTCAGTGTCTGAGGCTTCAGTGTCCAAAAGCAACCAGCCAGAATTGATAGAATCCAATTCCCCTGATAGCACTTCTCCTTGACCGCAATGTCCTGGTGAAACCTTTCACTATGCTCATCAATGATAGCACTAAGATTTGCAGGGAAGAAATCTAAATGGTAATGTAGAAAATGAATCTTTAGTGACATGTTGCACTTCATGGTTTTGTATGCTTGAAACATGTTGTCAACCAGCAGCACATAGTTTGGTGCTCTGTAGTTGCCAAGAAAATTTTCGACAACTTTGCTGAATTCCTTCCATACAATCTTCGAATTTCCAATCATTGATAACCTGTTTGATTTGTGGACCAACAAAACTGCTCTTCCTTAACTTTGGCATCAATTGTTTTGGGAAACGTCTGTCTCAAATATCGAAACCATACGCAGTATTTTTTTTTATGCCTGGTGACAGCAGATTCCACCCTTGCAGTCTTGAACCCAGTAATTCTGCTTTTGCTTTCGACAAACCCAAGTCTCCGACCAGGTCACTTAACTCAGATTGAGTTATCAGATGAAACTCAGTCAATTTGAAGCGTTCACAATGTGTATCAGTATCAGTGTCTTGTTCCATTTCCGCCTCGTGCATCACGGCTACTGTGTAGGCTTCCTATAGTCTCCATGACTCTGGGCCTTCAGTACTGGAAGACTATCGTCATGAGGCACAGGTCTCGTGGCTGATCAGGGTATTCAATGGATTTCTTGTTTTTAACAGAGAATCAGACATACTGGTCAGACAGAAGTAGCAGTCTGCCATATGATCCTTCTGCTCTTGCCGTGTCATTGGGACAATGAACGCCATTAACTTCTGAGTACCTTTTGAGCCAAGCTCTAAGATTGACAGCGCATGTTGCACAACAAATGTGAGAAGCCAAGTCTTTGTCTTCATTGCCTATATTGCACCCAATGCAGAGCTCATAGGCTTTCTTAATAAAAGGGTTCATGCTTTGTCTTTGAGATTTAAGTGTCTGTAACAAAAAGTATTGTGGCAGTTGCAGTGTTGCTGAGATATTTTGCTATTGCAAATATTCCTGAAAATACAATTAATTTATTTTAATGAGTGCACACAATATACTATACAGGTAGAGCAAGTGCATCAACGTGATTGCACACTGATAAACATGTAAACACAATGCATAGAACAGTGTGTGCATGATACTTGTCAAACCTGTCCTGTCATGCAGCCTCCACCCTGCCCAAGCATGCCTGGACAAGATAGACAACTTTTAGTTTACATTGTAGGCAACATTTTAATTAAATTGAATTATGAATTAAAATAACAAATATAGGTGATTTCAAAAGAATATTTGTATGTGAACCAATGAAGATTGGGAGACTGCTTCATCGAGCACCGTCTGCTGCAAAACGTAGGATCTTCTGGTGGCCACCAATTTCAATTCTGTTTCCCATTCCCATTCCAACATATCAGTCCATGGCCTCCTCTACTGCCAGGATGAGGCCACACTCAGGTTGGAGGAGCAATACCTTATATTCCATCTGGGTAGCTTCCAGCCTGATGGCATGAACATCAAATTCTGAAACATTTAATAATAGCTGCCCCTTCCTTCACCATGTCCCATTCCTGTTTTCCTCTCTCACCTTATCTCTTTACCTACCTATCACCTCCCTCTGGTGCTCCTTCTCCCTCCCTTTCTTCTATGGGCTTCTGTCCTCTCCTATCAGATTTCCCTTTCTCCAGACCTTTATCTCTTTCACCAATCAGCTTCCCTGCTCTTTATTTCACCCATTCCCCTCTCCCAGTTTCACCTATCACCTGACACCTTGTAGTTCTTCCTCCGCCCCAACCCCACCACCTTCTTAATCTGATACTTTTCTTTCTTTCCCAGTCATGAAGAAGGTTCTCGACCCAAAATGTTGACTGTTTACTCTTTTCCATAGATGCTGCCTGACCTGCTGAGATCCTCCAGCATTTTGTGTGTACTGCTCAGCCTCTATATCTTAGGTTTGTTTTCAAACTAAAATTAGACCGTAAGACATAGGAGCTGAATTAGGCCATTTGGCCCATCGAGTCTGCTTCACTATTGAATCATGGCTGATCGTTTTTTCTTCTCCTCCACAACCCCAGTTCCCGGCCTTCTCCCCCAGAACCTTTGATGCCATATCCAATCAAGAACTTATCAATCTCAGCCTTAAATACACCCAACAACCTGGCCTCCACAGCTGCACATGGCAACAAATTCACCACCCGTTGGCTAAAGAAATTTCTCCGCATCTCTGTTTTGAAAGGGCGCCCCTGTATCCTGAGGCTGTGTCCTCCTGTCCAAGATGCTCCCGCCATAGGAAACATCCTTTCCACATCTACTCTGTCAAGGCCTTTCAACATTTGAAAGGTTTCAATGAGATCCCTCCTCATCCTTCTGAATTCGAGTGAGTAAAGACCCACAGCCATCAAACGTTCCTTGTATGATAACCTTTTCATTCCTGCAGTCACCCTTTTGGACCTCCTCTGCACCGTCTCCAATGTCAGCACATCTTTTCTAAGATGAGGTCCCAAAACTGTTCACAATACTCAAGGTGAGGCCTCTCCAGTGCCTTATAAAGCTTCAGCATCACATCCTTGCTCTCGTATTCTAGACCTCTTGAAATGAATGGTATCATGGTGTTTGCCTTCCTCACCACTGACTTGACCTGCAAGTTAACCTTTAGGGTGTTCTGCACAAGAAATCCCAAGTCCCTTTGCATGTCAGATTTTTGAATTTTTTCCCTGTTTAGAAAATAGTCCACGCATTTACTTCTATAACCAAAGTGCATGACCATGCATTTTCCAACATTGTATTTCATTTGCCATTTTCTTGCCCGTTCTCCTAATCTAAGTCCTCTGCATCCTACCTGTTTCCTCAACACTACCTGCCTTTCCACCAATCATCATATCATCTGCATACTTGGCAACAAAACCATCTTTACCATCATCTAAACCATATATATACAGCATAAAATGAAGTCCCAACACTGACCCCTGTGGAACACCACTAGTCACTGGCAACCAAGCAGAAAAGGATCCTTTTATTCCCACTTGCTGCATCCTACCAATCAGCCAGTGCTCTAAACATGTTAGTGACTTGCCCGTAATACCATGGGCTCTTAACGTGGTAAGTAGCCTCGTGTGACTCCTTGTCAAAGGCCTTCTGAAAGTCCAAATATACAACATCCATTCCATCCCCTTTAACTATCCTACTTGTAATCTCCTCAAAGAATTCCAACAGGTTCATCAGGCAGGATTTTTCCTGAAGGAAACCATGCTGACTTCGTACTATCTTGTCCTGAGTCACCAAGTACTCCATCACTTATCCTTAATAATTGACTCTAACACCTTCCCAACTACTGAGATCAGGCTAACTGGACTATAATTTCCTTTCTGTTGCCTTCCTCCTTTCTTAAAGAGTGGAGTGACATTTGCAAGTTTCCAGTCCTCTGGCACCATGCCAGAGTCCAATGATTTTTGAAAGATCATTTTATTGCAACCACAATCTCTAATGCTACCTCTTTCAGAACCCTAGGGTGCAGTTCAACTAGTCTAGGTGACTATGTTACCTTTAGGTCTTTCAGCTCTTTGAGCACCTTCTTTCTTGTAGTAGTAACTACACCCACTTCTCTTCCCTCACACACTACAACATCAGACACACTACTAGTATCTTCCACAGTGAAGACTGATGCAAAATACTCATTTAGTTCATCAGCCATCTCCCTGTCTCCTGTTATTATTTCTCCTGCCTCATTTTCTAGCAGTCCTATATCTACTCTCAATTCTCTTTTATTTTTAACATATTTGGAAAAAAATCTTTTATTATCCACTTTGATATTATTTGCTAGCTTGCTTTCATATTTCATATTTTCCTTTCGAATGTTTTTTTTACTTACTCTCTGTGGGTTTTTAAAAACTTCCCAATCCTCTATCTTCCCACTAATTTTTGCTTTGTTGTATGCCCTTTCTATTGCTTTTACAATAGCTTTGACTTCCCTTGTCAGCCATGATTGTACTATTTTACCATTTGAGAAATTTCTTCATCTTTGGAATACAAATGTCCTGCACCTTCCTCATTTTTCCCAGAAACACACACCATTGCTGCTTTGCTGAGATCCCTGCCAGAAGCTGCTTCCGATTTACTTTGGCCAACTCCTCTCTCATACCACTGTAATTTCCCTAGACTTTACTTTCCCTCTATCAAATTTCAAGTTGAACACAATCATGTTGTGATCATTGGTTCCTAAGGGTTCTTTTACCTTAAGCTTCCTAATTGCCTCCAGTTCATTACTTAACACCCAATCCAGTATAGCTGATCCCCTAGTAGGCTTGATGACAAACTGCTCTAAAAAGCAATTAACAAACTCACTGTCTTGAGATCCATTACCAACCTGATTTTCTCAATTGACCTGCATGTTAAAATCTCCCATGACTACCATAACATTGACTTGCCTTTTCTATTTCCTGTTGAAATCTGTGATCTACCTCCCAACAATCAAAAGGCCATCAATGTCCTTTTACCTTTGCAGTTTCTTAACTCAACCCACAAGGATTCAACATCTTCTGATCCTATGTCACATCTTTCTACTGATTTGATGCCATTCTTTACTAGTAGAGCCACACCACACCCTCCGCCTCTGCCTACCTTCCTATCCCTCCGATATAACGTGTAACCTTGGACATTCAGCTCCCAACTACAACCATCCTTCAGCCATGATTCAGTGATGGCCACAACATCATACCTAGTAATCCGTAATAGTGCAACCAGATCATTCACCTTATTTCTTATTCTATGCGCATTTAGATACAACACCTTGAGTACTGTATTTGCTATCCTTCCTGATTCTGCATCCCTATTGTTTTGATACTCAGCCTGTTGGCTGCAACTAAGTCCCATCACCTGCCTGCCTTTCCTGACAGTCTGACTGCACGCTATCTTTACTATCCTGAGTCCCTTCACTCCGGTTCTCAACACCCCTGCCAAATTAGGTTAAACCCTCCCCAACAATGCTAACAAACCTGCCTGTGAGAATGTTGGCAAAGAGTTGCTTGAGAAACCTTCACTTCAAGGTGCTTGAATTCATGGTGCAGCTGTGCTTTGCACAAAGAACTCCAAGCTGTCCTAAGAAAAATGCTATGCATTATACACTGTCTTTATTTCTGTCTGGAAAAGTTCTTCTCTTTAAAATATCAACCTATTGTTAAAATCTCCCATGCAGGACCTCAAATACTATCCTCTTTTAGTTTTGGAGAGATTGCACATTCAATGTTCAAAGTAAATTCATTATCAAAGTACATATATGGCACCATATACTACCTTGAGATTGATTTCTTACAGGCATCCACAACAGAACAGAGAAATACAATAGAATTAATGTAATACACACAAAATGCTGGAGGAACTCAGCAGGTCAGGCAACATCTATGTGAACAATATATTGCTCCCGAATCAAAATTGTGCTTTCCAGAAGACAGCTTCTGGAAAAGGTAGTTTGCAGGGTAGGTAATGTATGCAATGATTTTTCCTGTCTGCTTCTTTGTCCTGGATACATACAAGTCTTGCAGTGATGGGAGACTGCAGCCAATGACCTCTTCTGCTGGTCTGACAGTTGGCTGTAGATTTTTATAAATGTGAAAGAATGCTGCATCAAGTCAGAAGTAATGGTAGATGTGAGGATGCTCTCGATGATGGAAGTGAGGAATTGAACCAGTATACTCTGGGGGAAAGTGACATTAGAGGGATAGGAGCCAAATGCAGGCTAATGGGACCAGATCAGAAAGACATCTTGGCTTGTATGGGTGTGTACTTTATTACTCTGTTGGATTCTATCCTCTTTGATGGGTGGAAAAGAACAAGCAGATTTCTCCTGTCTAGGTGAAAGGTCTCAGCCCAAAACATTGATTCTTATTCCCTCCCCTCTTCCTTCTTTACCCACTCTGGTTCCCCTCTTACCCCTTCTCTTCTTCTCTCATATCTATCCCCTTCTTCAGTTGCTCCTCCTCCTTCACTTTCTTCCATGGTCCACACTCCTCTCCTATTAGATTCCTCTTCTTCTGCCCATTACGTATTCCAAATATCACCTTCCCCTCATCGCCTTCCCCTTGTCTCACCTGGTCTCAACCATCACCTGCCAGCTTTAATTCCTTTCACTCCCACTACCTTCAATGCTTCTGCTTCCTTCCCTTCCAGTCTTGATGAAGGGTCTCGGGCAAAACACCAACTGTTTATTCTCCTCTATTGATGCTGCCTGACTTGCTGCGATCCTCCAGCATTTGGTGCGTTGCTCTCGATTTCCAGCATCTGCGGAACCTCTTGACTTTTGATTCTTCTTGCCATTCGTAGCGTCCTTTGCTGGCAGTGAAGCTGGACATACGCACATGCATATCCAAACTAAAGAAAAGAAGAAGTACTGTCATTCCTCATAACCTCGCAAGGGAGATTGTGCACTGACATGTCAGCTGGTATTCACAATGTAATGAATCTTGACATAGTTCATCATGCCCAAGAATTATTCATAGTGGCACTGCATTTGGGCATGTCACTCATTGGGATAAGTAGCAGAATGTTTGGGGGAGTGGTGGTGATAATACCTCAGGGTGACTGAAAACAACTTTGTAGCTTCATGTATAATTTTAGAAATGGAATATGCTGATTTATAGCTGCTTTCTGATTGATGGATGTTTAATGTGCTGGTACAGTTTCTCCATCACCTTTATACCTTTGGCACAAAGCATCTGTTCAGTGTTGCTCACCCCCTTCCCCTCTCCCAAGGGTAACTAAATAAACACAATCCGTTTTAATTCCACTTCCCATTTCCATTCCAACATGTTAGTCCATGGCCTCCTCTTTTGTCGCAATGAGGCCACATTTAGGTTGGAGGAACAACACCTTATATTCCGTTTGGGTAGCCACCAAACAGAAGGCATGAACATCCATTTCTCAAACTTCTTGTAATTGTACCCTCCACCTTCACCATTCCCATTTCCCATTTCCCTCTCTCACTTTATATCCATACCCACCCATCACCCCCTTCTGGTGCTCCTTTCCCTTTTCTTTCTTCCATGGCCTTCTGTCCTCATCTATCAGATTCCCTCTCCTCAAGCCCTGTAACTCTTTCCCAATCAACTTCCCAGCTCTTTACTTCATCCCTCCTCCTCCTGCTTTCACCTATCATCCTGTATTTCATCCTTCCCTCCCCCCACCTTCTTACTCTGACTCCTCATCTTTTTTCTCCAGTCCTGATGAAAAGTCTCGGCTCGAAAAGTTGACTCTACTCTTTTCCATAGATGCTGCCTGGCCTACTGAGCTCCTCCAGCATTTTGTGTGTGTTGCTTGGATTTCCGGCATCTGCAGATTTTCTCTTGTTTGAGATTCTGCAGAAGCTGGAAATACAGAGCAACACACACAAAATGCTGGAGGAACTCAGCAGGTCAAGCATCATCTATGGAGAGGAATAAAACATACCTCTCAACTTTGTGGGTGGAAACAATTCAACAAGATTAGAAAGCCAGAATGAATGTTTTAAGTTTATTGGCCCCATGCATTATGTGAATTCGGGCTCTCTGTTATTGAAAATTCTTTAATTTCATTCTACTATGCAAGTGTAAAGGAGAACAAGTTAACTGTTACTCCAGATCTGATGAAGCACAAAAAAAAAACACAGTAAGATAAAGGAAACAACAATAATAAACAAAGACAATAAATATAAATACATAAGAAATCTTATATACATAGATTGATTGTTTGCCCATAAAGTGATGCTAGGTACAGCAGTGTTTGTACTTAAGGTGACTGACAGGAAATTATAAAATAAAGGTGGTTGGTGATGTGGGGGGGGGGTGTTTGTGGATGGGGGTGTTGATCAGCCTCACTGCTTGTGGAAAGTAACCGTTTCTGAGTCTGCTGGTCCTGGTGTGAATGCTATGGAGCCTCCTCCCTGATGGGAGTAGGACAAACAGCCCATGAGCAGGGTAAGTGGGATTCTTTGTGATATCACTGGCCCTTTTCTGGCACCTTTCTGCATATATGTCTTTGAAGGTGGGTGGTGCTGGTGCTGTGCTGGGCAGCTTAAACTACCCGTTGTAGAACCTTCCTGTTCCTGTTCTGTACTGTGCAGGTTCTGTACCATGCAGTGATGCAGCTTGTTAGAATGCTCACTACTGTACATCTGTAGAATGATGTCAGCATATTCCAGCTCACTTCAGCCTCCTCAGAAAGTAGAAACATCGATGAGCTTTCCAAGAATGACTGGTACAATTTCTTCTGAAGTCAATAATCATCTCCTTTCTCTTTTTGGCATTGAGGAAGATTTTTTTTTCCTCTGGCACCAGGCTTCAAGCTTTTCCACTCCTCTTTGTAGGCCTTGTTATCATTGTTGATGATGTCATGTCATCAATGAAACTGAAAACTTGATTTCTCAATGTGATTGAGAGAGAGACACACACACACACACATACACACAAGCAATTTTAGAGAAAACAAACAAGCCTATCCTTTATTAAAACATGTAAATAGAAAAATATATATATTGTAGTGTCCTTTGAAGGGAAGCAGATTGGTAGAGGTGAGGTTTGGATATAAATGAAGATTAGAATCCCAGACATTTTCTCAGAGCTCTTTGCACTCCCTCTCTTTGGTGCACTGTCTCTGAAGTCATCCAGAACTTTTAAAAAATAGCTTTATTTGTTGCATGTACATCGAAACGTACAGTGAAATACATCATTTGTATCAACAACCAACACTGCCGAAGGACGTGCTGGAGACAACCTACAGGTGTTGCCATGCTTCCAGTTCTAACACGGCATGCCCACAACTTACTAACCCATAGGTCTTTAGAATATTGGGCTAAACCAGTGCACCTGAGCATACAAACTCCTTACAGACTGTGGAGATTATTGAACCTGATCGCTGGTACTGTAAAGCAATAGGCTGCTGTGTTGGCCCCTTGTTCTTGATTTCGCTCTATCATGACTCCACACTGCCATTTCAATCGCTACTTCCTCCCACTCTTCCCCTATTAACTCTGTTGTATGAATGATCTACTTGCACAGTTTGTTTTCGATAGTAACAAGCACAGCTGGTTTGCAAATTAATCTGTGGAGATGATTCTCCACATTGTTGTCATCTTTTGAAATTCATGAGTGTTTGTGCTGGTCAGTTTAAGAACCAAATGAGCGTAGAAGCTTAGAACATTACAGCCCAGTGAATCTTAAATACAGTGTGCTGATTCTTAACTACAGTGCCTATGAAAAAGTGTTCTCCCACTTGGAAGCCTTCGTGTTTTATTGTTTTACAACATTAAATCAAAGGGAATTTAATTTGGATTTTTTTTTTACACTGATCAACTGAAAAAGACTCTTTCGTGTCAAAGTGAAAACACATCCCTACAAAGTGTTCGAAAATAATTACAAATATCACAAAATAATTGATTGCATAGCTGTTCTCCTCCTTTTAATATGACACACCAAATCATCACTGGTGCAGCCAGCTGGTTTTAGAAGTCACATAATTAGTTAAATGGAGATCACCTGTGTACAGTGAAGGTGTTTCAATTGATTGTGGTAAAAATACACCTGTGTCTGGAAGCTCCAACTGTTGGTGAGTCAGTATCCTGGCAAAAACTACACCATGAAGACTAAAGAACAGTCCAAGCAACTCCATGAAAAGGTTATTGGAAAGCACTATTCAGGAGATGGATGCATGAAAATTTCCAAGTCACTGAATATCCCTTGGAGTACAGTTAATGGAAAAAATATGGCACAACTATAAATCTGCTGAGAGCAGGCTGTCCTCAAAAACAGAATGACAGCTAGGAGAGGACGAGTGAGGGAGGCCACCAAGAGATCTATAACAATGCTGGAGGAGTTACAAGCTTCAGTGGCTGAGATCGGAGAGACTGTGCATACAAGAACTGTTGTCCAGGTGCTTCACCGGTTACAGCTTTATGGGAGAGTGGCAAACAGAAAGCTACTGTTGAAAGAAAACTTGCATAACATCTCGGTTGGAGATTGCCAAAATACATGTGGAAGACTCTGAAGTCAGCTGGAAGAAGGTTCAATGTCTGATGAAAGCAAAATTGAGCTTTTTGACCACCAGACTAAGCACTATATTTAGCATAAGCCAAACACACCACATCATCAAAAACATACCATCCTTACCATGAACCATAGTGCTGGCTGCATCATGCTGTGGAGATGCTTCACTACAGCAGACCTTGGAAGGCTTGTGAAGGTAGAGGATAAAATGAATGCAGCAAAATACAAGGAAATCCTGATGAAGTCTGCAAGATAACTGACTTGGGAGAAGGTTTGTTTTCCAGCAAGACAATGACCCCGAGCATAAAGCCAAAGCTCACATGAATGGCTTAAAAAATAAACAAAATTAATGTTCTGGAGTGGCCAAGTCAGAGTCTGGACCTCAAACCAATTGAGAATTTGTGGTTGTACTTGAAAATTCACTCATGATCTCCATGCAATCTGACAGCTTGAGCAGTTTTGTAGAGAAGAATGGGGAAAAATTGCAGTGTCTAGATGTGCAAAGTTGATAGATACCTACCCACACAGACTCAAGGCTGTAATTGCTGCCAAAAGTACCTCTCCCAAATACAGTACTGACTCAAAGAGGGTGAGTAATAATGCAATCAATTATTTTGTGTTTAATAATTGTAATAAATTTAGACCAATTTGTAGGAATTTGTTTTCACTTTGACATAAAAGTGTCTTTTTTGTTGAAACATAATCCAATCATCAGTTCCAGTTGACTGCTTGTTAGTCTTTGCTGCATTCATTGAAGTTTAGAATGGCAGTGTCAAAAAAAGCCAAACTAAATCCACTGTAATTCAATGTTGTGATAGAGTAAATCCTGTAAACATCCGGTGGGGGGTGGGGGGGCGGTGAATACTTTTTATAGGTATTTGTATGTACTCTGTGTGGCTGTACAGTATGTACTGTTGTATGTACTCTGTGTGGCTGTACAGTATGTACTGTTGTATGTACTCTGTGTGGCTGTACAGTATGTACTGTTGTATGTACTCTGTGTGGCTGTACAGTATGTACTGTTGTATGTACTCTGTGTGGCTGTACAGTATGTACTGTTGTATGTACTCTGTGTGGCTGTACAGTATGTACTGTTGTATGTACTCTGTGTGGCTGTACAGTATGTACTGTTGTATGTACTCTGTGTGGCTGTACAGTATGTACTGTTGTATGTACTCTGTGTGGCTGTACAGTATGTACTGTTGTATGTACTCTGTGTGGCTGTACAGTATGTACTGTTGTATGTACTCTGTGTGGCTGTACAGTATGTACTGTTTTGCACCTTGGCCCCAGAGGAATGCTGCTTTGTTTTGCTACATATACATGTGTATGGTTGAATAATTAACTTGCGCTGGTGCAACGACAGGGTGGTCTGTGTGGTGCCTTTTGTTTCCTTTTTGAGGCTAGCTTAGGGCACTAATTACATTGAAGCCTCCACATAATTGAATTTGTTTGCAATGGTCCTTTCGTTAATGTTTCAGTGGAATATTTGTGGGCATTCAAGCAGTCGAGTCCACAGCAAACAGCCACTGTACACTATTATAAATCTTTATATAATGGTATATTATGCTGACCTGCCTCAATTACATCACCTGAGTGCACCTTCTCTGCACATCACTTGCCACACATCACTTGATTGTTTATAATAGATCTTGTCAAAATAATTTCACAAGGTTGTACCTCCCCGACATTAAATGTAATGTTCTGCACAGACTGAGCTTATTGTGAAACATAATCCAATCATCAGTTCCAGTTGACTGCTTGTTAATCTTTGCTGCATTTATTCAAGTTTAGAACTGCAAGATTGTCATTCAGATTTTTGATTGGTCAGGGCATGAAGCGACACAGAGCTAAGGCAAGTGATTGGGATAGAGAGGAAAATTAGATCAGCCGTGATGAAATGGCAGAGCAGACATGAGGGGCTAAATGGCCTAATTCTACTCCTATAAGTTATGGTCTTGTATAAATGAACCTAGCACGGGATCAAAGTTCCACTTTTTTCTTCTTTTACTCTGCTAAGTGACAGTTTGGAGGGTTAACTGGACCAAACCATATTTAGTTCCAGAACAACACACACCAAATGCTGAAGAAACAGTAGGTAGGGCAGCATCTATAGAGAGGAATCAACAGTCAATGTTTTGGGCTGAGACAGTCCTGATGAAGGGTCTCTGCCCAAGACATTGACTGTTGATGCCTTTCCATAGATGCTGCCCAACTCGGTGAGTTCCTCCAGCATTTTTCTTGTGTGTTGCTCTGAATTTCTGGCAATTGCCGAGTCTCTTGTACCCATGTAGTTCTATTTTTCTAATGCATTTGACCTTAATTAAGTTGGGGTAAAAGGGATGGCTTTGTATACTAGAAACCTGAAATGTTGATAAATACTAGAATGGATAATTGGTCTATTTTTGGTACATGTCATGAGATGCTGAAAACCTTTCCATGATGTCCTTACAGATCATTTTAACACAGTAGTAAATTGAGGTAAAACAAGGGAACCGAGTAACAGAATGCATAAGTATAATAGCTAGAGAAAAAGTGTAGTGCAGCTAAACAATAAGGTGTACGACCATAATGAGAAATGCTGTGAGGTCAAGAGTTAATCTTAATCATACAAGAAGTCCTTTCAGGTGGTATGGGGACTGTTCTTGAGCCTGTTGGTGCATGTTATCAATCTTGTATTCAGCTGGTCAAGCAGCATCTACACACAGGATAGCATAAACACAAGAAAGTTGGCAGGATAACATAGAAGACTATTTTTTTTTAAAAAATTGACATCGGATCAATTTTATTTGGAATTTACTGTGGTGTGTTAGTGTAACAGGCAACAACATCCAACAATTATAAAAATAAAACCAGAGGTTAAGGTATGATATGGAATAAAATGTGCAGAAATATGTAAACATCATTACCAGAAGTGGATTAAAGTGACTCTATAGTGCAGTGATGGCAGAGTGGAGGATGGGGGGTGGGGGGGGGGGTGCGGAATTGAAGCCTTTAGGATGTTGTGAAGTTTCTGTTTTAACAGCCCTATAGTGCTTTCCAGAAGCAAACTTTTAAAAGCATCGTGATGTAATCCAGCATGAAACATTGGTGACAATCAAAAATTATAAACCAAATTAGGTTCTTAACTTGCATATTTCAGAAGATTTTGAAAGTAAACCAGATGTAACTATTTCTGAATTTTATTTCACTAACAGAACTATTAGTTCCAGAACTGGCTTGCCTACAGAAGGCAAAGAGTGATTGTAAACAAGTCATATTCTGCATGGAGGTCAGTCACCAGTGGAGTGCCTCAGGGATCTGTTCTGGGGCCCTTACTCTTCGTGATTTTTATAAAATGACCTGGATGAGGAAGTGGAGGGATGGGTTAGTAAGTTTGCTGATGACACAAAGGTCGGAGATGTTGTGGATAGTGTGGAGGGCTGTCAGAGGTTACACAGGGACATTGATAGGATGCAAAACTGGGCTTGGAAGTGGCAGATGGAGTTCAACCCAGATAAGTGTGAGATGGTTCATTTTGGTGGGTCAAATATGATGTCAGAATATAGTATTAATGGTAAGACTCTTGGCAGTGTGGAGGATCAGAGGGATCTTGGGGTCCCAGTCCATAGGACACTCAAAGCTGCTGTGCAGGTTGACTCTGTGGTTAAGAAGGCATACAGTGCATTGGCCTTCATCATTTGTGGAATTAAGTTTAAGAGCTGAGAGGTAATGTTGCAGCTATATAGGACCCTGGTCAGACCCCACTTGGAGTACTGTGCTCAGTTCTGGTTGCCTCACTATAGGAAGGACATGGAAACCATAGAAAAGGTGCAGAGGAAATTTGCAAGGATGTTGCGTGGATTGGGAGCATGCCTTTTGAGAACAGGTTGAGTGAACTCAGCCTTTTCTCCTTGGAGCAATGGAGGATGAGAGGTGACCTGATAGAGGTGTACATGATAATGAGAGGCATTGATCGTGTGGATAGTCAGAGGCTTTTCCCCTGGGCTGAAATGGCTAGCACAAGAGGGCACAGTTTTAAGGTGCTTAGAAGTAGGTACAGAGGAGATGTCAGGGGTAAGTTGTTTTTTTTTTTTTTGCAGAGTGGTGGGTGTGTGGAATGGGCTGCCAGTGACAGTGGTGGAGTTGGAAATGATAGGGCCTTTTAAGAGACTCCTGGATGGCTACATGGAGCAGAAGAATAGAAGGCTATGGGTGAAGCCCAGGTAGTTCTAAGGTAGGAACATGTTCAGCCCAGCTTTATGGGCTGAAGGGCCTGAATTGTGCTGTAGGTTTTCTATGTTTCTAACATTCCAAATTGGTTGGTGTGCCCTAATACTTGATAAGTAGGCATCATCTAAGAATGAGACAGTTTAAAAAGAGGTAAGAATTACACTTCGGTGCAAGAGTGGATAATGTGTCAGGAACTGAAATCCTTCTGAATGAGCTGCGAGATCCTGGAACATATTGAAATGACTGTACGGCTAAGCACAGTTCCAATGCCATATTCAAGTTTGTTGAATACACAACTGTCATAGACTGTATCAAAGATGGTGAGAAATCATCATGTAGGAGGGAGATTGAAAATCTGGCAGAGTGGTGCCATAACAGCAACATCTTAGTCAAAGTCAGCAACACCAAGGAGCTGATTGTTGACTGCAGGGGGAGGACACTTTAAATTCCTCTGTTATTATATCAGAAGGCATGTCCTGGGCCCAGCAAGTAAGTACAATTACAAAGAAAGTATGGCAGCGCCTCTACTGCCCTTGCAATTTGCATAGGTTTGGCGTGCACCAAATGTCTATAGATGTGTAATGGGTCTGGTATGGAAACACCAATGCTCTTGAATGGAAATTCCCACAAAAGGCAGTGAAGATCATCACGAGTAAAACATTCTCCACCACTGAGAACATCAACAAACAGTGATGCTCCAGGAAAGCAGCATCCATTATCAGGGAACCCCACCACCCAGAACATGCTCTCTTCTGGCAGCTACCATCAGGAAGACTCACACCGTTAGGTTCAGGAACGCTGACTACCACTCAAACATCAGACTCGAGCAAAAGGGATGATTTCACTCAGCTTCACCTGCCCCATCATTGAGATGTTCCCACAAACTATACTCTCACTTTCATGCACTCTTCATCTCGTGTTCTTGTTACTTATCGTTTATTTTTATTATTTCTTGCTTTCTTGTATTTACACAGTTTGGTGTCTTTTGCAGACTGGTTGAACACTCAAGTTGGTGCAGTTTTTCATGAATTCTAACATGGTTATTATTCCATTATGGCTTTATTGAGTATGCCTACAAGAAAATGAATCTGTGTTGTATATGATGACATATATATACTTATATATTAAATTTACTTTGATCAAACAATCTTTCTCATTCTATATTACTGTGGATACTTTCAAGAACATGAGAATAATAACAAAAGTAAAAGCAGCTGGCAAGCCCACTGACATTACAAATTCACTGTAAAGATAAAATGCAATGATCTGCTTCATGCTGAGGTAAGACCTTGGCCTAGAATGTTTACCATTTATTTCTCTCCATGGATACTGCCTGATCTGCTGAGCTCCTCCATTTTGTGTGTGTGCGTTGCTCCAGATTTCCAGCATCTGCAGAATCTCTTGTGTTTGTGATGCTCTTCATGCAGTCCCTTTTTTAATGGACCAATAATAGATCAGTGACACTGGAAAAACTAATTTAAAAATGTCATTTGGTTACTGTGCCAGAGCCAGTTATATTGAGCCTTAAAATTAAATTTGTCAACTTGTTTTTAATCTGGTTTGCAGTTTCTTGTTTGAAGGATCCAGTAGAATGTGCTTCAGTGATGTGGGGTGAAACCTAATGCAGTATAGAGTGGCAGTACGGTGGTGTTGTGAATCATGCAATTCCCACCTTTGTTTGTAAAGAGTTTATACGTTCTCCCTGTGAATGCGTGGGTTTCCACTGGGTGCTCTGGCATTCTCCTACACTTCAAAGAAATACAAGTGAGTGAGTTGTGGATGTGCTTGTTTGGTACCAAAAACACATGACCCTTGCAGCATATTCAGTCCATGTTGATCTTTGACACAAATGATGCAGTTCACTGTATACTTTGATGTATGTGTGATAAATAAAGATTATCTTTAAGTCTTTTAATCTTCTGTCAGTTTGATTATTGAATTAATTGGAAGTAAAAAGGAGAAGCTTTTTCAGCCTCCTTTATTGTGGTTCGATACTTCAAGGAAATTTGATAGAGGTGTACAACATTGAGGGATATAGATAGGATAACTGGAGGCTTTTCCCATTGAGATTAGGTGGGACAACAACTAGAAGTCATAGCTTAAGAGTGTAAGGTGAGAAGTATAAAGGGAATAAGAGGGGATACTTCATCATTCAGAGGGTAGTGAGAGTGTGAAATGAGCTGCCAGTACAAGTGGTGCATGTGAGCATAATTTCAATGCTTAAGAGAAGTTTGGATAGGTACATTGGTAGTAGGGAAATGAAGGGCTATGGACCCAGTGCAGGTCGATACGAGTTGGCTGTTTATCTGTTTTTGACATGGACTAACATAGAAAATAGGTGCAGGAGTAGGCCAATCGGCCCTTCGAGCCTGCACCGCCATTCAGTATGATCATGGCTGATCATCCAACTCAGAACCCTGTACCTGCTTTCTCTCCATACCCCCTGATCCCTTTAGCCACTAGGGCCATATCTAACTTCCTCTTAAATATAGACTAGATGGGCCAAAGGCCTGGTTCTGTGCCATACTTCTCAATGGCTCTGACTCTGCAGTGAAAAGCTTGTCTTGCATTCTGTTCATACAGATCAATTCATTACACAGTGCATTGAGGTAGAACAAGGTAAAACTAACAATGCAGAATAGAGTGTAACAGCTGCAGAGAAAGTGTTGAGCAGCTAGATAATAAGGTGCAAGATCATAATGAGGTAGATTGTAAAAATAATGTTTGGGTAATTTATTGACTTTTACCAAGCTCAAAAGCTACTTGCTAAGTATGTCATTTGGAATTGATTTATTATTGTCACATATACTCAGTAGTCACTCCTGTGCACCTTCTGGACCTAATAAAGAGGCCACCAAGTGTACAGTGGTATGCAAAAGTTTGGGCACCCCTGGTCAAAATTTCTGTTATTGTGAATGACTAAGTGAGTAGAAGATGACCCGATTTCCAAAAGGCATGAAGTTAAAGATTACACATTTCTTTAATATTTTAAGCAAGATTACTTTTTTATTTCCATATTTTACATTTTCAAAATAACAAAAAAGGAAAAGGACTCGAAGCAAAAGATTGGGCACACTGCATGATCAGTACTCAGTAACACCCTCTTTGGAAAGTATCACAACTTGTAAACGCTTTCTGTAGCCAGCTAAGAGTCTTTCAATTCTTGTTTGGGGGATCTTCGCCCATTCTTCCTTGCAAAATGCTTCTAGTTCTGTGAGATTCTTGGGCCGTCTTGCATGCACTGCTCTTTTGAGGTCTATCCACAGATTTTTGATGATGTTTAGGTCAGGAGACTGAGGGCCATGGCAAAACCTTCAGCTTGCACCTCCTGGAGTAGTCCATTGTGGATTTAGAGGTGTGTTTAGGATCATTATCTTGTTGTAGAGGCCATCCTCTTTTCATCCTCAGCTTTGTTACAGATGGTGTGATGTTTGCTTCCAGAATTTGCTGGTATTTAATTGAATTCATTCTTCCCTCTACCAGTGAAATGTTCCCCATACCACTGGCTGCATGATCAATCCATCATCTTGCTTAACAGTTGGAGAGGTGTTCTTTTCATGAAATTCTGCACCCTTTTTTCTCCAAACATACCTTTTCTCATTGCGGCCAAAAAGTTCTGTTTTGACTTCATCAGTCCACAGGACTTATTTCCAAAATGCATCACACTTGTTTAGATGTTCCTTTGCAAACTTCTGATGCTGAATTTGGTGGAGAGATGCAGGAAAGGTTTTCTTCTGATGACTCTTCCATGAAGGTCATATTTGTGCAGGTGTTGCAATACCTGAAAACGCATTGCTATCTTCTTATAGCCTCCTCCTGCTTTGTGGGTATCATTTATGTTAATTTTCAGAGTGCTAGGCAGCTGCTTAGAGGAGCCCATGGCTGCTGATTGTTGGGACAAGGTTTGAGGAGTCAGGGTATTTATAGATCTGCTTCCATCTGGTAGGCGCTTCAGATCCCTCCAGACTAAGACTAATAGGCACTGGAGAAGTTTTTTCCCTACTGCGGTCACTTTGCTGAACAGTTAACTGCCGGTTAACTGTCGGCTAACTATTACTTGGATTGCACTACCTGTATGTATAATCTATATTTTCATTTATATTTATCATTATTATTGTTATGAGCAGAGAGACAACATCTGCCGGAAGTAAATTCCTTGTATGTGCATAGGTACTTGGTGATTAAAGTCTGATTCTGATTCTGATTCTGATCTGGCCTTTCCTAATGACGACTGAGAACAAGCCATAGCCTTAACAAGCTAATTAATGTCTGAGACCTTGGTAAAAGTTATGAGAGCTCAAATCCCTTTTTGGGTGCCCAAACTTTTGCCTGGTGTTCCTTTCCTTTTTTTCACTCTAAAATTGTACAAAACAAAAACAATACATTAATCTTGTTTAAAATGTTGAAAAGAACATTTCACCTTTAACTTTATGACCTTTGGAGATCAGTTCATCTTCCACTCACTTAACTATTCACAGTAACAGAAGTTTTGACCAGGGGTGCCCAAACTTTTGCATGCCACTGTATGTGCAAGGTCTTCTGCTGCTGTAGCCCATCCACTTCAAGGTTCAATGTATGCATTGAAAGACGCTCTTCTGCACACCACTGTTGCAACGTCAAGCTTGAACCAGTCTTGCCATTCTCCTCTGACCTCTCTCATTTACAAGACATTTTCACCTACAGAACTGTTGCTCACTTGATAATATTCTCTGTAACCTCTGGAGACTGCTGTGCGTGGAAATCCCAGGAGATTTGCAGTTTCTGAGGTATGCAAAGCACAATGCCTGGCACCAACAATCATTCCATGGCCAAAGTCACTTGGATCACATTTCTCCCCTATTTCCATGTTTGGGCTGAACAGCAATTGAACCCATTGACCATA
Organism: Hemitrygon akajei; assembly: GCF_048418815.1. NCBI lineage: Eukaryota > Metazoa > Chordata > Chondrichthyes > Myliobatiformes > Dasyatidae > Hemitrygon > Hemitrygon akajei. Next base: position 108,162,854 of record NC_133132.1, on the reverse strand, counting down.
CATTGAGTTGTTGACACATGATTGGCTGATTAGTTATTTGCATTGATGAGCAGGTGTACGGGTGCACTGAAAACTGTCCACTCAGTGCACACCATGATGCCTTGCATACTGTTCAGAGAGATCCATTCATTGCACAGTGCATAGAGGTAGTAAAAGGTAAAACAAGAACAATGCAGAATGAAGTGTTACAGCCACAGAGAGTGCAGTGCAGATGGACAATAAGATTCAAGTTGTTGGTGCAACCCTTCCTAAATAGATTGCATTTACATCATAGTCAACGTATAGAGCTAGTGGACAGTGAAACCCAGTTGCAGAAAGGGCCAGCCACATGCAAAACAAAACCTGCCTGAGTCTGCTGCAACAAGCACTTCTTCTGACTGGTGGATTCAATGTCTGATATGGAGGATCAGGACAAGGCTGCAGAGGCTTATACATCCATGGTTTTTCCTGCCTGCTCTACGTTGGAAACCTTCACCTTCACCAAAACTGGTAGCCTCTTTGATACTCTCCTCTTAAGTCTCAAAGTTCAAAGTATGCTTATTATTGAAGAATGTTTTCAACTTGCAACCTTCTAGCAGCCAGCTCCAAGACAAAGAAACACAACAGAATCCATGGGGGAAAAAACAGAGAAAGCCCTTCAAGCATGCAAATTGTGAGGAAAGACACTGCTTAAAACCCATTTTCTTGCTCCTGCTTTAATGTTTCCATTCTTTGTGACCTTGGACACAAACAACCACTCAGCTCACAACATCTCTGTTGAGCAAAATCTCTTGTGCCTGTGTGTGATCCATATACCTCAATTCCCCACATAATTTGTTGGTCTCACAGCTTCTTAAACACATCTTGAACACTGCTATCATATCAGCCTCCACCACCACTCAGCCAAATTGATCCAGGCACCCACCACTCTGTACATATAAAACAAGATTCAAGATTGTTTATTGTCATTCATCGGTGCAAAAGTGTAAAGGAGAGCAAAATGATTGTTCTCCAGATCACTTGGTGAAGGAGTATCTGTACATGAAATGACTGACAGGAAATGATAAGGTAGTGCTGGTTGGGGGTGTAGTGCAGTGGGTTAGTGGATATTGTGAAATCTGTTGTTTTGTGGCAGCTGAAGCATAAAACATTCTGTACATTACAATAAGATGCACTTAAAACAAAGTACTACAAAAAAGAGAGCAAAAGCAGCTGTTGTAGGATATTTTTTCCTCTGTGCATGTTGCTTGGAACATTACTATATCAAAGACAATAGTCCTTTTCAGTTCAAATCTGTTCTATAAGGAAGGAGCACTAACTTTGCTTAAGAGTCCTACATACCCAAACCACAGGGAGTCATTTTGTGGTTTACTTTGAAACATATTTTATTTATGAGTCTCTTAAAGTTAAACTATTTCCCTTTACAAAATAATTGGCAGGTCAGCTTTTTTGAACTACATTGCTAAACTCTGGAATTCAATACCTAAAACTGTTTTTATGTACCCTTTTTATCTGGGGGCTCTCACTTTAAAGTGCCGAGGGAATGAGACTGACTTTTGGACACTGTTTGGGGTGGGGGGAGGGAGAGAGAGAGAGATTTGATGGTCAATCGAATGTTATGGTTTCTCTTCAACTTGTTTACTTTTTACAAGGACACGGAGACATGCACAATTAGTGTCAAGATGAATTCGGTCAATGAAAGACACCAGTGAGTTGGTCGCTAGTTTAAACTTTCAGTAGCCCAAAAGGGGTGAGTTAAGATCGATCCTGAGTATCGGTAAATGACTCTCTCTAAATAGCCCGTGAGAGTGAGTTTGTTTCTATTCGGCTACAAAAGTGTGATTGTCACTTAGTTAATCAACAGGAGTGAGTTCTCTGATGAGGGGAAACCTTTGTGAATACCATGTGTGTGTTTACCCTTTGTCTGGGTGTGGTAGTTCACTGAAGAAAGGCACCTCTGTGGCAAATCACTGTTGGAGTTATTTCATATGTGGATCTGGATAAATGACTATCACGTTGTGTGTAATTGGGGTAACCTTGTGGAATCTACCGGTGTGTCGACCCTTGCCTGGGTGGTGGTTCCCTTGAAGATCCCTTTGTGATAAGCTACTGTTGGTGATAATCCATACGTGGATTCTGTTTGAGTATCCTGTGGCCTCCAACTTGAGATGTCCCATAGCTGAACTTGGGTGTGGTACCACTTGTATTGGAAGGATAGTCGTTGGAGATCACTGTTGGTGATATTTCGTGTGTGGAGTGGAACACCTTCAGAGATAAAATCTACTGCTATTGTTGTTTTGTATTGCTGTCATGGAATCTGTGGAATATCGACGTAATTGCCTTCTCACAACATTCGCCTTTGGATTACAAACATCTCACATTAATTAACCCGTGCATTTGAACTGAACTTTTCATACACACCATCGTAAGACTGTAACTCTTGGCACCTGAACTTGAATAAGTTTGGAAACTTAACTTACACACTTATATATGCATAACACTGCTAACCCTTGGTTTACCTGGTTTAAGTTATTATACAGGCAGTCCCCAGGTTATGTACGAGTTCCATTCCTGAGTCCATCTTTAAGTCGGATTTGTACAGAAGTCAGAACAAGTACATCCGGTATTATTTAGCGTCAGTTAGTCAAACGTTTGCCTTAGTATATATTTTACCTTTTTATGCATATAAAACACTTAAGAAATGTATGTATTCCAATAAACCACTGTGTTGCTTAGCAATAATTGTAGCTTTCATCAGGGCAGGGCCTTTCACATGCTCCATTATTCTCACTTTATCCTTTAAAATTGTTCTGATTGTTGACCAACTGTAGCCTAATGATTTTCCAATGACCGATGGCGTTTCACCTCTTTCCAAACGCTTTATTATGTCCAATTTATTTTCAATTGCGATCGCTTCCCATCAATGGAACAGGAACACTGCGGGCAGCAGGTTCCAAGCTCCATCGGCTCCCGAGGTCCGCTGGGTCCTAAGGACCACTGCACTGAATTCCCCGGGTCCTAAACTCCACCGCAGTGAGACAGGTTAAATGGGACAAGTGGGGGCTGTGCTGAGTTTGGGTATCTGATCCTTCACAATATTCCGCATGGGAATTTAAACAGGAGGTGGTAGTTTTTTTTTAATGAGGTCGAGTTGCGAGCTCAACATCAATCCAACAATGGCAGCGGTCTCTGACTGGATCGAACATCGGGAACCTCCATTCTCCAGCCCAACACTGATCTCACTGCGCCACCAGCCGACCGGAATGGTGGGGGAGGGGGGTTGGGGGTCAGGGTGAATCTTACTAAGAAAAATTTAAGCCATATACAAAGTTAAACACTCTGCACAGTGCCAACGGCAACGACTTAAAATGGTGGACGGTGTTGCGATCTGACTTAAAATGGTGGACGGCATTCTCTTTCCTTGGTTCGTAAGTACGAGTTGCTCGTAAGTCAGATGTTCATAACTCGGGGACTACCTGTATTACACAGTTACTAATGAAATAGTGTTTTGTTAACAGCAAAACCAGACTCCAGGTGTGTTCAATTGCTGCTGATACTTTCACAGGTTTGCGAGTGTGTAACACTGTAAGCGATGCAGACTCAAAGGTTTCAGGGGTACAATTTAATGTCAGAGAAATGTATACAATATACATCTTGAAATGCTTTTTCTTTGCAACAATCCATGAAAACAGAGGAGTGCCCCAAAAAAATGAATGGCAGTCAATGTTAGAACCCCAAAGTATCCCTAGCTCCCCTCCCTCCCGCATGTAAGTGGCAGCAAGCAATAATCACCCCCCCTTCATTCACTAGCAAGAAAAAACATCGGAACCTGCCATCCAACACTCAAGCATGAGCAAAGCAACAGTAAAGACACCAGACTTGCAGTTTATATCAGACTACATTGTTCACCATTGCATTCAACATTCAACATACCACAGTTTTTCTCTCCGTAATAAGGGAGAAAGAGGTGTCTCCATTTTCACAGCAAACTGGGAGACATAACAAACAACAACTCGCTGGTTTATAATGTGAAAAGTCCACCTCGTCGCTTTTTTTCAAACTCTGTGCTTCAAATCACGATCACGAGTCTCTGGGCACACAGCCGCAGATATTCTGACTCCCCTGACGGCGCACGGGTTTCCTATTGTAACACCAACCATCGATCCGCCTGTCTCCAGAGCCCCGAGATCCTAGGCTTCCAAAGCTGAGCCAAATACTTAGGATGAGTACTTGGCATGCCGAACTACAACAGCCATTTATGAAAGCCTGAGAGCGGGTCCCATTCCCACAAAGAACCATTGTTAGCATGTAACTCCACGTCAGGGTCTTCAAAAGAAGCCTGAAAAGGAAAAACAGAGATATTAAAGATGGAAATAGAGGTGTTTCCGTAGATACAAGTGAAGGAGTTGTCTTTTAGTGCATCATCACTCCGCTTTGCTCAGCGGACATTTAAAACATTAGCTCAAAACTTACTTCTTTAACCTTGCTTTAACTAATATCTTTTTGTCTTTTATTTTCATGTTTATTTTTATTTTTTTATTTTCATGTTTGTACTTTATCCCATTGTAAAGCATTTTGAATTACATTGTATGAAAAGTGCTCTAGAAATAAGTTATTATGTATAACTTCTCTCATAACAGATTACTTATTCTTTAGCCATTTACCTCTTCCACCCATCACCTGCCAGCTTGTACTCCTTCCCCTCCCCCTCCTTATTATTCTGGATTCTGTCCTCTTCCTTTCCAGTCCTGATGAAGGGTCTTGGCCTGAAATATTTACTGTTTATTTGTTTCCATAGATGCTGCCTGGCCTGCTGAGTTCCTCCAGCATTTTGTGTGTGTTGCGGCTCAGGATTTCCAGCATCTGCAGAATCCTGTGTTTATCTATGTAAAACTGCTTTTAGTATGACAGGGTTGCAGTGTTTGGCAGCTGCTTCTAACACAATTGTATCACCAGGAGAATTATTATTCCAGTACATTTTATTCACAAGAGAGGGTGCATGGAGCTTGATAGTTGTCGCGTAATGACTTTTCCTGTACCTGGTGTTGAGATTGCATCTTGAGATGGAGATAATGAAGTATAAGTAGTCAATATGTGCTGGGAAATGCTGTATTGTTTAACAGCCTTTGAATGAGCAACATCACCAGCTTCTTTCTTCATGCACTGAAAACAGAGACATAATGAACCAATTCCTGTTCATCCTACATTTCTATGTGAGCACAGTGTTCATGTTGCTGTTCAATAACGTTTCTGAATTGCTGACTGGAGGTATAAAATTAACTTTTACCTCAGTCATTTTTACATGATGGGTCTGCACTGAAAATTAAAGTGTAATTATAGGTTTTGCCACAAGAGGGAACAATCTTATTTCCAAAGCTAAATCAGTAACTTCAAATGAAATAATTCCCAAATCCCATTTACATTTTGTTACTGTATGAATGAGTCCACATGATGTTAATCCTCCTCAGTTGCCATGAATTGTTTTGATGAAGCAAAAAGATAGCAGAAGAGTATCATTTTTATTGAATCACCTGCATACAGAAGAGATTCTGCAGATGCTGGAAATCCAGAGCAGCACACAATATGCTGGAGGAACTCAGCAGGTCAGACGGCATCTATGGGAATGAATAAACAGTTGATGTTTTGAGCTAAGACCCTTCAAATTATTTTCAGTCTGAAGTCCATGCAATAAAATTAACAACCATCTTTGCAAAGGAGTGCATGTTCAAAACAAAGAAAATACTCCAAATTGGTGAAGTATTTGTAATCTTGTTTTCTAGATTTGAAGGAGTTTAGCAAGGAATTATTTGGAAATTATACTTTTAGCAGATGGGATTTGATACTTGGGGTGGATGAAAGGCTAGGGCACATCAAACTCTGTGTGTGTGTGTGTGTGTGTGTGTCTACAGACGCACCAAAGACACTGTTGGTTTCTACAGATGTTCTTGTGGAGAGCATTCTAATGGGTTGTATTACTGTCTGACAAAGGCACCAATGTACAAGATTGAAATAAGCTGCACAAAAAGGTAATAAACGAGAGAAGATCTGCAGATTCTGGCAATAAAAGCAACAACACACACAAAATGCTGAAGGAACTCAACAGGCTAGGCAGCATCGATGGGGGGGCGGGGGAGGGAATAAAGTACATTCATCAGGACTGGAGGGAAAAAGCTGAGGAGTAGATTTAAAAGGTGGGGAGAGGTGAGAGGGAAATGTCAGGTGACAAGTGAAACTTGAAGTAAAGGGTTGGGAAATTGATTGGTGAAAGAGACAGAAGGCCATGGAAGAAAGAAAAACAAGTGGAGGGGGGAGGGAGCACCAGAGGGAGATGATGGACAGGCAAGAAGATAAGGTGAGAATGGGAAAAGGTGAAGGGTGGTGGTGAGAGACACTATCAGAAGTTTGAGAAATCAAGTCTCATGCTATCAGGTTGGAGGCTATCCAAATGGAATATAAGGTGTTGTTCCTCCAACCTAAGTGTGGCCTCATCACAACAGTGCAGGAGACCATGGATAGACATATTGGAATGGGAAGTGGGATTAAAATAGGTGGCCACTGGGAGATCCCACTTTTTCGGGTGGATGGAGCATAGATAGCATCCATCATTATGAAATCCCATCACCTTGGACAGGCTCTCATATTTTTCTTGTTAGTATATTTGCTAAGTACTGCACTACAAAACAACAAATTTCACAACATAATTCAATGACAATAAACCTGATTCAGATTCTGATTTTAATTCATAAAGCCATTCTGGTTGGAACTGTGTATGTTGACTTGTAAATCAACATTGACAGTTGACCCACAGGGGCTCAAGGAAGAAACAGATAGTTAACTTCCAGCTCATTCTCGCATGAGTTTGTGAAAGATTTCCTGCAGCATTGCCAGCACTCCTTGGCCAGTTTTAGAAGATCCTTGTTGCTTGTAGCTTTTTAGGATGTTAATTAAAGTCAGTGCCTACATGTGAAAGTAACAAAATTGCCTGTAAACAACAACCGCCTGATCTCGTTGACGTAAATTTGGTTAAATGTGAATTCACTGCAGGTTTGGGTGAATAATTGTAAACACAGGAATAAGTTTCCTTCAGCTAGTCAAATTCCATCATGATCTTGAATCCTTCCAAGAATGAGTTTTATCCTTTCTAAGGTTATGTCTGATGTGCATTTTCTTATGATGCAGGAGGGCAATCAGTCTGAGTCCTTCAGATTCTCAGAGCCCATTTTATTGTCACACACAGTCATCAGGTCATGAATGAGGAAGGTCTCATTGAACCCAAATAAATATTGAACGGCTTGAAAAATGGTTGTGGAGAGCATGTTTCCTGTTATGGGGGACACTACGACTAGAGGGTATAGGTTCAGAATAGAAAGGCAGTCACTTAGAACAAATGAGGAGGAATTTATTTAGCCAGAGAAGAGTGAAACTGAGGAATTCATTGCCACAGATGGCTGTGGAGGCCACATCTTTAGGTATGTTTAAAATAGAGGCTGTTGGGTTTTTGATTAGTAAGGGTGTCAAAGATTATGGGGAGAAGGCAGAAGAATGGGGTTGAGAGAGATAATAAAATCACACTTGAAGGAATGGCAGAGCAGGAAAATGGGCCAAATGGCCCCATTCTGGTTCAGTGTCTTGTCATCTTTTTGGAATAACATCAGTGGAGAGTAGCTGGCCTCTGATCCATCACTAGGTGTTGCTATGGCTTGTATTCCTAACCCCTGCAAGACCTTTATAAATGATTGCTTAATTATCATAACATGTACCAAGATACAGTGAATAACTGTTGTTTGCATGCCATCCAACTTAATCATTGCTTAAATAAATACATTAAAGTAGCACAAATGGAAAGCCAATAAAAGAATGCTGAATACAATTACTGACACAAACACCTATATCAGGATGCCGTTCTTTGACTATAGCTCAGCATTTAACACCATGATTCTAGCAATCCTGACTGAGAAGTTGCAGAACCTAGGCCTCTGTACCTCCCTCTGCAAGTAAATCCTTGACTTCCTAACTGGAAGACCACAATCTCTGTGGATTGGTGATAGCATATCCTCCTCACTGATGATCAACACTGGCGCACCTCGGGGGTGTGTGTTTAGCCCACTGCTCTACTCTCTATATATCCATGACTGTGTGGCTAGGCATAACTCAAATACCATCTGCAAATTTACTGACGATACAACCATTGTTGATAGAATCTCGGGTGGTGACAAGAGGGCCTGCAGGAGTGAGATATGCCAACTAGTGGAGTGGTGCTGCAGCAACAACCTGGCTGTCAACGTCAGTAAGACGAAAGAGCTGATTGTGGACTTCAGGAAAAGTAAGAAGAAGGAACACATACCAATCCTCATAGAGAGATCACAAGTGGAGAGAGTGAGCATTTTCAAGTTCCTCTGTGTCAAGATCTCTGAGGATATAACCTGGTCCCAACATATCAATGTAGTTATAAAGAAGGCAAGACAGAAGTTATACTTTATTAGGAGTTTGAAGAGATTTGGCATGTCAGCAAATACACTCAAAAACTTCTATAGATGTACAAAGGAAAGCATTCTGACAGGCTGCATCACTGTCTGGTATGGCGTTACTGCACAGGACTGAATGAAGCTGCTGAAGGTTGTAAATCTAATCGACTCCATCTTGGTTACTAGCCTACAAAAGTACCCAGGACATCTTCAAGGAGCAGTGTCTTAGAAAAGCAGTATCCATTATTAAGGACCTCTAACACCCTCTTCTCACTGTTACCATCAGGTAGGATGTACAGAAGCCTGAAGGCACACACTCTGCAATTCAGGAACAGCTTCTTCCCCTCTACCATCAAATTCCTAAATGGACTTTGAACCCTTGGAAGCTAACTCACTTTTTAAAAAATATATATAGTATTTCTGTTTTTTGTAGGATTTTCAATCTGTTCAGTATATGTATACTGTATAAGATTTATTTACTTATTATGTTCTTCTATATTATGTATTGCATTGAACTGTTGCTGCTAATTAACAAATTTCACGTCACATGCCAGTGATAATAAAACTGATTCTAATTCTGAGGAAGTGCAGTGTAGGTGCTCAATTAATGAACAAGGGCCACAGTAGTGTGGCAGTTAGTATGACGCTATTACAGAGTTTGGAATTCTGTTCTGGCATATTTTGTAAGCAAGTTTGTATGTTTCTTCCCCTCTGCACATGAGTTTCCTCTGGGTTCTATCCCACAATCTTAAGTTGTACCAGTTAGTTGGTCATTGTAAATTGTTCCCTGATTAGGCTAAGGTTAAATGAATGGGTGGTAGGCTGGTGTGGGGTGAAGAGCTGGTAGGGCCTGACCCATGCTGTATCTTCAAATAAAAAAATAAAATAAGATATATTTAAGGGATAATGTGTTCATTTTTACCTGTTAGTGTAACGATTAAGGATTGGAGCTATTTCTTAGTTCCGGAGAACAAATTACTACTATCGCTCAAGATTAAGTATTTTCATTATCCACTGGAAAGGAATTTGCATTAGAAGTCTAACTAGAAAAAGTCAGATTCAAGTTTATTGTTCTAATGGTGCACAGGTACATAGCATCAGATATACAATCCCACCACAAGATAACAAACACAACTATCAAATTAAATGCAAATTAATGCTAAGCTGTGGTGGTTGGATCTGACTGGTTAAAGGGAGTAGCTGTTCTGTCACTTGTTGGTGTGGGACTTCAAGCTTCTCTACCTCCTACCAAATTAGCTGAGAAGAGGTAAAACTTGGAACAGATTGGGAAGGAGCTGGATTGACCATTGTGAAGCTGACCTCAAAACGGTCTTCTATTCTGAACGGGACCTTTTCACAGATCCATTCCAAGCCAATATTCTTTCTGCCAATTTGCTTTATTTGCTATTCTCGAATCCTTGGTCTTGAATCATCGCTGTGGCTCTTTGCCAACGTCTTTTGTTAGCTCATAATGTACAACATTTATTGCAAAATACAAGTCAAACAACTAGAACAGAGTTTCAGCAGCCCAGGAAGCATCTTACAGCCGTAAGACAGAGAAGTAGAATTAGACAATTTGGTGCATTGAAAGTGCTCTGCCATTCCATCATGGCTGATTTTTTTTAACCCTCCCAATCCCATTCTCCTGTCTTCTCTCCATAATCTTTGATGCCCTAACTAACCAAGATCTTGTCAACATCCACTTTAAATATACCCAATAACTTGGATCGGAAGCAGCATCTCCAACACCATCATACTGAGCATGGGGGCCCCCCAGGGCTGTGTGCTCAGTCCACTGCTGTTCTCTCTGCTGACCCACGACTGTGCTGCCACACACTGCTCAAACCACAAAATCAAGTTTGCCAATGACACGTTTGTGGTGGATCTCATCAGCAAGAATGACGAGTCAGCTTACGGAGACGAGGTGCAGTTGGCTAACGGACTGGTGCAGAGCCAACAACCTGTCTCTGAATGTGAACAAAACAAAAGAGATGGTTGTTGACTTCAGGAGGGCATGGAGCAACCATTCCCATCGATATTCAGCGGGCTCCTTGGTAGAGATCATTAAGAGCACCAAATTTCTTGGTGTTCACCTGGCGGAGAATCTCACCTGGTCCCTCAACACCAGCTCCATAGCAAAAAAAAAAAGCCCAGCAGCATCCGTACTTTCTGTGAAGGGAGAGGAAAGTCCATCTCCCACCCACCATCCTGATCACACTCTACAGGGGTTGTATTGAGAGCATCCTGAGCAGCTGCATCACTGTCTGGTTCAAAAATTGCACTATCTTAGATCACAAGACCCTGCAGTGGATAGTGAGGTCAGCTGAGAAGATCATCAGGGTCTCCCTTCCCACCATTATAGACATTTACACTACACGCTGCATCCGCAAAGCAAACAACATTATGAGGGACCCCATGCACCCCTCATACAAACTCTTCTCCCTCCTGCCATCTGGGAAAAGTCACTGAAGCATTTGGGCTCTCTTGACCAGACTATCTAACAGTTTCTTCCCCCAAGCCATCAGACTCCTCAATACCCAGAGACTGGACTGACACCATGTTACTGTACCTATTGTCTTGTTTATTATTTATTGCGATGCCTGCACTGTTTTGTGCACTTTACGTAGTCCCAGTTCTGTAGTCTAGTGTAGTTTTTTTTCTGTGTTGTTTTTATGTAGTTCAGTGTAGATTTTGTATTGTTTCATGTAGCACCATGGTCCTGAAAAAGTCTCATTTTTACTGTGTTCTGTACCAGCAGTTATGGTCAAAATGACATTAAGAAGTGACCTGACTTGACTTGACTTGATTTGATCTACAGCCATCCATGACAATGAATTCTAGAGTTTCATCATTCTCTGGCTAAAGAAATTCTTGCTAGACTCTATTCTAAATGGACGTCCTTCTATTCAGAGGCTATGCTCTCTGGTCCTATACTCCCCCACCTCAGGAATCATCCTCTCCACATCCACTTTTGTCCATGAGCTCTCTGTGGTGCAAACCGAATCAATAATTATTTATTTATTTTTGATATGTGAGGTAGAATGTATCAACAGCTGTTCATCAAGGTAAGAGAGTTTCTTAATAGGCTCCAGAAGTTTGATTGGCACAACCTGTTTTTCGATTGTACTTGCAGTTCTTTAAAAGTTATGTTGGTTGGAGGAGTTTATCTAACCAATCTCCTGTAGTTTTACAGCCTCCCTCTCCTTTTAATCATCTATAATTTCCCAAAAAACTGTTCTTGAATGAGACACTTAACTACATTCCACTCAACTATGTCTTAAAAATCTAGAAAACTTGTAAAAAGTGCTCTTACTTGAAAATAATTCTGGCAGTATAATGAGGAAGATTCTATGCCTTTCAACAGAGATGAATTATCTTTAAATAATTTTATAATTAGAGGATAGTTAAATATATTTTCATCTTAATGGATTTCTGAATCTGACTGCCAGCAATGTGGTAGGGAAAGAAATCCTTGTCACATCTAATAAGTACTTGGGGAGCACATCCATAACACCCAAGACCATCGGCCAACAGCTAACAGTTGAATTGGACCATTAAACATTTTTTTTTACAACAAAGGTCTTTTGTGCAGCACATTTTCCTTATTCTTTGGAAAAATATTGGGTTTAAAGAGAGATTAAAGATAAACATTAATTATTTGTCATGTCTACATTGAAACCTAGTGAAATGAATAGTTTGTTTCAACGACCAATACGGTCTGGGGGCAGCTGCGGGCAGTCCACGAGCGTCACCACACTTCCAATGCCAACAGAGAATACCCACAAATTACTAACTGGTGCATCTTATGAGTTTGAGAGGAAACCAGGGCACCTGGAGGAAACACATGGTGGTGGAAAGTTATCCCCAATCACTGCTGCTTTAAAAATAGTTATGCCAGCTGCAATTCCTCCCACTCATAAAGAACTTGGTGAACTTCATGAGTTGAAAGCTACCATGCAAAAACTGATTGTCACCATCCTGAGACAGACTGCCCTACTTGGCTGCAGGGCAGTCTGGATTTAATGGTCTAACAGTTTTAGGTGGAATTTTATTCAATGAGCTGGTGCCCTTGGTAACTCACTTCACTTTGTCAAGGAAGTATGACAGGGCTGCAGTTCTGGTGTGGGTATCTCAGTCCTGTCACATAAGATTGTCATGGGTTTAGGAAAACGATGTGGAATTACAATTCGGTGAAGCCATAAAATAATTGAATTGAGGGTCTGAACAGTATACACCTGATTGCTGGGAATGAGCTTTGTTGTGTTTAAGAAAAAAGATTGTTTCAACTTGGAAATTACAACTAAAATTGGTTTAATTCTTGTGCAGTGAAACTTGACACAACCCTGTGAAAGTTCCTGTGGCCAGGCCACGATGCATCCTAAACACAAAATACTCTGCAGATGCTGGGGTCAAAGCAACACGCACAACACGCTGGAGGAACTCAGCAGGTCGGGCAGCATCCGTGGAAATGAGCAGTCAACGTTTCGGGCTGAGATCCTTCGTTAGGAACCAACAAACCATGCTGTTTTTGTGAGCTTGGAGGACTGACGGTTCAGATCTGTGTCTCAAATACTGAAATAAGCATTTGTTTTCCCATCTTGTCTTTAAGTCTGTGGATTTTGCCGAACAATTGATGTTTTGCACAGCTAATGAATCTCGGCCCGAAACGTTGACTGCTCGTTTCCATGGATACCGCCCGACCTGCTGAGTTCCTCCAGCGTGTTGTGCATGTCACAATGCATCCTGATGGAAGGGTCTCAGCCAAAAACATTGACTGTTTACTCCTCTCGTGGATACTGCCTGACTTGCTGAGTTCCTCCATCATTCTGTGAGTTAGAGGATGCTTTCTCTGGCTGCAAGAGGAAGCACTTTGGATGAATGTTGCAAGTAAAGCTGACGCAAGATTTACAGTTCTCCAGGAAGCTCTCAGCCATAATCATCACTGTTTTACAAAGCTGACATTCACATAGAGTGACTATAATTATATAATTAGCTGTGCAAAACATCTATTCCTCGGCAAAATCCACAGACTTAAAGACAAGATGGGAGAACAAATGCTTGTCTCAGTATTTGAGATACAGATCTGAACTGTCAGTCGTCTAAGCTCATAAGAACAGTAAAGTTTGTTGGTTCATGCTGATGCATACAATGTGGTAACAATAGCACTTCAGAAATGCATATCAATCCAAAAATCTATACAAAATGTCATCAGCAAAATGTCTTCCTTCTATTGAAGCGTATTCTACCCAGATGGATGGTGTTACTGTGGCAAAAAATAGTTTCCTTTCTAAGTAGCAAAAATTGCAAACATTCAGAATTAAGTTTATTGTCATGGACATGTAGAACATAGACCATTAGAACACAGTACAGTAAAGGCCCTTCAGCCCACAATGTTGAGCTGACCTTTAACCTTAGATCAATTTAATCCTTCCTTTCCACAGAGTTCTCCATTTTTCTGTCATCCATGTGCCTACCTAAGAGTTTCTCAAATTCCCCAAATGTATTTGCCTCTACTGCTACCCCTGGCAGGGCATTCCACAATCCACCACTTCCATAAGACTGTAAGATACAGGAGCAGAAATAGGCCTTTTGGTCCATCAAGTCTGCTTTGGCATTTCAACATGGCTGATCCATTTTCCTTCTCAGCCTCAATCTCCTGCCTTCTCCTTGTAACTCTTCATACCCTGACTAATCAAGAACCTATCAACCCCTGCTTAACTATATGTTAAAGACTTGGCCTCAATAGCTACCTGTGGAAACAAATTCGGAAGAGTCACCACTCTCTGGCTAAAATATTCTGTCTCATCTCTGTTCTAAATGGACGTGTCTCTATTCTGAGGCTGATTCTGGTCTTAGACTATGTTCCTATGTTTCCATAGGAAACATCCTTTCCATATCCACTTCATTGAGGCCTTTCGGCTCAGCATTCGATAGATTTCAATGAGATCCTCTTTTCATTCTTCTGAATTCAAGTGAGTAGAGCCCCAGAGCCATCAAACACTGCTCACATGACAAGCCTTTCAATCATCCACATGAACCTGTAGAAAATGACACTGGCTGTCCATCTAACAATGCCTCCTATCATCGGATACACCTCTATCAAGTCACCCCTAATCCTTCTTGCCCACTCAATGTCCACAGTCCCTCTACAAACACAAAAGATTCTGCAGATGCTTGAAATCTTGAGCAACACACAGTGCTAGAGAAACTCAGCAGGTCATGCAGCATCTATGGCTGTGGAGGCCACGTCAATGGGTGTTTTTTAAAACAGAGGAAGTAGGTTCTTGATTAGTTTGGGTGTCAAAGGTTCCAGGGAGAAAGCAGGAGAATGGGGTTGTGAGGGATAATAAATCAGCCATGATGGAATGGTGGAGCAGAAGATGGGCTGAATGGTGTAATTTTTCTCCAATGTCTTATGGTCTTATAATCCCACAATGAGGACTGGATCCTCCTCCTCTCATCAATAATAAACTCATTGATCTTGCTGGCACTGAGTGACCTGTTGTGGCACCACTCAGCCAGATTTTCAGTCTCCCTCCTGTATGCTGATAGTCACCTCCTTTGATTTAGCCAACGATCAGCAAACTTGGATATGAAGAGAACCCTGATGTACATACCTTCATTGTCCAGATGATCTAGTGTTCAGTGAAGAGCCAATGAAATTGCATCTGCTGTTAACCTGTTGTGACAGTAGGCAAATTGGAGCAGATCCAAGTCACTTCTCGGGCAGGAGTTGATGTGTTTCATCGCCATCCTCTCAAATCACTTCATCACAGTGGAGGTAAGTGCTACTGGACGATAGTCTTTGAGGCAGGTTACCATGTTCTTCTTGCGTACTGCTGTAATTGAAGCCTTCTTGAAGTGGCAGGGTGCTTCAAACTGCCGAAGTGAGAGTTTAAAGATGTCAGTGAGCACTTCTGTGAGTTGATCATCACATGTCTTCAGTGCTCAGCCAGAATATCTTGTGTTAGTGAGGCAACCTGCCTAACTCAGAACCTAGCTTGTCTCATTTACCATATTAAAGATAAAACCTTCACCCAAATTATAAACACAAAGTCTGCAGTTGTTGGAAATCCAAAGCAACACATACAAAATGCTGGGACCTCAGCAGGTAACATAGCATTTATGGAGAGGAATAAACAGTTGCATTTCTGGTCGAAACCCTTCGTCACCCAAATTATTTTTGTTTTGTTTACACAAGTGACACTTCACTGCAGTTTTTGATGTAAATTTGATAGATCAAACTGAATCTGAAATCTTGAAGGGTTGTCCTAGGCAATATCAATGACTATCCAGTAAGAGACATGTGCATTATCAGCTAGGCTTCTCCCAGCAGGCGTTGTCCATCAGGTTTGAGAAAAACTATATCTGACTCATTCACATCAAAAAGAGCAAAGCATTTTTGACAATTCATGTGTGGCAGATTTTCCTCAAAAAATACCAGAATAAACATATAGAATTACTTTTGGCAGCCGAATCTGCTCCTAGTGCCAAGTGTTTTAGCTACATGGGTGATCGATTGGTACGTTATCTATTGACGGATGCTGACTTAACTCAGTCACCAAGGAGACACAAAATGACACCATGAGATTCTTTTTGATATCAGCCAAAACACTATTGACAAACACAAGGAAATCTGCAGATGGTAGAAATTCAAGCAACACACACAAAATGCTGGTGGAACACAGCAGGCCGGGCAGCATCTATAGGGAGAAGCACTGTCGATGTTTCAGGCTGAGACCCTTCCAAAACACTATTGACAATTATTTTGTGGAGGATATTTCTACAAATTGATATAGAGAGAATTAGATATTAAGATAAATAAATCTTTGTGGAAATGGCGAAGACATCTATTGGTGTGCTGGCTTTCATCATTCGAGGTACCAAGTTCAGAAGTTGGGATGCAGCAATTGTACAAGGCATTGATGAGGCTGCCTGTTGAATACGATGTTCTGTTATAGCAACTCTGCTGACGTAATATTGCTATTAAACTGACAAGAGTGCAGAAAATATTTATAATGATCTTTCTGGAACTCAAGGGGATGGTTTATAGGGAGAGGTTGGAATGATTAGGACTTTAATCCTTGGAGTAATGAAGATTGAGGTTTGACCTTACAGAGGTATACAATTTTGAGAGGCCATAGATAGGGTGAGTGAGCACAGTTTATCTCCCAAGGTTGGAGAATCAAGAGAGAATAGGTTTAAGGTGAGAGGGTTAAAATTTAATAGGAACCTGAGGGGCAACATTTTTAGACAGCACCACAGGGTAGTCAGCATTTGGAGCAAACTGGCAGAGGAAGTAGTTAAGACAGGTATATCAATCACATATAAAGAATATTTGGGCAGGATGGTTGTCTGTTGTATCTAACAATGACAGGAGACCATGTGGGATTCTTCAAAGTTACAGTCTTGACCTCAGAAGTCCACCTAGTTTGCTGAAGATGACTTCACACGCTAGGACAGACATGTCCCTATCTCAGAGGGATAAGAGGCCAGTTGGCAACCCTCACCTAGTTTGCCTGCTTGTTGAAGCAGTCTGCCAAGCTGTGGTTGCTGTCACATGCAAACAGGTGAGAACTGAGTGTCCAGTGAGCAAGTTGTCCCAGAATGGACACAACACGCCCCTTCACCAGAGGTGCTTTTTCTCTCTGGACAGGTGCATTGATAGGAAATGCCAAGAGGGGTGTGGATTAAAAGCAGGCAAATGGAAGTGGTTTGGATGGGCATCTAATTCACCATAGATCAGTTTTTTTATTATTAGAGAAACAGCATGGTAACAGGTGACAACATCACCTGACTGTGTGGGTGATGCCTCCCTCCCACATGCGGTGAACAACTTCTACACTCGTTTTGAGGCAGAAAATGACATGGCACCGAGGAAGTCCACCCCTCCTACAAATGACCAGGTGTTGTGTCTCACCGTGGCCGATGTGAGAAGATCCCTGTGCAGGGTCAACCCATGGAAGGCTGCTGGACCAAACAATATTCCTGGGAGAGTGCTTAGAGGATGTGCAGACCAGCTAGCAGATGTTCTCACTGACATCTCCAACATCTCCCTGAGCAGCGCCACCATTCCAACGTGCTTCAAGGCCACCACCATCGTCTCCGTGCTGAAGACGTCTTCAGTTGTCCTGCCTCAATGACTACCGTCCCATTGCACTCACATCCATCATCATGAAGTGTTTGGAGAGGCCTGTCAAGACCCTGTTGCCCCCCTCACTGGACCTCCTGCAGTTTGCGTACCTTCCCAACCACTCAACAGACGATGCTATTGCCATCACCCTCCACCTGGCCAAAAAAGACATGTATGTTCCAATGTTGTTCATAGACTTCAGTTCAGCATTCAACATAAGCATCCCTCAGAAACTGATTGGAAAGCTGAGCCTAGTGGGCCTGAACACCTCCCTCTGCAACTGGGTCCTAGACTTAGTCAGTCCGGATCAGAGGCAGCATCTCCAACACCATCACACTGAGCACGGGGGTCCCCCAGGGCTGTGTGCTCAGCCCATTGCTGTTCACTCTGCTGACCCACAACTGTGCTGCAACACACAGCTCGAACCACATCATCAAGTTCACCGATGACATGGCCATGGTGGATCTCATCAGCAAGAACGACGAGTCAGCATACAGAGAGGAGGTGCAGCGGCTAACGGACTGGTGCAGAGCCAACAACCTGTTTCTGAATGTGAGTAAAACAAAAGAGATGGTTGTTGGCTTCAGGAGGGCACAGAGCGACCATTCCCATCGATGTTCAGCGGGCTCCTCAGTAGAGATCGTTAACAGCACCAAATTTCTTGGTGTTCACCTGGTGGAGAATCTTACCTGGTCTCTTAACACCAGCTCCATAGCAAAGAAAGCCCAGCAGCGTCTCTACTTTCTGCGATGGCTGAGGAAAGTCAATCTCCAACCCCCCCCCCCCCCCCACCATCCTCATCGCATTCTACAGGGGTTGTATTGAGAGCATCCTGAGCAGCTGGATCACTGCCTGGTTCAAAAATTGCACCATCTCAGATCGCAAGACCCTGCAGCAGATAATGAGGTCAGCTGAGAAGATCATTGGGGTCTCTCTTCCCACCATTACAGACATTTACACTAAACGCTGCATCCGCAAAGCAAACAGAATTATGAAGGACCCGACACACCCCTCATACAAACTCTTCTCCCTCCTGCCATCTGGGAAAAGGCACCGAAGCATTCAGGCTCTCACGACCAGACTATGTAACAGTTTCTTCCCCCAAGCCATCAGACTCCTCAATACCCAGAACCTGGACTGACACCAACTTACTGCCCTCTACTGTGCCTATTGTTTTGTTTATTATTTATTGTAATGCCTGCACTGTTTTGTGCACCTTATGCAGTCCTGGGTGGGTCTGTAGTCTAGTGTAGTTTTTTTCTGTTGCTTTTTACATAGTTCAGCGTAGTGTTTGTACTATTTCATGTAGCACCATGGTCCTGAAAAACATTGTCTTGTTTTTACTGTGTACTGTACCTGCAGTTATGGTCAAAATGACAATAAAAGTGACTTGACTTGAGCAAGTACTACCCAATTACACCCATGTAACCAACCTGCAGAGTCTTTCCATGCTGTGTAGTTAAGTAATGTTTGATCATCATCAAAGGTTGTAAATAGAGAAATAACTTGCAGATTAAAAGATGGAATGTCTTCAGATTCTTAAAATATTGAGTGTGACTTGTTGGAAGAAGACTCCTTGCTGAGGGACACAAATTGCATAATTCTGGCAAGAGCAAGAGACTAAAATTGCTGAATAGTTCTTGTGTTGCCTTGGGTGTTCCTACCTCCAAGGTGTCATCTTAAGTTTTTTTTTAAGATTCTTCATATTAAAAAAACAAACCATTAAGCTTCTGAGCTGCTCCACCAGCCTTTCAGTGATCATCAACATTGAAATGGTGATCACCCATGTTAATTCTATTTCTCATTCACATTCTAACATCATAGTATATACCAGTACTTCACACAATGAGACTACTCCCACGTTGGAGGAGCAAGGCTGCATATTCCATTTGGGTAGCCTTCCGTCTGATGGCATGAACTTCAATTTCTCTAACTTTGGGTAATTTCCCCCCACCCTTCGCCCTTCTCTGATTTTATTTCCTTACTCGGGCTCTCTTCACACCCCTTCTTTTCTGCTCTCCTGCCCATCATGTCTTTCTGTTGCCCCTCCTCCATTTCTTTTTCTCCCATGGTCCACTCTGCTTTCCAATCAGATTACTTCTTTAGTCCTTTACCTCTTCCACACATCACCTCTCAGCTGCTTACTTTACCTGAACCCCACCACCTACCTCATCCATCACTTACCAGCTTGTTACACCTTCAAGTCCCTCCACCATCTTACTCTGATTCTTTCCCTTTCCATTCC
This sequence comes from Hemitrygon akajei, assembly GCF_048418815.1. NCBI lineage: Eukaryota > Metazoa > Chordata > Chondrichthyes > Myliobatiformes > Dasyatidae > Hemitrygon > Hemitrygon akajei. Next base: position 108,143,032 of record NC_133132.1, on the reverse strand, counting down.
AGTCCTGATGAATTGTCTCAGCCCAAAACGTCAACTGTTTATTTCCCTCTATAGATGCTGCCTGACCTGCTGAATTCCTCCAGCATTTTGTGTGTTGCTCTGGATTTCCAGAATCTGCAGAATCTCTTGTGCTTAAGAGTAAAATTGAGCTTAGTTTGTTGAAGGACAAAATTTCTTTTCTATTTTGAACAACTAGTGATATTTCTTTGTACAGTGGCTGCAGAAATAACATGTTTAAAAAATGATTGTTCTGTGATGCATAGAATCGTAGTGTCTTAGAGTCAAATGTTTTCATGAAGAAAGCTATTTGTAATGATGGAGAGAGGAGATCTCAAGTGATTTCACTTTGAGTGAGAGTTGTTCAGCAAAAGTAATCTTTGATGTTGAATTTCCTTTTTCTGAAGGCATACTTGAGAAATGCAAGTGGTGGTAACTGATCCACATATTGGTTTAGTATTGTTACAGGTATTGAGGTACAGTGAAAAGCTTGTCTTACATTCTGTTCTTGGGACAGCTTGGTAACGTAGCAGTTAGCGCATTGCTTTACAGTGCCAGAAATCACTGATCGGACATGTACATTCCCCGTGACTGTGTGGGTTTCCTTTGTGTATTGCAATTTCCTCCCACATTCAACATTCAAGATAGTTTCACGTGATTTCCTGTGTAAAGGAAAATGAAATCATTTTTATTCCAGCTATGATGCAGCACAAAAAAAACAACAAAAGATGAAGAACATCATCATAATAATGATGAATACAATAAATATAAAGACTTAAAATGGCTTGTATATATAGATTGATTTTGTATCCATGAAATGATGTAAGGCTATACTTAAGGTGACTGACAGGAAATAATAAAACAGTGGTGGAGTTGATGGGTGGAGGTCTTGATCAGCTTTGCTACCAAAGACATTCAGTTTGGGGTTAGTGAGCTATGGGCATGCTATGTTGGCACCAGAAGTGGAGCAACACTTGTTTGCTGCCCCCAGCACAATCTTTGTTGACTTGATTTGATGCAAACAACCCATTCAGCGTGTGTTTTGATGTGACAGATCAAGCTGATCTCTTTGATCTCTCTCTTCCATACAATTCAATCAATTCTTTACAAAGCTGTGATTGCAACCAGATAGAATACTTTCTGTAGAGCATTTATAAACCTTGTTGAGGGTTATGCCAAATTTCCTTAGCCTCCTGAAGGTGTAGTGCCCATGGGATAATTCTTGGTGATGTTTAAGCCTTGGAACTTGAAGGTACTGTGATAGTGTTTAAAGAATGTATACTCAACAACTGACAAGGTGTTTGTGATGATATTGACTTCTGTTCATACTTTAATATGATAAAATACCTGAAAGCCTTATTTTTAACTTTCAATACAGAGCAAATTAAAATATTCCTCAACCAGCTTTAGGTTCCACAGTTCCTTCAATCTGTTTTGATTAGTTATTGGTTGGCCACATGGGTGTAATTGGGAATGATTAGGACTTTAATCCTTGGAGTAATGAAGACTGAGGTTTGACCTTACAGAGGTGTATACAATTCTAAGAGATTGGTTTACTTTTCATCTCCAAATATTTGAGCAGATCTGAAGTAAACCATTGTCAACACAGCCAACAGGTTTATAGTGTTGCTAAAGTAACTTTAAAGTTCATTCTTCACATGCAGTTTTTGGAAGCAGCTTCAGTGCTTGTTTTAAAATCTTCACCAGTTAGATTTTTGCCTGGAAGCGTGAAGGATGCATTATCCATCAATGTGTACTACATCTGTAACCCTCATGTCCCCCAAAATTGCAGGAACTAGAAGTGGTTGAGGCTGGTCCAATAAGAACTTTCATGGAACACTTAGACAGGTGCATGGATAGGAAAGGTTTTGAGGGATATAGGTCAATTTTGGGCAAATAGGGCCAGCTTATATGCACCTTTTGGCTGGCATGTGCATGTTAGGCTGAAGGACCTCATTCTGCTGGCCACTGAAAAAATTAGATTGAGATATGTCAGGTGTAATGTTTCTATATAACCAAGTTTTGAGGGATGAAATGTGTTTGAGCTCTTCTGACACAGATGTTATCTGACAAACAGCAATTACAACAGGTTATTTGTCTTTAAAATCTGACAGGTTTCTGGTCCTGCTTTTCTGTGCTTTTTGCCTTTTACATCTGCAGGGGTATCGCCTTCCATTTGTACTCTCAGGCACATGTCATTGTAGCTGAATGTACAGGGAAAAGTGTATTTTGACTTTAGGTTCCACACCACCTGGTTTAAGAACTGTTAATACCCTTCAATCATTAAGCACCTGAACCAATGTGAATCACTTCACTCCCCACAACTCTGAACTAATTCCACAACCTGTGGACTTGCTTTCTGGGGCTCGACAATTTTCAGTTTTATTTATTTACTTAGTTTATTTTACATTTGCTTAGTTTGTCATCTTTTGCACACTGGTTGTCACCCTTCGTTAGTATGGAGCTTTTCATTGATTCTATTGTATTTCTTTGTTCTCCTGTGAATGCCCGTAAAAAAAAAAGTTGGATCTCAGTGTAGTATATGGTAATATATGTACTTTGAACTTTTGAAATGCAGAGACAATTAAATCACACTGCTGACCTCATTAGCTCCTGTACTTTCCCATTTAGTTAAAGCAGGCATCTGGATGATCTAAAATATTCAGATGAAAGGTGTTCCTTACGTTTGCTATTCATGTAACTTTTTCCTGAGATATATCTGCGGCTCGGTACCACAGTAGTCGACTTAACACTATTAAAGTACCGGCTGTAAAATCAATAGGGCTTCAATTCCTTCTGCTGTCTGTAAGGAGTTTGCACATTCTGCCTCGTAACCACATGGGTTTCTTCTGGGTGGTCAGGTTTCCTCTCACATTCCCAAGGCGTACGGGTTAAGGTTAATGAGTAGTGGGCATGCATTTCACTGTATTTTCAATTTATCAAAATGTCAGAGTCTGATTTAATATCATTAATGTATCTTGTGAAATGTTGTTTTGTGGCAGCAGTACATTGTAATATTTAATACAATTACAATGAGAAATTTATACTGTATATAATTAAATAAATTGTGCAGCCAGGATTAATACAATGCTGGAATTATTTTATCAGATATTATATAACTGATAATATCTGAATATATAATTCCAGATGTTATATTATCAGATTAATATAATTCTGATATTCTATCAATCACTTATCAAGGTTAATATAATTCCTTGATATCCGCAAATCAATGATGCAGATGCTTTCAGAACAGCACTTCAGCCCCGCGTTTAATCGTGTTCCTTTCCTGTACTCCAGCCACAGACTCTACCCAAATCAGTATTTGCTGGCCAATGGTTTCCACAGAGAAATGCCTGATGATCTTTAAAACAACATCAGAGAGACTTGAGGTGATGTGACGGAATCTGAAGGAGAGAAATAAAAAGGATGCTGCTGGTAGATGATGCCTCAACCCACAGGCAAATCGTCCTCTGCGTTGCAATGATAACCAATGAACTGTATGTCTGATGTGGCAAACCAACAGTCTGAAAGAAAACAGACAGATGTTGGAATTAATTGGTGGGTCAGGTAGATACAGATTCATTTATTTATCACATGTACATTGAAACATATAGTGAAATGCATTATTTGAGTAAATTTATCAACCATATATCACCATATGCTACTTCAAATTTCATTTTCTTGTAAGCATTTACAGGAAAATAAAGAAATGCAACAAAATTTATGAATACTATATATAAACAAAGACTAGCAAATGGGCCAATGTGCAAAAGAAGACAAATTATGCAAATAAAAGAACTGTCCAATACAAAATGAGTTATAGAGTCATTGAAGTTGAGTCTGTGGGTTGTGGAATTAGTTCAGAGATGAGGTGAGTGACGTTATCCACACTGATTCTGGAGTCTGATGGTTGTAGAGTAATATCTGTTCCTGAACTTGGTGTGGGAATCAAGTCTTCTGCTGCTGGTACTTGCAAGATGAAAACGTGGCCTATGTGCTGGGGGTCCTTGATGTGCTAGAAGAAGCCCACATGTGTTGCCACACCTTCTGGTGCCAATATAACATGTTCACAATACTTGACAGATTAACACAGAACACAACAAGTGACAAAACAACAACAGTAAAGCAAGTTCCGTTCCTCCCTCTCACACATGCTCCTCCCACACACGGACAGTTCTCCAACTTAAGGACAGGCTTCCAGGTGCCTTCAACCTTTACGTTTCGGCCATTAGGCTTCAACTTCCGGACTTCTGATCAGTTTTCAGTCTTTGGTCTTCAATCTTCGGTCTTGAGCACAGGTCCAGGCCTCGAACAGCATGTGTGATGAGAGATTTAGGGAGTGGAAGGTGTCTGATATTAAATGTGTGGTTGTGTGAGCAACATTTCATTCATGCCCTCACAAGTCACAGACATGGTACAGCATTGGATTCTACTGAATTCAATGAAATTAAATCGAACGTGGGACATGGTACGACGCAGTACAGGCTCTTTGGCCCACAGTGTGGTGTCGACCTTTTAACCTACTCCAAGGTCAACCTAACTCTTCACTCTCATATCAACCTCCATTTTTTTCTGTCATCCATGTACCTATCTAAGTTTCTTCAATGTCCCATCGTGTTTTTGCCTCTGGCAGGGCATTACATGCACCCACCACTCTGTGTAAGAGGATAAATGCTGGAAGAAATCAGCAGGTCAGTAGCATCTATGGAAGGGAATGAGCAGTCAATATTTTGGCTGAAAACTTCTATCAGGTCCACAAAGGAGGGGTGTAGAAGCTAGAATAACATCAGGGGAAAGGGAGGATTACCAACTGGCACATGTCAGACCAGCTAAGGGCTGAAAATTGGTTGAGTGGAGAGTGGGGAAAGTGGGTGTGTGGAGGAAGAGGGATGAAGTAAGAAGCTGGGAGGTGTACAGACACCCAATGTTGGAATATGTGTATGCTCAAGATGTCTGCCATCTGCAGAATAGCTTGTGTATGTGCAGAATAAAGTGTTACAGTTACAGAGAATGTGCAGTATGGGCAGAAAATAAGGTGCAAGGACTGTACTGATGTAAATTGCAAGAACAAGCATTATACACAAAATGCTGGAGGAACTCAGCAGTTACCCAGTGTCTATGGAAGTGAATAAACAATCAATGTTTTGGGCTGAGATCCTTCATCAAGGATGGAAAGGGTAAGTAAGATGCCAGAATATCAAAGTTGGTGGGGAAAGGAATGTGTTATGTTTTGTAGCTCCCAAAACTAATCAAAAGAACACAGGAGCCTCTTCCCTCTTCTCTCAACCTGCTGTTCACCTCCACCACCACCCCTTCCCTTTCTCCCATGGTCCATTCTTCCCTCCTATCAAATTCCTTCTTCTCCAGCCCTTTACCATTCCCACCCATCTGGCTTCACCTATCACCACCTAGCTAGTCCTCCTTCCTCACTCCTTACCATTTTATTCTGGGATCTTCCCTCTTCCTTTCCAGTCCTGAAGAAGGGTCTCGTCCTGAAAAGTCAACTATTTATTCATTTCCATAGATTCTGCCTGACTTGTCGAGTTTCTCCAGCATTCAGTTTGTCACTCTAGATTTCCAGCATCTGCAGAATATCTTGTATGGAAATCTCTCACAGTACATCCTGTAGAAATTTGCAAGAGTCTTTGGTAACATACCAAATTGCCTCAAACTCCTAATAAAATACTGTATAACTGTTAGTGTGCTTTCTTTGTAATTGCATCAATATGTTGAGCCAAGGATAGATCATCTACCTAATGCTTTTATAACCTCAAGACAATCTTCCAGTGGAGGCATTTGCTATATTCATGATTCCTACTCTATTGGTATTCGACCATCCTGCAAAAATTAAGACCCCTTGTTGCTTCAGTTAAATCTGCCCACTTATTTTGGTGATTCATAATGTACACTGTCCAGTTGAATGAGAGCCACCACTATACAAGTTAGCTTTCAAGCTAAATTTTAGATATGGTAGGCTGTATGAATATCACGTGCATGGACAGCACCATCTGAGAATGTCAAATAACATTACTTAGCCTCAATTGCCTCAATGTACATCAAAAATTTAATGTGCGGAACGGCTTGAGGTGGGGGTGGGAGGAACATACAGATGTCTGTGTGCAAAATTCAAAGGACATTTTCATTATTCGATGCTGCATGATCAAAGGAAGTTCCTTGACTTGAGCGCTGTAGTTGAATATCTGCTGGAATAATTATCACACAAAGACACAGGGAAGAAGTTTTAGGAGATAACCTGCACCAAGTGTGGGCAGGAGTTACAGCTGCCAGTACTATTCAACTCCCTTTTTGCAATTCTATTGTCTCAATGGAATTACCTCAGATGTTTATTCCTCTCTATAAATTCTACTCAACATTTCCAGCATCTGCAGAAATTCTTGAGTTTCCTGTTAAATTGAGATTGTAAAATGGAATTGGTTAACAGTGCATCTGTGGACATCTGTTTGTGTTTGTTGATAAGCCAGGTCCCTGACATGAACTCGTTCACTGAGGCTGGTTATCCAGATAACTCCTGTCACCTCCGCTGTCAAATAGCTCGAATGAGCATTGAATATTCAAAAGCTGTTATAATTAAATTAAAATATTTAAATACACATTTATATTCGTATAAATAAATTTTAATAAGTTGATTCAACAAAGTAGGGATTTCCTGTAACAAAGGAGGTACAGGAGACTCAAGTCTAACACCATCATTTTCAGGAACAGTAATTACCCCTCAACCATCCTGAACTAGGGAGGAAAACTTCACTCATCTTCACTCACCCCATTACTGAACTGTGTCTACAAACTATGGACTTGCCTTCAAGAATTCTTCATCTCATGTTCTTGACATTTATTGCTCATCATTTTTTCTTTGTACTTGCACAGTCTGTTGCCTTTTGCACGTTGGTGTTTGTCCATCTTGTTGGGTGTGATCTTTCATTGATTCTATTGCATTTCTTATATTTACTCTGTACATCCACAAAAATGAATCTCAGGGTTGCATATTGTGATATATACTATATGTACTGTGATAATAAATTTATTTTGAACTGTTCTTCATTGTAACAGAGTTATTCAGGAGTCCATCATTTGGCAGAATTCGTTGGGCAACTGTTGGCCCTTTTTGACTGAACCTCATGAGGTCCAGTATCAGAAATGTCATAGGAAGTGTCAGTTGGTATTAATGGATTTTTGCAGGAAATCCGGGTCAATGCTGTCACCTTTTGCCAGCTTGAACCAGTCTGACACTCTCCACTAACCTCTCTTATTAACAAAATGTTTTCATCCAGAGACCAGCTGATTATATATTTGCATTAAAGAGTAGGTGTACAGGTAAACCTTGTCAAGTGGCCACTGACTCTATATGTGTATAAAGTGTTAGACTGTGGTTGTTGGCTGAGAGATTCTTTGTATCTCTAATACTATAGAAAGCTTAGGCTGTGATCATTGAGAAATGCCCCCTATGTTTGTGGATTGAAAGTTTTCAGTGAAATAAAATGTCATCACACAAGGTTTCCCATAGTAGGCTCATCTAGAAAGTCAAAGAGGTGTGGGATATCTGGGAACTTGGCTGCATGGATTCAGATTTAGTTTGACCACAGAAGACAAAGCATAGTAGTAAATGTGGGATATTCTGCCTGGAGATCAGTAATTAGTGATGTTCTACAGGGATCTGTATTTGGACACCTGCTCCTCGTAATTTTTAAAAATGACTTGGATAAGGAAACTGGTAGTGTGGTTAAGAAGGCATTCATTTGTCTGGGGACTGAGTTCAAGAGTTGCGAAGTAATGTTGCAGCTCAATAAACCTTGTTAGACTGCACTTGGAATATTGTGTTCAGTTCTGATCACATCATAAAAGAAAAGATGCAAAAGCATCAGAGAGGGTGCAGAGGAGATTTACCAGGAGGTTGCCTGGATCAGAGAGCATGACCTGTGAAGAAAGGTTGAGTCAGCTAAGGCTTTCCCCTTTGGAGTGATGGAGGATGAGAGGTGACTTTGTAGAGATGTATAAGATGATATGAGGCATGATTGAATGGATAGCCAGAGCCTTTATTCCCAAGGATATATATTCAAAATGATTAGAAAACATAGAAGGGAGTTGTCAGATGTAGGTTTTCTCCACTGGCAGGGGTGATAGTAGAGGCTAATGGGGACATTTAAGAGACTTAGTTTGGCAAGTGGATGTACAGAAAATGGAAGCTAATGGAATGTGTAGGAGAGAAGTGTTAGCTAGATCATGGAGTGGGTTTATATGGGTCAGCACAGCATTATGAGCTGAAGGGCCAGTACTGTATTGTAGTTACGCTCTAAAAGTTTTATATATACCCACACATATCCCCTGAGATTTTTTTTGATGAGACAACTGTTTCAATTCTTTCAACACAGAGCTACCTGTTGAAATTTTGGCAGTATTTTTCCATGGTCGGCACACTTCAGTTGATTGATAGAATCATATACTTTATTGGAGTATAAAGTGCTGCTTTGCTATTTGTTTCTGATGCCGCATCATTTTATTCCCAGTCAGAACACTCTCAATGAATATATGGTATATCACCGTGTTCTGTTGGGAGGCAATGTTTTCCCCAGTACCAGAACCTGCCCATGACATAGATCACGTCTGTTGTTGCTGTATGAGATTTTTTTAAAAAGTCCTAATGAAGAGTCTCTGCCTGAAACTTTGACCACTTATTCATTTTCCTAGATACTGCTTGACCTGCTGAGCTCCTCCAGCATTTTGTTTGTGTTATTCTGGAAATCCAGCACTACAGAATTTCTTGTTTTTTTTTAAAAAGGAGCTTAGCAAAATGAATCCACAATTTCCTCCTCATAGATCTGTTGCAAATAGTATCAGACCAAATGGCCGTTTAAAATAAAAATCTGAAGAATAATGAGGAGAATCCTCTACTATTACCTTTATTGATGTTCACAGTGCTGTTCTTGAGATGAAGGATCAACTCTATTCACCATATCTTTTTATTTAGAGAGAGAGCATGGAACAGGCCCTTCTGGCCCAACAAGCTGCATCACCTAGCAACCCACCTAATTGTCTCTAGCCTAATCGTGGGACAATTTACAATGACCAATTAACTACTAACCAGTATGTATTCATACTGTGAGAGGAAACCAGAGCACCCGGTGGAAACCCACATGCTCAAGGGAAGAATGTGCAAACTTCTTGCAGACTGCATTAGAATTGAACTCCAAACTCTAATGTCCTGAGCTGTAATAGTGTCGCGCTAATCACTGTGCTATCATGGCACTCTAATTTACATGTATTAGGAATCTTCTATGGTGTGTTGGTCAGGGCAAAACATACAATAAAAAAACTGTTCAACAATCATAAAGTAAAAAGAATTGTATACAAATTAAAGTTTTAAAGTATGTGCTTGGAATAAAATGTGTATAAATGCATAAATACCAGCATATAACAGCATTATGTAAAGTGGTTTAAAGTGTCTGCAGTGCAGTGACGGGGGTAATAGATAGAGGGGATGCAGAGCTCTAACTGGAAAGGTTGATCAGATTAACTGCTGGGGAAAGAAACTTTTTAAGTTTGTGTGAAGTTTTTGTTTTAATAGCCCTATAGTGCTTTTGGAAAAGGCAGTTTACGGGGTCCGTTGTGTCTGCAGTGATTTTTTTCCTGCCCATGTCTTTGTCCTGGACACCTACAAGCCCTGCAGTGATAGTAGACTGCAAGCAATGGCCTTTTCTGCAGACCTGAAAGTTTGCTGTAGTTTTCATGTATATGAGAGCATGCTGAGCTAAACCAGACAGTAATGGTTGGTGTGAGAATGTTCTCTACTAAAGGCAGTGTAGAATTGCTATGGACATATTAAGAGTAAAAGGGTAGCTAGGGAGAGAGTAGGTCTCCTTGGAGATCATCAGTGCAATTTATATCTTGAGCTGTTAGAGTTGGGCAGAATTTTTTAATGAATATTTCCTCTTAGTGCTTATTGAACAGAAAACCATGGCTGCTCAAGAGATAAGGGAAACAAGTGAAGCTATATACAGGTCACCAAATAATAGCCAGGATGTTGAATACCTATTATAACAGAAGATGGAAAAGGCATGTAAAATGGGCAATGTTACAAAAGTAATGATTGATTTCAACACGCAGGTGGATTGGGAAAATCAGATTGGTGCTGGATTGCAAGAGAGGGAATTTGTAGAATGCCCATGAGATGGCTTTATAGAGCAGCTTGTGATTGAGCCCACTAGAGGAAAGGCAATTCTGGATTAGGTGTTGTGTTTATGAACCAGATTTAATTGGGGAGCTTAAGGTAAAGGAACACTCAGGATGCGGTGATCATAATATGATAACATTCACCCTGCAGTTTGGGAGTGGAAAGATAAAAGTCAGATGTATCAGTATTACAATTGAATAAAGGGAATTACAGAGACATGAGAGAGGAACTGGCCAAAATTGTTTGGAAGGGGACATTAGCAGGGATGGCAGCAGAAGAACAATGGTTGGAGTTTCTGGGGGAAATTTGGAAGCCTTCATCCCTGGTATAGATACATACCACAGATGAAGCATTCTGAACAGAGGACAAGGCAACAAAGCATTACGTACCCCATAATGGTTTAAAAGAACCAACAGAAATGGAACACACTTGGAGTCTGCTTTTGCTATAAACAAAACACTAGTTTATTAGTATCTACATAAATCAGAAATAAAACCAGATAAATCAAACAGGTAGCAGAGTTTATGCATATATAAGTGTGTAAATATAAAACCCCAAACTTCTTCAAGCTCAGGTGGTAAATGATACAGTCTTATGATGGTATGTGAGAAAGTTCAATTCAATGCATGAGGTTGCTGTTGTTGGTGAGAGAGAGATTTGTAATCCAAAGGCGTATGTTGTGAGAAAACAATTATGTCGATATTCCACAGATTCCATGACAGCAATACAAAATAACAATAGCAGTAGGTTTCATCTCCGAAGTTGTTCCACTCCACACACGAAGTATCACCGACAGTGATCTTCAACGAATATCCTTTCAACACAAGTGGTACCACACTGGAATTCAGCTATGGGACATTCCAAAGTGGCAGCCACAGGATACTCAAACAAAATCCATGTATGGATTATCACCAACAGTAGCTTATCACAAAGGGGACCATCTTCAAGGGAACCACCACCCAGGCAAGGGTTGACACACCAGTAGATTCCACAAGGTTACCCCAATCACACACAATGTGATAGTCACTTATCCAGTTCCAGGACATATGAAATAACTCCAACAGTGATTTGCCACAGGAGTGTCTTTCTTCAGTGAGCTACCACACCCAGACAAAGGGTAAACACACATGTGGTATTCATAAAGGCTTTCCCTCACCAGAGAACCCACTCCTGTGGATTAACTAAGTGACAATCACACTTCCTTAGCTGAATGGAAAGAAACTCAGCCTCATGGGCTACTTAGAGAGACAGTCAAACAGTGATCTCTTTGTCACTAGGTTTCTTCTGTTCCAAACATTCCTCTCCTCGCTTCTCACTGCACACTTGTTCTAGTTGCAGAAAACTTGTGAGAGTCATTTATCAATGCTCAGGATTGATCTTAACTCACCCTTTTTGGGCTACTGAAAGTTTAAACCAGTGATTGACTCACTGGTGTCTTCCATTGACCAAATCCATCTTGACTCTGTTTCCTTCTGTATGTCCTTGCTGAGGATGTTCTATGAGTTTGTGGTGGCCAGTGCTATTATGTTTGCTGTTGTGTGCTGGGGCAGCAGGCTGAGGGTAGCAGACACCAAAAGAATCAACAAACTCGTTCGTAAGGCCAGTGATGTTGTGGGGGTGGAACTGGACTCTCTGACGGTGGTACCTGAAAACAGGATGCTGTCCAAGTTGCATGCCATCTTGGACAATGTCTCCCATCCACTCCATAATGTACTGGTTAGGCACAGGAGTACATTCAGCCAGAGACTCATTCTACTGAGATGTAACACTGAGCGTCATAGGAAGTCATTCCTGCCCATGGCCATCAAATTTTACAACTCTTCCCTTGGAGTGTCAGACACCCTGAGCCAATAGGCTGGTCCTGGACTTATTTCCACATGGCATAATTAACTTATTATTTAATTATTTATGGTTTTATATTGCTATATTTCTACACTATTCTTGGTTGGTGCAACTGTAATGAAACCCAATTTCCCTTGGGATCAATAAAGAATGTCTGTCTGTCTGTATATTCAGAACAAGCTGCAGAGAAACCAGAACATTGATTGTCCATGAGCAACTCCACCTCTCTTCGCTATAGCAACTCAGAAGCAGACAGTGTCCTTGCATAAGTCCAAACACACTGCAGTCAGTAGAAATCCAATAGGGCAAAAGTCAATCTCATTCTCCCGGCATTTTAAAATGACCACTGAAAAAATAAACCCTAGGGATACATAACAAAAGGAAGTTAAAGACAACATATTTTTAAAAAGGCATAAGCTAGAGAAATTTTTTGGGAACTTAGAGGATTTGAAAGCCTTTAAAAACCAACAGAAGGCAACTAAAACAGCTGTAAGAAGGAAGGAAATATGAATGGAAGCGAGCTAATATAAAAGAAGCCAAAAGTTTTTTTCAAATAAGGAGTAAAATAGAGGCAAGAGAGACTGCTGGAAAATTACAGTGGAGATGTAATACTGGGGTAAAGAAATGACTGAAGTATTTTGTGTCAGTCTTTACTATGGAAGACTCTAGCAGTACACCAGAAATTCAAGATTGTCAGGGTTCAGAAGTGATTGTTGTTGTTACTTATGAGAAGTGCTTGGGAAGATGAAAAGTATGAAGGTAGATGAATCATCTGAAACAGAAGTACTACATGCCAGGTTATGAAAGAAGTAGTTTAAGAGATTATGACAGTATTAGAAATGACCTTTCAAGAATCAATAGATTCTGGAATGGTTCTGGAGGACTAGAGAATTGCAAATGTTACTCCACTCTTTAAGAATGGAAGAAAGCACAAAGGAAATTATAGGCTAGTTAGCCTGACTTCAGTGGTTGGGAAGATGTTGGAGTCCATTATCAATGATGAGATATTTTGCCAAGTAGGTTAAAGTCAGCTTGGTTTCCTGAAGAGGAAATCTTGCCTGACAAATCTGTTGGAATTCTTTGAGGAAATAGCAGACAGGATAGACAAAGGAGAGTCAGTGGATATTGTTTACTTGGAATTGTATCGTCATGCATTTTGGTAGAAGGAATAATGTTGTAGACTATTTTCTAAACAGGGAGAAAATACAAAAATCAGAGGTGCAAGGGGACTTGGGAGTCCATGTGCAGGATTCCCTAAATGTTAACTTGCAGGTTGAGTGGATGGTAAGGAAGGCAAATTCAACGTTGGCATTCATTTTGATAGTACTACAATATAAGAGCAAAGATGTAATACTGAGGGCTTATAAGTCATTGATCAGACTGGACATGTGGTATTATGAGCAGTTTTGGGCCTCTTATCTAAGGAAAGATGTGCTGCCATTGGAGAAGGTCCAGAGAATGATTCTGGGAATGAATGGAGGAGATTTTAATGACTCTGGGCCTTTTCTCACTGATGTTTAGAAGAATGAGGGAGGGGTATCTCATTGAAACATGTTGAATATTAGAAGTTCTGGATAGAATGGATCCAGAGAGAGCAGTTACTGGAAATCCTAAAGCAAGTTTTATCTCCAACTTTTCTTAATCCTGACGGTGTTTGCAAATTTGGAGCCTAACTCCTAACAATCTGTCTTCAGTAATGTTGACTGCCCTGCAGATCATTCTCATATCTGGAAATGTGAGAGTCCCTTGCTACAGAATAAGAGATTATCTTTTGATTTCAACAACAATTATATCGTATGCAAATGCATTCAGACACCCATGTTCTCATCTCCTTTGTTAAAAAGAGAAATGTTAATCCTCAACTTTGTGAACTTATTGATCAGAAAATAAAAAATGCGTTTGAACTCAGTTCTGAGCTAACACACACAAAATGATGGAAGAATTCAGCAGGTCACGCTGCACCTATGGTACAGAGTAAACAGCCGACAGTTCGAGCAGAGGCCATTCCTCAGGAATGGCGTTTTTGTTTTCTTTTCCCAAGGGCTGCTGTGAGAGTCTTTGTGGCCTCTCTTGCCCCCCCCCCACCCCACACAATCCAAAACATGTAAGAGAAGTGCTTCATTCACTGAGCCCTCAACATTGTGAAGGATCCCTGCCATCCTTCTCACCGTCTCTTTGACCTCCTACCTTTAGGCAGAAAGTACTGCAGTAGAAGAACAAGGACTGTTGGGCTGGGTAACAACCTTTTTCCTCTGGCTGTGAGACTTCTGAACCCCCAGCTACTTCCCAGTTCGCATTATTTATGGGAGCGCTGGTAGCATTATGTTTAATTATATTTCAGAAATGTGCTTTATGCCAATTTGTACATCTACAGAATACTTTCTGTTACAATCTGCTAACATTATTGTGTTAATGTTATTTTGTGTGCTGTATCTGATATGTGTACTGTGTCTAGCACCTTGGTCCCAGAAGAATGTTGTCATACTTGGTTGACTACATATGTATGGTTGAATGACAATAAGCTTGAACTTTAACTAGAAATACAGTAAAACTTGAAAAAAAAATGGCACTCTGGGGAATTTGGTGGTGCGAATTTGTCAAGCTATTGGATGCTGCTCTGTAGAATCAGTATCAGGTTTATTATCACTGTCATATGATGTGAAATTTGTTGTTTTGCAGCAGCAGTACAGCGTAATACATAAAATTTACTGTAAGTTATAAAGATAACTGAATAGTGAAAAGCAAAAGGACTAATGAGGTAGTGTCAATGATTTGTTCGGAAATCTGATGGTGGAGGGATAGAAACTGTTCCTAAAATGTTGAGTGTGTATCTGTAGGCTCCAAGACCACCTCCATGACGGTACCAATAAGAAGAATGCATGTTCTGGCTGGTAAGGGTTCTTAATGATGGATACTGCCTTCCTGAGGCACCACCTCTTGAAGGTGTCCTCATTGGAGGCGAGTGGTGTACCTGTGATGAGCTGGCCAAGTCTGTAACCCCTTGCAGACTCTTGCATTCTGTGTATGCAATCAGCCAAAATTATCTCCACCAGACACTTATCAAAATTTGTAATTCCCATTAGAATCACAACACAACCCTTTATCCCATGACTCATTCTCCTCTCCGATCAAATTCTTCCTCCTTCAGACTTTTACTACTTTCACCTCTCAGCATCTCACTTCATCTCCCCTTCTTCACCCATCTTTAGCTTCCTCTGGTCTCACCTGCTAGCCTGCACTCCTTCCTCTTCACCTTCCCCACCTCATTTTGTCTTCTTCCCCCTTCCTTTCTCATCTTGATGAAAGGCCTCTTCCTGAAATGCCAACTGCTTATTCCTCTCCAAAGATGCTGTCTGACCTGAGTCAGACACTGTGTGTGTAGCCCTGTTGCATATCATATCCTGTGGACTTAGTGAGTTTAAAGGAAGCAGGAAATACACAAATGCTCCAGAATCTGCTTCCAGCTGTGTACTCAACCCTATCTGCTCTGGATGCCATTCCCAGATCTGTCCCCACATCCAGCTTACAATAGAACCCCAGTTCTGGTCACACCCCCTCTGAGAAACTCTGGAGTCCTGGCCTGCTATTGGAACTAGTCAAATGGACAGTTACCGGACCAGCAGGATTCTCAAAAAATTAAAATAATTGGATGCTGAGATCGATATGGTAGATTTATAAGGATGTTGCCAGGACTCGAGGACCTGAGTTGCAGGAAAATGTTGAGTAGGTTAGGACTTTCCCTGGAGTGCAGGAGAATGAGGGAAGATTTGAGGTATACAAAATTATTATGGGTATAGATAGAGTATATGCAAACAGGCTTTTTCCACTGACATTGTCTGAGACTAGAACTAAAGTTCATAGGTACATGGTGAAAGGTGAAATGTTTAAGAGCAATCTCAGTGGGAGGTTCATCAATCAGAGGGTGATGAGAGTGTGGAACTAGGTGATAATGGAAGTGATGGATATGGGTTTGATTTCAATATTAAAGAGAAGTTTGGATAGGTACATGGGAGAGACATGGAAGGTTATGGTTCAAGTGCAGGTCCATGGGACTAAGCAGAATAACAGTTTGACATGGACTAGATGGGCCAAATGTTCTGTTTCTGTGCTGTAGTGCTCTATAACTATAAAATAAATGCAATCACCAACTGGAAAAGGTTCTATATGTGGTTAGTGTTTTAAATTTTGACCATGTTCACTTCCAGTGACGTTTACGTGTGAATGGAGGTGCAGCTAATGGTAATTGTACTCTCCACAGGCAGCGTTCCAAACACATTGATGGACTGTGAAATTTAATGCACAGTGCAATGTCCAACCTGTTAAGGTTGGGTGATAAATTGCTCTAATCTGAAAATTATTGTGCTGAAGTTTAATTTGAAGGCACAAATAAACATGGCAATGAAAGTACTTAAAATAATGAAGAACCAGACATATTGAACATTGACACAACGATTTACTAGTTTTATAGTTGAGCGGATTGGGTTCTGTACCATAACTAGTTTGTAAACTTCTATTCAGAAAATCAAAGGTCAAAACAATCCTGTAAATCTGTGAACAATTTGATAGTAAGGACGTAGAGTCTGGGAAGTGGAAACTTCTCTGGACTCTCAATTGTCTGAAAGTGGAGATTATTCACAATTGACTGACTGAAGTCACTCAAGTAATGGATGTCAGGAAAGAGGCCTCATTCTCCACCCAAAGAGCAAATTCGCTCCCTGGCTGAGATGGAAAACATCTTCATGGGGAGGTTTAACCTCCAATTTATCATAAGAAACTGACCATCAAAAGCAGAGTTCAAGAAGAGGTTGAATTGAGGGGGGGGGGGGGAATATTGCCAATTCTGAATAGTTTTTTATTTATTTTGACCCAGACGAATAATTATTTCCATCAGTATAATTTATTCATCTCAGCTAACCTGTTCTCTCCAAGAGACAAAAAGTTCATCAGAATTGGCTGTTCTCAGCTGTTATCACACTTTGACCCCAGTATCCCTTGATACACAACAATTTAGGAGTGGTCACACACTGAGAACACAGAAGATTAGTGAACATGCTGAAGTTTTTCTATAAAACAATAAGATAGAAGAGCAGAATTGGGCCATTTGGCCTATTGAGTCTGCTCTAACAGTCAATCCCCTTCCTCAGCCTTCTCCCTGTAACATCTGATGCTATGGCCAATCAGAACCAATCAAGCTCTGCCTTAAAGTCATCCTTAAAGACACCTGGCCACCATAGCTGCCTGTGGTAACAAATTCCACAAATTCACCATCCTCTGGGAAAAGAAATTTCTCCATATTTCTGTTTTAACTAGATACCCGTCTATCACGAGGCTGTGCACTTTTGTCTGAGACTCCCCCACCATGGAAACATTCCACATTTACTCCTTCTAGGCCTTTCAAAATTTGAAAAGATTCAATGAGATCCCCTTTATTCTTCTAAATGCCAGCGAATACAGGCCCAGAACCATCAAATGTTTCTCATATGACAACCCTTTTATTCACAAACTCATCCTTGTGAATCTCTTCTGAACATCTCTAATGCCAGCATTTCTTTTCTTCGATAAGGAATCAAAAACTGTTCACAAAACTCAAGGTGAGGCCTCACCAGTGTCTTATAAAGCCTCAGCATAATATAGTTGCTCTTGTTGTCTAGACCTTTTGAAATGAATGCGAACATTGTACTTGCCTTCCTTACCAGTGACTCAACCTACAAGTTAACCTTTAGGGTGTTCTGCACATGGGCTACCAAGTCCCTTTGCATCTCAGATTTTTGGATTTTCTCCCCATTTAGAAAGTAGACCACATCTATTTCTTCTACCAAAGTGCATGACCATGCATTTTGCAACATTATATTTCATTTGCCACTTCCTTGTCCATTCTCCTAATCTGTCTAAGTCCTTCTGCAGTCTACTTATTTCCTCAACACTACCTGCCCCTCTACCAACCTTTGTATCATCTGCAAACCTGGCAAAAAAGTCACCTCTTCCTTCATCTAAATCATTAACATATAGCATAAAAAGAAGTGGGCCCAGCACCGACCCCTGCAGAACACCACTAGTCACTGGCAACAAACCAGAAAAGGATCCTTTTATTTCCACTCACTGCCTCCTGCAATTCAGCCAATGCTCCAAATTTGCCAGTAACTTTCTTGTAATACCATGGGATCTTCACTTGGTAAGCAGCCTCCTGTGTAGCATCTTGTCAAGGCCTTGAGGAAACCTTGCTGACTTTGTCCTACAATGTCTTGTGTCACCAAGTACTCCATAACCCCATCCTTAAAAATTGACTCCAACATCTTCCCAACCACTGATGTCAGGCTAACTGGTCTATATTTTTCTTTCTGCTGCCTTCTGCTTTTGTTTTAAAGAGTGGAGTGACATTTGCGATTTTCCAGTCCTCTGGAATCATGTTAGAGTCCAATGATTCTTGAAAGATCATTATTAATGCCTCCACAGTCTTTGAGAACCCTAGGCTGTAGTTCATCTGGTCTAGTCTGACTCATGTACCTTTAGGTCTTTCAGCTTTCTGAGCACTTTTTCCCTTGTAGGTAACTGCACTCACTTCTCTTCCCTCACACCCTTCAATACCTGGGACAATGCTAGTATCCTCCACAGTGAAGACTGATGCATGATACTCATTTAGTTCATCCACCGTCTCCTTGTCCCCCTTATTATTTCTCCAGCCTCATTTTCTAAGGGTTCATTTCCACTCTCATCTCTTTGATATTTTTTATATACTTGAAAAAGCTTTTTCTATCCACCTTGAAATTTTTTTCTAGCTTGTTTTCATATTTCATCTTTTCCCTCCTAATGATTCTTTTAGTTTTCTGTAGGTTTTTAAAAGCTTCCTATTCCTATATCTTCCTACTAATTTTTGCTTTGTTGTACGCCCTCACTTTTGTTCGTACATTAGCTTTGACTTCCCTTTTCAGCCATACTATTTTCCATTTGAATATTTCTTTGTTTTTGGAATACATCTATCCCACACTTTCCTCATTTTTCTCAGTAACTCAAATCGTTGCTGCTCTGCTGTTTTCCCTGCCAGCATCTCCTTCCAATTTACTTTGGCCAACTCATCTCTCATTCCACTGTAATTTCCTTTACTCCATTAAAATACTGCCAATTCAGACGTTACTTTCTCCCTATCAAATTTCCAGTTGAACTCAATAATATTGTGATCACTCTGTCCTGAGGGTTCCTTTGCCTTAAGCTCCCTAATTGCCTCCTGTTCATTACATAACACCCAATCTAATATAACTGATCCCCTACTAGGCTCAATGACAAACTGCTCTAAAAAGCTATCTTGTAGACATTCAACAAATTCACTCTCTTGACATCCATTACCGATCTAACTGCATGTTAAAATATTCCATGACTATCATAACATTGCCCTTTCTACACGCCTTTTCTATTTCACATTGTAGTCTGTAGTCCACATCCCAGCAACAGTTCGGAGGCCTGTAAATAACTGCCATCAGAGGCCTTTTACTCTTGCAGTTTCTTAACTCAACTCACAAGGATTCAACATCTTTTGATCCCATGTCACATCTTTCTAATACAGTCGGCCCTCCTTATCCACGGGTTCCACATGTTCGGATACAACCAACCACGGATCGGGAAAACCCGAAAGTTCTCTCTCCAGCACTTGTTGTTTGAGCATGTACAGACTATTTTTTTCTTGTCATTATTCCCTAAACAATACAGTATAACATAGCATTTACATTGTATTAAGTATTATAAGTAATCTAGAGATGATTTAAAAGTACAGGCAGTCCCTGGGTTATGAACGAGTTCCATTCCTGAGTCCGTCTTTAAGTCAGATTTGAAGTCAAAACAGGTACATCCAGTATTATTTAGCGTCAGTTAGTCAAACGGTTGTCCTAGTATATAGTATATATTTTACCTTCCTATGCATATAAAACACTTAAGAAAGATATGTATTTCAATAATTAAACCACTGCGTTGCTTAGTAATAATTGTAGCTTTCATCGGGGCAGGGCCTTTCACATGCTCCATTAAAATTGTTCCAATCGTTGACCGACTGCAGCTTAACACTTTTCCAATGAACGATGGCGTTTCATCTCTTTCCGATCGCTTTAATACTTCCACTTTATTTTCAACTGTGATCGTGATTACTTTTGTGAACAGAAACACCGCGGATTCAGAGCAGCGCTGGGTAGTAAAGTCCACCGCACTGAGACAAGTTAAATAAGGTCCGGGGTTCTGCTGGGTCCTAAAGACCATCGCACTGAACAGGTTAAATAAGGTACTTGAGCATCCATCTTTTTTGGTATCCGTGGGGGGTCCCGGATCCAATCCTCTGTGCATAAGGAGGGCCGACTATAATTTGATGGTGTTTTTTGCCAGCAGAGCCATGCCATGCCCTCTGCCAACCTTCCTATCCCTCTGATACAACGTGTAACCTTGGACATTCAGCTCCTAACTACAACCATCCTTCACTCGCATTTCAGTGATGGCCATAGCATCATACCTGACAATCTGTACAAGTACAAAAAGATCATCCACCTTATTACTTATACTCCTTGCACTGAGATATAACACTTTGAGTACTGTATTTAACTACCCTTTTTAATTCTGCATCCCTAATCCATTGATAATCACCCTGCTGGCTGCAATTTTGTCCTATCAGCTGCCTGTCCTATCCTGAGTCCCTTCACTCTGGTTCCCATCCCCTTACCAAATTAGTTTAAACCCTCCCCACTAGCTCTAACAAATTTGCCCATAAGGATATTGGTTCCCCTTGGATTCGGGTGCAACCCATCCCTTTTGTACAGATCATATCTCCCCCAGAAGAGATCCTAATGATCCAAGAACCTGAAGCCCTGACCCCTGCACAGTCTTCTCAGAAATGTATTTATCTGTTTCTACGCTCATTTCCATTTAGAACCATAGAACATTACAGCACAGAAACAGGCCCTTCAGCCCTTGGCTGTGCCGAACCATTTTTCTGCCTAGTCCTATTGACCTGCACCTGCACCAATAGAACCAATTTATGACGACAACATCTCCCATCTGTTCCTCTGACTATTGAGTCCCCTATCACAACCACTCCACTCTTCTCCCTCTTTCACTTCTGCACCATGGATCCATGCTTACTGACATTAACCTGGTCTCCGTGGCATTCACCTGGGAGGTCATCCCACAGCTGTATTCAAAATGGTATACTTATTATTGATGGGATTGACCACAGGTCTACACTGTGCTAATTGGTTATTCACCTTCCCATTCATTCTACTGACAGACACCCAGCTACTTGCAACTTGGGGGTGACTACTTCGCTGTAACTCTGACCGACGATCTCCTTACTCTCCTATACAAGCCGAAGGTCTTGAACATGGTCTTCAAGATACTGCAGCTGGATGCACTTCAAGCAGATGCAGTTCTTTGGGAGGTTCTGGGTCTCCCAGGAATCCAACTTTCAGCATGGCCATTTAAACTACAAAAAATACCCCTGACACAGTAAGAAAAAAGGGATATTTAACAGAAACTTACCTGGACAACTTACCCAAAGCCAATGCCTCTTCCCAGCTGAAGCCTCCTTTGAGCTAAAGCCTGACAATTTCACCCTCACCACTGGCCTACTACCAAAAATAGCTGCTCCAACAGTGGCTGCTGCTTTTGTCCCAACTGTATTTTTACTTACTCCTTTCTGTACTACTCCTGTTATTGAAAGGACTGCTGGAATGACACTGAATTCCCGTGAAGCTTTCCTTTTAAATGAACCCCTATGTAAAGTCACTCTCCTGTCCATGCATTTAAGTCTAGATCAGAGTCAAAAGAATTTGAAACTATGCAACACAAAAAATCAACGTCAAGTTTATTATCATCTGCACAAGTACACATATGCACAGGTGGAATGAAAAAAAGATCTTGTGGCAGTATCACAGGCACATCATGTAAGCAAGATTGACTCCAAAAACTAACACATAGCACATCACAGGAGCCGGCCCTCCTCTCTTTGGACTCATCTATATTTATGCTGCATCAGTAAAACAGCTAGCTTTAAACCCGTCCACCCACCTTAAACATTCCCTCTTCTCTCCTTCCCATGAGGCAGACGATACAAAAGTCTGAAAGCACATGCCACCAGGCTCAAGGGCAGCTTCTACCCCACTGTTATCGGACTCCTGAATCGACCTCTTACGGACAAAACGGACTGTTGGCCTTACAGTCTAACTCATTACAATCTTGCACTTTACCCTTTTGCTAGCTGTTGTACTTTATTCTGCATATGTTATTGTTGTACTTGATTTCAGCTCAATGCACTGTGTAACTTGATCAGTATGTAACCCAAGCTCTTTAGTGTATCTTGGCACATGCGACAATAATAAAACCATAAGATATAGGAGCAGAATTAGGCCCTTTGACCCATCGAGGCTGCTCTGCCATTTCATTATGCTGATCCAATTTTCCTCTCACCCCCAATTTTCTGCCTTCTGCCTGTATCCCTTCATGCCCTGACCAGTCAAAAATCTATCAACCTCTGCCTTAAAAGTACATAAATACTTGGCCTTCACTGCTGCCCATGGCAAAGAATTCCACCGATTCACTAATCTCTGGCTAAAGAAATTCCTCTTCTCCTTTCTAATGGACTTCCCTCCATTCTGAGGATGTGTCCTCTGGTCTTAGACTCTCCCACCACAGGAAATATCCTCTTCACAGCCACCTGATCTGGCCTTTTCACCATTCAATACGTTTCAAAGAGGTCACCCTCATATTCCAGTAAACACAGGCCCAGACCCATCAAACACTCTTCATATGACAAGCCATTCAATCCTAGAATCATTTTGTGAACTTTCTTTGAATCTTCTCCAGTTTCAGCACATCCTTTCTGAAATCAGGGGCTCAAAACTACTCACAATACTCCAAGTGAGGTCTCAGTGCTTTATAAAGTCTCAAAGTTACATCCTTGCTTTTATATCCTAGTCCTCTTGAAATGAATGCTGACATTGATTTGCTTCCCTTACCACAGACTCAACCTGCAAATTAACCTTTAGATAATCCTGCAGAAGAACTCCCAAGTCCTTTTGTGCCTCATATTTTTGAATTTTCACTCCATTTAGAAAATAGTCAATCCTTTCATTTATTCCACCAAAGTGCATGACACTGTATTCCGTCTGTCATTACTTTGCCCATTCTCCTAATCTGTATAAACCAATAATTATAGCAACTAATACACAATTTTTACAAGAAAAAGCAATCAACAACAAAATAAATTTAAGTGCAGAGTGGAAGTAAAAAATAGGTAGAATAATAGTTATTTATTATTCATTATCATTTTACTCTCACACATGAGATATACATGATCACAATGCTGCAATCTTTTTGTATGCAGTAAATAAATAAAGTTCATTTCTTAGAAATTGTTCCTCAAGTTTCTTAATGTCACTGTTGATTACCAGTGATTTCATTTTTTACTGTATGAGGCTGACCTATTGATTGAGAACAAATCCTTAAAGAATAGATACTGAATATTTCATCGCAAGCAGAACATGATTTTCCTCACCATGAATCATCATAAACAGAGTGGAATTTAAAAAAAAGGTCTTTAAATCCATCATGACTACTAATTCAATTACCAGTTCACTTGGTTGATATGATTAATGTTCACCACACCCTCTTCTTTATTTAGAAGGAGTAAATCGATCCATCTGAAGTAAATGCCCTGATGCTTGCACTTAGTAACTAGCTATTGGGATGCAATCTGATTTTGTAATGTGTTCACAGTAAAAGCCACTGGATGTATCATTATCTCTAATCATCTCTTTGAATGTGTTAATTGGAACAGCATTAGATACTAACGTTCCAAGGATAATGCTGGCAGAAGATTGTTAATTGTGATCTTGTGGCATATAATCATGGACTCCTGGTTTCCATCAGAAGTTCAGCTTGTGTGCCTGCTGCTTTCGCATTCATTATAACATAGAACAGTACAGCACAGGAACCGGCCACTCATAGAACATAGAAATCTGCAGCATATTAAAGGCCCTTTAGCTTGCAATGTTGTGCCGACCATGTAACCTACACTAGAAACTGCCTAGAATTTTCCTAGCGCATAGCCCTCTATTTTTCTAAGCTCCATGTATCTATCCGAGAGTCTCTTAAAAGACTCTATTGTATCTACCACTACCACTGTTGCTGGCAGCACATTCCACGCACCCACCACTCTCTGCGTGAAAATCTTTCCCCTGACATCCCCTTGGTACCTATTTCCAAGCACCTTAAAACTATGCCCCCTTGTACTAGCCATTTCAGTCCTTGGAAAAAGCCTCTGGCTATCCACACAATCTATGCCTCTCATCACCTTATACACCTCTATCAGGTCACCTCTCATCCTCCATCACTCCAAGGAAAAAAGGCCAAATTCACTCAATCTATTTTCATAAGGCACACCCTCTAATCCAGGCAACATCCTTGTCAATCTCCTCTGCATTCTTTCTATAGTACTCACATTCTTCCTGTAATGAGGTGACTAGAACTGAACACAGTACTCCAAGTGTGGTCTAACTAAGATCTTTTATAACTGTAACATGACCTCATTGCTCTTGAACTCAATTACCTGGCTGATGAAGGCCAACAGACCATACAACTTCTTAATAACACAGTCAACCTGCACATCAGCTTTGAGCGTCCTATCGACAGGGACCCCCAGATCTCTCTGATCCTCCACACTGCTAAGAGTCTTGCCATTAATATGACATTGTCTTCAAATTTGACCTATGAGAATGAACCATTTCACACTTACTTGGGTTGAACTCCACTTGACCTCTTCTCAGTGATAAGATGTCCTGCTGCAAACTTCTGCAACCTCTGACAACCCTCCAGACTATCCACAACACCCCCAACTTTTGTGTCATCAACAAACTTACTAATCCACCCTTTTACTTCCTTATCCAGGTCATTTATAAAAATCACAAAGAGGAGGGTTCCCAGAACAGATCCCTGCAGAATATCACTGGTCACCAACCTCCATGCAGAGTACGAACCATCTACAATTATACTTTGTTTCTGTGGGCAAGCCAATTCTGAATTCACAAAGCAAGCTCTCTTTGGATCCTATGCCTCCTTACTTTTTGAATGAGCCTTGCATGGGGTACCTTATCAAGTGCCTTGCTGAAATCCATACACACTACATCCACTACTCCATCAATGTGTTTAGCCACATCTTCAAAGAATTCAGTCAAGCTCATAAGGCACAAGCTGTCCTGACAAAGCCATGCTGACTATTCCTGATCATATTACGCCTCTCCAAATGTTCATAAATCCTGCCTCTCAGGATCTTCTCCATCAACTTACCAACCACTGAAGTAAGACTCAGTGGTCTAAGGGAAGAACATTTGCAACCCTCCAATCCTCTGGTACTTCTCCCATCCCTATTGATGACGCAAGGATCATCAGTAGCATTTCAGCAATTTCCTCCCTCGCTTCCCACAGTAGCCTGGGTTATATCTTATCCAGACCCAGCGATTTATCCTACTTGCATTCATTATAACATAGAACAGTACAGCACAGGACCCGTGCCTGGTCTTTACCATTCCCTCCAACTTTCAACTCTCTGAGGCAGAGCGCTCTGTTCTCAGTAAGGGCCTCAGCTTTGTCCCCCTTCACCCATACCTCAGCGCGTTCCGCGTACGCCATGACGCTGAACTCTTCTTCCGCCGTCTCCGACTCCGAGCTTACTTCTTTGACAAGGACTCTCCTACCCCCACCGATGATCCCTTTTCCCGTCTTCAACCTTCCTCCTTTTCAGGGATACCCCGCTCTGGTCTTCTGCCTACTCTGGATCTCTTTATTGCTAATTGCCGACGGGACATCAACCGTCTTGACTTCACCACACCCTGTTCCAATTCCAACCTCACTCCTTCCGAACGCTCTGCTCTCCGCTCTCTCCGCACCAATCCCAACCTCACTATAAAACCTGTTGATAAGGGGGGAGCTGTTGTTATCTGGCGTACTGACCTCTACCTGGCCGAGGCACAGCGACAACTCTCTGATACCTCCTCTTATTTACCCCTTGATCATGACCCCACTAAGGAGCACCAGGCCATTGCCTCCTATACTATCACCAACCTTATCAGCTCTGGGGATCTCCCATCCACTGCCACCAACCTCATAGTTCCCACACCCCGCACTTCCCGTTTCTACATCCTACCCAAGATCCACAAACCTGCCTGTCCAGGTAGACCCATTGTCTCAGCTTGCTCCTGCCCCACCGAACTCATTTCTGCATACCTTGACACTGTCTTATCCCCCCTTGTTCAATCTCTTCCCACCTATGTTTGTGACACTTCTCATGCTTTGAAGTTTTTCAATGATTTTAAGTTCCCTGGCCCCCACCGTCTTATTTTCACCATGGACGTCCAGTCCCTATATACCTCCATCCCCCACCGAGATGGTCTTGAAGCTCTTCGTTTTTTTTTTGGATTCCAGACCTAACCAATTCCCCTCTACCACCACTCTCCTCTGTCTAGCGGAATTAGTTCTTACTCTCAATAATTTCTCCTTTGGCTCCTCCCACTTCCTCCAAACCAAGGGTGTAACCATGGGCACCAGTATGGGTCCCAGTTATGCCTGCCTTTTTGTTGGCTTTGTGGAACAGTCCATGTTCCAAGTCTATACAGGTATCCATCCCCCTCTTTTCCTTTGCTACATCGACGACTGCATTGGCGCTGCCTCCTGCACGCATGCTGAGCTCGTTGACTTCATTAACTTTGCCTCCAACTTTCACCCTGCCCTCAAATTTACCTGGTCCATTTCCGACACCTCCCTCCCCTTTCTAGATCTTTCTGTCTCCATCTCTGGAGACGGCCTATCTACTGATATCTACTATAAGCCTACAGACTCTCACAGCTACCTGGACTATTCCTCTTCCCACCCTGTCTCTTGCAAAAATGCCATCCCCTTCTCACAATTCCTCTGTCTCCACCGCATCTGCTCTCAGGATGAGGTTTTTCATTCCAGGATGAAGGAGATGTCTTCCTTTTTTAAACAAAGGGGCTTCCCTTCGTCCACCATCAACTCTGCTCTCAAACGCATCTCTCCCATTTCCTGTACATCTGCCCTCACCCCATCCACCAGCCACCTCACTCAGGATAGGGTTCCCCATGTCCTTACCTACCACCCTACCAGCCTCCAGGTCCAACATATAATTCTCCGTAACTTCCGCCACCTCCAACAAGATCCCACTACCAAGCACATTTTTCCCTCCCCCCCCCCCCCTTCTGCTTTCCGCAGGGATCGCTCCCTACGCGACTCCCTTGTCCACTCGTCACCCCCATCCCTTCCCACCGATCTCCCTCCTGGCACTTATCCTTGTAAATGGAACAAGTGCTACACCTGCCCTTACACTTCCTCCCTCACCACCATTCAGGGCCCCAGACAGTCCTTCCAGGTGAGGCGACACTTCACCTGTGAGTCGGCTGGTGTGGAATACTGCGTCTGGTGCTCCTGGTGTGGCCTTTTATATATTGGTGAGACCTGACGCAGACTAGGAGACCATTTCGCTGAACACCTATGCTCGGTCCGCCAGAGAAAGCAGGATCTCCCAGTGGTCACACATTTTTATTCCACATCCCATTCCCATTCTGATATGTCTATCCATGGTCTCCTCTATTGTCAAAATGAATCCAAACTCAGGTTGGAGGAACATCACCTTATATACCGGCTGGGTAGCCTTCAACCTGATGGCATGAACATTGACTTCTCTAACTTCCGTTAATGCCCCTCCTTCTTACTCCATCCCTGACATATTTAGTCTTTTGCCTGTTCTCCATCTTCCTCTGGTGTTCCCCCCACCTCCTTTCTTTCTCCTGAGGCCTCCTGTCCCATGATCCTTTCCCTTCTCCAGCTCTGTATCACTTTTGCCAATCACCTTTCCAGCTCTTAGCTTCATCCCACCCCCTCCAGTCTTCTCCTATCATTTCGCATTTCCCCCTTCCCCCACTACTTTCAAATCTTTTACTATCTTTCCTTTCAGTTAGCCCTGACAAAGGGTCTTGGCCCAAAATGTCAACAGTGCTTCTCCCTATCGATGCTGCCTGACCTGCTGTGTTCCATCAGCATTTTGTGTGTGTTGTTGATTTATCCTACTTAATGCTTTTCAAAAGCTCCAGCACATCCTCTTTCTTGATGTCTGTATGTGCAAGTGTTTCAGTCTGCTGTTAGTCATCCCCACGATTGCCAAGGTCCTTTTCACTGGTGACTGCTGAAGCAAAGTATTCATTAAGTACCTCCGCTATCTCCTCTGGTTCCCTGTACATGTTTACACTATCACAGCTGATTGTTCCTTTCTGTCATGGCTCATCCTCTTGCTCTTCACATATTTGTAGAATGCTTTGGGGTATTCCTTAATCCTGTTCACCAAGGCCTTCTCATGGCCCCTTCTTGCTCTCCTACTTTCACTCTTAAGTTCCTTCCTGGCAACCTTGTAATTTTGTAGAGCTCTAACAGTACCTACTTTCTTGAACCTTTCATAAGCTTTCTTTCTTCTTAATGAGATATTCTGAATCCTTTGTACATTATGGTTCTTTTACCCCACCATCCTTTCCCTGTTTCAATGGAATATACCCATGCAGAACACCATGCCACATTTCTTCTGTGCATTTCCCTGAGAATACTGTATTGGCTCCTGATTTATGCTCCCAAGTCTTTGCCAAATAGCATCATATTTCCCCTTACCCAATTAAATATTTTCCCAAATTGTCTGCTCCTATCCCCCTCCAGTGCTATGGTAAAGGAGATAGAATTGTGATCACTACCACCAAAATGCTCTTCCACTGAGAGATCTGACACCTGACCAAGTTAATTTCCCGATACCAGTTGAAGTATAACCTCTCCTCTAGTTCGCATTTTGTGTCAGGGCACCTTCCTGAACACACTTAACAAACTCCACCCCATCCAAACCCCTTGCTCTAAGGAGAATGCCAGTCAATATTAGGAAAGTCACCCATCACAACAACTCTGTTATTATTGCCTCCCTACCTGCTCCTTAATGCCTCTGTTACTATTGGGGGGGTCTATAAAAACACCCAGTGGAGTTATTTCTCCTGTCCTGTTTCTGACTTCCACCTATAATGACTCAGTAGACAATCACTTCATGACTTCCTCCTGTTCTCCAGCTGTGATACTATTCCTGATTAACAATTCCGCACAACCACCTCTTTCCCCTTCCTCCCTGTCCTTTTTGAAACATCTAAAACCCAGTATACTCATCAGTCATTCCTACCCTGAGATATCCAAGCTTCTGTAATGCCAACAATGTCATAGTTCCACAAATTGATCCACACTGAAAGTCCATCCGCTTTGTTTATGATAACCTTTGCATTACAATAGACACATTTCAAACCACCTGCCTGAGTGCATCTTTGCTCTATCATCTGCCTATCCTTCCTCACAAACTCCCTACTAGCTCCCTCTACTTGTGTTCCAATTTCCCTAAAAAGTAAATGTATTATCAAAGTGCATATTGTATGTGCAACCACATATAACCCAAAAAATTTTCTTCTGGGCCTGAGAAATATAATAGGATCACTGAAAGACTGCAGCAAACAGGATGGAAAAACAACCAATGTACGAAGCATAACAAACTGTGCAAGTACGAAAGAGAGAGAGGAAAAGTAATAAATAAGCAATAAATATAAAGAACATGAGATGAAGAGTTCTTGAGAGTGAGTTGATAGGTTGTGGGAACAGTTCAGTGATGGGGCGAGTGAAGTTATCCCCTCTGGTTCAAAAGCCTGATTACTGAGGGGAAATAACTGTTCCTGAACTTGGCAGTGTAGGTTCTGAGGCTCCTGTACATCCTGATGGCAGAAGCCAGAAGAGAGCATGGCCTGGGTGGTGAGTGCCCTTGATGATGAATGCTGCCTTCCTGTAGCAGCGATCTTTGTAGAAGTACTCGTGGATCAGTGTAGGGGAACAATAAAGTACAAGATCAGAATGGGGTAGAATGTTTGTTTAAGAATCTATCTCATTCTTCAGGAGTCTGGTGGTACATGCTTTTGCCCTTTTGTATCTTCTGCCCATCAGACTGACGCATTTGGCCACATTTAGCTGACATCCCTCTAAATCTTTTCTATCTATGAACTTGTTTGAATAAACATTGTTATTGTACCTGTCTCAACCTCTTCCTCGGATAGTGGCAACACATTCTGTTTCATCAGTGTAAATAAAACATCAGTTGCTCCTCCTGTTTCTGTTAAATATCTCCCCTCTCAACTTTTGATTTCTCAAAGCCAGAATAAGGAGGAGGAGGAAGGAGGACAAGCTTGAAGGTGATAGGTGAAGCCAGGTGTGTGGGTGAAGGGGGAGGGGGGGTTGAATTAAGAAGCTGGGAAGTGATAGATGGAAAAGGTAAAAGGTTGATGAAGAAGGAATCTGATATGAGAGGACAGTGTGCTATGAAAGAAAGGGAAGGTGGAGAACCAAAAGTCCTGTCCTGATGAAGGTCTCAGCCCAAAATTTCGACTCTTTATTCCCCTCTATAGGTGATGCCTGATCTGCTAAGTTCCTCTAGCATTTTGTCATTTTGTGTGTATTGTTCTAGATTTTCAGCATCTGTAGAATTTCTTGTCTTTAACCATTCCCTCATGTTCATGTCCATGTGAAGCTCCATGTGACATTTTTTATCACATTTGTTAAGTGTTCTGACTTTCTGTGATTGGATCTTATGTACTTATCGCCTAAGTTGGAGTTACATTTTAAACACAAGAAAGTCTGCAGTTGCTGGAATCCAGTGCTGGAGGAATTCTCCCAGTCAGGCATCATCTATGGAGTGGAATAAAGAGTTAATGTTACATTCCTGAAGAAGGGTCTCAGCCAGAAACATCAACTGTTTATTCATTTCCATAGATGCTGCCTGGCCTGCTGAGTTCCTCCAGCATTTTGTGTGTGTTGCTTCGGAGTTACAGTTTTTGGTTATAGCTTAGTCCAAAGAGCAGTTTATACATTAATTAATTGCTTATTGTTGATTGCAGAGCTATGATAAACTACCACCACGCCAGGTAACAATAATGTGATGAATTTTCCTCAGGAATGTACTCCGAGGCCACTTTGTTAGGTACACCAACAGTCATTCCATGGTCAAAGTCACTCAGATCACCTTTCCTCTGCTGCTTGATCTGAACAGTAATTGAACCTCTTGACCATGTCTGCATGCTTTTATGCCACATGATCATGTGGCAGCAACACAATGCATAAAAGCATGCAGACATGGTCAAGAGGTTCAATTACTGTTCAGACCAAGCAGCAGAGGAAAGGTGATCTGAGTGACTTTGACCATGGAATGATTGTTGGTGCCAGATGGGGTGGTTTGAGTATCTCAGAAACTGCTGATCTCCTGGGATTTTCACACAAAAACAGTTACAAAACGTTTCCAAAAAATGGTGCAATAAAGGAAAAAGAAGTCACCCAGTGAGCAGCAGTTCTGTGGGCAAAAATACCTTGTTAACGAGAGGGGTCAGAGAAGAATGGTCAGACAGCTTCAAGCTGACAGCAACTCAAACAACCAAACGTTACAACAGTAGTGTGTACTACATCATCTCTGAATGTACAGCATGTTGTACCTTGAAGTGGTTGGCTGCAACAGCAGATGATCACACACATACACTCAGTGGCCATTTTGTTAGATACAAGAGGTAACAAATAGTGTAAGCACTGAATTTATGTTTTAACTTGTCACATGAAGGGAAACAACTAGAAAATTAGGAAATGAGAATGTTCTATCTGTGTGTGATAGGACACACAAAGATGTTATGTTTATTATGTTAGTCCTTTATTCAATTAAATTTCCATGATTCCATGATTAAGCAGCTCTGTCACTGTCAGCCGCTGTTTAATTCCTTCCTTCAGGTGAACAGCTGCACAAGAGGGCTATGCATTTTCTCAGCGCCATGCATCAAAGCTGTCTTGTAATTTGTCCAAATAAGCTGGATAACATAATTAGGCGGGCACATTTTCCTCTCCCCTTCAATGAAGTGAATCAGTGTTCTGATTGAAACAAAAATACTCCTATTCATCTGGATGACAGCTGATGAACTTGCAGGAATACATAACTCTTTGTCAACACTAACAAGTGGGCTCAGAGATTTCTGTAGAAACACTGAGTTTATTCAGTGGTATGAAAGGTGAAATTGCTCCATGTTAGAAAAAGTTACAGGCCATTTCAACTCCCACTTGACCTGTCCATCCTCAGTCTTGCCATGGTGATTCCCAATACAAGCTAAAGGAATACCATCTCATTTTTTTACAGGCCCCCTGTTGATTGAAGTTGACCACCATGAGCCCCATCAACTCGAAGTGACTGGCTTTAGGCCACTAGTAACCTGCCTTTGCCCCTTCTGTCTGTGGAAATGTTTCTGCTGGGCTTACTAGCTAAGGCACATTTGAAGATCAGGAGCTGGACTTGGTTGTTAAAGGCTATTTGGAGTGCATAACCTTTTGAGCATTTAAAAGATAGTTCTAACATATTCCCCCTACTCCTCCCGGCTACGACAACCATAAGGAAACTACCTAATATTAACAATAACTTATTTATGGAGCATTTTTCATACAGATGATGTAGTTCAAAGTGCTTTACAATGGGATAAAGCGCAAACATGAAAATAGAATTAATAGAATTAGTAGAATTAGCCCTTGTGGCTGAAGGGATCAGGGGGTATGGAGAGAAAGCAGGTACAGGGTTCTGAGTTGGATGATCAGGCATGATCATACTGAATGGCGGTGCAGGCTCGAAGGGCCTACTCGATATGCCTACTCCTGCACCTATTTTCTATATTTTCTATTTTCTAAAAATAAAAATAAACATAAAAATAAAAAACAAAAAAGATGTTTGTTAAAACAAGGTTAAATAAATAGGCTTTATTCTGGTGTCTGAAAGTGTCAACTGAGTCTGCATCCCTTATAGTTTTAGGTGTTGAATTCCAAAGTTTAGGAGTGTGGTTCAAAAAAGCTGATCTGTCAATTGCATTTTGAGAGTGGCTGTTTAAATCTAAGAGATGTGGAAAAAGCCCTGAGAGCTCATGCAGGATTATAAAATGAAAGTGATTGTGTGGTCCCAGACCATTAAGGGCTTTAAAACCAAGTAAGACATTTTTAAAATCAGTTCTAAAAGATAAATGAAGTCAATGCAGAGTAGCAAGGATGGAAGTAAAATGTTCCCTCACTTACTGGTTTTTGTTGGAGGTCTAGTGGCTGTGTTTGGAATGAGTTATCATTCCACCTGGTTAATCAACAATACAATGGTATGAATGTTGAGTTTCACTTTTAAGTAACACTCTCCTTTGGTGGGCTTTTCCTCCCCCTTCCTCCTTCCATTCCTCCTCTGGTCTTGAATTTTTTTCTCGTTTCCCATCCCCTCTATCCCCAGACTCAATTCCCTGCCCTTTCCCCCACCACCATTCCCCTCTTCCCCCAGTCGTTCCTATTTCCAGTCTTACCACAATGGTTCCCATTCCTCCCCCCCATGAGAGTCAAACACCAGTAGCTTTTGCTTTCCTGTATGCCTCCCTGCAGCAGCCATTTCCACCTTTATCCTCCCCTCCCCACTTTGCTCCACCTACCTCTCATCTTTTCTCTGTCTTGCCCTCACTGCCTCCATCTATCTTTCACCCACCTACTACTTAACTCTCCTCTGCCTAGTCTAGCCCAACTTAACTATCATCTCTCACCCCTCCTCAGTCCACCACTCACCACAAATTCCTGTCTTACCTCTCCCTTTCTGCTGGCTATCTGCCCTCTCCATTCTCAGTTCTGACCCCAAAACCTTGACAACTCCTTCCATTCCACAGATACTGCTTGATCTGTTGAGTTCCTCCAGCAGATTGCTGCTTCAGAACCCAGCATCCATACTCTCTGGTATCTTCATGGATTTGACAGGGATAGGGATGCTGATGACTTTCATTCAGGTTCAGATTAATTTGTTTATTGCATGTATATCGAAACATGAAGTGAAATGGGTTATTTGTGTTAACAGATCTAAGAGTTTTAAACTTACTCTGTGATTCGTCCATCCAGATGAACTTGAATCTGAGACTATGAGCCCATAAGGCACAGGAACAGAATTAGGCTATTTGGTCAATGGATTCTGCTCTGCCATACCCTCAGGCTGATTTATTATCCATGTCAACCTCATTCCCTTACCTTCCCCTGTAACCTTTCGTGCCCAGACTAATCAAGAACCTATCAGCCTCTGCTTTGAATATACCCAGTGACTTGACCTCCACAGCCACATATGGCAATAGATTCCTCAGATTCACTATCTTCTAGTCAAAAAAATTCCTCCTCATCTCTGTCCTAAAAAGATGTCCTTAAGTTTTGAGGCTATGCCCTCTGGTCTTAAGACTCTGCCACTATAGGAAACAATCTCCAGGGAGTCTGTACCTTCTCCCCATGAACCACATGTGTCTCCTCTAGGTGCAATGGTTTCCTCCTACAGTCCAAAGAAGAACCAGTTAATTGGTCATTGTGAAATGATTAGCTAGAGTTAAATACAGGGGGTGGGGGGTTGCTGGACTGCATGGCTCATTGGGCAGAAGGTCCTGTTTGATGCTGAATCTTTAAATAAATAAAAATAAATAAATCAAGGTCAGTCAATTTGTAACTAAAGTTGATTCTGTCTGTTGGTTCAAGCTTGAAAGCATACTTTATTAAAAAAACCAAATAACAAGTTAAAGCCACGGGGCAACCATTTCCATTGATGACAATGAGTAAGACATGTTAATAGGAAAATTACTGCTAATGTATATGCAAGACTTATTAATTGAGATTTGTAAAGCACATTATTACGGCTATAATGCAATAATCATTTATTTAAAACTTAGAGATGATTACATTTTGGAATATATGAACTTGCACTTGTTTCAGTAGTCACCAAATTAAAATAATTTAACTACCTGCTCATTTTGCTTTGTGTGAACATAAACTGTATAAAACAAATCAATATTTATCTGCCGTCGATCAGCTACAAGCTAGATATAAATAATCATTTCTGTTTCCTCAAGAAACTTGAGTAAATACCCTGACTCAATTGGCATTATGAGAAAGGAATTAAATTAAAATTGTCTCTGTGTATCAGTCAAAGAAGTATCATGCTTGGAATTGGTTGGAAAACTACCCTAAATATCAATCACAAAGTGAAAGGAATGAAACATTGATTTCCAAAGTTCGGTAACTGTGATTTTAAGGTACAAAAGATTAGATTTGTTTAATTCTTGTGGGTAAACTTCAACTTGTACCTCTTCCTTTTACCCCTTGCCCTTACCCCAGGATCCAGAATTAAAATTCATGAAAGCCATACTATTGAAGTCAATTTCTCCTCAAATCCATGTGGAATTATGTATAAGTAATAAACAAGAGATTCTACAGATGCTGGAAATCCATAGAAACACACATATAATGCGGTAAGAACTCAGCAGATCAGGCAGCATCTTTGCAGAGGGATAGTTGATGTTTACCGCCAAGTCCTGATGAAGGGTCTGAGCTCAAAATATCGACTGTTTATTCCTCTCCATAGATGCTGTCTGACCTGCTGAGTTCCCTCAGCACTTTGTGTGCGTTACTATGTATAAGCAGATCATTTGAACCCACCAAGGTTACGTGGCATTACGACTGGATTTCTCCAGGAACGTTTCCTAAGAGAGGTTTCCATCATATAACAGCAAAAGGTCAAGAGTACTTAAATATGTGGCTATTTATTAACTCCTCTGTTTATGTGGATTTTTTGTGTTGCTGCAAGACTGGGCAGTCTCCATGTGCAGGTCAATAGACACAATCATTTGATTTATTGCTACTTTGGGGATCTTGCTGCTTGTTAAATAGATCTATGTAACAGCTTTCAATGAAAGGGAACTGCACTGAAAAGTATGCTCTACCTAGTTATTGGATTGTATAACTACACTAGCTGATAATTAAGCTATATCATAGTGGTAACCATACTGTAAAGTCATTCACTGCTTGAAACATTGTACTTTTGCAGTTAACTTTTCCATGTCACATGTTTGTTATATTTTTGTGTCTTACTGCAGGCATTTGCCTTGGATTTGTAGTTCAATCCTTTAGAAACATAGAAAATCTACAGCACAATACAGGCCCATAGGCCCACAAAGCTGTGCCAAACATGTCCTTACTTTAGAAATTACCGAGGGTTACCCATAGCCCTCTATTTTTCTAAGCTCCATGTACCTATCCAGGAGTCTCTTAAAACAGTGGTCCCCAACCACCAACAACCCAAAGCATGTGGTACCGGGCCGTGAGGAAATGATATGTTTGCCAGTATGAAACGATATGAGTTGTATCATTTTCTTGCGGCCCGGTAGCACATGCTTTGTGGCCCAGTACTGGTCCATGGCCCGGTGGTTGGGGACCACTGTCTTAAAAGACCCTATTGTATCCGCCTCCACCACCATCGCCGACAGCCCATTCCATGCACTCACCACTCTCTGCGTAATAAAAAACACAACTTACCCCCAACGTTTCCTCTGTGCCTAATTCCAAGCACCCTAAAACTGTGCCCTCTCATGCTAGCCACCTTAGTCCTGGGAAAAAGCCTCTGACTATCCACGTGATCAATGCCTCTCATCATCTTATACACCTCTATCAGGTCACCTCTCATCCTCCGTTGCTCCAAGGAGAAAAGGCCGAGTTCACTCAACCTATTCTCATAAGGCATGCTCCCCAATCCAAACAACATCCTTGTAAATCTCCTCTGCACCCTTTCTATGGTTTCCACATCCTCTTATAGTGAGGCGACCAGAACTGAGCACAGTACTCCAAGTGGAGTCTAACCAGGGTCCATATAGCTGCAACATTACCTCTCGGTTCTTAAACTCAATCCCATGGTTGATGAAGGCCACTACTGTATGCTGCCTTAATAGAACCATAGAACATTACAGCACAGAAGTAGGTCTTTTGGCCCTTTTTGGCTGTGCCGAACCATTTTTCTGCCTAGTTCCACTGACCTGCACCTGGCCCATATCCCTCCATACACCTCTCATCCATGTACCTGTCCAAGTTTTTCTTAAATGTTAAAAGTGAGCCCGCATTTACCACTTCATCTGGCAGCTCATTCCACACTCCCACCACTCTCTGTGTGAAGAAGCCCCTACTTTAAACTTTTTCCCCCTACACCCTTAACCCATGTCCTTTGTTTTCTTTTCTCCCCTTGCATCAGTGGAAAACGCCTGCTTGCATTCACTCTATCTATACCCATCATAATTTTATATACCTCCATCAAGTCTCCCCTCGTTCTTCTACGCTCCAGGGAATAAAGTCCTAACCTATTCAACCCTTCTCTGTAACTCAGTTTCTCAAGTCCCGGCAACATTCTTGTAAACCTTCTCTGCACTCTTTCAACCTTATTAATATCCTTCCTGTAATTCGGTGACCAAAACTGCACACAATACTCCAAATTCGGTCTCACCAATGTATTATACAACCTCATCATTACATTCCAACTCTTATACTCAATACTTTGACTTATAAAGGCCAATGTACCAAAGGCTCTCTTTACTACGCTATCTACCTGTGACACCACTTTTAGGGAATTCTGTATCTGTATTCCCAGATCCCTCTATTCTACTGCACTCCTCAGTGCCCTACTATTTACTTTGTATGTTCTACCTTGGTTTTTCCTTCCAAAGTGCAATACCTCACACTTGTCTGTATTAAACTCCATCTGCCATTTTTCAGCCCATTTTTCCAGCTGGTCCAAATCCCTCTGCAAGCTTTGAAAATCTTCCTCACTGTCCACTACACCTCCAATCTTTGTATCATCAGCAAATTTGCTGATCCAATTTGCCACATTATCATCCAGAACATTGATATAGATGACAAATAACAATGGACCCAGCACTGATCCCAATGGCACACCACTAGTCACAGGCCTCCACTCAGAGAAGCAATCCTCCACTACCACTCTCTGACTTCTCCCATTGAACCAATGTCTAATCCAAATTACTACCTCACCATTTATACCTAGCGACTGAATCTTCCTAACTAACCTCCCATGCGGGACCTTGTCAAAGACCTTACTGAAGTCCATGTAGATAACATCCACTGACTTCCCTTCATCCACTTTCCTTGTAACCTCCTTGAAAAACTCTAATAGATTTGTTAAACATGACCTACCATGCACAAAGCCGTGCTGACTCTCCCTAATAAGTCCCTGTCTATCTAAATACTTGTAGATCCTATCTATTAGTACTCCTTCCAATAGTTTACCTACTACCAACTTCAAACTTACTGGCCTATAATTTCCCAGATTACTTTTTAGAGCCTTTTTTAAACAACGGAACAACATGAGCATTCCTCCAAACCTCCGGCACCTCACCTGTAGATACCAGCGTTTTAAATATATCTGCCAGGGCCCCTGCAATTTCAACACTACTATCCTTCAAGGTCCGAGGGAATAGCCTTTCAGGTCCTGGGGATTTATCAACTCTGATTTGCCTCAAAATAACAAGCACCTCCTCCTCTTCAATCTGTATAGGTTCCTTGACCTCACTACTTGTTTGCCTTATTTCCATGACTCCATTGACTCCATGCCAGTTTCCTTCGTAAATACAGATGCAAAAAAAAACATTTAAGGTCTCCCCCATTTCTTTTGGTTCCATACATAGCCGACCATTCTGATCTTCAAGAGGACCAATTTTATCCCTTACTATCCTTTTGCTCTTAATATACCTGTAGAATCTCTTTGGATTATTCTTCGCCTTGACTGCCAAAGCTACCTCATGTCTTAGCCCTCCTGATTTATTTCTTGAGTATTTTTTTGCACTTTTTATACTCCTCAAGTACCTTATTTGTTCCCTATTTCCTATACATGTCATATATCTCTCTCTTCTTCTTTATCAGAGTTCCAATATCCCTAGAGAACCAAGGTTCTTTATTCTTTTTCACTTTGCCTTTAATCCTGACAGGAACATACAAACTCTGCACTCTCAAAATCTCTCCTTTGAAGGCCTCTCTCTTACCAATGACATCCTTGCCAGAGAACAACCTGTCCCAATCCATGCTTTTTAGATCCTTTCTCATTTCTTCAAATTTGGCCTTTTCCAGTTTAGAGCCTCAACCCAAGGTACCAAGGACCAGATCTATCTTTATCCATGATCAAGTTGAAACTAATGGTGTTATGATCACTGGAACCAAAGTGTTCCCCTATACACACTTCCGTCACCTGTCCTAACTCGTTTCCTAATAGGAGATCTAATATTGCATCCTCTCTAGTCGGTACCTCTATATACTGATTTAGAAAACTTTCCTGAACACATTTTACAAACTCTAGCCCATCTAGACCTTTAACAGCATGGGAGTCCCAATCAATATGTGGAAAATTAAAATCCCCTACTATCACAACTTTATGTTTCCTGCAGTTGTCTGCTATCTCTCTGCAGATTTGCTCCTCCAATTCTCTCTGACTATTAGGTGGTCTATAATACAACCCCATTAATGTGGTCATACCTTTCCTGTTTCTCAGCTCCACCCATATGGCCTTGGTAGACAAGCCTTTTGATCTGTCCTGCCTGAGCACTGCTGTAACATTTTCCCGGACTTGCAATGCCACCCCTCCACCCTTCATCCCTCTGCCTCTATCACGTCTGAAACATCGGAACCCTGGAACATTGAGCTGCCAGTCCTGCCCCTCCTGTAGCCAAGTTTCACTAATGGCTACAATGTCATAATTCCACGTGTCAATCCATGCCCTCAGCTCATCAGCCTTCCCCACAATACTCCTCGCTTTGAAATAGACATACCTCAGAAGATTATTACCATCACACACAACCCTTCTATTTGTGACTTTGCATGAACCTTTAACATCAGTTATTTTCACCCCCTGCTCCACTATCTACTCTGGCATTCTGGTTCCCATCCCCCTGCAAATCTAGTTTAACCACCCCCGCAATAGCACTAACAAACCTCCCTGCAAGGATATTGGTCCCCCTGTATTTCAGGGGTAACCCGTCTCTCTTGTACAGGTCCTACCTGCCCCAGATGAGGTCCAAATGATCCTGAAATCTGAAACCCTGCCCCCTGCACCCTCAGCCATGTGTTCATCCTCCAGAGCATCCTATTCTTACCTTCACTGGCACGTGGCACAGGTAGCAATCTTGAGATTACCACCATCAAGGTCCTGCTTTTTAAGTTCCTACCAAGCTCTCTATACTCACTCTTCAGGACCTCCTCACTCTTTCTTCCTACGTAATTGGTACCGATGTGTACCATTACATCTAGCTGCTCACCATTTCAGAATGCTGTGCATGCGATCAGAGACATCCCTGACCTTGGCAGCCAGGAGGCAACAAACCATTCGGGAGACTCTGTCACTACCACAGAACCTCCTGTCTGTACCTCTAGCTATCAAGTCCCCTAACACTACCGCTCTCCTCTTCTTCCACCCTCCCTTCTGCACTGTAAAACCAGACACACTGCCAGAGATCCGGCTGCCACAGCTTGTCCCAGGTAAGTCATCCCCCCCCCCCCAACAGTATCCAAATCGGTATACTTGTTGGTGAGGGGAATGGCCACAGGCCATGCTCTGCCTACCCGTTCCCCTTCCCTCGCCTGATGGTAATCCAATTACCTGTGTGCTGCTCCTTTGGCATAACTACCTCCCTGAAACTACTATCTATAAATTTCTCATTCTCCTGAATGATCCGGAGGTCATCCAGCTCCAGCTCCGGTTCCCTAATATGGTTTGTTAAGAGCTGCAGCTGGATGCACTTCTTGCAGGTGCCGTTGTCAGGGACACCAGAGGTCTCCCTGACTCCCCACAGCCTGCAAGAGGAGCATTCCAACATCCTGCCTGGCATTCTCTCTACTGTAAACAAACAAAACAAAACTTACCGGAACCTACACTCACCTCTGCCTGTTCACGCCGAAGCCTGTTGAGCCAAAGCCATCCCACTCTGACTCAGTCCACTCCGAAGATGGCCACTATGATGATTAACCACACAGTCAACCTGTGCAACAGCATTGAGTGTCCTCTGGACAGAAATCCCAAGACCCCGCTGATCCTCCATTCTCCCATCATATTTGACCACGTCACACTTATCTGGGTTGAACTCCATCTGCCACTTCTCAGCCCAGTTTTGCATCCTATCAATGTCCCACTGTAACCTCTGACAGCCCTCCACACTATCAAACAATACCCCCAACCTCTCTGTCATCAGCAAATTTACTAACCCATCCCTCCACTTTCTCGTCCAGGTCATTTGTAAAAATCACGAAGAGTAGGGGTCCCAGAACAGATCCCTGAGGCACACCACTGGTCACCGACCTCCATGCAGAATATGACCCATCTACAACCACTCTTTGCCTTCTGTGGGCAAGCCAGTTCGGGATCCACAAAGCAATGTCCCCTTGGGTCCCATGCCTTCTTACTTTCTCAGTGGTGTACCTTATCAAATGCCTTGCTGAAATCCATACACACTACATCTAGTGCTCTACCTTCATCAATGTGCTTAGTCACATCCTTAAAAAAGGCTCATAAGGCATGACCTGCCTTTCACAAAGTCATGCTCACTATTCCTAATCATATTATGCCTCTCCAAATGTACATAAATCTTGCCTTTCAGGATTTCTCAATCAACTTACCAACCACTGAAGTTAGACTCACTGGTCTATAATTTCCTGGGCTATCTCTACTCCCTTTCTTGAATAAAGGAACAACATCCGCAACCTTCTAATCCTCTAGAACCTCTCCCGTCCCCATTGATGATGCAAAGATCATCACCAGAGGCTCAGCAATCTCCTCCTTCACCTCCCACAGCAGCCTGGGGTACATCTCATCCAGTCCCGGTGACTTATCCAACTTGTTGCATTCCAAAAGCTCCAGCACATCCTCTTCCTTAATATCTACATGCTCAAGCTTTTCAGTCCTCTGTAAGTCATCCCTACAATCACCAAGATCCTTTGTCGTAGTGAATACTGAAACAAAGTACTCATCAGTTGTAGTGGTAAAGCTCATCAAGGGTATGATCTTGAAGGAGAGGTTGGACAAACTTGGGTTTCTGCAGATGTACCGTGAGATCATTCTAACTGGTTGCATCACTGGCTGGTCTGCAACGACCACTGCACAGGATCAGAAAAAGCTGCAGAGGGTTGTGGACTCAGCCAGCTCTATCATGGACATTAAGGTCATCTTCAAAAGGTGACGCCTCAGAAAAGGTGGTGTCCGTAACTTATGACCCTCGCCATCTGGGCATACCCTCTTCTCTTTGTTACCATCAGTGAGGAGATACAGGAGCCTGAAGACACACACTCAAAATTTTAGGTCAGCTTCTTCCCCTCCTTCATCAGATTTTTCAATGGACAATGAAGCCCTGAACACTACTTCACCCTTAAAAAAATTTGCTTACTAGAGTGTTGAAGATCTGCTAGAGATTTTTAAAATTATGAATGGAACAGGTAGGGTAGACAAAATCTGTTACCCCAGAGTAGAAATGTCAAACACTAGAGGGCATACTTTTAAGGTTAAAAGTAACATGAAGGGCAGTTAATACACACAAAATGCTGGAGGTACTCAGCAAGTCAGTCAACATCTATGGACAGGGATAAACAGTCAACGTTCTGGACCAAGTTATAGTATCTGTAAAATCTTTTTATGTAAGGGAGGTTTTTAATACAAAGAGTTGTAGGTGCCTGGAGTGTTTACCAGGGGTAGTATTGGAAGCAGGCATTTTGGTGTACCTAAGAGGTTTTTAGATAGACTCATGAATACAAAGAAAATGGAAGGGTATGGATGATACACAGGAAAAGGACATTTGATATAGCTTGGCATCAAGATAGGCACAGCATTTTGGAATGAGTGGGCTGTCTTATACTATAATGTCCTATGACCCAAGAGATTCTGCAGATGTTGGAAACCATGAGCAGTACACAAAATGCTGGAGGAGCTCAGAAGGTCAGGCAGCATCTTTGAGGTGGATAAGCAGTCAATATTACAGGCTATGACCCTTCACCAGCACTGTTCTGTGTCCTCAAAATGTCACCTTTGACCCTCATCCAAATACTTGTCTGCCATTATGAAGAAGGCATTATCTTTTGAACGGGAGAGGAAATGATCTCATTTAACTATAAACTGCCAAAAAGGTTTTCTTTCTAAAGTCAGAAATTGATCAGTGTACCATAGCATGATAAACTACAG
Source organism: Hemitrygon akajei (assembly GCF_048418815.1). NCBI lineage: Eukaryota > Metazoa > Chordata > Chondrichthyes > Myliobatiformes > Dasyatidae > Hemitrygon > Hemitrygon akajei. The sequence continues at coordinate 108,099,848 of NC_133132.1, read as the reverse complement.
ATTTAGATTCTCTGCAGGATTAGCTACTTCCCTGTGGAATATAATACAAGAAGCAACTGAGTGTCTATTTATTCAGTTTCAGTGTGAATTAAACTTTGCTCAGTGTCTCTGGTACAATCTTATTCAATAACTTCTCTCCGATCCTCCACAAAATCCTTTTATCCTCTTTGTAATCTTTGAGGACTTAGAACAACAATGAATTGGAAATACTAGCTGGGCATACCTAATAATAAAAAACAATATTGTGCAATGAAAATATCTCAATCTCTGAGAATAGAAATAATTATGCAGATAAACCCTGCAGATAAATACAATGTTTTAGGAACAGCTTCTTCCACTCCGTCATCAGATTTCTGAATACATAATAAACCCATGAATGCTACCTCACTATTTTTGCTCTCTTTTTCCAGATAGTTTAATGTCATATCCTGTACACAAGTGGAAGGAGAACAAAATAATTTTTCTCCTTACATTTTTGGCAATACTTATTGAATTTTTATATGTGTGTTTCTTAATGTAATTTATAGTATATTTTATGCATTGCTCTGTACTGCTGCCAAAAAGCAACAAAATTTCACAACATTTGTCAGTGATATTAAACTTGATTCCAAATCTGCAGAGCCTGCTTTTGCTGAGGCCTTACTTTGTCTATTGTGCGCATTTTAGGTTACCCTGTTGTCAAAGTCAATCTTATTGTCAAATTCACAGATGCATTGATAAATATTATATTGGCAGCATCACAGGCACAGACCATCAGAAAAGCAGCCAGTTGTTTCAAGAGCTGAATGTGCAATGGGGAATAACTGTTCTTGAACCTGGTGCTGTGGACTTCAGGCTTCTGGACCTCCCGCCCAGTGGTAGCTGTGAGAAGATAGCATGGCCCACGTGGTGGGGATCTTTGATGATTGATGTTGCCTTTTTGAGGCAGTGCCTCCTGTAGATACCACTGATGATGAATAGTCCACTACTCTCCTCAGCTTATATTTGTGCCCATTCAAATTGCCATTGCAGGCCGTGACACAACCAGCCAGGATCCTTTCAGCAGTACAGCTATAGAAGTTTGTTAGAGTATTCTGAAATAAACCAAACTTCCTTAACCTCCTAAGAATGTATAGATACCAGTGTGCCTTCCTGGTGATTGCAGCTATGTGCTGACCTCAGGACAGCTCATCTGATATATTCAAGATAATGTTACAAGAAAGATATCATCAAACTGGAAAGAATATAAAGAAGATTTACAAAAATGTTAACACGAGGAAATCTGCAGATGCTGGAAACTCAAACAACACACACAAAATGCTGGTGGAACACAGCAGGCCAGGCAGCATCTATAAGGAGAAGCACTGTCAACACTTCAGGCCGAGACCTTTCGTCAGGACTAACTGAAAGGAAAGATAGTAAGAGATCTGAAAGTAGTGGGGGGAGGGGGAAATGCGAAATGATAGGAGAAGAGCGGGGGGTGGGTGGGATGAAGCTAAGAGCTGGAAAGGTGATTGGCGAAAGTGCTACAGAGCTGGAGAAGGGAAAGGATCATGGGATAGGAGGCCTCGGGAGAAAGAAAGGGGGAAGGGGAGCAAACGTACACAGTTCTTGAAGGTCTGAGTTGTAGGGAGAGCTTGGTCAGGATAGGTTCCCATTCATTGGAGTGGAGGAGACTGAGAGGAGACATAATGCCTAAAAAGGGTAAATGCATGCAGTTGTTTTCCCAGGGAAATGGAACCAAAAAGTAAAGGGCATAGTTTTAAGGTGAAAGGTAAAAGATTTGAAAGAATCTGGATGGGCAACTTCTTGATCCAGAGGGTAGTCTGTGCATGCAAAGAGCAGCCATAAGAAGATGGTCAAGCAGGTACAATAATATTTAAACAATGGTTGGATAGATACATGGATAGAAAAATTTTAGAAGGATATTGACTAAAAGTAGGCAAATGGGATTTGCTCAGATGGGCACTGTGGTCAGCATGGACTGGTTGGGCCAAAGGGACTGCTTTTGTGTTGTTTTTCTCGCTGATTCTATTTAAATAGAACTTAAGAGAGATATGATTGGGTAATTCTGACTGGAATTAGCCAGATTAAGGTGAGTGATATTGGATTGTCCACCTGTTGTACACCTATTCCAAAATTAGGATGGTTTTACCACAGTTGACTATTCCAATATCAGAGATGCACCTTAGTTGCAGCCAGAATTCACTGTATGGCCATCAGGCATCAAAGTGAGCTAAATTGTTTTGGGGCAGCCAGTCTGTTTCTGGAGAAAAAGAGAGGGAGATGTGGGGAATTTGCTTTGTTGGGATGAATTTTCAGGGCAGCATTATAGCTCAAGGTGTGAGATAGGGGTTCAATTTCCAGTGCTGTCTGTGAGGAGTTTGTATTTTCTCCCCATGAGTGCAATATTTTCCTCTGGATGTTCCCATTTCTTTCCATATGGGGTAGGGTTAGTGAGTTGTGGACATGCTAAGATGGCACCGAAAGCATGGTGACGCTTGTGGCTGCCTACTGTACATTCTGTGTACTGCTCCAATCTGTTAACTAAATTTACTGATAATGCATTGATTGGCCTAATCTCAAATAATAACAAGGCAGCTTAAGAGAAGAAGTCATCACCCTGACATAGTGATGTCAAGAAAACAACCTCTCCCTCAATGTCACAAAAACAAAGGAGCTGGTTGTGGATTACAGGAGGAGTGGAGACAGGCTAACCCCTATTGACATCAATGTATCTGAGGTTGACGGAGTGACCAGCTTTAAGTTCCTCTGAAGACACTTCACTGAGGATCTCACGTGGTCTGTTCGTACTGGCTGTGTGGTGAAAAAAGCACAACGTGCGCATCTTTCACCTCAGAAGGTTGAAGAAGTTGGTATGGGCCACCAAATCCTAAGAACTTTCGACAGGGTCACAATTGAGAACATCCTGACTGATTGCATCACTGTCTGCTATGGAAACTGTACTTCCCTCAATCGCAGGACTCTGCAGAGAGTGGTGCAGACAGCCCAGTACATCTGTAGAAGTGAACTTCCCACTATTCAGGGCATTTAGCGGTGTTAGCTGTGAGGAGGATGCTAAGAGGATGCAGGGTGACTTGGATAGGTTAGGTGAGTGGGCAAATTCATGGCAGATGCAATTTAATGTGGATAAGGCCGATTAGGAAAAGGGGAGATGCAACGAGACCTGGGTATCATTGTACACCAGTCATTGAAGGTGGGCATGCAGGTACAGCAGGCGGTGAAAAAGGCAAATGGTATGTTGGCATTCATAGCAAAAGGATTTGAGCACAGGAGCAGGGAGGTTCTACTGCAGTTGTACAAGGCCTTGGTGAGACCGCACCTAGAATATTGTGTGCAGTTTTGGTCCCCTAATGTGAGGAAAGACATTCTTGCCATAGAGGGAGTACAGAGAAGGTTCACCAGATTGATTCCTGGGATGGCAGGACTTTCATATGAAGAAAGATTGGATCAACTAGGCTTATACTCACTGGAATTTAGAAGATTGAGGGGGGATCTTATTGAAACGTATAAAATTCTAAAGGGATTGGACAGGCTAGATGCAGGAAGATTGTTTCCGATGTTGGGGAAGTCCAGAACGAGGGGTCACAGTTTAAGGATAAAAGGGAAGCCTTTTTAGGACCGAGTTGAGGAAAAACTTCTTCACACAGAGAGTGGTGAATCTGTGGAATTCTCTGCCACAGGAAACAGTTGAGGCCGGTTCATTGGCTATATTTAAGAGGAAGTTAGATATGGCCTTTGTGGCTAAAGGGATGAGGGGGTTTGGAGAGAAAGCAGGTACAGGGTTCTGAGTTGGATGATCAGCCATGATCATACTGAATGGCGGTGCAGGCTCGAAGGGCCAAATGGCCTACTCCTGCACCTATTTTCTATATTTCTATGTTTCTATTTACAAAGACAGGTGTTTTAAAATGACCTGAAGGTGTACTATCGCTGTGAAAAATTCAACTGTATCTGTTTAGAGAGTCTTCACAAAATAAAATCAACACTGGGATTTTACTTTCATGTGCTTTACTTTATCCACAAAGCCAGAAAACAAAATTTTTAAAAAATCTCTTTTTGAAATTAATTGAAGTACATCCAACAGCTCCAAAACAGTGTATCTCAAACACATATCTCACCAATTTTTGCATCTGATTCAGTGAGGGAATAGTTTGCAACATTGCTAGTACTGAAAGGGTACAGCTGACTTGATAGCCATAGATAGAGTGGGCTTGTAACCGATGTTTCCCATAGCAGGGTAGTATAAGACAGAATAGAGAACATCCATTTAGAACAGAGATGAGGAGTTCCTTTAGCTAGTTGGTGGGGAATCTGTGGAATTCATTGCCACAGATGACTGTGGAGACCAAATCACTGGGTATATTTAATGTGTAGTTTGATAGCTTCTTGATTAACAAGGGCACTGAAGGTTATAAGGAGATGGCAGGAAGATGGGGTTGAGAGAAAAAATAAATTAGCCATGATGGAATGGTGATCAAATGTAATTGGCCAAATGGCCTCTGTCTGCTCCTATGTCGTATGGTCTAAAATTAAATTCTCAATAGGATATCTACTTAAGATATGATGAAAGTAACGATGCATTTCTTGGCTTTTAATGGTGCTTGGCAGGTAACAGTGACAAAGGTCCCTGTCATTCAATGCACAGAGTCTGCCTCTATTTCACTGTGCATTATATTTGGTTGCATGATAGGTGTTAGAATTCTTGCACAATGAATGGGATTGGACTGACAGTCCAACTGAGAAGTAGTTGGTGAAGTATAATTTTCTGCTAGGAAGCAGCATGGATGAAGACTCACTCTGGTGGATGTTATTGATTGAAAATACGCTTTGCTCTTGTGGGCTTCAAGTGAATAGAGACAACTTGATTGATGGACCGAGGTAGTAGTCCCAACCTCTCATTAATAGCTACAGAGTCCTTTAAAATCTACAACGTCATTTAAGGATAAGCATTTCAAAGCAGTACAAAGCTGGCATTTCCACTAGACCAAATATTGTATTGATTTTTATTTTTGATTTGGTGGTCTTTTTTAAAGTAGGTTCATCAAAATCTCAAAATAAAACTATAGAACACTACAGCACAGTACAGGCCCTTCAGCCCTCCATGTTGTGCCGACCTATATAATCCTTAAAAAAAAAACTAAACCCACTCTACCCCATAACCCTCCATTTTTCTTTCATCAATGTGCCTGTCTAAGAGGCTCTTAAATACCCCTAATGTTTTAGCTTCCACCACCATCCCTGGCAAGTCATTCCAGGCACTCACAGCCCTCTGTGTAATAAAAAAAAAAACTTACCCCTGATGTCTCCCCTAAACTTCCCTCCCTTAATTTTGTACATATGCCATCTGGTGTTTGCTATTGGTGCCCTGGGAAACAGGTACTGACTATCCACCCTAACTATGCCTCTCATAATCTTGTAGACCTCTATCAAGTCCCCTCTCATTCTTCTACGCTCCAAAGAGAAAAGTCTCAGCTCTGCTAACCTTGCTTCATATGACTTGTTCTCCAATCCAGGCAACATCCTGGTAAATCTCCTCTGCACCCTCTCCATAGCTTCCACATCCTTCCTATAATGAGGTGACCAGAATTGAACACAATACTCTAAGTGCGGTCTCACCAGAGATTTGTAGAGTTGCAACACAACCTCTCTACTCTTGAACTCAATCCCCCTGTTAATGAAGCCTAGCATCCCATAGGCCTTCTTAACTACCCTATCAACTTGCGCAGTGACCTTGAGGGATGTATGGATTTGAACCCCAAGGTCCCATTGTTCATCCACACTCTTAAGTAACTGACCATTAATCCTGTACTCAGTTTTCTGGTTTGTCCTTCCAAAATGCATCACCTCACACTTGTCCGAATTGAACTCCATCTGCCATTTTTCTGCCCAACTCTGCAGCCTGTCTGTATCCTCTTTTAAACTTTGACCACCTACAGTTCCGTCCATAACTCCTCCAATCTTCGTGTCATCCGCAAACTTACTCACCCATCCTTTCGCCTCTACATCCAGGTCATTTATAAAAATTACAAATAGCAGGGGTCCCAGGACAGATCGCTGCGACACTCCACTATTCACCGACCTCCAGGCAGAATACTTTCCTTCCACAACTACCCTCTGCTTTCTTCCTTTAAGCCAATTTTTCTATCCAAACAGCCAAGGTTCCACTTATCCCATGCCTCATGACATTCTGGATGAGTCTCTCATGAGGGACCTTGTCAAATGCTTTGCTAAAGTCCATGTAGACCACATCCACTGCCCTACCCGCATCAATTTCTTTTGTTACCTCTTCAAAAAAACTCAATCAAGCTCGTGAGGCATGATCTTCCCTTCACAAAGCCATGTTGATTATCCATGAGTAGACTGTACTTCTCCAAATGCTCGTAGATCCTATCCTTAAGAATCCTTTCCAGTAGTTTGCATACCACTGATGTAAGACTCACCAGTCTATAGTTCCCAGGTTTCTCCCTATTACCTTTCTTAAACAAGGGAACAACATTTGCCATTCTGCAGTCCTCCAGCACTTCCCTTGCAGCCAAAGAGGATTCAAAGATCATAGCTAATGCTCCTGCGATCTTTTCTCTCAATTCCCACAACAACCTGGGTTGTATCATATCCGGCCCTGGGGATATATCAATCCTAATGTTTTTAAGAAGATCCGGCACTACTTCTTCCTTAATCTTCACATTGTCCAGCACACAGGCCTGCTCTACTTCGACCTCATCCTGATCAAGATCCTTTTCACTTGTGAATACTGAAGCAAAGTATTCATTTAGGACCTCCCCAACCTCCACCGCTTCCAGGCACATGGTGCCCTCTTTATCCTTTAGCGGTCCCACCTTCGTTCTCGTCATCCTCCTATTCTTCACATACGCATAGAACGCCTTGGAGTTCTCCTTAATCCTACATGCCAAGGCCTTCTCATGCCCCCTTCGAGCTCTCCTAAGTCCTTTCTTTAGCTCCTTCCTGGCTACCCTATATTTCTCATAAGCCCTTCCTACTTCCTGCTTCTTATATCTAACATATGCTTCCTTTTTCCTCTTGATGAGTTGCCTCACATGTTTCGTCAGCCACGGTTCCCTTTTCCTACCATTTTTCCCTTGCCTCAGTGGGACAAACCTATCCTACCCAGTTCAGGTGGTCCCTAAACTTCTCCCACATTACTTCTGTGTGTGAATTGGTTCAAACAAAATAAAATGCTTTGCCCAGATGAAAAATTGCCTCTGAATTGCATTGTACACTTCACTCTCTATAGTTATGGTTTCAACACCTTTTATGTTCTCACGAGCAAACAACGCTATTTTATTTCTGTATGTTGGAGAAGAACCACTTTTCTTCTGGTTTATTTCTGCCTCTGAAGCTGCAGGCTGAATTAATAAGATCTGTAAAGACAGAAGAGACCGCATATGTTGGAATCTAAAGCAAAAATAAATTCTGTTTAGAATGTCCAGAGGAGGTTCATAAGAATGATCCAGGAATGATAGGGTTCATGTGTAATAAGTGCTTGATGACTATGGGCCTGTACTTACTAGAGTTTAGACGAATAAGGGGGAATCTCATTGAAATCTATTAAATGTTGAAAGGCCTAGATAGAATGGATATGGAGTGGATGTTTCCTATAATGGGGGTGTCAGGGTGTCTAGGACCGGGGCGGGGGGGGGGGGGGGATCAACCTTAGAATAGAGAGATGTCCATTTAGAACAGAAAGGGATGAGCGTTAAGAGGGAAAATAAATCAGCCATGAAAGAATGGCAGAGCAGACTCGATGGGCAGAATGCCTAATTCTGCTCATATGTCATTCAGTCTTATGCTGGAGGAGCACAACAATCCTGTGTCCAGGGTAATGTTATAATGTAGTGACTAATGCCCTTCCCTTGGACAACATCAGTGGTGTGGATAGGGGAGACTTGCAGCTTGGGCAACTGCCAGTCTTCCATTTAAAAAAACCTTGCCTAGGCTTGTGCCCTGGAAACTTTCCAAATCCATGGTCTTTCGAGACTAACGGAGGCCTACTACGAATAATGTAATGTCTCGACCTGAAACATTGACGACCACTTTGCCTCCACAACACTGCTTGACCTGTAAAGTTCTTCCAGCGCTATGTTTTTTTTTTGTAAAAATATCTGTATATTTCCTTTTGGTAGTCAGGCGTTTGTCAGCAGTATGGGTGTTGTGTTTAACACTTAATGTTTGCACTTTAAACAATAGCATTTCAGTTTTATGTTAGTTTTAAAGTTTATAGACATTGCTTAATATTTTGAAGCCATTTTCTATTCCAAAATATTTAATTATGGGCTAACAATAATCTGACTTCATGATGTAAACACAAAACAGTGAGTATTATTTCACATTCTAACATTCTGACCAGGAAATGGTTCTCACTGCTTGATGCACTAATCAGTCCTCTGAATGATTTGATTAAACATAGTGTCATGTTGGGCAGGTATTGATTGGTTCAGTCAGACTTGGCACTTGCTCACCAGAATTCAAACTGAATCTTTCCACCTGGGAATGACTTCTTGGTCAATTGACCTGATCAGGAGCAGATTTATTGAAGAACTACTTAGTGAGCAGATTGATGTTAAATCTTGGCTTGCCTGCCCACTCAAGTGGACACAGAGGATTCTAACCACTAGAGATTTGGCAGATACTAGAAATCCTGAAGAAAAATACAAAATGTTGGAAGAACTCAGCAGATCAGGTAGCATCTATGAAGAGGCATAAGCAGTTGACATTTTGGGCGGTGACCTTTCATCAGCTCCTGTTCTGATGCCCCTTCACTGAAAACATCAACTGTTCATTCCTCCCCATAAACACTGTCTGACCAGTTGAGTTCTTCCAGCATTTTATGGATATTCCAAGGCACCTTTTCAATATCAAATCTCTTGAGTATTCTGCTTGGTATTTATCTCTCAACCAATGCCACTGGAGAGAAGAATTCTGATCACGGCAGCAAAGAAATTGATTGGCACGGTAGCATAGAGGTTCGTGTGTTTGCTTACAGTGCCAATGATCACTGAGCAGGGTCAATTCCTGCCACTGTCTGTAAGGAATTTGCACGTGTTCCATGATCTCATGATTTGCCTTTGGGTGCTCAGTTTTCTTCTCATATTCCAAAGATGTACAAGTTAGGGTTAGTAAGTTGTGGGCATGCTATTTTGATGTCAGAAGCATGGTGACATTTGTGGGCTGCCCCCAGCACAATACACAGACTGTGTTGATACAAAGCAATGAATTTCACTGTATGTTTCAATGTACATATGACAAATTAAGCTAATATATCTGGAAAAAAAACATCATCTTAGAGTTTCTGGGATATTTCTAAGTGCATATTATCAATCTATATCTCAGGTTTACTGTACTAAGTGATTATTAGAAGTTAGCAATGAATTTCTGGAGGAACTCAATGGATCAGGCAACATCTGTAAAGACATTTTGCATGAATTCTATCCAGCTATTGAAGGCATGAGATCTGGCATTGTAACAAGGAGTGCGCAGCAAAATTTAAACAACTGGAGGAACTCAGCCAGTCAGATAGCACCTGTGGAGGTAAAGAGATAGTCAAAGATGCAGGGTGTCAACCTGAAATATAATAAGACCATAATATATAGGAGCAGAATTAGGCCATTCAGTACATTGAGTCTTCTCTGTCATTCCATCATGACTGATTTATTATTCATCTCAACCACATTTTCCTGCCATCCCTCGTAACCTTGAATGCCCTAACTCATCAAGAACTTATCAACTTCTGCTTTAAATATTGCCAATAATTTGGCTAAAAAAATTTCTCCTCGTCTTTATTCTAAAGGGATGTCCTTGTGTTCTGAGAGTATGCCTTGTGGTCCTAGACTCGCACCAAGGGAAACACCTTATCTGCATCCACTCTATCTAGGCCTTTTAATATTTGTTAGGTTTTGATAAGATAGCCCCTCATTCATCAAATCAACAGTGAATATCGTTCCATAGTCATCAAATGTCCTCTTACATTAACTTTTTTATTCCAAGGATCATTCTCATGAATGACCTCTGGACCTTCTCCAATATCACAATATCTTTTCTTAGCTAAGGGGCTCAAACTGCTCACTATATTCCAAGTGTGGTTTGTCTAATGCCTTATAAATCCTAAATATTAAATGCTGTAGACAAAATGAAGGGTCTCAAACTGAAATGTCAACTGTCCATTTCCCTCCATAGATATGGCCTGACCCATTGAGTTCCTCCAGCATTTTGTATGTTGCTTTACATTCCAGCATCTGCAGCCTCCTGTGTCAGAGTCGGAGAAACGCTTGATTGAGGACAAGTCATGCAATGATATTCTGAACGACAGTATGAAAATTGACATCTGTTTATTTAAATATACAATTTCTAAAGCTTGAATATTCATGTCAATTTTGTAAAAGAACCATGAGGCCTTAACCCCTGACTTCTTGTGGTTGTTCTCTGCTAAGTTAGTGACGGTGCAACCTGAAGTTCAAAATCAAGTTCATGTTTATTTTCATTTGATTGTACATACATACAAAGAAACAATGTTCATCCAGACCAGGGTGTACCCACCCATGTCACACAATAACCAAAATATTAAAGCACCAAAATAGTACCATAAATATGTTAATAAAATTTCAAAATGGAATTATATTTCAAGAAGGAAGTCACAGAGATAGGTGGCTTTCTGATGACTAATCCCACATGGTCTGTCATTCCTTCTCATTTTCTCCTCCTCCTGTTGCTTGTTCCCACAGGGTGACTGGCTTCCAACTTCCATCGCCGATTGTGAGCTCAGGTTCAATCCTCACCCTTTGGTTCACCACCGACTTCGCAGTCAGCGCACAAGGTTTCAAGGCAGTTTATGAAGGTAAGACCTGCCTCTGATGTTTAACCACAGTTGCTCTGACATCATGTGTGAAGCCTTGTTCTTTCAGAACTACTGTTCCAGTGTCTCTAATGTTGTTACTGCATAAATGTGCATTCAAAACTGAGAAATAATCCAACGTCATTACAGGGTTGAGTAAATATAAACAGAATCATGGTGAGCTGTGGAGACCAGACATTTACTTGAAGAGATCCTGTGTTGGCCCAGTAACTACGTGCACCTTCAGATCCTCTGGGATGATGGCACATGTTAATGCAGTGAAGGTGGAGGAAGGCTGTAGCAGTGAAGGGCCCCATTTGTCTTACACTCCACGCCCCTGTATCCTGACCCTGATCTATCAAGGACTGTGTGGTGGCTGCCCATCCGTCAGCTTCCCCACATTAAACAAAATCACGCCCTGGTGTTCTCCATTAAGGGAATGAAACCCTACCACTATTCTGCGTTATGGAAAGAAAGTGAAGCAACTTTCTTTGGAGATCTGTCTGAGGACACCTGTAAACTTTGACTGTTTTCAGCATTAGGTTCAGCATTGGTTTTAGCAAGAGCTAAAGCTAATAATAATATATTAACACAATAGTTTCTTCATGTATCACAATTATTATTAAACTAATGGGATAATATGGTGGTAGTTGTCTGTCGAGTCCAATGATGACAAAAAACCTTGTAGAAGAGTTTTAAAAGCAGAAAAGCAGTTGCAATGGGACAGTTTCATTATCCCAACCTAGGAAGCCTGAGTCCTTTAGTGCAACTGGAGCCCTCCTTGGTTGTAGTAGATGACCATGACTACTGCTGTGCCTCATTATTCCCTTCAATCTTCATGGAGCATTGTAGAGTTGCCTTCCTGGCTGTTGGATCTCATCTGCCCTGTCTGCCGGATCTGGTATTGCATGCTAGGACAGGCATGCGCCCATCTCACTGGGGAATGTGGCCCGTCGGCTACCCTCACCTGGTGTAGGTCACCTGTCAAAGTGGTGTGGCCACTGTTGAATTCAAACAGCTACTTGGAGCCACTGGTGAGAGCTAAGTGTCTGGTTGGCACCAAAGATGAGTGAGATGTACCAGAATGGACATGATTGGTGCTTCACCAGAGGTGCTATCGCTCCCGGGACACCCATACACCCCAATGGGAAAATATAAAGAGCTGGCAAATTTGATGGATACAGTATAAATCTGACTGCCTTCTCCCTTGCTGCCCTTGACAGCCTGGATATCCTCTGAGTAAGTGTATGCTGTCCTTATAAAAGGAAGTCACAGAGCACAAAGGTTGGGAGTGTCTGAATGGGAACACTTGCACATGGTGATATTAGCCCAGAACAGGATCCTACTCAAGCAGACCATGGAAACGTGCTACATCTTGCCTGTCCATTTGACATTTGCACCAGCTCACCGCTGTTGTCTGCACCTTCACATTTTCTCAGTGAGAAAGATGGCACGTATTCTATTTGAACACTATTATCTACTAAGGTAGAAAGTACTGTCACATTGGGTTCTCACCACTATCACTGAGAAATTGCGTTCTGTGCTGGATCCTCATGTTTGGTCGCAACAGAGGGAATTGTGAAGAGTGTTGGGGGTCTATTGCAAGTACTATGGTCCCCACGGGGATGCAAGTCCAAATCTGACACAAGGAGGAGGCAGTCCGTAAGACATAGGAGCAGAATTCGGCAAGTCACCCATCGATTCTGTTCCACCTTTCCATCAACGCTGACTTATAATCTCTCTCAACCCAATTCTCCTGCCTTCTTCCCTGAACCTTTGATGCCCTGACTAGTCTAGAACCTATCAGCCTCCACGTTAAATATATCCAATGACTCAGCCTGATCCTGGCTAAAGAAATTCTACCTCGTCTCTATTCTAAATAGAATTCCCTCTATCCTGAGGCTGTGCCCACTGGTCCCATACTCCCCCACTATACGAAACATCCTTTCCCTGCCCACTATATCTAGGCCCTTCAATATTCAGTATCAAAGTCAGAATCCAGTTTAATACCACTGGCATATGCTGTGGAATTTGTTGTTTCGATGAGATCCCCCCTCCATTCTCCTAAACTTCAGTGAGTACAGGCCCAGAGCCATCAAGGATGCCTCATACATTAACCCTTTCATTCCCAGCATCATTCTCGTGAACCTCCTCTAGACCCTTTTCAATGCCAGCACATCTTTTTTTAGATATGGGATCTAAAGCTGCTCACAATACTATGAGTGGCCTGGCTAATGCCTTATAAAGCCTCAGCATTGCATCCTTGCTCTTATAATCTAGTCCTCTTGAAATTAGTGCTAACGATGCTTTTGCCTTACTCATCACTGTCTCAACCAACATGTTACCCTTTAAGGAATCCTGCACAAGGAATTCCAAGTCTCTTTGCACCTCTGATAAAGGACGAGCTTCCACCAACTGCATGCATGGAAAGTGACAGTGGTGCAGAAGAATAGTTTGCACCCTAAAAACCTTAACTCTGGCAAGTGCAGTAAACTCTCTGGAGAGAAATAAACTTGGAAGAAGTAGAAAAGACAATGGCAGAATGCATAGCTTTTTCAAGAACTAAAACCAAAAATAATACATTAACACAATAGTTTCTTCATGTATCATGATTATCATTAAATTAATGGGATAATATAATCACTTGGCAAGCTTGAGAAATAATTCAGCCATATGAAGCCCAAAGGCCAAGGACTGGAGCATCCCAACACTTGTTTTTAGATTTCAATTACAGATTACTAGCTGTTAAATCTATCTGGGGAATTCTTAAACTCGTTGATCTTTGCCTCTTGATTACCAATGGTGATCCACTGAATAGAAAAATAACAAGTTGCAAGTGAAACATGCTTGCCAACACTCCTCATTAATATGTATCAGGCTCAAGGGAGCTAACAACAATCATCAGTCATGGTAATTGCAAAGATGGACCATCGAGCAAAGTCTTGAGAAAAGAACAATGGCAAATTCAAAAACAGACTTGAGTTCAATATAAATTCCCCCTCAATTATGTTGGGAGTATGGAGAAGCAGGCTATATAGTAACTAGCTTGGATTACTTTAATTATCTAATCCACCCCATAAAAATGAACAGTCTTTCTTTGTTCATTGCTTTCCCCTGTTAACACTAAGAAATAGATCAATTATTCCTAAAAACACAATACAACTTTTTTTCCTCCTTCATTGGAAATCTGTGCAGGTTGTCATTTGCAAGCTTAAAAATTGGTAGATATCATGTGTGTGAAACAATAGGAATATCATTCTAATCATTACACACAAACAGGATTGTAACATATTGTCTTTGTTTTCTGCAATGTATGTTTCTTATTATGAAATTTTGGAATCAATTATGGAAATAACTGTGAATGTGGTAATTGAATCATTTATGCATTGTACACTTTAATTCAACTAATTAATTAATATTTTGTTTGTTGTTGCTGTTCTACAAAAGTTTTTAAATTAGCCAACAAAATGAGTATGAAAGAGGAATGAGTATGCATTAGTGATTGAGTTGGTCTGTGTGTGTAAATATTTGCACAAACAGGTAGGTTGTGCAAATAATGCAACAAACTGTTGTACATTAGTTAGTTTGCATAATGCAACAAACTGATGTGGCTGCTGAATGGACATTTGGTGGTCGTTGTGTTGGCATTAACTTTTGTTGTATTAAAACTATATCATTAATAAATTGACTTGAAATGTTGAATTGACAGTTGTGTGCTGAATTATCAGATGACTGGAATGTTCATGCTGTGCGACTTTGCATATATAATGTTTGCAATTTTAAATGGTCTAAAAGTATAAGATTGCAAATTTCCAATCTTGTGATGTTAAATGCAGTGAATCATTTGTGCAGTGACATATGATACGTTCTTTTGAAAAAAAAGTCATGTTGCATAAAGAACTGAAATGTAAACTATTCTCTCTATATACATATCAGCTACAAGTCTCTTAAAATATCTGAATAGGCATTCCTTTTTCCAACATCTCCAAAGAGCCCAAAAATTTACTTGGCGCTGATGCTAAAGCTATGAATGACTTAAGATGCAAGAGTTTTTGCATGATAAATCCATAGAGAATTGCACTATTTTCAAGTGAAATTATGTCAAGGTATATTATTGTTTTTAATTGATTTTTGTGTACTTTGAAACATTTGGACCCCTACAGATTAGATAGTTGAATACCATCATTTTTGCTGAATTTGTTTCAGATGTAGATACTGTTTATTTGTTCTCTATTAGTTGGTTTAAGGAAAAAAAATTGTTCAGATAGCCATAATGGTTTGTTTGTTATGAAGAATAAAGGTAGCCTTGGCAATTAAGAATCAAGACTATACAGAAAAACACCTCCTTGATTGTTTTTCCTCTCAGCGAGCTCGTCTGGAATCAACCATGATGAAACTAAACCTTAGCTATCAAAATTACTTTCCAAAGTTGTTATCTTGATCTTCAGTTTGTAATGTTCAGCATTCCTGACAAGTGAATTGATAGTGTAATAAAGGCACCAACAGGTCATTTATCAGGTTACTTCTTATGTGATCAAGATCCCCTTCAAACTCCTAAAGCATTTGTTTGTAGGCTACTTTTGAAAGATTTAAAAAGGAAGAAATGCAGAAAATCCCGAGATGTGTTTACCATATTAAGTGATTTTTTTGTTTGAAAGCGTACTCTATTTTTTTAATATTATATTGGGATTTGTAAAATCCATGCAGTCATAGTGACAGTTTCCTGAATTAAGTGAGTACTGCACTTGCTGGTGGATGAAGGTGAATTGCTTTGGGACATTTTATTGAAAGTGGATGAGTTTCTTTGAGTGAGAGAATGGGAGTGTGCATTAGCAAATTTTATATTTGGAAGAATTTCTGTGGTTTAACGTAACATTCAAAGATTTATATCTACTTCAAGTAAGATTTTGACATTACCCCGTTGCCTAGATTATGATAATGTTCTTGCAGGCACTGGCGTGTGGAATTGGCTGATGAACCCTTCCTATTCAAATGAATGAAATTAAGCAAAAGAGCCTCATTTCCTTTCCTGTCCTCCAGAAACATTTCCTTAATCCCCTCATAAAATAATGGAAATTCCCAACTTTTCTGGATTGGATGAAGATTTACTTAGAACGCACTGAATATTCTGTTATGAATTTTAAGATGAGTTTTCTTCGGAGATTGGAAGTGAATCCTCTCTTCATTTTGAAGCAATTAAATTATTTTTAGTAAATATTATACTGTAAAATTCAATGGAAACAAGATTTCCTATGATTCCTTTAGAGACCCATGGTGTTAGAAATAGTCTTTCTTGATATAACTTGGAGGAAATCAAATGCTGAGATCAGAGAACTTGACAAACCAGAACGCCCCTTGAGCTGAAGTTGGAGGATACATCCCAGCTTGCCTTTAGCCACACATTGCTGTCTACAGCACATTGACTAGATACACCTCAGAAATCCATCTTGTAAGCATTCTGAGAAATGGCACAGAACAACAATTTAGCCAACAATCTCAATATTTAACTGAAGTTAAACGGCATTGAGATTGGACTTTGATGCTGACATCATGCATTTGGAAATTACACCTGGTTTTCATTACTTTGATTAAATTATTTTATTTTACTTCAATTAATCTAATATATCGGATATGTGGATGCTTGCTACTGGGTTACCTAGCATGGCATTGTGATTCCATGGTGATACAAACTTGGGGGAGGGCTAGTTGCTGAAGAGAGTGTATAGTCTTCAATAAAACAAGAGGGCAGAATGTATGACAGTCCTTGAATTTTGTGCACAAGCAAGGATGTAGTAATTGAACTTAATTTTGGAATATTGGACAATGATATGGTCCAATGTTCAAGTTCACATTTATTGTCATCTGACAGTACACATATGCAAACTAATGAAACAAAAATCCCTTGGACCATGGTGTGCTCACAAAACATGTATCATCCACAGCACATAACGCAAAATATTACCATAAATAAAATATCATTCAAAGTGCATGTAGGTGCACAGCACAAGTAAACAGTAAACAGCTTGCTGTCCTGGTGACGAGACCTCAGTGGCTGTAGGGTATTGAATTAGTCTCTCAGCTTGAGAGAAGCTGTTACCCAGTCTGGCAGTCCTGGTCCATGATAATGGGTGAAAGAGATTGTGGGATGGGTGGTAGTTGGCATCCTTACCAAAGCTTCAGGCATTAGAACCCTGAGAGACAAAACACAGTAAATGAATTTCCCCTTTGTACACATAGTACTGTAAAGTACCTCTGTAATATGTGTAAGCATTCAACTTTTCAGAGTATTTTATCCAAGGGAAGGAATTCTGATCATGCGAAGTGTATGTTGGGTGGGACAATGGAAGGACAGTTTGCATGGACAGAGAAACTATTGCTTGTAGTTCAGTAAAGATGGTGAAGCCTTCAGCAAGGTTGGACTTAATCCCCTGGGCTTGTCTCAGAGAGTCTAAGCTTCGCTGAAGCTGTGCTGACACACTTTTTATTTATTTAGTGATGCTGTGCACAATAGACATATCCAGCGCAATGAGCCACACCAATATAACCCTAGCCTATTCAATTTACTATGACCAATTAGCCCATACGTCTTAGGACAGCAGGAGCAAACCAGAGCACCCGGAGGAAACCCACACATTCACGGGAGGAATGTACAAACCGGATTTGAACTCAGAACTCTGACATGTCAATCTGTAATAATGTCACGCTAATCGCTACAGTACTGTAGTGAGAACCAGACTCTGCTATGACCACTCACAGGCTTGGGTGATGTGCATAAGGAGATTGCATGCATTGGGCTGGGCTGCAGTGGGTTCTGTGAAACTACCTCTAATCAAGTTGTTACCAACAGAAATGTTTATAAAAGCCAATTCAATGGCCAGCTTGGAAAGGAACAAAAGGAACCGCAAGCACTGTTAGGCAGGAAGGAAGTGGAGCATCTAAACAGCAGCAGCATAAACCTTTCAAATTGCAGGAGAATCTGAATTTACCAATTCGATTTGTTAAGAGTTGGCGTAGAATCTACATCTTTTATTTTAAATTTCAAAAGAATAAACTTTAATTCATTATAAAATATATATGGCAAAAGATAGAGTGATAAATTCTTTACATTCCCGGTGTCATTTGGTCAATACATTGTAGTTCAAGTTTAACTCTCATTCAACCATACAGTAAATCTCAGAGCCAACAGTCATATACAGCAGAAGGCACATAGAGCATGCTGTATATAATTATGATAGCAGTAAAAAATGGTCACAAAAAAATGTATCACCCGTCCCTGTGTGCCATGGCCTATAGATTGATGGTGCATGGGATGTTTTCCTGGAGCCACATTTCTGCAAGAATTAGAATGCAGCAGTTCCTCATCATGCACCAGTGCAGATGTGGATAAATGCAATCCAGCTTGTCTTCACGCCCAGCGCCCTACACCACCTCCAGCATCTCCTGGGAGGCTGCAGCAGGTGACCCTGCAGCATGAGGGCCTGGCCCGTACAATAACCAAGGCCATGCAGCACCCTTGCTATTGCTTTCACCGATGAATCTTGTGAACCGGACTTATAGTATTCTTATCAATGTCAATCAGATTTTAGACTTTTTAAAAATCATACTAATATGGACTACTGGGGTGATAAACTCTTCTATTTTTTGAAAGGTTTCCCTGCTGGACTCACCCCTTAGAGTCCAGTAGCAGAAAGAAGCCAGGCTATGGTTGTTCTCCAGTAAGCTTTTGCATTGGCTGAAACAAACTTCCGTACATCCTTCAGCACCTCCTCCTGCAGCCTGGACTGTGCCAGTTGGCAGTATTCCCTTAAGGACATCTCACTGGGCTCAAAGACTTTCTTCAGCCCTTCCCAGCCCTTCCTTTTTCACCTGTCACTCCTAGCTTCTCACTTCAAACTCCACCCCCCTACTCACCTACATTCCCCCTCAACTGGTTTCACTTATCACTTACCAGCTTGTAATCCTTCCACTCCATCACACCTTCATATTCTGGAATCTTCCTCCTTCCTTTCCAGTGTTGATGAAGAGTCTTGAAAATGTTCTCTGCTTATCCACCTTCATAGATGCTGCGTGTCCCGTTGAGTTCCTCCAGAACTTTGTGCATGTTGCTCTGTACATCTAGTACCTGCAGAATTTCTTGTGTTTCTAGTAAGTGTGTGGACGTGGGCAGGATATTCCACAATCATCCCCGTCATCCTCTCCACACTGAGGGTAAAGAAAATGTTCTCTGTGATTTCTGTTGGGAACGATGTATTCATTTAGAGATACAGTACAGCTCAGAACATGCTTTTCCAGCCCAATAAACCACATTGCCCACCAATCCAGATATTTAACCCTAGCCTAATCATAGGACAATTTACAATGACTTACTTACTAACCGGTAGGTCTCTGGACAGTGGAAGGAAACTGGAGAACCTGAAGAAAGCACACACATTCACAGGAAGGATATACAAACTCTTTACAGATGGCGCCAGAATTGAACTCTGACCCCTCAAGCTGTAATATAGTCATGCTTATCACTATGCTACCATGGCACCCTAACTGAAATCTTCTCATACCCTGGAATGAAAGACTGTCACCAGTGGAAAATAAATTGTAAAATTTTCAGTTGTGGGCTACAGAGCAGTTATTATTACAGGATAAACAGGTAGAATTAGAATTAGAAGGTATACTAGAATGGTTTTGGGAATGAAAGGGTTAATAAGTGAAGAGCGTTCGATGGTTCTGTGCCTTTACTAGCTGGAGTTTAGAAGAATTTGGGAGGATCTCATTGAAACTTATCAAATATTGAAAGGCCTAGATAGAGTGGATGTGGAGAGGATGTTTCCTATAGTGGGGAAGTCTAGGTCCAGAGGGCACTGCCTCATAATAGAGGGATGTCCATTTAGGACAGAGATGAGGAAGAATTTCTTTAGCCAGGGAGTAGTGCATCTGTGGAATTATTTGCCACAGATTGTTGTGGAGGCCAAACCATTGGTTGTATTTAAATCAGAGGTTGATAAGTTTGTGATTAGTCAGGGTGTCAATGTTACATGGAGAAGGCAGGTGGATGGGTTTGACAGGGATAATAAATCAACCATGATGAAATGGTGGAATAGCCTAGTTCTGTTCCTATGTCTTATTGTCTAAACTAAGTGGAGTATGATTTATACTTTTGTTTCAGTTCAAGCAAAACCCCTTCATGTTGGATGAGAAAAATCCCTTTGTTTCCTTATGATTGTTGAAATGTTAATTTTAAACCATTGCTTGTGGCATTGAATTCTACTTGAGCATTCTTCTCCCTGGATCTCACAATGAAGTATGAAATGTCTCCAGGTCATTTCATTTGTATCTTGCAGATACTGTGCATTCTGATATGACATTAGTGTCTGACATGAGAACACAATTGAAGCTTCTTGACTGACTTCTCTTTTAACAAAGGCAGACGAGCTATTGATAATGTGAGTTTACATTATTTCAGGCACCCCTGTCAATGACCACAGGAGGCAAAGTTCAGAGTCAGAATCAATCTAATATCACTGACATAATTCGTGAAATTTTGAAGCAACAGTACACTGTAATACACAATAAAAATTATAAATTACAATATGAAATATACACATAAAATTAAGTGAACAGTACAAAAAGAGGGCAGCCTTATCCATGCTGTGACTCCAAGTACCCATCAAGGTAATGATTTAATATTTTTGTTCACTCTCTGGAGTTACATGTCCTGTTTATCTGTAATGTTTCCATTCTTAGCCTAACCTGTTTCATTGATGTCTTTAAAATAGTGTGTTGGTGCGTGGCCAAGTGGTCTAGTGATCTGAAGGTTGCTAGTTCGAGCCTCAGCTAAGGCAGTATGTTGTGCCTTCAGCAAGGCACTTAACCACACATTGCTCCGCGACGACACCGGTGCCAAGCTGTATTGGCCCTTGCCCTTCCCTTGGACAACATCGGTGGCATGGAGAGGGGAGACTTGCAACATGGGCAACTACCGGTCTCCCATACAACCCTGCCCAGGCCTGCACCCTGGAAACTTTGCAAGGCACAAATCCATGGTCTCTCTAGATTAACGGATGCCTATTAAAATAGTTTACTCTTTTGTTTTGTGATAATTTAATTTCATAGTTCTTCTTTATCTTACAAACTGTATTATTGACTTCTCTCCTAATGCTTTTGTGCTGGCTTTTATCATCAGCTCCGCTGCTTTCTGCAGACTTAATGATTGTTTCTTTCTTCAGCATCAATTGCTCCCTCGTGACTTTTTCAATGAAGAGTCTTGTGACTTTTCTGTTGGTGGAATAAGTTTTTTCTCTTGAAGGTGGTCTTAAAACTTTCTTTTGGTTCCACATTTCTTCTTGTCAAAGTTCTTAAAGATTAACTTTATTTGTCACCTCTACATCAAAGTATCAAAACAGAGTGAAATGTATCATTGGATTGTGCAGGGGGCAGCCTACAAGTACTGTCATGCTTCTGGGGCCAACGTTGCTTGCCTGCAACTCACTAACACAAACTGATTAGGTGAGTTTATTCCTATAGACACCAGGGTGCTATGAAAATCCTTCCTCAGGTGAGCTTACACAGTAAACCGTGCTATAAAAATTACAAATCCAGCAATAAATACAGTGATGAGTATATATGAGTATATGAGCAGAACAATAGAATAACACACACAAAATACTGGAGCAACTTAGCAGGTCAGACATGGAGAGCAATAAACTGTCGATGATTTGGGCTGAGACCTTTTATCAGGACTCAAAAGGAAAGAGGCAGAAGCCAGAATAAGTAGTTGGCAGGAAGGGAAGGAGAACAATGTTAGTTTGTTGTTTTTCAGTCATTTAGTTGAGTCCGACTCTTTGTGACCTCATGGACTATAGAGTTATGGCAAGATATGGAATCTAGATTGCCAGGACTTCCTTCCGCACAGATACTGCTGCTGCCCAGGCTGGGTTTGAACTCAGGATCATCTGCCTTGAAGTCCAGTGCTGATCCACTACACCACCTGCTGGCCTGGAGTACAAGATGGCAGGTGATATGTGAGACCAGGTAAAGGGGAAGGTAGATGAGAGAAGGGGAATGAAGTGATAAGCTGGGAAGGGATAGGAGGAAGAAGTAAAGGACTGAAGAAGGAGACATCTGATAAAAGAAGATAGTGGACGATAGGAGAAAGGAAAAGAGGAGGGGAACCTGAAGGAGGTAACAGCAAGATGAGGAGAGAAGGGGAAAGAGGGGAGCCTGAATTCGGGTTGGAAAAAGAGAGAAGGGGAAGTGGGCAGAACAATAGGTTTAGAAGTGAATAAACATGACAATGAGTGCCTGGCATTGACAGAAAAGCTGCACTGGGTCAGATTGATGGTGACTGTAAGGTAAGACTTCTTCTCTAGAACCACTGCCAGGGCTGGACCTTCAACCAAAGATGCTCTTATCCTCCTTGATCTGTCCCAATTCCTGAGGATTGGGAAACCCTACTGACCAGCAGTGTAAACGCAGGACTCCACATGCTGGAATCAGGAGCAACACATAATCTGCTGGGGGAACTCAAAAGGTCAGGCAGCATCTGTGAGATGACAAAGGAGAGTCAACATTTTGATTCAAGACCCTTCACCTAAATGGGCAAGAGGTGAAGACCTGAAAGTTTGACTCTCTACTTCCCTCCACAACTGTGCCTAATCATTTGAGTTCCCTCAGCATCTTAATTGTTGAATTTGAGAAATTGGGCCTCATTGGGATATTTGATAGGCACATTGCATCTGGGTTTTGCTAAACCTTTGATCTTTGTCTGTTAAACCCAGAAATTGGCCTCATCTGGGTGCCAACTTTTGCATCCCACCAAATTCAGTTTCTGATTTCTGCCCCTTTTCTTTCCTGTCCCTACGCAGGGTCTCAGCCCGAAACAACAACTGTTTATTCCTCCCCATTAATGCCACCTGACTTGCTGAGCTGACACAGCATTTTCTGTGTGTTGTTCAAGGTCTTCAGCATCTGCAGAATCTTTTGTGTTTATCTCAAAAGCAGATTGTGTTGTTTGGAATCTTACACAAAGTCAAATGCATTTAGACCCCCCTCAATGATATCGTTATGGGAGTTTCTCTCATCTCATCTCCAGCTCACACTCTTTATTTATTGGTATCTTTGCATTCTTGTCACTTGCACATCTGAGACTTAATGTGAATCCATCTGCCAAATACATTTCAATGTTTAACATAGTGGTTAGCATGATGCTATTACAGCTCTGGGTGTCGGAACTCAGAAGTTTGTATGTCCTTCTCATGAGCATCTCTGCTTCCTTCGGCTGCTCCAGTTTCATCCTACAGTCCAAAGACATATGGGTTTGTAGGTTAATAGGTCATTGTAAATTGTACTGTGATTAGGCTAGTGTTAAGTAGCTTGCTGGGTGATGTGGCTCATTGGGCCAGAAAGGCCTGTTTCACGATGTGTCTCTAAATCAATAAAAATAATAAAATCAACAGTTCTCTCCGAGCACATCAGAGAGATGTATATAGAGAACACATTCCCTGATGGAAATGGCAATTGGCTAAAAGTCTGTGTGAAAATCCTGTTCTCTGACATTCACAGAAGCAACATCCAATCACACAGTTACTTTCCCTTTCATCAACATTAGATTAAGTCTTTGTGTTTCCTTTAAAATCAATATAATCTGTTTTTCCTTCCTCCCAGGCATTAATGATTCTTCTGTGTTGTCTGTTGTTCCCGTCATCATTGAGTAGTTAATTGACCATAAATGTTTTGTAACATTGCAGTAATTAACCCATGAGTGATCTGGTCCATAAGACATTGGAGCAAAATTAGGCCATTCGGCCAATTGAGTCTGCACCACCATTCCATCATTGCTGATTTATTACATATCCCCCTCAAACCCATTTCTCTGCCTTCTCATAACTTTTGATGACCACACTAATCAAGAACCTATCAACCTCCGCTTTAAATGTACTTAATGACTCAGCCTCCACGGCAGTCCGTGGCAATGAATTCCACAGATTGTCTGCCCTTTAGCTAAAATAATTCCTCCTTATTTCTGTTCTAAATAGGCATCCCTCTATCCTAGTGCTGTGCCTGCTTGTCCTAGATTCCCCCATTTTAGGAAACATCCTCTCCACATCCACTCTGTCCAGGCCTTTCAATATTTGGTAGGTTTCAATGAGGTACCCCTCATTCTTCTAAATTCCAGCAGGTACAGGCCCAGAGTCATCAAATGCTCTTCATACGTTAACTCTTTCATTCCTGGCATCGTTCTCATGAACTCTTCTGGGCCTTCTTGAATGCCAGCACATATTTTCTTCAATAAAGGGACCAAAACCACTCACAATACTTCAAATACGGTCATAGACCAAATGAAGACACATCTTGCATTTATACAATGGTGCAATCATGGATATATCTTTGATTGCCTATTTGTTTTTGCACAGTCTTTTTTTCTCACTTTCTTGTATTTTATATTCTGTGTGATGTCTGTACCCGAAGTCCCACACTAGCAAAATGCTGGAGGAACTTAGCAGGTTAGGCAGCAACTCGTCCACCCCTTTGTTATGTGCTGTGTGTATGACGTAGGTTATCATGCTCTACCCACCACCATCATTGTCTTCTGAAAATTTTTACACAGAAGAGGATCTTCCAATATCCAGGCATTCCTTTTTTTTTCTTTCTTTCTTTCTTTCTTTCTTTCAATAGGGATGTTAGGGGGGAGGGGTTAAGGGGAGGGGGGATGGGTAACACATATTTTCTTTTTCACACACTTTTATTCTGTAACTATTTGAAAACACAATAAAAAAAGTTTTTTTTTAAAAAAGGAGAGGTTTACGATTGCCTTTTTCTGGGCTGTGTCTTTACAAGACAGGTGACCTCAGTCATTATTAATACCCTTCAGAGAATGCCCAGGCAGCAAATATGGAGGGAAACAAACGCTCAATTAGCTCCTAATGAAGGGTCTCGGCCTGAAATGTCAACAACTTGTTCCTCTCCATAGATACTGTCTGATCTTCTGAGTTTTTCCAGCATTTTGTGTGTATTGCTCTGGATTTTGAGCATCTGCTGAATCTTTTGTGTTTATGAAGTCCCATGCCACCAGGTGTAAGAATCACCACGTTCTTCAACCATCAGGTTCCAAGACTGACATGCATAACTCTATCCCTAAACAAGCAATGAAACATTATGGACCACCACTTTCACAACCGTGTGCATTATTGTGCGTTTTATTTTACACTTTCTTGTTTTCATAGTCCTTTTCTTCACTCTCTGTTGAATGCATGTTCTGTGAACCTGTGTGTCTGTGATGCCACTTGTGTATGTTATCTTTGTACCTAGTCCTCCCCGCATCTGTGAACATGTCAATAAACTTGTCTGAACCATGATTTGCAAGAACTGCCCAGATTGATCTGGTTTGGATTGATAGACTGTACACAATGAAGAGAATGTGTTTGGAATTGTGTTTTCTTTAATTATTTAGAAGTGTTTATAGTGGATTTCATCTTAGAAAGCTTGCAGTTGTTTTCAATACTTTTCCAATACTTCAGAATGTCAGAAGCATTATTAAGATCCAACAATCTTAGATGCAAAGCTGTCGATGGAAAAAGGCTTGCAGACAATTTTTGTAGGTGGGGTTTGTTTTAACCCACCCATGTGACCTGATCATCCAGATCAAAGCCCACACTTTTGACTTGGCTTCTCTAGTCAACTCCAGGGCAACTTTGGCTAACAAAATTGGCTTAAAGAGCTACTCAGGGTAAACCCAGAACGACTGGAAATGTGTTTGTGTACAAGCTCCATCTGGGAGGATAAGATCATGTCATATCCTTTTTACATCTAATGCCACACCTCCAGATGAACTTAGTGTCCAGAGATCATTCAAGCTCAGCTTTGAGAGTGGGAAGGAGAGAGCAGCCGTAGAATTCAGACCAAGAGGATTTACGGACCTTTCAGTGCAATGGTTTGTCTTTATCTCAAGAGCTGCATGGGGTGGTATGGTAGCGTAGTGGCTAGCACAATGCTTTCCAGTGTTGGGCTGTAACACTGGGATTTGATTCTCGCCACTGTCTGTAAGGAACTGGTACAACCTCCCTGCGACCACTTGGGTTTCCTCCGGGTGCTCCAGTTTCCTCCCACATTCCAAAGACATTCAGGTTAGGGTTAGTAAATTGTGGACAGGCTATCTTAGCAATGGAAGCATAGTGACACTTGTAGACTGCCCCCAGCACAATCCTCTATGATTTCACTTAATGCAAATGACACATTTCACTGCATGTTTCAGTGTACAGGTGACCAATGAAGCTCATCTCTTTAATCTTTAAAACTGCTTGTTAGGAGATGGATCTTACTACTTCTAGAGAAAGAAGCATTTTAACATTCAATACATGAGCCCTTCTCAGTCTCTACATTTAAGTGAGATCACATTCAATCACACTCTGATCCCAGGAATCAATCTACTGAATCTGCTCCGTGCTGCCTTCAAAGCAAGCATGTTCTTCCTTGGCATCAACTCCAAAAGAAAGCAGTCTTATCAAATCCCCATGGCAGCAAATATTCCTCAAATTCTCACAACAACTTAGGCAGGATCCTCTTCTAAATATTTTTTCCCAAGAGGTGTTAGCATTTCTTGGCCCAATCTCTTCATCTATCTGAGAATGAAGCCCTCTGCAAAATCAAGTCAAACCGATTAATGTCATTAACAGCAAGACTGGTTCCAGTTGCTTGATTTATTTTTTAACCAAGTGTGTTATGTATTGGTCTATTACTAAGATAGAATCAAAAACTTGTTTTGCACACAGTTTGTACAGACCAAGTTATCACATAGTGCATTGAAGTAGAACAAGGAAAAACAATAATGATGCAGAATAAAGTCTAACAGCTATTGACAAAGTGCAGTGCAAGTAAGCAATAAAATGCAAGATCATGGCGAGGTAGAACGTGAGTCCAAGATTTCATCCTGGGGGTGGCACAGTAATGTATACTTCACAGTGTCAGTGATTGTGGTTCAATTCCAACCACTGTGTGTAAGGATTTAGTGTGTTCTTCCTATTACCATGTGGGTTTCCTCTGGGTTCTCCAGTTTCTCCCCACAAGATGTTGAATTGCAGTAGGTTGCCCGAGAAATTGGTGAGCGTCAGCCCACTGAGAAGAATGATGTCATTGGCCTGAAGTGGCCAGGCTTGTATGAAAAACCTGGCTTCCTTTTGTACCGCTTTCAGGACATGTGATTCTCTTTACTTCAGTTCAATTGCTTGGAGAACATAGAACCGTACAGCACAGCAACAGGCTCTTCAGCCCAAAATGTCTGTAAAAAAAAGAAAAAAATGCAAAATTAAATTAAATCTCTTCTGGTTTCACATATCCCTCTATTTACTGCGTATTTGTGTGTCCATCCACCAGTATTTAAACACCACTGGTGTATCCGCTTGTACCACTATCCCTGGCAGCCTGTTCCTGGCATTCACCACTCTCTGTGCATAAAAAAGAAACAAAAATGAACTTGCTCTGCACATCTCCTTGAACCCCACCCCCATCCCCTCTTACATGCATTTCATCTTGTACTTGATATTTTTAACCCAGGAGAAAGATTCTGATAGGTAATTCTATCAATGCCTGTCATAACCTCATACACTTCTATCCGGTCTCCCAGAAGCCACTGAGAAAACACACTCAAAATGCTGGAGGAACTCAAATGACGCTGCCTGATGCTGAGTTCTGCCAGCATCATTTTCTCTGTGTGTCGCCCAAGCTTTGCAACATCTGCAGAATCTTGTGTGTTTATCTGAGTTGTCCAACCTCTCTTTATAGCTCATACCCTCTAATCCAGGCAGCATCCTGGTAAAATGCTTCCACACCTTCTCCAAAGCCTCCAGAATAGAATCACCGGCATGTGACGTGAAATTTGTTAACTTAGCAGCAGCAGTTTAATGCAATACATAATATAGAAGAGAATAATATTAATAATAATAAATAAGTAGAACAATTATAGCATATGTATACTGAATAGATTAAAAATTGTGCAAAGAACAGAAATAATATATATTTAAAAAGTAAGGTATTGTCCAAGGGTTCAATGTCCATTTAGGAATCAGATGGCAGAGAGAAAGAAGCTGTTCCTGAATCACTGAGTATGTGCCTTCAGGCTTCTGTATCTCCTACCTGATGGTAACAGTGAGAAAAGGGCATGCCCTGGATGCTGGAGGTCCTTAATAATGGATGCTGCCTTTCTGAGACACAGCTCCTTGAAGATGTCCTGGGTACTTTGTAGGCCAGTACCCAAGATGGAGCTGAATAAATTTACAACCTTCTGCAGCTTCTTTTGTTCCTATGCAGTAGCCCCCCCCACCCCACCTCCCCATACCAGACAGTGATGCTCTCCATGGTACATCTATAGAAGTTTTTGAGTGTATTTGTTGACATACCAAATCTCTTCAAACTCATAATGAAGTACAGTCACTGTCTTGCCTTCTTTACAACTGCATCAATATGTTGGGACGAGGTTAGAGCCTCAGAGATCTTGACACCCAGGGACTTGAAGCTGCTCACTCTCTCCACTTCTGATCCCTCTATGTGGATTGGTATGTGTTCCTTCATCTTACCCTTCCTGAAGGCCACAATCAGCTCTTTCGTCTTACTGACGTTGAGTGCCAGGTTGTTGCTGTGGCACCACTCCACTAGTTTACATACCTCACTACTGTAATCCCTCTCGTCACATTCTGAGATACTACCAACAATGGTTGTATCATCAGCAGATTTATAGATGGTATTTGAGTTATGCCTAGCCACACAGTCATAGGTATAGGGAGAGTAGAGCAGTGGACTAAACACACACCCCTGAGGCGCGCCAGTGTTGATCGTCAGCAAGGAGGAGATGTTATCATCAATCTGCACAGATTGTGGTCTTCTGGTTAGGAAGACGAGGATTCCATTGCGGAGGGAGGTACAGAGGCCCAGGTTCTGTAACTTATCAATCAGTATTGTGGGAATGATAGCATTAAATGCTGAGCTTTAGTCGATGAACAGTATCCTGACATAGGTGTTTGTGTTGTCCAGGTGGCCTAAAACCATCTGAAGAGTGATTCAGATCGCATCTGCTGTTGTTCTATAATGGTGATCGCCAAATTGCAATGGGTCCAGGTCCTTGCTGATGCAGGAGTTCAGTCTAGTCATGACCAACCTCTCAAAGCATTTCATCACTGTTGATGTGAGTGCTACCAGGCGATATCCATTACGGCAGCCCACATTCTTCTTCTTAGGCACTGGTATAATTGTTGCCTTTTTGAAGCAAATGAGAACTTCCACCCGTAGCAGTGAGAGGTTGAAAATGTCCTTGAATACACCTGCCATTTGGTTGGCAGAGGTTTTCGGAGCCTTACTGGATACTCCATCGGGACCTTCCACCTTGTGAGGGTTCACTCTTTTTAAAGATAGCAACATCAGCCTCTGAGACAGAGATCTCAGGGTCATCAGGTGCAGCAGGGATCTTCACAGCTGTAGTTATATTCTCTCTTTCAAAGTAGGCATTGAAGGCGTTGAGTTCACCCACACCCTTTCTGTATTGGGGTGCACCGAACTGAACACAGTACTCACAGTGCATCCGAATGAAAGGTTTATACAGCTGCACCATGATTTACTGACTCTTACGCTCAATACCATGACCCATGAAGGAAAGCACTGGGAAAAAAAAGTAACCAATGCCAAAGCTTTGAAGGATTGAGCACAAGTGGCCAAAGGCAAGATTATCCCAGAATCAAAATCCAGTTTATTATCACTGATGTAGAACAAGTTTTGCAGCAGCAGTGGAGTGCAACACCCAAAAAAAATCCACCATTTTAAATAAATAATGAGAAAGCAAGAACAATGAGGTAGTGCCCATGGGTTATTGGATAGTTTAGAAATCTGATGGCTGAGGGGAAGAAGCTCTTCCTAAATCAGTCTGTCTGTCTTTCAGCTCCTGTACATTTTTCCTGATGGTAGTAGGAAGAATAGAGCATGTCCTGGATGGTGAGCGTCTTTGTTTATGAATGCTGCCTTCTTCAGGCACTACCTCATGAAGGTGTTCTCAATGGCGGGGAGGGTTGTGCCTGTGATTGAGCTGGCTAAGTCTACACGCTCTGCAGGCTCTTGTGATCTGTACATTGGAGCCTCCATACCAGGCTGTGAAGGAACCAGTCAGAATGCTGTCCACCAAGCATCTATAGAAATGTGTATGAATCTTTGCTGACATAGTACCAAATCTCTTCAGATTCTTAATGAAGTAGAGCCACTGGTTTGCCTTTTTCATGATTCTATCAATGTGTTGGGACCAGGATAGATCCTCTGAGATGCTGATGCCCAGGAACTTCTTGAGGGCAGGAAGAAAACGTGAGAATTGGACAGAAATTAAACAGCCTGGGGGCAGTGAAATTTGCAACACTCACTGAAAAGATTTTCTGAAGAACTTGGCAGTTAATAGGAACCTTAATTAGCTCAATTGGGTAACCATTCAGCCTCAGTGATGGAGGCTGATTGGAACAGTAACTGGGCAAATGTAAACCAATTAGTTCTAAGAATGATCAGTTTATGTGTACATTAAAAAAATTATGTTTATATGTACAGAATGATTTTATGGTCAAATGCACACACCTGTTAATTAAATTTGCTCTGAATGCTTTATGGTTAACCCCTGAGTTAATGCATAATTGCTATGTATTTGATGTTATATTCAATAATAATGTTCTTGAAAAATGATTTGAGCTTCATTGCAATTATCAAAATATAGATATTTTGCTCACCAGGAAAGCATTCTGTATATGCCATATGAATACATTATTATGCAAGAGTAAATGGACTTCAGAATTGTTGGAAGGATAGAACGAGCAGAATTCATTTCCTAATACGCTGTCAATGCTTGAATTCACTGTATTAGGCGTAATCCCTGGGCAGAAACAATTTACTATTTACTAACTGTCTGTTGTCATTCTGTATTCATCAAACTCCAGTTCTAAGTAATTATTAACATTCATCGAGTCATATATTGTGGGCTTCCTCCGGATACTCTAGTTCTTCCCACATTCCTAAAATGTACAGATTAGTAGGTTAATTACTCACATGGATGTGTGATTAGGCAGCACAGGCTTGTTGGGATGGTAGGGTGTTGCATTCATGAGGGGGCAACTGAAAATGCCATTTGCTGAGCAGCATCAGAGAGAAGTGACATGGTTAAATCTTGCAGATGGTTTCACTTGTGTGCATTAGATTGGTAAAAGAGAAATTGTTCGTGCCTTCAGCTGTGTGACATGCCCGTAACCAATATCCTTGCAACTTCACAAATGCTTCCTCATTCATACCTTTTTGTGCGGTATACCATGTCTTGGGAAATAGGTAGCCACCGGCCTATATTACCTCAAACTGCCAGAGTCCGCTGTCCTGGGTTAGTCTTTCAAGTTGCCATGTCTTCAGGTGAAGATCCTTCCTCTTCCAGGGATAAGGTCTTCGATGCTTCTTTTGGCTTTCCGGCTTTTTATGGGATGGGTTTGATAGTCTCATGCCTAACCGTCCTTCTTTCGCAGACACGCATGCCAAAATTGCAGCATACACCATTTGAATGGTAATTTATTGTGTTTTTATAAATTGTGGACAGTGATTCTTCTAAAGCCATTCAGACACAATGCATTTACTGCAAACTGTTTTTGTTCTGTGCAGTTTACCTGTGCACTCTTCTCCATGTGGCTTCAACAAAATCCCTCCCTTGCACTAAAGCATGAACGTTTGCCAAGCATGTCTACAGTATAGACCTGCATTGAAAGTCTTCATCGTGAATTGTGTTAGTTTGATTTAAAAAGTAATAGTCTGAGCAGTGTTTTGAACATCAGAATGTTACACTTCCCCGCAACCGGCAGATGATATTATTTTTCTCAAACTGCCATTTTGTGCAAGAAATAAGAACTAAAATTAGAATGAATTTATTCTGAATGCCGAACTAACACAGACTGAGAATCGTTTCATTGAGCACCTTTGCGCCGTCTGCTGCAAAAGGCAGGATTTCCCGGTGGTCACACATTTCAATTTGAATTCCTGTTTCCACTCCAGTACATCTGCCCATTGCCCCCTCTACTGCTGTAATGAGGACATAACATGACAGCTTTTATTGGACCATAAGACAGAAGCAGAATTAGAACATTTGGCCCATAGAGTACTCTGTATTTCAACCTTTGCTGATTTATTCTCCCTCTCATTCCCTTTCTCCTGCCTTCTGTGCATAACCTTTGGCACCCTTACTGATCAAGAAACTATCAACCTCTGCTTTAAATATACTGACTTGGCCTCTGTAGTAATGAATTCTGCAGATTTACCACCCTCTGGCTGAAGAAGTTCCTCCTCATCTCTGTTCGAAAGGGTGGTCCTTCTACTCTGAGGCTGTGCCCTCTGGTCCAAGATTCCCCTACTGCAATAAACATCCTCTCCATATTCACTCTGTCCAGGCCTTTCAATATTCAGTCAGTTTCAAGGGGATCCCCCTCATTCTTCTGAACTTCAGTGAGTACAGGGCCAGAGCCATCAAATGAGTGTGTGAATTAAGGACAGGTTGTAACTCTTGTTTGTCTCCCTGAGTACTGGTATTAATTTATTATTGTCATTTTCTGCAAGGTGCTTGTCCTGCATACTGTTCTTGCAGATCAGTTCATTACACTGTGCATTGTAGTAGAACACAATTAAACAATTATAATTCTAACAGTCTGGCATGGAGGAGCCACTGCTTAGGATTGGAAATACCTGCAAAGGGTTTTAAACTCAGCTAGCTCTATCATGTGCACTAGCCTTCCCACCACTGAGGTCATCTTCAAAAGATGAGGCCTTAAGAGGAAAGATGACATCCATTGTTGAGGACTCTAATCTGTCAGGATCTGCCCTTTCTCATTATTCTAATTACTACCATCATGGAGGATGTTTAAGAGCTTGAAGACACGCACTCAATGTTTTTAGAAACAGCTTCTTCTCCTCCATGGGGACATACTGCAAGATAAGAAGTCAGTCAATTAAAAATGAAGTATTGGAGTCCTGATGAAAATGTCTTGGCACAAAGTGTTGACTCTTTAGATGCTTCCTGAATGGCTGAGTTCCTCCAGCATTTTGAGGGTGCTGGTCTGAAGAATGGAGAGATTTCTTCTCTCATAGGGTGATGAATCTGTGCAATTCTCTGCCTCAGCAATTGGCTGAAGTTGGATCACCAAGGTTTGTAAAGAGAAGGTGGAGGAAAAAATCAATAGATCAAGAAACAGAGAACATTGATGAAATGGCAGAGAGGAGCTGCTGAAGCCAGCATGGATCAGTCATCATGGCATTAACTGTTGGGGTAGGTTTGAGGGACCAAATGGCTTAATCCTCCTATTTTTTTAGCACTTTGTGAAGAGATGAACAGAATGCTCTCACTGAAGCTGTTCAGACATTAGTTCAATTTTTTATTTTATATTAACTACACTTAATTTTAGATCATATGACCATTCAGCCATTGAAAAAGAATTAGACCATTCGGCCCATCGACCCTGTTCCACTATTCCATCATAACTGACTTATTATCAGTCTCAATCCTATTCTTTTGCCTTTTCCTCAGAACCTTTGATGCCTTTACTAATGAAGAAACTAACAGCCTGTTTTAAATTTTCCACAGGAATTTGGCCTTCACAGTCATCTGTGGCAATAAATTCCATAGATCCATTACCCCCTCGCTAAAGAAATTCCTCTGCAGCTTTGTTCTAAATGAACATCTCGTCTATTCTGAGGCTGTGCCCTCGGATCCTAGACTCTCCCACTATAGGATACATCCTCTCCATGTCAATTCTACCCAGGTCTTTAAATATTTTTTTTCTCTGAAGGGTTCAGATGAAGGTTCTCAGCCTGAAACACAGTCTATTTCCCTCCATGGATGCTGTCTGTCCTGTTGAGTTCCTTCAGCAACTTGTATGTTGCTCCAGATTCCAGCATCTGCAGTGTCCAGTGTTCCTCTCAGTTTCCTTATCTCTTTAAGGTCATTGGTATTCTGGGTAACAGAATGGATGAATGAAGGATCCTTGGTGAACAAATCAGTCACTTCCATGGCAACAGTTTCATTATAGACTGAAATTTATTCAGGAGACTTAAGCGATCATTTATAGAGAAGATAGTTAAAAAATCACATTTTGTTAGCTCTCTTCTTTGAATGAAGATACTGTGATTTAAGGGTCAAGCATTGGTGGTGCTGTTAATAAATGGTTTTCACTGCTTTACTTTGAACAAGGCCACATGCCAGAGAAACACTTCGGAAAAATAAAGTCATTTTGTCTTTGGAGCACTTAAACTTAGCTAGTGAGAAAGCATGTTGAATAAAATGACAATTGTGAAAGATATTGAGGGCCATGTGAATATATTATACACGTTCAAAGAGTGAAATGGAAGTCAGACCCACAAACTTAGGAGCTGGAACACATGAAGCTCGGATCGATTGATCTTGCACTAATTGAAATTCAGTTGTTATTAACTCCATGTGTACAAGCTGGATTGAAAATAGACACAGACAACAGGCCTGTATTTTTGGTTTTCACTTTCTCCCTCTGTTCCCAACTCTCTCCCCAGCACTCTCCTCTGCTGTTCCCCATTCTTCCCCCTCTCTTCCCATTCTCCCTCACACTCTCTCTCGCACTCCTCTACTCTCTCCCATTCGCTCCACTACACCTTCTCTGCTCTCTTCCTCTCCATTCCCCCACCTCCTCCTCACCCTTCCCCCACCTCCTCCCATAGAACATTACAGCACAGAAACAGGCCTTTTGCCCCTTCTTGGCTGTGCCGAACCATTTTTCTGCCTAGTTCCACTGACCTGCACCTGGCCCATATCCCTCCTTACTCCTCTCATCCATGTACCTGTCCAAGTTTTTCTTAAATGTTAAAAGTGAGTCCGCATTTACCACTTCATCTGGCAGCTCATTCCACACTCCCACCACTCTCTGTGTGAAGAAGCCCCCCAATGTTCCCTTTAAACTTTTCCCTCTTCACCCTTAACCCATGTGCTCTGGTTTTTTTCTCCCCTAGCCTCTGTGGAAAAAGCCTGCTTGCATTCACTCTGTCTATACCCATCATAATTTTATATACCTCTATCAAATTTCCCCTCATTCTTCTATGCTCCAGGGAATAAAGTCCTAACCTATTCAACCTTTCTCCGTAACTCAGTTTCTCAAGTCCCAGCAACATTCTTGTAAACCTTCTCTGCACTCTTTCAACCTTATTAATATCCTTCTTGTAATTCGCTGACCAACACTACACACAATACTCCAAATTCAGCCTCACCAATGCCTTATACAACCTAACCATAACATTCCAACTCTTATACTCAATACTTTGATTTATAAAGGCCAATGTACCAAAAGCTCTCTTTACGACCCTATCTACCTGTGACACCACTTTTAGGGAATTTTGTATCTGTATTCCCAGATCCCTCTGTTCTACTGCACTCCTCAGTGCCCTACCATTTACCTTGTATTTTCTACCTTGGTTTGTTCAATACCTCACAGTACAATACCTCACACTTGTCTGTATTAAACTCCATCTACCATTTTTCAGCCCATTTTTCCAGCTGGTCCAAATCCCTCTGCAAGCTTTGAGAAGTTCCTCCTGCATTTCTTCCCTTCTCCCTTTCTCTTCCTCTCTCTTCATTTCTCTCTAACTTTTTCTCTCCCTCTTCCACTCTCCCTCTTTCTTTTTTTCTCTTCTTCCCCCTTTCCTCCTCCCCATCACCCACTTATTTCTGCATTGTATCTTCTGTGATTCATTAGACTATTAGGCAGAGGCCATTTAGCCCATTGATTCTGCTCCACCGTTTGATCATGGCTGATTTTTTATTCAAATCAACCCATTCTCCTGCCTTCTTCTGTAACCTTTGATGACCTGATTAATCAAGAACCTATCAACCGCCACTTTAAATATATCCAATGACTTGACCTCCCCAGCCATCTGTGGCAATGAATTCCACAGATTCACCACCCTCTGGCTGACAAAATTCCTTCTCATCTCTAAGTGGATATCCACAAGTTCTAAAGGGGTGTCTTTCTCTTCTGAGGCTGTGTCCTCTGGTCCTAGAGACTCATCCCAGGTTTGCATTGATTGTTAAAATATCATAGTAAGCAAAAAGAGATCTTGTAGCCCATGCTGAAGAAATCCTGTTAGGTCAGCACTTGAAGACCGCTTTATCTGCAAAACACATAAACATTGCCCCAAGAAATCTTTATTTATTTACATCCCCACACTGGGTCAAGAGTTAACTTGTATCAAACTAGTTTTGAAAAAAGGAATCAGGCCACACAGCTCTTTATTTGCTGATGTTCCTGATTCCTGGGGTACTTGTGAAATTTAAGCTTTATTTTGTCTGTTGCTTTATTGTCATTCCGAAGCTGGAGAGAGCAAGCACACACACACCTCCACCATTTGTTTGTACTAGATGCTTCTCCGACTGTCTCAGACTGAGACTCCATCTCCCCAAACAATTTGCTGAAGGAGCAATGAGAAAGGAATATTATAAAGCTTGGCTTTTCTTCCATTTTGATGACAGCTTGATATTTAAGTAAAAATTAGAAACTCGAGGAGACACAAAACTAAAGCTTCTTAAAAGTGCATACAGGTAATAATTATTTTATAGTCTTTCTACTCTGCCTTGACATGTATTTGGAACCATTTCTTGCTGCGACTTCAGGCTATAAATGGATAGCTTAATTTTAGAAATACTTTGTTCATTAAGAATGAATATAATGAAACCATGCAGAAATGCATGAGAATAAAAGGTGAAAATGCTGAATATAATCAACAGGTCAGGCAGTAGGTGTGGGAAGAGCTAGAGTTGATCTACAACTTGAAACACAAAATCTTTTTCTCTTACCACAGATGCTGCCTAATCTGCTGATTGTTTGCAGCATCAGTTGTTTTCTTTCATATTTCCATTTTTTAATGGTTTTATTTCTGTTGTAAATGCAACTATCTCCATGGATACATCAATCCCATTCTGTCGACCTACAAACAAGTTTAATTTATTAATATAAACTATAATAATGAATTATTGTAATTAATAATGAAATATTGCATATAAATTACTCTAATTTGATGTTTAATTATTATGATAAATAATTTATAATTATTTAAAATTACTATCATTTACTAATTTGGTGAATTCTTCACACCTTGTAGCATTAGAACAACAGAGCAATCATTATTTGCGTATTTGCAATGGGGCCAGCACAGTAGTATAGCAGTTATAATGCTCTTATAGTGCCTGCAACGGGTTCATTTCCATCATGTTCTGTAAGGAGGTTGTATGTTCTCCCGTAACTGTGTGGATTTCCTCTCTGGGCTCCGGCTTCCTTGCAATTCAAGGACATGCGGGTCAGTAGGATAATTGGTCACATGGGTGACTCATTGGGCTGGAAGGGCCTGTTACTATTCTCAAAAGATCAAAGGTCAAATTTAATGTCAGCTGTATCTCTAAAAGCAAAGATGTCTATGGCCATAACTCAGAATATCACCAAGCCTAGAGGAAATAGAATGGGAGGCAAGAATATTCCACATGCACGTTAGAAGAGAGGTGTCAGTGAAGAGTTTTTATTAGTCACTTGCGAATTAAGAGGGGAAAGGAAATTGTTGTCTCCATGAGACCCTGAGAGAGATTGAGCCTTCTGGGACTATATTCTCTTGAATTCAGAAGAATGAGAGGGGATTTTTTAGATACAGATAAAATTGTGAGAAGGATAGATAGGGTAGAGGCAGGAAAATGGTGTCCATTTAAAAAATGAGACTAGAACTAAGGGACACTGCCTCAAGATTTGAGGGAACAGATTTAAGATGGAGATGAGGAGATAATGTTTTCTCCAGAGAGCAGTGAAATTGTAGAATTCTCTGCCCAGGGAAGCAAAGAAGTTGCCTCATTGAATTTATCTGGGACTCAGTGAGAGATTCTTTTTCACATGGGGAATTAGGGTAATGGGGGTAATATTTAAGATTTTTTAAAATATAAGCTTTATTTTTCACAGGAACATCAAATCACACTTTGTGTCAACCACCAATACATTTGGAGTTTGTACTAGGGCAACCCACCATCGTTATAATACTTCTGGTGCAAACACAACTTGCTGACCATAACTTGCACTTCTTTCAAATTTGGGAGGAAGCCCAAGTGCCTGGAGGAAAGCCATGCTCACACGGGGAGAATGGACAAGCTGTTTACAGACAGGCTGGAATTGAACCCTGATCACAGATGCTATAAAGTGTTGCCCTAACTGCTGCCCTTCTGTGGAGCTAAGTCCATGGTCAAATCAGCCATAATCTTATAGAAAGGTGGAGCAGGCTCGATGGGCCAGATGGCCAACTCCTGCTCCTGTTTCTGATGTTGAGGAGAAGACATTCCCGATAGTGGAGAAATCTAGGAGCAAAGGGCCTGGACTCAGAATTCATCTCTTTAGGACAGAGATGAGGAGGAATTCATTGTCACAGATGGCTGTGAAGGCCAAGTCATTGGGTATATTTAAATCGGAGGATAATAGATTTCTGATTAGTAAAGGGGTGAAAGGTTTACAGGGAACAAGTGGGAGTATGGGGATGAGAAAGATAATAAAAGAGCCATGATGGAATGGCAGGGCAGACTCAATGCGCCAAATGGCCTGGTTTTGTTCCCATGTCTTATAGTCTAAGGTTCTGAGAAAGCAGGAGAGGGAACTATAAAAGGGGGCTGAATCTGTCTTTGACATAACAATGCCCCAAGAGGATTTCTACCTCCCTGCAATCTCATTCTTTAATTATTGCCTGCTATTTCGCAGACTTTTCTTCTTTGCCTTTTCACCTCATTATCTTTCCTTCTTTACTGCCTAGTCCTCCTTTATATTCTCCTCATGCCTCTGTGCATCCACTGCAGTCTGGTTCCTCATGACCTCCCTTGGAAAGCCAGTTCTGGTGTCTCTTCACAGACAGATCGCTGATTCTGAAGAGTTTCTGCTTCCAGAACTTGCTTGGATCCAATGAAACCTAGCCGTGAAATATGCAAATGAACCCAAGTTCAAAGTAAACTGTATGACTCAGTGAAGTGTGGTGACTGGAGTGAGAAAGTTTGCTTGGGCAGCCAAGAAGGGTACCAGGTTTCAGGAAACAGCACTGCAGTGGACCGGAGGACCCTACAACAGATACATTAGGGCAACAAAACTGCCTAGTGCAACAGCGGCACCTGCCTACCTGCTATCAAGAACATATCCATTCAGAAAGGTGCCAGAAAAGGGCCAGTAACATCATGAAGAATCCTACCCACCCTGCTCATGGACTGTTTGTCCCACTCCCATCAGGGATGAGGCTACATAGCCTCAATTCCAGGACCACCAGACTCAAAAACAGTGACTTTCCCCAAGCAGTAAGGCTGATCAACACCTCCACCCACTAACTTCTCCTTCACACACCCTGCCACCATTTCTTCATCATTTCTTGTCATATTCAATATACTTACACACAATCAATCTATGTATATTGAAGTAAACTCTCTTATGTATTTATATTTATTGTTTTTTTACTGCATTCTTTTATTGTGTTTGGTTTTGGGGGTGGGCAAACAATTATTTCGTTCTCCTTTATACTTGTGCACTGGAAATGGTGTTAAATAATCATGAATCAGGATACAGGTTTCAGATTTGTTCATCATAAGTACATTAAAACATACAACAAAATGCGTTGATTGACTTCATAATTATCAGAACCTAAGTATGTGCTGGTAACAGCTTGCAAAGTCAAAATCAAGCCATAATGATAGAGCAGACTCAAAGGGCTGAATGGCCTAATTCTGCTCCTTTGTCTCATGGTCTTATGATTGGAGGGACTGGTTTAATGCGTACTTCTCCAAGTACCATCAGATTCAGATTTATTTATCACTTGCTCATGGAAGCAGACAGTGAAATGTGTGTTTCTGTAAATCACCAGCACACCCAAGGACATGTTGGGGACAAATCATGTCTACCTTCATGCACCTTATGTTTACCTGTACTGGTTACTTTCTCTGTAACCGTGTCCCTATATTCTGCCTCCATGTACTTATGTCAGCTCCATCATGGGGCCAAATGGTTCCTCCTGCTTTTAATCTTTTGATTTTTAACCATGCACAGTATGGCATCGAATGTCATGTGCCTGTGGCCGCCATCTGTGATGGGCTTTAACTAAGGGAAGGAGCAGTGGGGTTATGAAGCATTTAGGCTTCAGTTCACATTCCAGTGTGCATTAAGACATGGGAGAGAATTAGGCTATTCGGCCCATTGAGCCTGCTCCGCCACACCATCATGGCTGATTTATTATCCCTCTCAATCCCATTCTCCTGCCTTCTCCCAGCAAACTATGCTGTCCTTTCTAATAAAGAATTTATCAATCTCTGCTTCAAATATTAGCCCTCCACAGTCTGTGGCAATGAATTACACAAATCCACCATCCTCAGGCTGATTAAGACATCAAAATCAGAATTAGGTTTATTAGCACTGACATATGCCGTGAAATTTGTGGTAGCAATACAGTGTAAGACACAAAAATTATTATAAGTTACAGATTATAAATAAATACTGCACAAGAGGAATAGTGAGGCAGTATTCATGCACAGTTTAGAAATTTGATGGTAGAGGGAAAGAAGCTGTTTGTAAAATGTTGAGTGTGGGTCTTCAAGCTCTTGTACCTTCACTCAGACAGTAGTACTGAGAAGAAGGTATGTCCTGGATGTGAGTGTCCTTAATGATGGATGCTGACTTCCTGAGGCACCATCATTTGAAGATTCCTTTGATGGTGGAGAGGGTGTGCTGTGATTGAGCTGGTTGAGTCTACCACCTTCTGTAGCCTCTCATAATCAAGTTCAAGTCCATTGTCATCTTGACTGTACATACACATATGGAACCAAATTTAACAACTTTCCTCCAGTCCACGGTGCACCCACAAAACATATATCACACACAGCAGATAAAATAAAATATTATCATAAGTAAGTTAATAAAATATAATTCAAAGTGCATGTAGTGCACAGCACAAGAGTGAACAGCTCACTGTGGGTCAAAGAGATTGTGGGATGGGTGGCAGGGACCCTCAACAATGACTCAGGCCTTTCGTCTGCTACGCTCCTGATAAATGTCACAAATAGGGGACCTCAGTATTGGAACCTCTATAGCAGGTTGTGATGTCTCTAGTCAGAATGCTTTCTGCTGTACATCTGTAGGTATAGAAAGATCATAAATCAGCCATGATCAAATGGTGGAGCATACTTGATGGGCCAAATGGCCTAATTTTTCTTCTATGTCTTATAGACAAATAGAAAAAAAAGGTGCAAATCATAAAGAACTGGGCATCCATTTATAGGAACTGAAGTGCTCCCTTCGTCTCCCTCTGCACCCTTAGCCCTTGTTCTTCACCTTATGCCACTTCCCACTTTTAGTCCCCCACCCACTCCAGCACTGAGGAAGGCCTGGCATGCAGTGCTGATCGGACTGGGCTGGGATGCAGTACAGCTGATGGGGGTTGCCCGCAGGTGGTACGGCAGCATAACACTTTGTAGTGCCAGTGATCAGGATTCAATTCCCACCACCATCTGTAAGATTGTATGTTCTCCCCATGACCATGCAGGTTTCCTGCAGGTCCTCTGGTTTCCTCTCACATGGGATAGGGTTAGCATGTTGTGGACATGCCATGTTGGCTACGGGAGGTGTGGCAACACTTTTGGGCTATCCACAGGACATCTTTGGACTGTGTTGGTCATTAACTCAAATGATATATTCCACTATACGCTGTGCTCTTCCAATGTACACGCAATAAATAAAGTTGACCTTTAATCTTAGAAGGAATGGAGGAATGTGGAAACATGGAAGGGTGGTATGGTAGCATAGCAGTTAGCATAATGCTATGGCTGTGAGCAATTGTGGACTGGAAATGACCATTGGTCTTATTCTCACAGCATTCATTTTTCCTCTGTTGGTCATTGTATGAAGGAAAATGTTAACTTGCTTCAGAAATAAAGTGATATTTGTTCATATACAACACTGGCAACTGTCATTTTGAGTCTGTTCCAGACAGTTTCAGCTTTTCCTTTCACAAGGACATCGATTATAAATGTAGTTAAATGCAATGAGCTCATTCTGTTTGGCTCAGAGTCAGTTCCAGGAAAGTGAATTCTTTTGGCCTCAATCTGTCACTAAATCTTTTTCTGCATTTATTACTGAAGCACAGCTTGTGAATACAGCCCTGTTTGATCACAAAGTTGATTTAATTGCATTTTTAAAATAACCTTCTCAATATGTGAGCTTTTAGATGCTACTTCAAGGAAAAATGTTCTAGCAGATTATATTTCCACACCTGACCAAGGATTAATAAATCTTCAGGTATTAAGATTAATCCTTCTTAATGCCTTTCCCAGGTATTTTTTAAATCACTTTTGGCTTCATATCATCAAGGGCTTAATGGTGAAAATAAAGTGATCAATAAATGATCAATTGTCTTTCATTTGTAAAGCAAAATGGGAGTTGATATAAAGAGAGTCGAGATGTGATTCATATTACAAAGGGGACACTAAGAATCTGATCTCATTACATTTCTTTAATAATTTGAAACTTATAAAATTGAACTGTTTAATTGAAGAAGTAGATATTTAAATTGATACTCCAAATCAAAACTTTCAGTGTTCCCTGCATAAGGCTGAGACGTTTGATTCAGCATTTGTCAGCAGACATCAAGGAAACACACATGTACACACACACAGACACCTATATGTACAGACACGTTCAAGTTCAACTTCAAGTTTATTGTCATCTGACTACACATACACAATCAAACAAAATGACATTCCTCTGGACCATGGTGCACAAACATATATTACACACAGCACAAACAGCTAAATAGAACGTTGTGCTAAGGCTTTATAAGGCACTGGCGAGACCTCACTCGGAGTGTTGTGAGCACTGTTGTGTCTTTTATCTAAGAAAGGACGTGCTGACATTGGAGAGGGTCATGGGGAGGCTCTCAAAAATGATTCTGGAAATGAAAGGCTTATCATATGGTGAGCATGTGATGGTTCTGAGCCTGCATTCACTGGAATTCAGAAGACTGAAGGGCCATTGACACCTATCGAATATTGAAGGGCCTAGACGGAGTGGATGTGGAAAGGATGCTTCCTCAAGTAGGGGAGTCTAAGACTGGAGGGCACAAACAGAATAGAGGTAAGTCCATTTAGAATGGAGATGAGGAATTTCTTTAGCCAGAAGGTGGTGAGTATGAGGAATTTGTTGCCACAGCCAGCTGTGGAGGCCAAGTCATTGAGAATATTTAAAGCGGAGGTTAATAGGTTCTTGATTAGTCAGGATGCTAAAGGTTATGGTGAAAAGGCAGGAGAATGGGGTTCGGAAGGAAATGGATGAGCCATGATCAAACGTCAATGAAGAGTCAATAGGTCAAATGGCCTGATTCTGCTCCTATGTCTTATGGTATTATAATTTATTATATTATATGGTATTCTGATGGTTGAGGGGGTGATAACTGTTCCTGAACTTGATGGTGTGAGCCCTGAGGCACCTGTACCATCTTCCTGATGGCAGCAGTGAGAAAATAACATGGTCTACGTGGTGGTGGGGTTCTTTGCTTTCTTGCGACCACTACTCTAAGATCAACCTGATCCTTCCCTCTGACATAGCTCTCCATTTTCTATCATCCATATGTATGCACCTAATGCCAGGCATAGCTTGATGAAGTCAATGATGGTGCATGATGTACAAAGTAAAAGTATTCAGTACAACATTACTGCATTTGGAACATTTGCTGGAAGCATCACTGTCCCTCGTGTTGCTTAGTTACTTAATTAGTTTGCGGTACTCGAGACATCTCTTCATAAATGTTGAGATCAGCCTTTTTTCAGAGCTGTTAAGTTTGGTACAGAGTGCAATTCTTTCTGGTTGCTGGAACTCTCAGGAGCCAAGGAAACCTTAAATTGTCTCATTGAAGTAGTTGATGAACAACGTACAAGTGCTATTGAGGACATTGGAAAGCTCAGCAATGCAGAATTCAAGGCAATTAAAAAAAAGCACTCTGTGTAAACATGAACTCTGTCATGGCTGGTCCCAAGACCAGCTGAAAAATTAGAAGGGCTGGACTTGGGGCTTGCAATTCTATCTTGTAAAACACCAGAGCTAGAGAAACACCAGCAGAAAGACCTCATCCTTGGAAAAGGAATGATCTTTGTCTAGAGGACGTATAGATGTGTTACACATGGAGTTGAAAGACTGGTCCAGCTGAGAGGACT
This sequence comes from Hemitrygon akajei, assembly GCF_048418815.1. Classification (NCBI taxonomy): domain Eukaryota; kingdom Metazoa; phylum Chordata; class Chondrichthyes; order Myliobatiformes; family Dasyatidae; genus Hemitrygon; species Hemitrygon akajei. The sequence goes on along the minus strand of NC_133132.1, from coordinate 108,055,755 downwards.
CTGGCAAGCTACTGTTGGGGGCTTATGCCCCAGCAGGGGTGACGGGCTGAAGAAGTAGAAGAAAACATGATGAAAATTAAACTAATAAAAAAAACTCAAAATAAAATTGTAGTTGACTTTCACAATATCGAATGAAATTGAATGACCTTGCAAATCAAAATTACTTGGCAATAATGGTAAATAGTTTACATCTGTTCAGATAGAAACCATAAGTAAAGAGATGCAGCCTTCTTTATATAGAATTCTGTGATCCACGATGGTATTAATTATAGATGTGACTAATGTGACAAAAACAAACTTCAATTTGAAGAAATGTCATGATAAAGTCAGAGAGTTATACAGACTCAGATTATATCACAGAATCGTTTTTGTTTTTTGATCCTGCTCGAGCTCTCAAGTCTTCTTCTGCCAGTCCCTTAACTTTAAACAATCTCCCTTAAAAGATAATTGGTAGGTCAGCTTTTTTGAACTACTCTTGTAAACTGTGGAGTTCAATACCTACAACTATTATGGATGCAGATGACACTTTTAGATGCCAGCTCAAATCCTATTTTTTACCTTGCTTTTAATTAACATCTTTTTGTTTTTTGTTTTCATGTTTGCACTCTATCCCATTGTGATGCACTTTGAACTACATCGTCTGTATGAATAGGACTCTAGAGATGTTATTATTATTCCTATCTATCACATGTACATCAGAATATACAGTGAAATGCATCATATACATTAACAACCAACACATCCAAGTATGTGCTGGGGGCAGCCCATAACTGTAGGCTCACATTCCAACACCAACATAGTGGGCCCACAATGTTCAGCAGAACAACACAAGCAATATCATCAACAACAACAAAATGGGACAAAAGCAAAACAGCCCCTTTCCCACCCTCTCACATTCACTGACAGGCACAGAATATGCTGCCTCTGGACTTCCAGATTATCAGACTTGCAAGACATCAGGTCTCCAACTTCAGACTTCATCACAGAACTCACTGATCACAGGTAAGACTTGGGAGCTCGACTTGCGGCCTCACACAGACCTCTTAACCTGGTGACAGCCATTTGCTGCATCAAATCCACACTGACCAGTGGGCACTAAACCATTTAAATCCTATCTTATACAGTGTACAATTTATCTCAGAATCAGAATGAGGTTTAATATCAGTGACATATGCCGATGCTGCCTGATCTGCTGAGTTCCTCCAGCATTTTGTGTGCTGCTCTGGGTTTCCAGCATCTGCAGATTTTCTGATGTTTATGTCATGATAGTAGTTGTTTTGGGGCAGCAGTAGATTGCAATACATAATAGAAAAAAAACTGTAAATTGCAATAAGAAATATATATATATTTAGATTATATTTGTAGCATAAAATAAGAGCAATTTCCCATTGGAGCTACCTGTAGAGTTGCCACTGATCAGTGCCATCTTGGGAAATTCTATACACAGATCTGTATAATTATATAGTTTAATTTGTGGTTACTGTAATTGTATAAAATTTGCTTGTCAAAGTCATTCAAGAAAATCACTATTAAACAATCAAGAAAATGTGAATAACTTGACCAAGACCCTCAGTTTCTTTATTTTAGATCATGATGGATCTGTTTTGCATTTCAGCATTATGGTTTCAGATTCTCAGCATGAATATCTTACTCCTATAAAACAAAATTATGTGAAGGGATTTATCCTCTTAAATGCAATGCAAGATTAAATGATGCATGGGAGCACAATTCAGCATATACCCTTGTGGTGATGGTAACTAATTGATCCATTTAAATGATCGATGTGCTGTTTCAATCAGTTTCACAATGTCAACGAACAGGTAGATCAATCCGGTACACCGCACTTGTTTGCAAAATGATTTTATCTCTCCTGAAGATCTTCCTCATATACTTAAGAGTGCGTTGAAAACCCAGGGAACGATCAAGAACAGAATGCAAAACATCAACAGATTGCACACAAGCTTCACATTTTCTTCTAGAATTAGAGGACATAGAATAATATATCACAGTACAAGCCCTTCGGCCTACGATGTTGTGCCGACCTTTAAACCTACTTCAAGATCTATTTAACCCTTCCCTCTCACATAGCCCTATCATATTCTATCATCCATGTGACTATCTAAGAATCTGTTAAACATCCCTAATGTATCTGTCTGTACCACCAGTCCTGGCAGGGCATTCCATACATCCACCACTCAGTGTAATAAAAACTTGGCTCTGACACCCCTGCTATACCTTTCGCCAATCACCTTAAAATTATGTCCCCTGTAAAAGCCATTTCCACTCTATCTCTGCCTCTTATTATCTTACACAGCTCTAATAAGTTACATGACATCTTCTGTAGCTCCAGAGAGAAAAGCCCTAGTCGCTCAACCAATCCTCATAAGACGTGCCTTCTAATCTGGGCAACATTCTTGTAAATCTCCTCTGCACCCTCTCTGAAGCTTCCACATCCTTCCAACAATGAGGGAATTCGAACTGGACATAGAGTATTGGAGTCAAGTAGGATTGCAAATAATTTATATCCCTTTGCCAGATATTATCTCTTGAAGTTTTTGCATTTTGTGTACCTCCTCTCAGTATATCTACTTAAATAATCTATCACTATTCCCTTAGATTCAACCTCTTGTACTTTTAACCTTCCCAGATTCATCTTTCTGTCATTTTTTCAGATGTCGCTTTCCTTTCTGTTAGCCCTGACCAACCTATGGCGCAGCACAATTAGCAATCCTGGAGTTGGAGGACTGTGTGTGTGTGTGTGTGTGTGTGTGTGTGTGTGTGTGTGTGTGTGTGTGTGTGTGTGTGTGTGTGTGTGTGTGTGTGTGTGTGTGTGTGTGTGTGTGTGTGTGTGTGTGTGTGTGTGTGTGTGTGTGTGTGTGTGTGTGTGTGTGTGTGTGTGTAAGGAAAACGGGCTTGTTTTACTGTTGTTATTTTGATGCTTGATGTGTTCTGTGATGCTCTGCTGAACATTGCGGGCATGCTGAGTTGGTGCTGGTATGTGTAGTGACACTTGCGGGCTGCCCCCAGAGCATACTTTGGGTGGGTTAATTGTTAATGCAAAGTTTCATTGTAAATGAATCTGAATCTCAATCTGATTATTATTTGAGCAAGGAAACTTTATTCAGTGTATTACCTTGGCTATATACCAAACAGTTTTTTCCTTAAGATGACAGGGAGCAGCAATATCACCTTGGTCTACTGCAATGATTCCTTTCACATATACATTTTTGCACCTCAAACAGTCACTTTTTCATCTGTCTTTGTCATAGAGTCTGAGAGCACTGCAGCACAGAAACAGGCTCTTCAGCCCATCTAATCTATGCTGAACTATTATTCTGCTTAGTACCATCGACCTGTACCTGGACCATAACCCTTCACACTTATCCCATCGATGTACTTATTCAAACCTCTGTTAAATGTTGCTATTAATCCTGCGTCCATCACTTCCATGGGCAGCTTGTTTATTCCCTCACAATGCTCTGAGTGAAGAAGTTCCCCCTTAGGTTCCCCTTAAGTATTTCGCCTTTCACCCTTAAACTATGACCACCAGTTCTAGTCTCATCCAACCTCAGTGGAAAAAGCCTGCTTACATTTACCCTATCTATACCCTTATAATTTTGTGTACAGTACCTTTATCAAATCTCCTCTCATTTTCCTACGCTCCAGGAAATGAAGTCTTAAGCCATTCAGATTTCCACCAGGTTGGAAAGAGTTTTCCCATCTACAGCCTTTCTTGACACATTCCCTCCTAGTTCTTGCAAAATGTTCTAAAAATTGAAATTGATAAAATAGGTTTGTTATTGTCACTTGTACCAAAGTACAGTGAAAAACTCTGTCCTGCATGCCATCCAAACAGATTAATTCATTACAAGAGTGTATTGAGGCAGTATAAAGGAAAATGTTAACAGAGTTAAGTGTCACAGTTAGAAAGAGACTGCAGTGCAGGCAGACAACAAGGTGCAAGGTCACAAGAAGTTCAATTATGAGGACAAGTGTAAATCTTATCACAGCAGGGACCTTTTAGTAGTGGGAGCCTGATGGTATGTGCTTTCAGGCTTTTCTATCTCCTGCTTGATGGGAGAAACATAGAAAACCTATGGCACAATACAGGCCCTTTGGCCCACAATGCCATGCTGAACATGTACTTACTTTAGAGAGGGGAGAAGAAAGAACATACAGGGTGAGTGAGATCTTTGATTATGTTGGCTGCTTCACTGAGGCAGCAGGAAATGCAGATGGCGTTCATAGAGGGAGTGTGGTTCTTGTGATGTGCTGAACTGAGTCCACTACTCACTACAACTGAGTCCTGACAAAGGGTCTCTGCCCAAAACGTTGACTGTACTTATTCCTATAGATGCTGCCTGGCCTGCTGCATCCCACCAGCATTTTGTATGTGTCACTACAGCTTCTTGTGGTCTCGGGCAGAGCAGTTATTGAACCAAACTATGATGCACCCAGATAGAACACTTTCTATGGTGCATCGACAAAAGATGGTGAGAGTCAAAGTGGACATGCTAAATAGTTTAGACTCCTGGAGAAGTAGAGGCACTGGTGAAATTTCTTGGGTGTGGCAACTGTGTGGCTGGACTAGAACAGGTTATTGATGATGTTAGCTCCTAACATATTTCAATTGGTGCACTTCTAGCCTCCACATCATCTTCCCACAGTTCCCAAGGATCCCATTCCCTTCCCTAAAGTTTCTATTGATTTTCATTCCCGACTTACTTCATCAAACTGCATATAACTCTTTTTTTGATTATTTATCATGTTTTTTTCTTTCCTTTTGACATCCACGTTTCCCTTAAGAATATTTCTAATCATGCAGCCAGTTCTGCAGTCTAAACCACTGAAGTGCAATGACACAAAGACAGTAAGATTTCCCTGAATTGTTCACTTCAGATGGCCTGTGAGAATCATTTAAATTCAAGAAGGGTCACGTCAAATGGTGCCAGAAAACAGACACAGCATTGATCGGCATAATGGTCCTCTGTTCATTCGGCAAGGTACAGGCAGGTCACGTGCCTGGGAGCAATTGACAGCAAATGCAGTCTCGAAATCAACACAAATATATTGAGCTCCTCCCCTCGTCACATTCCCAAGAACCCTGTGATCACACAGGAGATTCTGCAGATGCTGAAAATTCAGAGCAACACCCGCAAAATGCTGGAGGAACTCGGCAAATCAGGAAGCACCTATGGAAAGAAGTATACAGTTGCTGTTTTGGGCTGAGACCCTTCATCAGGATTCAAAACGAAAGGAAAAGAAGCCAGAATAAGAAGATGGGGGAACGGAAAAGAAGACAAGCTGGCAGGTGATAGGTGAGACCAGGTGACTGGGAGGTTAGGTGGATAGGGCAGGGTGCTGAAGGAAGAAGCTGGCAGGTGATAGGTAAAAGAGGTAAAGGGATAAAGAAGGGTGAATCTGATAGGAAAGGAGAGTGGACCACAGATGAGAAGGAAGAAGGAGGGGCACCAGAGAGAGATGATGGGCAGGTGAGGAGAAGAGAATGGGTAAGAGGGGAGCCAGGGTAGGGAATGTAAAAAGAGATAAGGGTGAGGGGTGAGAAATTACTGGAAGTTAGATAATTTGATGTCCATGCCATCAGGTTGGAGGTTACTCAGACGGAATACAAGATGTTGCTCCTTCAACCTGAGAGCGGCTTCATTGTGACTGTAGGGAAGGTCGTGTACCAATATGTCAGAATGAGATTGGGAAGTAGACTTGAAAAGGGTAGCTACCAGGAATTCCCACCTGTTGTGGTGGATGGAGGAGGGTGCTTGACATCGTGTCTCAGCGATGTAGAGGAAACTGCTTCGGGAGTACCAGATACAATAGATGAATGGTGTGACTCAAGCCATGTTTATTGTAATGTGCACGAGTATGGTGGGGTACTGGTACAATGGAAACCCTCCAGCATCACAGGCAGGTAGAGCAACACACAAAGCACCAATTATACATGATTATACAAGACAGTGAAGGAAAAGACTGCAGAACCACTTGCCACTGTCATAGAGTCATATTACACTAACAGGCCCTTTGGCCCATCTAGTCTGTGCTGAGCTAGTCCCATAGACCTACACCTAGACCATAGCCCTCCATGCCCCTCCCAACCATATACATACTTATCCAAATTTCTCTTAAGTGTTAAAATCATACCCAAATCCATCATCTCTACTGGCAGCTCATTCCACACTCCCACCATCCCTCTGAGTGAAGAAGATCCCCCTCAGTTACTCCTTGAATATTTCACCTTTCACTCTTAACCTATGGCATCCAGTTCCATCCTTACCCAACTCCACCCTCTCTCTCTCCTCCCATGACCTGGTACCGAACTTCCACCTTGCATCGCTAGACAGCCCACAAATCACTTCGGAATTATGTCTCACCACTCCCTTTCTCCTCTTTGTGTTGGCTATCTCCTCTCTCCACTCAAAGTCCTAATGCAGGGTTTCAACCCAGACCATCAATAATTCCTTCCTCCCTCAGATGCCGCTTGACCAGCTGAGCTCCTCCAACCATTTACCTTTTCCATGTATCACCTCCCAGATTCTTACTTCATTCCTCCCCACCCCCCACCTACCTGGCTTCACCTATCCCCTGACCACCTCGTCCTGTCTTCTACCTCCTTCCTTTCCAGTCCTTATGAAGGTTCTCAGCTTGAAACATTGAATCTTTATTCCTCTCCATAGATGGTGCCTGACCTGCAGAGTTCCTCCAGCATTTTCTATGTGTTGCTCTGGATTTCAAGAATCTGCAGAATCTCTTGTGTTCATGATCTGCTCCTCCAGCAGATTATTTGTTGCTCCAGATTCCAGTGACTGCAGTCTCGTAGAAACATAGAAAATAGGTGCAGGAGTAGGCCATTTGGCCCTTCAAGCCTGCACCGCCATTCAGTATGATCATGGCTGATCATCCAACTCAGAACCCTGTACCTGCTTTTTTTCCATACCCCCTGATCCCTTTAGCCACAAGGGCCATATCCAACTTCCTCTTAAATATAGCCAATGAACCAGCCTCAACTGTTTCCTGTGGCAGAGAATTCCACAGATTCACCACTCTCTGTGTGAAGAAGTTTTTCCTCATCTCGGTCCTAAAAGGCTTCCCTTTTATCCTTAAACTGTGGCCCCTTGTTCTGGACTTCCCCAACATCAGAAACAATCTTCCTGCATCTAGCCTGTCCAATCCCTTTAGAATTTTATACATTTCAATAAGGTCCCCCCTCAATCTTCTAAATTCTAGTGAGTATAAGCCTAGTTGATCCAGTCTTTCTTCATCTGAAAATCCTGCCATCCCAGGAATCAATCTGGTGAACCTTCTCTGTACTCCCTCTATGGCAAGAATGTCTTTCCTCAGATTAGGGGACCAAAACTGCACACAATACTCTCGGTGCAGTTTCACCAAGGCCTTGTACAACTGCAGTAGAACCTCCCTGCTCCTGTACTCAAATCCTTTTGCTATGAATGCCATGCGTGTGTCTCCATTTGATTTGGAGATCTAGATTGGTCTGGACATTTCAAAATATTGTGCTTTCCAGGGTCTTTGTCAATAATCTCACATAAGAATATAAAAACAGATCAAAAGAAAGATGAGCTTTATTTTGTCACAGGCACATTGAAATATTGAAACGTACAGTGAAATACGCCAATGACCTACGCAGTCTCAGTACGTGCCGGGGACAGCCCACATGTATTGTCATGCTTCTGGCACCAGCTTAGGATGCCATAACTCACTAACCCTAACCTGTACGTTTTTGGAATGTGGGTGGAAACTAGAGCACCTGGAGACACCCATACAGTCACAGGGAGAACGTAGAAACTACTTAGATTCAGGAGCTGGAGTTTAATCCTAATCACTGGTACTGTAAAGCAATTGTGCTCGCCATTACACGACCAAGCCACCTAGTCAGACCATGCAGGTTTAGTCTAGTTAGCTTGGTTAATTTTTTCTTCTGTGTTTTATTATATTTAACAAAGTAATCATTGAATGTGTGTTTCTGAAAATGTTTGGTGAGAAAACAAATGTTTCTGATCTGGGAGTAATGCTGAGTACAAAAGCTTCAATTTGAACAGCTCCCTAGGCACTTTTCTGAATGGAGAGGTTGCCCCACAGTGGCCTGTGTTCCCATTGCTGCTGTTGTGGATGTGATGCTGATGTGTTTCTCAGCAGCTACAGTTAAAGATTAAAGCCAGGGCATAGTATCTTCTCATCGTTACCATCAGAGAGGAGGTATAGGAGCCTAGAGATGTACGCTCAACACTTAGGAACAGCTTCAGCTCCTCCGCCATCAGATTTCTGATTGGACTGTGAACCCATGAGCACTACTTCACTATATATATTTTTGCTCTCTTTTTACACTGGAAATTTAATTTATTTTTTAATTTGTTTTTATTGTACTTCATTTTATGTATTGCACTGTACTGCTGCTGCAAAACAACAATTTTGTGACATATGTCAGCCACAGTAAGACTGATTCTGATTCTTAAGATTCAAGGTTCATGGATTGAGACTCAGGATTGTTTATCATTTCCTGTACACAAGTTTAAAGGAGAACAAAATAATTGTTGCTTTGGACCTGATGTAGCATACATAAGCACGATAAGATAAAGAAAACAATAATCTGAATAAAAAACACATTAACTATAAATACATAGATAACTTATATACATAAATTGACTGTATGTCCATAAAGTGACATTAGATCTGATTCTGATTCTCAGATAAGGCACCCTAGCTATTTTAGTAATTTTATGTATTGCACTGTACTGCTGTCACAAAATTTATGACATAGTTGAGTGATAAAAAACCTGATATGGCTCTCTATTGTGGAGTGAGAGTGGGAAGAGGACTGAGAGAGGGGCATCATAGTTGAGGAAAGGGAGGGGGGAGTGGGAAGCACCTGAGAGCCTTTCTGTAATGATAAATAAACAAATTGTCTGGATCAAATGACCTTGCCTGGTGTCTGAGGTTTGGGTGTGTCTGCACCCACAGCAACCCCTGCCCCTGGCACTCCTTTTCTGCCATCTGTCCCCACACCCCTCCCATGGTGCCCCACCCTCACCATTCCCAGCATATTTTCGAATATGTTCTTTGCATCATGTTATCAAATACAGTACTGTGCAAAAGTCTTAGGCACCCTAACTGTATTTATGTGTCAAAGACTTTTGCATAGTACTATATATAATGATCTGTACATATATCTGAACTCTAGTTATATTTAGTGACATGATCACTCAATTTTCAAGCAAGTCAGACACTGTATTGTGTGTAGCAATGGAGAAAGCCCACTGAAAATTCATTAAATTAGTTGAGAATGGACTGTTTTGGGGAATCGATGCAGAGGCATGAGGCACACTTATAGAAAGTTAAATCCTCAACTTTTTCCTCCTCCCCCATCCAACAATCTCTCCCCTCACCTGGTCTCACCTATCATCTCCCAGCTTCTTATTTTGTCCCTCCTGCACCACCTGCCCACCTTCCCACTTCACCTATCACCTGCCAGCTTGTACTCCTCCCACTCTCCTCACCCTTATATTCTAGCATCTACTCCTTCCTTTCCAGTCCTGATGAAGGGTATCCGTCTGAAGCGTCAACTGTGAATTCACCACCATAGATGCTGTCTGGCCTGCTGAGTTCCTTCAGCATTTTGTGTGTGTTCATAAAGCAAAATAGTTGTCCTTGAACAATGCCCTTTGCATCCGCTTTCAACTCAAGTGGTTCTGAATTTAGCCTGTTGCAATGTAGTGAGTGATTGCAGCCCTAACAACTCCATTGAGGGTTCAGATATATGTACGGATAATTATATACAGTACAATGCAATTTCCCTAAAAAGAAAGTTAGATTCTTACCACATTAGGCTAGGAAGAGAATAGACTTAGGAGCAAAATTAGGCCATTCAGTCTATTGAGTCTGCTTGGCCATTCCATCATGGCTCATTTATTATCCTTCTCAATCCTATTCTCCTGCCTTCCTCCTATAATCTTATTTGCCCTTACTGATCAAGAACCTATCAATCTCTGTTTTAAAAATTCCCGGTGACTTGATTTCCACAGCATCTGTAGCAATGAATTCCACAATTCTCCCCCCTCTGGCTGAAGAAATTCATCCCTGTCAGTGTTTTAAATGGTCATTCCACTGCTCTGAGCCTGTGCCCATTGATTCTACACTCCCACACTATAGGAAGCATCCTCTCCACATCCACTTTATCTGGGCCTTTCAATACTCAATAGATTTCAGTGACATCCTCCCTTATTCTTTTATTTCTGCCCTATAACTAAATTAAAAGTAATGCCTTGCTTTAAACTGCAGTAGTTTTCATTGCTCATTTCAATAATTCACATCTTTTGTGTCTGAAATCCTTTAATCTCTCAAATCTATTCTCATAATTCTGACCTCTGAATAATTCAGAACGAATCGCTGCATTTCCAGCACTTGTGTTTACTTCTCGTACCTTGTGATAAAAGTTCGAGGTACATTTATTATTAAACTATCTATACCGTATACAACCTTGAGATTCATCTTCTTGTAGGTGGCCACAAAGAAAGGCAAAAGAATTCATTAAAAAAACAAAAACCACGAATACCCAATAAGCAAAAAAAAGAGCAAATTTTGCAAACAATGATTTGCTTGCAACATACTATTTGAATATAACTCCTTTGTTGTTAAAATTTCTTGCGCTGATGCCACAGTTTAATTTTACATTGCCTCGGTCAAAGATCTTGAACTGGCAAATCCACTGACTGTGGCACAAGTTGCCAGAGAACAGGTAGTCAGGCAGCAGGTACAGCAGCCTCAAGTCTCACAGTTCCAGGTTCAGGAACAACCATCGGGCTCCTGAACCAGCATGGACGACTTCACTCATGACAAAACTTAGCTATTCATTGAACACAACCTGTGGAGTCACATTCACAGACTCTACAATTCATGTTCTCAGTATTATTTATTCATTTGTTTTTTTATTTATTTAAACAGTTTGTCTTTTGCACATTGGTTGTCAGTCTCTCTGTGTAGTTTTTCATTGATTCTATTGTATTTCTTTGTTCTACTGTGAATGCCTGCAAAAAATGAATCTCAGTGTAGAATATGTAGACATCTACTGGATGTACTTTGATGATAAATATACTTTGAGCTTTGAACTTTGGATTGATGGACCATTCACAAATCTGATGGAAGAGGGAAAAGGCTCTTTCTAAGATGTAGAGCGTTTGTCTTTAGGTTCCTGTACCTCCAGACAGAAATGGTTGTAATGGGAAGAGGGTGTGTCCAGGATGGTGGGGGTCCTTACTGATGGATGCCACCTTTTTGAGGCATGGCCTCATGAAGATGGCATAAACAGAGCTTGCTGAATGTCGTACTTTCTACTGTGGCAAGCTCTTTCCAGCTGCACTGTCATCAATCATGTTTGACTTCTAAGGCCCCTGTAACTTGGAGGCAATGATGTTTTCCAGTTAAACTCTATATGACTGATATAGGGTTTAAGCATTCATCCTGACTTTGGGGAAGGCTCCTGGGCAGTTCACTGAGCAGTTCTTAAGTTGACAACTCAGGTTAAAAATTCAGTATTCTTGCAGTTTTGAAAAAGGTCACAGGTACTTGGATGCAGGTTAGCAGGATTATCTGCTTCCATTGGTACGTCCTTTGAATTTTGAAGGATGCAATATAATCCCAGCCTATTGACTTGCAGGGCTTTGAAGCAGGTCAAAGACAAAGTAAAAGTTATTCTCAAAATATGTATATATTACCATTTACTACCCAGAGATTCATTTATGTGCAGGCATTTACAGGAAAATAAAGAAATACAATGGAATTCATGAAAAAGTATGCATAAACAAAGACTGATAAACACCAGTGTGCACAAGACAAGAAGGGCAAAGAGTCGAGATGTGTGAAGTTATCCACGTCAATTTAGTAACTTGATGGTTGTAGGGTAATAACTGTTCCTGAACCTAGTGATGTGGGACCTAAGGCTCTGTTCCTCGTACCTGATGGTAGCAGCCAGCAGGCCTGGATGGTCAGAGTCCTTGATGATGGATGTTGCTTTCTTGTGGCAGTAAATGTGCTCTGCTGGTGATGGACTAGGCTGTATCCATCACTCTCTGTAAACTTTAGGACACCAGATTGAAACAAAAAACAGCCAAAAAATATCACTTTATCCTCATTTAAATGCACTTTCAAATGCATAGTTTACCAGACCACTATCAATGATAAATATGCTCAGCTTTCCAAAAGGTTCCAACCACGATGCTATTAAGAGAAGAATTAAGAGTCAATACTTAGTTCATACATTTAAATTCCATTATATAGTTTAACATTTGCAGCAGAGACATAAATTTTAATGGTCGGTTGTAAAAAGTGTGCCTTTAACATTAGTGAAAATAATAAATCTCAGTCTGCAGTAAACTAAAAATGCTTTGATTTTCTTTGTAGCAAATTAAACAACATAAATTTGTTTCTTTTCAATGAACGTGGATATATATTTTTTAAAAATCAATATTCAAGGGATTTGCTTGAGTTGGATGGCTGTAATTCATGTACTGAGGTGGTAACATTTACTGATAATAGCAAGAATTAACAGAAGAAGCTGCAGAGAGTAGTGGACTTTGCCCAATTTGTCACAGTCACCGCCCCCCACCCTACCATTGGCAGTATCTGCAGAAGGTGCTTCCTCAAGAAGGCAACATCCGTCATCAAATCTCCCCCCACACCCCCCAGGACCATGCCATCTTCTCCCAGCTGCCATCGGGTAGGAGCTACAGGAGCTTGCATTGCCACAACACCGGGATGAGAAATAGTTAATACCCTACAGCCATCAGACTCCTGAACTGGCATCCATAACTTCACTCACCTCAACAGTGAACTGATTTCATTACCGACAGACTCACTTTCAAGCAATCTACCACTCATGCTCAAAGTATTATTTATTTGTTTACTTAAACAATTAGTTGTCTTTTGTACGTTGCTTGCTTATGTTGGTTGCTTATGTATAGTTTTACATATATTCTGTTTTATTTCTACAGCCTCATTCCTTCATCCTTTCTGCCATTCTGCTCTTGAACCAATTGGCAAAACTGTAATCACTTCCCCAGTAAAGCAAGATTATGAACACTTTGATCACTTTGCATTAAAATTGAGGTTTTTTTTTGTTCCAATAGTGTTCTTGTAAAAAAATAGGTATCTGAAGGCTGTGTATCTGATGCTATGTGTTTGTGCTGTTGCTACAACTAAGTTTCTTCATTGCAATTGTGCATTCATATACTTGTGTATAAGACAAAAGACTTGACTTGGACCTTGATAGAACTTATGTACAGACAAGAGCGCATCAAGGCAACCAGCCAGCTCTGTGTCTACATTTCTCACTGTTCAGTAAAACAGCAGGCATAATCAAACATGTTACCCACCTTAGACATTCTGTCTTCTCTCCTCTCCCATACAAAAGATAAAAAGATTAGCTTTATTGTACATCAAAACATACAGTGAAATGTGTTATTTGCATTAATGACTAATATGGTCTGAGGGTGTTGCTGTTCTTCTGTCACCAAAATAGCATGCACACAACTTAGAGTCAATAGAAGGGAGGCTGGTTTCTGTGATGTTTGAGTTGTGACCATACCTCTCTGCAGTTTCTTGCTGTTTTATGCTGAACATACAAAGTTGTGGTGTTTTCTGTGGTGCGTTGATAAAATTTGGTAAGGGACATTTCCTGTGATCACATGCAGAGCACTTGCTGTTTCAAGCCTCTACACTTCAACTCAAAGTGAAAGACAACATGCCGGCAGTAACCAGCTCATAAGGCAATATCTGTAGCGAGGGAAGCAAAGGAAAAGTTTCAAGTCAATAGTTTATTTGACCAGGGAAAAGTCTAAATAGACTGTGAACGCCCTGTTGAATCTGACTTCAGATTGTCTGATTGGCCTTCTGTACAGCCGACAGAACTGACAGAAGTGTAACTGATCGGCAAAAGGCCAACACGCACACAATCTCAGTCATTTGTCTGTCCTCTTCCCTCACTTAGACCCCGAGATTCCAACATCACTGCTGCAGTCATAAACTCATTGACAGCTCTAATTTGAAGAGACCTGTAATTATCAATACAGAATCACAGAGTACCACAGTACAGAAATAAGCTCTTTAGCCCATTTAGTCCACGCTGATTATGCTGCCGAGTCCCATCGACCGGTACCCACACCAGGACCGTCCATGCTGCTCACGTTCCTGTATCTGTTCAAAAATGGTGAAATTTAACAGGGTGGCATCGTAGTGTAGTAGTCAGCATAGCACTATTACAATGCCAGTAACCAAGGTTTAATTCTGGTTGCTGTTCGTATATTCTCCCTGTGACCATGTGCGTTTCCTCCAGGTGCTCTGGGTTTCTCCCACATTCTTAATATGTGTTGGTGAGTCAGTTGATTGGTCACATGAGTGCAATTGGGCGTGCAGGCCTGTTGGGGTGGAACGGCTTGTTACTATGCTGTATTTCTAAATTAAAATAAAAAATTACATTGAACCTGCATCCACCACTGCTGCTGACAGCTCATTCCACATTCTCACCATATTCTGAGTGAAGAAGCTCCCACTCAGGTTCCTCTTAAACATTTTATCTTTCAGACTTAAATGTTCATGCATTGATGACATCAACAGCCATTTTTTTTGGTGGAGGGAAGAAATCTGCACACTTCCTTTCAATTTTACCATGGGATTTGCAAATATTATCTTAATAAGGAGTGATGGATTTTTTGTTTGATACATAATATACCTTAAATAATTCAGCATTGCTTTATTGACACACCAAAAAAGCTAGCTTAGAATTGAAATTATAAAGTTAGAGGCAATTTAGACTACAAGACCTACAAGCAAATTAGGGTATTAGGCTTATCAAGTCTGTTCTGCCATTCCATCATGGCTGATTTATTATCCCTCTAAACCCCATTTTCTGCATTCTCTCCTTTGATGTCCTTACTAATCAAGTATCTATCAACCCCCACTTGAAATATACCCAATACTGAGGTGTCCGCAATCATCTGCGGCAATAAATTCCACAGGCTCACCGCCCTCTGGCTAAAGAAATTCTTCCTCTCCTCTGTTCTAAATGTTGCAGCTCTATAAAACTCTGTTTAGGCCACACCTTTAGTTTCTTCCTATAGATGCTGCCTGGCCTGCTGCGTTCCATCAGCATTTTGTGTGTGATGCTTGAATTTTCAGCATCTGCAGATTTCCTCGTGTTTGCTTGAAGTTTTGTGTTCACTTTGGTCGCCTCATTATAGGAAAGATGTGGAAGCTTTTGAGAAGGCGCAGAGGAGATTTACCAGGATGTTGCCCGGATAGGAGAGCACGTCTTGTGAAGATATGTTAAACAAGCTCGGGCTTTACTCTTTGGAATGAAGGAGGATGAGCGGTAACTTATAGAGGTGAACAAGATGATAAGAAGCATAGATTGAGTGGACATCCAGAGACTTTTTCCCAGGGTGGAAATGGCTAACATGATGGGGCATAATTTTAAGGTGATTAGAGAAAAATATATAGGGATGTCAGAGGTACATTTTTTACACATGGGACATGCTGCCAGGGGTAGTGATAGAGGCAGATACATTAGGGACATTTAAGAAACTCTCACATTAGAATGATAGGAAAATGAAGGGTTATACAGCAAGGAAGACATAGATTGATCACAATATCATGGGCCAAAGGGTCTGTACTGTGCTTTAATGTTCTATGTTGCAACTTTATCATGGGATCTAACAGTTATAACTGAGCACAGTGATGGATTTGTTTTGATGTATATAATATACCTTAAACAATTCAATATTATCTTATTGACACATGGAAATGCTAGCTTAGAATTGAATTTGTAAAGACAAAATATTTTGAGGTAGGCATGCTGTGTAATGTCACCAAGTATACAAAAGGGATTATAGCCTGCTACTCTGGATATGATTTAGTTCGTCCATTTGTTGAACATTATCAACAACCAATGACTGTGTCCTGGGCATATATGTCTGATGTGACAGTTACTGTTAGTAATAGAACAAAAATGAGAAGACAATACTCCCTATATTGTGTTTACACCATGTTCCATAAATTTGCTGGCATGAATTTAAGAATTCATACAATGTATTTTCACTGCTTCTTTAGTAAAGAAACCTGAGTATTCTTCATTGACTGCGCAAGTTTTACAGTAGAGTAGTGGGGAATTCATACATATGGATTATAAATTCGGTGCTGGAGGGTATTTTTGCAGATTAATTCATCATCGGTAGCTTGCTGGTTGAGTCTTCAGCTAAGTTTGCGCTGACTTTATTCTGTGGAAATATAGAAAGATGCACAAACACTGTATTTCACGGAATTTGAAGAGAATTTAAGCTGCAGGCTGCTGGAGAACATGCACTGTCAGCAATATTGTGAAGGAATTTAGGCAGATGGAGTCATAGCTGCAAGATTATCAGGCAACTTTCGCTTATGCAAGTACTCGGATTAAGGAGTGATCAGAAAAGGGCAGAAAATCTCTTACAACTTCCTTGGGAGGTTTAAATTAAAAAGAACTAGGGAAAAGACAATTCAGCAAAGAAACTTTAAGAAATGACTTAAACCAAAGTAGAAAACTCTGAAAAGCCATAGTTGTTCCTCCCTAACTCTGATCTCTGAAGTAGGAACATAAGAAACAAAGCGAGTTTGAGAAGTCCCCTCAGGCTTGTTTTAGAACACAGAACACAGCACTTCGGCCCACAATGTTGTGCTGAATCAATTAATTTAGTAATCAAAAGTAATTGGTTCTCTTCTACATACACAATGTTCATATCCTTCCATTTTCCATATCTAAACTTCTCTTAAAAGTTCCTAATGTATCTGCCTCTATTGCTACCCCAGGTAGTGCACTCCAGACACCCACCACTCACTGTGCAAAAAAAAATACCCTCATATCTCCTTTAAAATTAATCTCCTCACCTTAAGTGAGTGGTGCCGCAATAACATCCTCCAGTTCAACATCAACAAAACCAGTGAACTAATCGTGGACTTCAGAAAGGGGAAGTCAGGAGACCACGTGCCAGCTCTCATTGGTGGGTCAGAGGTGGAAAGGGTCAACAGCTTCAAGTTCCTGGGTGTTAATATCTTGGATGATCTGTCCTGGTCCAGCAGACTGATGCAACCACAGAAGTGTGTCAGCCCCTCTGCCTTCTGAGAAGCCGATAGAAATTTATCACGTCACAAAATATTCCAACAGAAGTCTTGTACAGCAGTTCCAATCCACAGGAACACAAGAACATAGAATGTAGAACAGTACAGCACAGGAACAGACTCCTTGGCCCACAAAGTTGTGTTGAAACATAACATTAATAATCAAATTGGCAATTAAACTACCTCCTTCTGCCTACACAATATCCATATCCTTCCATTTTCCTCACATTCATGTCTCTTGAAAGTGTCCAATGTACCTGCCTCAACCATCACACACTCCAGGCACCAACACTCTGTGTTAAAAATTTGCCTCTCACATCTCTTTGAAATTATACTCTCACCTTAACTGAATGCCCTCTTGTATTAGATATTTCAACCTTGGGAAAAAGATACCATCTGTCTACTCTGTCTATGCCTCTAATAATTTTATAAACCTCTATCAGAGCTCCCTTCAGCCCCTGCTGCTCCAGAGAAAACAACTCAAATGTGTCAGTCACAAAAGTCATGTCTGATTCTGTACTTAGGTTCTTCATCTCTGCAAGTGCCATATATCCGTCTTTCTCCAAAATACCATTAATCATGGCCTTCAATATACTCAATAGCTTAGTATCCTCATCACTTGTCTTGCCTTGAGGAAAGACTTTTTGCCCCATCACTGTGTTAAATGGTCACCCTAAACCTTTGCCACCAAGTACAAGTTGGAGAAAACTACTGTACACAACCCACCCAGTGGAGTCCTCTCAGAATCCTGTTTCTTGCAGTGACATCTCCCATCCTTCAAAATACCAGTCAACATGGGCTGGTACTTCTTTCAACTCTCTTCAAAGGACAGCTCTTCATCCCAGAAATATTCAAAGCTTACTTAGTTGTTTTTAAAGGAAAACCTGTGGATATGTGGATCAGATTTCTGAATGGCTAATGAACTCAAACATTACCTCAGTGCCTTTTTCCGCTCCTGCTTGGCAATACTAACTTAATTAAATTATGTATATATATTACACTGTGGCGGATAGGAAGGCTTGACAATGGGTAGTAAAAACTGTCCAATGCATCACTGGCACCAGCTTATCTGCTATCAAGGGCATACAATACATATAGAAAGATGCTGGAAAAGGGCCAGTGATATCATGAAGGATCCCACCCACCCTGCTCATGGATTGTTTGCCCCACTCCCATCAGGAAGGGGGCTATGTAGCATCCCCACCAAGACTACCAGAAAGTAAAGCAGTTACTTACTCCAAGCAGTAAGGCAGAGCAACACCTTCACCCACTAACCCACCCTTCCATACCCAACCACCACTACTTTATGATTTCCTGTGGATCCCTTTATGTATGGATACTGCTGTGCCTAGTGTCACTTTATGGACATACAGTCAATTTATGTGAATTGAATGAATTGACTTTATTTCTTATATCCTTGACACACAAGAGGAGTAAAAATCTTTACATTATGAATCCATCTAAATGTGCAATCATAGTAATTTATAATAAATAGAACAGTCAATGTAACATACAAATACACTCAAATCAGCATGAGTTAATCAGTCTGATGGCCTGGTGGAAGAAGCTGTCCCGGAACGTGTTGTTCTGGCTTTTATGCTGCGGTACCGTTTCCCTGATGGTAGCAGCTGGAATAGATTGTGGTTGGGGTGACTCGGGTCTCCAACGATGCTCCGGGCCCTTTTTTCACACCTATCTTTGTGAATGCTGGAATCATGGGAAGTTCACAACTACAGATGCGCTGGGCTGTCCACACCACTCTCTGCAGAGTCCTGTGATGAAGGGAGGTAAATTTCCCAAACCAGGCAGTGATGCAGCCAGTCAGGATGCTCTCAACTGTGCCCTGTAGAAAGTTCTTAGGATTTGGGGGCCCATACCAAACTTTCTCAACCACCTGAGGTAAAATAGGTGCTGTTGTGCCTTTTTCACCACACAGCTGGTGTGTACAGAACACGTGAGGTCCTCAGTGATGTGGATGCCGAGGAACTTAAAGCTGTTTACCCTCTCAACCCCAGATCTGCTGATGTCAATAGGGGTTAGCCCATCTCCATTCCTCCTGTAATCCACAACCAGCTCCTTTGTTTTTGTGAATTGAGGGAGAGGTTATTTTCTTGGCACCATTTTGTCAGTGAGATGACTTCTTCCTTATCGGCCAGCTCATTATTGTTTGAGATAAGGTCAATCAACGTAAAGTTGTCAGCAAATTTAATTAGCAAGTTAAAGCAGGTTAAAACAGGGAGTAAAGGAGGAAACTTAGTACACAGCCCTGGGGTGGGGGGGGGGGGCTCCTATATATAGCTATCTTCTGCATTCATTTATATTTATTGTTTTTTTAATCCAGAGTAATAATTATTTTGTTCTCCTTTACACTTGTGCACTGGAAACAACATTAAATAGTCTTGAAATCTAGAAAGCTTCTGAGAGGTACCTTTGATGTGAAATGTTGCAGATGCTGGAAATCTGAGATAAAAGCAGAAAATGCTGAGAAGACTCAGCAGGTTAGTTGGGCAACATCTGTGGAGAGAGAAACTGCCAATACTTCAGGACCTGGCTGCTTCCTGATGAACTAAGGAAGAGAGAGTCACGTTTGGTAGCAGAGATCGTGGGGAGGACAACAGGCGGTACACAGGGACAGAAACACTCCTGGCTTATGGTATGGGCTTTCAGGACCCAATGGGAGAGGGGGTGAAGAGAGAATGTCTGGGTTGGGTCTCTGAAAGGGTGAAATAATGGATCCATTGAGGGGCATTTAAAATTGCGTTCAGCTCATTGGGCATGTTTGCTATTATTTATTTTATTTATTTATTTATTTAGCGATAGAGTGCAGAACTGCTTTTTCTGGTCTAACAAGCTATGCTGCCCAGTAACCCACCTATTTAACAGGAACCTTACTCACTTACTGTCCTTTACACCGCTGGCATTTTGGGCAGCAATGAAGTTCCTGCACTTCTGGCAGAGTTTAGGGCATCCTTCATCATGCTACTAGCTTCCTCTTGGTTTTCACTTCTATCAGTCATGCGAGGCCCAGGTGGAGACTCATGAATACCATGCACTCAAATGTAGAAGGACTATTCATTGCTGTTTCTGTAACAGATTTTTTAAGCAGTTAGAGTTATTAGCCCTGAGCTGAACCCCCAAACCTGGAACATTGATGGACCACTCTTAGTCTGACCTCTATCCTTTGACCTGCTTGACATGGATGACCCTACGAAGGGTCAATAAACAACACCCTGATTCTGGGTCATTGAGGCCCACAAGCTCTAAACCCAACAACAAGGTTATGGTCCTCTTGGAGGAACACTAGGCTAACACAGGACAATTTATAATGACCAATGAACCTACTAATGTTTACTATCTTTGGACTGCAGGAGAAAACCAGAAAACTCGAATGAAACCCACACTGCACATGGTGAGAACATACAGATTCTGTGCAGATGGCTTTGCAGTTAAACTTCAAACTCCATTCTCATGCCAACTGCTATGTGACCATAATGTTCATTGTTGTATTTATGTAAAATGTCCACAGGTCTGTCAATACAAGAAAAAGCAGAAAAAGGAATGACAGGCAAAAGTGTCCGCTTCCCAAACAAGCACAAAGAGCAAGTATTCGAAAATTGTAGAATTCGATATTAATTTCTTCAGGCTGAGCTGCACCTAGATGGAAGATGAGTAGTTGTTCGTCAAGCTTCCATTTTGCCTCCTGTTAAACTCTTCAAAAGTACAACTCGATTAATCAGTTCCAGCCCACTCAACACTATGGAAGAATACAGCATCGGAAACTTGCCCTCCCACTCACAATGCCTCTGTTTACCATGACACTAATTTAAACTTCACATCTACACTATTATACCCTGGATCACTTTGTCCCTGCCTGTGAGCTTGGTCACTATTACCCCTCAGATTGATTCCAGTAATCCCTGTGCAACCCACAGATCTGTCATTGAATTCTGCTTTTGAATGTGTCTGACCGGCTCTCCTCATATGTAGTGTTATTAATTTCACCATTAATACTTTCATACCAAATATAATAGTCTTTAATCTTACTCGTCCTTGCATTTCTACATTAGGTTTAGCGTGTACCCTTTCTCAACTGTATTAATTAAAAAACCTTAAACCCTTTTGAGAAGGAGGACAATCCAAAAGGATGGGGGAAGGGAAATTAAGTAAGAAGCTGAGAGATGAAAGGTGGAAAAGGTAAAGGTGAGGAGAGGAGGTAAGAGGACAGAGTGGAGAATAGAAGAAGAAGGAAGTGTGGAAAAAAATACTAGAAGTTGAAATTCAAGCAACACACACAAAATGCTAGAGAAACAGGGTTGTCGTGATAGGAGATTTTAATTTCCCCACTGTTGATTGGTATCTCACTAGAGCAAGGGATTTAGGTGGAGTGGTGTTTGGCAGATGTGTTCAGGAAGGTTCCCTGCTGCAATATGTAGATAAGCCTCCAAGAGGAAAGGCATTGGGAAATGAACCTGGTCAGGTGTCAGGTCTCTCAGTGGGAGAGCATTTTAGAGATAGTGATCACAATTCTATTTCCTTTATCATAGCATTGGAGAGTTATAGGAGCATACAAGTTAGGAAAGCATTTAATTGGAGTAGGGGAAATATGAAGCTATCAGGCAGGAACTTGGAAGTATAAATCAGGAGCAGATGTTCTTAGGGAAAAGTACAGCAGATATGTGGCAAATGTTCAGGGGATATTTGTGTGGCCTTCTGCATAGATATGTTGCAATGAGACTGGGAAAGGATGGAAGGGTACAGGAACCATGGTGGACAAAGGCTATTGAAAATCTAGTCGAGAAGAAATGAAAAGCTTCCAAAAGGTTCAAAAAACTAGGTACTGATAGAGATCTAGAAAATTATAAGGCTAACAGAAAGGAGCTTAAGAATGAAATTAGGAGAGCCAGAAGGGGCCATGAGAAGGCCTTGGCGGATAGGATTAAAGAAAACCCCAAGTCATTCTACACGTATGTGAAGAGCAAGGAGATAAGACATGAAAGAATAGGACCAATTAAGTGTGACAGTGAAAAAGTATGTTTGGAACCGGAGGGGGTAGCAGAGGTACTTAATGAACACTTTGCTTCAGTATTCACTACAGAAAAGGACCTTGGCAATTGTAGGGATGATTTACAGCAGGCTGTAAAGCTTGAACATGTAGACATGAAGAAAGAGGATGTGCTGGAGCTTTTGGAAAGCATCAAGTTGGATAAGTCACTAGGTCCGGACGAGATATAACCCAGGCTACTGTGGGAGACGAGGGAAGAGATTGCTGAGCCTCTGGCGATGATCTTTGCATCATCAATGGGGACAGGAGAGGTTCCGGAGGATTGGAGGGTTGCAGATGTTGTTCCCTTATTCAAGAAAGTGAGGAGTGATAGCCCAAGAAATTATTGACCAGTGAGTCTTAATTCAGTGGATAGTAAGTTGATGGAGAAGATCACGAGAGGCGGGATTTATGAAAAGGCATAATATGATTGGGAATAGTCAGCAAAGCTTTGTCAAAGGCAGGTTGTTGAATCTTTTGAGGATGTGGCTAAACACATTGATGAAGATAGAGCAGTAGATGTAGTCTATATGGATTTCAGCAAGGCATTTGATAAGGTACCCCGTGTAAGACTTATGAAGAAAGTAAGGAAGCATAAGATCCAAGGGGATATTGCTTTGTGGATCCAGAACTGGCTTGCCCACAGAAGGCAAAGAGTGGTTGTAGACAGGTCATATTCTGCATGGAGGTCGGTGACCAGTGGTGTGACTCAGAGATCTGTTCTGGGATGCCTTCTCTTGGTGATTTTATAAATGACCTGGATGAAGAAGTGGAGGGATGGGTTAGTAAATTTGCTGATGGCACAAAGGTTGGGGGTGTTATGGATAGCGTGGAGGGCTGTCAGAGGTTATAGCAGGACATCAATAGGATGCAAAACTGGGCTGAGAAGTGGCAGGTGGAGTTTAACCCAGATAAGTGTGAGGTGGTTCATTTTGGTAGGTCAAGTATGATGGCAGAATATAGTATTAATGGTAAGACTCTTGGCAGTGTGATCAGAGGGATCTTGGAGTCCGCGTCTATAGGACACTCAAAGCTGCTACACAGGTTGACTGTGTGGTTAAGAGGGTGTACAGTAGTGGCCTTCATCAACCACGGGATTGAATTCAAGAGTCAAGAGGTAATGTTGCAGCTATATAGGACCCTGGTCAGACCCCACTTGGAGTACTATGCTCAGTTCTAGTCACCTCACTACAGGAAGGATGTGGAAACTATAGAAAGGGTGCAGAGGAGATTTACAATGATGTTGCTTGGATTGGGGAGCATGCCTTATGAGAATAGGTTAAGTGAACTTGGCCTTTTTTCCTTGGTGTGACAGAGGATGAGAGATGACCTGATAGAGGTGTATAAGATGATAAGAGACATTGATCATGTGGATAAGTCAGAAGCTTTTTCCCAGAGCTGAAATGGCTAACATGAGAGAGTACAGTTCTAAGGTGTTTGGAAGTAGTTATAGAGGAGATGTCAGGGGTAAATTTTTTATGCAGAGCGTGGTGAGTGCATGGAATGGGCTGCTGGTGACGGTGGTGGAGGCGGATACAGTAGGGTCTTTTAAGAGACTCCTGGATAGGTACATGGAGCTCGGAAAGATGGAGAGCTATGGGTAACCCTAGCTAATTTCTAAAGTAAGTACATGCTCAGCACAGTATTGAGGGCCGAACAGCCTGTACTGTGCTGTAAGTTTTCTATGTTCCCATGTTTCGATAAATCAGCAGGCCAGGCAGCACCTATGGCAAAAAAATACAGTCAACGTTTCGGCCCAAAACATTGACTGTACTTTTTTCCATAGGAATATGAGGTGTTGTGCCTTTACCCTAAGAGTGGCCTCATCTGGGCAGAAAAGGAAGCTGTGGGCCGAGGTGGTGGGATGGGAATTCAAATGGTTAGCCACCACAAAAGTCTGCTATCTGTGGAGGGTGCGGAGGTGCTCGAAAAAGCAGTGCCCCAATTAAAAAGTTCACTTTGTTCTTAATATCTGTTATAGTCTCAACTAAAATTGTTATTAAAAGCACACATGGTCCCTTACAATTTTCTCCCCTTTTGTAAAACTTTTAACTGATAACCTGAATGTCTTTTCTAAACCTTTCTTTGAAACTCATTCCTTATATCATTTTCTTTTACTTAATAACTTTTTTTCAGTCTGATGACCTCGGCTTTTCAAAGTACTGAAGTTACACATGGATGATTGTGCAGGGGTGGGAGCCACAGAGAAAGCTGAAACTCATCTATGATGTGCAATCTTTCTAGTCGGTTGGAATTAATTAGAATGACATCTGCAGTATGTTTCCTGCTATTACAGAGACAAAATGAAAAAAATGCACTTATATGTAAACACAAAAGATTCTGCAGATCATAAATGCAAGAGATTTATGCAGATGCTGGAAGTCCAGTATAATGCAGACAAAACGCTGGAGGAACTCAGCAGGTTAAGCAATTTCTATGGAAGTTTAGGCCGACCCCTCATCAAGATTCATCAGGTCTCTTTATCATCTTCATCCTTATGACCCAAAACATTGAATGTTTATATATTTCCATTGACGCTGTCTGACCTGCCAAGCTGTCCCAGCATTTTGTGTAAGTTTCTGCAGCTGCTAGAAATCCAGAGTAACACCCCAGAATGTTAGAGGAACTCATCAGGCCAGGCAGCATATATAGAGAGGAATAAAGAATTGACTTGTAGTCCTGATGATGACTCTCGGTCTGAAATGTCGATTCATTTTTGTTCCAGCATTTTATGTGTGTTTATAGGTAGGCTGTTCCAGGTTTACAAACACCCTACTTTCAACACCCCAAATATATGATGAGCTCCCAGAATATTATTTAGTTCAAAACTCTGACAATTGTTCATTCCTGCAAAGGTCATAACTAGTCTTCAGGAGCTGCTTCTGTCACCAATTGTCCCTGGAGATGGAGCACAGGTACTCTGGGGGAGTTTTAAGACTGGTGAACACGAGAGAGTGTGTTCTGGACAGAGATGACAGTGTTATAAGCACAGGAGATTCTGCTGATTAAAACACACAAAATGGTGGAGGAACTCAGCAGGTTAGGCAGCATATATGGAGAGGAATACTGATGAAGGGTCTTGGCCTGAAATGTCAGCTGGTTATTCTTCAACACAGACGTTGGCTGACTTGCTGAGTTCCTCCAGCACTCTGTGTGTGTGTGTGTGTGTGTGTATGTATTACTCTGGATTTCCAGCATCTGCAGGTTCATTGTGTTTTAGTTCTTGCAGATGCTAGAAATCTTGAGAAACACACACAAAGTGCTGGAGGAACCCAGCAGATCAAGTAGCAGGAAATGTTGTGGTGGGTTTCTATGGAGGAAAGGAATTGTTGACATTTCCAATTGAAGCCATACCTCAGTACTGGTTATGGGACTGACAGATTATAGACACATTCACAATCAAAGTGCTGACTTCTATTTGGCAGGAATGAAATATTAGTTCTTCCTCTGGATTCCTGACCGCTGAGCAGGCATAAAAGATTACAATTTTAATTTGGTAATTGAGTTTATTATTGTCACATGTACCACGAGACAGTGAAAAACTTTACTTTGTATGCTATCCATACAGGCCATTTCATCACATCAGAGCATTGATCGAATACAAGGGAAAAGCAGTAATAGAATGCAGAATAAAGTGTTGCAGTTACAGAGAAAGTGCAGTGTAGATAGACAATAAGATGCAAGGTCATAAGAACAACACACACAAAATGCTGGTGGAACACAGCAGGCCAGGTAGCATCTATAAGGAGAAGCACTGTCGACATTTCGGGCCGAGACCCTTCGTCAAGACTAACCGAAAGGAAAGATAGTAAGAGATTTGAAAGTAGTGGGGGGAGGGGGAAATGCAAAATGATAGGAGAAGACTGGAGGGGGTGGGATGAAGCTAAGAGCTGGAAAGGTGATACAGAGCTGGAGAAGGGAAAGGATCATGGGATGGGAGGCCTCAGGAGAAAGAAAGGGGGGGGGGGGGTGAAACACCAGAGGGAGATGGTGAACAGACAAACAACTAAATATATCAGGGATGGGGTAAGAAGGGGAGGAGGGGCATTAACGGAAGTTAGAGAAGTCAATGTTCATGCCATCAGGTTGGAGGCTACCCAGCCGGTATATAAGGTGTTGTTCCTCCAACCTGAGTTTGGATTCATTTGGACAATAGAGGAGGCCATGGATAGACATATCAGAATGGGAATGAGATGTGGAATTAAAATGTGTGGCCACTGGGAGATCCTGCTTTTTCTGGCGGACCAAGCGTAGGTGTTCAGCGAAACGGTCTCCCAGTCTGTGTCGAGTCTCACCAATATATAAAAGGCCACACCGGGAGCATCGGACGCAGTGTACCACACCAGCCGACTCACAGGTGAAGTTTCGCCTCACCTGGAAGGACTGTCTGGGGCCCTGAATGGTGGTGAGGGAGGAAGTGTAAGGGCAGGTGTAGCACTTGTTCCGTTTACAAGGATTAGTGCCAGGAGGGAGATCGGTGGGAAGGGATGGGGGGGATGAGTGGACAAGGGAGTTGTGTAGGGAGCGATCCCTGTGGAAAGCAGAAAGGGGGGGGAGGGAAAAATGTGCTTGGTAGTGGTATCCCGTTGGAGGTGGCGGAAGTTACGGAGAATTATACGTTGGACCTGGAGGCTCGTGGGGTGGTATGTAAGGACAAGGGGAACCCTATCCCGAGTGGGGTGGCGGGTGGATGGGGTGAGGGCAGATGTGTGGGAAATGGGAGAAATGCATTTGAGAGCAGAGTTAATGGTGAACAAAGGGAAGCCCCTTTGTTTAAAAAAGGAAGACATCTCCTTCATCCTGGAATGAAAAGCATCATCCTGAGAGCAGATGCGGTGGAGACGGAGGAATTGTGAGAAGGGGATAGCATTTTTGCAAGAGTCAGGGTGGGAAGAGGAATAGTCCAGGTAGCTGTGAGAGTCTGTAGGCTTATAGTAGATATCAGTAGATAGGACATCTCCAGAGATGGAGACAGAAAGATCAAGAAAGAAGAGGGAGGTGTCGGAAATGGACCAGGTAAATTTGAGGGCAGGGTGAAAGTTGGAGGCAAAGTTAATGAAATCGATGAGCTCAGCATGCATGCAGGAGGCAGTGCCAATGCAGTCATCAATGTAGCGAAGGAAAAGAGGCGGATAGATACCCGTATAGACTTGGAACATGGACTGTTCCACAAAGCCAACAAAAAGGCAGGCATAACTGGGACCCATACGGGTGCCCATGGCTACACCCTTAGTTTGGAGGAAGTGGGAGGAGCCAAAGGAGAAGTTATTGAGAGTAAGTACTAATTCCGCTAGACGGAGGATATATCTATCCATGGCCTCCTCTATTGTCCAAATGAATCCAAACTCAGGTTGGAGGAACAACACCTTATATACCGGCTGGGTAGCCTCCAACCTGATGGCATGAACATTGACTTCTCTAACTTCCGTTAATGCCCCTCCTCCCCTTCTTACCCCATCCCTGATATACTTAGTTGTTTGCCTGTTCTTCATCTCCCTCTGGTGTCCCCCCCCCCCCCTTTCTCCTGAGGCCTCCCGTCCCATGATCCTTTCCCTTCTCCAGCTCTGTATCACTTTCGCCAATCACCTTTCCAGCTCTTAGCTTCATCCCACCCACTCCGGTCTTCTCCTATCATTTCGCATTTCCCCCTCCCCCCACTACTTTCAAATCTCTTACTATCTTTCCTTTCGGTTAGCCCTGACAAAGGGTCTCGGCCCGAAACGTCGACAGCGCTTCTCCCTATAGATGCTGCCTGGCCTGCTGTGTTCCACCAGCATTTTGTGTGTGTTGTTGTTTGAATTTCCAGCATCTGCAGATTTCCTTGTGTTTGCAAGGTCATAACAAGGTGGATTGTGAGGATAGGAGTCCATCTTATCATATTAGGGAATCATCTCCCTCCTCTCCACCTACCCAGAAAGACAGAATCTTTTTTTTCCCCAGGATAGAAATATTAAATACTAGAAGACATCCATTTAAGGTGAGAAGGGGGACAGTTAAAAAGAGATGTGCAGGGTAAGTTTTTTTTATTATACAGAAAAACACACAAAATGCTGGAGGAACTCCGCAAGCCAGGCAGCATCTATGGAAAAAAGTAAACAGTCAACATATCGGACTGCACTCAATCCTGATGAAGGGTCTCGGCCCAGAACGTTGACTGTTTACTCTTTTCCATAAATGCTGCCTGTCGTGCTGAGTGCCTTCAGCATTTTGTGTGCGTGTTGCTTTGGTTTTCCAGCATCAGATGATTTTCTTGTGGTTTTTTTACACTATGTGTAGTAGGTGCTTGGATCAGGCTGCTGGAGATAGAACTAGAAGTAGATACCAGAATGGCATTTAAGAGGCTATCTGATAGATACATAAATATGAAGAGAATGGTTATGGGTCATGTGAAGGCAAAAGGGTTTATTTCAGCATTATGTTTGGAAAGGACACAGTGGGCTGAAGGACCTGTTCTTGAGCTGTACTGTTCCATGGTCTGTGAGTAACATAGTTTGGTAGTTGATCGTTGTTGCTGACTTAGAGGAATGAACAGACATTTCCTTATTGTGTCTGTGATGTGCAGGGACCGGAAAGATTTTTACTGCTTGATCCTCCTGGAACAGACACACACATGGAGGTGAGAGTAAATGTCTTCCAGAAAAGCACAGTGAGAAAATGAGATAAAGATTGGACCGAAAAGCCATGGACAGTTTTGTAATGCCGTATTAAATGAATGCAGGACCTTCGATCTTTTACTGAGATAAAAGACTGTCTTCATTTGAAACTTGCAGTTTGAATATTGGCCCAAAGCTATTGCCAGCTATTCAGTTGATACTGGTGATGTATTTTTTTTTCTTGACCTCAGTGCCATATTGAGCAGATCACAGCAGTGTGAAGTGGAGAAATTAAAGAGTGGCATAGGATCTGAAGATAACTGCTGTGATAATATTCAGAAATCTCTTTTAGGGGGCTCGCTTTTGCATTATGGCTGTTATCTATGTAATACTTTATCCCTTTATGACTGATGAACTTTATAGGGGACTAATATCAAGGATGATTGTCATATCCTTCTAGCCTACATCTCTCACCCACATTTTGATCTGTTCATTAAAGGGATGGTGGGCTTGTTGAATTGGAATCAGAATCAGGTTTATTATCACAAACATACGTCGAGAAATTTGTTGTTTTGCAGGAGAGGTGCATGTAGTGCAATACATATAATTACTATAAGTTACAACAAAAAAGCAGTGCAAAAAGAGAGCAAAAATTAAGGTAGTGCTCATGGTTGTTTTGTCTGTTCACCAATCTGATGGCAGAGAGGGAGAAGCTGTTCCTAAAATGTTGAGTGTGTGTCTTCAGACTCCTGCACTTCCTCCCTCATGGTAGTAATAAGAAGATGGCATATACCAGATGGTAAGGGTCCTTCATGATGGATGTTACTTTCTTGAGGTGTTGCCTTTTGAAAATGTCTTCGATGGTGGGGAGGCTAGTGCCCATGTTGGAGATGGCTGAGTCTACGGCACTCTGCAGCTTTTTCCATTCCTCTGCATTGGCATATCCATACCAGACGTTGATGCAACCATTTAGAAAGCTCTCTGTGATACATATGTAGATAATAGCTAGATGATTGGGAAGCTGCTGTCCTGCTCTTGAAGGTACTCCCACAGTGTTGTCAGCGAAGGAGTCCCAGGTATTTCCCTGAGGTCAACCTGGATAATTGTGTATTTTGAGATCAGACCAGCACACAGAGAAGGGGGATAATAAGCAGATGCTGGACAAGGTAGGAGGGACAATATATCACCCATTAGTGACCATTAACCATGTTTAAGGGATTCGATTCACACTTATCTATCAAACGTACATCAAAGCGTACACTTACTGGCCACTTTATTGAGTACAGGAGTGGAAACCAGTGTGGTTTTTTGCTAGCTGTTGATTGGACTCTACAGCTAGACTCCAACTGTATAGGATGAAAAATGATACCCAATCTGCTTACAGCAGTGAACCACAAACTCTCATGGCTATTTTATTAGGTAACTCCCGTACCTACTACAGTGGCCACTGAATGCATGTTCGTGAACTTCAGACCATCCACTTCAAGGTTCGATGTGTTGTGTGTCAGAGATACTCAACAACCAATGTTGTAACATGTGGTTGTTGGATTTACTGTTGCCTTCCTGTCAGCTTGAACCAGACTGGCCATTAGTTTCCAACCTCTCACATTAACAAGGCATTTTCACCCTCAAAATTGCCACTCTCTGGATGATTTTTGTTTTTTGCACTATTCTTGGTAAAGTCTAGAGACTGTTGTGCATGAAAATCCTAGAGATCAGCAGTTTCTGAGATACTCAAACCATGCCGTCTGCACCAACAATCATAGTACAATCAAAGTCACTTAGATTCCATTTCTTCCTCATTTTGATGCTTTGCATGAACAACAACTGAACCACTTGACCACGCCTGCATGCTTTTATGCACGAAACTGCTGCCACATGATTGGCTGATTAGCTCTTTGCACTTTTTGTTGCTGTATCTAATACAGTGGAATTGAAATACACAGTTTGCATTAACAACCAACACAACCTTATAACCGGTATGTCTTTGAAATATAGGAGAAAACTGGAGCACCCAGAGGAAACACACAGTCACAGGGAGACAACCAAACTCCTCACAGGCAGTGACAGGAATTAAACCTGGTTTCTGGTTCTGTAAACATTATTCCAACTGCAATGCTACCATGCTGCCCATTTACAGAGAACACCCTATTACACTGGTTCTTTTTCTTTCTTGGCCCGAAATGTCGACTCTTTATTCCTTTACATGGGTATTCTCTGACTGACTAATTTTGTCCAGCATTTTGTGTGTGTTGCTCTGGATTTCCAGCATCTGCAAGCTCTCTTGTTCAAGTTCAAGATCAATTTCAAGTTCAAGTTCTGTCATGTGACTGTACGTCTACACAACCAAACAAAACAATGTTCCTCCAGACCACGGTGGACCTATAAAACATATATCACGCACAGCACAAAAAGAAATCAACAAAAATAAAAACTGAATTCAAAATGAATGTAATGTGCAACACAGGTAAACAGGAAAGAGCTCACTGTCCTAGTGATGAGATTGCAGTGGTGGCAGAGTATTCCTGATGGTAGTGGGTCAAAGAGATTTTGGGTTGGGTGATGGGGATCCTCAATGATGCTTCAAGTCCGTTGTCTGCAACGCTCATTGGGAGACTCTGTTGGTCCTCTTGGTGATTTGTGTATGTGGTTCTGTTCTCTGGGTTAGCTTGTAACTCTCCTGCAACCAGCCTGAGCCTTTTTCTGCCAAAAGGGGTCCATGTGAATCAGCCAGGCATGCAACAGAGCTCCAAGCCAAAGTCCCACCTCAGCTTCGCAGCAAAAGGCTATGATGTGAGCCAGAACTACAGCTAGTGAGGGAGTTGCAAAGTGGAATGGGGAGTGGGTGGGTCCCACAATGACAGGGACCTCAATTGTGGTCAATTTTGGTATTCGAGACATGCAGTCGTTATACAGCTCTACAGGGACATAATGGTTAACGCAGCATTATTTCAGCTTGAGGAATCGGAGTTCAGAGTTCATCTCTAGTGTCCTTTATAAGGAGTTTGTACATCTTCCTTGTGAGTGTCTGGGTTTCCTCTGGCTGCTCTGGGCTCCCCACAGAGTCCAAAGGTGTATTGATTAGCAGGTCAATTGGTTATTGTAAATTGTCCTATGATTAAGCTAAGGTTAAATAGGCGAGTTGTTGAACGCTACAGCTCATTGGGCCGGAAAGGCCTGTTCGATATCATATTTTTAAATAAATAAACAAATAAAAATAGAAACACTACAGCACTGAAAGAGGCCCTTTGGCCCATCTAGTGTGTGCTGAACAATTGTTCGGCCTCATCCCATCGGGACACTGATCATAGCCCTCCATACCATTCCCATCCATGTACCTATCCAAAGTTCTCACTCGTTAATAATTTTGTTACATCAGGTGAACACAGACCTTCGCTTGCATGTAAAATTTCAGGCTTATCGTGATCTTCCCTAAGGTGTTTAAAGACTGGAGTAATTACTAGGGTCAGATATGCACTAATACACATTGATGCACCCGGTGTATGTTTGTGTATCTAATTGATTGCATTAAGGATAAGTGGTTGGTGGAAGTTGAGCAATAGATCAGATGCACTTCATATTTATTCGGTAAGTAGCTGCCTATTCTGTGATGTGATTTTCAGTTTTGTGGCTTTTAACTGCTGATAACTGTAAGTGGTAGAAAACAGTATGTGAAAATATCTGGAGTAAAGGGTAAAAAGGAAAGGATTCAAAGAGGATTTCCACTGCTATCTCCTCTCTATTGGAGAGACCCGATATAAATTAAGGGACTGCTTTGTTGAAAACCATTGCTCCATCCACAAAAGCAGAATTTCCAAGTGTCCAACCATTTCAATTCCTATGCCCTTCCCTATTCTGACATGTCAGTGCACGGTCTGATCTTCTACCATGATGAATCACTCTCAGGGTGAAGTAGCAACACCTCTATTCTGTCTAGGTAGCCTTTGCCTTGATGGCATGAATATCAATTTCTCTAACTTCCAGTATTCTTTACTCTCCCCCTTCCCTCTTCTTCATTCCCCATTCTGGGCTCTTATCTCTTCTCCTTATCTGCTTATCACCTCCACCTGTTGCCCCTCCTTCCCTTTCTCCGAAATCCTCTTCCCTCTCCTATTAGATTCCTTCTTCTCCAGGCCTTAGTCTTTTCCACCTAACACTTCCCAGCTTCTTATACAGCTCCCCTCACCCATCCATCCACCATCCCCATGCCTGGTTTCACACCTATCACATTATAATGTCCTCCCCCATCGTCTTATTCTGGCTTCTCCCCCCTGCGTTTCCAGTCATCAAGAAGCGTCTCTATCCAAAATATTGACTGTTTATTCCTCTCCATAAATGCTGCCTTACCTGGTGAGTTCCTCCAGCATTTAATATGAGTTGCTCTGGATTTCCAGCATCTGCAGAATCTCTTATGTTTAGAACTTGGTTGTAAACCTATCCCTGTCCATTATGGAAATCAGCCACCCTTCCACTAACTCTCTCTGTATTTCTAGCTGTATTGGTAAAGTAGCCAATATAATCCAAGACCACCCATTCCAGACGTTCTCTCTTCTCCCCTCTCCTATTGGGCAGAAAATACAAAAGCCTGACAGCACGTACCACTGGGCTCAAGGACAACTGCTATCCAGTTGCTTGACACCTTTGAATGATCTCCCAATCAATGTGGCATAGTAGCATGGTCATTAGTGCAATGCTTTACAATGCCATGAGTCTGTGCATTCTCTGTGTGACCGCATGGGTTTCCTCTGGGTTTTCCGGTTTCCTCCCATATTTCAAAAAGGATGTACGGATAGAGGTAGAATGTTGTGGGCAAGCTACATTGAAGAGGAAGAGTGCCAACCATTATGGACTGCCCCCAGCACATCCTCAAACTGTGTTGGCTGTTGATACTTCATTGTATGTGTGACAAATAAAGCTAATCTAAATCTTGAGCAACAAACACAAAATGCTGGAAGAATTTAGCAAGTCAGGCAGTATCTGTGGAGGGGAATGAACACAGAGGGCAACACTATTACAGCTTGGGGCATCAGAGTTCGGAATTCATTTCCAATGCTGTCTGTAAGGAGTTTGTATGTTCTCTCTGAGAACTGAATGGGTTTCATCTGGGTGCTCTGCTTTCCTCACAGAGACTACAGACATACCTGGTAGGTTAATTGGTCATTGTAAATTGTCCTGTGATTAGGTTAGGATTAAATCAAGGTTGTCAGGGTTTGTTGGGGCGGCATAGCTCGAAGGACAGAAGGGTTTACTCCACGCTATATCTCTAAATAAATAATAACATTTTTAAAAATGAACTATCAATCTTTGGAGCTGTGAATCTATCTCGTGTTGCCCTTGTACTTCATTTGTTGACCTGTGTTGCATTTTCTCTATAGCTGTAACATGTTAGATTGTATTAAATTTTCTCTACAACTCATATTCTCAGTATAACTTATTTATTCATTTATTATTTACCTATTTATCTATTTATTTATTTGAAAACTTTGTTTATCAGTCTGTGTGTGTGTAGTTTTTCATTTATTCTTTTGTATTTCTTTGTTCTACTGTGGATGCCTGTAAGAAAATGAATCCCAAGGTAGCATATGGTGAGATATATGTACTTGGACAATAAATTTATTTTGAACTTTGACCTCAATGTACTTATAAATGAAATGATCTTCTGACTGGATGGCAGGGAAACAAAATCTTCTCACTGTATTTCGGCACGTGACAATAATAATCCAATGTCAGATGGCAGTTGGACTTCCAGACTGATCGCCGTGAAATCAGAAAACCAAAACCCATTCCAGTGGCACAGTGAAGAACTGAGATAAACATAAGTAAATTAGTAAAACTGGTTTATTATTGTCACATCCATCAAGTTTCAGTAAAAAGCTTGCATAATGTTCATATTGATCAATTCTGCATGAATGGTGTGCACAGCAAGGTTGGCGCGATAGTGTAGTTTAATGCCATTGTAACACCAGTGACCTGGGTTCAATTCGTCATTCGCTGTAAGGAGCTTATACATTCTCCTCGTGACCATGTCGGTTTCCTCCCACATTCCAAAGACGTTCAGATTCGGGATAGTAAGTTGTGCCGGTGCCAGAAGCATGGCAACATTTGCGGGTAGCCCCCAGTACATCCTTGGACTGAGTTGGCTGTTGATGACAAAGACACATTTCACTGTATACCTCAATATTTCACTGTACATGTGACAAATAAAGATGATTTTTAAATCTTTGAATCTCTATGATCCTGCAGCTTTATTGAGGTAATTATATCAAATAAATACAGTAATGAAGAGATGAATTAATATTTAGTGTATTTTTTAATGGAATGACAAATATTCTTGGATAGTTTAATCATTACTTTGAACGTTAAAGAGTTGACTTGCTTCAGGAAAGTATTTGGAAACTTATTTGAGGGATTACAATGTCCAGCAGCCAGTCAGTTCAGTTCCAGGACACAGCCTCAGTTCAGCACAGAGGCAAGTAAACCTTGAGGAGCAGCCAGCTGAACTGTCTCGTCTCCCATCTCCGGGTCTGACACCCTGACCTTTTCAACTTAGTCTGGCACTTAAATTGGTTAAACCTTGGGTCGTTCCTCACTCTCAGACCTGGCCACTGCTGCTTCAATATGCACTCAGACCTGGGCCCCACCGCCTCGTCATTATTGATTGACAGTTTGCAAATATATATAACAGAAAAGGTTCACTCAAAAAAGTAACAATTGGAATTCAAGTTGTATAACCCTCAAATGCAGAAGGATCACCAGCGTTTCTGGCACATGCGGCAGCTGGTCTTAGCTGAATATGCCTTATGCCAAATCAATCATGGGCAGTTGCTTCCGAGCATCAGGATCATCTTCCAAAGGCTATGCTCCAAAAAGGTGGCATCCATCATTCAGGACCTCCACACCCAGGACATATCCTTTTCTCATTACTTCCATCAGGAAGGAGATACAGGAGTCTGAAGACCCACACTCAATGTTTTAGTAACAGCTTCTTGTCTACCGCCATTAGGTATCTGAATGGTCAGTGAACCCATGAACACTACCTCAATATTTATAAAATATACAAACGTATGTGTATCGTGCAAAAAGAGCAAAAATTATGTAAGAAAGAGAAATATTTATGTATTTCCTATTGTAATTTATAGTATATTCTGTGTATTGCACTGTACTGCTGCTGCAAAACAAAGAATTTCATGGTATATGTCATGATAATAGACTTGTTTCTGATTCTGACGCCAATTGAAGGAGCGGGCTCCAATCAAATCCAACTTTGCAATTCGTGGTCAGTAACCTTGTACCTACTGGAATTTCATTTTACAAGTTGTTTGTGTTGCTTTGAGATCCTAACACTTCACAGTAACAGTGGCATGGGAGGAGATTTACATTACTTCCGTGACCTGTGCTGACTTCAGATTTAACTGTAAGTGCTATGTTGAGCTTTGCTGCATCAATCATATCATAGTACAGGTATTCAGAATTGATGACTATAGGATTTCCCCAGGACCACAAGAAATTGCAGAGTTATGAATGCAGCCCAGTCCATCACAGAGATCACCCTCCTCTCTATTAACCCTGTCTACACTTCCCACTGTCTTGGGAAAACAACATATATAAAAAAGATCTCTTCCACCCCACTCATCCTCTCTTCTTTCCCCAACATATACCACCACATTCAAGGACAGCTTCTATTCTGTTGTTATAAGACCCTTGAACAGATGTCTTGAATGATAAAGATGAACTCTTGCCTTTTCAATCTACCTTTATATGGCACTTTCACTTTATTTTTCATTAAAAAATAAAGTCCAAAGGCCATACCAAGGTAGATTGACTCCTTATACGTAAGGAGTTTATCCGTTCGACCCATGACTGTATGGGTTTCCTTCAGGTGCTCCAGTTTCCTCCCACATTCTAAAGATGTACGGGTTCGAATTGGTAAGTAGTGGGTCTGCTCTGTTGGCACCAGAAGTATGGCAATACTAGCAGCATATCCTCAGACTGTGTTGGTCATTAATGCAAGTGGTGCATTTCACTACATTTTTCGATGTTTCAGTGTACATGTGACAAATAAAGCTAAGATTTAGTTCAATTTTATTCTAATTTAACTGAACACATGTATACTGCCAAACAAAACAATATTCTTCCAGTCCAATGAATACAACACAGTACAGATAACTGACACACAAGACATAAAGTAATATTACCACAAATAAATTATTAATAAAATATATTCCACAACATTTTAAAAACCTGCACTGCACGTTGTCTGTAAGTTCAAGAATATATTCTAAATTCTGTTTTTTTTTTCTTTTGTCATATATCAGTAATGATAAATTCTGATTCTGATTCTGATACGACCTTGATGTACCTGTGTTTTGGAATTACCTGTATGGATGGCACGCGGAGACACAACATACTGTAGATGCTGGAAATCCAAAGTAACAATGACAAAATGCTGTGCCCACCGAGTCCATGCCGGACCATTAATCTGCTTAATCCCATCAACCTTCACCTGGACTGTCCTCCTTATCCCTCCCACCTGTGTACCTATCCGAACTTCTCTTAAATGTTGACTCGTTACTGAATTTAAACCTTCTTCATTTTCACCATTGAAACAATGTCTTTATCTGCATATCATAAGACCACAAGATATATGAGCAGAAGTGGGCCATTAGGCCCATTGAGTCTGTTCTGCCATTCAAGCATGGGCTGATCTAATTCTTCCACTCATTCCCAATCCCCTGCCTTCTCCCCATACCCTTTGATTCCCTAACTAATCAAGAACCTATCTATCTC
This sequence comes from Hemitrygon akajei, assembly GCF_048418815.1. Taxonomy (NCBI): domain Eukaryota; kingdom Metazoa; phylum Chordata; class Chondrichthyes; order Myliobatiformes; family Dasyatidae; genus Hemitrygon; species Hemitrygon akajei. Next base: position 108,018,168 of record NC_133132.1, on the reverse strand, counting down.
TGCCTTAAATGCACCCAATGACTTGGCCTCCACAACTGCTCATGGCAACAAATTTCATAGATTTACCACCCTCTGACTAAAGTAATTTCTCTGCATCTCTGTTCTAAATGGACGTCCTGCAATTCTGAAGTTGTGCCCTTTTGTCCTAGGCTCACCTACCATGGGAAATAACTTTGCCATATCTAATCTGTTCAGGCCTTTTAACATTTGGCATGTTTCTATGAGATCCCCCCCCTTATTCCCCTGAACTCCAGGGAATACAGCCCAAGAGCTGCCAGGCATTCCTCATAAGGTAACCTTTTCATTCCTGGAATCATTCTCATGAACCTTCTCTGAGTCTTCTCCAATGTCAGTATATATCAAGACTGCTTTCCACACTAGCTGGTCCCAATGAAGGGTCTCAGCCTGAAACGTCGTCTGTTTATTCCTCTCCATAGATGCTGCGTGACCTTTTGAGTTCAAGTTCTAGTTTATTATTATTCAACCATACACATGTACACAGGTAAATGAAACAATCTTTTTTTGGCACTGAGGTGCAAAATTCAGTACATATATCACACACAGTAAAATAACATTAACACAATATTATTAACAGACAATAAATGATATTCTGTAGATGTAAACATTGGCACTAAATGTATATATGACATGTAGTTAGATATATAACAGTATATTGCCACTACGTTGCCACAAGCTCTGTCATAAATAATGCGTACTGGGTGGCAGCAGGGTGTTCAGAAGTCTCACAGCCTGGGGGAAGAAGCTGTTACTACCCAGCCTAACAGTTCTTGTTCTTTGACTGTGATACTTCCTGCTTGACAGAAGTAGGTCAAAGAAATTGTGGGAAGGATGGGAGGGGTCCTTTTGTTTGATGACTGGATTTACAGTACTGTATCTGAAGAATCTCTCATGCTTCCAATCTTCATAATCACAGCTTAGATGGAAAACTTCCAAAATGGCAGGATTCTGAGGAATTTTTGCCCTGTTTGGCTCAGCCTGTGAGGCTGGTAAACAGTAAATGCACATTGCAGCCCCAATAAATCTTCATGGCTAATTAGGCACAACCACTAAACACAAGAAGTGTTACACTGGAAAAGCTCATAATTGCAATGAAATATTAAAACACATCTGACAGCTGAAGCCTACATGATTGTGCATCTTGGGAGAGGGGAACCTTTGTATATTTGCCCCTCAGTGGTACGAAACAAAATATAATTATGTTTTGTTTTTAAACTGCAGAGCTGTCAATGTGATCTGAATATTATTGTCCTTGAGCTTTTCATTCTTTGCATTTTCTTGTTAGTAGGTAGATTTGCCACCTCTTTATGCTTGTATGCCTCTCACCACATTGATAAATGTGTTGATTCACAAAACTCAATGGAATCAATTTTCCTGCAAAGATGATTGTGATGCCACAGTCTAAGTCCATGCATTATCTCCCAATTTCTTCTCCTGCAGCTGTTGACAGCTTAGTTCTTATGAAATGCTAAGCCTTTTTAGTTGTGGTCATGGACAAATATTTCTTATTCCTTGACGTAAATTAATTGTCTGCTGGAGCAAGATGCAAAATGCTTGAATCTGGAGTGAAGAACAAAATGCAATAAAGACAGAACACTGGTAGCTCTCAGCAGGACAGGCAGCATCCGAAAACCCTCACTGCCAGAGATCTCAATCCAAAACATTGATTGTCAAACTTCATCCTCGGCCACTGCCTGACCTGTTGAGTTGCTCCAGCAGTTTGTTTTATTTTTAATTGTCAGCCAACTTGTTTCATTGTTGCACACTGATCTTCCCTCACACCTCAATCCCTCACAATCCCTCTTTTGCTTTTAACATCCAAGGAAGCAAACGTTAATTTTCATTCAAATATCTCATTCCTCTAAATAAATTCAAATATATCTCAAATCTGTGAATGTCATTTACATCGTCTGTCTTCCTTGGCACATATTTCATATCTGTATTTATAGCTGAATTAAGTAGATGGACAAAAAATTTCCACATGCATTTATGAAAATTATGTCCTCAAACTCAGTGAGTAAAAATATATTTCAGAATTTTTTTCAATTTTATTTCTCATTTTTGAAATCTTCTCTGTGCTGTGAGAAAGGACCATTGCACCAGCTGACTCTTCTGTCCTCACCAATACTTCAATTCCTGGAACTTGTGGTATTTGATAACACATTGATCTTGTAGAGAAAAACAGATGCCAGGACATTCAGAACAGTGGCTGAAGACATAATCATTGCTCCCAAGAGATGGGGCATATACCTTTTAGTAAACTCAGGAAGGGAGAAACCCAAATGCCATGTCTGGAACATGCAAAGAGAGAGAGAGTGGCACAGAGGGTGCTGGTTAGGATGATGCTGATATGCAGCCAGTGACCTGGGTTCAATTCCAATTGCTGTCTGAAAGGAGTTTGCATGTTCACCCACGCCACTGTTGATTCACTTCAGATGCTCTAGTTTCTCCCATGTTTCAGGCTAACGTTGGTAAGTTGTGGGCATGCTTTCGTGGAGCTGGAAGCATGGCAACACCTGTGGACTGCCCCAACACACCTTCGGATTGTTTTGGTCATTAATGCAAATGATGCATTTCACCATATGTTTCAATGTACAAGCGACAAACATATCTATTATTTTTTATGTTTTAAAAATTAACCTACTAATTAGCTCACCCTTGGACTTTGGGTGGAAACTAGAGCACTATGGGATGGATGTACATACCACTTACAGATGGTGGTGGAATTGAACTCCATACTCCAACTGTAATAGCGTCTTGCTAACTGCTACATTACTACAAACTTAAACAGCAGGTAGGCACGATTGTGAGAGCGATGAGTTGCAGGTGGCTTTACATTTATTGTGGAAGCTAATAAATATACATACAGTAGTTTAAAAATGACCAACCAATAGCAGCTTCATTACTGTTACAAATTAGCCTCAGCACATTTTACTGCATTAACTATAATCTCATCATTACTGCTGCAGTCATATCATTACTGCTACAAATTGCTTCCAATATATTATGCTGTAGGACAGATTCAACGGAGATGCCACTTCAGGCTAACAAGATTTCACAATCATGCATCAGCTGAACAGTCTTTTATCCAGTTGGCAAATAGTCACCGCTGGCTTGTTGATGGTAATATTTTGGATCACATTGTCATTTAAGACCCTTTAGAGACATATAAATAAGGTCTTTGCAGTCACTTTGTTTTTCAGATTAAAAAGAGTCATGTAATGGTAATGTTCAATTCCAAAGTACTGCAGTCTGCATTGGATGTTCAGTTGTATTCATTCATATACTTATATCCTAGTGTGAAACTTCATCAATGCAGAGATATACACATCAGTGAAGCCATTTATAACTTGACGTTAATTACTGCAGGCACTTTGCATGGCGTTTGTGCCAGATCTGTTGCGTAAAAATGACATATTACTGTGTAATAGAAAGAGCAAGGTATTAACTCACGTTGAGTGACAAAGCGCTTTCAGTTTGTGGAGTGGGAATCTCTCATGTGTTTCAGTTGGATTTATTTCTTCAGCCAGCACCTTCAACCGTTCTATTTTCACAGAGTCTTTAAGCAGGTGATGAGAGTACCTCCAAAATCAGTATAGTTTTCTGACTGTGTTCACATCAATTGGACCCCTCCTCTTCTAATGTGAGGATGTAATGTATTTGATGGAAAGAACAGATACATGTATGGGGGGGGGGGTAGGACACTGTGACAGGATTAGAAGAATTTGATTTATTCTTATTGACCTATATAATGTGAAATTTGTTGCTTTGCGGCAGCAATACCATGCAATACATAAAATTACTGTTAAGTTACAAAATTAAATAGCACAGAATAGCACACAAAGGAAGGAAATGGTCCCTTTTAGATGTCAGTTCTGTAATCCCACCTCTATATTACTGAGTCTCTGCTTTGCAGCAGAATTTGGAATTGGTTTATTATTGTCACGTGCTGAGATAGAGTGAAAAACGTGTCTTGCATACTATTCCAATAGATCCGTTCATTACATAGTGCATTGAACTAGAATAAGGTAAAGCATAAAACCTGGAACAGTACAGGTTGTTCGGCCCACAATGTTGTGCTAAACCAAACTAGACCCTTAAGCGAACACAATGTCCATATCCTTCTATTTGCCTCACATCCATGTATCAATTGTTACTCCGGATCTGATGCCTCACAAAAAAAACCCATAATAAGATAAAGAACATAATTATAAAAAAACACAATCAATATAAATACATGAGATAACATCTGCATATATTGATTGCATGTCCATAAAGTGAGGCTAGGCACAGGAGTGTCTATACTTAAGGAATGTACCTTTGTAAAGGACAATTTTCCTGTGATTCTATTGAATTATTTACTGCATTGATTGCAAGACTTTGTTCTACTCCTCCTGCTCATGTATTTTTCCTACATCCTCCAGTGTCCAATTTTGGAGGCATCTCTTCCCCCGACACCACAAATCGTGCTTGCACACACTGCTTGGCACCCACAGGAAAACTGCAGTGCAGCTGGTGTGCATGGCGAAGTCACGATTCACAGAATTCACACAGTGTCTGCTGCACACGTCTTGTGGTGTTCTGCAAAGTCCTAGTGCCTGCCATGTTCAGCTACATCCATAATGGACTTTTATCTAAACAAGGTACAGTTCTTGTGCTGGGCATTTCTGACCATATCAGAGGTACAAAAGGGCTTGGGAGTCCTCGTGCAGGATTCCGTAGAGGTTAACTTGCATCTTGAGTCAGTGGTAAGGAAAGCAAATGCAGTGTTAGCATTCACTTCAAGAGGACTAGAATATAAAAGAAAGGATGTGATACTGAGGTTTTACAAGCCATTGGTCAGACTGCCCATGGAGTATTGTGATCTGTTTTGGGCTCCTCTTCCAAGAATGGATGTGCTTTCTTATTGAGCATTGGAGAGGGTCCAAAGGACTTATACAAGAATGAAAAGATTATCATATGAAGAGCATTTGATGATCCTGGGCCTGTACTTACTGGAGTTTAGAAGAATAAGGAGAGATCTCTGAAACTATTGAATTTTGAAAGGCCTGTATAGAGTGGATGTGGAGATGTATCTTATAGTGGGGGAGATTGCATCAGAATACAAGGATGTTCCTTTAGAATAGAGATGAGGAAGAATTTCGTTATTCAGAGGATAGTGAATCTGTGGAATTAATTGCCACAGATGGTTGTGGAGGCCAAACCAATGGTAATATTTAATAATATCAAAGGCTATGAGGAGAAGGCAGGACAATGGAGTTGAGAAGGAAAATAAATCAGCCATGCTGGATTGATGGAAGAGACTGGATATATGGAATAAGAGATTGATGGCCAAATTCTGTGAATATGGTTTAAGTTGATTTCAGAGAAGACTCAAAGGTCAGCACAACGTTGTGGGCTGAAGAGCCTTTACTGCACTGTAATATTCTCTGTTATATGTTTTATAATCTCATAGTCCATACTAAATATTCATTTTGTTCCTTCCTGTCAGCCTCAGTATTAAAATGTATTGAGATGTGTCCAAATTAATTTGACACAGAAGCTAAATGTGCAAGTGTAATTAAGTAGAACAACATGGTACTTATTCCCAAAGCCAAAGTCAAGTTTATTGTTATATGCACAAGTACATATATGCACAGGTGCAATGAGAAACTTACACCCAGCAACATCACAGATACACAGCTCGTGTTAATCCAAGGTCAAAGTGTTAAGACAAAGCCACAGCCATAAGTCCCCACTGCTTACCATTTTGTATATATGTCTAGCTGCTACACAAAAATGAATTTGACTAATTTGTTCTTCATGCACCATAATTCTTGTCAAAATATATGGAAATATAGTACTTTACAATTATTTTTAGCCTGCACAGCTTGAGATTCTCATTAAGACACACGTAGAAAGATTCCCAGGGATTGCACATTTGAAGAAGTTGTGGAAGGAAGTCCCCTGACAACTAAACAAGCAGTCAGAGTGCAGGTTAGTTTGCAATCGAGGAGGTGGAAAGATGCTGATGGAAAATAAATAATGGCTGCTTCAGCGTGGGTGGTCAATTATTTTTGGAGATAGGAAAAATAAGGAATAAATGTTCCAAACTACAATCTTCAGTTGACAGTCAAAGACCCACACAATGATGGTGTCCAGCATTGAACACCTGTACAGCTGCGGCCTAATTTTTAGCAGTTCAGATTTATTTATTTATCACATTGGCATCCAAACATACAGTTTGCGTTTACACCAACGGAACCTAAGGGTGGGCTGGTGACAGCCAACAAGTGTTGCCACGCGTCCTGGTTCCAACACGGCATACCCACCATGATCAGCAGAGCAACATAACAAAACAACAACAGCAAAACAAGCCCCTTTCCTCCCTCCCACCCTCCCACACACAGGCAGTCCTCCAACCTCAAACTGGCCGCTTCAGGGTCTCCATCCTCCTTTGGACTTATAGACCCACAGATATCGCGTCTTTGACTTCCCCAGTAGGTTCTCGAACCCAGGCCCTTGACCTTTGGGCCTCGACATCAGAACTTGCTGACATTGCTCTTTGACCTTCAGGCTTTGATCTTTGGTATCAACCTCAGGAACTGGCAGTGTTGGGACCCTGAACTCTGGTTCCGCACAGACCTTTGACCTCAGGACTTGCTGACCTGGGTGTGGATCAATAACCTCCGTGTCTCGGTACAGAAAGCAAGGGGACCTTGGACAATGATTCTCCACTGATGGACAGTGAAGATCCGAAGGTGTCACGCAATTACCTGCCATTTCCAGACAGTGAGCACCATTGGAGAGTGAGAGTTTATGAATGGTGATTAACACCGGTTTGTGAGGATGAGCACTGATTAAGGATGTTGGATCTCATCATCTTCTCATCTTCTCATTGGACTGTGAAAACTCACACTATTCCTCAATCACACCAAACTTTTCTGAAGTTTTCACAAAAGAATTCCATTTTTAATACAGAAATTGTTTAGATAGATACAAATATTGATCTAATAGAAAGTTTGTGTTGTTGTGAATCCCATCATTTGCATATTTACACCTCAATCATAATATATATTCCAGGTGTTAATGCCAAATTAAATCTTTGTGTTAAAGGCAGATAAAAGTTGAGAATTAGTAAAATAACGGACCAATAGTGTTGTCCTCACTTCCTTCATTTGCCTCTTGGTGACCTTAGGTTCCTGGCTTGAACAGAAAGGCTGTATAAAGGAGACTGGGCCTTTCAAGGGCCATACTCAGCCTGGATGACTGCATTTTGTCTGCACACTGTCTCCATCAGCTTATCATCTTGAACCTTGCCTTACTGACCTTCCACACTCAGAATCCAGATTTTCAGTCCTCGTGCTTGGAGTCCTCATCCAGGGTCCTTATTCATCGCTCTTGGCGGGTCCTGGAGTGAAGGTCAAAGCTCAATGGTCAATTGGAAGTCCAGATGACCTGGGTCTGTGAGTCTCTGTGAGCTCTCTGGGTAAGTTGAAGACCCAATATCTGCGAGTCCAAGTCTGCTGGAGACTGGGGGTTTGGAAATGCCCGGTCCTGGGGCTGGAGGACAGTCTGTGTTTGTGTACATGGGAGAGGAATGGTAATTGCTCTCTTGTTCTTTGTTGCTGCTGTTTTTGTTGCTTGTGCTCTTCTGCTGAACATGATGGGCATGCAATGTTAGCGCCGGAATGTGTGGTGATGCTTGCAGGCTGCCCTCAGCGCATCCTTAGGTTGTATTGCCTGTTAATACAAACAACACCTTTCGGTGTATACTTCAATGTATATCTGATAAATATGTGACTCTGTTCAGTTAGCACACCATTTTAACTCTTGCTATTGAATGGAGATAGACGCTGACTGTCTGGAAGTGAGCCTTTACTGACTATGCTTCAGTTACTATCCCTTGAGAGTGTAGGGTCAATATTTGAGGTGGTATTAGATAGTGTAGGATTAGATTAGGGGCCCTCAACCTGGGGTCCACTTATTAATGATAGGAGTCTAAGGCATAAAAAAAGTTTGGGAACCCTGGATTAGAATTATTTGTTATTGCTTAGTTGCAGTTCAACAATTTATGTCTGCCAGTATTTTTTATAGCTATTTGTATACATTGAACTGTTTAGAATGTGTCCTAGTGGCCACAGTAGGTATATGCAATTGATCAGTGTGTTCCCTAGTGGTTACAGTTCTTTGTATCATTCTGAAAAGTACTGGAAACTTCACCTATCACCTTCTAGCTATACTGCTTCCCCCCACCCCACCTTTTTATTCTGGTATCTTCCTCCTTCCTTTTAAATCCCGATGAAAGGTCTTGGCCTGAAACGTTGACTGTTTTTTCATATCCATAGATGCTGCCTGACCTGCTGCGTTCCTCCAGCAATTTGTGTGTTGCTCTGGAAGCTTCTCTGGTGCTCTTTAGTTTCAAAAGGGCTATCTGATTGACTGACTCTTATCTCCAAAATTGAATCATCTTATCTATGGAGTATAAAAAGAGCTGACTATATGGTACCACCATCTTTTTTGCATCCCTCTCCTATCACAAACTAGCCTCTGCTCCTGTTACTGTCCATTTTCAATCTTGTTTGTTCTACTAATGCTTAATAAAAAAAATCATGAAGCAATGGGTTTTGTGCATTTTTCCTGACTTCTGAAAGAAGCTTGGATTAAGAATAAGACCATATGACATTGGAGCAGAATTAGATTATTCGGTCTATCAAGTCTGCTCTGCCATTCCAATATGGCTAATTTATTATCTCTCTCAATCCCATTCTCCAACATGACTGGCCATGAACCGTGCATGGCCCCTTCAGCCTGGACCATGAATGACTTCAGGCAATGAGCTGGCGATAAATATCCTATAGCATGTGGTTCAACTAGTAAAGATGCTTGCTTGCAACACCACAGATCCCATGGAGGTACAAATTGTGCACAGATGCATCTGAAACAGAATCAGGTCTAATATCACCTGCATATGTCATGAAATTTGTTGTTTTGTAGCAAATAAGAATAAAAAAGAAATGTAAATTGCAATACAAAATCTATTTATATAAAAATAAATTAACTAAGTAGTGCAAAAATAGAGCAAAAAAAGAAAAAGTAGTAGTGAGGTAGTGTTCCTGGGTTCATTGCCCATTCAGAAATCTAACGGCAGAGGGAAAGAAGCTGTTCCTGAAATGTTAAGTGTATGCCTTCAGGCTCCTGTACCTCCTCCTTGATGTAGCAATGTGAAGACGGATATCCTGGATGATGGAGTCCTTAATGATGGATGCCACCTTTTTGAGACATCACTTTTTGAAGGTATCCTGGATGCTGGGGAGACAAGTGCCCAAGATGGAGCTGACTGAGTTTGCAACTTTCTGCATGCTTTTTCGGATCCTGTGAATTGCCCCCTCCATACCAGATGGTGATGCAACCAGTTAGAATACTCTCCACGGTACATCTGTAGAACTTTACAAGTGTTTGGCGGCATACCAATACTCCTCAAAATGTAGCCACTGTCATGTAACCAGTACCCTCCAATAAACATAAACACCCAGACACACATCACATAGTTTTGGGTACATTGCAGATTAAAGAGGTGAGTTTAAAATTCTTTCCTCAGCGTACATAAAGCAATTCATGTAAAAAAAAATCAACTTGGAAAGGAGGGAAAGATTTAAATTTAGATGTATTCATCCTCTTACTAATTAATGCCCTTATGATGTCATGACTTAGCTCAAAGTTCAAAGAAAATTTATTATCAAAGTACATGTATGTCATCATGTACACTACCTTAGCTTTTTTTCTTAGCAAAGAATAATAGAAATCACAGGGGTTTGATAGCATTTTCGTGAATTATTTATCAGATCTTCACTGAGAAATAATTCTTTTCACCTGATTATTCATTAAAAATACTTGGCACTTATGTGTAATGGATTACGTCCGTGGTGGTGCAGTGTTCTCCACGACTAGCTACTGTAGTATAAATATTGCCAGGTCTGAGGAGACATAATACAGCCAATTATCTGTGCAATAATTAGGAACGTTTTCCTTTGGCAGTTTTTAACTCTGTGCTTGCCATGAGAGTAAATTTACGTTGAATGAATGTTAAGCTTGGTTTTACACTCAGTGAGATAGAGGAGTGGAACCCAGTGTGGTCTTCTGCCTCCATAGTCCATCCACTTCAAGTTTTGATTTGTTGTGCATTCAGAATTGCTCTTCTGCTGTAACATGTGATTATTTGAGTTAGTGTTGCCTTCCCGTCAGATTGAACCAGTCTGGCCATTCCCCTCTGACCTCTTTAATTAACAAGATATTTTCACCCATAGAACCTCTGCTCACTGATATTTTTTTGTTTGGTTTTTACTTCATTCTCTGTAAATCATAGAGACTGTTGTGCATGAAAATCACAGGAGATCAGCAGATTCTGAGATACTCACACCACCCCGTTAACAATCATTCTGTGGTTAAAGTCACTTAGATCATGCTTATTCCCTATTCTGATGTTGGGTTGGAAAACAACTGAACCTCTTGACCATGTCTGCATTGAGTTGCTTCCTCATAATTGCCTGATTAGATAGTTGCATTAATGTGTAGTTGTACATATGTAACTAACCAATTGGTCACTGAGTGTATAGTTAAATGGTATCTACCAACAACAAGACTTGGGCCAGCACCTCCAGCAGAGAAAAAATTCTTAAACTGGGATGCTAAACCATTAAGCACATCTACTGTGAGTGCTGCCAGAAGAAAGCAGCATTCATTACCAAGGTTCCCTGCATCTAGGCCATGCTGTCTTCTCACTGCTGCTTTCAGGAAGGATGTATAGGAGCCTGAAGTCCCACACTACTAGGTTCAGGAACAGTTATTACCCTACAAGGGTCATGCTCCTGAGTTGATGTAGATAACTTCACGACCTCAACACCGAACTGATTCCACAACATATAGACTCACTTTCAACCCATGTTCTCAGGATTATTTATTGCTTTATTTATTTATTATCACTATTATTTTTCTGTAATAGCACCATTTGTCTTTTTTTTGCTCATTGGTTGTGTCAGTCTTTGTGTGTAATTTTTCATTGATTCTATTGTATTTCTTCTATGAATACCTACAAGAAAATGAATCTCAGGATAGTATATAGTGATATATATGTATCTACTTTGATAGTATATTTACTTTGAACTTTGAAGGTGGTTGATGATATTACAGTGTGGAATTCTTTATTGAATGCAGAAGTATCATTGGCACCTTACTGCCTGTTTCTTTCTTCATATCTGCACTGTACTCACTCTGTGGCTACACTTCAAATTGCAATCAGAATTAAATTCAGGTTTATCATCACTGACATATGTTGGGAAATTTGTTGCTTTGTCGCAGTAGTACATTACAATACATAAATAATATTATAAACATTTATAAGATATATCCCATATAAATAAGGAGTATATAAGATATATATAAATAAGCAGTAGCAAAGGAGAGCATAATATTAAGGTAATGTTCATGGGTTCATGAACTGTTCAGAAATCGGATGGCCGAGGGGAAGAAGCTGTTTCTAAAATGTTGAGTGTGTGTCTTCAGACTCCTGTACCTCCTCCTAATGGTAGCAATGAGAAAAGGACATGTTTTTGGAGGGTCCTTTTTTTAAAATAAAATTTTATAAAAATTTTTAATTGAATTTTCAAATAGATTACAGAAGGGAAAAAATATTTAAAAAAAAAATAATCATAAAAATAAATAAATAAATAATCAACCCCCTCCCCCCTAACATATCCCTGTAGAAAGAGAAAAAAAGAAAGAAAGAAAGAATGCCTGGATATCGGAAGATCCCCACATGCTCCATGGAGTTCATAATAGCTTTAGTATATATATTTATTTCTTTCCCCAGATAACCAATAATTTTATCTTCGGAGCACCTATATATTTAATCCTATCTTTTGTAAATAAGGGCGCCAAATTTTCAGAAATATTTCATATTTATCTCTTAAATTATAAGTAATTTTTTCAAGTGGAATGAAGCTAAAAATTTCATTCTTCCAAAGATCTATACTTAAGTATGCATCCGATTTCCAAGTAACTGCAATAGCCTTTTTGGCTACTGCCAATGCAATTTTTATGAGTTCTTTCTGATATTTATTCAGTTTAGATTTCGGTTTTATCCCTTCAATATCACCTAGTAAAAATAATGTTGGATTATGTGGAGGTTGTGTTCCAATTATTTGTTCCAATAAAATTCTTAAATTTGTCCAAAAAGATTGAATTTTAAAACAAGACCAAGTAGATATTTTATAGTCAGTATTCAACAAAGAAATAGGTCTATATGATGTTAGTTTTAAAAGATCTCTATCTTTTTTTGGCAATACTATTAAAATAGCTGTCGAAAAAGATTCTGGAAGTTTCTGCTGGAAGTTCTGGAAGTTTGCGTTCTTTCCGCTTGGTATATTAACTCCATAAAAGGAGGAATTAGTAAATCTTTAAACTTTTTATAAAATTTGGGTGGAAAACCATCTTCTGGGGATTTATTACTCTGAAATGATCCTAGAGCTTCTTCGACCTCTTTTAATGTAAAAGGCATATCTGATCCCTTTTGTTCTTCCAAATTCAATTTTGGAAGAGTTATTTGTGATAAAAACCTTTCTATCTTGACATTATCATTTTGTGATTCTGATTGATACAGTTCAGAATAAAAATTCTTAAAAGTTTCATTAATTTCTGAAGGTTTATAAGTAATTTTATTTACACTTGTTCTAATTGCATTTATCATTTTGGAAATCTGGTCTGTTTTTAACTGCCAAGCAAGAATCTTGGCAATCAAGGGGGTATTCTTGAGTTATGTGAATGTAGCAAATATTAATCCAGCCAAGTACCAATCTCTCGTTCTTAACGTATATTGCAAATTGCAAGCAATATAATGAAATTAAATGCACAGGCTGGCCCAGAGACTAAGAGATAAGGTTTCCAAAATGGTGACCATGAGATGTTTTGCATATGCATTTGTCAAACATTAAGATTTATAGGGGAGTGTTAAATATCTGTAGCAATCCATGCAACTATGAGTTTTCGTAATTTGAATCTATATACAGTAATTAAGTACATCAAAGTTCCTCAGCCAAGGTATTTTAACATTCAGAGTTGTCTCTCATTGTAGATTTGCAATTCAAAAGAAGCATTGCCAACCAAAAGTATTGACGTAAAACAATGCCATTGTAACTATTGAAACTGTCTTGAATCAGCTGCTGTTATCATTAATCTCAAGGGTATAAAAATGTGATGTACTTTGTGTTTGTTACCATTAGTCACAAGGATATAAAAATGTGATGTGCTTTTGAGTTTGTAAGACTCTACCAAGAGTTTCTCCATAAGAATATCTGCCTGTTGCACTGAATAAAGACTTCTATATCACTTGCTTCAGTATCTCTCTGGTGACTTTGGTCACAGTTCCCCAATACACCATGGGCACATTTCTTCTCACTATCGTGGGATTGCGAAGATCTGCTCATTTGTGAATGACCCATACCATATTCGGGCCATATATGTGCAGAAGTCTTGTTGAGACCAGAATTGCACATCTTTTAACTCTCCTCTATGTATGGTGTGGGCTTACCATGTTTTCAGTGCAAAAAAACAAAAGGAATATGACAAAATAGATAACCCATAGAGATGATTAAATTCAATTTCATGCTATTCAGTGTAGACTATTTTCGAAACAGGGATTAAATTCAGAAATCAGAGGAGCAAAAGGACTTGGAAGTCCTTGTTCAGGATTCCTTAAAGGTTACCTTGCAGGTTGAGTCAGTAGAACGGAAGGAAAATGCAATATTAGCTTTTATTTCAAGACTGTTGGAACATAAAAGCAAAGATGCATGCTGAAACTTTATACTGCATTGGTCAGACCACACTTGGAGTATTCTGAGCAGTTTTGGGTCCATACCTAAGAAAGGAAGTGCTGACTTTCGAGAGGGTCTAGAGGAAGTTCACAAGAATGATCTTGGGAATGAAGGGATGGCATACAAGAAGTGTTTGATGGCTCTGGGCCTGCACTCGCTGAAGCTGAGAAAAATGAAGTGGGGTGTGTAACTTATTTAATCCTACTGAATATTGAAAGGCCTGGATAGAATGGACATAGAGAGGATGTGTCCGATAGTGGTAGAGTCTAGGACCAGAGGGCATAGCCTTAGAATAAAAGGATGTCCCTTTAGAATAATGATGAGAAATTTCTTTAGCCAGAGGGTAATGAATCTATGGAACTCATTGCTACAGACAGTTGTGGAGACCAAGTCATTGGATATATTTCAAGCAGAGGTTGGTAGATTCTTGATTAGTAAGGGTGGCAAAGGCTACTTGAAAAGGCAGGGGAATGGGTTTGAGATGGATAATAAATCAGCCATAATGGAATGGTGGAATACACTCGATGGGCTGAATGTCTTAATTCTGCTCCTTTTGTATGTCTGGTGGTTTTATGGAGATAATACATCATGTGATAGAATTTCCTGGGGTCAATATAGAATCAAGCTATTTTTCCATTCAGCTGGGAAAGTCTCATCAAAAACTGCATTGGCAGCATAACAGTGATATAATATTGATTCACAGATGGCTACAGCTCAGTTCCAGTCATTACCATTGTCAATTAACAATCTCTTGTATTGCATTCACAGATTGACTGGACGGCATTCTGGTTTTGAGAGTGTTTTCTGTTTAATTCAGTGGATCAGAGGTTGGCTGCAGGCTAAGATAGAGAAAAAAATAATTTATTCTGCTGCTTAAACCTAATTAACCAAAATCCACACACTAATTCTGTCGATCTGTTTTGGCTTCTGTGTTGAGATTGTTCTCACTTCTTGAAAGATAGATGATTGCAGTTTCGGTAAGATATTCAATCAGTCTTGGAATGATTATCTGTTTAAACATTCAAAGAACATTTATTATCAAAGTATGTATACAGAGTACAACTCTGAACTTCATCCTCCGACAGGCAGCCACGAAACAAAGAAACTCCATGGAACCCGTTCAAAGAAAATGTTAAACACTCAACAGGCAAAAAAGGAACAAATTGCGCAAATGACAAAAACCGAGCACACAACATATAGAATATCAACATCAAACTGGAAGTTCTGTTCACTGCTGTTAGCTGACGACAGGGAACAGTGCCAGCCTTCACCAAAATGCTTCAATCTGTATCGATTACTCCAATCAACCAACTCTAGAAACAACAGAAGAGGTGTAACTGAATCCAGACGCACATGCAACATGAACCTCAAAGTCTCCTAAAAACAAATCCACAACCACAACTCTCGCCAATCAATCCTTGCAGCATGGAACCTAGACTCCTGCACTGTCCTTCAACTGCAGCTCATGAGAGGGAAAAGAGGACCGTTTAAACGGAGGCAAGTGGCACCGAAACCAGCCTGTACTCTGCTCTCAACTTCATTGACTTCAACCTTGCTTGACGCTTCAGTTGGAGAGAAGCAATGGAGTCAATGATAGGCCCCTACATATAGGCTTCCAGAGGCAGAAAAGCAGCAGATCATTTTGCCAGAATTATTGCAGGATAAACAAAAAAAAATCTTAAAATATTTTGAAATAATATTCTCATCTTCAAAATAAAAAAAGAAAAGACCAAATTGTATCTGGAGATGCCATCTGTGATTGCATTGTTGAGAGCCTCGTGTATCAATGACTCTTCATTTTTGTGCAGAATGCTGTCTGTGATGTACTGTTGATGAAATAACAGTGCATAATCTTCAACAGTGCAATTTGAGAGATTAACACAGAAAAATCTAAAGCATTCTGTAGATACACAGCATCTGTAGACAGTGACATGTCAAACTAATCTTTCAGGTTTGGTGACCTGGTCCTGTTGCAGAACTGGAAAACTCTGGTTAGACCACATTTGGAATATTTTGCTCAGTTCTGGTCACCTCATTATGGGAAGGATGTGGAAGCTTTAGCGAGGGTTCAGAGGAGATTTACCAGGATATTGCCTGGATTAGAAAGCACACCTTTAGAGGATAGGTTGAGTAAGTCAGGGCTTTTCTTTTTGGAGCAAAGGAAGATGAGAGATGACTTGATTGAGGTGTATGTAATGATGACGAATAGATCGAATGGTTAGCCATTTTCAGCCCAGAAATAGCTAATACAGCGGGACATAATTTTTAGGTCATTGGAAGAAAGCATTGGAGGAGGTGACGTCAGAGGCGTACTTTTTACATACAGAGTGGTGAGTGCATTGAACATGCTGCCAGGCATGGTGGTAAAAGCAGATACATTAGGGGGCATTTAAGAAACTCTTAGATAGGCTCGTGGATGATAGTAAAATGGAAGGCTATGTGAGAGGGAAGAGTTAGATTGACCTTAGAGTAGGTTAAGTGGGCAGCACAAAATCATGGCTGAAGGGCCTGTACTATTCTATGTTCTATGTTTTGTGTACCTTTAGATGTAATTTGCAGGAATCCTTTTCATTGATTGTTGTGTTTGTCAGCTTTGGCACTAATTTACAGAAGGAGTAGATGTGCAAATGACCAACAGCTTGATCAATGAGTTGGCTTTAAGGAAGCATCTGGAAGAGCAAGAGTTAGAAGGCCAGAAGATTTTATGGGAAGATGCCCTGACTCCTGTGCCTCACCTCTTGGGTGATATTCGACGAGTCAGAACTACATTAATTGCTGACTATTCACCCCACTCAATACCGACAGAAATGAAACTGAAACCAGACATGGAGCGCCACTGATGGCTGCTACTACACTTTCCAGTGATTAACCCGAAGCAATTTCAAATGTATGCTCCCCCAGCCTTAATACCCTCTGTATCGTAAGTCCATAAAACCATAAAATGTAGAAGCAGAATTAGGCCATTTGAACCAAAGAGGCTGCTCTTCCATTTCATCCTGGCTGATTTATTTTCCCTTTCGACCCTATTCTCTCACCTTCTCCCCATAACCTTCGGCAATCTTACTCATCAAGAATCTATTGACCTCTGTTTTAAATTTAGCAATCACTTGGTTTCGATAGCCAGCTGTGACAATAAATTTCACAGATTCTCTGACTGAAGAAATTCTTCCTCAGCTCTGCTCTAATGGGCCATCCTTCTACCCTGAGGTTGTGCCCTTCGGTCCCAGATGCTCCCATGATTGGAAACATCTTCCCCACATCCATTCTACTGTAGGCTTTCATACTATTAGTATAGTCAGGTACACTGTGCACCATGGACTTATTTCAGTGCAGTATAACTTTACCATTCTGTGGAGCTTTAGAGATGACTTTTAAGATATGTTGGAAGATTTGTTAGAAATATTAATGCAGACTTTTACCAAAAAGGTTGAAATTTTTTTTCCAGAATTTTTCTGAAGGGTTCATCCCTAAAGAGTAAGAGCAGATCCACTCACTCAGAAAGATCAAAGTGCAGGAAACTAACTGGGTGGAACATACCCTGAAGTTCCATTTCAGACACTGAACTGCTCAATTGTGCCTGCACAGTAGAATTGTTTGCAGGTGAGTCAATTATATATTGAACAATTGACATAATAGGTATAAAATTGTTGTGTTTGCATGGCTTGGGGTGGCAACTGCTCTGAACCACAAAAATTACTGAGAGTTGTAACCACAGCTCAGTACATTACAGAACCCAGCCTCTATCTACACTTCCTGAGGCTTTGGTAACGCAGTCAGCATAATCAAATACCCTACCCATCCTGGACATTCTGCCTTCTTCTCCCTCTTATCCAGCAGAAGATACAAAGCCTGAAAGCATGTACCATCAAGCCCAAAAACAGCTTCTACCCCAAAACTACTGAATGGTTCCCCAGAGCAATAAGATGGGCTCTTGACCTCCAAATCTACCTTATTATGACCTTGTACCTTTTGTCTACTTGTCATGCACTTTCTCTGAAATTGTAAAACTTTATTCTGCATTCGTGTGATGGGATTGGGTTTGCTGACTCAGTTTTACTCGAAGACCTTACATCCTATCAGATGTAAATTGCCATGAATACCTTCACCACGAGGAGGTTAGCTATTATTAGAGCTACCTATATTAGTTACTGATATGCTGAATAGTATTGTCTATTTAGTATGTGAACTTCCTTAGCCAGCTTCTTTATTTTCAAACAAGACAAATTAAATAACCCATTGTCTTAACCTGCACCTCTTGAGCTGCAACAAATCAAGTGCCGTGCGCTGATGGTCTGCTCTGTTGACTGAGCTTGTTTGCAAAGCTGTTCTACAGACAGTCCTTGTTCTAACTTCAAACCGATTAGTGTTTGCCGTTTAGATTTTAAGAACTGAAGATTAGTTCCCATTTACAATTACAAACGAAACAACTGTTAGTTGGAAGTTTACTTATATCTGTTTGATCTTACAAGTGACAGTTGCAATGTTTAGAAAGCCGAGTTTGGCAAAACATGCGGCCCCTGGCCAAGGAAGCATATATTCATCATTGTTTAACTTTGTACTACTTTAGTGCACCGTGCAATAAATTAATCTGCATGAAGAGTATGCAAAACAAGTTTTCCATGCACCTCAGTAGGTATGGCAATAATAAAACAATTTACCAAGTGAATTTTAAATAGGTGTGAAGAAAATCTGCAACATATTTCACAAGGATCATTCATGCAATTTTTCTACCTCGCAGATAAAAGGATACTTGGATCTGATTTAATAAGAGTGATGTTCTCGTCAGTGTTTCATTCATTCCGACCTGAATGTCTTGAGCCACGTTCCTCTTATTCCTTGAAATAAAATGATTTCAATTTCTTGGCACTAACTCTTTCTATTTATACTTGTCATTGATGATATTTTTTCATTATTTTACCACCGGTTACCTTGCATTTGGAACCAGCTACTGCTGCCTCATTAAAGTGTTAAAAATAAACATGCAAACTATAAACTAGGTGACTTACGGTGGCTGTTGGCCACTTGACTTCTGTTTAAACATCATTTTATATCGCCTTTTGTGATTGTACCTCAATGCACCATTTTGATCTGTGGGAACAGTTCACAAGATATGTTTTACACTGGATCTCAGGTCACGTTGTTGAGTAATAAATGGGTTTTAAAATTGTGTCTCACTGTATTACTTTTATTTTCAAACCAAATGAATTCCACGGATTCTTGATGATTAATCACAGTCTTGATACGCAACTGCATCTGAAGTACATTTGTATGTACCTTGAAATTTCTGCCAGAACTATAGTAGTTTATCAATATGGAAAAACAGGCAGAAACTGAAGGCAAAACAAAATAGTCTATGAATTGTCAAATGCTTTGGGATTTGACTCAGTTTTCTATAAGCCATTTTCAGACTCATAAGGTCGGCAGTCCAATACTTGCTAAATTACAGAACTGTGTAAAACGTCTTAGGAACATCTGAAAAAATGGTAAAATAAAGATGCTTTCAAAAATATTGAAATGAAAATTTTCTAAATATAAAAAAATACAAAGAGCAGTAAACAGTGGAAAAACTCAAATAAATCAGTAT
The DNA here is from genome assembly GCF_048418815.1 of Hemitrygon akajei. Taxonomy (NCBI): domain Eukaryota; kingdom Metazoa; phylum Chordata; class Chondrichthyes; order Myliobatiformes; family Dasyatidae; genus Hemitrygon; species Hemitrygon akajei. The sequence continues at coordinate 107,998,719 of NC_133132.1, read as the reverse complement.
TTGGTGTAAGCACCAGCAAAACTGCATCAATTCTCTTGCCTCCGATAAATTGCCTCCGATTTGAACCAAAAAATTTCAAATTTTGTCTCGTCAATCCAGAGCACTTGCTGCCATTGCCCTGCATATATGTGAGTCTCTGAGCTTTGTTTCCACTTCAGAGGAATAGCTTTTTGCAGCAACTCTTCATTGCAGACCACTCCTGAAAAGACTTCTCCAGACTACAGAATGGTGTACTTGGGTGCCGGTGGTTTCTGTGAGTTCAGAACTGATAGCAGTGCTGAACTTCTTCCGATTTAGAAGGAACATCACTTTGACGTATCGCTCATCTGCTACACTCAGTTTCTGGTCCTCAAATTTTCCTGTTTCTTTGTACTTCTTCAGAAGAGATTGGACAGCACATTTTCAAATGTTGTTGTCTGCTGTGAAATTTCTGCTTGGAAGAGGCATTCCTCATGCAGGATAACCACCTTGTGTCTTGTTGCTATGCTCATTCCTGCCATAGAGTAGGAATTGATGATTGGATGGTTAAACACCACACCTGCCTTTTAGATTGGTTGTTCTTAGTCCAGTTTGATTTCTTCACCTGTTTCTGTTTCAGTTAATTAGATTAGTTCATTCAACTCATTATGCCATTGATTACTAGCACCTGTTTGTTATCTTTGTTTTATCATGCACCAAGCTTTAAAACTACAAAATACTCATTTTTATTTGAAAACTGATCTATTACTTTAAATGTTACATTCTTTTACAAAATGCAATAATTTCTCTGAAACATTTTAATTTTTAGAAAATGAATGATTAGAAATCAAAATTTGCTCTTTTCTACTAACACTCTAATGCAGAAGACAAAAAGTAAACATCTAAAATAAAATTTATTTTAAAAATCTAGGGTGCCTGAGACTTTGCAAAGTTCTGTACATCAGGCTGTTGCAGCTGCACGTTAATTGTCTGTTAAATATGCTGTAAAATATGAGAACCAATAACTAAGAGAGAAGTCCTAATTCATTTACATGACTGCAGATAGATTTTATTTAATAGAAAATAATATATTCTTGGAAAGGCACAGTAATGCAGTAGTTAGCTGACTGCTATTGCAGTACCAGTGACCTCGGTTCAATTCCCAACCTGTCTGTAAGGACTTTGCATGTTCTCATGACCATGTGGGTTTCCTCTGGGTGCTCCAGTTTTCTCCGGCATCCAAAGATGTATGGGTTAGTAGGTTAATTGGTCACGTGAGTGTAATTGAGCGGCATGGCCTTGTTGAGCCAGAAGGGCCTATTACCATGTTGTATCTCTGAATAAATAAATATGGAAATATTATGTCATAAGTATAAACAATAAATAAAATATCATTTAATCTCATCATCACCTAAAAGACAATAACAGAACTGTTACTTCCATATAATGAAAACCTGAAATCACTTATCACTAGGCTCAATGACAATAGAAAGGTCCCCAGTACGATAAAATGGGTTCCTGACTTCATCTATCTCGTTATGGCCTTGCACCTTATTGCCTGCCTGCACTGCACTTTCCCCATAATGTTTTTGTCTGCATTCAGTTATTGTTTCACCTTCTACTATCTCAATGTGCTGTGCAATGAATTTTTCTGAACAAGTAGTATCTGTATCTATTGGAGTATAAAAGTTGTATTGTTTGCTGTGTAACCAAAACTATGTAGTCTGAGTTTGCTATTTGCTATGCATGTATCCAATTGAATGTGGAAGACAATGGTGTGTTAATGAGAGGTAGCTAAGAGATGTAGATTAGAACATGATTAAGTCAATAGGTAGAAACAATAGTGGCGGATGTACTTGTGATACGCAACTATAGACCGATTGGATATGCTAGTGCAACTAAACCAGGAGATTGTTATAAAAAATGCTATGTACAAGGATCGGTGGGCAATCAGCGACTAGCTCACTGACTGTCTCAGGTTTGATTTGCAAATTAAAGTTTAAACTCTTCTTGAAAAATCTTCTGCGTCTCCTGGTCGTTTGTGGGGCACGAGAAACCACGACATATCTCAGTACATATCGAATAAGAGAGCTTGAGGCAAAATAACCCTTAAAGGAACTGATCATAATATGATCTAATTCATCTGGAAATTTGAGAAGAAGTTAGAACGATGTATCAGCATTACAATGGAGTAAAGGGAATAACAGAAGCATAAGAAAGGAGTTGACCAGAATTGATTGGAACAGAACCTTGGTAGGGATGATGGCAGAGCAGCAATGCCTGAAATTTCAAGAAGGAATTTGGAAGGCACAAGATATATACATTCCAAAGTAGAAGAAATATTCTAAGTGAAAAATGACACAACAGTGGCTAATAAGAGAAGTCAGAACCAACATAAAAAACAGTCAGAGGACGTATAATATAGCAAAAATTAGTGGGAATTTCAAGGATTGGGAAGCTTTTAAAAACACAATTGAAGGCAACTAAAAAAGTCATTAATAAGGGAAAGATGGAATGCAAAAGTAAGCAAATTAATAATATTAAAAAGGATACCAAAAGTTTCTTCGGATACATAAAGTGCAAAAAAAAGGCGAGAATGTTTTACATGTCTTAACTGTGGAAGACACGAGCAGTATGGTAGAAGTTCCAGGTGTCAAGGGTCATGAAATAAGTGAAGTTACCATTACTCGAGGGAAGGTTCATGGGAAAATGAAAGGCCTGAAGGTAGATAAATCACCTGGATTAGATGGTTAACGCCCCCGAGTTCTAAAAGAGGTGGCTCAAGAGATTGTGGAAACATCAGTAATGATCTTGGAAGAACCACTAGACTCTGGGAGATTAGAAAATTGCAAAATATCTCTCCAGTCTTCAGGGAAAGAGGCAGAAGAAAGGAAACATTTGACCACTTAGTCTGACCTTAGTGATTGGGAAAATGTTGGCATCAATTATTAAGGATGAGGTCTGAGGATACTTGGAGGCAGACAATAAAATAGACCATAGTCAGCATGGTTTCCTCAAGGGAAAATCTGTTGGAATCCTTTTAAGAAATAACAAGCAGGGTAGACAAAGGCTTGATGTTGTGTACTTGGATTATCAGATGGCCTTTGACACACATGAGGCTGCTTAACAAGCTACGAGCCCATGGTATGACAGGAAAGATTCTAGCATGGACAAAGCAGTGGTTGCTTGGCAGGAGGCAATGAGTGAAAATAAAGGGAACCTTTTCTGGTTGTCTGACAGTGACTAGTAGGGTTCCAGAGGGGTCTGTGTTGGGATTGATTCTTTTTTACGTTATATGTCAATGACTTGGATTATGGAATTGCTGGCTTTGTTGCAAAGTTTGCAGACGATATAAAGATAGGTGGAGGGGAAGGTAGTATTGAGGAAGTAGAGACATTTCAGAAGGACTAAGACACATTAGGATAATGCACAAAGAAATGGCAGGTTGAGAGATGTATGGTCATGAACTTTGGTAGAAAAATGAAAGTGTTGACTATTTTCTAAATAGAGAGAAAATACAAAAAATACAGAAGCACAAAGGGACTTGGGAGTCCTTGTGCAGGATTCCTTAAAGATTAATTTGCAGGTAGAGTCTGTGGTGAGGAAGGCAAATGCAATGTTAGCATCATTCAAGAGGACTAAAATATAAAATCAAGGATGTAATGTTGAAACTTTATAAAGCACTGGTGAGGTCTCACTTGGAGCATTGAACACAGGTTTGGGCCCTTTTTCTTGGAAAGGATGTGCTGAAGCTGGAAAGGATTCAAAGGAGGTTCATGAATATGATTCCAGGATTGAATGGCTTGTCATATGAAGAGTGTTTGATGGCTCTGGGCCTGTATTCACTGGAATTCAGAAGAATGGGGGTGACCTCATTGAAACCTATCGAATGGTAAAAGGATTTGATGGAGTGGCTATAGAAAGAATGTTTCCTATGATAGGAGAGTCTAAAACTGGAGGATACAGCCTCAGAATAGAGGGATGTCCTTTTAGAACAGAGATGAGGAGGAATTTCTTTAGCCAGTAAGTGGTGAATCTGTGGAATTCTTTGCCACAGGCAGCTGTGGAGGCCAAGTCTTTATGTATATTTAAAGCAGAGGTTGATAGATTCTTGATAGGTCAGGGCATGAAGGGATACAGACAGAAGGCAGAAGATTGGGGCAGAGAGGAAAACTGGATCAGCAAAAATGCAATGGCAGAGCAGGCTCAATGGGTCAAATGGCCTAATTCTGCTCCTATATCTTCTGGCCTTATGGCCTTATATATGGCAATGTAGTGGGAGTGCCACAGTAGCATAATGGCTGTTGTTGTTCCTTTCTGCACCTTGTGGCACATCGGGCTGCAACCTTGCCTTTCCTTTAGCATTTTTGTCACGAGGCTGAGTTGCTAGCTTGACACTCAGCCCAACATGGATGTAAAGCGTGCAAGGAGCAGGCGGGGTTCAGACCCAGGACCAGTCACCTCTAAGATCAGTGCGGATGCCACTGGCTGGCTAACATAGCAGTTAGCACGATGCTATTACTGCTCAGGACAACAGAGTTCAGAGTTCAATTCCGATGTTCTCTGGAAGAAGGCTATACGTCCTTCCTGTAAGTGTGTGGGTTTCCTCCTACAATCCAAAGATGTATCATTTAGGAGGTTAATTGGTCATTGTAAATTGTCCTGAGATTAGGCTACTGCTAAATAGTTGGGTTGCTGGGCAGTGAAGGGTCTGTTTCATGCTGCATCTCTAAATATAAAAAATATAAACTTTAAAAAATATATAATAAACTAATTTCACTTCAGAAGTGGGTGGATTTTGGAGCATTTGGGACACGGAATGATTTCTTTTACTCAATGTACCTGTTTCAAGTTGTTAAAATTCAATCCATATCTTGGCTTCTCATTATTTTCCTCTCTGAGGATTGCAATCCCATCTGAAAGAGTTTGTATGAAAAATCATTTCACTTGAAATCAAGCATCCTTAAAATAAGAGTCTTTCCAAGTAAAGCTCCACTGTCCACATTTTATTGCTCCCTATTTAACAGACTCTTAGAAATGGTGAAAGGCAATTTTCCACTGAAAGCCAGATGAGTGACGACACTACCTATTCTACAATCTTCTTGATTAGACTATGGTGTTCAGTGCACATATGGGATGTGATGTCCTTTAGATATGAAAGCATAAGACATAGAAGCAGAATTAGGCTATTCAGCCCATCAATTCTACTCTGTCATTCCACCATAGCCAATGCAAGAACTTGCTCAACTTTACTTTCCTGCCCTCTCCTAATAAACATTGATGCCCTTACTCGTCCAGAACTTGTCATGTATACCCAGTGACTTGGCATCCACAGCCATTTGTAGCAAAGGAATTCCTCCTTATCTTTGTTCCATGTGGACATCCCTCTATTCTGAGGATATGCTAGACTCGCTCACTACACAAAATGTCCTCTCCACACCCACTCTATCTAGGTCTTTCAATATTCGATAGGTTTCAATGAGATCCCATCTCATTCTTTTAAACTCCTGTGAGTACTTGCCCAGAGCCATGAAACACTTCTCATATGTTAACCCTTTCATTCCTAACATCATTCTTGTGAACCTCCTCTGGACCCTCTTCAATGCCAGCACATCTTTTTATAGCTAACTGACCCAAAACTGCTCACAATTTGTGTAATCAAAAAGAACTTTGACTCATCTCCATGATGTTTTCTGGGATATTAATTTTTGCACTGCCCTCTCACCATTGTTTAGCTGTTTTTGTTTGTTTTTTGTGTTATTCTGCTGATCATTGTGGACATTCTGTCTGTCTTGCTGAGATCCCCCAGTATTTTTTACTCAAGGTTTGCAGCATCTGCACAATCTCGTGTGTGTAGCAGTTTCGTAAAGTAGGTGTCAGTTTACTGGCAACAGGACAAGTTATGTTGCAAACTGCAATGCCTGGTGCAGTTGGGGCTATTTTTCATTCACTTTGGGGAAAAAAGGCATCTGAATGATTAAACAGCAGCTTATTCCATGGGTCTAACACAATATAGATTTCTCCATCCTGGGTTGTGGTAAGCCGTAAAGGTCTAAAGAAAATATTATAGAAGTTGGAGAACTGATAGATAAACAAAACAAAATAAAAAAAACAACTGTCCTTGCTCAAAACACTGAGTCGGTTAGGAACATTTGTGGAGAAAGAAATAGAGATAAAGTCAAAGTCAGATGCACAAGTATGTCTCTGCATAGGGGATTGTATATTGCTGAATTCACAGAGAGCTGCACAGTCAGTTCCTGAGTGTGTTGAGTGTAGAGTAGATTAGAGATCATGGACTGGAGGGGAAAGTAGACAAAGGCACAGATCAGTCAGACCTGGACTGTTTTTTGGTCAAGTGTTTTGCTGTCTGCATAAGTACATATATGAACAGGTGCAACTCACTTTCAGTCACATCACAGGCACATGGCATCAGATCATAATATCCACAAGAAAAGAACATACATTAAACACAAATTATGCACAGGTTTTTAGAAGAAAGAGCAAAAATAAATCCCATTTGGTGCAGAGTTGCTGAAATTCAGTTATTAGGGGTAAGTTAATTCAAGAACGGAACGGTGGAAGGGAAGTAACTGTTCTTAAACCAGATGATGTGGGATGTGATGTCCTTTAGATGCTAAAAGCAGAAGAGTATTCAGTTCTTGAACTGGATGGTCTGTACCTCCTGCCCGATGGCAGCTGTGAGAAGATGACATGGCATGGATGGTGGGGATCTTTGATGATAGTGCCTCCTCTCAATACTACCAATGGTGGGGAGGGAAGTGTCCATGATATATTGGTCAGAGTTCACTACTCTCTGCAGAGTTAAATTTCACGTTAGTACATGCAATAAACATATCTCTCAGAATGCACAAGAGTTTTTTGCCATGTCTGTTACCGATGTAACATGGGTATTGTTGGATGTCCATTGTTTCCAACAATGACAGGAGACCTGTGCAGGACAGTTTTTAACAGGGACAGTTCACTCCCTCGATTCAGAAGTCCAGGTCCAGTGGTAAGGGTCGTCATCACAAACTGGGGTCTTCCTTGGTTGCGATGGATGACCATAACGGAGAACAAAGAAAAGACCTGGAAAACTACTACTGACTCCCAACCTTAGCAAACACATATTCACCAAATTGCCATCAGGGCGATACTGTATCACAAGTCTGTCAGCACCAGGACTATACGTCATTTCCAAAGTTTCTTTCCTGCAGCTATCCAGCATTTCATTAAAACTCACTCAGGTCTAATACTCTAACTGTCCCTATACAACATCCATTGCATGGTCTTTCCTGCTCTTTTTCAGTTGATAATTATTTAGAGTGTTCATATGTTCATATTTATTTAAGTTTGAGTACTTACATTGGCACATGTGAACGTTCTCCTTGTAAATTGCTTGTTGCTATTTTGTTCTCTGTTATAGTATTTATCCTGTGTTTTATGCTTGGCACTGAACCACAATCAATTCTGGTATGTTTCACATACTGGCAATAAACTGATTCTAATTCTGACTTCACCTGTGCTTTTTCATGCCCTTCGTTCAGTGTGAAGCATTGCAAAACTGCCTTCCTGGCTGTTGGATCTCACTGTTGTCCAATCCACCAGAGCTGACTTCACATGCTGGGGACAACGAGGCCCCCAGCTCCCTGAGGTATGAGGCCCTTGGCTATCCTCATCTGTTTAGTCCACCTGTCGAAGTGGTGAACTAGTTTGCATGGGGTGGCCAGGGAAGGGTAGTACCTCTGGTGAAGGAGATGATTGTGTCCATTCTTGGGCAATTCACCCACCTTCGGGCCCCTGCGGACACTCAGCTGTCACCTGTGGCTCCAAGAAATTGTTTTCATATGATAGCAGCCTGGGAAGTATTATCTTCGAAATAAATAAGGGCTGACCTGTCATGTTTTCTATTTGTAAGTGAAGAACTGTGGTACGTTTTCTTTCTCTCCAAGCACGTCAGGGACAGAAGGGAGGCAGTGGCACAATTGGAACTGTTGAAGTTTGAGTGAACTGCATGACTGAATATGCCATATAATCTTAAGATAAAATGATTCAAACACACTCTTGTCTTCAAGTGTGGTTGATTTGGGATTTGTTACAAAAGACCAACAGAGTTTAAAATACAAGCTAACAAGTACGTTGTTTGGAACATGGCAGACAGCTGTCATCATGTTACTTGATGACAATGGAGTTGGCAGTGGGAGTAAATTCGGCTCCAGGGTTCTCTGAAACACATACTTCTATCCAGAACATGGAGTGGAGGCAGGACCCAGTTAATAAGCCATTAATTGGTGTCTTAACACTGCGCTAAGATTTCAACATTTAAGAGAAATTTTGATAAATTCATAGATGGAAGGGGGATAATGGGCTAAGGTCTGGGTGCAGGTCGATGGGACTAGGCAGAGTAATAGTTTAGCATGGACTAAGTAGTCTGAAGGATTTTTTTTTCTGTGCTGTGATTTTAATGACTCTATGTAAAGAAAGCACATTGAATAAGTTAGAGATAATGTCCGAACATCTGATTAAACCCTTCCTCTCTTGGGTGTAAACATGTGTCCAATATTAATGCAGAGATTTATCCTCTTGCTGCAGAACTCTCCTGTCTGTGTATATACAAGATGGACACTAAATTCTGTGAGCCAGTGCTTCAGTTGACAACTTCAGAACATGAAAAGGATCTTCCAGATGTGTTTGCATCTTCTCTGGGCTCCTGTATAAACTGAGATTCAGAATCAAGTTTATTATTACTGACATATGTTATAATTTGTTGTTTTGTGGCAGCAGTACAGTGCAAGACAGAAGTATTGCTAGAAGTAGCAAAAATAAATAAATAGTACAAGACGAGAAATGAGGTGGTATACGTGGGTTTGTGGACCATTGAAAAAAATCTGATGGTAGAGAGGAAGGAACTATTCTCAAAATGTTGAGTGTGGATCTTCAGGATACTGTACCTCCTCCCTGATAGTAGTAATGAGAAAAGGGCAAGTTCCGGATGGTGAGGTTCCTTGAAAGTGGATGGATGCCATCCTTTTGAAGATGCTATCAATGATGGGGAGGGTTGTGCCCATGATGGAGCAATAACCCTCTGCAGATTCTTGCTTTCCTGTATGCTGGTGGTTCCATACCAGGCTGTGATACTACGAGTTAAAATGCTGTCCATCATTTTATTAAATGTTACAAGAGCCAAAAACGAACAAGAGTGAAGAGCTGACAGAACGAAGAAAAGACACCAGAAAAGCAGTCCTGGTCATCTCATACTCAAATGAGAAAAAAACACAAAAATTCCCGTGATAACAATTAACCTATAAAATAGCCAGAGTCAAGTGTCAAGACATCTGCTTCTGAAAATTAAAAATTTTCAGGAAAAATACCAAAGCAACTGTACCATAATTACTGGAAATTTCACTGAACAATTACATGTATAGTTTCATGTACAAGCAGGTACTGGGAAAGTTAAGCTACAAGAAAAATAAGAATTATACACCCCAATCAAATTGTCATAATTTCAAACCCTGAAAAATGCATTGGAACAAGAGACACACTACCCGGTGGGGCTGCCAATTTCTCAGACTCCTAACTCAGTTATTCAGTTATTGCCTTTTTAGCATTTCTGTTTGGACTACTTCAGGCCGCACTACAGTCTCTGCAGTGTTCTGTTTTGTGCTCAGTGCTGTATTTATTGTTGTATTCAACATTATCATATCTGTGAGCTTCACACGAGCAAAGAATTTCATTGTACTCCAGTGAATGTGACAATATGCTCTGAGGAACATGGTATTTCACCAACTGCTGCAAGGAGTACATTCTCTGCTGAGCCTTTTTGTTAAAGATGGAGTTATGGTTCTCTGACATGAGGTCCTGCAAAATAATGATGCCCAGGACCCTAATTGTCGAAACAGTACTTGGATTCATTGCCTCTGGTGATGAGTCGAATGCCAGTTGTGTTGTCTGCAAACTTTATCGTTTAACTGGTGGATCCCTGGAGATTCAGTCATTAGTGTATAGTGATAATAGGAGAGGCGAGAGAACACAGTTCTGGGGCTCACCAGAGCAGTGTGGGATGTAGAGCTGGGGTAAAACATCCCTATGTACTGCTGAATTGATGCTCACTGCAGAATGGAAGTTTCCATGAGCGGAGACTGAGTTCAAAGTCAAAATAAATTCATTGTCAAAGTATGTGAATAAAACCATGAGACCATAAGACTTTAGGAGCAGAATAAGACCATTCGGCCCACTGAGACTGCTCTGCCAGTCCATCATGGTTGATTTATTATCTCTCTCAACTCTATTCTCCTACTTTTTCTCCATTACCTTTAACACCCTTAGTAAACAAGAACATACCAAAGACATTCCAGGTCTATGTCACCATTTTCTGCCCTAAGGTTAAATTTCTTGCAGGCATCCATAGGACATAGAGAAATTTACAGCTCATCACAGGCCCTTCAGCCTACAATGTTGTGCCGATCATGTAACCTCCTCAGGAAACTGCCTAGAACCTTCCCTGTGCATCGCCCTCCATTTTTCTAAGCTCCATGTACCTATTTAAGATGCTCTTAAAAGACTGTATTGTACCCCCTTCCACCACCGCCACCAGCAGTGCATTCCATGCATCCACTACTCTCTCTGTGAAAAACTTACCCCTGACATGTCCTCGGTGTCTATTTCCAAGCACCTTAAAACTATGCCCCCTTGTATTAGCCATTTCACCCCTGGGAAAAAGCCTCTGGCTATCCACACGATCAATGCCCCTCATCATCTTATACACCTCTCTCAGGTCACCTCTCATCCTCCATCACTCCAAGAAGAAAAAGTCAAGTACACTCAACCTATTCTCATAAGGTACACCCTCCAATCCAGGCAACATCCTAGTAAATCTCCTCTGCACTCTTTCTATAGTATCCACATCCTTCCTGTAGTGAGGTGACCAGAACTGAAGACAGTATTTCAAGTGGGTTCCTCATGGCTCTTGAACTCAAATTACATGATTGATTAATTCTAACACACCATACGCCTTTTTAACAAAATTGTCAACCTGCACAGCAGCTTTGAGTGTCCTATCGACATGGACCCCAAGATCCCTCTGATCCTCCACACTCCCAAGAGTCTTACCATTAATGCTATATTCTGCCATCACACTTGACATACATAAATGAACCACTTCACCCTTATCTGGGTTGAAGTCCATCTGCCATTTCTCAGCCCAGTTCTGCATCCTATTGATATCCCACTGTAATCTCTGACAACCCTCCAGACTATCCACAACACCCCCAGCCTTTGCATGATCACCCTTCTACTTCTCTGCGGAACACCATTGGTCACCAATCTCCATGCAGAACATGAGCCACCTACAACCCCCCTTTGCCTTCTGTTGGCAAGCTAATTCTGGATCCATAAGACAAGGTTTCCTTGGATCCCATGCCTCCTTACTTTCTGAAGGAGGCTTCCATGGAGAACCTTATCAAATGCTTTACTGAGTGTAATGCCTTCACAGTAGAAAAGAGAAATGCAATAGAATCAGTGAAAAACTAAAGATAAGTAAATACTGATGAACAACCAACGTGCAAAAGAAGGCAAACTATGCAAATACAAGAAAAAAAACTAATAGATAAAGAAATAATCTTGAGAACATGAGAGGCAGAGTCCTTGAAAATGAATCCATCGGTTGTGGAATCAGTTCACTGTTGAGGTGAGTGAAGTTGCCTACATTGGTTCAGGAGACTGATGGTTGTAGAACAGTAAATGTGCCTCTGCATGGTGGTGTGCAGGATCTAAGACTCCTGTAGTGCCTTCCTGGTGGCGACAGTGAGAAGAGAGTTTTCCCAGTAGAAGGGGTCATAAATACAACTCACAGAACTCTCTGCTGTCCTCAGTGGTAACCTTCCAGGAATGAGAACTGCACTGGCATCAGCTGCATTCTTCCAACATTTTGTGTGCTTTGCTCTGGATGTCCAGAGCATGAGCAGTGTTTGATGGCTCTGTACCTGGAGTTTAGAAAAATGAAGTATATCTTATGAAAACCTATTGAATACTTGGTTAGAGTAGATGTGGAGAGGGTGTTTCCTGTAGTTGGGGTGGAAGGTTAGATTAGAGGGCATGGCCTCATTATTGAAGAATGTCCATTTAGAACAGAGGTGAGGATTAATTTGTTTAGCCTGATGGTAGTGAATCTGTGGAATTCATCGCCACAACCAGCTGCAGAGGCCAAGTCATTGAATATATTTAAAGTGGAGTTTGATAGATTCTTGATTAGTCAGAGTGTCAAAGTTTATGGGAAGAAGGCAGGAGAATGGGGTTGAGGGGGATAGTAAATCAGCCATGATGCTGTTTCTGCTCTTACATCCTATGGTCTTATGGTCATTCCAGCATCTGCAGAAATTCTTGTGTTCACGTGTATTCCTGCTTTTTGACAAAAGTGCACCAACTGACTGGGAGGCTTGAATGTGCCAGACTGGAGACTGGGAGTGTGGAGCTGTGCCTGAAAACACAATACAATGAGACCTTAGGTACAATCTGTATTCATGCCAGTACCTGCTACTTTCAAGATTCAAGAATGTATACTGAAATTACCAGTACATATTTGTAAAGGAGAACAAAATATTTTTTACTCTGGATCTGATGCAGTGCAAAAAAAAACCACAATAAGATATGGAAGACAATAATAATAAAACCTAATATAAATAGTATATGGCTGATAGACATGGATTGTGGGTTCATAAAGTGACACTTGGACAAGGAGTGTCTGTATGTATGGCAACTGGCAGGAAATGATAAAGAAGTGGTGGTTGGGGATGTGGAGCAATTGGTTAGTGAGTGGAGGTATTGATCATCCTTACTGCTTGAGGAATGTAACTAATTATTTTTGAGTCTGGTGGTCCTCGAGTGAATGCTACTTAGCCTCTGCCCTGATGGAGTAGCATAAATATTTCATGAGCAGGGTGTGTGGGATCATTCGTGATGTTACTGGCCCTTTATAGACATCATATATATATCCGTGATGAGAGGGGAAGATAGTTTTGACAACCTGTTGTCGAGCTTTCCTATCTGCTGCATTGCAGTTTCCGTGCCATACTGATGAGCCTGTTGGGATTCTCTCTACTGCATATCTATAGGATGATGTAAGTATACTTTACATAATACAGCTCTCTTCATCCTCCTCAGAAAGTGGAGGCATTGGTGAGCTGTCCTGATTGTGTAGGATGTATTCTCATCAAGACATGCACACCCAGGAGTATGAAACTGCTCGCAGTTTCCACTGTTGTACCACCAATGTAAAGAGGGGAGTGCCTTAGCATTGGAAAAACAATCCTTCCAACAAAATAGTTTGTCTTTCAAAATAAGTTTAAGATAAAAAAAATATTTTCGGTTGCTTGATTTTCACCATTTTCTTGTAGGTTCCTGAACTTCAGGAGGATTTAACATGATTGACGGAGGCCACACAATAACATGATTCACAATGCTTGGTATCTGCCTTTCAATATTTTTCTCGGCTGGTTTATGGTTAGATTTTCTCTGCACAAGCCCCTCATCAACTCTCCCCAACCCACACATTCCCATTAGGTTTTACAAAGAGCAATAACACACATAAAACTCTGCTTTGTATGAGCTATCACTTGAGGGCCTTGCTCTCAAGGGCCAGAATATCAGATGACAATGAGGTAATGGGTGACAGATGACACATATTGTTCATAATAGAAACTGCTCTACATAATTCATGAACACTATCACTGAGCTGTTGTCTGCACTTTAAGAGACAGCGTCTGAAGTAACGACGTCAGTATAAAGTGACTTCTTGGTTTGTTTGTAATGGAAGTAAGGGGCTGCAGCTTTTGTTAAGCACATAAAATGACTCTCGCAAGTTTTATTCACAAAATCCTACATTGGTGATTCCGACACACTCAGCTAATTCCAGAGTTACTCAATGACATGTCGACCAAAGCAGTCACTTTGAAGCTGCTGGAGTTTTGGAAGCAGCATGCTATGCTACCCCCGAGATTTGCAGAAGCAATAGCCCAGTTCATGCTCCAGCCCTTCAGAACTAATGGACCACATGCTATCTCTCCTGTGCAGTTACCATCTTTGTTTTATTTTGAAAGAAGTTTTTATGCAAAAAAATTCACATCCGGGCATCATCATCATTTGAGGTCCCGGAGTGACAGTCTGTCCATGTCGATATGGACCCGGTTTGTCCACTCCCTGCCCTCGTCCCCTGCAGTCTCCCACATCTTATTACCATCGTGGACCATATCCTCAGGTGGCCAGAGGTTGAACCTCTAGAAGCGATGAGGTTTTGGACATGATTTGGGTATTCGACAACACCCGGGTCACTTGTTTTGGCACCCCATCTGAAATTTCTTCTGACCGCAGTCCCCACTACACATCAGATCTCCAGGCTGCAATGGCCCAGTACCTTGGTGTCAAATTGCACCATGGCGTATCACCCACAGTTCAAAGGCCTGTGCAAGTGGTTTCACCATTCCTTAAATGCTGCTCTGAGGGCCTCCCTGATGGACAAGTGTTAACATGATCATCTCCCATGAGTCCTGCTGGGGCTCAGAACAACTCCAAAAGAGACCATTAGACATAGGAGCAGAATTAGGCCATTTGGCCCACTGAGTCTGCTCCACCATTCAATCACGGCTGAAGCTTTTTTCCTCTCCTCAGCCCCACTCCGCAGCCTTCTCACATTTATTTATATGACCAAAGAGCAGATCCATGCATTTTCCAACATTGTATTCTATTTGCCGCTCTCTTGCCCGTTCTCCTAATCTGTCTTAGTCCTTCTTCAGCATTCCTGTTTCAAGTCAAGTCAAGTCAACTTTTATTGTCATTTCGACCATAACTGCTGGTACAGTGCATAGTAAAAATGAGACAATGTTTTTCAGGACCATGGTGTTACATGACACAGTACAAAAACTAGACTGAACTACGTAATAAAAAAAACCACAGAGAAAGCTACACTAGACTACAGACCTACACTAGACTGCATAAAAGGCACAAAAACAGTGCAGGCATTATAATAAATAATAAACAGGACAGTAGGGCAAGGTGTCAGTCCAGGCTTCGGGTATTGAGGATTCTGATAGCTTGGGGGAAGAAACTGTTATATAGTCTGGTCGTAAGAGCCTGAATGCTTCGGAGCCTTTTCCCAGACGGCAGGAGGGAGAAGAGATTGTATGAGGGATGCATGGGGTCCTTCATAATGCTGTTTCTTTTGCGGATGCAGCGTGTAGTGTAAATGTCCGTGATGGCGGGAAGAGAGACCTCGATGATCCGAGATGGTGCAATTTCTGAACCAGGCAGTGATGCAGTTGCTCAGGATGCTCTCAATACAACCCCTGTAGAATGTGATGAGGATGAGGGGTGGGAGATGGACTTTCCTCAGCCTTCGCAGAAAGTAGAGACGCTGCTGGGCTTTCTTTGCTATGGAGTTGGTGTTGAGGGACCAGCTGAGATTCTCCGTCAGGTGAACACCAAGAAATTTGGTGTTCTTTACGATCTCTACCGAGGAGCCGTCGATGTTCAGCAGGGAGTGGTCGCTCTGTGCCCTCCTGAAGTCAACAACCATCTCTTTCGTTTTGTTCACATTAAGAGACAGGTTGTTGGCTCTGCACCAGTCCGTTAGCCGCTGCACCTCCTCTCTGTAAGCTGACTTGTCGTTCTTGCTGATAAGACCCACCACGGTGGTGTCATCGGCGAACTTGATGATATGGTTCGAGCTGTGTGTTGCAGCACAGTCATGGGTCAGCAGAGTGAACAGCAGTGGACTGAGCACGCAACCCTGGGGAGCCCCCGTGCTCAGTGTGATGGTGTTGGAGATGCTGCTCCCGATCCGGACTCACTGAGGTCTCCCAGTCAGGAAGTCTAGGATCCATTTGCAGAGGGAGGTGTTCAGGCCCAGTAGGGTCAGCTTTCCAATCAGTTTCTGAGGGATGATTGTGTTAAATGCTGAACTAATGTCTATGAACAGCATCCGAACGTATGTGTCTTTTTTGTCCAGGTGGAGGGTGGTGGCAACGGTGTCATCTGTTGAGCGGTTGGGACAGTATGCAAACTGCAGGGGGTCCAGTGAGGGGGGCAGCAGGGTCTTGATATGCCTCATGACGAGCCTCTTGAAACACTTCATGATGATGGATGTGAGTGCAATGGGACGGTAGTCATTTAGGCAGGACACTGAAGACTTCTTCGGCATGGGGACGATGGTGGTGACCTTGAAGCACGTTGGAATGGTGGCGCTGCTCAGCGAGATGTTGAAGATGTCAGTGAGAACATCTGCTAGCTGGTCTGCACATCCTCTGAGCACTCTACCAGGGATGTTGTCTGGTCCAGCAGCCTTCCGTGGGTTGACCCTGCACAGGGTTCTTCTCACGTCGGCCACAGAGAGACACAGCACCTCGTCATTCACAGGAGGGGTGGACTTCCTCGCCGCCACATCATTTTCTGCCTCAAACTGGGCGTAGAAGTTATTCAGCGCATTTGGGAGGAAGACATCACCTGCACAGTCAGGTGATTTAATCTTGTAATTGGTAATGTCCACAACACTACCTGCACCTCCACCAATCTTTGTATGATTGAACAACACCTACCCCTGTGGAGCACCATTAGTCACTGGCAGCTAACCAAAAATGGATCCTTTTATTCCCACTACCAATTGGCTCCTACCAATCAGCCAATACTCTAACCTGCTATATAACTGGTATCTGGATCCTTTTCTCTTGCAGTTTCCCAACTCAACCCACAAGGATTCAACATCTTCCGATCCAATGTCACATCTTTCTACTGATTCAATGCCGTTCATTACCAGCAGAGCCACGCTAGCCCCTCTGCTGAATCAGAGTCAGAATCAGAATCAGGTTTATTATCACCGGCATGTGACTTGAAATTTGTTAACTTAGCAGCAGCTGTTCAATGCAATACATAATATAGAAGAAAAAAAATAAACAAAATAAAAATAATAATAAATAAGTAAATCAATTACAGTATGCGTATATCGAATAGATTTTAAAAATGTGCAAAAATCAGAAATATTGTATATTATAAAAGGTGAGGAAGTGTCCAAGGATTCAATGTCCATTTAGGAATCAGCTGGCAGAAGGGAAGAAGCTGTTCTTGAAACAATGAGTGTGTGCCCATCAGGCTTCTGTACCTCCTACCTGATGTTTACAGTGAGAAAAGGGCATGCCCTGGGTGCTGGACGTCTTTAATAATGGATGCTGCCTTTCTGATACACCGCTTCTGAAGATGTCCTGGGTACTTTGTAGGCTAGTACCGAAGATGGAGCTGACTAGATTTACTAGATCTGCGGCTTCTTTCGGTCCTGTGCAGTAGTCCCCCCCCCCCCCCCCCTTCCCCACTGCCATATTGCAGACTGCAGATCGCTAGTGATGCAACCTGTCAGAATTGCTCTCCACGGTACATCTATAGAAGACTTTGAGTGTATTTGTTAACATGCCAAATCTCTTCAAACTCCAAATGAAGTATAACCACTGTCTTGCCTTCTTTATAACTACATCAATACGTTGGGACCATGTTAAATCCTCAGAGATCTTGACACCCAGGAGCTTGAAGCTGCTCACTACCTCCACTTCTGATCCCTCTATGAGGATTGGTATGTGGCCCTTCATCTTACCCTTCCTGAAATCCACAATCAGCTCTTTCGTCTTACTGACGTTGAGTGCCAGGTTGTTGCTGTGGCACCACTCCACTTGTTGACATATCTCACTCCTGTACGCCTTCTCGTCACCACCTAAGATTCTGCCAACAATGGTTGTATCGTCAGCAAATTTATAGATGGTATTTGAGCTATGCCTAGCCGCACAGTCATGGGTATGTAGATAGTAGAGCAGTGGGCTGAGCACACACCTCTGAGGTATGTTGATCATCATTGAGGAGGATATGTAATCACTAATCCACCCAGATTGTGGTCTTCCAGTTAGGAAGTCTAGGATCCAATTATAGAGGGAAGTACAGAGGCCCAGGTTCTGTAACTTCTCAATCAGGATTGTGGGAATGATGGTATTAAATGCTGAGCTATAGTTGATGAACAGCATCCTGACATGTTGTTCAGGTGGTGTAAAGTCACATGGAGAGCCATTGAGATTGCATCTACCGTTGACCCACTGTGGCAATAGGCAATTTGCAATCGGTCTAAGTCATTGCTGAGACAGAAGTTCAGTCTAATCATGACCAACCTCTCACAGCATTTCATCACTGTCGATCTATCCCTCTGATAAAACGTGCAACCTTGGACATTCAGTTCCCAACTACAACCATTCTTCAGCCACAATTCAGTGATAGCCACAACATCATACCTGACAATCTGTAGGAGTGCAACAAGATCGTCCTCCTTATTTCTTCTACATTGAGATATAACACTTTGAATACTGTATTTGCTAAACTTTTTGATTCTGCATTCTTAATCCAGTGTTACTCATCCTGCTGCTGTGATTATGTCCACGTCAACGTGGACCTGCTTGGTCCTCTCCCCCTGCCTCCCACAGTTTCTGCAGTCCTCCATAATTATGTTGGTGAATGGGCAGCTGCTCCGGGTACCGGGTGACTTTATTGCTGATATCACATATACCTGGTCAGCACCTCTGCAGTGTTCCATCCTTCTCAGTCAACTCAGTTCATTTACACCTTTTCCTACCTCCCATCATGGCATACAGCACTCTTGGGTTCCAGTTGACCTATGTTCTACCTCATTCATTTTTGTCTACCTTGATGCACATCAACACCCCCTTAAGTCCCTTTATGATGGCCCCTTCCAGATTCAGAATGAGGTGAAAAGATTTTTATTGTGATAGTAAGGGTTAACCTGAATATATTTCTGTATATTTCCTTAAACTGGCCCACCAACACCTGAGTGGGTCCACCATACTCCCTTCTTCACAGTCCAACCATGTGTGTGTGTGTTAGCACATCCTGGATGAGCCAGAGGCACCAATGTTACTCCAGCCAAGGCATGTGGGACCTGAGCCTATGTGCCTGTTAGGAGATCCAGACAGACTTACAATGCTGGATTTGGTGAATTTTTTTTTTTGGGGGGGGGGTCTGTGTGGGGTAATGTAATGGGTGACAGAGAACAAATATTATTCATAATAGAAACAGTTCGATATAATTCGCAAACACCGTCATTGAGTTGTTGTGTTCATTCTAAGAGTCGCTGTCCAGTGTAAAGACATCAATGTAAGGTGACTGCTTTTGGTTTGTTAATAATGGAAGTAAAGGGCTGCTGCTTTTATTAAGCATGCAAAAAAAAACTTCTGTGTGTTTTATTCACAAACTCCTATAGAGTTCCAAAGTGCATATTCACACAAACAGTGTGACTGTGATCAAAGTCACAGGAGAAACTCTAGTGATGCAGAAGTCTTTATTCATCATGACAAATGGGCATTCTTTTGGAGAAGCTCCCAAGCCTAAAGGTACATCACATTTTATACCCTTAAGATCAAAGTTAACAGTAGGTGATTCAATATAATTTCAATAGTTGCAATTATTTTGTTTACTTCCATACTAAGGGTTGAGAAATGATTCCTTTGAGGTACGTATTTATAGTAGATGCAGACTGTGATTGATAAGACACCTCTGAAGCTTCAAATACCTTTGCTGAGAGAAAATAATTAGCACAGATATTCTTAAAAAGGCAGAGAACTAGGTGAAACCCATAGTTGACGGAATTGCAGGCCATTTAACACAATCCCATTTTTGGCTGATGCAAATGCAAAAGTCTCATGGTTACCATTTTGTGAACAGACATTTTGTTTACAGACAGTATTGTTTATTTGTTAAGGTGTGTTTTGAACTTCAATATCTGTTTGCAATTAACAATTTTCATTAAGAGTTGAAGACCAGTCCTTGTTTGGATTAATATCTCCTATATTCACATAACTCAGAAATACTCCTTAACACCTACAACATCTAGTAGCTGCTGCATTTGCCTTGGCACTAAGATGCAAATCCTTCCCTTCATACAATGAAATACTTTGCTGTATAATTGCATAATGCTCCAGTCCTCAGCTATTATGGAATTCCCTTAGCCTATAACCTCAGCATTTATCTTTGGATTGGGTATTATCACATTGAATATTACCTTATCATGCACTTTATGGCTTAACAGCGCACTAAACAAGATAATTGCATTTCAAGACATTAACCGTTAAAAGAAACTCAAAGCTCAGTGCACTGACCCACATAGCATAAATTGGGCACTAATGCTGAGAGAATGAGTTAGATTAAGTGAGCACTCCCACGTAGGAGAATACTTTGTGTAGGTGGCACCACATTTGGGATTGAATGGGAATGGAAAGCATTTTTTTTCTTCTTTGTCAACCATTAGTGAGGAAATCACAGGTATATGGAGGTGGAGGAAAGGACTGGGGCAAAAGCTGGCAGGTGATAGGTGGATCCAGGTGAGAGGGGGAATGATGCCAGAATCTGTGAGGCATTTTGTTGGAAGATTAAAATCTACTTGAATATTGATATATTTGCTGAAAGATGTATCTTTGCTGGAAATCATCAATACTGCAGTGGTGTGCTACAGTAGTGTAGCAGCGCAAAGCTATTACAGCTCAAGGTATTGTGTTTCAAAATTCAATTCCGATGACATCCAAGAAAGATTGTATGTTCTTCCCGCGTGCACATGGGTTTCCTCAGTGTGCTCCTGTTTCCACCCACTGTTCAAAGATACAGCAGCTAAGCTGTTAATTGATCATTGTAATTAGCCTGTGATTAGGCTAGGGTGAAATAAATGGATTGCTGGGCACCACAGATTGAAGGGCCAAAACTAGCTGTTCCGTGCTGTATCTCAAAATAAAATAGTTAAAGGGCAGAATTATTTCTTGGGGTCACATATTACACAAAATAGGAATGCAGTGCTGAGAAGTTGCAATGCTAAATGTATTGCACAGAAGTAAAAAGGCCATAAGAATGAATACATGGCTGAGCAAGAATATTTAAAAGGAATAGGTGTGGATTGACATTGTCACTGCTGATCAACTGTACTCTGAAAATTCGCACTTATTCCTCAGTTACACTTTATTTACTTGTGCACAAGGAGAACAAGTGACCCCTAACACCACACTGCTTTGAAATGTGAACAGAGAAATGTTGTTTCTATGCAGAAATTGACTAGCGGATATGGATATTGCCCAATTCATAACCTTATGGATGTTCAAATTCCTTATTGCAAATGCAAATTTACTTGACAGGACCCGCGAGACTTATTGGTAACCTCAGCTGTTTAACACAGCAGCATGACCTTCTAAAAGATCAGAGTTAGAACCATAGAAACATAGAACACTACAGCACACAAAACAGACCATTCGGCCCTTCTAGTCTGTGTCAAAACATTATTCTGCTAGTCCCATTGACCTGCACCCAGTCCATAACCCTCCAGTCCTCTCCCATCCATGTATCTATCCTATTTATTCTTAAAACTTAATAGTGAGCCCACATTTACCACATCAGATGGCAGCTCGTTCCACACTCCCACCACTCTCTGAGTTAAGAAGTTCCCCCAATGTTCCCCCTAAGCCTTTCCCCTTTCACCCTAAAGCCATGTCCTCTCATAATTATCTCTCCTAATCTTAGTGGAAAGAGCCTACTCACATTTACTCTGTCTATACCCCTCATAATTTTATAAATCTCTATCAAATCCCCCCTCATTCTTTTACGCTCCAAGGAATAAAGTCCTAACCTGTTCAATCTTTCCCTGTAACTCAACTCCTGAAGACCCAGCAACATCCTAGTAAATCTTCTCTGCACTCCTTCAATCTTACTGATATCCTTCCTATAGTTAGGTGACCTGAACTGCACACAATACTACAAATTTGACCTCACCAATGTTGTATACAAACTTGCCATAACATCCCAACTCCTATACTCAATACTTTGACTTATGAGTGCCAAGATGCCAAAAGCCTTCATTACAACCCTATCTACCTGTGATGCCACTTTCAGGGAATTATGTATCTGAACTCACAGATCCATTTGTTCCTCTGCACTCCTCAGTGCCCTACCATTTACTGTGTATGTCCTACCTTGATTTGTCCTTCCAAAATGCAACATCTCACACTTGTCTGCATTAAATTCCATCTGCCATTTTATGTCCCATTTTTCCAGTTGGTCCAGATCCCTCTGCAAACTTTGAAAGCTTTCCTCGCTGTCCACAACACCTCCAATCTTAGTGTCATCAGCAAACTTGCTGATCCAATTTACCACATTATCATCTAGATCATTGATATAGACAATAAACAACAATGCTCCCAGCAGAGATCCCTAAGGCACACCACTAGTCACAGGCTGCTAGTCTGAGAAGCAATCATCCACTACCACTCTCTGTCTTCTCCCACACAGCCAATTTCAAATCCAGTTTACAACCTCTCCATGGATACCTTGTGTCTGAACCTTCTGAACTAACCTCCCATGTGGGACCTTGTCAAAGGCTTTACTGAAGTCCATGTTTTCAATATCCACAGCCTTCCCTTCATCTACTTTCTTGGTAACCTCCTCGAAAAACTCTACAAGATTTGTTAAACACGATCTACCACACACAAAGCCATGCTGACTATCCTTAATCAGCTCTTGGTGGTCCAAATACTTGTATATCCGATCTCTCAGAACACCTTCCATTAATTTACCTACTACTGATGTCAGGCTCACTGGCCTGTAATTACCTGGTTTACTTTT
Source organism: Hemitrygon akajei (assembly GCF_048418815.1). Taxonomy (NCBI): domain Eukaryota; kingdom Metazoa; phylum Chordata; class Chondrichthyes; order Myliobatiformes; family Dasyatidae; genus Hemitrygon; species Hemitrygon akajei. The sequence goes on along the minus strand of NC_133132.1, from coordinate 107,976,078 downwards.
GGAACCTTTTTTTAAATAACAGAACAACATGAGCTACCCTCTAATCCTGCAGCACTGCACCAGCAGCTAAGGACATTTTAAATATTTCTGCCAGGGCCCCTGCAATTTCTCCAATAGTCTCTCTCAAGGTCTGAGGAAATATGTCAGGCCTTGGGGATTTATCTACCTTTATTCACTGTAAGGCAGCAAGCTCCTCCTCCTCTTTAATCTCTATATGTTCCATGGCACTACTGTTTGTTTCCCTTCCATATACGCTAGGCCAGTTTCCTGAGTAAATACTGATGCAAAAACACTGCTTAGGATCTCCCCCATCTCATGAGGCTCCACACATGGACGACTATTCTGATCTTCTAGGTGACCAATTTTGTCCCTTACTATCCTTTTACTCTTAATATACTTGTAGAAACCCTTCGGGTTTACCTTCACATTATCTGCCAAAGCAACGTCATGTCTTCTTTATGCCTTCCTGATTTCCTTCTTTAGTATTTTCTTACATTTTCTATACTCTTCAAGTATCTCATTTGTTCCTTGTTGCCTATACCTACTATACACCTCTCTCTTTTCCTTAACCAGATCACCAATATCCCTTGAAAACAAAAGGTCTCTCCTTTTTTTCTCTCTCTGCCCCTCTCACAATCACTCCTTGCCTGTTCTCCATCTCCCTCTGGTGCTCCCCTCCCCTTTCTTTCTCCTTAAGCCTCCCGACCCATGATCCTTTCCCTTCTCCAGCTCTGTATCACTTTTGCCAATCACCTTTCCAGCTCCTAGCTTCATCCCACCCCCTCTGATCTTCTCCTATTATTTCGCATTTCCCCCTCCCCCCCTACTTTAAAATCTCTTAGTATCTTTCCTTTCAGTTAGTCCTGACGAAGGGTCTCGGCCCGAAACGTCGACAGTGCTTCTTCCTATAGATGCTGCCTGGCCTGCTGCATTCCACCAGCATTTTGTGTGTGTTGTTCTCTATGCCTGTTAACTTTGCCTTTAATCCTGCCAGGAACATGCAAACTCTGCACTCTCAAAATTTCACCTTACTGAACACATAGGTATCTCGTAGGTACCTCCATATATTGATTTAGAAAACTTTCCTGAACATATTTGACAAACTCCAAGCCATCTAGCCCTTTCACAGTGTGGGAGTCCCAGTCAATATGTGGAAAGTTAAAATCCCCTACTATTACAACTTTCTGTTTCTTATATTGGTCTGCTATCTCTCTACAGATTTGCTCCTCCAATTCTCTCTGACTATTGGGTGGTCTATAATACAACCCTATTAGTGTGGTCACACCTTTCCCATTCCTCAACTCCACCCATATGGCCTCTGTAGACAAGCCCTCCGGGCTGTCCTGTCTACACACAGCTGTGATATTTTCCCTGACTAGTAATGCCACTCCTCCCCCTCTATCATGTCTGAAACAATGGAACCCTGGACCATTAAGCTGCCAGTCCTGCCCCTCCTGCAACCAAGTCTAACTAATAGCAATAATATCGTAATCCCACATGCCAATCCGTGCCCTAAACTCATCTGCATAACCTACAATACTCCTTGCTTTGAAATAGACACACCTGAAAACATTTCTATCACATACAAACCTTTGATTTCTGTATATACATGCAGTCCTCACATGACCTTCATCCTCCTCCACCTCACTGTCTGCTCTAACACGCTGGTCCCCCTTCCCTTGCAAATCTGGTTCAAACCCCCTGGAGCAGCACTAGTTGTTTCTTTGCTCAGATTCTTGCTGTAATCAAGTAAACAATGAGGTCTTGTGGGCCCATGTATCATCAACATAAAACAATGGTGTTATGTTTACTGGTCTGCATCAATCCAGACAACACTATTGTGAAATCTTTTGAGTTTAGGGCTTCTAAGAGTCTCTTAAAAGATCTTATTGTATCCGCCTCTGCCAGCATCACTGGCAGTGCATTCCACGCACCCACCATTCTCTGTGTGAAAAACTTACATCTGACATCCCCTTGTACCTACTCCCAGGCACCTTAAAACTATGCTCCCTTATGTTAGCCTTTTCAGCCCTGGGAAAAAGCCTCTGTCTAGCCATACGATCAATGCTTCTCATCATCTCTATCAGATCACCTCTCATCCTCCGTTGCTCTGAGGAGAAAGGGCCAAGTTTACTCAATCAATTTTCATAAGGCATGCTCTCCATCTAGACAATATCCTTGTAAATCTCCACACTTTCTCTATAGTATCCAATAGTCAATAGCCAAGAGAAATCACAAGCTAACGTGATGAAGACCATGGAGCAGCTGATAATACAGAATCTGAGGCCACAAACCAGGCACGCCCAGGATCCTCTTCAGTTTGTGTATAAGGAGAAGGTGGGAGTGGAGGATGCTATCACATATTTACTGCACAAATCACTCTCTCACCTAGATGGGGTCAGTTGTGCTGTGAGGATTACATTCCTTGACTTCTCTAGTGCCTTTAACACCATCCAGCCCAAGATCTTAAGGCACAAACTAACGGAGATGGGAGTAGACTCTCACATGGTGGATTGGATAGTGGACTACTTGACAGATAGACCTCAATATGTGCAGTTGGGAGACTGTAGGTCTGACACGGTGGTCAGCAGCACAGGAGCGCCACAGGGAACCGTACTCTCTCCGGTCCTGTTCACCCTGTACACATCAGACTTCCAATATAACTCAGAGTCCTGCCATGTGCAGAAGTTCGCTGATGACACGGCCATAGTGGGGTGTGTCAGGAATGGACAGGAGGAGGAGTATAGGAAACTGATACAGGACTTTGTGATATGGTGCAACTCAAACTACCTGCGTCTCAATATCACCAAGACCAAGGAGATGGTGATGGACTTTAGGAGATCTAGGCCTCATATGGAGCCAGTGATCATTAATGGAGAATGTGTGGAGCAGGTTAAGACTTATAAGTATCTGGGAGTACAGTTAGACGAGAAGCTAGACTGGACTGCCAACACAGATGCCTTGTGCAGGAAGGCACAGAGTCGACTGTACTTCCTTAGAAGGTTGGCGTCATTCAATGTCTGTAGTGAGATGCTGAAGATGTTCTATAGGTCAGTTGTGGAGAGCGCCCTCTTCTTTGTGGTGGCGTGTTGGGGAGGAAGCATTAAGAAGAGGGATGCCTCACGTCTTAATAAGCTGGTAAGGAAGGCGGGCTCTGTCGTGGGCAAAGTACTGGAGAGTTTAACATCGGTAGCTGAGCGAAGGGCGCTGAGTAGGCTACGGTCAATTATGGAAAACTCTGAACATCCTCTACATAGCACCATCCAGAGACAGAGAAGCAGTTTCAGCGACAGGTTACTATCGATGCAATGCTCCTCAGACAGGATGAAGAGGTCAATACTCCCCAATGCCATTAGGCTTTACAATTCAACCGCCAGGACTTAAGAACTTTTTAAAAGCTATTATTAATGCTTTTTGAGTTAGTGATTTAGATGCATATCATATTTTTTTACTGAGTTAAGTATTGTATGTAATTAGTTTTGCTACAACAAGTGTATGGGACATTGGAAAAAAGTTGAATTTCCCCATGGGGATGAATAAAGTATCTATCTATCTATCTATCTATCTATCTATCTATCTATCTATCTATCTATCTATCTATCTATCTATCTATCTATCTATCTATCTATCTATCTATCTATCTATCTATCTATCTATCTATCTATCTATCTATCTATCTATCTATCTATCTATCTATCTATCTATCTATCTAATGATACTTTGAAGTTAGTGGTTTAGTGTTATGTTGAATGTGTACAGAAGAGCCAGGAGAAGTTTGCGGAATCCCAGACTCAACTGGAAAAGCTGGTGGACAAACTGAACAGGGACAAGTAGAAGTTAGAGGATCTGATTGGAGCCTGGGTTGTTGCCCAGGAGGAGGAGCACAGGCTGTTTCACTCCTCCAAAATCCAGAAGCTCCAGGAGTGTCTGACCTGCATGGAGAATGGAAGTGAGCAGAGACGTGGTGTCCCAGAGGAGGAAATCCCGAGGCTGCAGGGGATGATCAAGTTGGCTCTGAACTGGCTGCAGAAGGAAAAGCCAATGGATGGGCAGGTGGAGAACAGCATTATTGACTTTAAGGAGTGCTGCGTCTTTCCAAAGAAAATGCTAGGCAGTTTGATCATTACAAGAATGATGCCTGAGTCCACTTTGGGACAGAATTTCAAGTCATTGAAATGTGATGTTGTTGCTCCATGTTATAAGGAAATGGGTGAGACATCGAAGTGCAATTTCAACAAAAGGAAATGTCTTGAGGCCGAGGAAGCACAAGTCTTCAAAAAGCCGTGCCTGAAGGAAGAGCCAAGCAACAACATTCCACTGCTGGCCCCAGTGGCACTGTCCCTGCATAGAGAGTGTAATGTCTATTGCTGACATTGACATACAGGAACAGATAAACATGTTTCAGGACATAACAGTGGAGATGATACAGATAGATTCTGAAGATTCCAACTGAGATTTGGCTGGAGGTAAAGGTCTGAAATGGAACAGAAAGGCCCAGCAGTTGCACTGACACTCAGACTGTGGTGATTAATATTGACTGACATGGTTGTAATGTGTAATGCCTGCACTATTGATCTGGTATCTGGAAATTGACATGGAAAGAAATAGGATTAATATACTTTATTGCTTCGGGTAGATGGAGCTCATCAGCCTGGGAAGGCAGTCCATCTAAGAGAGGGAAAACTCTGATTTCAAACCTCTGCTGCCTTGTGGCCATACCCACTCATGGGAAGGCTTTGGGAGTAAATCCTGAGGACAAATCCAGAGCTGGAGTCCCTAGCACAGTCCGATGTTGTCTTCAACCTCATTCTGGCAACTCCTGTGATGACACTGGTGCCAAGCTGTATCGGCCCTTGCCCTTCCCTTGGACAATGTCGGTGGCGTGGAGAGGGGAGACTTGCTGCATGGGTAACAGCCGGTCTTCCATACAACCCTGTCCAGGCCTGCACCCTGGAGAGGACAAGACTTTCCAGGCGTGAATCCATGGTCTTGCGAGACTAACGGATGCCATACATAGTGTGTTCTCTGTACAGTTTGCCGTGCACTGCATCTACTTTGCGTTATATTTTATTCAGTAATTTGTGGTAATGTTTTGTTTTATATGCTGTGTGTTGATGTATGTTGCGTGGGTGCACAGTGGTCTGGAGGAATGTTGTTTTGTTTGGTTGTATAGTCAGATGACAATAAACTTGATCTTGAAGTAACTGTCCCCTAGTTGGTGTATGCCTTGGTGTATGTCTTGGTGTATGTCTTGGTGTATAGTTGGTGTATGCCTTGCATTCTTCGATTCCTCCATACCTTGTCTGGCTATGGTTCCAGTCCTTGTGTAAAGATCTTTCTTGCCTGGACTGCCTGCATGTTATATATAAACTACCCTTGCCTGGGCATTAACTTAATCCTTGCCTTTCTGTACATGTACAAGCTTTGCTATTGGAACTGGTTCATCATTGTCACATGTACTGAGGTACAGTACAAAGCTTGCCTTGCATACTGTTCATACAGTGCATTGAACTAGAATAAGGTAAAACAAGAACACTGCAGAATGAGGTGTAAATGCTATAGAAAAAGTGTAGTGCAAGGAAACGATGAAGTGTAAGATAATAACGAAAGATAATGAAGCCAAGAGTCCATTTTATTGCACAAATGTCTTCCATTGTGGAGTTGAAGCTGTCCTTGAGGCTAGTGGCACATGCTTTCAGGCTTTTGTATCTTCTGCTTGATGGAAGAAGGGAGAGGAGAGAATGTTTAAGATGTGTGGGTGTCTTTGATTATAATTACATTACTGTTGGTATTAGTCTATTCTTGCTACATGCACAAAGATCCAGTGGAAAACCTTTACTTGCATGCTATTTATCATTACAAAATACATTGAGGTAGAATAAGGTAAAACAACAACAATGAAGAATAAAGTGTAAAAGCTACTGAAAAAGTGTTGTACCAGGAAACAAAAAAGTGTAAAATCATCATTAAGTAGATTGTTCAGCCAGGAGACCATCTAGTTCCTGAAGAGACTAAGGACCTTTGGAGTATGCAGGCCTCTCCTTTCCATGTTCTACCAGTCTGTTGTCACCAGTACGATCTTCTATGTGGTGGGTAATGACATCAACACAGGTGATGCCAACAGGGTCAATAAACTGATTAGAAAGTCTGGCTCTGTTATAAAAATCAAACTGGACACACTGGAGGCTGTTGCAGAACAAAAGACCCTATGGAAAATCCTGGCAATTCTGGACATGTTTCTCACCCACTGCATGCCACTTTGGCTGAACAGAGGAGCACCATATCAGGTCATTTTTACTCTCAGCCATTAGGCTCTATAATGATTCAACCTGTAGCTGGGAAGTGATGACCCCCTCCTGTTGGACTGTTTGAGGTAACTTTTTTTAAATTCTTTCTTAGTTCTCTTCTAATATTTGTATATTTGTTCACTGTAATGCTACTATGATGCTATAATTTCCTTTGAGAAATTTTTGATAGTATCTATCTATCTATCTATATTATTTCACAAGAGTCTGATAACAGCAGGGTAGAAGCTCTCTTTGAACTTAGTGGAACAGGCTTTTGTATCTTCTGCCCTTTACCGTACATACAGATCAATTCATTACACAATGCACTGAGGTAGTATGAGGTAAAACAGGAAGAGTGTAGAATCAAATGTTACATTTACAAAGAAAGTGCAGGTTCATAACGAGGTAGGTTGTGAGGTCAAGATTCCATCTTATTATACTAGCAAATTATTCAATAGTCAGTAATAGTGGGATAGATGCTGCAATTGAGCCTGGAGGTAGATACGTTCAGGATTTTGTATGGGTCGAGACTTTGATTATGCTGATTGCTTTAGAGGCAGAGTCTATGGAGGGGAGTCTGGCTTCTGCGATGTGCTGAGCTGTGTCTGCAACTCTTCACAGTTTGTTCTGAAAATAGCCAGAGCAATTGCCATGCCAAGCCATGAATCATCAGGATAGCGGCCAGGGTCAGAGATGTCTTTGAACTGGTCCATGGCATTCCAAAGGGGGTGGGTGAGCAACCAGAAGTCTTGGCACATATTGGCATCAATGGCATAGGTTGGAAAGGTAAGGAGGTCCTGAAGAAAGATTTTAGGGAGGTGGGTAAAAAGCCACTGAGGTAGAAAGGGAGAAAGCACCATTGAGATCGTCCTGACAAGATGCATCTCCATCTGATGTGGGAGCACTGGACCGGAAGTCCCTATGAAGGACTGTGAGAACAGTTGAGAGGATTATCGGGTTCTCACTACCAGCCATTGGGTACATCAATCAGGAGTGCTTAGTATTATTAAGGATTCTACCCACCCATTCATCCAGCATCCTCTTTGACTTTCTACCATCAGGCAGGAGAATACAATGCATAAAAACAAGAACAGACAGGATGAGAAACTGTTACTTCCCTCAGGCCATTATGCTTCTGAACTCTCGGCCACATCATAATCAAAGTTTCACTGGTTAATCTGTTCTGGTATCTTCCAATATTAAAAATTAAAGCTCTTTAGATTTTTATTTTTGTATGATTCATCTGTAGATTTTATTTGTATCTTCCTAAGTTATTGTGTCTGATATGTACTACTGTGTGTATACCCTGGCTCAAAGAAACATTCTCTCATTTCCATATACATTATATGTTTAAAAAAATATATATATATAAAATTAAATGCCAATGAATGACTTGACTTGAGCTGAAAAGCAGGATCTTCAGGGTAGTCACGAGGAAATCTGCAGATGCTGGAAATTCAAACAACACACACAAAATGCTGGTGGAACACAGCAGGCCAGGTAGCATCTATAGGGAGAAGTGCTGTCGACGTTTCGGGCCGAGATGTCGACAGCGCTTCTCCCGATAGATGCTGCCTAGCCTGCTGTGTTCTACCAGCATTTTGTGTGTGTTATCTTCAGGGTAGTAATCTCTGGATTGTTGACTGTGCTGCACGACACTGAGGATAAGAATAGGATGACTTGGCAGATGAACATGTGTCTGAGGAACTGGTGGAAGAGGCAGGGGTTCAGATTTCTGGGTCATTGAGATCCCTTGGGGAAAGGTATGACATGTACACAAGGAAGAGGTTACACCTGAACCCAAGCAGGACCAATATCCTTGAGGGAAGGTTTGCTGGAGCTGTTGTGGAGGGTTTAAACTAATTTCTCAAGAGGATGAGAATGGGAATGATAGAGTTGAGGATGGGGTACTTGGTTTACAAATCGAGGATTGTATAGTGAGACTGCTAGCAAGGAGAGGCTGGCGATCGGACAAAATTACAGTCAAATCAGTGTACAGAATAAGGTAGATGAACTTGTTGCACAGTTACAAATTGACCTTAATTGCACCGAAGGCATCACTGAATCATGGCTGAAAGAAGATTACACTTGGGAGCTTAACGTTCAAAGATACACATTGTATTGAAAGTTTAGGCAGGTAGGCAGAGGGAGTAGGGTGGTTCATAGAACATAAAACAGAGAAATTTATAGCAAATTACAGGCCCTTTGGCCCACAATGTTGTGCTGACAATTTAACCTACTCTAGAAACTGCCTAGAATTTCCCTAGTGCATAGCCCTCTATTTTATAAGCTCCATGTACCTATCTAAGAGGCTCTTAAAAGACTCTATTGTATCTGCTTCCACCACCACCACCAGCACTGCATTCCACACACCCAGCACTCTCTGTGTGAGAAACTAACCCCGACATGCCCTCGGTACCTATTTCCAAGCACCTTAAAACTATGTCCCCTTATGTTGGCCATTTCAGGCCAAGGAAAAAGCCCTTGGCTATCCACATGATCAATGCCTTTCATCATTGAGTTCAGTTGGTAAAAATTAAAATGAAATCATTATAAAAAGATCAGATCGGATCAGAATGTGCAGAATTGTTGTGAGTAGAGGGTAAAAAGATCCCGAATGAGTTATATACAGACTTCTGAACAGTAGCGAAGATGTGATCTACAAATTGCAATGGGAGGTAGAAGATACATATCATGGAGATTTCAATATGCTGGTAAATTAGGAAAATCAGGTTGGTGCTGGATGCCAAGAGGGGAAGTCTGTAAAATGACTACCAGTTTGCTTTTTAGAGCAGCTCATGGTAGTGCCCACCAGGGGATCAGCTATTCTGGATTAGGTGCAGTGCAATGAACTGGAATTGATTAGAGAGTTTAAGATAAGAGAACCCTTAGGGGAAGATGATCATAAGATAATCAAATTCCTTGTGTAATTTGAGAAGAAGCTGAAGTCAGATTTATCAGTATTACAGTGGAGTAAAGGGAATTACAGAGACATGAGACAGGACCCAGCCAAAATTGATTGGAAGGAAATAGTAGCAGGGATGACAACAGAACAACACCGGCTGGAGTTTCTGGGGACAACTCGGAAGGCACAGGGTAGATACTGTACATCCTGAAAACAAAGATGTATCTTAATGGGAGGATGAGGCAATCATAGCTGACAAGGGATGTCAAAGACAGCATAAAATCAAAAGAGAGGGCATAGAATAGAGCAAAAAGCAGTGGGAAGTTACAGATTTGGGAAGCTTTTAAAAATGAACAGAAGGCAACTAAAAAGCCATAATGAGTGAAAGGATTAAATATGAAGGTAAGCTAGCAAATAATGTAAAAGAGAATACCAAAGATTTTATCAGATGTACAATTTTTTTTACAAAAGTCGTAGTTTTATATATATATATATATATAGAGCTTGGGTGCCTCAGGTTCTGTATTTGTCAACGAGGAGTGAGAGTGAGTTTCTAAATCTGATGGGAGCAAAGGATATTGGGAATGGTGAGGGTAGAGCGCCAAGGGAGGGGTGCTGAACAGGCAGCAGAGGAGGAGTGCCGGGGTGGGGTGACATGCATGCAGATACTCTCAACCATGAGACACCAAGCGCAGTAATTTGATTCCAAACAGTTGGTTTATTGATCATTACAGAATCTCTCTCTAGTGCTTCCTGCTTCCATCCCACTTTCAGTTCAAAATAGAGACCTCACTTTTATCTTCATTCACATATGTCACTTTTTTTTTCCGGTAGCAGTAGAGTACAATACATAAAATTACAATAGTACTGTGCAAAAGTCTTAGGCACCCCAGCAACAGATATGTGCTGAAGACTTTTGTACAGTAGTGTGTATAAAGAGTGAAAAGGAGGCGAGAGTGGATATCAAACCACTGGAAAATAACACTGGAGCGGTAGTAATTGGGGACAAACAATTGGCAGATAAACTCAAAATGTATTATGCATCAGTCTTCACTGTGGAAGACACTAGCAGAATGCCAGATATCCAAGTGTGTGAGGAAGCAAAAGTGAATTCAAAGTTCAAAGTAAACTTCTTAACTTCATATGTGTCACCATATACAATCCGGAAATTCATTTTCTTGCAGACATACCTCATAAATCTAATAACCATTATAGAATCAATGAAAGGCTGCACCAACAGAGCAGACAACCAGAGTGCAAAAGCCAACAAACTGTGCAAATACAAAAACAAAGAAAATAGAGGAATAATAATGACAGTAATAAATAAATAAGCAAAAAATATCGACATTATGAGATGAAGAGTGTAGTTGCTATTATAAGGAGAAGGAGCTTGGGAAGCTGAAAGGTCTGAAGGTAGATAAGTTGCCTGGACCAGATAGACTACACGCCATGGTTTTGAAAAGGGTCGGTGATGAGATTATAGAGGTATTAGTAATGATCTTTCAAGAATATCACACCACTCTTTAGGAAGGAAGGGAGGCAGATAAAAGGAAATTATAGGCCATTTAGCATGACTTCAGTGGTTTGGAAGATGTTGGGGTCCATTACTAAAGATGTTTCAGGGTCCTTGAAGGCACATGATAAAATAGGCCAGAGTCAGCATAGTTTTCCAAAGGGTCAATCTTGCCTGATAAATCTGTTGGTATTCTTTGAGATAACAGATAGGATTGATAAAGGAGAGTCCGTGGATTTTGTTTACTTGGATTCTCAAAAGGCCTCTGACAATGTGTTAGACAGGAGCTGCTTAACAAGATAAGTGCCCATGATAATACAGGATAAATACAAGCATGGGTAGAAAACTAACTGACTGGCAGAAGGCAAAGATTGGGCATGAGGGAGACCTTTCCTGATTGGCTGCTAGTGATTAGTGGTGTTCCGCAGGAGTCGGTGTTGGAACAGCTTGCTTTCATGATATCTATCAATGATATGGGTGATGGAATTGATGACTAGTGGCCAAGTTTGCAGATGATACAAAGATAGGTGGAGGGGCAGGTAGTGTTGAGGAATCAGAGAGGCTGCAGAAGGGTTTAGACAAATTGGGAGAATGGTCAAAGAAGTAGCACATGGAATTTGGTGTAGGGAAGTGCGTGGTCATAAACTTTGGTAGAAGGAATAAAGGCATAGTCTATTTTCTATATAGGAAGAAAATTCAAAATTCAGAAGTGCAAAGTGACTTGAGAGTCCTTTTTCAGGATTCCCTAAACACTATCTTGCAGGTGGAATGGTGGTAAGGAAGGCAAATTCAATGTTAGCATTCATTTTGATAGTACTAGCATATAAGTGCAAGGATGTAATGCTGAGGGTTTATAAGGCATTGGTCAAGCTGCACTAAGTAGTTTTGGGCCCATTATCTAATAAAAGAAGTACTGGCATTGAAGAGGGTTCAGAGGAGTTTCAGGAGAACGATTCAAAGAATGAAATGATTAATGTATAAGGAGTATTTGATGGCTCTGGGCCTGTACTCAGTGGAGTTTAGAAGAATGAAGGAGGATTTCATTGAAAACTATCACATATTGAAAGGCCTCTATAGAGTAGACAATATGTTTAGATGAGTCTAGGACCAGAGGCTACAACCTCCAAATGGAGGGATAGCTATTAGAACAGAGATGAGGAAGAATTTCTTTAGCCAGAGGGTGATGAATCTGTGGAATTCATTGCCACAGATGGCTATGGAGGACAAGTCACTGAGTATACTTAAAGTGGAAGTTTAGTCAAGGTCTCAAAGGTAATGCGAGAAGACAGGAGAATGGGCTTGAGAGGGCTAATAAATCAGCCATGTTGGAATGGTGCAGCAGAATTGATCTGCCGGATGGCCTGATTCTGCTTCTAAGTCTTATGGTTTTATGGGCTTATCACTCCTACTCATCTAGTTCCACCAACTCCTCCCAACTCCTAAAAATGTTCAAACGTACTTTTATTATTAAAGTATAGATAAGCTACCCTGAGATTTATTTTCTTGTGGGCATTCACAGTAGAAACAATAGGGCCACTGAAAACCTACACACAGAGATGGGCAGAGAATCAACGTGCAAAAAAAAACAAGCTGTGCAAATAATAATAATAAAAATAAATAATATTGGGAACATGAGCTGCAGAGTTCTTAAAAATGAATGCATAGGTCATGGAATCAGTTCAGTAATGAGGTGGCTAAAGTTATTCATGCTGATTCAGGAGCCTGATGGTTGAGGCAAAATAACTGTTCCTGAACCTGGTGTTGTTTGACTTGAAGCTCCTTCCTGAAGTCATCTGCAGAAATTGAGCATGACCTGGATGGTGGACTTCTTGCTCCACCTCTGCCCTTGACAGTTTTATCCCAGCTGTTTCCTTTCCCTGGTGAAGGGTTTTGACCTAATTGTTGACTCTCCATTTCCCAGCAGATGATATTGGCAGCCTATTTTGAATTGTTCCACTGAACACAAATTGGGAAAGATAGAAACTGAACCTAATGCTCCTCGACAATCAAAATTTTCTCAAATAGTGACTGAGTAGGAAAACTGCTTAATTTTAAACTAGCTTCATGCAGAATTTGTCTTCTTTGACACATTGAATATTTGTAATTCTAGGTTAAGTATAATTTTTTTAAATAATTTCTATTACATTTCCTTATTTCACTGTGGATGCCTGCAGGAAAATGAATCTCCAGGTGGTGTATAATGATATATGTTCCTACATCTTATAGTCTTATATACATACTTAGATAATACATTTATTTTACTTTGATTTGACTTTAATGTTTCCTCTTTGTTAGTCAGCAGAATCAAAAGTATTTGTTATTTCTCTAATGGGGTCCAACTGACTTTAAGTGACTCAGCAAGGACCACTAATGAGCGGCCTGAAGTGTTGACCCAAATGACTCATCACCAGCACTTGTTGTACAGATGGGGGTGTGTGGGTAAGGAATTTGAGTTGCCTTAAATAGGACTAGTTATAAATGTTGATTATTTATTTGTTTCACGATACACCATGAAACAGGTCCTTCTGGCCTAACATCCAAAACAATCCAGGAACTAACCTATTTAATACAAGTCCAATCACAGGACAATTTACAATGACCAATTAACTGACTAACTGGTACATCTTTGGACTGTGTGAGGAAACAAGAGCCCTGAAGCACATGTGGTCACAGAGAACACATACAAACTCCTTATAGGTGGTGCCGGAATTGAACTCAGCACTCCCTAACCCCCCAAACTGTAATAGCATCAGCTAACCATGACACAATCACAGCATCTGAATGTATAGCTGTATGGAAGGCCTGTGCCCAATGATACTCAAAAAGAAGCAAAGAAAAATTCAAGTTTCACATGCATTTATCTGCATCTTTATAGGCTGTATATTGAAACATACAGTGAAATGCATCCTGCCAGGGGGTTTCACACTGAAACATTGACTATACTCTTTTCCTAGATGCTGCCTGGCCTGCTGCGTTCCTTCAGCATTTTGTGTGTGTTGCTTGGATATCCAGCATCTTGTTTGTGACAAGGGTGTAATTGCTCATTAGCAAGATGTAAATATTCTTAGGCTACTCTGTTACAGATTTTGAAGGGTTTATATATATTGTTTTGGTTTCAGAGTTTCATAAAGATTAGCATTATTTGTGACATGTACATCGAAAGGTGAAAACATACTGTGAAATGTATTGTTTGCTTTGACGAACAACGTAGTTTAAGAATGTTCTGTCAGCAGCCTGCAAGTGCCACCATGCTTCCGGCATCAACCTAGCACAACCACAGCTCACTAACCCTACCTGATAGATAGATAGATAGATAGATAGATACTTTATTCATCCCCATGGGGAAATTCAACTTTTTTTTCCAATGTCCCATACACTTGTTGTAGCAAAACTAATTACATACAATACTTAACTCAGTAAAAAAATATGATATGCATCTAAATCACTATCTCAAAAAGCATTAATAATAGCTTTTAAAAAGTTCTTAAGTCCTGGCGGTAGAATTGTAAAGCCTAATGGCATTGGGGAGTATTGACCTCTTCATCCTGTCTGAGGAGCATTGCATCGATAGTAACCTGTCGCTGAAACTGCTTCTCTGTCTCTGGATGGTGCTATGTAGAGGATGTTCAGAGTTATCCATAATTGACCGTAGCCTACTCAGCGCCCTTCGCTCAGCTACCGATGTTAAACCCTCCAGTACTTTGCCCACGACAGAGCCCGCCTTCCTTACCAGCTTATTAAGACGTGAGGCGTCCCTCTTCTTAATGCTTCCTCCCCATCACGCCACCACAAAGAAGAGGGCGCTCTCCACAACTGACCTATAGAACATCTTCAGCATCTCACTACAGACATTGAATGACGCCAACCTTCTTAGGAAGTACAGTCGGTACCTGTACGTCTTTGGAATGTGAGGAGAAATCGGAACACCCAGAGGGAGCCCACGTTTCCACGGGGAGAACATACAAACTCTTGACGGACAGTGGCGGGAATTGAACCCAGATCGTGCTGCATTAAGCTAATCGCTATGCTACAGTGTCACCATGCGGAAATATCACTGAGGTCTAGTCAATATCTATTCCAGAACAAACAACCATTCTTGTATTTAACAGACTGTCCATCGTAGGAAGTCAGTTATTCCAGTACCATTGCCATCCTTCTCCAGAAACAGGACTTAAAAAAGAGTTGGAGACACAAGAGACTGCATGTGCTCAAGCCTGAAGCAAAGAACAAACTGCAGGGGGAAGTTAGCAGGTCAGGTAGTATATGTGGAGGGAAATGGATGTTGACATTTCAGGCTGAGAACAGTTAACCTACTGCAGAACACTTGGGATGTTCGGAAAGAGACCAAGTGGATAAAGTTTCAACTGAATTACTTCCAGAAACACAAGTTTCTGCAGATGCTGAAAATCTTGAGCAACACATGCAAAATACAGAAGGAACTCCATAGGTCAAGCAGCATCTCTAGCAGGGAATAACCAGTCAAAGTTTTGTGCTGAGACCCTTCACTGGCTATTGTAGTCGGTATGGACTGGTTGGGCCAAAGGGCCAATATCTGTGCTATATACTATGTGCTCCTGGTGAAGTGTCCTGGCTCAAAATGTTGACTGCCCATTCCTCTCCATAGATGCTTCCTGACCTGCTGAGTTCCTCCAACATTTTATGTCCATTACTTTATCACGTGATTTAAGTTAGTCTGTGGTTTCAGACGATAGCTACCAGGTAGCCCTTCTGTGGCTTTTTCCCTCTTGGTCTCCAGGTCTGATCATGGCCAACACTTCCTGGAACTTCTGTTATCCAATAAAAATGTAATTTTAAGTAACCCACAATGGATGATAGAATGTAGAAGCACAACACATCACAGAAACTGGCCTTTTCCCTCACAATATTATGTTGATTTTGGGTTGCCAGAGTACAGATGCAGATGCTACTCCAAAAATAAGCCTATTGTAGCAATAAAGCCCTTTGTGAGTGTTTATGGTGAGAAACACTTTGAACTCTTTTTCCATCTCCATCGGTAGGTTGGTCTCAGTTAAATCCACTTTGCCGAAGTGTTTTCCTCCAGGGTAGTTTGTAAAGATATCCTCTATCCTGGGCAGATGGTATTGGTCTACTTTCAGAACTGGGTTGATGGTGACCTTAACATCACCAAAGATCCTGACAGACCACATTTTCTTGGCTAATGTGACCAATGGCATTGCTCATCAGCTCTACTCAAATTTGGAAAGAATTCCTTCAGCCTCCATGCGACCTAGCTCACTGCCTGCTTCATCATGGATGGAATAAAAAATTGGACAGGCTTTGTAAAACTTGAGTGTGGCATTTTCATTTAAACTTATTTTACCTCTGATATGTTTGAATTTTCCAATGCCATACTTGAATACCACTGTAGTGTCATCCAGTACGTTCCTTAATTCGCATTCAGTTGACTCTGTTGCAGGGGATGTGGCATGCAAATGGTGGATAGATCTCCAATCAACTTGTCATTATTTCAGTCAAGCATGTCTCCATAATGCTGGTCCTTCTGTTTTTGCCACATACAAGCCCAGTGTGGCTTGGTGGTTCTTGCATTCCACTGTTACAAATGTCATTCCCTCATGAGTTATCTGTTCTCTGGTATAAGTTCTTAGTTGGATATATGCAACGTCAGTTCAATATCTTTGAAATGCCATTCAAATTTATTTTCTGGAATGACTGATACAGCTGAGCTAGTGTCCAACCCCATTTTAACTAATTTGTCGTTCAATTTTGGTGTAAACCATATTGCTTGTCTCTTGTTAGTT
The DNA here is from genome assembly GCF_048418815.1 of Hemitrygon akajei. Classification (NCBI taxonomy): domain Eukaryota; kingdom Metazoa; phylum Chordata; class Chondrichthyes; order Myliobatiformes; family Dasyatidae; genus Hemitrygon; species Hemitrygon akajei. The sequence continues at coordinate 107,959,593 of NC_133132.1, read as the reverse complement.
TTTGAATTTTAAGGGTGTCAAGGCTACTTAGTCCTATGCCATTTTCATCATTATAATTTTTTTTATCAGTGTGTTATTACAAGATTTATTTATTTATTTATTTGTTTATTGAGATACAGCTCAGAATAGACCCTTCAAGCCATGCAACCCAGCAACCCCTGATTTAACCCTTGCCTAATCAAGGGACAATTTACAATGATCAATTAATCTACCAGCCAGTATGCCTTTGGACTGTGAAGGGAATTCAGAACTCCTGGAGGAAACCAATGTGTTTGCAAGGTGAACACACAACTCCTTACAGTACTCTGGTCCTATAAAACCTTGTACTAACCACTGCAGCACCATGCTACCATGATGCAGATCAGTGCTCTTTTTTAAGCTGCAACTTGATTTTAGCTTTTTCTCTTCTCTGTGCAGTCCTTTCATTTTATCTGCCTGACATGCTCTTTGTATGTGTCCTACTTTGTTGCATTTTCTGCAAGTTTTGCCTTTATTTAATCCTGCATTCATTTGGTTTATGTGAGCCATTGTCACATGCATTAGGGTTAGTTTCCATTTAGATGTTGCAATTTTGTTCTCGCTCACTTTCATTCCAATATGAAAGTCAATTGTATCTCTGTCTACTGTTTCTGTTGATACAACAATTTCAACTGCTCTTTAAAGTGTTAGTTGTGATTCTGTTTGGAACCATTTTTGAATTATTTCTAGTAAGGTTGCACAAACTAGATAATCTCTCAGTGCACCATTAAGCCCATCACTGAACTGACAATGTTTGGATAATCTCTTCAGTTCAACCAAGTATGCTGAGAGTTATTTATTTATTTATTGAGCTATACCAAGGAATAGTGAACTCCCCTTCCTTTTGATAATTTTTGATTCTAAGTGTTCCTGCATTACTTTCACAATATTTTGGCTGGTTTGGTTGGAGGAGTCAATCTTCTACTCAAACTGTATGTTCTTCCACCAATTACACTCTGTAAAACTGGCATTTGTTTCTCATTGACTGTTTCACTTGCTTCAAAATACTGCTCAATCCATTCAGTCTACATCCCACAGTTATCTTTTGTACAGTCAGAGGCATCTACATTTCTGATGTAGCCAGCCATTTCTGCGTCATTTTTATTTTTGATTATTTTCACCTGTTTATGAACCCATGCATTTCATCCATTTTTGATCTTTTTTTTCAGTTAAACATCTTGCTATGCTTTCAAGGGGAAAAAAAATGCTTTTTTTTAGCTCAAGCATCTTTCTCTGTCCTTTGCGAAGAAGAAACATGCTGAGCTTCAACGGGTAAGTAGTTGTCATAGGTTCATTTTAAACCTTATTCATCAACACTGTTATGTTTTGTAACTCCAAAAAATGAAACTGATCAAAAGAAAAACATGCAGGAATGAATTACGGGTGCTTAGATTCATATTGCTTTTAGCAAGGCACATGCTTATGACATGGTGGAGCATTGACGTAGACCATTCACATACTTTTAAATATAACCTGTAACAAATCATTTAAACAGCAAGCAATTTTTAATCAAACAAAATGTTTACAAAATTACTCAAATATTACTAAGATATTAAATACTCAACAGAGAGGATGTTTCCTACATTGTGGGGTCCAGGACCAGAGGGCATAGCCTCAGAGTAGAAGGATGTCCCTTTAGACCAGAGATGATAAATTTCTTTACCCAGAAGGTGGTGAATATGTGGAATTCCTTGCCACAGATAGCTGTGGAGGCTAAGTCATTGGGTATACTTTTCTTAGGGATATAGCGCGGAGCAGGTCCTTCCAGCCCAATGAGATGCGCCAAGCAGCAACTCACCTATTTAACACTAGCCTAATCACAGGACTATTGTCAATGACCAACTAATCTACTAACCAGTGCCTTTTATTTGGACTGGGAGGGAGGAAAGCAGAATTCCTGGAAGAAATCCTTGTGCTCGCAGGAAGGCCATACAATCTCCTTACAGATACCGCCGGAATTGAACTCAAAACAATATGCTGAGATGTAATAGTGTTGCGCTTATCACTATGCTACTGTGGCACCCTTCAAATGGATGTTGATAGGGTCTTGATTAGTAAGGACATCAACATTTACAGGAGAATGTGGAAAATAAACCAGCCATGATGGAATGGCACAGCAGGCTCAATGGGCTGAATGGCCTAATTCTGATCCTATATTTTATAGTCTTTATCAATATGATTATGTTGCTTCTCCTACACTATAAAACTTGTTAAAGGAACTCTTCAAGCTGCTGCATCCATTCAAATTGACAGTCATAGACAGAGAAGAGATTAAAAATACGAAAATAGCCTGAAAGGCACATCTGTTTCTTTGAAACAGCATGAACTTTAAATAAAGCACAGTCAACCCCTACTAGCATAATATTATTTATTAACAGTAAATATATTATACAGATTAATGAAGCAAACACCTTTCTTTGTCTTCTGCAACTTTACTTTGGTAAAATGATGGGAATTAAAATTATGCTTTGAAGTCAATGCCTCTTAGCTCTCTAATAGACTCATTTTAATTACGAAAATATTGGGCATGAATAGAGTAGGAAAAAATGTGATATCAAAGATTACAGCCTGAAGACTCTGATATGTGATGTTTCTTAACCTACTGATTTTAGGGAGATGTCAGACAGCCTGCTATTGATTCGTGGACTGGTACAACATAAAAAGAGGCCCATCTGCCCAACTGGTTCATACTGATCCAAGCCAACACCACTTGCTTAGATAAAGTCCCTAACCTTGAATGCCCTACCTATGTAGGGCACCACAGTAATGTAGCAGTTAGTATGATTGGCTCGGAGCATTGGAGTTTGCTGTTCAATTCTAGCATCTTCTATAAGAAAATTAGTATGTTCTTTCCATGTATGTGTGGGTTTCTTCCAGGTGTTCTGGTTTCCACTGCAGTCTAAAGATGTACAGGTTAGTTGGGTACTGTAAGTTGCCCTGTGATTAGGCTTGGGTTAAATAGGTGGCTTGCTGGGCTTCACAATTCATTGGGCCAGAAGGGCCTGTTCCACTCTGCATCTCTAAATAAAATAAATAGGTAACTATTATAAATAAACTATTATAAAAAAATTCAAGTGCATGTTTAACAGGCTCTTAAACATAATAGTTATATCTGTTGCCTCCAACTTGTCTGGTACAGAGCTCCAGATATCGCCCACTCTCTGTGTGAAAAACTTTCTCCTCAGTTCCCTTTTGAAATTCCTTCTACTCACCTTAAACCCATACCCTCTTGATTTTGATATCCCTCCCAAGAGGGAAAAAATAGACAAACTATCCACTCCTTGCTACATAGAACAGTACAGACCATTTGGCCCAAGACGTTGTGCCAACATTTAAATCTAACTCTTCCCTCCAACATAATCCTCTATTTCTCTATCGTCTATGTGCCTATCTAAGAGTTTCTTTCATATCCCTGATGTATCTGTCTCTACCACTCAACTTTAGCAAGGCAATCCATGCACTCACTACTCACTGTGTAAAGAACCTGCCTCTGACATTCCCCTTCCATACATTCCTCCAATCACCTTAAAATTATGCTCTGCTGATATGAGCTATTTCCACCCTGGTCAAAAAGTCTCTCGCTTTCCACTTGATCCCTGCCTATTAGAACATAGAACATAGAAATCTATAGCACATTATAAGCCATTAGGCCCACAATGTGCTGATCATATAACCTACTCTCGAAGCTACCTACCCTACTGCATAGCCCTCTATTTTCCTAAGGTCCATGTACCTATCTAAGAGTCTATTAAAAGACCCAATTGTATCCACCACCACCACTGTCACCGGCAGTGTATTCCACATACCCAGCAATCTCTGTGTGAAAAATCTACCCCTGACACCCCTCTATACCAACTTCCAAAACACTGCCCCCTTGTGTTAGCCATTTCAGCCTTGGAAAAAAGCCTCTGGCTCTCCACATGATCAATGTCTCTCATCATCTTGTACACCTCTATCAGGTCACCTCTCATCCTCCATCACTCTAAGGAGAAAAGGCCAAGTTCACTCAACCAATTCTCATAATGCATGCTCTCCAATCCAGGCAACATCCTTGTAAATCTCCTCTGCACTCATCCTCCCTGTAGTGAGCTGATCAGAACTGAACACAGTACAAGTGGGGTCTGCCCAAGGTCTTATATAGCTGTCACATTACCTCACAGCTCTTAAACTCAATCCCACATTTGATGAATGCCAACGCACCATACACCTTCTTAACAACACTCAACCTGCGCAGTAGCTTTGAGTATTCTATGGACATGGTCCCAAGATCTCGCTGATCCTCCACACTGAGAAGATTCTTACAATTATTACCATATTCTGACTTCAAAGTTGAACTACCAAAATGAACCACTTCACACTTATCTGGGTTGAACTCCATCTGCCAATTCTCAGCTAAGTTCTGCATCCTATAAATGTCCCATTATAACCTCTGACAACCATCCAGACTATCCACAACACCCTCAATATTTGTGTCATCAGCAAACTTGCTCACCCATTCTTGTGCTTCTTCAGAATATCAGGTTTGTTATTACTGACACGTCACGTGAAATTTGTTTACTTAGCAGCAGCAATTCAATGCAATACATAATCTAGCAGAGAGAAAAAATAAAATAAAAAATAGTAATAATAATAAAAAGAAACAAATAAATAAATTACGTTAATTGAACAGATTTTAAAAAACATGCAAAAACAGAAATACTGTATATTTAAAAAAAGTGAGGTACTGTCCAAAAATTCAATGTCCATTTAAGAATTGGATTGCAGAGGGGAAGAAGCTGTTCCTGAATCGCTGAGTGTGTGCCTTCAGGCTTCTGTACCTCCTACCTGATTGTAACAGTGAGAAAAGGGCATGCCCTGGGTGCTGAAGGTCCTTAATAATGGACATTGTTTTCTGAGACTCCGCTCCCTAAAGATGCAAATGCTCCATAGCCTCTGCATCCTGTTCTCTTACCACTGCAAAGAAGAATTGCCCACAGATTGACAGAGAGGCCTTGAATCTGATGATGACTTGAGAGCAATATTTAACATCTTTGAGTTGAAATACATTCTATAGTGAGTTAGAGTTTATCGCTTAGCAGGAAGTAATGTTGCATCTTTAATAGTTCATTAATATTTAAGTAATATTGTAAAAACATTGTATGAATAAACATGCGTTGTTTACATGTGTAAATCATTACAGCTTATATACTGTTTAAAGTATGTGAATGATATACGTCATTACGCGACCACATCATAAGTGTGTGCACTTCAATAAAAGTAAAACTAAAATAAGCACATGTTATTCCTGGCTCCATGTTTTTCATTCGCTTATTTTTAATTTTTGGAGTTACAAAACATAGTATTCTCCACATCCACTCTATCTAGGCTTCAATGCGATCCACTCTCATTCTTTTAAACTCCAGCTAGTACTGTTAAAGTGATTACACACTCTTCATACATTAACCCTTTCATTCCTGGGATCATACTTGTAAATCTCCTCTAGATACTCTGTAACGCTAGCACAACCTTTCTTAGATAAGGGGCCCAAAAATGCTCATAATGTTCCAAGTACAGCCTGACTAATGGCTTATAGAAAAAAACTGAATTTGCTCAGGAAGTTATCATGACCAGAAGTTATATAACTAGTTATGTAATGAACCAGAATTGATTGGAGAGCTTTAGGTAAAGGGACCCTTAGAGCACCAGTGATCATAACATGATAGAATTCACCCTGCAATTTGAGAGGGAGAAGCTAAAGTCAGATGTATCAGTATTACAGTGGAGTAAAGGGAAATCCAGAGGCATGAGAGAGGAGCTGGCTAAAGTTAATTAGAAGGGAACACTGGCAGGGATGACTGGAATTTCTGGGAGCAATTTGGAAGGTGCAGGATAAACTAATCCCAAAGAAGAAGCTGTTTTCTAAAGGCAGGATTAAGCAACTGTGGCTGACAAAGGAAGTCAAAGCCAATATAAAATCAAAGAGAGGCGAGATAGTAGAGGAAGCACAAGTGGGAAGTTAGAGAATTGGGAAGCTTTTAAAAACCAACAGAAAGAGGGAGAACACGAGGAAATCTGCAGATGCTGGAAATTCAAGCAACACACTCAAAATGCTGGTGGAACGCAGCAAGCCAGGCAGCATCTATAGGGAGAAGATGGAATATGAAGGTAAGATAGCCAATAGTATTAAAGAGGATACCAGAAGTTTCTTCAGAGATATAAAGAATAAAAATGAGGTGAGTGTAGATATCAAACTTCTGGAAAATGATGCAGAAGAGGTAGTAAAGGGAGACCAGGAAATGACAGATGTGCTGAATAAGTATTTTGCATCAGTCTTCACTGTGGAAGACACTCTGAAGTTCAAGAGTGTCAAGAAGCAGAAGTAAGTGAAATTGCCATTACTAGGGAGAAGGTGCCAAGGAAAGGCTGGACCAGATGGACTACAGCCCAATTTTCCAACAAAGATGGCTGAAGAGACTGTGGAGAAATTAGTAATGATCTTTCAAGAATCAATAGATTCTGACATGATTCTGGAGGACTAGAAAATCGCAAATGTTACTCTACTCTTTCCGAAGGGAGAAGGCAGAGAAAAGAAATTACAGGCCATTTAGTCTGACCTCAGTCAGATGTTGGAGTTGATTATTAAGGATGACGTGTCAAGGTACGTAGAAGCACATGATAAAATAGGCTGTAGCTAGCATGATTTCCTCAAGGAAAAATCTTGCCTGACAAATCTGTTGGAATTCTTTGAAGAAATAACAAACAGGATAGACAAAGGATAATCAGTGAATGTTTTTAACTTGGATTTTCAGAAAGCCTTTGCAAAGGTGTCACAGAGGTAGCTTCACGTATTCACGTAGCTTCACGTGGTATTACAGGAAAGATATTAGCAATGATAAAGCAGAGGCTGATTGGCAGGAGGCAAAGAGGGGAATGAAGGGAGCCTTTTCTGGCTGGCTGCCAGTGACCAGTGGTGTTCCACAGGGCTCTGTTTTGGGAGCAATTCTTTTTACATTACATATCAATGACTTGGATAATGGAATTGATGGCTTTGTTGCAAAAGTTGCAGACGATATGAAGACATGGAATGGCAGGTTGTTTGAGGAAGTAGAGATGCTACAGAAGAACTCATACAGATTGGGGAATTGCAAAGAAATGGCAGATGGAATACAATGTCGGGAAGTGTATGGTCATGCACTTTGGTGGAAGAAATGAAAGGGCTGACTATTTTCTAAATGGAGAGAAAATACAAAAAACTGAGGCGCAAAGGGACTTGGGAGTCCTTGTGCAGGATTCCATAGAGGTTAATTTGAAGGTAGAGTCTGTGGTGAGGAAGGCAACTGCAATGCCAGCATTCATTTTAGGAGGACTAGAATATAAAATTAAGGAGAAAACATTGAGACTTTATAAAGCAATGGCGAGGTCTCACTTGAAGTATTGTGAGCAGTTTTGGGCCCCTTAACTTAAAAAGGCTGTGCTGAAACTGGAGAGGGTTCTAACGAGATTCATGAAAACAATTCCTGGATTGAATAGCTTGTTATATGCAGAGCGTTTGATGGGTGTGGGCTTGTATACAATGGAATTCAGGTGGTTGAGGGGTTACCTTATCGAAACCTATTGAATGGTGAAAGACCTTGATAGAATGGCTGTGAAGAGGATGCTTCCTCTGGTGCGAGAGTTTTAAGACCAAAGGGGACAGCCTCAGAATAGAGGGGTATCCTTTTGAAATGGAGATGAGAAAAATTTCTTTAGCCAGAGAGTGATTAATCTGTGGAATTCTTTGCCACAGGCAGCTGTGGAGGCCAAGTCTTTATGTATATTTGAGGCAGAGGTTGATAGATTCTTGATTTGTCAGGGCATGAAGGGACACAGAGAGAAGGCAGGAGATTGGGGCTGTGAGGAAAGTTGGATCAGCCGTGATGAAATGAAGGAGCAGATGCAATGGGCGAAATGGCCTAATTCTGCTCCTGTATCTTAAATAACAAGCAAAATAGACAAAGGAGAATCAGTGGGTGGTGTTTACTTGGATTTTAAGAAGGCCATTGACAGGATGCCACACAAGAGACTTCTTAATAAGTTAAGATCCCATGGTATTATTGGAAAGATTCTAGCATGGACATGGCAGTGGCTGATTGGCAAAAGGCAATGAGTGGGAATAAAGGAAGCCTTTTCTGGTTGGCTACCAGGGACTAGTTGTGTTCCACAGAGGTCTGTGGAAAACTACTTATTTTTACCTTATACATCAATGATTTTGATGATAGAATTGATGGCTTTGTGACCAAATTTGTGGATGATAGGAAGACAGTTGAAGGTACAGGTCATATAGAGGAAGCTGAAGGCTTCTGGAGGACTAAAAGAGATTCGGAGAATGGGCAAAAAGTGGTTGATGGAATGCAGTGTTGGGAAGTAAATGGTCCTGCACTTTGGTAGAAGAAATAAAAGTGTAGACTGTTTTCTAAATGGGAGAAACTTGAGGTGCAAAGGGATTTGGGAGTCCTCATGCAGAATCCCCTGAAGTTTAATTTACAGATTGAGTCTGTAGCAAGGAAGGCAAACGGAACATTATTACTCATTTTGAGAGAACCAGAACGTAAAACCAAAGATGTAATTTTGAGGCTTTATAAGGTACAGCTGAGGCCTCCTTTGGAGTATTAGGAATAGTTTTGGGTACCTTTTTTAAGAAAGGATGTGCTGACATTGGAGAGGTTTCAGATGAACTTCATGTGAATGATTCCATGTATGAAAGGTCTACCATATGAGTACCAATTGATGGCTCTGGGCCTGTATTCACTGAAATTCAGAAGAATGAGTGGATAACTCATTGAAACCTATCAAATGTTGAAAGATCTCACTAGAGTGGATGTGGAAAGGATGGTGGGAGAGTCTAGGACCAGAGATTGCAGCCTCAGAATAGAGGGACATTCATTTAGAACTGAGATGAGGAAGAATTTCTTCAGCCAGAGAGTGCTGAATCTGTGGAGTTCATTGCCACAGTGATTGGATATACTGTATTTAAGACAGAGGTTGATAGATTCTTGATTAGTCAGGGCTTAAGGAGTTACGGGGAGAAGGCAGCAGATTGAAGCTGAGAGGAAAATTGGATCAGCCATGATGAATTGGTGGAGCAGACTCAGTAGGCCAAATGGCCTATTTTTGTTCCTTTATCTTATAGTGTTATGATCACTAGGTTAAATGTTCAGGAGAAAACCTTGGAAATCTATGGTGACAATGTGATGTGTTGTGCATTGTGAAACTTTTTAATGTGCTAAGTGATTTGTGTGGCTCTGTCATTGAGCCAATGAAGATGGGAGCTTGTTCTTGCACTGAGAATAGGTGATATCTGGAACTGGCTGCTAAAGGAGTTGGTGGAATTGGGTAGAATCGCAGTGTTTAAAAGGTATTAAGCAGGCACTTAAATTTATTAATTTGGTTTACTTGGAGACACAGTGTGGAACAGGCACTTCTGGTTCAGTGACCCAGAATCATCCAACAAATCATAGGACAATTTACAATAAGCAATTAACCTATTAATGTGTACGTCTTTGGTCTATGGGTGGAAATTGGAGCACCCAGAAGAAGCTTATGCAGTTCATGTCACTGGAATTGAACACCCCAAACTGTGATGGTGCCACGCTAACTGTTACACTACCATGGCACCCACAGTAGATAAGACAGAGACAAATAAGATTGTAATGTGGGGAAATTGGATTACTGTAATGGGCAAAATGGGAAAGCAGTCCATAGGTAGGTGGAAGAGAGGAAAGGGATGTTTTGCTGTAGTTGTTTTGTTGCATGATGTGTTTGTTCTGAGTTGCTCTGCTGTGCATGGTGGGCATGCTATGTTGGCCAGCATGTGTGGCAGCACTTGCGGGCTGCTCCCAGCACATCCTAGGTGTGTTGGTTGTTAATGCAGATGGTGCATTTGACTCTATGCTTCAATGGACTGTACATGTGTGGAGTAAATCTGAATCTGAAAAATGGTCTGTGTTTACGCTTCTCAATGCCTCACCAAAACCAGCCAGCAAAATCAAAAACCTCACCAAGCCAAGGCATTCTCTCTTCTCTCCTCTCCCATCAGGCAACAGATACAAAAGCCTGAAAGTATGTACCACCAGGCACAAAGGCAGATTCTATCCTGCTTTAACAGACTATTGAACAGTCCCCTAGTATGACAAGGTTGCAACCCCACAATCTATCTCATCATGACCCTTGCAACTTATTATCTGCCTGTGCTGTACTTTCTTGGTAACTTTATTGTTACTTTATTTTATTATTACTTGCATGCAAAACAAGGTTTTTCACTGTACTCAGTACATGTAGCAACAATAAACCAATCCACTCACCCTAACACTAACCATATGTCTTTGGAATGCTGGGAGGAAGCTGGAGGAAAGCCACATGATCACAGGGAGAACATACAAGCTCCTTACAGACTGCACTGCAAATTAATCCCTAATCTTACTGCCTGCACTGTAGAGCATCACCCTAACTATTACACTGATCTGCCTTCCCGTAGTGTGAATACTGCATACTGCAGTCTGAGCTGGAGTTACAGAGAAAAGAAGAGTGAGGGCTAATAGCAAGTAAATGGAAGTGTAGATTGTACTAATATGGTAATAAGGAACCATAGACTAAAGTAGAGACAAGGAATACAGCAGTAACGTCACCCAAGTTTTAGGAACTTCACTAATTGTGTTACAGTGTGCATCCAGTGTATATTAGAAAACTGGATTTACTCTTAAACCTATGGATAATCATTTCATTCTGTAATCAGGACCTAGTCTGCTGGTTAATTAAGTCTTCCTGTAGCCACTATTCTGTTATTAAAATGTAGTTTCCTGGTGACCTTGTCAAATGAGAATGTAAAAAGCTGTATTGAACTCGTGCTCAGATAGGTCAGCTTTGACTGGTCTCCTTAATGCGCGCCAGTTTTTAATAAATCACCGTTATTCAAATACCAGTTCTGTGTGGCCTTTCAGTTTGCTCCTACAAGCTACCAAGATGACAAGCAGGAATGTCAATCGATATTCTTCTTTGCATTGGCTAGGCAGCAGCTCTTGGGCACATACTCAAATCTTTCCCCTGGAATAAGAGCCTCACACGGCTCCACCTGCCGATTATCTGCTCCTTCTCCTCATTTTTTACCACCCTTCTTCCCTCTGCACTCTTAGCTAACCTTGAAGCAGGGTGATGATCTGAATTACCAACCATCCTTCTGTATCCATAGATGCTATTTGACCAGCTGAGTTGCTCCAGCAGTTTATTTCAGAATCATTATTGTTACCATTGACTTACCTGTTATGAAATATGTTGTTTTGTGGTAACAGTGTAAAACATAATATTACTATAAGTTACAAAACAAATAAATTGCTCAATATAATGAGGAGTTGTTCATATGAGTTCTTGGATAATTTGGAAATCTGATGACAGAGAGCAAGAAACTGTCTTGTGACAGATATACAGTGCAAAATATAAAATATCCTATAAATTACTAGATAGATAAGTAGATTGATAGATAAATACATAGATATTGTGGGAAGTTATTAAGAACTGTTTCTTCCAAAGCAAGGGAGAAAAACAAAAAACAAAACAGAAGAAAAGGTGTAGACACTTTGTGTAGTGATCAGAATCAAAGTTCAGAGTAAATGTTATTGTCAAAGTACATGTATGTCACCATATACAACCCTGGAATTCATTTTCTTGTGGGAATACTCGATAAATCTATAGAATACTAACCATAGCAGGATCAATGAAAGACTGTCCAACTGGGACTTTCAACCAGAGTGCAGAAGATAGCAAACTATGCAAATACGAAAAAAAGAAGAAATAACAATAATAAATAAATAAGCAATAAATATTTTGAACATGAGATGAAGTGTCATTGAAAGCAAATCCGTTGGTTATGGGAACATTTCAATGATGGGGCAAGTGAAGGTGTATGAAGATATTCCCTTTTGTTCAAGAGCCTGATGGTTGAGGGGTAGTAACCATTCCTGAACCTGGTGGTGTGAGACCAAAGGTTCTTGTATCTTCTTCTTGATGGCAGCTGTGAGAAGGGAGTATGTCTGCGGTGGTGGGTGTCCCTGATGGTGGATGTTGCTTTCCTGTGACAACATTTCATGTAGATGTGCTCAATGGTTGGGAGAGCTTTACCCACAATGGACTAGGCCATGTCCATCATTTTTTGTAGGATTTTCAGTTCAAGGTCATTAGTGTTTCCAAACCAGTTTGTGATCCAGCCAGATCTCCACAACACATTCATAGAATTTTGTCAAAGCTTTAGATGTCATGCCAAATCTCTGCAAACTCCAAATGATGTAGAGATATTGACATGCTTTCTTCATAATTGTACTTGAGTGCTGGGCCCAGGATAGGTCGTCCAAAATAATAACATGTAGGAATTTAAAGTTGCTAACCCTTTCCACGTCTGATCCTCCAATGAGGACTAGCTCATGAACCTCTGTTTTCCTTCTCCTAAAGTCTATAATCAGCTCCTTTGTCTTGTTGACATTGAATAAGAGGTTGTTTTTATGACATCACTCAGCCAGATTTTCGATCTCCCTCCTATATGCTGATTCATCACCACCTTTGATTGAGCCTATGACAGTGGTGTTATCACCAAACTTGATCATGGCATTGGAGCTGTGCTTTTCTAAAGGATAAAGTGAGTAGAGCAGAGGACCAAGGACACAGCCTTCTGGTGCACTTGTGCTGCTGGAGATTGTGGAGGAGCTGTTGTTCCCAATATGAGCTGACTGTTGTCTGCAAGTGAGGAAATCAGACCAAACCTTCACACAATACACTCCAAGTGTGGTCTCACGAGTGCCTTATAGAGCCTCAACATCACATCCCGGCTCTTACATTCTATACCTCTAGAAATGAATGCCAACATTGTATTCGCCTTCTTTACCGCCAACTCAACCTGGAAGTTAACCTTCAGGGTATCTTGCACAAGGACTCCCAAGTCCCTTTGCATCTCTGAATTTTTGAATTCTCTCCCCATCTAAATGATAGTATGCCCGTTTATTTCTTCCTCCAAAGTGCATGACCATACACTTTTCAACATTGTATTTCATTTGCCACTTCTTTGCCCATTCCCCTAAACTATCTAACTCTCTGTACAGGCTCTGTGTTTCCTCAACACTACCCGCTCCTGCTCCTATCTTTGTATCATCAGCAAATTTGGCCACAAATCCCTTAGTACTGTGGTCCAAATCCTTGACATACATTGTAAAAAAGTAACTGTCCCAACACCGACCCCTGTGGAACTCCACTGGTAACCGGCAGCCAGCCAGAATAGGATTCTTTTATTCCCAATCTCTGTTTTCTTTCGACCAGGCAATGCTCCACTCATGCTAGCAACTTCCCTGTAATTCCATGGGTTCTTATCTTGCTACGCAGCCTCATGTGCGGCACCTTGTCAAAGGCCTTCTGAAAATCCAAGTACACCATGTCTACTGCATCTCCTCTGTCTACCCTGCTTGTAATTTCCTCAAAGATTTGCAGTAGGTTTGTCAGGCAGGATCTTCCTTTCAGGAAACCATGCTGGCTTTGGCCTGTCTTCTCATGTGTCTCCAGGTACTCCGTAATCTCATCCCTAACAATCAATTCCAACAACTTGCCAACCACTGATGGCAGGTTAACAGATCTATAGTTTCCTTTCTGCTGCTACCCACCCTTCTTAAATAGTGGAGTAACATTTGCAGTTTTCCAGTCATCCGGTACAATGTCAGAATCTATCGATTCTTGAAAGATCATCGTCAATGCCTCTGCAATCTCTTTCAACTACTTCCTTCTGAATCTGAAGGTGCATTCCATCAGGTCCAGGAGATTTATCCACCCTCAGACCATTAAGCCTCCTGAGCACCTGCTCAGCTGTAATTTTCACTGCACAAACCTCACTTCCCTGATACTCTTGAATGTCCGGTATACTGCAGACATCTTCCGCTGTGAAGACTGATGCAAAAGTACACATTCAGTTCCTCTGCCATCTCTGCATTTCTCATTACAATATCTCCAGCATCACTTTATATTGGTCCTATATCTACCCTTGACCCTTTATATACTTAAAAAAATCTTTTAGTACTCTCTTTGATATTAATTGCCAGCTTCCTCTCATAATTCATCCAAATGACCTTCTTAGTTTCCTTCTGCAAGTTTTTAAAAGCTCCCCAAACCTCTATCTTCCCACTGACTCTGGCTTCCTTGTATGCCCTCCCTTTTGGTTTTTCTTTCTCTCTGACTTCACTTGTCAGCCATGGTAGTGGCCTTCTTCCATTTGAAAGTTTTTTCTTTCATTTTTTGCAGAAACTCCAGCCATTGCTGCTCTGTTGTCCCTCCTGCTAGTGTCCCTTTCCAGCCAACCTTGGCCAGTTCCCCTCTCATGCCATTGTAATTTCCTTTATTCCACTGAAATACCGACACATTAAATTTTATTTTTTCCCTCTCAAATTTCAAAGTGAACTCAATCGTATTGTGATCACTGTTCCCTCAGCGTTCTTTAACCTTAAGCTCTCTTATCACCTCCGGATCATTGCCCAACACCCAATCCAGCACAGCTGATCCCCTAGTGGACTCAACAACAAGCTGTTCTAAAAAGCCATCCCTTGGACATTCTACAAATTCTCTCTCTTGAGGTCCAGTACTGGCCTGGTTTTCCCAATCCACTTCCATGTTAAAATTCCCAACGACTATCATGACATTGCCGTTCTGACATGCCTTTTCTATCTCCTGCTGTAATTTGGAATCCACATCTTGGCTGCTGTTTGGAGGCCTGTATACAACTGCCATTAGGGTCCTTTTATCCTTGCCATTTCTTAACTCAACCCATAGAGACGCTACACCTTCTAATCCTATGTGATCTCTTTCTAATGATTTAATATTATTTGTTATTTACAGAGCCACACCACCTCCTCTGCCTACTAACCTATCATTCTGATACATCGTATATCCTTGGACGTTCAGCTCCCAATGACAGACGTCCTTTAGCCAAATTTCAGAGATGGCCACACTGTCATACTTGAGGTACAACTGTTTGAAGATATCCATGGTGGGGAGGCTAGTGCCTGTGATGCAGCTTGTATCATAGTTGGAGGACTTGGAGATTGTTCTCTGCCCAAAGCAGTGAGTGTTGTTGTCAGTACAGAGTTGAAAGGTTTATCGAGCAGAAAAAGTAAAAAAAAATGCTATGAAATATGACAACTGCGAAATTACAGAATTGGGATTTTCAGCATTGATTCAATTAATTTTGTGTTTGTCACATCTCATTTGATTTTCTCACTCTGAGCCTCGGAGTCAAAAGATCTTTTACAATAAAACCCTCTCGGATTTTTATCATCTTTGACTTTTCATGTTTTAAGTGTTTTCAGCCAGACAGCTTTCTATGAACTGAAATCTTCTTGTCAGGTCTTTGGTTCACAGTGCCTAATCCTGAACTGTTTATTTCTGTGACTTCAGAGCTTAAGTGATATTGTGTTGATTTACTTAGTAAATGGCTCCTTTCATCAAAAGATTGCATTTTAATCAATTGCGATGACTTTTATGGTCAATGTACATTGTTGCAGAATGCTATTAAGTCAGTTCACATTCCACAACTGAAGCTGACATCTTTATTTTACTTAGATTTATCGTGGAGTTATCGCAGCAACCTCTCTCATTCATTCAAACGTTGCAGATGTTGTAATTTTATATTGTCAGAGCACATTTCACCAGTGGATTCAGGCTGGGAGATACTTCGTTGTGAAAATTTTGTAGGGAAGTTCTTTTAATGAGTAACTCCTATGTGTGCCATGATATTTATAAGGATAGGTTAAATAGATTAGGACTTTATTCCCTGAAGCTGGGAGAATGAGGGGAGATTTGATAAAAGAATTCAAAATAGGTTGAGTGAACTCAGCCTTTTCTCCTTGGAGCGACAGAGGATGAGAGGTGACCTGATAGAGGTGTACAAGATAATAAGAGGCATCGATCATGTGGATAGTCAGAGGCTTTTCCCCAGGGCTGAAATAACTCGCATGAGAGGGCACAGTTTTAAGGTGCTTGGAAGTAGGTACAGAGGAGATGTCAGGGGTAAGTTTTGTATGCAGAGCATGGTGAGTGTGTGGAATGGGCTGCCAGCGGTGGCACTGGAGGTGGAAATGATAGGGTCTTTTAAGAGACTTCTGGATGGCTACATGGAGCTTAGAAAAATAGAGGGCTATGTGTAAAGCTTTGTGGGCCGAAGGGCCTGTATTATGCTGGAGGTTTTCTATGTTTCTATATTTCTAAAATTATGTGGGGTATAAACAGGGTAAATGCAAGCAGGCTTTTTTCCACTAAGGTTGGGTGAGACAGGAACTAGAGGTCATAGGTTAAGGGTGAAAGGTGAAATATTTAAGGGAACCTGAGTAGTATCACAGGAAAGCAGCAACCATTATCAAGTACCCCCACCATCCATGTTATGCTCTCTTCTCTCTGCTACTATTTTCATGCTATGTAGATCTCAGAATGTGTGGTGACCATTGTAGGTTACCTCGAAACATCCTTAAGTTGTGTTGGTTATTAACACAAACAATGAATTTCACTGTAAACTTCCATGTATGTGTGATAAATAAAATAATCTGAATCTGAACTGTAGTGATTAGGGTTGTGCTCGTTGGTTCCAGAACTGAATGGATGTTTCAGGTTTGGAGTTCACCATTAAGGATGCTCACCACTCAGGACATGCCCTCTTCTCATTGTTACCATCGGGAGGAGGTATAATCAGTGATTCAGGAACATTTTCTCATTGGACATTGAACCCGTGAACACTACCTCACTACTTTTTTTTTGTTTTATTTTTGCACTGCTTATTTTTAACTTGCTATTTAATAGACATCTCTATACTTACTGTAGTTTAGTATTTTTCTCTGTATATTTATCATGTATTTCATTGTACTGCTGCCATAAAGTTAATGAATTTCACAACATCGACTGGTGATATTAAACCCAATTCAGATTCTGAAGTATTGCTTGATGTTCAAGAGACCTACCAGACAAGTCATTAATTGCTGGAATTCCCATTGCACAGTTGGAATGGAAAACAGAACATTAAAAGTTCAAACAAGATGTTTGACACTATTACAGGTATTCCCCAGGATGCAAACACATCCCTACGTATGAACGAGTTCTCATAATATTTCTTGGAGTTTATCATACAAACTAGTTCTCTCCCCCTCTCTCTCCCCCCTCTCTCTCTCTCTCTCCCCTCTCTCTCTCTCTCCCCTCTCTCTCTCACCCCCTCTCTCTCTCTCCTCTCTCTCTCCCCCTCTCTCCCCCTCTCTCTCTCCCCCTCTCTCTCTCTCCCTCTCTCTCCCCCCTCTCTCTCTCCCCCCTCTCTCTCCCCCTCTCTCTCCCCCTCTCTCTCCCTCTCTCTCTCCCTCTCTCTCCCCTCTCTCTCCCCCCCTCTCTCTCCCCCCCTCTCTCTCCCCCCCTCTCTCTCCCCCTCTCTCTCTCCCCTCTCTCCCCTCTCTCTCTCCTCTCTCTCCCCCCTCTCTCTCTCTCTCTCCCCTCTCTCCCCCCCCCATGCAAATCATTATAAATCACTGTGGTGAACTAGATATACCTGTCTGACTGCTCCTGTGGCTCCTCCCACAGACCCTGCTGACTGCTCCTGTTGGCTCCTCCCACAGACCCCTGTATAAAGGCGACTGTGGGCTGCTGCTCTCCCTCTTTCCCCAGGATGTAGTGTTGTTTATTCTTCCAGTCAATAAAAGCCGATATCTCGCTTCCTACCTCTCAGCGTGAGTTATTGATGGTGCATCAATCACAAAAAGAAGTGAAAATAGGAATAAAAGATGGTGGTTCAAGGACCCTTTTAGGAATCTGATAGCGCAGTGGAAGGTGTTGTTCCTGAATCATTGAATGTATGTCTTCAGGCTCCTGTACCTCCTCCCTGATGTAGGAATGACAAGAGGGCATGTCCTGGATGGTGAGGGTACTTCATGATGAATGCTGCCTTCCTGAGGCAACCCTTGAAGATGTCTTCAGAATAGGTTCTGCAAATTTCAAACATGAGAAAATCTGCCGATGCTGGAAATCTAAAGCAACACATATAAAATGTTGGAGGAACTCAGCAGGTCAGGTAGCATCCATGGAAAAGAGTAAACAGTCGACATTTTGGGCTGAGACCTTTCTGCAGGACTGCTAAGGGAGAAGGAAGGAGTCAGCCTAAGAAGATGGGGGGAGGGGAGGAAGAATTGTCAGGTGGCAGATGATAGATGAAACTGGGAAAGGGAGGGGGTGAAGTGAAGAGCTGTGAAGTTGATTGTTGGAAGAGATAAAGGGCTGGAGGAGGAGGAACCTGATAGAAAAGTCCAGAACACCATTAGAGGAAGTGAAGGGGAAGAGCACCAGAGAGAGATGATGGGTAGGTAAGGAGAGAAGGTGTGAGAGGGAAACAGGAATGGAGAATAGTGAAGGAGAGCAGGTGGGTGGGGGGAGGAGGGAGTTCAAATACAGGACGTTCGAGAAATTGATATTCATGCCAGATATGCCAGAGCCTAACCAGATGAAATATGAGGTGTTGCACCTTCAGCCTGAGTGTGGCCTCATCCTAGCAGTAGAGGAGATCATGGACTGACATGTCAGAATGGGAATGGGAAATAGAATTGAAATAGGTGGTCCCCGGGAAATCCCGCTTCTTGTAGCAGACAGAGCAAAGGTATTCTTTGAAGCTGGCTTTCAGTCTACGGCAGGACTCACTGATATGCAGGAGGTCACACCGGGAACACCCAATACAGTAGATGACCCTATCAGACTCCCAGGTGAAGCGTTGCTTCACGAGGAAGGACTGTTTGGGGCCCTGAATGATAGTGAGACAGGAGGTGTAGGGGCAGGTGTAGCACTTATCCACTTGAAAGGATAAGCAGCAGGAGGAAAATCCGTGGGGAGGGATGAGTGAAGAAGGGAGTCGCAGAGGGAGTGAATCCTGCTGCGGAAAGCAGTAAGTGGGAGGAAGCAAAAGTTGTGCTTGGTAGTGGGATCCCATTGGAGATGGTGGAAGTTACGGAGAATTATGTGCTGGACGCGGAGGCTGGTGGGGTGATAGGTGAGGACAAGAGGAACCCTGTCACTGGTGTGACGGCAGGGGGATGGGGTGAGAGCAGACGTGCACGAACTGGAAGAGATGCGGGTGAGGGCAGCGTTGATGGTGGAGGAAGGGAAGTTCCTTTCTTTGTTCCCAGATAAATAAAAGGGTGAAAATAAGAGTAGTGAGGTAGTGTTCATGAATTTATGGACCATTCAGAAATCTGATGACAAAGGGGAAGAGCATTTTCCTAAAATGATTAAGTAGGTGTTCAGGTTCCTATACTTTCTCCCTGGTGGTAATAGTAACAAAAGAGCTCATCCCAGATAGTGAGGGTTCTTGATGATGGATGCCAACTTCTTCAGGCATTTCCTTTTGAAGATATCCTCGAGAGTGGAAATGTTTGTGCCTGTGATCATGATAGCTAAGTCTCTAACCCTCTGCAGGTAATGAAAAGAGAGGGGCATTGGTACCAAACGATCAAAAGTGCCTCTCTTAACTTTAATTTTCAAAGTCTGCATTACACCAGTTACAACTGAGCCTCTTCCTCTTGGGGCATGTCTTTTCCTAAAGGCAAGAGAAGCTGAGGAAACTTATGTGTGTTCAGAATTAATGCTGATTTTAAGAGGAAAAAGGCAGCCAGAGGAAATAACTAAAAAAGGAAACCTTTTGTGTATTGTTATAGTTAACCAAATTTGAATATGTAAATTAATGAAACTCCTTAATACTGGTATACTTTCAAACATTATTACTTAAAATTCATCAATATCTGACTTGAAGATTATTTAGTTTCATCAAGGGATGTGTTTTGATTAACTAATTTTGCATGTACGTCACATCCAATTATCAAAATTTATTATGTTGTTTGTGTTACAATTGTGCATTCCATGTTTCATGATAATAAGTTTAGGTTTATAGCTCTGGGTTATAAAGAAAAATGTATTCTTGAATTAATTTACATGGAAAAGCATTGTGAATGTAGAATGCTATTTTATGTATTTTACATGATCAAGGAGCAAAGAGTGTCTGAAGGTTTGTAAGAATAGCATCTGAAAGTGTGAGCCATCAAAGCATGCAAATGAGTCCTTAATGCAATCTTAAATTTAATTAACGGTTGCAGTTAAAATGTTGGTGAGTTCAACAATGCAACTTGATTTTCTTTTATCTCGCCCTCATTACAGCGTCAGATGGCTGAGTGCAAAGATAGAGGAAAGGATGAGAGATTAGCAAATGTAACTCAGTAACTAAATGCATTTCACTGAATGCAGGACCTCACTTCTCTTGTCTGGCCGTCAACACTCCCTTCCCGCTCCAAATTGCCTCCCCATTTTAATTTAACTGTTACGGCCTCCCTTGAGTGCCAGGGGTGGGGAAGCTGTGTGGGAGAAGGAGAGAGAGTGAGACCAAACACTGTTCCCATCCTATCGCCTTCAACCCATGCCAGGAAACTTGTGCCTGGCCTGTCTTCCTTGCCTTCTTTACTGTGTTTATCATGTTAGTGATATCCACAGTAAATTGGCTGTATTTCTACCATATGGATCTCGAGAGAGAGAGTGAGAGCAAGCATGGAAGAGCAAAAGGGGGGGAGGGGGTAAATCTGATGTGATCACGTCTATAGTTTGTTTGTCTGTGTGTGTGTAAGTGCACGTGTGAGCAAGTGAAAACTGTGTTGGTTTTGCACTTACAATACCATCGTACTATATTTATTCAGCCACGGTTTTGGGGGGTGTGGGAAATAGTGTCACAGACTTCGGGACATTGGCCAAGGGAAGGTCTTTGCATTATCTGAGAACACTTTAAGATATTATCATGGAACAATACACAGATATTTGAGAATGCACTTAGTCTGTGGTTGTTATGAGATAAACTGGAGTTTAGGTGAAAAAAAGAACTCAGCAGCATGTTTGGAGGGGAATATAAACAGTCAACATTTTGGAACAAAAGCTTTTATCGAGACTCTTACCAGGAGTGGATGTGATTAAGCTACAGAGGGAGTAGAAAAGATTCACAAAAAGGATGTTGCTGAGACTGAGGGTGCTGAATTTGGAAGGAGAAATGTAGAGATTGGAATAATTTTCTGAACAAAGGAGGAACCTTCATGACTGGAAAGGAAGTGGAGGGGGGGTAGATGCTAGAATAAGAACATCTTTACTCCTCCCGTTCCCCTCACCTTTTTATTTGGCCTCTACCTCCTTACTTTCTGGTCCTGATTCAAGATTCAAAATTGAAGTTTATTTATCATGTGCACATAAAAACATACAGTGAAATGCATTGCCTGCGACAGCAATAGGAGCCTGCACTGGAAGGGCAGCCCACAAGTGTCACCGCATATTCTGGCAGCAATATAGCATGCCCACAATGCTTTGCAAAACAACACAGAGCACAACAAGCAACAGAATAAAAAATACACAACATTCCCCACTTGCTCCCTCCCATACACACACATTCCTTTAATGCCAAAGCCAGCTTCTAGCCTCTGGCCTCAAGCCAATTTGACCTGCAGACACCAGGCTTCAACCTCCACAGCAGACTCAGAGATTCCCAGACTTATTCACAGAGTCAGTGGGCCTCAACTTTCAATCTTGCAATTTGACCCTCAGCAACGTCAAGGGTCTTAGCCCGAAACATCAATTGTTTATCACTCTCCATAACTGCTGCCTGAC
Organism: Hemitrygon akajei; assembly: GCF_048418815.1. NCBI lineage: Eukaryota > Metazoa > Chordata > Chondrichthyes > Myliobatiformes > Dasyatidae > Hemitrygon > Hemitrygon akajei. Next base: position 107,937,891 of record NC_133132.1, on the reverse strand, counting down.
CTGCTGAGTTATTCCAGCACTTTGTGTGTGTTGCTCCGGATTTCCAGCATCAACAGAATTGCTTGTGACTATGTAAGACACCATGGTGGTTCTGTTGCTTCAAAACCTCAATGTTATATCTGACCACATGCCCAGAATTGCAGTGATGGAAAATGAAGCTGAGACTGTACCAGAGTCCCCTTCATTATAGTAAATAATTATGTAGTGCACAATGAGAGGACAAATAGTAAGGTTGTGTTCCTGGATTTATTGTGTGTTCAGAAATCTATTGGTGGAGTGAAGAAGCTGTTCCTAATCATTACGTGTGAGTCTTCAGGCTCCTCCACCTCCTCCCTGTTGTACTTGTAAATGTGATGCTGAATCCTATTGAGGTCCGCCCTAGCCTTGTTTTCATTGTGTCTATGAAATGCTTCTTCCAGCTAGAAGCTAATCCTTTAGAGGTGCTTATTGTTCCATCCATCTTCCCCATGCGGGATGGTCCCATTTCTCATGCCTTTGCAGGTTAATAAAGGGCCTTCCCTTTGTGATTTGGCTGTGAGCTTTTGTTGCCAGTCAGATAGTTGGGTGATTGAGTTCAAGAGTCATGAGGTAATATTGCAGCTGTATAGAGCCCTAGGTAGACCACAAGTGGAATTTTGTGTTCAGTTCTGGTCACCAGACTAACAGAAAAGAGTTAATTCTGATTGTGATGTAGGAATGTTCTTTGTGAATTGATGAGAGATGATAGGGAAAATAATAGGGAGAATTTTAATAAGGAGATCTCACGCAAATAGAGAAATCTTTAATCAAGATAAAGGGCTATTTAATAAAATTTAAATTTATTTGTCATCTGCACATTGAAACATACAGTGAAATGCTTTGTTTGCGTCGATGGCCACCACAGTCTGAATACATGCTGAGGACAGTCCATAGGTATTACCATGCTATTGGCACCGGCAAAGCATGTCATCAACTTACTAACCCTAACCTGTACAGTACATCTTTGGAATGTAGGAGGCAACTGGATTACCCAGGGGAAACCTATGAGGTCACGGGGAGTATGACACTTTACTGACAACAGCAGGAATTAAACCCCGATCTTCTGATCGCTGGTGCAGTAAAGCATTATGCTATTCACTGCACTAACAAGCCACAATAGGTATCGTGTAGGCAAATGGGATCATATTAAATTGACATCAAGATCAACAGAGACATTGTGGGCCTAAGGACCTGTTTTTTCTGTTCCATGTTCTTGAAGAGTTAACACATACATGAATGTTATCCATAGTGCAATAAAGTTCCTCAATTTTCTAAAATCCCCATTGTGTTTATTTAATGACAGTAAGGCAACCACCTCCAATACTTACTTAACTTGCAACTATATAGACTTATTTGTAGAAATTTTATGGCTTAGAATTCTTGAGTCTAATCCTCCTGGGTCAAATCCAAATCCACATTACAGAGCGTTGACTTGCTTCTCAAGCAAGTTTATATTTCTGTGTTGCAGTGTGTGCGATTACTTGCTGATATAAAATTGTATCACTGATGGGTGAAGCTGACTCAACCTTTAGCACTGTATCTTTTTCAGGTTTTTATCCTTGTTATTTTCTCTCTGAAGTGTCAGCCTCCTTTGCAACATCCAAACTGGACACAAAGGGATTTTCTCCAGCTAAGTATTGAAAAGAGCAAAGTTGTTGCTTTTGACACTACTGTAAAGTTCAAGTTTAGTTGTATTTCCTTTTCAACCATACATGAATACAACTGAACTAAACAGTGTTCCTCCAAGGCCAAGTTGCAAAACATACTACCAGCAGCACACAGCCCACAGCATATAGCACATATAAATACGATAGCATGAAAGCATACAGTCATATGAAAACATATAGTTAAGGTCCCTGAATGGTATATCTGATGGTGCATGGGATGTTGTCATGATCTAGGTCGTCTTCAAATGCGTGAACACTGAAGGGCAGTACTGATGGGAGGGGCCAGTCTCCAACCCAGTATGGATTCTAGCTTGCCCACAGAGGCCTCTGCTCTCTCCCACATTGCCTTGGTGTCTCCTCTCCTAGGCAGCTACATCAGGCAATGCCAGGGCAAAGAGGGCCTGGTGTGCGCAACAACTGAGGCAGCAACACAGCTGCCTGGTCACAGCTGGCGATGGGTTGAAACTAATCCAGCTTTTCCTGGTCTTGGACTTACATCTGTAAGCTGTAAACTGACACGATCTTTGGACTGTAGCAGTGAGGATCACTCCCAATCACCCCACTTATTTTGCTTTGATATCTTCATCACAGTATTTGTTACAAGCAGACTTTTACTATCATATTTGATGTCTGACAGATTTCTCTCTTTTACCTCTGTGCAACTTAAGTGTAACTTATGTTGTCTGTGTGTTGTCTGAATCTATATGCCTGTGAGGCAGCTGCAAAGAGGTTTTGCATTGTACCTGTATCTCACCATATCCGTGACAATAAAATTGACTTGACCTGCTGTAAAATTTCTGCAACTAAGTCTATTTTGTTGTAAGTTATTATATAATTGAAAGTTATATAAATGTCTGCTCTTACCCACACTGAATCCCATTCACCTGCCATGCTTTTGCTGACTGAGCTATATGAAGTTGCAGATTGAAATTGGTAAATTGGCTTCTTGTTGTTGCATTTACTGAGGTATAGTGAAAAACTTAAACACAAGAGATTCTGTAGATGCTGGAAATCCAGAAAAACACACACAGAATACTGGTGGAAGTCAACAGATCAGGCAGCAGCTATAAACATGAATAAACAATTGACTGGAAATGAATGAGGAAGATGCCAGACTAAGAAGGCAGGGGATGGGAAGGAGGACAAGCTGCAATTTTATATATGAAGCCATTTGAATGCGGGGGAGGGGGGTGGGGGGTGTAGCAAAAAGCTGGAAGTGATTGGTGGAAACGTCAAAGGACTGGAGAAGAAGGAATCTGATTGGAGAGGAGCGTGAACCATGAGAGAAAGGGAAGGAGGAAGTTCACTAGGGTGAGGTGACAGGAGAAGCTTGTCTTGCATGCCATGTATACATTTTGATTCATTAGAACTGTGCATGGAGTTACTGGAGGGACAAAAATAACAGAATGCAGAATTAAGTGTTATAGAGTGAGTGCAGTGCAGGCTAGTAATAAGGTGCAAGGCCATGATGAGGTGTGTGGCACGTGGCCAAGTGGTTAAGGCATTGGACTAGCGATCTGAAGGTCGTGAGCTCAAGCTCCAGCTGAGGCTATGTGTTGTGTCCTTGAGCAAAGCATTTAACCACACGTTGTCCACCCAGCTGAAAATGGGTACCGGCAAAATGCAGGGGGTTAACCTTGCATAGACTGGTGTCCTATCCAGGGGGTGAGTCTCGTACTCTCAGTCACTTCACGCCACGGAAACTGGCATAAGCACTGGCCTGATGAGCCTATAAGACAGTTAACTTTTAACTTGACTATGATGAGGTAGATAGTAAGGTCAATGAAGAGTCCATCATTTTGTACTAGACTTATAACCACTGAATGGTTCCCTAGTGTGATAAGATGGGCTCTTCGGAGACTGTTAGAGTCCCTCCATTCTCAATGCTCATTGTGTTTATATGGTTAAGAATAAATGTAGCATCAGGTGATTCAAAGCAAAACACATAAAATATGGTGGTGTAGCAGTTAGCATGACGCTATCATTGCTTGAGTCTTTGGAGTTTGGAATTCAATACTGGTGTTGCCTATAAGGCGTTTGTACAATCTCCCTATCGCCATGTAGGTTTCCTCTGGGTGCCCCTGCTTCCTCCCACAGTCCAAGGACATATAGGTGAGGAAGTTAATTGGATATTGCAATGTCCTGTGTGTAGGCTATGTTTAAATAGATGGATTGCTGTATGGTGTGCCTCGCTGGGCCAGAAGGGCCTATATCTCTAAATAAAATTAAAAATAAGTAAGTAACAGCAGGATCAAAGCTACCCTTGAGCCCAGTGGTATGTGCTTTCAGGCTTTCTGCCCAGTGAAGAGAGGAGAGAATGCCTGCGATGGATAGGGTCTTTGATTCTGCTGATTGCTTTACTGAAGTAGCGAGGAGTAGAGGCAAGGTCCATGGAGGGGAGGCTGGTTTCTCTGATGTACTGAGCTGTGTCCACAACTCTCTATAGTTTCCTGCAGTCTCCGGCAAAGCACTTACTATACCAAGCTAGACCACGCCAGAGAAGTGATGCATTATTGAAGGTGTCATTTTTTGTGTCTGTGACCTGAGTCACCAGGCACTGGGAACACCAGGGGTGGGGGTGGGGGACAGAAGCTGGTTGATGTGAAAGGTCTTTACTTGTGACAAGCAGATATTTTCCTAGAGAGCCTTTCAACTAGAGACCTCCATACTCAATATCGCAAATACGAAGAAATCTGCAGATGCTGGAAATTCAAGCAACGCACACAAAATGCTGCTGGAACACAGCAGGCCAGGCGAAGAGTCCTGACGAAGGGTCTCGGCCCGAAACGTCAACAGTACTTCTTCATATAGATGCTGTCTGGCCTGCTGCGTTCCACCAGCATTTTGTGTGTGTTGCCCATACTCAAAATGCATTGTTTTTATATTTTTAAGAACAAGGGTAACGTAAAGTGATTCAAAGCAACACACACAAAATGCAGGAGGAAGTCAGCAAGTTAGCATCTATGGAGAAGAATAAACATTCTTTTATTGGTTCATTTGTGTTTCTTTGTATCTGCTGTGAATGCCTACAAGGAAATGAATCTCATGGTGACATATACTGTATGTACTTTCATAAATAAGTTATTTGAACTCTAATATTGTACAAACAATGATATGCATTTATATGGAACATCATCAAAGCTGAGGGGGAAATTGCTTATCTGTTAGAGAGGAGAGAGTCCTTTAAACATTTTGAGATACCTATCTCTAGAAGTGTTGATTTTAGTAAGATTTTGATGCCCGATTAAGGACAGCTGGGGAGTTGTTTATTTTGAGATTTTGTTGGTTAATGAAAGAACTAAGTTACTATTGACATATCTAGAACGGAGCTATTGTTATTAGCTGGTTTCGTGGCTTGCTGTGCGCCAATGGTGCAGATAGCTATGGAAGTAGAGCAAGAATAACTCTGAGATTCATCAATAATCATGACAGTGTGGCTTTTTCTCCTGAAGCTATTCGTGAGGTATTGCTCATTTGTTTCAGGGTAGACATACAATATAGAGCCATCACAGTAGAAAGGGAATAAATGTGATTGTAATTAACTTCATAGAATTTTAGCTGGGTATAAATTTTACCAGTAATAGCATGCATCTCCATGTCAGCGAAAAGCACAGCAGATGTGTTAAAGTGATATTAGCATGGCATTTAATATTCCCACCTGCAAAGCAATTGTATGTTACTGTGAAAGTGAAATACTTCTAAAAAGCATGCATGGCAAAGCAAAGCTATCAGAACCATAGAACTACCTGTGAGGGCTTATAGCCTCCAATCATTGTCAAAGGAGTTTCATCACAATTTTTAAAATGCATGGGACACAAGGTGTGTTTCACTGAAGAATTCAAAATTGAATATATTTAACAGTTGCACAGTAACTACATTACTTGGCAGTTTGCTAATGAAGGTAGTCATCTCGGGACATCAGCTTTTTTTTTTGAAATTGTTCCTAGATTTGACTTTTCATGCTTCCACAAGTGTCTTGAAGTTGTGATTGCAATATCGTTCTCAGGGTGTTGCAATCTTCCATTTTCAGTATTTAAAACTATTTCTGACGCACTGCTCTTTCAGCTCAACTGTATCTTTGCTGAAAAAGAAGACTCCTTGGTTTTTTAATTGAAGTAAGTTTTATGACACATCAGATGTTTTTGGCCTCCCTTGTGATTTTTTTCCATAACATCTTACAGCAAAGTGCCTGTATTTTATGATCTTCTAATGTAGGTCTGATGGCTCCATTGGGAGGTTTGTAAATGTAAGAAATATAAATTTAAAGGTCACTTGGGCACTTTGCTTGATCAATAAAGGCACTGCATTATTATTAATGAATACCGAATATCGGATGTGCTTTTACAGTTCGTAACTGCTGTGGCGTACCTCTTAAAAAGTAACAATTTGGAATTAACTCTGGTTTGACATTTCATAAAGAGTGATTGTAAAGATCACGGAAATGTTATTTTCTTTAGCTACTTGTTTGTTCAGAACAAGTATATTGTTGTGCTCATATACTGTACCTCAATGACTTAATGGCCACTGGTAATTAGAAAGTAACTGTTCTTCAAATTTGCAATCATTCATTGCTGACCTTCAGTCTGTACTTTCTTACATTTGAATTTTTACCTCAACCAAATAAGCCTCCTCCAAGGGGTAACAAAGAAGGTGCAGAAGGAACACTGTGGGCCAGGCAGGATCTGTGGAGGAAATGGTAGCATGACACTGGGGTTTTTCAGAGTTCGGAGTACAATTCCTGCACTGTCTGTAAGGAGTTTGGACATTCTCCCCATGAGCATGTGGGTTTCCTCTGGGTGCTCCAGTTTTCTCCCACAGTCCAAAAATGTACCAGTTGGTAGTTTAATTTGTCATTATAAATTGTCCTGGGATTAGGCTAGAGTTAAGTAGGTGGATTGCTTCATGGTGCAGCTTGTTGGGTTTGTTCCACACTGCATCTCTGAAAAAAAAAACGAACAGATCGACACATTGTTTCAGATCGACACATTTCAGAATGGACGGTCAAAAAGTCAACTGTCCATTTCCCTCCAGAGATGCTACCTAACCCATTGAGTTCCTTCTGCATCTTGTTTGTTGCTCCAGATTCCAGCATCTGCAGAATCTTGCATTTCCAAGGCCTTAAGAAGGTGGCATCCTTCAATAAGGAGACCCATCATCCAGGACATATCCTTTTCTCATTGCTACAAATTATGGAGGAGGAATAGGAGCCTGAAGATACACACTAAACTTTTCAGGAATGGCTTCTTCCCCTCCACCATCAGCTTTATGAATTGACAATGAACCCATGAACACCCTCACTATTGTTTCCTCTCTTTTTGCACCACTTACTTAATTTAATTTCTTTATATATATTCCTTACTGTAATTTATAGTTAAAAATTATTATTGATTGCAATGTACTGTGGCCACCAAACAACAAATTTTGTGATAAATGCCAGTGATAGTAAACCTGATTTTGTTTCTGATTCTGACTGAAGGGATGTTTGTGTATGTTTGCAAGAGTTAAGGTGCTGTTGTACTTCTGCTGAAGAAGCAATGTTTTTTTTGCCTCATTGATTCAATTACATTCTATTAGTTGCCATGAAGTGGAAAATTAAATGATGACACCAAAAGATGTGAGAAGCAAAAGTCTTTATGAATACAAAGCAGTAAACAGTATCCTTTGCTTTTGTGGCACAAATTCATATGAATCAGGTTGTTTTCTATTTAATCAGTGAACATGAACGAGATAAATATTAGAAAGCGAGACGTTCAAAACTCAGGAGGAAATTGCTCATCTGTTAAAGAGGAGAGTTGACCCTTAGAAATTTTGAATGACAAAAATTAATATTATCTTGTGTAACAATACCCAACTTGGATGCAGATGACGATATCAAAGCATAGCAGCAAGTGTCTTTATGTCAGAAGTTTTTATCAGTTCTGCTTCTTGCAGGTAAATGATACTAATTACTAGTTAATCAGGTAAATTTATTTATGTACTCATTTATTTATTTAGAGGTACACTGTAGAGCAGGCCCTTCCAGCCCCCTGAGCTGTGCTGTCTTGCAGTCCATCTATTTGTACCAAGCCTAATCGCAGGATAATTTAGAATGACCAATTAACCTCTTAACCAGTACATCTTTGGAATGTGGGACAAAACCAGAGGAAACCCACACACTCACAGGCAGAACTTCTTACAGACAGTGCTGCAACTGAACTCCGAACTCCGATGCCCCAAGTTGTAATAACGTCGTGCTAAGCGCTACACAACAGCCAGGATCTTACTCATGGCTCTCTACTCTCTGAACAATTGAGGTAAACTTATTCAAGCATAGTAAGTCCTGAAAAGGCTTGATGTTTTCACTGGTGGGAGAGTCTTCAAAAATGGGACTTGGTTACAAAAAAGGGGCTGGTTAATTAAAGCTGAGATGCGTAGAAATTTCTTCTTTTAGAGAGAGGTGAATCTCTCGAATTCCCTGCTCCCTGTTGTGTTTCTTGAACTGAGCTATATGAAGACGGTATCTGGGAAATGTAAACAGGCGGTGGAGTACAAGATGGCAAACGAGATCAGGTGTGGGGCGTGGGGGAATGTTGGTTTGTGGGGGAAGAGACTGGTGGAAGAAGATAGGAGGTGATAGGTGGAAGAGGAAGGGTGCTGAAGAAAAAATTGATAGGAGAGGAGAGTGGACTATGGGAGAAAGGGATGGAGAGGTGAACCAGAGAAAAGTATGGAGGAGAAAAGGGGTATGAGTGCAGCCAGAATGGGAATGGCAAAAAGAGGGAGGAGGAGAAATTACCTGAAGTTAGAGAAATTGATGTTCATGCCATCAAGTCGGATGCCACCCAGATGGAATATGAGATATTGCTCCTCTAACCTGTGTTTGGCGTCATCATAGCAGTAGAGGAGACCATGGACAAACATATTGGAATGGGAACAAGAAGTCAAATTGACTGTATAGATGGAAAGTCTTAAGGAGTCTGCTGGCCTAATCCTGCTCCTATTTTCTTCTGTTTTTCTGTGATTGAGAGAGCATGGAAGCTGGATCAATATTGAATTTAAAATTGGAGACAGATGAATCCTGTAGATGAGTCAGAGCTTGCCAAAAGCAAAATGAAAGATATCAAAGTATATTTACTACTACTAAGATTTTCAATCATTTAAAAAGTGAAATGGGGGCAGACACGTTGGTGGGACGGTGGGAGGGATAGGGAGGTAGTCAACACAAGCCCCTCTCTGAGCTAAGTGACTGCAGGCTTTGGAGACCTTCCTGCTTTGATTCACTCTGCCAAGCACTGTCAAGAGGTGACACACAAAATACTGGAGGAACTCAGTGGGTCAGGCAGCATCTATGGAAAGAAATGGATTGTTGATGGTTTGGGCCAAGTCACGTCACTGTTAAAGAGCAGACAATTTAGCAGATGGTCACTACTATCGGGGAGGAGATGCAAGAGTCAAAAGACCCAGACTCAATGTTTCAGGAACAGTTTCTTCCCCTTCACTATCAGCTTTCTGAATGTTCCATGAACTCATAAATTTATTTATTTTGTCATTTATAGTGATTTTAAATTGTTGCACTGTACAAATTCACATATCAGTCAGTGATAATAAATCTGATTCTGTTTTGTCTGAAATCTGATAATTAAACATAGAGCATTACAACACAATACAGACCTTTATAACCTACTCTGAGATCAATCTAACCCTTCCGTCCCACATAGCCCTCAATGTTTCTTTCATCCATGTGCTTATCTAAAAGTTTCTGCCTCTATCTTCACCTGTGGCAGGGAGTTCCATACACTCACCTGGACAAGGAACTTACCTCTGACATCCCTTCTAGACTTTCCTCCAATTGCTTTTGAATTATGCCCCCTTGTACTAGCCATAATTGAAAGGAATTCAGGAGAGATGAGTTGACAAAGTGATGATGATGCAAGGAGAAGGAGTATTGGTCTCATTGATTTTGTCGGTGGGCGCAGCAGAATAATTGTCTGAAATTGACTCCAGAGGGCAGCAATGTGGTTGAGCAGCGGAAGGGGTTGTTCAATCTTGTGCTGAGCTACAGTAGAATTCTAACGGGCTTCACTGGAGTGGAGAAGACAGATTTGGGAGAGTGATTTAAGCAGCAAATGAGCAGAGATCAGGTGTCAGGCAAATAGCTGGGATAGATTGACTGAGATCATCTACCTTTATGTTCTGAAATAATGATTTCCAAGTGCAAGTTTTACTTCATGGAGTCTTAGAGCAGTACAGCACAGAAACAGACCCCTCAGTCCATCCAGCCCATGCCAAACTATTATTTTGCCCATCCCAGTGACCTGCACCTGGACCATAGTTCTCCATACCTCTTCCATCCATGTATTTATCCAAACTTTTCTTAAATTTTGAAATGGAATCCACATCCACCACTTGCACTGACAGTTCATTCCACACCCGCACCACCCGTGAACAAAGAAGTTCCCCCTCATGTTCCCTTATATATTTCACCTTTCACCCTTAACACATGGCCCTTGTTTCTAGTCTTACCCAATCATAGAAGAAGAAATAAATCACTTTTGATTAGTTTTAGTTTCCTGGTCCTAGTTAATCCTCTGGTTTGACTGTCATTATCGAGCTGATAAAATTAGATGCAATTTATCTCGGGTCAAGAGGAGTTTATACCATGTCACAAGTAATGTGAGACCCTTCATCAAGGGAAAGGGAGGGAGACATAGATAAAATTGCAGAGAGGAGAGTAAAATCAGACTTCTTGAAATACAGTGGATTCCAGTTAATTGGACCATCAGTTGACTGGGGCAGCAACTCAGTTGGGACAAGCCTTAAAGAACAGAAGCTAATCAAGAAAATAGCCAGGATTCCCTTTGGCTGCTTGGAAGACTATGCCATTGAATTGGGACAAGAGGCTTCTGCTGAACAGTTCTGACCAGTGTCAGTCACATGAACCTGACTGTTAGAGCTTTGAGTTTTAAATAGAATCAGTTGCATGTGCTTGTGTTCAAACAGCAGTGATTTTGTCACTGATAGTTGGCAAGAAATAAGCAGTAAGACAACTTAGAACTGTTTTGCTCACTGCGGTTTCCAGCATTCCAAAAGTAGCCAAGAGTGAAAATGAAATGATTTCACTACTTCAACAAGTATTGAACTTTGAAGAACTGAAAGTATTGACAATCATCTTGAGTGTTACAATGAAAATAAAGATTTGGAGGATGCAATCATCAAAAGCATTCTGTGAAGGAAGTCCATTATCTGCACTAGGTGTCTGCATTGATATTGTTCATTTACAGTCAATCAAAAAAACATGGCAGCATTCCTCCATTCATAACTATTAGTAACTAATACATATTTGTATAGTACCATAGTAGCATCAGCAGTGTTCTAATTTGTTCTGTATTTCATTTAAATACTTAATTTGTTACTCAAACAGTAGTTTGTCTTGTTTATGCCTTTTTAACTATTTCTATAAACTTCAGCTAATTGTGGCAGCTGCTTAATTGGGCCAAAATGAACTGGTGCCAATGGCTCCCAGTTAACCAGAATTCACTGAATATAAAGAATGAAAAAGATCTTTCTGTCCTGATGAAGGGTCTCAACCTGAAATGTTGACTCTGTAGATTCTGCTTGGCCTGCAGAGTTCCTCCAGCATTTAGTGTGAGTTACTCAGAACTCAAATACTCTGCTTCTGGTGGTTCTGTAAAGGATGTTATCTATGACCCAGGATGTATCACTATGTCTCTTTACATGCACTCTTGGCCCTTTTCTTTCTGTGAGCTTTTGTTTTAACATCTCACTGTGCAGATAGCTGCTCTTATTGATTTGTCTTTGAAGTGTTAGTCCGGTTCATGTTCTCAAGGATTGTGCTAATACATGAACCAAATAATTTGGATACAATTTTAATGCTTGGTAAACCATTTGAGATTTTCCTTTAATTGTATGGTCCTTTGTTGGTTGGGGTCAACCATGGATTTTGCATCTGAGCTGACTAAATCAATACATAAGCCTGGGTTATTGCCCATGTAGCAGGCTCCCTCTCTCCACTCAGCTGATGAATCTGAAGAAAAAGCAGAGACCGATATAGTTTGGCACCAGTGGTGTCACGGGAGTTGCCAGTCAGCAAGCATTAAACTCAATGTAGGATGACCTTAGGGACTCCAGCTCCGGACTTTTCCTGAGGGTTTACTCACAAAGCCTTCCCCATGAATGGGTATAACCGTAGGGCAGCAGAGGTTTGAGATCAGAATTTTCCTTTTTCGAGATGAGCTGCCAACCATAGCTGGTGAGACCCATCTGCTCAGAGTGACTGCTTTTAAGATGCCAGTAACTCACCTTTGCCTCTTCTCCTGTCAGTGGAAAAGATTTTACTAGGCTTAGTAGCTAAGCCACAGATGAAGGCCGGGAACTGGACTTGATTGTCAGTCTATTTGAGATGCACTCCACTGGGAGCATTTAACACCTAGTGGCAGCTTATCCCCACTACCTTCCCCTATTCCCAGCTATGACAACCTTAAGAACTTTAATTTTATACTCTGTATACTCTGCTGATTTCACTAGGGACTAAAATCTGGATATAACATCTTCCTTGTTCCCACTAGGCATGAGATTTTTAAGAAAAATTATCAGAATGAAATTAAAATTGAATCATTGAGTTATATGGATTTTCTGCTTCTGAAATCCTCTTTGATAGAATACCTATTTTAAAGTAAACTGGGGCTTAGGATTGTCTGAGTTTAAATGTTTAAAATGAAACATGCATCCAAATGTAGGCTTCTGAATAGAAGTGGCTAGAAATTTTTTTTTTGTTCTCCATCTATTTCAATAAGTCTGATTCTGCTCTACTTTGTTTTACCTAAAAGTACAAAGAACTCCTAAATTTATAATTTGGGTGGCACAGTGGTCCAGTTTGTACAGATTCTGCTTCACAGCACCAGATAACCAGTTTCATTCCTGACCTCAGATGCTATCTGAAGTTTCATGTTATCTTGTGACCACATGAGTTTTCAACACGAGCTCGGGCTTCCAACCACATCCCCAAGACATGAAGGTTGATAGGTGAATTGTCTCTGATGTGTAAGGGTATGGTAGAATCTGGGGGAGTTGATGAGAATATGGGCGACCAAAACTAAGGTTATATTGTTGTATTGGTGTAAATGGGGCTTGACGGTTGGTGCAATCCCAATGGGATGAATGGTCTGTTCCATGTTGTATCTCTTTTTGATTCTGCAGTTTGTAAAAGACTTATTGTGCAGAAACTCCCAGTGTAAAAGAAATGTACTTCATTTGAATACATATTATTAGTGCCAACATAATTTATGGTATCAATGGGCACAGTAAATGCAAACTTCCACTTAATATCAATCAAAAGCTCAAAAGCAGGATGATATACAAAATTGTATCGTCACAGAGCCGTTGTTATAGCTAGGATTTTCCTCATTCTGTATAAATATACAGTTCGTGCCTCAGATTTTGCGGATGCACTTATGAAGGTGTATTTCAGAGACTGTTTAATTGGTAAAGAACGGAACTATCACCTCTTACACTCCCATTTACTTGTCTGTGAATGTGCTTTCTTTGCACGTGTCTTGTTTTATACTGTCTTTCTCTTCACATTCTTATATACTTTACACATAACAGGCTCTGTATTTTGTCGGAATCTCAGAAACAGAACCATTTTTATTATCGCTGCTATGCAGTATGTCATGAAATTTGTTGTTTTGTGGTATCAGTAGAGTACAAAACATAAAAGATGCTTCAAGTTAGAATAAGAGAAATTGTAAAGGTTAGCTTTATTTGTCAGATGCATGTTGAAACATACAGTGAAATGTGCTGTTTGCTTCAAATCCAAGCAGTGAGGATTGTCCTGAGCAGCACACATGCTTTGCCATATTTCTGGCACCAACATAGCATTCTCACAACACACTGACTTTCAACGTATAACTTTGGACAGGTAATAGGGTGTCCAGGTGTAGGTTGATGGAACCAGGCAGAATAACAGTTTAGCATGGACTAGATAGGCTGAAGGGCCTGTTTCTTTGTTGTAGCTCTCTATGACTCTATCAGTTTCAAACAGGTTACAGTCTTAGTTGAGGCAGATCTTCCATAAGATACCAATGCATTTAATAAATAACACACATAAAATGTTGAAGGAACTCAGCAAATTTGGCAGCATTTATGGAGAGGGATAAACAGTTGATATTTCAGGCTGAGACCCTTCATCAGGACCAAAAAGGAAGTGAGGGGGGACAAAAGCCAGAATAAAGAGGTGGGGAAGATTACAAATGAGCAGAGGTGAAGGGAAAGGTGGATGCGTGGGGAAGGGAGATGAGCGATGAAAGAGGGTCTCAACAAACTCCCGTTGAAGAAAAGATTTAAAGCTCTTCAGTAGTTATTTGTAGAAGAATATTTATCACAAACGGGTCTTGTAACATCAGCCTTGCAAATAGTAAATAAATGTGGTTTTATGTGCTTATGGACTACACACTAGGTTTCTGAAAGAGCAAGGTGAAGAGAATATGAAGGCATTGGTAATGATCTTTCAAGAATCAGAAGATTCTGGCACGGTTCCGGAGGACTGGAAAATTGCAAACATCACTCCACTCTTTAAGAAGGGAGAAGGCAGAAGAAAAGAAATTACAGGCCAGTTAGCCTGATTTCAGTGGTTGGGAAGATGTTGGAGTCCATTATTAAGTACAGCGTTTCAGGGTACTTAGAGGCACATGATAAAATAGCTCAAAGTTAGCATGGTTTCCTTTAGGGAAAATTTTGCCTGACATAATTTTGCCAGGTGATGGAGAAGGGATGCGCTCAGCCCGAAGTTGTAGGGGAGAAGAAAGAAAAGGATAATAAATTTGAATGCATTGCTAGGGATGAAAAGAGAGGAGGAGGTGGAGAGTATCTTAAATGTATCTATTTTAATGCTAGGAGCATTGTAAGAAAGGTGGATGAGCTTAAAGTGTGGATTGATACCTGGAATTATGATGTTGTAGCTATTAGTGAAACATGGTTGCAGGAAGGGTGTGATTGGCAACTAAATATTCCTGGATTTAGTTGCTTTAGGTGTGATAGAGTACGAGGGGCCAGAGGAGGAGGTGTTGCATTGCTTGTCCGAGAAAATCTTATGGCGGTGCTTTGGAAGGATAGATTACAGAGCTCCTCTAGGGAGGCTATTTGGGTGGAATTGAGGAATGGGAAAGGTGTAGTAACACTGATAGGAGTGTATTATAGGCCACCTAATGGGGAGCGTGAGTTGGAAGAGCAAATGTGTAAGGAGATAGCAGATATTTGTAGTAAACACAAGGTGGTGATTGTGGGAGATTTTAATTTTCCACACATAGATTGGGAAGCTCATTCTGTAAAAGGGCTCGATGGTTTAGAGTTTGTGAAATGTGTGCAGGATAGTTTTTTGCAACAATACATAGAAGTACCGACTAGAGATGGGGCAGTGTTGGATCTCCTGTTAGGGAATGCGATAGGTCAGCTGACAGATGTATGTGTTGGGGAGCACTTCAGGTCCAGTGATCACAATAGCATTAGCTTCAATATAATTATGGAGAAGGACAGGACTGGACCTAGAGTTGAGATTTTTGATTGGAGAAAGGCTAACTTTGAGGAGATGTGCAGGGATTTAGAGAGAGTGGATTGGGTCAAGTTGTTTTATGGGAAGGATGTAATAGAGAAATGGAGGTCATTTAAGGGTGAAATTATGAGGGTACAGAATCTTTATGTTCCTGTTCGGTTGAAAGGAAAGGTTAAAGGTTTGAAAGCGCCATGGTTTTCAAGGGATATTAGAAACTTGGTTCAAAAAAAGAGGGATGTCTACAATAGATATAGGCAGCGTGGAGTAAAGGAATTGCTCGAGGAATATAAAGAATGTAAAAGGAAACTTAAGAAAGAGATTAGAAAAGCTAAAAGAAGTTACGAGTTTGGTTTGGCAAATAAGGTGGAAGTAAATCCGAAAGGCTTCTACAGTTATATTAAAAGCAAGAGGATAGTGAGGGATAAAATTGGTCCCTTAGAGAATCAGGGTGGTCAGCTATGTGTGGAGCCGAGGGAGATGGGAGAGATTTTGAACGATTTCTTCTCTTCGGTGTTCACTAAGGAGAAGGATATTGAATGGTGTAAGGTGTGGGAAACAAGTAAGGAAGTTATGGAACCTATGACAATTAAAGAGGTGGAAGTACTGGCGCTTTTAAGAAATTTAAAAGTGGATAAATCTCCGGATCCTGACAGGATATTCCCCAGGACCTTGAGGGAAGTTTGTGTAGAGATAGCAGGAGCTCTGATGGAGATCTTTCAGATGTCATTAGAAACGGGGATTGTGCCGGAGGATTGGCGTATTGCTCATGTGGTTCCATTGTTTAAAAAGGGTTCTAGAAGTAAGCCTGGCAGTTATAGACCTGTCAGTTTGACATCAGTGGTGGGTAAATTAATGGAAAGTATTCTTAGAGATAGTATTTATAATTATCTGGATAGACAGGATCTGATTAGGAGTAGCCAGCATGGATTTGTGCGTGGAAGGTCATGTTTGACAAACCTTATTGAATTTTTTGAAGTAGTTACGAGGAATGTTGACGAGGGTAAGGCAGTGGATGTAGTCTATATGGACTTCAGCAAGGCCTTTGACAAAGTTCCACATGGAAGGTTAGTTAAGAAGGTTCAGTCGTTAGGTATTAATGCTGGAGTAATAAAATGGATTCAACAGTGGCTAGATGGGAGATGCCAGAGAGTAGTGGTGGATAATTGTTTATCGGGATGGAGGCCGGTGACTAGCGGGGTGCCTCAGGGATCTGTTTTGGGCCCAATGTTGTTTGTAATATACATAAATGATCTGGATGATGGGGTGGTAAATTGGATTAGTAAGTATGCCGATGATACTAAGGTAGGAGGTGTTGTGGATAATGAGGTGGGTTTTCAAAGCTTGCAGGGAGATTTATGCCGGTTAGAAGAATGGGCTGAACGTTGGCAGATGGAGTTTAATGCTGAGAAGTGTGAGGTTCTACATTTTGGCAGGAATAATCCAAATAGAACATACAGGGTAAATGGTAGGGCATTGAGGAATGCAGTGGAACAGAGAGATCTAGGAATAACAGTGCATAGTTCCCTGAAGGTGGAGTCTCATGTAGATAGGGTGGTGAAGAAGGCTTTTGGTACGCTGGCCTTTATAAATCAGAGCATTGTGTACAGAAGTTGGGATGTAATGTTAAAATTGTACAAGGCATTGGTAAGGCCAAATTTGGAATATTGTGTACAGTTCTGGTCACCGAATTATAGGAAAGATATCAATAAATTAGAGAGAGTGCAGAGACGATTTACTAGGATGTTACCTGGGTTTCAGCACTTAAGTTACAGAGAAAGGTTGAACAAGTTAGGTCTCTATTCATTGGAGCGTAGAAGGTTGAGGGGGGATTTGATCGAGGTATTTAAAATGTTGAGAGGGATAGATAGAGTTGGCGTGAATAGGCTGTTTCCATTGAGAGTAGGGGAGATTCAAACGAGAGGACATGATTTGAGAGTTAGGGGGCAAAAGTTTAAGGGAAACACGAGGGGGTATTTCTTTACTCAGAAAGTGATAGCTGTGTGGAATGAGCTTCCTGTAGAAGTAGTAGAGGCCAGTTCAGTTGTGTCATTTAAGGTAAAATTGGATAGGTATATGGACAGGAAAGGAGTGGAGGGTTATGGGCTGAGTGCGGGTAGGTGGGACTAGGTGAGATTAAGAGTTCGGCACGGACTAGGAGGGCCGGAATGGCCTGTTTCCGTGCTGTGATTGTTATATGGTTATATCTGTAACGCTTGGTGTAGGTCTAGGGGAAAATTTGTCCACCCGCCAAACCGCGTCTCCAGTATACGTGGATGCTGTGAAATGCACATTACTACAAACTCGCACACACAATATCAAACCACACACCATGTACGTTTACAGAATACACTTTATAAATCTTACTAGAACTAAGTGATTAATAACAATACAATATATATGAAAGAAAAGAAAGGAAAGAAAGGCTCCAGAACTTATCAGGGTTCAGTCCATTAGTGCACAATCGTTGGAGCTAAACCATCGAAGTCTTCGGTCCACTATTCGATCTTCTCCGACCTCCATGACCCGCGTACCTGGGACCACCCTCGGTAACCGACCAGCAGTGCCTCCAGCACCGTCCACCTTCTTTGCGATCTCCTCTCCAACTCCCCCAAAACCCACGAAACCAGACCCACAAGAGAGAATAACATCTATCCCATTTGGTTAACAAATGAATACAATTCCCATTATCAGTTATCATAACCCAAACAAGCTGCGAGAGACAGCACTTTCTCTCCAGTTAGCTTAACAAAAGCATTTTTACTTTTTACAAATAAAGAAGCCATTTTGATTAACATATGCAGTAACATAAGAAACCCTTTACATATCTATTGGATTTTTTGAGGAGAAAAAAGACAGGATAGACAAAGGAGAATTGGTGGATGTTGTTCACTTGGATTTTCAGAAGGTTGATTAGGTGCTGTACATGAACCTGCTAACAAGATGAGAGCCAGTGGTACTAGCATGGATAGATGATTGGCTGACTAGAAGGGAACAAAGTGTGGGAATAAAGGGGACCTATTGTGCTTGGCAACTGATGAATAGTGATGTTCAGCAGGGGTCAAAGTTCAGAGTAAATATATCTCACCATATACATCCTTGAGGTTCATTTTCTTAAGGACGCACACATTAAAAGAATTATTAAAAGACTGCACCCAACAGGCCAGACAAACAATAAATGTGCAAAACACTACTAACAGTGCAAATGCAATTTTTTATATAATAGTAAAAAATAAGCAATAAATATTGAGAACATGCTAGGAAGTGTCCTTAAAAATGTGTCCAAAATTTGGAGGAAACAGTTCAGTGATGGGGCAACTGACTTTGGGTGAAGATATACCCTTTGATTCAAGACCTTGATGGTTGAGGAGTAATAGCTGTTCCTGAACTTGGTGGTATAGGTCCTGAGGCTCCTGTACCTTCTTCCTGACTGCAAGAAGAGACCCTGACCTGGATAGTTGGGGACTTGAAATCGGATGCTGCTTTCCGCAATAGCGCGCTATGTCAAAGTGCTCAATGTTGTGGAGGGCTCTACTTGTGATAGACTGGGCCATATCCATCATTTTTTTTCCTAGGCTTTTCCATTCAAGGGCATTGGTGTTTCCATAACAGCTTCCAATCAATATACTCTCCACTATGCATCTATAGAAGTTTGTCAAAGTTTTAGATGCAAACTTCTTAGAAAGTAGAGGCACTCTGTGCTTTCTTGAAAATGGCACTTATATGCTGGACTCAGGACAAATCCTCTGAAATTGTAAAAGTGAGGAATTTAAAATTGCGGACCCTCTCCACCTCTGATCGCCTGATGAGAACTAACTTATGGATCCCCTGCTTCCTTCTTGTGAAGTCAATTATCCTTGCTGACATTGAGTGAGAGGTTGTGTGAGAGTCAGATTTTCAGACTTACTCTTATATGCTGATTTGACACCACCTTTGATTTGGCCAACAACAGTGGTGTTGTCAGCAAATTTAAAGTGGTGTTGGAGCTGTGCTTCCCCTCACAGTCATAAGTTAAAAGCGAGTAGAGTGGGGGCAAGAGCACACAGCCTTATGGTGCACCTTGTGCTGATGGAGATTGTGGAGGAGTTGTTGTTGCCAATCCAAACTGGCTGGGGTCTGCAAATGAGGATATCAAGGATCCAGTTGCTCAAGGAGGTCCTGAGGCCAAAGCTTTTTGTGTTGTCTGCAAATGATTTGGATAATGGAATTGATGGCTTTTTAGCTAAGTTTGCAGATGATTTGAAGATAGATAAAGGGGCAGGTAATGTTGAAGAAGCAGCAGTCTGCAGAAGGACTTTCACAGATAGGGAAAATGGGTAAAAATGTGGCAGATGGCAAGAGCGTTGTCATGCACTTTGACAGAAGGAATAAAGGTGTAGACTATTTTCTAAAAGGGGGGATAAAAATCAAAAATCAGAGGTGCAAAGCAACTTAGGAGTCCTCATGTAGGATTCTATAAAGGTTAATTTGCAGGTTGAGCCAGTGGTATCAAAGGCAAATATGTTAGCTTTCATTTTGAAAGGACATAATATTATTCAGGAAATTAAGGCATTTGTCAGGGCACACATGGAGTATTGTGAGCAGTTCTAGGCCCCTTATCTCAGAAAAGATGTGCTGGCATTGGAGAGTGTCCAGAGGAGGTTCACAACAATGAATCTGGAAATGAAAGGGTTAACATATGAAGAGCATTTAATAGCCCTGGGCCTGTACTCACTAGAGTTTAGAGGAATGAGGGGGATCTCATTGAAACTTATTGAATATTGAAAGTGTAGATAGAGTCGATGTGGAGAAGAAGTTTCCTATAGTGGGTGAGTCTAGGACCAAAGGGATCGTGGGATATTCATTTTAGAAGAGAGATTAAGAGGAATTTCTATAGCTAGAGGGTGAAGAATCTATGGAATTTATTGCCACAGATGGCTGTTGAGGCCAATTCATTGAGTATATCTAAAGCAGAGGTTGATAGGTTCTTGATTAGTCAGTGTGTCAAAAGTTATGGGGAGAAGGCAGGAGAATAGGATTGAAAGGGATAATAAACCAACCCTAGTGTAAACCACTGTGCTACAATGGGACAGCACAGTAGCAAAGTAGTTAGCACAACATATTACATTACCAACAACCTGGTTTTAATTTCTGCCACTATTTGTACATTCACCCTTATGACTACCTGTGTCTCCTCTAGGTGCTCTGGTTTCCTCTCACAGTCCAAACATGTACTAGTTGGTAGGTTAATTCTTCATTGTAAATTGTCCCATGATTAGGCTAGGATTAAATTAGAGTTTGCTGGGTGGTGTGACTCGAATGGCCAGAAGAGCCTATTCTAAGCTATATCTCAATAAATAAATAAAAGTCACCCATGATGGACTGGCAGAGCAGACCCAATGGACCAAATGGCCTAATCTGCTCCTATGTCTTATGGATTTTATAATTGATAGATCTATTTAAATAAAATTACTTTTAAAACTTTAAAGCATTCTTCTATGCATTATAACAACATGTGATTTCTTGCTCATTTACAATTATTATCATTGTATTAGATATTCAATAATAAGCAGAAATGAGTGTGTTTTACATTTCTGTCCATGAATATCATGGAGACTGCTCAACTTGCAGTGCTTATAGCCTCTCCTTTGCTATATGTAATCACAGCCCTTAAGCACAGCCATCAGATTGTTCCCTGCATGTGTTTATTTAATATATACCTTGAAGGCAGAGTGGATGAGAATCTAGATTGCATCACTGCAGGAGAAAAAAAACACTGGAATTAAAAGATCCAAGAATGTGATTGAATGTAAACTCTGGCCGAACTTTTCTGATTAGTTAGTGGGAAATTATACCAGCTAGTGATGTATTCAGGCAGATGTACCCATATTTAACTCTTGGTGTATGCCAGGGCAACAAATCAGAAAATAAGCTGGGATAGGGTGTTTCAAAAGCAAACACCAGGAAATCTGCAGATGCTGGAAATTCAAGCAACACACACAAAATGCTGGGGGAACACAGCTAGTCAGGCAGCATCTATAAGGAGAAGCACTGTCGACGTTTCGGGCCGAGACCCTTTGTCAAGACTAACTGAAAGGAACGATAGTAAGAGATTTAAAAGTAGGAGGGGGAGGGGAAAATACAAAATGATAGGAGAAGACCAGAGGGGGTGGGGTGAAGCTGAGAGCCGGAAAGGTGACAGGCAAAAGGGATACAGAGCTGGAGAAGGGAAAGGATCATGGGACAGGTTTCCTGATATATTTAGTGTTTTCCCCCCTCCTTTTTTTTTCTCTCTCTTTCTGCCCATCACTCTGCTTGTTCTCCATCTCCCTCCCCACTTCTTTCTCCCTAGGCCTCCCGTCCCATGATCCTTTCCCTTCTCCAGCTCTGTATCCCTTTAGCCAATCACCTTTCCGGCTCTCAGCTTCGCCCCACCCCCTCCGGTCTTCTCCTATCATTTCGCATTTTCCCTTCCCCCTCCTGCTTTCAAATCTCTTACTATCGTTCCTTTCAGTTAGTCCTGACGAAGGATCTCAGCCCGAAACGTCGACAGTGCTTCTCCTTATAGATGCTGCCTGACCTGCTGCGTTCCACCAGCATTTTGTGTGTGTTGCTGGGATAGGGTGTGACAGTTCACTATTGGCACTCTCTCAATACTTGGTAATGGGCCAGGTGGGACAGTAACGTACTGTAGCAGTTAGTGTCACACACTGTAGCGCTCTGATCAAGCTTCAATGCTGCCATTGTCTATAAGGAATTTGTACATTCTTCAAATGCATTCTTTTCTCCAGGTGCTCTAGTTTCTTTCCAAATCTTAAAGATGCACAAGTTAGGGATAGTGAGTTATGGGCATGCTAGGCTGGCGCAAAAAGAGTGGCGACACTTGCAGGCTGCCCCTGACACATCTTCAGACTGTGTTGGTTGCTGATGCTAATGATGCAGTTCACTGTATGCTTCAATGTACACCTGACAGATACAGCTGATCTTTAATCGTTGTGAGCTCCGTGCAGAAAGAGAACTCACATGGATGTCAGCCCAGGTGAGATTGTGTTTTGGAATTGGAATTGGAACGGGTTTATCATCAATCATTTACCAAGGCGTAGTGAAAAGCCTGTCTTTTCACTGTTCATACAGGTCAAATCGCGCCACAGTGTACTGAGGTAGTATGAGGATAAACAGTAACGGAATGCAGAATAAAGTGTAATAGCTACAGAGAAATTGCAGTGCAGGCAGGCAAAGAAGCTGCAAGGACATAACAAGGTAGATTGTGAGATCAGGAATCCATCTTATTGTACCAGGGGATGGTCTTATAACAGCAGGATAGAAGCTGTTCTTGAGCCTGATGGTATGTTCTTTCAAGTTTTTGCATCTTCCACCCAGTGGGAAAAGTGAGAAGAGAGAATGTCTGGGATGTGTAGGGTCTATGGTTATGCTAGCTCTTCTACTGAGGCAGCAAGAAGTATAGACAAAGTCCATGGAAAGGATGGTGGTTTCTGTGATGTGCTGAGCTGTGAACACAAACCTCTGCAGCTTCTTGTAATCACAGGCTGTACAAAGCTGTGATGCATCCAGATTGGGTGCATCAACAAAAATCAGTAAGGGTCAATGGGTACAAGCCAAATTTCTTTAGCCTCCTGACCAAGTAGTGGAATTGGTAAGCTTTATTTGTCATGTTGTCTACAGGCTGTGGCAATAATTCCTCAGCTGCTGTTTGAGGGAGGATGGCATTAGACTGGAGAGAGTGTGGAAGAGACCAGAAGGCTTGAGACACAAGGAGAGGCTGGGACCTTGTGCTTCAAGAGTAGGAGGCTAAAGGGTAATGTTGAATTAGATTTTCTTTGCAGTTTAACAATTAATCGCATGATTTTTTTTTTACAGACAATAACTGTTCAGGATGTTTCCTAATGGTAACAGTATGCATACTGTATGCAGTTGTTCAGTGTGTTCCCTAATGATTCTGGAAAACTCTGGAAGGTTCTCTGGTGCTGCATTATTTGAATAGCATGCATCTTATTGGCTGACATTTGCAAATTTGAATAGAATGTTTCCAGTCTATGAATATAAAAGGAGCTGACTATGTGGCAGCACAATCTGTTTTGCTTCTCTCTCCCCTCACTTACTACAGCTCGACCACTGTTCATTTCTCGGTGCCCTTTGTTCTGTTAATGCTCAATAAAATGACTGTTAAACAAGCAGAGTTTTTGACTGTCTACTGAAGGAATCTTGGATAAAAAACAACAATCCAACATTGACCTTATAGAGGTATGTAAAGTCCTAAGGGGCATAGACAAAAACAGTGGTGAACTTCTATAGGTGCACAGTGGAGAGCATCATGGCCTTGTATGGAAACACCAATGTCAAGGATCAGTAAAACCTATAAAAAGTGCTGGATACAGCGCAGTCCATCACAAGCAAAGCCCTCCTCAACACTGAGCATATCAAAGAATGCTGTCACAAGGGAGCAACATTCATCATCAAGGACCACCACCATCCAGGTCATGCTCTCTTCTTTCTGCCACCATCAGGAAGGAAGTACAGGAGCTTCAGATCACTCACCACCAGTTTCAGGGACAGGTATTACCCTTTAACCATCAGGCTCCTGAACCAGAATGGATAACTTCACCCACCTCAAATCTGCACTGATTCCACAATCCCTTTATTCACTTTCAAGGACTCTGCATGTCACATCCTAGTATTACTTATTTATTCCTTTATTAAGGAGAAAGTGCAGGAGGGAGGGCTCCAGATTTTTAGATCATTGTTCTTTGCTCCGGGGAAGGTACGATCTGTACAGAATAGATGTGTTTGCACCTAAGCTGGAGGAGAACTAATATCCTGGCAGAATAGTTTGCTAGTTCTGCCCAGGGGGTTTAAACTCAAGTTGCAGAGGAATGAAAACCTGAATTCCAGGACATGTAGTACAGTGGTTCCCAACCACTGACTCGTTTCATATTGGGTGGGAATAATGTTCTGAGTTGATTCTGTTTCAATGCAAGGAGTATTTTAGGAAAGGCAGATGAGCTTAGGGTATGGATCAGTACATGAAATTATGACATTGTACCCATCAATACGAGTTGGTTGCAGGAGAGGCAGGACTTGCCGTTCAATATTCTGGGTTTCTGTTTTTTCAGACATGATAGAGAGGGAGGGATTAAAAGGAGAGTGGTGGCATTGCTAGTCAGGGAAAACTTCACTGCAGTGTTCAGACAGGAGAGGATTTATGGGTTGAACAGAGTAACAAGAAAGGGATGACCACCTTCATTGGATTATGCTATAGACCGCCCAATAGTCAATGGATTTAGTCAATTTGTAGAGAGATTGCTGACAGTTCCAATAAACATAGTGATATGATAGTTGGTGATTTTAATTTTCACAAATTCACTGAGACTCCTTTTCTATAAAAGGTCCGGATGGCATAGAGTTTGTCATATGTGTTCAGGAAAGCTTCCTTAATCAATACATTCTTCTAACTCGAGAGAGTGATACCGGATATCCTATTGTGTTCAGGACAGAGTGATACCGGATATCCTATTGTGTTCAGGACAGAGTGATACCGGATATCCTATTGTGTTCAGGACATAGTGATACCGGATATCCTATTGTGTTCAGGACAGAGTGATACCGGATATCCTATTGTGTTCAGGACAGAGTGATACCGGATATCCTATTGTGTTCAGGACAGAGTGATACTGGATATCCTATTGTGTTCAGGACAGAGTGATACCGGATATCCTATTGTGTTCAGGACAGAGTAAAACTGGATATCCTATTGGAAAATGAGACAGGACTGTTACTGTTTGATTCTTTTCCTTTTTAATTCCTGTGAGATTCATGGTCTGGTCTGTTTTCATTCAATGTCATGACACATACAGTGAGTGTGTTCTAAGTAACTGCAAACAAGTGAATGCACTGCACATCGCAATGGAACATCATACGGTTGAACAAATCTTCACATTGCATTTGCTTGGCTATATCGAGTGATCGAACACCCCAGAATGCACTAAATGAGCAGCAAAAAGCTCAATCACCCCCCCCCCCCCACCACCACCATCATCCTTCCCCTCAACATCAGGGCCCTGCCCTCTTCTTATTGCTGCTATCAGGCAGGAGGTATAGGAACCTCGGGGTTCAACACCAGTTTTGTCCCCACTGCCATCAAGTTCTTGAACAGATCTGAAAACCTTAACACTAACTTGGACTATATTTCTTGTGTTCTTTCTCAATCTTGCACTTGTATTTTATGTTTGTTTATTTATGTGCAGGTGTTAATCATGCATAATTTATATTAATTTAAGTTGATATTAGCTTGTGCTTGTCATTTCTGTAATGTACTGTGCTGTTCTGCAATAGGCTAATTTTCATGATCTATGCCCTGGGTATGTCTGCCTGAATTTAAAACCTAAATGTATCCCATTCATCCCATCCCATCAACCACTGAGTTGGATCACAACCCCATCTATGTATTACCTCAGCTGCTGCACTGCACTGTAATTACTTTAAACCACTATTTATAATGCTGGTTACCTTGTAAGTACGTGCTAGTATTTATGTACTTTGACACATTTTATTCCATATCCATATTTTAACCTCTAACGTTATCTTTAATATAATTATTTTTCTTATAATTGATGAATGTTGTTTTTTGTTGCATGCTGTGCCCTGACCAACACACCACAGCAGATGTAAATGTATATGGTAAATAAAGCTGATCCTTGATCCAGTTGATATTGAGTTATTGTTCTGGAGTATTCCAAGCACCCTGAACAGGTCATCCCTACAAAATTCAGCTCGATGGAACAAACAGAAACTCTGAGCTTCAGAAAGGAAAGGTGAGCAGATAGTTTCAATTGAAATGGTTCGGAAAGAGTTACTCAAGTTGATAGGGTGGTTAAGAGGGCATCTGGTCTATGGCGAATCATTAGTTGGGGGATTGAGTTCAAAAGTTGCAAGGTAATGTTGCTGCTCTATAAACCTCTGGGTAGAACACAGTTGGAATATTGTGTTCAATTCTGATCATTATAGGATAGAAGTGGAACCCTTATATAGGGTGCAAAGGAGCTCTACCTGGATTTGACAACATTTCTTATGAGGAGAGTTTGCCAGAGCTCGGGTTTTTGTCTTTGTAGTGAAGGAGTTTGTGAAGTGACTTGACAGATGTGCACAAGATGATGGGCAAAGGTTGAGTGGACAGCCAGAGACTTTTTCCCAGGGCCAAAATGGATAATATGAGAGGCCATAATTTTAAGGTGATTGGAAGAAAGTATTTGGGGAGGGGTTGTCAGAGGTCATTTTATTACACAAAGAGTGGTGGATGTGTTGAATGCCCTTCTAGGGGTGGTGGTAAGGCAGATGCATTAGGAAAATCTAAGAGATTTTTGGATAGGCACATGGATGATAGAAAACGGAAGGCTAAGCAGGAAGGAAGGTTAAATTGATGTTAGAGTAGGTTAAAAGTTCGGCAGAACACCATGGGCTAAAGGGCTTTAACTGTGCTGTACTGTTCTTTGTTCTATGTTCAATCACAACATTCAGGAGAGAGCTGGGGAAGGACTTAAGTAAATTAAAGATGGAGCTTTACAAAGTAATGAACACACACCACATTTCACCACATGTCTTCTGGTCCTGTTCTGTTACATCGTTAAGATATTGATTTATTTGTATCAGGTGAACTTCCATGGAACATAGAACATTACAGCACAGTTCAGTCCCTGTGCCCCACTATGTTGTGCCAGCTTTTAACCTACTCCAAGATCAATCTAATCCTTCCCTCCTACATAGCCCCTCTTTTTAATTTCATCAATGTACCTATTCAGGGGTTTCTTAAATGCTCCAATGTATCTGCCTCTACCACCACTCTGTATAAAACAAACCTCTAACATCCTACTATGTTTTCTTTCAATCACCTTAAAATTATGCCTTCCTGTATTAGCTATTTCAAAGGCACTGGCTGTCTTTCTATCTATGCCTCTTATCATCTTGTACACCTCTGTCGACTAACCTCTCATTATACCTTACACAGCAGCTCAGTGTTTTACATCTCTGTTTAAATTTTAACTTATTCTCTCCTACCATTATTTTAACATCAGTTCTTTATTTCAAATTACAAACACATGCTCTCTTCTCACTGCTGTCATCAGGCATATGGTACAGGAACCTCAAGTCCCACACCACCAAGTTCAGGAACAGTTATTACCCATCAACCATCAGCTCTTGAAGCATTGAGGGTAACTTTTCTCAGCTCAACACTGAACTAATTCAACAATCCATGGAGTCACTCTCAAGAACTCTGCAACTTCTGTTATTGATTTATCTATCTATCCATCTGTCTATCTATTATCTTTTTTTTGTATTTGCACAGTTTGTGGAAATTACAGTCATGGGACCAATTCACTGAGTGCATCTTCAACAGGATTCAGTACTGTTGCTAATCGGTACAAAGTGAATGCCTTGCCTGTGATTTTCCACTGTGAAAGGGGGCAAATTCTCACAGGGCCAAGTTTCTTACACAGAGAGTGGTGGGTTCCTGGAATTCACTGCCTGGGGTTGAGGTAGAGGCAGATACATTAGGGACTTTTAAGGGATGTTTAGATCAGCACATGACTGTGAAGAAAATGGAAGGATATGGACACTGTGTAGGCAGAAGGGATTAGTTTAGTTAGTTATTTGATTACTAATTTAATTGGTTCAACACAACATTGTGGGCCAAAGGGACTGTTCCTGTGCTGTTCTTTTCTATGTTCTATGTTCACCTTATATAATCAGACACAGAAGGAAGCTGTCTGGCTCATTGTTACAGTGCCTGTTCTGTTCTTTGAAAGCACTCTCCCATCAGTTCCACCTTGTTAACCATGTCTGGCTAAGTTCTTTTTTTCACAGACATATTCAATTCTCTTTGCTGCCATTCTTTCAGATCAAAGCTACTCTTTGTAAAAGATGATTCAGCACATTTTTCTCTTTGGATTATTTTTGCAGTTATTTAAAATCCATGGTTATCTTCAGACATTGTTGGCTCCTCACATGTGGACCCTTTGGTTTCCAATCTCCCTTTTGCAATCAGAATCAGGTTTAATATCACTGGCATATGTCATGAAATTTGTTATTTAGTGGCAAAATAAATAGCAATGGATAACAATAAAAACACCAGAAATTGCAATAAGAATTGTTTGTCCAATTCATAATTAGTTGGGTATATTTGATGCTCTGTTTACATCAGATCAAATCAGCGAGGACTGTGCTACAGGCAGCCTCCAAGTGTTGCCACCTTTCCATTGCCAAATGAGCATGCCCACAACTCACTAACCTTAATGGTACAGATGTGAACAATGAGCAATGTATTGGCTAAGAGTATTTATAGAGGGTCGTAAGGTCATACAGCATGGAGGCAGGCCCTTCAGCCCATTGGGTCCATGCTGACCATAACATTTTCCCTGCTAGTCCCAGTTGTCTGCATTTGGACCAGTACACTTCAAACCCCTTCCCTCCATGAACCGAATCAAATGCCTCTTAGAACCTTTTTTCACAAATTATTTCTGAAGTTACGCTAATTACAAAACTCACCTGTAAGGACAGGCACTTACACATTCTCTTCAAGTATTTACCAAAGCTTTGATTGCCAAAGAGGAAGTATTGCTATGGAATAAAACAGGTTATTATGTTTTGCATGGCACACTGTTCTAAGAAGATTGGGTACCATATATTATCCTAAGCGTTGGAGTTCGAGCTGTGGGGTCCCATCAATGTCTAGTTCACAGTCAATATCTAAGATCGACTCCCTAATTCTGAAAGCTATAGCCTGATGGCCAAAGCCTGGAGGCCCAAATGCCCGCCCTGGTGTTGGAGGATTGTCTGTGTGTGTGGATTGGTGGGAGAGAGAAAAGGAGCTTGTTTGCTGTTGTTGTTTTATTGCTTGTTGTTTTCTGCTCTATTGCATTCTGTGCTGTTCTGCTGAGCATCGTGGGAATGCTATGTTGGCACAGGAGTGTGTGGCAATACTTGTGGGCTGCCCCCAACACATTCTTAGCTGTGTTGGTTGTTAACACAAACATTTCAATGTATGATTTGATGCACATGTGATAAATAAATCTGAATATGAATCGATAATTCAAAGGTATGACATTGAGTATAAAATACCTTAGACGCACTGAGGTTGTGAAAAACATGATATTAATGTAGGTTCATTCTTTCCAAACGTTCACCCAACAATATACACTCATCTAGAACAATAACTTAACATTCTTCTCAATTTTTCGAATTCCCTCTCTACTCTAATACCTCTTCTCCTCACCTACCAATCACCACCCCTGGTGTCTTTCTTCCTTCACTTTTTCCCATAATTCACTCTTCTCTCCTATCAGGTTCTTCTTCTTCAGTCTGTTACCTTATCAACCTATTATCTCCCAGCTTCTCACTTCATCCCCACTGCCCCACCCACCTGGCTTCACCTATTATCTTCTAGCTTGTATATCATCAAAAACACTGGAAAATTTCTAGATATACTGTGGTGAGCATTCTAACCGGCTGTATCTTTGACTAGTATGGGGCTGGGTTGGGAGGAGCGGGGGTGACAGCTGCACAGGGTTGAAGTAAGCTGTAGAGGTTGGTAAACTTACTCAGCTCCATCATGAACACCAGCGTCCATAGTATCCGTGACATCTTCAAAGAACATTGCCTCAGAAAGGTGGCATCCATCATTAAAGTGATTCTAATTTCAAGTCTGATTCCCCTCAACCTACTTTCTTACTCTGGCATATTTCCAGTTCTGATGAAGGGTCTCAGCCCAAAACAATTACTGTTTTTTCCCTCTCCATTGCTTGTCTGACCAGCTGAGTTCCTCCATCATTTGTGTGTGTTACTATTCATTTGCCAAGATTTACAAATCAAGCTGTTGAGTTGTACCTCCGAGGAACTTGTCCTTGGTCAATCACACTAAACATGGCAGTGTAAAATCGACTCCATTAAATTGAGTTATTGAAGTAATGTAGAGCAGTTATAACATTTTGTGTTGTTGATGTACCGGAGGTAATTTGCTGGGAACATGTACAACATTTCTAAAGGAAAGTAAGAATGATAGAATTAATGATAAAAATGGATGAGACAGTGTCTAAGCAATACAAGATAAAACATAATTAGAATAACCTTGACTAATGTCAATGAACATGGCAGATCTTGCTGACAAGGAGTTGTTTAGATTCGGTAACATTTGTACATTCAGTGGCCACTTTATTAGGTACATCTGTACACCAACAAAATATGTATCCATTGAGTGGCAGTTCACGGGCTGAAAATACCTTGTTAATGAGAGAAGTCAAAGGAGAATGGCCAAACTGGTTCAAGCTGACAAGAAGGCAACAGTAACTCTTAGAACCACATGTTACAACAGTGGTATGCAGAAAAATATCTCTGAATTCACAGCTCATCAAACCTTGACTTGGATGGGCTATAGCAGCGGAAGATTATAAACATACACTCGGTGGCCACTTTATTAGGTACAGGAGGTACATAATAAGGTGGTCACTGAGTGTAAAGCCGCATTAAACTTGAGTACAGATGTGCAATATTATACTTTATTTATGTTAGTTAGAGGGAGACTGCAAACAGCTACCTCTTCCTGCAGCTTCACATGAAGGATTATCTCTCAAGAAGATTGAATCAAATTCATTGAATCCACCATAAAGTAGCCCACATTTTCTTGTTCTGTGCTAACAGTTTCATGTGCAGCTATTGGTACGTTTCAACATAAGTACTGCCAGGGTTTGAGACTTCTATGTAGAATGTAGAAGACTATAGTTGAGTACAGGCCTTTCAACCCACCATATTGTGCTGATCTTTTAAGATCAATCTAATGCTTCCCTTCCACATCGCTCTTCATTGTGCAAAAGAAACAAACTGTGGAAGTAAGCAAACAAATAAA
Organism: Hemitrygon akajei; assembly: GCF_048418815.1. Taxonomy (NCBI): domain Eukaryota; kingdom Metazoa; phylum Chordata; class Chondrichthyes; order Myliobatiformes; family Dasyatidae; genus Hemitrygon; species Hemitrygon akajei. The sequence continues at coordinate 107,906,774 of NC_133132.1, read as the reverse complement.
TTTTAAAAATCAATCAATCAATAAATAAATCAATAAACAAATAGATCAATAAATAGACCACAATTCGTAGGAGCAGGATTACACCATTCAGCCTATTGAGTCTGCTTCGCCATTCTGTCATGGCTGATTTATTATCCCACTCAACCCCATTCTCCTGCCTTCTCCCTGTAACCGTTGATGCCCTTACTAATCAACCTCCACTTTAAATATACCCAATGACTTCACCTCCACAGAGCTCTGTGGTAATAATTCCAAAGTTTCACCACCCTCTGGCTGAGAACGTGAGATGTTGAGTCTTTGAAAGTGAATCAACTGAAAGTTGAGGTGAGAGAAGCCTGGTCCACCCCTTTCCACAGTGTGTAGCAATAGTCTTTCTCTAGCTTGACTCAGAGTTTGGATTTGTCATCCATATTCCATTTTTTATTTACCTGACAGTGTCTTTGCCACTGACCATAACAAAGCATTTTTACACTGCAACAAGGATTGGATGAGCAGGACACAGTGGAAGAAGAGATGGGTTCCACTCACCAGTGGAATATGTGCCTTTAAACTGAAGTGGTGTAGGTAGCATGCTCATGTTATATAACCTCATTGTTTTCAGCCTCCATTCTACTGATAGCCTTTGCTTACATTTTTAATCAGTCTTTGTGCTCCTCAAGGCAATTGATGTCAATGCTGGGAAATGCATTATTAATACCTTGTAGAGTCAGCATGAAAATTCCCCACAGAGTTTAACTCCCATCTCTCGGCCTTTTCCATACAGCTTTTTTGAGTACAATCACTTCTTGCAATATGCCTCTTTCACTTCCCAGAACCATAGTCAAACTTTTCCTGTAAAGTTCAAAGTAATATTTATTATCAGAGTACATACATGTCACCATATCCAATTTTGAGAGTCTTTTTCTGTGGGCAATCTTAGCAAATCTATAGAATAGTAAATGTAAACTGTAAACATCAGGAACTGTTAACTGCAAACAACCTGTGCAAATGCAGATATAAATAAATAGCAATAAATAACAAACATGAAGTAACAATATAACAAAGCCCTTAAATGAGGGTAGCTATTCCCTTTTGTTTAAGAGCCTGATGGTTGAGGGTTAGTAACACTTCTTGAACCTAGTCGTGTGAGTCCTGAGGCACCTATACATTGTACCCAATGGCAGCAGCAAGAAAAGAGCATGGCCTGGGTGGTGAGAAGCTTTGATGATGGATGTGGCTTTTCTACAGTAACATTTCATGTAGATGTGCTCAACGGTTAGGAGTGTTTTACCCATGATGAACTGGGCTGAATCTACTACCTTTTGTAGGATTTTCCTAAAATTTGATAAGGACTTTGAACCTAAGGGATATTATCACTCCGATCCTTGCTACTCTGTGTTGGCTTCCTGTATCTTTTAGAATTGATTTTGAAGTTCTCATGCCTGTTTTTGAAGTTCTTAATGGCTGAGGACTGGACGACATCACAGACTCACTTTAGTTTTATAATTCTGCTTGCGCTTTCAGGTCTTCTTCTGCCAGTCTCATAAATTAAAAAAAATCTCCCTCAAAAGATACTGACAGGTCAGCTTTTTTGAACTACACTCCCAAACTGTGGAATTCAATACGAGGAATGCAAACTCAGTTGACACTTTTAAGCTGTAGCTCAAAATCTGTTTATGTAACTTTGCTTTCAACCAACATCCTTTTGGCTTTTATTTTCATGGTTATTTTTATTTTTAATTTTTAATTTTATTTACATTTTCACTTTATCCCTTTGTAAAGCACTTTGAACTACATGTCTGTGAAAAATGCTCTATAAACAGATTATTATTATTATAAATTTACTTTGAACTTTGAAATATCAACTCACATGAAGCTGAGCAGATTTTTAACTCATTTCCAATTATACTGTTTATTCCAAATCTCTTATTCACGCCAGCTCTCCAACATAAAACATTTTTGTCAAATGCTTTCATGTTTTTGTGCAGGAAATCTGTCTCACTGGATTTATCTAGCTATTTGCTTAACACTAAAGATTCTTCAGATAATGGATATCTTGAGCGACACACAAAATGCTGGAAGAACTCAACATATCAGGCAGTGTCTATGGAGGGGAATAACAGTCAATGTTTTGTGGTAAGATGATTCATCCAGTCTAGAAAGGAAGAAGGCAGTAGTTAGAAGAAAAAGAGGAGAAGAGCGGAAGAATTACTAGAAGTTGGAGAAACCGATATTCATACCATCATGTTGGAGGCTACTCTGACAGAATATGATGTGTTGCTCCTCCACCTGAATTTGGCCTCATCATGGCAATAGAGGAAGTCATTGACAGATATGTCAGAATGGGAATGGGAAGTAGAATTAAAATGGATGGCACCCGAAGATCCTCCCTTGTGTGATGGACAGGGTGAACATGCTCAAGGAAGTGATTCTCCAACCTACGTCATGTCTCAATGATGTGGAGCAGGCCCCACCAGGAGCACAGGATGCAGTGGACAGCCCTGACAGACTCACAAGTGAAGTGTTGCCTTCTTGGAAGGACTGTTTGTGGCCCTGAATGGTGGTGAGGGAGGAGGTGTAGCACCTTTTCCACTTACAGGGATACATACCAGGAGGGGAATTAGTGGGAAGGGACGAGTTGTCAAGGGAATCATGTTGAAAATGATTCCTGTGGAAAGTGGAAGGAAAGATGTGCTTAGTGGTAGACTGTCACTGGAGATAACAAGAGTTCTGCAGAATGAAATGCTGGTTATGGAGGCTCATGGAGTGGTAGGTAAGGACAAGGAGAATCTTATCCCTGTGTTATGGTAGTGAAAGTGTTGTTACCTATCACTGGTTCTTAGCTTAGACCATAACGTCTAGTCCATGGTGTTGCGATGTAGGTGACGATGACCAGTCTGGGATTGAAGGTCCCTTTAAAGATTCAAGAATGTTTATTGTCATTTTTCATTTCCTGGGTAAAAGAATAATGAAATGGTTGTTACTCCGGATCTGATACAGCATAAAATAAACCACGATAATCATGGAGAAAACAATAAATATAAATATATAAGATTAGTTTATATACATAGACTGATACAGCTGATAGAGTTGTCGGAATGGTGTGGTACTAGTGGTTCATGATTTTCAAGATTAGGCTTTCCTCTCATTTATTTAAACTTGGTGGCCACTTTGTTAGGTACCTCTTGTGCCTGATAAAATGACCACTAAGTGTATGTTTTTGATATTTCTGTTGCTTCCCTTTAAGCAATGTACTCTTGAACCATCTTAATGAACTAGTGATATCACAATTTTCTGAGTAACTCAGTGGACTTAACTCTCAAGCATCCAGTTATGACATCTTTAGACAGAAAAACAGAAAAAGGTACATCATCATACCCAAAAGAGAGGGAAGAGGGGAGGACTCCAAGCCAGTCTGAAACATCAGGAAATGAAAATTTCTCTAACGTCTTGTTCGTAAATGTACAGTCACTAGAGAACAAGATTGAGTACCGAAGGGGAAGACTGGTGTATCAGAAGAAAATGAGGAATTGCTATGTTCTGTGTTTCATAGAGACATGGCTCATTACAGACACAACAGATACATTGGTAAGATCTGAGGGCTTCACGATACACTGATAGATTGGACTGCTGATTCAGAGAAGGCAAAAGGTGAGTGGTTCATGATGCAGCAGGCTTATCGTACTCTTGTTCCTCCGACCTGGGATGATTAAATGTCACCAAAAGGATTCTCCTCCATGATCATGACTTCATTTTACATGCTGCCGAAGGCAGATGTTAAGTAAGCACTTAGAGTATTGAGTGTTGCTATTGGCAAACAAGAAGCAATCAATCTTGATGCCTTTCAAATCATTGTGGGGGACTTCATTCAGTCTTTTTTGAGGAAATGTCTGCCCAATCATCTGCATATCATCTGCAGCACCAGGGGTCCCAACACACTCGACCACTGTTAGACTACAATTAGGAATGTCTACCCTTCCATGCCCAGACTGCATCTGGGGGAAAACTGATCACTTAGCAGTCTTCTTCCTACCTGCATACAGGCAGAAGTTAAAGATCAAAACTCCAGAGGTAAGAACAATAAAAACATGGTGGCATAAGGCTGAGGAGCACCTACAGGATTGCTTCGAGTTGGTAGACTGGGCTGTTTTCAAGGACTTATCAAGGGATCTGAATGAATACATCATGTTTGTCACAGACTTTATAAAAGCAATCATAGATGAGAGTGTCCCCACAAAATTAATCAGAGTCTTCTCTAACTAGAAGTTCAGGATGAATAGTGTACTTTGCAAGATCATTTGCATTTAGATCTGGTGACCAAGTTAAATACAAGAGATCCAGATATGATCTCCAGAAAGTCAACTCACATGTGAAGTGGCAATTCCAGACCGAACTTGAATCACTGAAGAATACTCAACAGCTGGCGCAGGTCTTGAATGCTATCACCTCTTACAAAGTGAAACAAAGCGACACAGGTGACAACAAGGCTTTACTCGCCGGTAAGCTCAATGGCTTCTATGCTCACTTTGACTGTCAAATCATGAAGGCTCCTTCATGAAATCCCATGGCCCACGATGACCCTGTGATTTTGAGTCTCTGAGGCTGTCATGAAAGCATCCTTCAGGAAGGTGATCCCTCTGAAAGCATTCAGCCCAGACGGGCTGAGTGCTAAACATCTGTGCTGATCAACTGTCTGGAGTGCTCATCAATACCTTAAACGTCTTGCTTTGGCATCTGAGGTACCTACCTGTTTCGAGCAGGTTAACATTATACCAGTGCCTAAGAAGAATGTGTTAACCTGCCTCAATGACTATCGTTCAGTAGCACTTATATCCACTGTGATGAAGTGTTTTGAGAGGCAGGTGATAAAACATATCAACTGTTACCTGAGAAATGACTTGGACCACTCCAATTTTCCTACTATCACAACAGGTTAATAGCAGATGCTATTTATTGGCTTATCACTCATTTCTGGAAAATTTGGACAGCGAAGGTGCACACATCAGGATGCTCTTCATTGACTAGTTGGTATTCAAGACTATCATCCCCTCAAAACTAATTGATAAGCTTCAAGAGCTTAGTCTCAATACATCTTTATGCAACTGGATCCTCAATTTCCTCACTTGCAGAGCCCAGTCAGTTTGGATTGGCAACAACATGTCCCTCCACAATCTCCTACAGCACAAGTTCACCACATGGCTGTGTGCTTAGCCCCAGCTCTGTTTACTTTATACTTATGAATGATGAGGCTATGTCCAATATTTAACTTTGCTGACGACACCACTGTTATTGCTGGAATCAAAAGTGGTGATGAATCAGCATATAGGAGGAACATTGAACATCTGGCTGATTGGTGTCACAACAGCAACCTCTCACTCAATGACAGCAAACACGGAGATGATTATTGACTTCAGGAGGAGAAAACCAGAAGTCTATGAGTCAGTCTTCATTGGGAAATTAGAGGAGGAGAGGGTCAGCAACTTTAAATTCCTCAGTTTTTTCATAGCAGAGGATCTGTCCTGGATCTGGCATGTTAGCACCATTATGAAGAAAGCACAGCAGGACCTCTACTTCCTTAGAAGTTTGTGAAGATTCAGCATGCCATCTAAAACTTTGAAAAACTTCTATAGATGTGTGGTGGAGAGTATTTGACTGGTTGCATTATGGCCTGCTGTGGAAACACCAATGTTCTTGTATGAAAAAGCCTACAAAAACATGGCCCAGTCCATCACAGGTAAAGCACTCCCCACCAATAAGCACATATGCATGGAGCACTGTTGCAGGAAAACAGCATCCATTATCAAGGACCTCCACCTTCCAGATCATGCTGTTTTCTCTCTGCTACCATCAAGAAGAAGGTGCAGGAGCCTCAGGATCTGCACCACCAATTTCAGGAACAGTTACTACCCCCCAACCATTAGGCTCTTGAACCAGAGGGGACAATTTCACCCAACTTCACTCATCCCATCTCTGAACTGTTCCCTCGACTTATGGACTCACTTTCAGGAATCTTTGTCTCGTGTTTTCAATATTTATTATTTACATATTTATTTATTATTATTTCTTTTTTTCTCTTTCTTTTTATATTCGTTCTTTTTATCATTTTTTTGCACATTGATTGTTGTGCATCCTGTTGGTGTGGTCTTTCATTGATTTTTATTGTGTTTCTTCTATTTATTGTGATTACCACAAGAAAATGAATCTCAGGGTTTGATATGGTGATAGAAATGTACTTTGATGATAAATTTACTTTGAACTTGGAACTCTGAACTTTGCATCCCATCCACTTCAAGGTTCGATATGTTGTGCATTTAAAGATATTCTTCTGCACGCTAATGTTGTAGCGCATAGTTATTTGAGTTATTGTTGCCCTCTTGAACCAGTCTGGCCATTCCCCTCTGACCTCTCACATTAACAAGGCATATGAGGAGAACATACAAACACGTAACAGTCTTTGGTGGGAATTGAATCCAAATGAGTGATTGCAGGCACTGTAAGGTGTTGTGCTAACTGCTATGCTACTTTGTCACTCACATGTGCATGTTCTCCTGGTGACTGAATAGACTTCCTCTCGCTGATTGGTTTCTTCCCACATTCAAAGGAGCATAGGGTAGTAGGCTAATTGGTTACATGGTTGTAACTGAGCGTCACAGGCTCGTTGGGCCTGTTACCATGCTGTATCTCTAATGAAATAAATAAATAAATTCCAATTTGAGTTTCTTCATTCAAATAACCAAATTTTACATATCACAAAGGATGTCACTTTATTTTGGTTGTGCCCTCCAAACCTTGATTCTCACACTAATGGAAAAATCTACTCCAGTATTATCTACTCTGATAATATCAGATAGGTTTCAGTGAAGGTTCCACCACCAACCCCTCATCCTTATGAACTCCAAGGAACGCAAGCTCCCAGACATCAAATGCTCCTTGTGCATAGAGCCTTTCATTCCTGGGATCATTCGTCAGAACCTCCTCCAGGCTTTCTCCAGGGACAGTACATCTTCGAGGATAAAACATCAACTTAATTCTCCATGTACTTTTACATTTGCTGTGGTGTGTTGGACATGCCACAAAAAACAATGATATTCAACAATTATAAAGATTACATCAAGCATAAAGTTAGAGATTAAGGTATGAGTATGGAATGAAATGTGCATTAACTCATAAATACCAACACGTATTTACAATGTAAACATTTTTCCTTTGATTTGAGGATATATATTTCTACTGATTTGCCAAGGCAGACTAGTTAGAGTTACATCTGGAAGCATTGAACATGGAAGAAGCTTGGAGCTGTCTTTGCCAATGTCAGTCATTGTGAGACTGGAAACTGGATTGCCAGATTTTTGTTAACTCAAGACAATATGTGATGTTTTGTAAATGTAGCAGAACATACATGAAGAATTAAGTGTTGGTGGAAATGCAGTGAAGGAAGAAATCAAGTCATGATCTTGTTGATGGTAGGAGCAGGTTTGGTCATGTTTAGCTAAAATAAAAGCGACTTAATAAAATACTATACAAGGATGTGGCCTGGTATGGAATCGCCAATGTCCTGGAACAGAAATGCTGACAGGACGTCATGGATACAGCCCAGTACATCACAGGAGTACATCACATCCCCACCAATGAGCACATCTACAAGGAATACTGCCACAAGAAAGCAGCATTCTTCAACGACCCCACCAGCCAGGCCATACCCTCTTCTCACTGTTCTTATGGGAAGAAGGTACAGAAGTCTTAGGTCCCATACCACAAGTCAAGTCAAGTCACTTTTTAGCGTCATTTCAACCTTAACTGCAGGTACACTACACAGTAAAAACATTTTTCAGGACCATGATGCTACATGAAACAGTACAAAAACTACAGTGAACTATGTAAAAACAACACCGAAAAAATACTACACTAGACCACAGACCTACCCAGGACTGCTTAAAGTGCACAGAACAGTGCAGGCATTACAATAAATAATAAGCAAGACAATAGACACCGTAGAGGGCAGTAAAATTGATATAATTCCAGGCTTTGGGTATTGAGGAGTCTGATGGCTTGGGGGAAGAAACTGATACATCATCTGGTCGTGAGAGCCCAAATGCTTCAGTGCCTTTTCTCAGATGGCAGGAGGGAGAAGAGTTTGTATGAGGGGTGCGTGGAGTCCTTCATAATGCTGTTTGTTTTGCGGATGCAGCGTGTAGTGTAAATGTCTGTAATGGCGGGAAGAGAGACCCCGATGATCTTCTCAGCGGACCTCACTATCCGCTGCAGGGTCTTGCGATCCGAGATGGTGCAATTTCCAAACCAGGCAGTGATGCAGCTGCTCAGGATGCTCTCAGGATGCCCTGTAGAATGTGATGAGAATGGGAGGTGGGAGATGGACTTTCCTCAGCCTTCACAGAAAGTAGAGACACTGCTGGGCTTTCTTTGCTATGGAGCTGGTGTTGAAGGACCAGGTGAAATTCTTTGCTAGGTAAACACCAAGAAATTTGGTGCTCTTTATGATCTCTACCGAGGAGCTGTCGATGTTCAGCAGAGAGTGGTTGCTCCATGCCCTCCTGAAGTCAACAACCATCTCTTTTGTTCACATTAAGAGACAGGTTGTTGGCTCTGCACCAGTCCGTTAGCCGCTGCACCTCCTCTCTGTATGCTGGCTCGTCATTCTTGCTGATGAGACCCACCATGGTTGTGTCATTGGTGAACTTGATGATGTGGTTCGAGCTGTGTGTTGCAGCACAGTTGTGGGTCAGCAGAGTGAACAGCAATGGACTGAGCACACAGCCCTGGGGGACCCCCGTGCTCAGTGTGATGGTGTTGGAGATGCTGCTTCCAACCTGGACTGACTGAGGTCTCCCAGTCAGGAAGTCTAGGATCCAGTTGCAGAGGGAGGTGTTCAGGCCCAGTAGGTTCAGCTTTCCAATCAGTTTCTGAGGGATGATTGTGTTGAATGCTGAACTGAAGTCTATGAACAGCATTCAAACGTACGTGCCTTTTTTGTCCAGGTGGGTTAGGGCCAGGTGGAGGGTTCAGTAACAGTTATTACTCTCAAACAATCAGACTTCTAAATCAGCATGAATAATTTCATTAATCTCAACACTGAATTAATTCCACAACTGATGGCCTCACTTTCGAGAACTCAACAAGTCATGTTCTCAGTATTTTTATTTAATTGTCGCATTTGCAGAGATGTCTCCCTTTGCACATTTGTTAGTCTTTGTCTGTTTGTAGTTTTTCATTGCTTCTATTGTATTTCTTTGTTCTACTGTGAATGCCTGCAAGAATATGAATCTCAGGGCTACATATGGTGACACAGATGTACTTTGATAATAAATTTACTTTGAACTTTTGAAGGAATGAGGAAAGAAATAGGGATGAGTCTGAATGCATTAAATTATTGACTTTAATTAAAATGTGTTAAAGTGTATATTGTTGTAATTTCTGATAACAGACTTGAAGCAGCTTTTGGTATTAATTTCATGATGTTGAGAGTTGTCCTTATTTTATCATCCCTGTATGTGTGAGGGAAGGTATAAACCACTCTGACTTGTGGAGGCTGTTATCTTTGGACCTGCTGCCATACTTTGGGTTAGGAATGTAAGGACACAACAGAAAGAAGGGAATTATATAATTATCATCATTTGGCAGATCTCTTCAAACAGTTGCTTCCATGTCTGAATTGGCTGAAATAGAGCCCTTCAGACACAGAAATATTGCACATTTTCACAGATTGATCATTAGTATGCTTTGAAAAGATACTTAGACTCTGTAACAGAGCATAGGTACGTTGACTGTCTGGATGAATATTTGGCAACTGGGATTTAATGTGAGGTTATAGACTTTGGTAAGTGAAATCTGAAGGCAGAATAACACCTGAATGTGCATCAGGATCTAGATGTCTGAGTGCATGAATTGCAGCCAGTAGTAAGGAAGGCAAATGCTGTGTATGTTTTTCTTGCAGCAGTGTTGAAACTTAGAAACAGGGAGTTATTGTTACAGTTACTCATGTGTACAGTTCTACAGAGTACAATTGAGGCGAAACCTGGAATATCATATTGAAGAAAGGATGTGCTGACATTGGAGAGAGTCCAGAGGAAGCTCATAGGAATGATTCTGGGGATGAAATGGTTAACATATGAGGAGCGTATGATGTCTCTGGGGCCTGTACTCACTGGAGTCCAGATGAATGCAGGGGGGTTCTCATTGAAATTTATTGAATATTAAAAGGCCTAGATAGAATGGAGGTGGAGAGGATGTTTTGTAGAGTGGGAAAGTCTAGGACCGGAGGGCAAAACATCATAACATTTGAAGAGGAATACAAAGAGAAGGCAGTAGAATTGGCACACAGCAGGCCAGGCAGCATCTATAAGGAGAAGCACCGTTGACGTTTCGGGCCGAGACCCTTCGTCAGGACTAACTGAAAGGAAAGATAGTAAGAGATTTGAATCTTTCCTTTCAGTTAGTCCTGACGAAGGGTCTCGGCCCAAAACGTCAACGGTGCTTCTCCTTATAGATGCTGCCTGGCCTGCTGTGTTCCACCAGCATTTTGTGTGTGTTGTTTGAATTTCCAGCATCTGCACATTTCCTTGTGTTTGCAGGAGAATTGGGTTGAGTTGGAATGGTGGAACAGGCTCAAAAGGACAAATGGCCTAAGTCTGCTCCTGTGTCTTATGTTCTAATATCGTGTTGTTTTCCTGATTTAAGAGCAGGTATTCTGGCATTGGTGGTAGACCCATTCCTGTGGTGGAAGTAGGAACCCAAAAAACAGCAGATGCTGGGATCTGGAGCAACAATCTGCTGCAGGAGCTCAGCGGGTTGATAAGCAGCACTGGGTGGAGTGCAACTCTCCACATTGCAAGTCGACAATTACTTTCTCTCTGGTGCATAGAAGTGTAGAAGATAAAGAGAGGCATTGATAGAATGGACCTTCCTGCGTGGCAGTGGCCAATACCAGAGGACATCTTTTTAATTTGAGTGGTGGGAAGTTTAGTGGAAATGTCAGAGATAGGTCTTTCACATAGAGAATGTTGTGTACATAGACACTTTCAGAGGTGGTGGTAGAGACGGGTATGTTGGGGACATGGATGAAAGAAAAGAGCTGGGTTATGGGCTGTGTGGGAAGGAAGGGTTAGTTTGGACATAGAGGAGGTTTCTATAGATCAGCAAAACATTCTGGGTGAAAGGCCCATCCTGTGCTGTAAGACCATAGGATCATGAGACATAGGTGCAGAATTGAGCATTTGACCCATCAAGTCTGTTCCGCCATTACATCATGGCTGTTTTATTATTTGTTATCCCTCTCAACCCCATTGCCCTGCCTTCACCCTGTAATCCTTTGACATACTGACTAATTAAGAACCTATTAACCTCCACTTCAAATATAACCAATGACTTGGATCTCTCCAGTTATATGTGGCAATAAATTCCACAGTTTCATCACCTTGTGGCAAAAGAAATTCCTCCTTATCTCTGTTCTAAAGGGATGTCCCTCTACTCTGAGGCTGTGTCCCTTGGTCCTAAACTCCCCAACTTTAGGAAATTTCTGTTCTAAGTTCAGAATGGAAGGTAAAGAAGAATAATACGAACTGTCTTAAAGACTATCGCTCACTAGCATTCACATCTACAGTGATGAAATGCTTTGAGAGGTTGGTCATGAATGGACCGAACTCCTGCCTTAGCAAGGATCTGGATACACTGCAATTTGCCTATTGCCACAATAGATCGACCACAGACGCTATCTCAATGGCTCTTCACACTGCCTCAGACCACCTGGACAAAACAAACATCTATGTCAGGATGCTGTTCATCGACTATACCTCAGCATTTAACACCATCATTCTCAAAATCCTGATTGAGAAGTTACAGAACCTAGGCCTGTGGACTTCCCTCTGCAGCTGGATCCTCAACTTCCTAACCGGAAGACTACAATCTGTGCAGATTTGTGATAATATCTCCTCCTCGCTAACGATCAACACTGGTGCACCTCAATGGTGTGTATTTAGCCCACTGTTTCACTTTCTCTATACCTATGACTGTGCGGCCAGGCATAACTCAAATACCATCTATAAATTTGCTGATGATACAACCATTGTTGGTAGAATCTCAGATGTAGATGAGAGGGCGGACAGAAGTAGTGCCCCAGCAACAACCTGGCACTCAACGTCAGTAAGACGAAAGAGCTGATTGTGGACTTCAGGAAGGGTAAGATGAAGGAGCACATACCAATCCTCCTAGAGGGATCAGAAGTGGAGAGAGTGAGCAGCTTTAAGTTCCTGGGTGTCATGATCTCTGAGGATTTAACTTGGTCCCAACATATCGATGTAGTTATAAAGAAGGCAAGACAGTGGCTATACTTCATTAGGAATTTGAAGAGATCTGGCATGTGAACAAATATACTCAAAAATTTCTATAGGTGTACCGTGGAGAGCATTCTGACAGGCTGCATCACTCTCTGGTATGGGTGGGGGCGGGATGGGGGGCTACTGCACAGGACCGAAAGAAGCTGCAAAGTGTTGTAAATCGTATCGGCTCCATCTTGGGTACTAGCCTACAAAGTCCCTAGGACATCTTCAGGGAGTGGTGTCTCAGAAAGTCAGCGTCCATTATTAAGGACCTCCAGCACCCAGGACATACCCTTTTCTCATTGTTACCATCAGGTAGGAGGTACAGAAGCCTAAAGGCACACACTCAGCGATTCAGGTACAGCTCCTTCCCCTCTGCCATCCGATTCCTAAGTGGACATTGAACCAATGAAACCCACCTCACTTTTTTAGTGTATATTATTTCTGTTTTTGCATGATTTTAATCTATTCAATATACATATACTGTAATTGATTTACTTATTTACTTTTCTTTCTTTCTTTGATATTATGTATTGCACTGAACTGTTTACAAATTTCATGACACATTTGAATCAAAGCTGATTCAGATGTTGATTCTGATTATGAGCTGTGAAGGAAAGAAGGGTTAGATTGATTATGGAGTAGTTTTATGTAGATCAGCACTGCATTGTGGGCCAAAGGGAAAAATACTGTTCCATGTTCTGCAGTCCTGGAAATTTAATTACATTAAAATGAAAACTGGGCTCATTTGGGCTTTGAATTCATTAACTAACCATTCTATGTTGAATTAAACTGCCTTCCTGCATGCTGGAAAGCTGGAAGGAAACCAGTTTCCTCCCATATTCCTCATACAACTCATATTTTGTCTAGAATGAACATTGATTTCTCCAACTTCCATCACTTTATCCCCTTCCCTCTTTGGCTCCTTACCTCTTCTTCTGACATACCTGTCACATCCCCCAGTGCCCCTCTTCCTTCCTTTTCGCCCATGACTCCTATCAGAGTCCTCCTTTTCCAGCTCTTTACTTTTTCTGTCACCCCAGCTTCTTACATCATTCTCCCTTCCTCAAACCACCTGGCTTCACATGTCTGTCTCTAGCTTGTCCTCCTTCCCCTCCCCCACCCCTTCTTAATCTGGCAACTTCCCCCTTCCTTTCCAGTCCTGATGTAGGGTCTCAGCCTGAAACATCGACTGTTGATTTTTTTGTGTAGATGCTGCCTGACCTGCTGAGTTCCTCCAGCGTTTTGTGTGTATTACTCTGGATTTCCAGCATCTGCAGAATCTCTTGTGTTTAAAGTTTATTTCCACGTGTCTGGGCCCTCACCATCCTCCTCAGTCATTATGAAAATCAATCTCACCAAATGAGAAGAGAAGAGAAGAGAAAGTGTTCATTTTCAAACCAAGGAGAAATGCAGTCAGCTGGAGATGTGTCATATCGAGAAAGGCACTCATCTGAATCAAGTTTGTCTTTATTCAGCCTTAAATTATATTCAATCAGGGCCCAGCTGGTTCTGATTTCTTGTTGCTGGAGAGAGGAAATATTTTCAGCCAAGCAGCATCAATGTGAAACAACCAAAGCTTGTGCTGTGGAGCAGTGCTCCCTTTCGTTCTGCCCTGACAGAGGCAAATCCGAATCAAATTTTATATTACTAGCATACGTTGTGAAATTCGTTTTATTATAAAAATATCAATTACAATAAGAAATATATATATATAAATATATAAAATTAAATTAGTAGTGCAAAGTGAAGCAAATAAAAATACTGAGGTAGTTTTCATGGGTTCATTGTCATTCAGTAGTAGTAATGGCAGAGGGAAAGAAGCTGTTCTTAAAATGTTGAGTATGTGTCTTCAAGCTCCTTTTTCCTCCTTCTTGATGAGGAGAGGGCATGTCCTTGGTGATGAGCTCCTTAACGACGAATGCTGCCTTTTTGAGGCTTTGCCTTTTGAAGGTGTCCTCGATGCTCAGAAGTCCTGTGCCCTTGATGGAGCTGGCTGAGCTTGCAAATTTCTGCAGCCTTCTCTGTTTCTATGCAGTGGTCCTTCCATACCAGACGGTGATGCAGCAAGTTAGAAAGCTGTCCATAGTACATCCGTAGAAATTTGTGAAAGCCTTTGGCGCCATACCAAATCTCCTCAAACTCCAGATGAAATAGGGCTCTCACACTGCTCCCTCCTGCTGCTCAGCCATGCTCACACTGTGCAGAGTGGTGCTCCCTGGCAGAGGCAAACAGACTGACACACTGGAGAGTCCTTGTTCTTGTATTCTATTCTGCTCATCGCCCATCAGGTATCACACAACATCTTCCAATGAGCTCAAGGTCCAATACAAAGAATCATCACAAAGGATGTAATAGTGAGGCTTTATAAGGCAGTAGTCAGGCTGCACTTGGAGTACGGTGGGCAGTTTTGGGCCTGTTATTTAAGAAAAGATATGTTGTCATTGGCGAGAGTCCAGAGGAGGTTCATAAGAATGAATCCAGGAATGAAAGTACTTATGTGTGGGGAGGGTTTGATATCTCTGGGCCTGTACTCGTTGGGGTGTAAGAATGAGGGAGAATCTACTTGAAACCTGTTGAATATTGAAAGACCTAGACAGAGTGGATGTGAAGACGATGTTTCCACTAGTTGGGGAGTCTAGGACCAGAAGGCACAGCCTCAGAATAGATGGATATCCCTTTCAATGGAAATGAGGAAGCATCTCTTTAACCAGATGGTGGTGAACCTGTGGAATTCTTTGCTACAGATATCTGTGGAGACCAAGTCATTGAGTATATTTAAAGCAAGTGTTGATAGTGTACCCCTAAATCAATGTAATGATGATCTGTATGGACTGTATATAAGACTAGCTTTTCACAGTATCTCAGTATAAGTGACAAAAATAAACTAATGCCTTCAATAGGCAATGAATTAATAGATGACAAAAGGCAATGGAACAACTTTTAAAAGCAGATGAATGAACAGTTTGGCAATGTTAAGAAGGATATGGAATGACAGTTCCCAACAATATAACACATGAAAGTCATTTAATTTGGCTTCCCACTGAAATAGAAATGCCATGTTTTCTTTTTGCCTGCTTTAACGGGAGTTTCTTTTTTCTTTTTTTATTTTCTTTGGGTTTTGAACCCATCAGCTTGTTTCTGTATTGTGACAATGAGTTCCAATAACTTCAGCAAGGCAGAATAAGAGTTTGGCATTGACTGGATGGACTGAAGGGCTCATTCTTTACTGTAGTACTCTACAGTATGACTATAGAGTACTCTATGACTTTCCAAGTATCTGTTCAAGTTCGTGAGTAGAATTCCAGTGTGCAATGAACTATTTTACAAAATGCATGAGGGCCATAAGACATAGGAACATAATTAAGCCAGTCAGCACATTGAGTCTACGCTTCCCTTCCATCATGGCTGATTAATTATCCTTCTCAATCCCATTCTCCTGCCTTCTCCTTGTAACACTCAACACACTGACTAATCAGGAACCTATCAACCTCCGCTTTAAATATACACCATGACTTACCCTCCACTGCCATCTGTGGCAATGAATTCTACAGATTCACCACCCTCCAGCTAAAGAAATTCCTCCTCATCTCTGATCTAAATGGACATCCCTTTAACTGGAGGCTGTGGCTTCTGGTTCTAGACTCACCACTTTCAGAAACATGCTCTCCACATCCACATCCAGCCTGTGAGGCTTGTGGCCTTTCATTTGGATTAACAGCTGAAGCTTTTACTGTTGTAGCTTTACTAAACTTTCCCCATGACTGAGTGCAATAAAGTATGTTAAACATGGCCGTCTTAGTGTCTGTTTGAGTTTTTATTTTATTGGCTGTTCATAAAATTAATTACCCGGGGTGAGGCATGAACAAGAGGTTTTCTTCCTTTGTGATTTAGTTAAATTTGAAAAAAATATGGTTCTCTTTCAAAGCGAACTAATTATCTCCATTTTTTGTTGATATTTTGAAAAGGTCACTGATAATGGCTCTCAGGTTTGAGACAGTTTCTAATTTCTAAAGCCATCAAGACAAAGGGAGAGAGAAGTAATTAGTGAAGAAGACAGATGCTCAGATCTTCCTCCTCCTGAGTTAGCATCGCTTGAAGTGTTGCATTCTGAAAATGTACAAAGCTGAGGGTTACATCCACACTACGCCGGATAAATCTGTAACCGAAGCTTTTTGTCTTCGTTTTTACCCTTCGTCCACGCTAAAACGGCGTTTTCGTCCCCCGAAAATGGAGCTTTTCAGAAATGCTTTCCAGGCTGGGTATTTTTGAAAATGCTGCTCGGGCAGATCAGTGTGGACGGGGTAACCGGAGACTTCTGAAAATGCTGTCAGACGGCAGCGCGCTATTTCATTGTTTTCTTGAACGCAACCTAACAATTTCAGAACAGACGGCAACGAGACTGAAGGCAGAAAGCCAGAAGTATACTCACTTTGCTGTTTTCTGTCCTTGCTCGTATGAAGGTGGTTTACCTATTTATGCAAGTACTTCTCTGACAATAGATGTGTAACAGCCTAATGTAACATTGTATGGAAATACAAGATAACACTGATGCAGACATGTATTATACATTTAACAAGGTGCTTTATTAATGCAACAGAGTTAGTCAGTTTTTCAATGTTCGTCGTCAGCCGGGTCAATCTGTCCGTGAACTCCCTGTTGGTTGCCGTCATATGCTCCAGTATTTGTTTTTTTTTAGTTTTAAGTTCGCCTGCGCGAGAGCCAACAGCTGTCCGTCATTTTAAATTTTTCTAGTCTGTAACTACACAAACGCGCACTTTTACGGCGAGATTCAACACCGAACATGTTGCTTGTTTTCAGTAGATGTGTCCTGCGCATGCGCAGGAGGAGCAGATTCACCGAAATCTCAGTTTCAGTGTGGATAGAGATATTTTCAAAAATGCATAGTGTAGACGCCTATCGTTTTTACTCGAAACCAGCGTTTTCAAAATTATCCGGTCCAGTGTGGATGTAGTCTAAAGGAATCAGAGAGAGATGGAGACAATGAGAGAGATAGGATGGTATTTAGGAAGGAATTTAGAGAGACAGAAGTGGAATTAAAGGATTAAAAAGAGGTGATAATCCTGCAATGTGTCTCTTATTGACGAGACCACCATTACACCCTTCAGAAGGTGATTTTGAGCCACTTCACTATGTGACATGTTGCCTCAATGCTGTTGGGTAAAAAGTTACACAACACAGTATTGCTGGAGTTTGTCACCAACACTGATGAGACAACCTGCAGAGAAGAGGTGGAAAAGGTTGAGGCCTGGTGGCAGGCAAATAATCTCTACCTCAGTGACATCAAGACAAAGGAGAAAGTTATCAACTTGCATTTCTTACACCCCTCTTTACATTGGCAGCACAGCAATAGAAAAGCAAGCAATTCCAAACTCCTGGGTGTACACATCTCACAGAGTCTATCACGGTCCAAGAACACATCATAAACAATCAGGAAAGCTCGCCAATGCCTCTACTTTCTGAAGTAGAGGATGCTGAAGAGAGCCGGACTATGTACATCCCAATTCTCATCATTTAACAGATGTGCAGTAGAGAGCATCCTTACAAGCTGCAACACTGCATGGTACAGGAACATCTCTGTGACAGGCAGCAAGGCTCTACAGTGGGCAGTCAAAACTGCCCAATGCATCACCAGAACTAACTACCCACCATCAAGGATGAACACAGTATCTACAAGAAGGTTCTGGAAAAAGGCCAGTAATGTCATGAAGGATCCCACCCACCCTCCTCATGGACTGTTTGACCCACTCCCATCAGGGAGGAGGCAATATGGCATCCACACCAGGACCACTAGACTCAAAAACAATTATTTTCCCCAAGCAGTAAGCCTGATCAATACCACCACTCACAAACCCAACCCTCCATACTCTGAGCCACTCCACTACTTTATCTTCTTCAGTCAGTCACTTTACATATAGATGCTCTTGTGCTTGGTTTGAAGGGTCCTGATGAAGGGTTGGTCGGGGCCCAAAATGTTGACTACTTTTTTTCCATAGATGCTGCCCGGCCTGCTGAGTTCCTCCAGTATTTTGTGTGTGTTGCTTGGATTTCCAGGATCTGCAGATTTTCTCTTTCTTGTGCCTAGTGTCACTTTAGAGAAGTACAATCAGCCTATGTATATGAGCTATCTTGCATATTTATATGTATTGTGCTTTTTATTCTTATTGTGTTTTCTTTTTGGGCTTTTTTGGATCTGAATTAGCAATTATTTCATTCTCTTTTACACTTGTGTACTGGAAATTACATTAAACAATCTTGTATTGTCTTGTCTTGACTTTGACACCAAGGAGATGGTGGTGGACTTTAGGAGATCTAGGCCGCATATGGAGCCAGTGATCATTAATGGAGAATGTGTGGAGCAGGTTAAGACCTACAAGTATCTGGGAGTACAGTTAGACGAGAAGCTAGACTGGACTGCCAACACAGATGCCTTGTGCAGGAAGGCACAGAGTCGACTGTACTTCCTAAGAAGGTTGGCGTCATTCAATGTCTGTAGTGAGATGCTGAAGATGTTCTATAGGTCAGTTGTGGAGAGCGCCCTCTTCTTTGTGGTGGCGTGTTGGGGAGGAAGCATTAAGAAGAGGGACGCCTCACGTCTTAATAAGCTGGTAAGGAAGGCGGGCTCTGTCGTGGGCAAAGTACTGGAGAGTTTAACATCGGTAGCTGAGCGAAGGGCGCTGAGTAGGCTACGGTCAATTATGGATAACTCTGAACATCCTCTACATAGCACCATCCAGAGACAGAGAAGCAGTTTCAGCGACAGGTTACTATCGATGCAATGCTCCTCAGACAGGATGAAGAGGTCAATACTCCCCAATGCCATTAGGCTTTACAATTCTACCGCCAGGACTTAAGAACTTTTTAAAAGCTATTATTAATGCTTTTTGAGATAGTGATTTAGATGCATATCATTTTTTTTACTGAGTTAAGTATTGTATGTAATTAGTTTTGCTACAACAAGTGTATGGGACATTGGAAAAAAAGTTGAATTTCCCCATGGGGATGAATAAAGTATCTATCTATCTATCTAGTAATGAGTGAATGGTAACATACAAAATTAGTAATGGTGTGTTAATTGTACTGAGTTGTAAAGGTGATTGTGTTCCTGCAGCCCTGTTGCCTTTAGAGATCATGAGTTGTGAGTAGACTGAAGCCTTGATGAAATACAATTATCCATTCTGTGTATTTTTGTTGTAGCACTATAGAAAGCATTGTATCTAGATGCATCAACACTTGGTCTGGCAACTGCTCTGTCCTTGACCACAAGAAACTTCGGAGAGTTGAAGACACAGCGCTAGATATCATAGAAACCAGGACTCCACGGATCCTGTCTATGCTTGTCACTCCCTCAGTAAAGCAGCCAGCAAAATCAAGACAACACTCAAGCTGGACATTCTCTCTTGCCCATATCCCATTATGCAGAAGGTGCAAAGCTTGAAATCACATACCACATTGCTCAAGGACAGCCACTATCTCACTATTATCAGAATCTTCTATAGACCTCTTGTATGATAAGATGGACACTTAACCTCAGAATCTGCTTGGTAATGATCTTGCAATTTATTGTTCGTCTGCCCAGCACTCCCACTGTGGTTTTAACATTTTAACCTTATTCTAATGATGTATAGGGTAATGATTGAATCTGTATGAACAGTATGCAAGCGAAGCTTTTCACTGTGTCTCAGTATGTATGAAGAATAAACCAGTAAACTCAATGGAGCTGGCAGCATCTGTGGAGGGAAATAGACAGACCACTATGAGTGAACTTTCTGAATTCAGCTCCTCCTTCACTAGTTTCCAGATAGTAATTTAACATTATTGGCAGGACAGAGCATTGCAGTTAAAGTAATGTATTATGCACCAGTGAGTCAGTTTCATATCCAGCACTGTCTGTAAAGAGTGAGTACGTTAACCCCGTAACTGCATGAGTTTCCTCCAGGTATTTCATGTTCCAAAGATTTGCTAGGTTAAATGGTCACATGGGAGTAATTGGGCTCATGTGAGATTGTTGGGCCAGAAGGGCTTGCTACAATGCTGTATCTCTACATGAAAAATTAAAAAGGCATCTGGCCTCAAGACCCTACAAAGAATTGTGAGGAATACTGAAAGGATCATTGGGATCTTTCTTCCACTCATGCAAGATATTTATCAGCAGGGCTGCATACACAGAGACCTAAACATTGTCAAGGATCCCTCCCATCCATTCCACAATCTCTTTGGCCCCTAATTCATCAAGCAGAAGGTACTATAGTATTAAGGCAAGAGCTGTTAGGATGGCAAACAGCTTCCTCTCATAGCTGTAAGACTACCGAACTCCCTGACACCACCCAAGTCTCACCACGTATGAAGTGCCAGTAATGTCACACTGTTTTCTTTTTAATTTTTGTCATAAATGATCTTAAGCTACGTGTTAGTTATCTGGAATCTATTTTATTATTTACTAATTTATTTGTGGTAGTATTACTTTACGTGTTATGTGTAAGTTACTGCATACATACTGTGTTGTGTACCTTGGTACGAGTGGACGTTGTTTTGTTTGATGGTATACGTGTACATAGTTGAATGACAATAAACTTGAACTGAATCATCCATAAAAGATGTAGCTGTCCGAGCACTATAACTGGATGCTTTATAGTGTATCTCAATGCTGCTTAAGTTTATGAATATGCACCCAAATACATACAGTAAGCATTCTTTATTCACATTTAACAGCACATTTGCTTGTGATGGGGAAGTCCTTGGTCTCTGGCATTTTACTTTATAGGGTAATTTTTCAAAGTTCAATGTCCAAAGTAAATTTATTATCAAAGTACATATATGTCACTTTCTTGAGATTCATTTTCTTGGGGGCATTCACAATAGCCACAAAGAAACACGATAGGAAAACTGCACACAACAAAAACAGACAAACAACCAAAGTGTAAAAGACAGCAAACAGTGAAAATATGAAAAGAGAAAGAAAACCTAAAGAAAAATAAAAGATAAATAAGCATGGATTGTACAGTCCTTAAAAGTGAATCCATATGTTGTGGAACCAATTCAGTGTTAAGGTGAGTGCAGCAGAGTGAAGTTATTCCCTCTGGCTCAACAGCCCGATGTTTGAGAGGAAAAAATTATTCCTGAACCTTGTGCAGTGGGACCTGAGGCTCCAATATCTTCTTCCTAATGGTAGTAGTGAGAAGAGAGCATAGCCTAGATGTTGGTTTCTACTTTCCTTATAGATGGGCTCAATGGTGGGACAGTCTTCACGTGTGATAGACTGGGCTGTATCCATTCAAGGGCATTGATGATTCCATACTAGGTAATTTTGCAACCAGGCAGTATACTCTCCACTGCACGTCTCTAAAAGTTTGTCAAAGTTTTAGATAACATGCTAAATCTTTGCAAATTTCTAAGAAAGTAGAGGCCCTTTGGTGCCTTCTTTGTAATGTCATTTATGTGCTGAGCCCAAGACAGATTCTCTGAAATGATAATGCTGAGGAATTTAAAGTTGCTGACTCTTTCTGTCTCTGATCCCCTAATGAAGCTGGCTTATGGACCTCTGGCTTCAATAATCAGCTCTCTAGTTTTGCTGACAATGAGTGAGAGTCTGTTATTGTGGTACTACTCAGCCACATGTTCAATCTCCCTCCTGCATGTTGATTCATCACCACCTTTGATTTGACTAACAGCATTGGTGTCACCAGCAACCTTAACTATGGCATTGGAGCTGTACTTGGCCTCACTATCATAAGTATAAAGGTTACTTTTAACTCCCACAAAGTTGAACAGATTTGTCTGCCTTGACATCATAGGAGTGTGTGTTGTCAAATCAATCTTTGCAGCATGGGTTGATAGGGTGATTAAGAAGGTGTGTGGTGTGTTGGCTTCATTAGTCAGGGGATTGAGTTCAAGAGCCATGGAGAAACGTTGCAGCTCTATAAAACCCTGATTAGACCACACT
The DNA here is from genome assembly GCF_048418815.1 of Hemitrygon akajei. NCBI lineage: Eukaryota > Metazoa > Chordata > Chondrichthyes > Myliobatiformes > Dasyatidae > Hemitrygon > Hemitrygon akajei. The sequence continues at coordinate 107,884,499 of NC_133132.1, read as the reverse complement.
GGGAATATTGAGGTCATGTCTAGTCATTTCATTATAGGAGCTTTAGAGAGGCTGTAGAGAAGATTTATCGGGATGCTGCCTTTGATCAGATGTATTTCTCAGCATGTCTTATAAGGATAGGTTAGATAAGCTTTTCTCTCTAGAGGAAAGGAGAATGAGAGGTGACAATAGGGGTGTACAAGATGATGAGGCATAGATTGAGTGGAAATGCAGGGCAGAAATGGCTCATACAAGAGGTGTAATTTGATGATGGTTAGAGGAAAGTACAGGGGTTGGAGGTAAATTTTTTACATGAAGAGTGGTGGGAGCATGGAGCACACTGCCAGTGGTGGTACAAGGACAGATACATTATGGGCATTTAAGAAACTCATAGCTAGGCACATGGATGATAAAAAAGGGTGGGCTATGTAGGAGGGAAGGGTTAGGTTGATCTTAAATTAGGTTAAAAGATTGGCGCAACTTTGTGGAGTGAAGGGCTTGTACTGTGCTGTAATGTTCTATTGTCTATGTTCTATGTTTTGTATCTGCTTGACTTATTTTGAAGTTCTTAGTGTATGCCTGCACAATACACAAGTGATCAAATGCATCATGCAGTACAATAACATGTACAATATACTAGCGAGCTCGGGAGTCAAAGTAGATTTTCAGCAGATCCTTGTTGCTTCTCAACAGCAAGGCCAAAATTGTTCCCATTTACTTGAAATGTTGGTATCTATTGTGCTAACAAAAATTCTTGCAGGTTTGTTTGAAAGGAGACGGATGAGAAATTCTGTGTGATACTGATAACATTTCTCATGTCAGCTGAAAAATCCTAAGTGCAAATTTCAAAACCATTGCAATTCTGTAAACCTGAAGACAGCCCACGTTGTTTAGCCGCAGCTCTAAAAGCTTTGAGCAGTGTGACAGAGCTTGTTTAAGAAGCACTTTGGTGATCTAAAAATGCTTTTATCACCAAATAATTACCGATAAGGAAACACAATTGGTTCAATTTAGTTCCTCAATCCAGGATGACCCAGAAGCCTCAACACTGAAATATCTTTTTACCTTTTTTTTTTACTAATATTACAGTTTTGAGCAGTAATAGGCCTCTTATCTATATCTATATACACACACACACACACACACACACACACATACTGGTATTGGAGAGGGACCTGAGGAGATTCACTAGAATGATCCAAGGAATGAAGGGGTTAACATGAGGAGTGTTTGAAAACTTTGGCCCTGTACTCACTGGAATTTATAAGAATGAGGGGATAACATTGAACCCTATCAAATATTGAAAGGCTTAGATAGAGTGGCTAAGGGGAGGGTGCTTCTTGTAGTGAGTGAGTTTAGGACTAGAGGGCACAGCCTCAGAATAGAGGAGTGTCCATTTAAAACAGAGATGAGTAGAAATTTCTTTAGCCAGAGGGTAATGAATTTGTGGAATTTATTGCCACAGTTATCTGTGGAGGCTAATTCAAAGGGTATATTTAAAATGGAGCTTGGTAGGTTTTAGGTTAGTCAGGGCTTCAAAGGTTGTGGGGAAAGACAGCAGAATGGGTTTGAGAGGGATAATAAATCAGCCACGATGGAATGGCGGAGCAGACCGGATGGTCTGAGTGACCTAATTCTGCCGCTACGTTTTATGGTCTTTAAGAATTTCAGGTATTCACAGTTTTTGAATCTGATTTCATGTGGTGCATCTTACACTTTGAGTGAAGAAATGCTGATATTCATCCCAATGTCTATGAATAGAAGTCCAGCTTTTACTCTTTAGAATTCATCCTGATTCCACAATTTGATTTAACCTTAAGTAGTTTCAAAAATTTGTCATTCTGACAGACCTGTTAGTATTTATTTATTTATCTAGAGATTGAGTGATGAACAGACCCTTTAGAACTCTGATGCCTTAAGTTGTACTAACTTTGCACTAAGCGGTTACTACAATGGCATTTGTTCTTAAGGTTAAATCAATCTTTTGTGATTTAGAGACTTCTCTGCAATTCCATCGTGACTGATTTGTTTTCCCTCTCAGCCCCATTCTCCTATCTTCTACTCGTAACCTTTGACTATTAAAAAAAAACTATCCACCTCCACTTTAAATATACCCAGTGACTAGGCCTCCACAGACGTCTGTGGCAATGAGTTCCACAGATTCGCCACACTCTGTTTCAAGAAATTCCTCCTCATCTTGGCTCCAAAGGAGCAGCTTTCTTGTCAAAGGTGCCTATCCTCAACTATCATGATCAGTTAGATTCAGGTTGGTTAACATTAAGGATTGGTCCCATCTCTGAAATGTGTAGTGACACTTGCCACGTTAGATAACTTCACTCATCTCAACATTGAACTGACTCCACAACCAATAGGCTCACTTTCAAAGACACTGAGAACTCGGGTTCTCAGTACTTTTTTTTATTATTTGCATGATTTGTCATCTTTTGCACATTGTTTGTTTGTCAGTCTTTGTTTTTATAGCTTTTTTAGAGATTCTATTGTATTTCTTTGTTGCTGTTGTTTCTTTCCATGCCTTGTGGCACATCAGGTGGCAACCTTGTGGTTTCCTCAGCATTTGTCTGTTTTTTTTCGCGGCTAAGTTGCTTGCTCGATGCTCAACCCAGCATGGCTGGAAAGCTTGTAAGGAGCTAGCTGGATTCAAACCCAGGACTACTCGCTCGAGAGTCCAGTGTGGGTGCCACTACACCCCCGGTCGAATATTGTATTTCTTTATTTGTCTGTAAATAACTGCAAGAAAATGAAGCTCAAGATAGTATATGGTGATATTCATTTAATTATTCATATAGAGATACAGTGTAGAACAGGCCACTACTATTTATGTACAACCTAGCAACCCACCTATTTAACACCAGCCCAATCACAGGACCAATTAACCAGCTTACTGGTATGTCTTTGGCTCTGGACTGTGGGAAGAAACTGGAGCACCTGGAGGAAACCCATGCGGTTGACACAGGAAACATACAATCTCCTTACAGACACCACTGGAATTGAGCTACATACTCCAGAATATTCTGAGCTGTCAAGCTACACTATATATATGTACTTTGATAATAAATTTTCATTGACTTTGACTTGGGGGCTGCCTCAAGCGCATTCCAAGGTGTGCTGTTGTTAACACAAGCAACACATTTCACTACATGTTTTGATGTATGTGTGACAAAGGAATCTGAATCTTCCAACACTGCCTTGTGTCTCAGTGACTGGAACTGGATGTAATACATGGGGTGTGAAGTTGTACACTGTTTGATCATACACGCTAACAAGTTAAACACTGTACTGGATCTTTGAAAGTACAGCAGTTCTGTTAGCTGTGTGATAGTTCCATAGCTAGAGGCTCCACGTTGGAACTCTGGAGAGTCAGTGGCAGTCTGAATTTCAACAGGTACTCCCGGGCTTACAACACAAGGAGAAGCAGAGCACCTGCTACTCTGTCAATTGCCTTATGACTCCAATATGAAAGAAGATCAGTTTGTGCCTTGATAGCTCCTTTTATGATCCATTAGACCATAAGCTATAGGAGCAGAATTAGGCCATTTGGCCCATCAAGTCTGCTCTGCAATTCCAAAATGACTGATTTATTTTCCTTCTCAGCCCCATTCTCCTGTCTTCTCCTCGTAACCTTTAACTATTAAAAGAAAATCAACTTTAAATATACCCAGTGACTTGGCCTCCACAGACGTCTGTGGCAATGAGTTCCACAGATTCGCCACACTCTGTTTCAAGAAATTCCTCCTCATCTTGGCTCCAAAGGAGCAGCTTTCTTGTCATCCCTGGGTACTGGTAGGTCCTCACCACATCTGTGTCCTCACCATCACTAGCAACAGGGAGCTGTGCAGGCTTAGCCTTCTTAAAGTCCATCACCATCTCTTTTGTCTTACTGATGTGGAGCTGCAAAATGCATCAGCTTGCACCATTTGACAAAGTCCTCTACCGGGGCCCTGTATTCATCCTCCTGTCCTCCCTTTATACAGCCAACTATCGCTGTCATCAGAGAATTTCTGCAGAATACTTTTCAATATTCAATAGGTTTCATTGAGATTGCTCATCATTCTTCCAAACTCCTGCGAGTACAGACCTAAGGTCACGTCCTTTGCACCATTCTGTTTTGTGCTCATCACTGTATTTATTGTCGTATTTATCATTACCGTGCTAACTTGGTGAGCTTCACACAAGCAAGGAATTTTATTGCACTCTGGCGTAGATGACAATAAATCTGAATCTGAAATCATCCAGATACTACAGTATTTCACTGTTGTTTTTAAGTGCTTACTGTGCAGAAATTGGTTGTTATGTATTCTGCATTATACTAGTGACTGGACTGTAAATATATTTCCCAACAGCATATCTATTCACAATGTCCTTTTCATTCCTCACAGATGCAAGTGTTTCTACTTTCTTTGAAGGTTATTTTCACAAAGAAAGGTGTTGTTCTTTGATTTTCCCTGCAAGTTGACTAGAGCAGTGAACAGCAGCAGCATAAATAACACTCTCGTAGCAGCATAAGAAACTCAGCAAGTTAGGCAGCATCTATGGAGGGGAATGAAGAGTCAATGTTTAGGGCTGAGACTCTTCATCAGGACTGGAAAGGAAGGGAGAAGAAGCTAGGATAAAAGGTAGGTGAGACCAGATGAAGTGAGAGAAGCATAAGTGCAGGAAGTGGGGGGGGGGGGAAATGAAGTGAGGAGCTGGAAGTGAGAAGGTGGATGAGGTAAAGGACTGAAGAAGAAGGAACCTAATAGAAGAGGAGAGTGATCCATGGGAGAAAGGGAAGAAGAAGAGGAACCAGCAGGAAGTGATTGTCAGCTGCAGAAGAGGATAACCAGAATGAGGAATGGTAAAAGAGGAGGAGGGGGTGAATGTAATGGAAATTTGAGAAATTGATGTTTATGCCATCAGGTTGGAGGCTATGCAGTTGGACTATGAAGCGTCTTGGTCAACTGGATCCCACCACCAAACACATCTTTCCCTTCCCCCCAACATTGTGAATTCCGCAGGGATTACTCCCTACACGACTCGCTTGTCCATGCATCCCTTCCCATTGATCTCACTCCTGGCACTTACCCTTACAAGCGGAACAAGTGCTTAACCTGTCCCTACACCTCCCCCCTCACTACCATTCAGGGCCCCAAACAGTCCTTCCATGTGAGGCTACACTTCACTCGTGAGTCTGTTGGGGTCATATACTGTGTACAGTGCTCCTGGTGTGGCCTCTTGTATATTGGTGAGACCCAACATAGATTTGGAGACCATTTCTACAAGCATCTACGATCCCTCCACCAGAACAAGCAGGATCTCCCAGTGGCCACCCATTTTAATTCCACTTCCCATTCCCATTCCAATATGTCCATCCATGGTCTCCTCCACTCTTGGGATAAGGCCACATTTCGGTTGGAGGAACAACCCCTTATATTCCATTTGGGTAGCCTCCAACCTGATGGCATGAAATTGTTTTCTCAATCTTCCAGCAATGCCTCCACCCCCCCCTTCACTATTTCCCATCCCCCTTGTCCTTCTTTCATGCTATCTCCTTGCCCACCCATCACTTCCCTCTGGTGCTCCTTCACCTCCCCCCCCCCACTTTGTTCTTTCCTCTGTGGCCTTCTTTCTCTTTCACCAATCAACGTCCTAGTCCTTTGTTTCATTCCTCCCCCTCCAAGTTTCACCTGTTGCCTGGCATCTCTCTCTCTCCTCCCCCCACCTTTCAAATCTATTTATCAGCGTTTTTTTTTCCAGTCCTGCCAAATGGTTTTAGCCTGAAACCTCAACTGTACTTTTTTCCATAGATTCTGCTGAGATCCTGTACCATATTGTGTGTGCTGCTTAGATTGTGTTTGGTTGCCCAAACAGTAAGGGTGGATCAGTGGTGGTGGCATTGATCCACCCCTCCACAGCTCTACCACCACTGTCAGAGTCATCCTATGTACAGACATTCCTGTACCAAGCAACACTTTATAGACGTAATCAATCTATGTATATCATCTATTTATATTGATTGTGTTTTTCTTAATTATTGTGCTCTTTGTCTAATTGAGTTTTTATGAGTGCCACATTGGATCTGGAGTAACAACTATTTCGTTCTCCTTTACATTTGTGTCCTGGAAATGATATTGAACAGTCTTGATTCTTGACTCTTGTTAATGCAAACATCACATTTCACTGGATGTTTTAATATCCATGTGATTAATAAATCTGAATCTGAATCTGGCTCTACCTCTCCAGGACTCTGTGGCAGGCACCACTAGCTGGCTTCTGGACGGATTAAGTGTTGCTGTTACAGCTGCCTGTCTGACTTTGTATTTGGAATTCATACAGTGACTGTGCTGGAGTGCAGAGACCACTGTGAGAACATTGTGAGAGAGGCGTGTGAAAACAAGTAAATGGGAAAACCATTCAGCAATCATGTAATGTGCTATTAAAGCAGCCCTCTAAGTAATTACTTCAAGGATTTTTTTTGTACAAATGTGACCAAATGTTTATGAGTTGCAATTTTCTCTTTGGAGATGTACGATCCTAAACTTATTGCCTTGTGCACACCGGCAAAAATTTACTTAAAATGTAATGCAAATTTAAGCATGCAAATCAACAGAGCTAAAATAGCTTACATTGTGTCCTTGATTGCTAGTGTAAAATTAATGGGCCATCTCAAACTCCCTTTGTGAATTTGACCCTCTGGCATACAATTCATTTTGGCTTTCTGCATCACTTTCTTTCCAGTGAGATTGCTCAGCCTCAGGGAGGAGTAAAGAATGTATGCAGTTAGGGTAGAATAAGACTAAAAAATACACTGAGATTAAAAAGATTAGCTTTAGCCTTATTTTTCACATGTCCATTGAAACATGCAGTGAAATACTTGCATCAACGACTAATATAGTCTGAGGATGAGATGGTGTCAGGTCGCAAGTATCACCATGTTTCCAGCACCAACGTAGCATGCCCATGACTCACTAACCCTAACGTGCATGCCTTTGAGCACCTGGAGGCAACTCATACAGTCACAGGGAGAATGTACAAACTCCTTTCAGACAGCGGTGGGAATCGAACACCCAATCTTACAGCTGGCTCTGTAGAGAGATTGCACTGTGTCACCCCCCCCCCCCCAAAAAAAAGTTGTTCCAAATAGTCACTTTCCTCACGTTTGAATTAATGGTGCATGGTAATTGGTTTATTATTGTCGCATGTACTGAGATAATAGTGAAAAACTTCATTTTGTTGCACAGATCATTGCAAAACATCAGTACATCAAGGTTGTGTAAGGGAAAAGAATGCATAACTTAATGGTAGAGTAAGTTTCAACTTAATTGCAGTGAAAATGCAGTGCTTGCAGATAATAAGGTGCAAGGGGCCACAGTGAGGTAGATTGTGAGATCAAAAGTTTGTCTTTATTGTACAAGAGGTCCATTCGGTGTCCTTATAACAATGGGATAGAATCTGTCCATGAGCATGATGATATATGCCATCAGGCTTTTCTATTTTCTACCAGATGATAGCATTTGTCATCTGCCAGTCATTGCCTCTTCAACTGAAGGGCTTTGTTTAGACTTTGCCTGAGGACCAAAGGATGAGAGTGTGTGAGACACTCTTCTATTTCCGTTCAGTGAGAATTGGCATGTCCACCCATGGCCATTGGGTTACGGAATGCAGGAAGTAAAATGAAGGGGACATTGTAATCATTGTGATCCTGTCCCAGGGCATGTATCTGCTTCAGAAAATTGATAAGCATCCAGAGTTCTTGTACAGAATAAAGTGGCCAGTGAGTGTAACTTTGTAGTTTGCGGCTGCTGTACCCATCCACTTCAACATTTGAAGTGTTGTGCATTCAGTAATGCTCTTCTGCACACCACTGTTGTAATATGTGGTTATTTGTGTTACTGTTGCCTTCTTGTCAGCTTGAACCAGATTGGCCATTCTCCTCTGACCTCTCTCATTAGCAAGGCCACCAACCTGCCACTCACTGGATTTTTTTTTGTTTTTCGCTTGCCATATCTGCATGCATTTATGCATTAAGTTGCCACCACATGATTGGCTGCTTAGTTATTTGCATTAACAAGCAGGTGTACAGGTGTACCTAATAAAGGTTCCACTGAATGTACAATAAATTACAAAAATCAAGAATAGTGCAAAAGTGAAGTAAAAGGGGGTGGTGTTCATGGGCTCATGGACCATTCAGCACTGTGATGGCTAAGGTGAAGAAGTTCTTCCTAAGTTATTAAGTGTGGGTCTTCGGGCTCCTCTACATCCACCCTGATAGTAGTAATAATAAGAATACATATGGTGAGGATCTTTAATCAGGGATGTCGCCTTTTGAGGCATCGTCTTTTGAGATATCCTCAGTGGGAGGTAGGGTTGTGCCTGTGACGAGGCTGGGTCAGTCTACAAGCACCTGCAACACATTGTGATGTTGTGCATTGGAGAATGCATACTAGGCAGTGATGCAAACAGTGAGAATGCCCTCCAAACTACATCAGTAGAAGTTTGCTGGAGTCTTTGGTGACATAACAAAACTCCTCAAAACCACTCTTGTGCCTTCTTCATGATTGGATCTGTCCTGACGAAGGGTCTTGGCCCGAAACGTCGACTGTAGTTTCTATAGATGCTGCCTGGCTTGTTGAGTTCCACCAGCATTTTGTGTGTGTTGCTTGAATTTCCAGCATCTGCAGATTTCCTCATGTTTGGATCAATATGTTGGGGCTAGGATAGATGTTCTGAGATGTTGATGCCCAGGAACTTGAAGCTGCTCACCCTTTCTACTGCAATGAGGACTGATGTGTGTTCTACCAACTTCCTCTTCCTGAAGTCCACAACCAATTCCATGGTTTTGCTGACACTGATAACAAAGTTGTTGAGAAATTTTTTTTGCAGTAGCAGTACTATAAGTTGCAGTAATAAGTAAATTATGCAAAGGTGAAATAGTGAGGTAGTGTTTATGTATTAATGAACCACTCAAATAGCTAATCTGTCTCCATAAGACCATAAGACATAGGAGCAGAATTAGGCCATTCAGCCCATGGAGTCTGCTCTGCCATTCCATCATGGCTCATTTATTATCCCTTTCAACCCCATTCTCCAATCTTCTCCCAGTAACTTTTGACATCTTGACTAATCAAGAACCTATCAACCTCTGCTTTAAATAGACCCAATGACTTGGCCTCCACAGAGCCCCGTGGCAATGAATTCCACAGATTTATCACTCTTTGGCAAAAAAAAAATCCTCCTTGTCTTTGTTCTGATGGGATTTATTCTGGGCTCTATTCTGAAGATATACCCTTTGGTCCTAGTCGTTGCCACTATAGGAAACATCTTCTCGGCATCCACTTTATCTAGACCCTTCAATATTCAATAGATTTCAATGATAACCCTCCTCATTCTTCTAAACTCCAGAGAGTATAGGTTCAAAACCATCAAACGCTCCTGATATGTTAACCTTGCCATTCCTGTGATCATTCTCATGAATCTCATCTGGACACGCTCCAATGCCAACACAACTTTTCTTAGATGAGGGACCCAGAACTGCTCACAATACTCCACGTTTGGTTTGACTGATGCCTTATAAAGCCCCACCACTACATCCTTGCTTTTGTATTTTAGTCCCTTCAAAATTAATGCTGACATCTCACTCCTTTGTGTCTCCTTCTTGCCATCTGAAATTTTACCAACAACATTGGTGAATGTACAGATGAAGTTTGAAATGTATTCTGGATCCTTTCATGACAACCAATGAAAAACAATCCACTGCCAAACCCCAGGAGTTGAGATAAGTGAGAAATTTTCCTACGATTTTACGATCAGCCCATCGAATAATTGCTCATTTGGAGCATTGTTGATGAGGCTGAGTACTCTTGGGTTTCACTCTGTCATATAACAGCCTTTATTCCAAGGACACAGCGGTGACAGAGTGGGGTCTCTTTACATTGGTCTCCACAGAAGACCTTCCTGGCCATTATTAATCAGGATGGATAGTGAAAATTAGAACAGCATGCAGTAAAGTTCTCTTCTTTTGTGACAACTCCAGGTGTTCAGGTGGAGGTTCCTGAAGAAGGTTCTCAAGTATCAAGTAAATAAATAAATAAATACATAATTTTGCACAGTGTTATACTATCAATGTGGAGTGAGGAGTGAGTTTGTAAATCTGGTGGGAGCAAAGGATGTTGGGAATGGTGAGAGTGGACAGGTGGCAGAGAAGGAATCCTAGGGGAGGGGGGGATGTTGGGGGTGATGTGGGTCTGGGTGTGCTGAGATATGAGTCAAGGTAATTTGATTCCAAACAGCTGGTTTATTGATCACTACAGAATGTCTCTCTGGGGCTTTCCATACCCTCCCCTCTCCCTTCCCGTTTTCTCAACTATGATTTCTTCTCCTAGTCCCCTTCCACTTTCAGTCCACAATAAAGAATTATATAAAAAATAAGAAGGAGGTTAAAGTACAGATACAGAATAAAATGTGCATAAATACATACGTAACAGTATGTATTTACAATGTAAATAGCATTATATAAAGTGGATAGAGATGAGGATGGGGCAGTTGTTATATTGAATTGAATTGAATTTATTTAAATCTTACATCCATTCCACAATGTGAGGGAATAAAGATCGTTGCATTATGATTCTGTTACAATGTACAGGCATGTGAATTTATAAGTCTAATAGCTTGTAGAAAGAAGCGGTCCTGTAGTCTGTTGGTCCTGGTTTTAATGCAGTGTTACCATTTGCCAAACAGTTTATGGTTGGGGTTACTGGTGACCCAATGATTTTCCCGGCCTTTGTTACGTGCCTGCAGCTGTAAATGTTTTCAGTGGAGGGAAGTTCACATCCGCAGATGTGCTGGACTGTCCAGCGATCAACGTTGGTGCAGTTCCTGTACCAGGCGGTGATACAGCCAGTCAGGATACTCTCAATGGTTCTGCTGTAAAGGTCTGGAGGATCTGAGGGCCCATGCTGAACTTCGTCAGTTGCTTGAGGTGAAATTGATGCTGTTGTGCTTCTTTTGTCACACAGACAGTGTGTACAGTCCAGCCGAGATCTTCAGTGATGTATATACCAAGGAAATCGAAGCTACTCATCCTCTGCAGTCCCACTGATGTTGGTCAGGGCGAACCTGTCTCTGTTCCTCCTGTAATCCATGATCAGCTCTCTTGTTTATTGGATATTCAAGGAGAAGTTGTTATCCTGGCACCGCTGTGTCAGGGGTTATCCTGTCTGTAGGCTGTTTTATAACCTCCAGAAACAAAGCTGATCAATGCCGGTCATCTCCAAGTTTGATCAGAACATTGGTGATGTGTGTGGATGTAAAGGGAGTAGAGCAGGGGAGAGGAGGGGACTCAGAACACAATCGGGGGAGGGGGAAAGCACCCGTGTTGAGGGTCAGAGGTGAGGGAGCCTATCCTTCCCACCTTTCAGTGATCTGATAGAAAGCCCAGAATCAAGATTTGGACAGAGTCGGGATGGAGAGGATGTTTCCTATAGTGGGGGAGTCTAGGACCAGAGCGCACTGTCTCAGCTTTGATGAGTGTTCATTTACAACAGAGATGAGGGAAAATTTCTTTTGCCAGGTGGTGATGAATCTATGGAATTCTTTGCCACAGACAGCTGTGAGGCCAAGTCATTGGGTACATTTAAAATGAGGGTTCATAGGTTCTTAATTAATCCGGGTGTCGAAGGTTACAGGGAAAAGGCAGGAGTTGAGAGAGACAATAAGTCAGCTAGGAAGGAATGGCGGAGCAGACTCAATAGCCTAATTCTGTTCCTTGGTTTTACGTTCCTATGGTTTACAGAGCAGTGCAGTGATGGGGTTTATAGATAGAAGGTGGGGAGCTAACTAGAATTGTCAAACAGGTTAACTACCTATGGGAAGAAACTTTTAAGATGGTATGAAGTTTTTGTTTTAATAGCACTTTAGTGTTTTCCAGAAGGGAGGTTTTGGAAAAGGCAACTTGCAGGGTGGGTCATGTCCACAATTATTTTCCCTACCCGCTTCATTGTCCGGGACACATACACGTCGTGTACGGAGGATTGACTTCTACCAAAGACTCTTCTGCTGAACTGACATTCACAGTAATTTCAGTATATTGTAAGAAGATGCTGCACTAAACTAAACAGTAATGGCTGATATGAGGATATTCTCTGTGATGCAGTGCAGAGTTGCACCCATGCATTATGGGGAGAATTTTGGAAGAGTAATACAATGTGCAGGTTGAGCAGCATCTCAGGGGAGGGCGTTGTGGAGAGAGGATGTGTCAATGTTTGGGGTCAAAATTCTGCATCAGATTACAATTTCCTAACCCTTTTCAGACTTACATTTATTCTTTATTTCAATTCTGTAGAACACACAGTGCTATGATTCAACCCCTCAGCACATACAAGAGTCTTCTTTCAAACTCAGCTGGGATATTCATAAAAGGAAAGTGAAAACAAAAGCCAATGTACCCATATCACTTTGCTAACTCACTGTGATGTCTTTAGGAGGCTGTGGAGCACGAGTGATGAGGATAATCATGACGGAGATGTTGCTGCCGTCCAACCTGATTGTGGACTGTTGGTCAGGAAGTCAACGATCCAGCTGCGTCAAGACCTGCTGAGTCCTAAGTCTAGGAGTTTGAAGATGAGTTTACTCGGAATGATAGTATGTTGGTAGAACAGTAGTCAATAAACAATTGTCTGATGTTAGTGCCTTCACCTCACAGATGCACCAGAGATGAGTGAAGGGCCATGCAGATGATGTGTGCCAGAGACCTGTTACAGTATTAGGAAAATTGTATTAAATCAAAGTTGTCTGTGAGATTGGAGTTGATTGACGTATGCCAAGACCAATCTCAAGTCACAGCAGGATGATAGAAATCAGAGCGAGCAGACGGTAGTCGTAAAGGCACATTGTGTCTTGAAATTGTGTTGTTGTGTCAGAATGTCTGAAAGACATTAACTGAAGGGATGAAAGTTCTACCTAAAGGTGTCAGAAGGCAAGAAATAAGAGTCAGAATGAAACCAGAAGGAAAAACATAGCCAGAATGTCATTCTAGCTACGTTTTTCCTTCTGGTTTCATTCTGACTCTTATTTCTTACCTTCTGACACCTTTAGGTAGAACTTTCATCCCATCAGTTAACAACATCAGGCTGCTTAAATGCATTAATGAATCAGAATCAGAATCAGGTTTATTATCACCGGCATGTGACGTGAAATTTGTTAACTTAGCAGCAGCAGTTCAATGCAATACATAATATAAAAGAGAGGGAAAAAAATTAAAAAGTAATAAATAAGTAAAGCAATTACAGGATACATATATTGAATAGATTAAAAACATGCAACAATCAGAAGTACTGTATATTAAAAAAAAGTGTGGTAGTGTCAAGGGGTTCAATGTCCATTTAGGAATCAGATGGCAGAGGGGAAGAAGCTGTTCCTGAATTGCTGAGTGTGTGCCTTCAGGCTTCTGTACCTCCTACCTGATGGTAACAGTGATAAAAGGGCCTGTCCTGGGTGCTGGAGGTCTGTAATAGTGGACACTGCCTGGGTACTTTGTAGGCTAGTACCCAAAATGGAGCTGACTACATTTACAACTCTCTGCAGCTTCTGTCAGTCCTGTGCAGTAGCCCTCCCCCCATACCAGACAGTGATGCAGCCTGTCAGAATGCTCTCCATGGTACATCTATGTACGTTTTTGAGTGCATTTGTTGACATGCCAAATCTCTTCAAACCCCTAACGAAGTGCAGCCTCTACCTTGCTTTCTTTATATCTACATCGATACGTTGGGACCAGGTTAGATCCTCAGAAATATTGACACCCAAGAACTTGAAACTGCTCACTCTCTCCATTTCTGATCCCTCTATGAAGATTGGTGTGTGTTCCTTTGTCTTACCCTTCCTGAAGTCCACAATCAGCTCTTTCATCTTACTGACATTGAGTGCCAAGTTGTTGCTGTGACACCACTTCACTAGTTGGCATATCTCACTCCTGTACATCCTCTCGTCACCACCTGAGATTCTACCAACAATGGTTGTATCATCAGCAAATTTATATATGGTATTTGAGCTGTGCCTAGCCACACAGTTATGTGTATACAGACAGTAGAGCAGTGGGCTAAGCACACACCCCTGAGGTGCACCAGTGTTGATCATCAGTGAGGAGGAAATGTTATCACCAATTTGTGCAGATTGTGGTCTTCCGGTCAGGACGTCATGGATCCAATTGCAGGGGGAGGTACAGAGGCCCAGGTTCTGCAGCTTCTCAATCAGGATTGTGGGAATGATGGTATTAAATGCTGAACTACAGTTGATGAACAGCATCCTGATGCAGGTGTTTGTGTTGTCCAGGTGATCTAAAGCTGTGTGGAGAGCCATTGAGATTGTATCTGCCATTGACCTATTGTAGCAATAGGCAAATTGCAGTGGGTTCAGGTCCTTGCTGAGGCAGGAGTTCAGTCTCTCAAAGCATTTCATCACTGTAGATGTGAGTGCTACCGGACGATAGTCATTTAGGCAGCTGACATTATTCTTCTCAGGCACTGGTATAATTGTCACCTTTTTGAAGCAAGTGAGAATTTCTACCCATAACAGTGAGAGGTTGAAAATATCCTAGTTGGTTGGCACAGGTTTTCAGAGCCTTACCAGGTACTCCACCTGGACCTTCCGCCTTGTGAGGGTTCACTTTCTTTAAAGGCCTAACATCAGCCTATGAGACAGAGATCACAGGTTCATCAGGTGCAGCAGGGATCTTCACAGCTGTAGTTGCGTTCTCTCTTTCAAAGCGGGCATAAAAGTTCACCTGGTAGTGAAGTATCGTTGCCATTCATGCAATTGGAGGCAGAATCCATAGTGCAATCACCAAGGGGCTGAATGCGAGCACTGATAATTGTAGAATTTTATGTTTTCATTGTTAATTCAGCTCATTGAAGAAATGGTTGCAACATTTCAGTCATCAGTAATAAGGATGAAGAACTTCTATTTATATCAACACTGCTGTATTTTTGAAGCATCTCAGAGTTGTGATTTATTGTGTTATTTGGTATAATTATCAAAAAAAAGTGTGGATGTTTGTGAAGACCATGAATGTTGCTTTGTCTCTATATACTGGAAGTTAAAACAAGAGTGATAATTGGTTAGCATTTTCACAGATTTGCTAATTACATTAACAATACAATCACCACAGTGGAAAAATGTGAAAGGTTATTGGCACCAATTAAAAAAGAATAGTGAATGCATGAGAACTAAAGGATGTTGAACACAACAATTACTGTGATGCACCATGTTATTGTTTGGCTGTAATGAGGCTTCTTTATGGATCTGCTGATTTATTCAGCCATGTGTAAAGTGAGACTTGATGCTAGCTTCATTCCACCATCTCAGATTAATTGCCATTCCAACCTCCACCAGTCACATTCTGGGGATCTCCCATTCACCACCACCAACCTCATAGTTCCCGCACCCTGCATCTCCCATTTCTACCTTCTACCAAAGATACACAAACCCACTTGTCCAGGTAGACCCACTGTTTCAGCTTGTTTCTGCCCCACTGAACTCATATGGGCTAACCTCAACTTTTGTTTTATCCCCCTTAGTTCAGTCGCTTCCTACCTACATCCATGACACTTCACGTGCTCTTGATCTTTTCAAGGATTTCAAGTTCCCTTGCCCCCATCATCTCATTTTTATTATGGATGTCCAGTCCCTCTACATCTCCATCCCCCACCAGGAAGGTCTCAAAGCTCTTCACGTTTTTCTGGACACCAGACCTAAACAGTTCCCCTCAACCACCACTCTCCTCTGCCCAGAGGAACTTCTCTCACTCTCAATAATTTCTCCTTTTCTCCTTTGGCTTCAAACAAAAGGGGTAGCCATGGGCACTGGCATGGGTCCCAGCTATGCCTGCCTGTTTGTTGGCTACTTGGAAAAGTCTATGAACAATCATTACGAGAATGATTCCAGGATGAAAGGGTATATGAGGAACGTCTAGTAGCTCTTGGGCTGTATTCTCTGGAGTTCAGGAGAATTTGGGGAATCTCATAAGAACATTCTGAATGTTAAAAGGCCTGAACAGATTAGATATGGCAAAGTTATTTCCCATGGTGGGGGAGTTGAGGACAAGAGGGCATGACTTCAGGATTGAAGGACGTCCATTTAGAACAGAGATGCAGAGAAATTACTTTAGTCAGAGGGTGGCAAATCTGCGGAATTTGTTGCCATGAGCGGCTGTGGAGGTGGTCATTCGGTGTATTTAAGGCAGAGATAGATAAGTTCTTGATTAGCCAGGGCATCAAAGGGTATGGGGAGAAGGCAGAGGAGTGGGGATTACTGAAAGAATTGGATCAGCTCATGATTGAATAGCGGAGCAGACTCGATGGGCCAAGTGGCCTACTTCTGCTCCTATGGATTTATAGTATAGTCTTATGTTCCAAACCTACACTGGTGACCGTCCCGTACTTTCGTATGCTACATCGACGACTGCATTGGTGCTGCTACCTGCACCCGTGTTGAACTTGTCGACTTCATCCGCCTTGCCTCCAACTTCCACCCTAATCTCAATTCACACGGTCCATTTCTGACCCCTCCCTTCCCTTTCTCGATCTACTGTCTCTGTCTCTGGAGATAGTTTATCCACTGATGTCGACTATAAACCCACAGACTCTCACAGCTACTTAGACTACACCTCGTCCCACCCTACTGCTTGTAAAAATGCCATCTTTTTTCTCGATTCCTCTGTCTCCATCACATCTGCTCTCAGGATGAGGCTTTTCATTCTAGAATGAAGGAGATGTTCTCCTTTTTCAAAGGAAGGGGCATCCCTTCTTCCACCATCAACACTACCCTCAACAGCATCTCTTCCATTTCACGCACTTCTGCTCTTACCCCATCCTTCCGCCACCCTACCAGAGATAGGGTTCCTCTTGTCCTCACCTACAACTCACCAGCCTCCATGTCCAGCACATAATTCACTAGAACTCCCACCACCAAGAACACTTTTCCCTCCCCCCCCCCACTTTCTGCATTCCATAGGGATTTCTCCCTATGCAACTTCCTTGTCCATTCATCCCTCCCCACTGATCTCCTGGCGTTTATCCTTGCAAGCAGAACAAGTGCTACACCTGTCCTTACACCTCCTTCCTCACTACCATCCAGGGCCCTAAACAGTCCTTCCAGGTGAGGTAACACTTCACCTGTGAATCTGTTGTGGTTATTTACTGCATTTGGCGCTCTCAGTGTGACCTCCTGTACATCGGTGAGACCCAACGTAGATTGGGAGACCTCTTTGCCAAGCATCTACGCTCCATCTGCCAGAACAAGTGGTATCTCCCAGTGGCCAGCCATTTTACTTCCACTTCCCATTCCGATATGTCCATCCTTGGCCTCCTGAACTGTCTAGATGAGACCACACTTAGGTTGGAGGAAGAACACCTTATATTCCGTTTGGGTAGCCTCCAAGCATGAACATCGATTTTTCAAACTTCCGGTATTGTCCTGTACTCCCACCCCCCATCCCCTCCCCACCTCTCCATTTCCCTCCCTGACCTCATCTCACCAATTAACTTCCCAGCTCTTTACTTCCCAAAATGTCAACCATAGATGATGCCTGGCCTGCTGAGTTACTCCAGCATTTTGTGTGTGTTACCCAGATTTACAGCATTTGCAGATTTTCTCTTGTTTGTGACATTCCATGTCCTTTCCTAATTGAACCACATAAACTCATGGCCAAGAAAGCTCAGCAGTGCCTCTATATCCACAGAAGCGAAAGACATTTGACATATGCTTGCTGACCCTTATCGATTCTATTGATGCACCACAGAAAGCATTCCACCTGGATGCCAAATGGCTTGGTACAGCCCATGACTGCAAGAACCTGCAGAGTTGTGGGCACAGCGCAGCACGTCACAGAAGCAGCCTCCCCACTATAGACTGACTACACTTCTCACAGCCTCAGTAAAGCAGCCAGCATAATCAAAGATCCCATCCCCCCTGGACATTCTTTCTTCTCCCCTCTTCCATTGAGCAGAAGATACAAAAACCTGAAAGCGCAAACCACCAGGCTCAAGGACAGCATCTCCATCCACTCCATAATGTACTGGTTAGGCACAAGAGTACATCCAGCCAGAGACTCATTCCACCGAGATGCAACTCTGAACGTCATAGGAAGTCATTCCTACCTGTGGCCATCAAACTTTACAACCCCTCCCTCGGAGTGTCAGACACCCTGAGCCAATAGGCTGGTCCTGGACTTATTTCCACCTGGCATGATTAACTTATTTTTATTTAATTATTTATGGTTTTATATTGCTATATTTCTTCACTATTCTTGGTTGGTGCGGCTGTAACAAAACCCAATTTCCCTCGGGATCAATAAAGTATGTCTGTCTGTCTATTCCATTGTTATAAGACTATTAAATAGTTTCCTGGTGCAATAAGATTGACTTTTGATCTTACAATCTTCCTCATTATGATCTTGGACTTTATTGTCTAAATGCACAGCACTTTCTATATGCTGTTACACTTTATTGTGCATTGTTATTGTTTTACCTTGATCTACCTCCATGCATTCTGTAATGATTTGACCTGTATGAACAGTATGCAAAACAAGTTTTTCACTGTATCTTGGTACCAGTTCTCTATCCACCACCTCAAGTGCAAGTTGAAAATTATATTGATAAAGTTGTTTATAGTTGTCACACGTACTGAAATACAGTGAAATACCTGTCCTACATTCTGTTCATGTAGATCAATTGAAAGGAACAGAATGCTAAATACTCTTTACACTGCTTCTCAGAGCATGTAACAATAATAATCCAATTTACCAACGCACTACTTCAGCATATTGAGGTAGTACAAGGTTTAACACTGTCCGTTTGCAGAACTAAGTGTTATAGTTACAGAACAAGTGCAGCGTCAGTGGGCAATAAGGTGCAAGGTCAAAATGAGCTATATTGTGAAATCAAGAGTCCATCTTATTGTGCTAGGGAGCCATTAAATAGTGGTATACCTGTGGAGTAGAAACTTTCCTTGAGCCTGGTGTTATGTGCTTTCAGGCTATTGTGTCTTCTTCCCAATGGGAGAAGGGAGAATATCCAATGTGTTGGTGGGGGGTGGGGGGAGTCTTTGAATATGTTGGGTTCTTTACCAAAGTTCTGTTAATTACTATGATACTGGGATTAGCATCTGCAACATTTAATAAACACAAGCAATTCTGCAGATACTGGAGATCCAGAGTAACACGGGCAAAATGCTGGAGGAAATTAGCAGGTCTGGTAGAATCTATGGAAAGGAATTAAAAGTCCATGTTTCAGACCGGGACCCTTCATCAGGATGGATCACTGTAGCCATCTCCATACTGTCACTCAAGGTTGTTGTCTCTGAGGAAAATATGTGATGGAATTGGAAAGTAGTTGGCCTTTGCAATGCCAGAGATCTTCATCTGACAATTCATCCATGTTTGTTTGAAAATCTATGGATGTACATGACAAATTAATCAGGAGAAAAATCTCAACTTGGTAATTACTACAGCCAGCATGGTATTTACCTGCAGACATTATTCCATAAGTCTTTTCTCTTGCTGTTTGACTGAACATTAATGTCATGACCCCAATCAACTGCAACTGCCAAACTGTCCTGTTGAGTTATATGGATGGAGGTTGTGCACATCTTGGAGAGGAAACCACTTGGAACCTTCAGGAGAAACATCATCAGCTGAAAGATGATGGTAAAAAATGCTTCAAAACTACTATTTAAAAGTATTATTCTAGACGGGTGGTGATGGCTGTTTCTTCTTCTCTCTCTGCCTCTCTTCAGAATAAACTTCTCTGTCATCTCCAATTCTACATTGGGTGACAGGAGGACAACAATCAGAGAAGAAAGGGGGGCTAGTAAATTACATACAACCAACAAACATCTGGAGGAATTCAGCATCTCTTGGGGGTGGTGGTGGGAACATCCTCGCTGTTTCAATCAGAAGGCAATCTACATCTGTAGAAATTTGTTAGCCTTTTTGGTCACATACACAATCTCCTCGGACTCTGAATGGAGCACAGTCACAATAATGAAGTATTGATTTTTCTCTTTTAACAGTCATGTACAATAGATAATCTCACTTATACCCACCACTTACTCATGTCCAGGTTTTGGCTGCAAGTAGCCACAATTAAATCCGAGGTGGTATCTCCACAAATTAACTTGAGAGCACTTAGTGAAAAGGGTTCACTGATAACATGAATGGTGCGTACACAATCACACGTGGGCACAATGAAAAATGCCAGGTTTTGTTCATTTTTTTAAAAACTTGATTTAAAAAATATAGATACTGGAAATGCAATACGATCATTTAGTTATTTAGAGATACAGTGTGGAAGAGGACCTTCCAGCCTGATGAACTGCTCTGTCCAGCAACCCACCTGTCTAACATTAGCTAATCACAGAAAATTTTACAATAACCAATTAACCTATTATCCGGTATGTTTTTGGTCCATGGGAGGAAACTGGAGCACCCAGAGGGTAATGGGAGGACTTATGGATTCTTTACAGATGGCACCAGACTTGAACTCCGAACTCTGATGACCCAAGCTGTAATTGCATTACACTTAACATTACGTTACTGTGGCACTCTAAAATAACCACTACATTTACCTGTCTTAAGATGCATTCATAAAACTGGTGATGCTGTAGACATTGAAAAACTTATCCCAAATTATTGTTGAATCATGATTAGTTGGGTAAGTGGGCCAAGGAATGGCAAATGGAGTTTAAGTCAGAAAACTGTGAAGTGCTACACTTTGGAAAGACAAATCAGGGCATGACATTCATAATGAATGGCAGGGTGCTGCGGAATGTTATAGAACAGAGGGAAATAGTCCCCTATACAAAGACTTACAGTTAGATGGAGTTGTAAAGGCAGGTTTTGGCACATTGGCCTCCATCAGTCAAAGCATTGAATATAAATGTTTGGAGGTTATATTGCAGTTGTTCAAGGCATTTAGTGAGACCACATTTGGAGTATTGTGTTCATGGTTTGGTTGCCCTGCTATAGGAAAGATGCTACTATGCTGGGAATTTATCAAGATGTTGCTATGACTCGAGAAAGTGAGTTATAGGGAGAAGTTGAGCAGGTTACAGTTTTTTCATTGGAGCATAAGAGAATGTAGGCGTGATCTTGTAGAGATGTATAAAATTATGAGGACTATCACTAGGGTGTATGTGCCAGAGCTGAGCTGGGCTGCAGAGCTGTTTCTATGCTGTGCCACTCTATGACCCTGAGATTCAAATTAACATCCCTAAGTGGATGTAATCAACAGGCAAACTCTAGGTTGCAGGAGAACATGTTGAGGGATGCATGATGCCAAGTATTTGCAGGGAAGGGTGGTGAATCTGTGGTATTCATTGGCACAGATGGCTGTGGAGGCTAAACCATTGGGTATATTCAAAGTGGAGGTTGATAGCTTCTTGATTAGTAAGAGTGTCAAAGGTTACGGGGAGAAGGTAAGAGAGTGAGGTTGAGAGGGATAATAATTTGACCAAGGTGGAATGTCAGAGCAGATTCGATGAGCCCGATGGCCTAATTCTGCTCCTGTGTCTTACAATCCTTTGGACTAAGGCAAGCAATGCAAGTTACTGCCATCACTGTACACTCAGGTACGAGGTCCTCTCAGTTACATGATATTTTTCTGTGAAGCCACATAAATGGTACGGATGTATTAACTTGATGACACGATGTGCAAACAATGGCAACTGTTGAAGTGAATAATCTGAACGAAGTATGATTGGGGTAAATATGCTGACAAAGGAGATTAGTCATGCTTCGCTGCGGCTTCTATTCTCTTCACCATTGCTGTGTTATGGGCGGTGCAGTAGAACAGTGGTTAGTGGAATTGTTTTACAGTGTAGTGAGCACCGATCAGGTTTCTGTTCCTGCCACTATCTGTAAGGAGTTTGTACATTCTCCCCATGATGACATGGGCTTCCACCCACATTCCAAAGATACACAGGTTAGGGTTCGTGAATTGTGGGCATGCGATATTGGCATTGGAAACATGACGTTACTTATGGGCTGCTCCAGCATATTTTCAGACTGTGTTGGTCATTGAGGCAAACTGTATTACATGTTTTGATGTTTAGATGTACTGTATAAATTACAAATAAAGCTAATCTTTAAAAGAATTAATAGGAATCTCTAAAATGCTGCCTGCCTCACTTCCTGACAAGATGAGAGTGCAATCACAAATATTCTCAATCTGACACTGGAAAAATGTCCACAGCTCATGTTGCGATCATATTTCCATTTGCAAGTAAAATGGTAATTTGTGACTTTGTCATGCTCGTGGTGTTATCCTTTGTTCTTGACACAATAATGGGCCTATAATATATGGCAATAGTATTATTGTCCAGCAATCATCTCAGAATTACTTCTCAATCAAGTTGCAGTAATTCTTATAAACACTATCTCCACCATGTGAATAAGGAGATAGCATTCAGTTAAACAAACACCATGGACCCCAGAGCCTTGCTATTTATGTTTATGTAATTAATAGCAATAAAGAAATAAATGATTTGTTATTGACTGAGTATCTTTTTATGATTGCTTTAATGATTGGCTAAGCTGCCAAAAATATAAAAATGACTTTATTGGCTGCTATATATGTCATATGAGCATTAAGCAATTTTAATAAAATAATAACCTTCTTGAAATTAAATTCTGAATTTAAGAATCTTCTGAAACATTTCTCTGTATAACTGCCAACAATAATTTCTGAGGTAATAGCCCTTCCTCTCCAACAGGCACCCAAGTTCATTTAGGATGCAGGAGGAAATTCTCAATCAGATTCCTCTTTTTTGCCCCTTTCCCTCTTCCACCTATCACCTCTCAGCTTCTCACATCACCCTTCCTTTCAGCCCCCCTTCCACGCACCTTCCTGCTCACTTGGTCTCACCTATTACCTACCAGTTTGTACTCCTTCCCTTCTCTTCACCTTATTCTGGCTTCTTCCCCTTTCCTTTTGGGTCCTGATGAAGGGTCTCAGCCCGAAACATTGATCCCTTATTCCTCTCCATAAATGTCACATGGCCTGTTGAGTTCCTCCAGAGTTTGTATGTGCACTTCTCAATTGTTTCTCTTTGTTGGCATTGGCTCTTTCTCAGTAAAGAAACATGGGCAGACTCAGGGTTGCAGTGAGATCTGAGGAGGAAGCTTCTCCAAATACAAATATCTCAGTCTTTTCTACCAGAAAATTGGGAATGTAAAACACATAGAATAGAGTCATAGAATACCAGAGCACAGAAATAGTCCCTTTGGCCCATCTACTCTGTGCCAAACTATCAATCTACCTAGCCTTAATGGCCTGCAGCTGGACCACAGTCCTCCATACCCTTCCCATCTATGTACCTACCCAAACTTCTCTTAAATGATGAAATTGAATTTGTATCCCCTCTTCCACTGGCAGCTCGTTCCACACTCTCACCACCCCCTGAATGAAGAAGCTCACCTCCATGTTCCTCTTAAACATTTCACCTTTCACCCATAACCCATTTCCTCCAGTTGTAGTCTCACCCATCCTCAGTGGAAAAGCCTGCTTGCATTTATCCTGTCTATACCTCTCATAATTTTGTATACCTCTAACAAATCTCCCCTCATTCTCCTACACTCCAGGGAATAAAGGTGTAACTTGTTCACCATGTAAGTGCAAGAGTGTTTCTTTTAACACTGATAAGTGTTGTCTGGGTCCTAACTTGATGACCTGGGAAGACATGGTAGCATCGTGGTTAGGATAACACTTTACAACACCAGCAGCAGACCAGTGGCGTGTCTAAGGTTTGGCAGGTATGGCACGTACCCTGGGCACCACTTGAAGGGGGGCACCACTGAGCAGTTTCTATTAAAGTCAGACAAGCCATCCTTGGATAGTGAAAAAATAATTTTCTTCAGATGCATGATCTGTCTTTGTTTATCACGGGTGAGAAGCACTAGAATGGCCTTATTTCAGAGCATTGTGTAAGAAAACCATGAAACGTTTCTTCACAAAGAAGAAGGAAAGTGGAGCTGAAGGACAGAAGAGACGAAAGTTGGAGGTGGAGGAAGCCAAGAAGTCGAGCAAGTTCTTTATGCCCTTCTTTGAAAAGCCCGGAACAAGTAGTTCGACACGTTCCATGGAGTCGCCTGCACCTGCTACTAGTTTGTTAGAATCCGAAGGTGGATCAAGTACAACTGCATCACAAGCCGAGGAGGAAGTCAAGTCAGATAAATCCAAGTATGACAAGATTAAGAGTGAGGCTGCCATAGAGAACGTGGACATGGCAGGAGGGGAAGACAATGGTAGTGGTGGTGATGTTGAGTTTATTGTCGAGATTTTACCTGACGAGATTGAACCTGACGACACTGAACTAGTGAACTGGATGGTGTCAAAAAGCCTTAAACTGTCATACCAGAAGTGATTGAACAGCATGACATTGGACTTCTGAAGTTCGACAAGGATACTGGAAAAGCAATTCTGCTTGACGCGTTGAGAACAGAAATAATCAAGCTGGGTTCAAAGTATTTCCAGAACAGTGAGGAGCCTTTCCTATCAACAAATAACCTCTCAATGAACAAAACTTGGTTCAAGAGGAAATTGGGAACTGGTCATTGTGAGGAAGTGACTCGCTCATGGTTGGTCTATTCACCTTGTGTTTTGTATTTGTTGCCTTCTCTATTCCTGGTCAGACCGTCAATCCTCATTGGAGCAGGAAAGAGGATTCAACCAGTGGAAAGCACCTGAAAGGATTAGTGTTTATGAAAATGCCAAGAATCATCGGGAATGCTTCACACAGTGGAAAGAAATGGAAAGAAATTCAGTTGGAAACAGAGGAGTTATTGACACGGTATTTCAGTCACAGATTGAGAAGGAAAAGCAGAAGTGGTGTGATACCTTGATGAGAATTCTTCTCTGCATAAAAATCCTTGCGACTCAGAACCTGGCTTAGCGAGGGCACAGGGAGTCACTTCAACTAGACGATGACTCCAATGTAAGAAATTTCCTTGGCTTACTGAAACTACTGACCATTCTTACCCTGTCATAAAAGAACACCTCACTCATTTGGAAAGTCATCCTGGATCCACGTCTTATCTTTCATTGGGTGTCCAGAATGAATTCATCCACATGATGGCATCCACTGTTCACCAGAGTCTACTGAGAAGCATTTATAAAGCCAAGTACTATGGTCTCATGTTCGACTTGACTCCTGATCAGGTACACCATGAGCAGATGTCAGAAGTAGTGAGGTATGTCAAAGTTGATTTTGAGAGGAAAACAATCTGTGTTAGAGAGTCTTTCCTTGGTTTTATCCAGATAAGCCAGAAGGATGTTGAGAGCTTAGTTGAAAACATCTTGAAACAGCCAGAGAAGGATGAAATGGAGCTATAAGATTGTCAGGACACAGTTTGGCTGGACACAGAAGTGGTGCTCATCAAAGAATATGTGAGAAAAACAAACTGGCAGTGTTTGTGAATTGTGACAATCACACACTCAACTTGGTGGGTGTACATGCAGCCAAGCAGGATACAATGATGATCATGTTTTTTGGAACCATCAAAGCTGTCTACGTGTTTTTCTCTTGTTCAACACAGCGCTGGGAAAAACTCAAAAATGCCGTGCCTGTGGTTATTGAGTCGGAGTCCAAACCCAGGTGGACTGCAAGGACAGAAGCAGTGAAGCCCGTCAACAAGTACTTTGAGGAGATACTTCAAGTTCTCCAGGACATGATAGACAACAAAAACGAGACCAGTGAAACAAGAAGTGACACAAGGCAGCTGTACAACTGCATGTTGAATTATGATTTTCTGATTTTGCTAGGATTTTGGAACAAAGTACACATTCGCATTGACTGTATTCAAAAGAGGCTGCAGGATCCTAGCATGAACTTCCACGATGCTGCCCTAGATTTGAAAGCCCTCTGAGATCGGTCTCTGTCAAGAATGGAATATTGAAGTTTGAAAGACATCAGAAACAAAAGAAACAAATGGCTGATGAGAACTCGAGCGACACTGGGTTAACAGCTAAGGAGGAAATGGAAAGAGTCATGAAGTTTGACTGTCTTCACAGAGAAATGGACAAAAGGTTCGCTCATTTGCACGACACTGACGCCAAGTTTGGGTTCCTTCTCGATGTCGATGGACTGTGTTACGGTGCCAACAGTAGCGACCTAAAGAAGAAGTCCAAAAATTTGGGTGAATTGTACAGCTCTGATGTCGATGGACAGCAGCTATATGAAGAAATTTTGGATTGCAGAATGTTGCTATCAAGGCATGTCAACATGAAAATATCAAGAGCTGAAGAGCTTCTTGAATTTATTTTTCAGTATGGAGATGAGAGTGTCTTCCCCAATTTTCGCATTGCTATTCAGATAATGCTAACCATTGTCGTTTCCATCGCCAGCTGTGAGAGATCATTCAGCAAGTTTAAACTAATACTTTAGTATTTGAGAGCCTCCATGGGTCAAGGCAGACTCTGTGATCTTGCTCTGCTGAATGTAAAAAGAGAAGAAGCTGAAAAAATTGACTTTGATCACATCATAGACCAATTTGCATCAGTGAAAGCAAGGAAGGTGCAGTTATAATTTTCATGTAGTGCCATAATTTGATAATTAAAAGATTAATGAGCTTGTCTTGTATTTTTGAGCTGATATTATGGTAAAGTTATCTAAAATATGGGTGTCAGATGTTTGGACAGGGGCACAATTTCAGTGCTTGCCATAGGCGCTATATTCCATAGATACACCCCTGCAGCAGACACACACACAAAATGCTGAAGGAACTTAGCAGGTGAGGCAGCACCACTGAAGAGGAATAAACAATCGATATTTCAGTCCAAGAGCCTTTATTAGGTCTGGTGTTCTATTCCTACTGCTGTCTGCAAGGAGTTTGTATCTTCTCCCATGACCACGTGGGTTTCCTCTGGGTGCTCGGGTTCCCTTCCACATTCTAAAGAAGGACAAGATAGGGTTAGTAAGTTGTGGGCATGCTACAGTGGTGTCAGAAGTGTAGTAATACTTGAGGGCTGTTCCCAACACATCCTTGGACTGTGTTGGTCATTGATGGAAATTACATATTTCTCTCTATGTCTTGATGTGCAGGTACATGTGACAAATAAAGCCAATCTTTATATCTTTGAATGTCATAATTTTGCTCTGAGGTTCTGTGTGTGTTTGTTGTGCTAATGCTGAATCCTGGGATCCAACTCCTCCCAAAGTTCACCATCCTCACTCAAGCAGACATGATCTTTCATCCTTTTTAATATTTCCCTTTCCGTCCCTAGCATTACTGAGTTTTACCCACTCTAGTTGTTTTTCTGTTATTTCCCAAAACTCATTGAAGTGGTGACAGTGTTGCTTTTTTGTCTCTGGTCCAAGATGCACCATTCCTCTGGCTCCACTGTAATCACACTGTGGTGTCATCATTATTTAACTGAACTCTGAAAACTCACACCCATTCCTTAATCACACACAAGGAGAACAGGATGGTCCTGGTCACCACACTGTTCTGGGGTCTGAAAAGAAAAATGCTATTTTTATACAGAATTGACTAGCAGTTACCAAAATCGACCATTTGATAAATTGTGTATCTTAAAATTCTTTACTTGCAAGATAAATTTCCATTCACAATTCAGGTGATAAGATTCAATAGAAACTATACCAGGTGGTCACTGTATTAGATACCTCCTGCACTGAATAAATGGTCACTTAATGTATGTTCATGGTCTCCTGCTGTTGCAGCTATCTATTTTAATGTTTGACATGCTGTGCATTTAGATATGTTTTTTTCTCAACACTACCATTGTAACACATGGTTATTTGAGTTACTGTTGCTTTTCTGTCAACTTGAACCTGGCTGGCTATCCTCCTCTACTTCTCTTACTAACAAGGCATTTTTACCCGCAGAACTGCTGCTCCATTTTTTGCACCATTCTGTGAAAAGTCCTGAGACTGTTGTACGTGAAAATCCCAAGGGATCAGCAGTTTCTGGGATATTCAAACCCGTCCGTCTAGTACCAGCAATCCTTTCATGGTCAAAGTCATTTAAATTACATTTCTTCCATATTCTGTTTGGTCTGAACAACAGCTGAACCTCTTGACCATTTCTGCATGGCATGCTTTTATTGAGTTACTGCCACATAATTGGCTTATTAGATATTTATATTAGTGAGTAGGTGTACTGAATAAAGTGGCCACTGTGTGCACAAGCTAACAACTGATGATACTTTGAAGTTAGTAAATTAATTGTCCCTCGGTTGGTGTATGTTCCTCGAATGCTTCAGTTACATCCTCCTCATGCCTCCGTATACCAAAGGGCTCTGGCTCCTTGCTGTGCAAAGGGAACCTACGTTCTTCAAAGCCCATTCTTGCCTGGAGTGTCTGCACTCTCTGAAATCTATACTTGCCTGGAAATTAACTAATCCTTGCCATGCCGCAACTTCCACATTGGGAAGCTGAGTAAATGACTTCATTTTGAAATGTTGCCTGGATCTGCCTGATGGGAGGTACTATTCCATCAACTCTTCAGAATGAGGTGATTGCCCGTGGATAAAAAGATTGAACAGCAAATCGTAAAGACGAGGGATTCTGAAGATGCT
Source organism: Hemitrygon akajei (assembly GCF_048418815.1). Classification (NCBI taxonomy): domain Eukaryota; kingdom Metazoa; phylum Chordata; class Chondrichthyes; order Myliobatiformes; family Dasyatidae; genus Hemitrygon; species Hemitrygon akajei. Next base: position 107,855,940 of record NC_133132.1, on the reverse strand, counting down.
GGAAATCCAGAACAATGCACAAAATGCTAAAGGAACTCAGCAGATCAGACAGCATCTATGGAAAGCATCTATGGCTTGCCTATCTAGACAGCTAGGATGCAACATCCATGGTCGACCCTGATAGACAGAGACCTCACTCACTCACTCACTCCTAGTAATGGCAACTTCATTCACTTCTGCCCCTTGACATCCTCAAACTTCCAACATAGTCTTCCATAGTGAGGACTGATGAAAAATATTGACTCAGTTCATCACCATTTCCTTGCCTCCCCATTACTACCTCTGCAGCAACATTTTCCAATGGTCCAATATCTACTCTCACTGCTCTTTTACACTTTATATAACTGAAGAAAATGTTTCATATTATTGGTAAGCTTACCTTTGTATTCACTCATTTCCCTTGTTATCACTTTTTTAGTTGCCTTCTGTTTGTTTTTAAAAGCCTCCTAATCCTCTAACTTTACATTAGTTTTTGTTCTTTTCTATGCCCTCTCTTTGGCTTTTATGTTGACTTTGACTTCCCTTGTCAACCATGGTTGTGCCATCTTTCCTTTTGAATACTTCTTCCTTTGGATATATCTATCCTGCGCCTTCCAAATTGCTCCCAGAAATGCCAGTCATTGCAGCTTTGCCATTATCCCTGCTAGTGTCTCCCTTCAATGAACTTTAGCCAGCTCATCTCTCATGTCTCTGTGTTTCCCTTAACTTCATTGTAAGACTAATACTTATGACTTTTACTACCGCTTCTCAAATTGCAGGAAGAATTCTATTACATTTTGATCACCTCCCCTTAAGTGCTCTGATCAATCATTGCGCAACACCCAATCCAGAATAGCTGGTCCCCTAGTGGGCTCAGCCACGGGATGCTCTAAAATGCCATCTTGTAGGCATTGTACAAATTCCCTCTCTTGGGATTCAGAACTAGCCTGATTTTCCCAGTCTACCTGCATATTGGAATCCTTCATGACCATTGTAACATTGCCCTTTCGATAAGACTCTTCTATTTCATTTCTATTGTTTGTAGCCCACATTCTGGCTACTGTTATGAGGCCTGTAAATAACTCCCATGAGGGTCCTTTATACCCTTATGGTTTCTTAGCTCTATCTACACCTTCTGATCCCATGTCTTTCTTTCTAAGGATCTGATTTAATTTTTTACCAACAGAGGCACACTATCCCTTCAGCCTACCTGTCTGTCCTTTCGATACAAAGTGCATCCTTGGATGTTAAGCTCTCAGCTCTAATCTTCCCTCAATACTTCTTTTACATTGCAACTCATTTCATCATAGGGAGATAGGGTTGTAAAGCTTTTGGTACATTGGCCTTCATAAATCAAAGTATTGAGTACAGGAATTGGGATGTTATGTTGAAGTTCCATAAGGCATTGGGGAGGCCTATTTGAGAGTATTGTGTGTAGTTCTGGTCAGCTATCTGCAGGACACTACCTCACTTTATTTTTAATATACAATATTTCAGTTTTTGTACTTTTTAAAAATCTACTCAATATAGGTAATTGATTTACTTGTTAATTTATTATTATTTTTTCTCTGTAGGTTATGTATTGCATTGAACTGCTGCTGCTAAGTTAACAAATTTCATATTACATGCCGGTGATAATAAACCTGATTCTGATTCTGATTCTGATTCTGAATAAGATTAAGGGAGTCCAGAGAAAATTCATAAGGATGGTGCTGGAATCTGAGGACCTGAGTTATTGGAAAAGGTTGAATCGGTTAGGTCTTTATTCTCTGGATCTTACGAGAATGAGGGGAGATTTAATAAAGGTGTACAAAATTACGAGAAGTACAGACAGGGTAAATGCAAGCAGGCTTTTTCCACTGAGGTTGGGTGAGACAAGAACTAGAGATCATGGGTTAAGGGTAAAAGGTGAAATGTTTTAGGGGAATCTGCAGAATAATTTCACTCAGAGGATGGTCAGAATGTATAACGAGCTGCCAATGAAAGTGTTGGATGTGGGTTTGATTGCAACATTTTAGAAAAGTTTTGATAAGTACTGTACATGGATGGGAGATGTATGGAAGCCTACGGTCCAGGTGTATGCCAGTGGGTCTATGCAGAATAACAGTTCAGCATGGACTGGATTGGACAAAATGCCTGTTCTGTGCTGTAGTGCTCTATGATTCCATAGTCATTTTGATAGGCAGAGATGACAGAAGAGGCAATATGGCTTCTTCATCTTCTGTTCCTTGTTAAAATGTGTCAGATTCTGTTGCTAGCCCTGGTGGCTTCAATGTTGGAAGGTAGATTTCATCTTCCCTCTGAAGCAGTTATTTTCCTTCTACTTCTTTTGTTGCCTTTTTAAAATTGCTGCTTTCTGCAGCTTTGCTTCTTTTGTAACCTCTCTTTTCCTGTTTTTCTTACAGAAAAGCTATTGATTTTTTTTAAAGGCCTGCCTTTGAAGCTAGCAAAGATGACTGAAGCCCATCAATGCTTAGGGTTTAAGTAAACTAACACTTATCAGATGAGAGTGCTTTAATGAACGTAGCATCAAATATGGAGTAATCAGGGGTAAGTGAAACTCATGCCTAGTCGTGAGTATCTTCCACATATAAAAGCCAACAGCCTCTCAATAATTCTCTCACCAACTTCGCTGAATGCTAGTCTGTTGGTGTGCTGGGTCTGACACTGGCAAGAAGTTTTTTGTTGCATTGGCCACTTAGATATAGTGGCCACAAGAACAGGGCTGAAGCAGAACATTGTCCTTAAGGTGGAGATGATAGAACCCCCTTCATGCAACCTGTTGAGTTTAACTCCACCAACATTTGAACAGCTTATTGAAGGGGGAAATCAAGTTAAAGTTTCAGCTAATGAAATGGTCATGCAATTGAAACAATGAATCTGTTTCTCTCTCACCATAGATGTGTTAGATTGGTTGCATATTTCACAGTATATCATGGTTGGAACTAGTAATTGGTTTACTCTTTATTGTTAAGAATCTTACAGCAGCAAGGTATAAGCTGTTGTTGAACCTGGTGGTAGACGCTTTCAGGCTTTTGTATACTCTGCTCAATGGGAAGGGAGAGAAGAGAGAATGTCTGAAATGGGTGGGGTCTTTGATTCGGTTTGTTTCTTTACCAAGGCAGTGGGAAGTACAGACAGGGTCCATTGATGAGACTCACAAACATGAAAAATCTGAAGATGTTGATGAAGTGTCTTGGCCTGAAATATTGCCTGTTTAGTCTTTTCCATAGATGCTGCCTGGCCTGCTAAGTTCCTGCAGCATTTTGTGTGTGCTCCATTGAGGAGAGAATGGTTTCATGAACTGTTGAGATGTATCCACAACTCTGCAATTTCTTACAGCCTTGAGCAGAGCAGTTTCCATACCAAGCCATGATGTATAGGACAGGATGTTTTCTATGGTGTATCTGTAAGAAGTGATGAGGATCAATGAGGGCTAGCTGAATTGGCAATAACATCAAGGTCCATCACATACCATCTTACTTGAATATTCTTCAGCGTTATCATTGTAATTGGGTTAAAATCATTCCTGAACACATTCATTCATGCACGTTGTGAATTAAAAAGCAATTTGCCACCGCCTTACCAATAACTGTTGGGGTGGGGGGAAGCAGTCATCTTTTCCTGCCTTTTCCTATATCCATGTGGCAAGGAATAATCATCATAAAATTATTTAATCCCACATTTTACACACAATGTTCAAGACATTGAATAAAGAGATCAATATGAGGAAACAAACAAGAGAAAGGTTTGAAATTCAATGGTATTTAGCATGAGCTTTTTGGCAAGTTTCAGATTTCTTTACAGTATATCAATATAAGTATTTTTCATGGTGTATTCATTTGTCAACAGGGCAGGAATAAAGTAATGATCAATGATTGAATGTTGCTGCAGGTATAAATATTGGTGTGGACTGGGGGATCAGTCTTGCTCTGTGAGATCTTACGCATTCACCTTAGTGTATGTGTGCAGCCTGAAGGGAAAAGGTGTGTTATTACCTGATTCAGCGGACAACTTTTAGACAAGTCTCTATACAGAATAAATGAAGGCAATTTATCCTCAATCTATCTCATGTAAAAACAACTCATGACAATTGTGTGGGTTTTAAATATATTACAGAGTGACAGTCTGATGAGGGAACAGAGTTAACATAGGGTCACACAGCTCCAATAACCCACATCCTCAAAAGCATGAGGGTTGATAGAATAATTGTCCATTGTAAATTTCCCCTAGTGCATAGGTTTGACAGACCTTTCCTTCTTACTCATCTCCCACCCTCCCACCTTACCCTTTACCTGACATCACCTATCTTCTGCCAGTTTGTACTCTTTCCCCTCCCCTCATCCTTTTACTCTGGCTTCTGCCCACTTTCTTCCCAGTACTGGTGAAGTGCCTCAGCCTGAACAATCAACTGTTTATTCCTCTTCTTAGATGCTGCCTGACCTGCTGAGTTTCTCCAACATTGTGTGTGTGTTGCTTAATAAATGCATTGGCATATTGTGGAAGATCTGCCTCAAATGAGGTTATGACTTCTTTAAAATTGATAGACAATCGTAGACTGCTGCAGCACAGAAACAGGCTCTTCAGCCCATCTAGTCCTTGCTGAACTGCTATTCTGCCTAGCCCCATTGACGTACACCTGGACCATCGCCCTCACCTGCTAGTTTGTATTTCTTCCCCTCCCCCACCTTCTAACTCTGGCTTTCCAGTGTTGCTGGAACATCTTGACCTGAAATGTCAACTGATTATTTCCTTCCCGAGATGGTACCCGAACTTCTGAATTCTTCCAGCATTTGTTTTCAAACGTTAAATCTGCATTGCTAAAAACATCCAACAATTCATAAGATTCACATCATAAAGGCATAATGAAAATAAACCAGCATATCAGATGTCTACATAAAATCCCAAATCGATAGGTCTTACACAAAGTGCTTGGCTATCTTTCTGCCAAGATATTGCTCCAGGGAATACAAGAGAAATTGATGGTGTTCCCAGCTTTGAGGGCCAAGAAAAACTCATTTTCTTACAGACATTTACAGGAAAATAAAGAAGTGTAGTAGAAATTATGAAAAACTATACATAAATGAAGACTGACAAACAACCAATGTACAAAGGAAGATAAATCATGCAAATAAATAAATAAATACTACTGAGAACATGAGTTCTGGAGTCCTTCAAAGTGAATTTGTGGATTGTGGAATCAGTTCAGAGTTGTGGTGAGTGAGGTTATGCACGCCAGTGGATGTCATACATGAAATAAGATGCCAGAGATGTTGGTTAAGGCAGGTACAATAATTTAATTCAAGAAGCAAATGGACTGAAGAGGTTTAGAGTGGTATGTGCCAACTGAGGACAAATAGCCTGATGGTTTCAGGGTAGTAACTGTTCCTGAACCTGTTTTTTCATGATGCCCTTTCACAGCGAGCTTGCTGAGAACAGGAAGCCAATATTAACATTTTGCTCTGTGCACTCACTGGTTTCGAAACCAATTTCCATTCCCTTCTCTTTCGAGTTATTTTTCTGTGAAGATAAGGAGCAACATCATTTCATTAAAATAACCAAACCTAATACTGCTGATTTCAGAATCAGAATTGGATTTATTTGACATGAAATTGACTTATTTAACAACTTACTTGACATAAAATGTGTTGTTTTGCCATAGCATAGAGTCATAGTCATAGAATATTACAGCATAGAAGCAAGCACTTTGGCCCATCTAGTCTATGCCAAACTATTATTTTGCTTAGTTCCATTGACCTGCACCTGGACCATAGCCCTCAATATCCCTCCCATCCACTATCCCATCCCATGACCCAACTGATCCTGCTCTCTTTTTTTCAAACAGGCCCATGAGGCATGATCTGCCCTTCAAAAATTCATCCTGACAATCCCTATTCAAATACTCCTAATTCTCTCTAAGAATCCTCTCCAGTAACTTGCCCACCACTGAATTAAGAGTTACCATTCTATAATTCCCAGGGTTGTCCTTACTCTCTATCTTGAACAAAGGAATAAAATTTGCCATCATTCAATCATCTGGTACTATGCATTTGGCAAGTGAGGACACAAAGATCATTGCCAAAGGTGCAGCAATCTCTTCCCACACTTTCATAATAACCTAGGCTATATCTAGTCTGGGGTATATCCAGGGACTTAGCTGTCATCACGCTTTACAAAATTTCCAGCACATTCTTTTCCTTAATATCACCATATTCAAGCATAACAGCGTTTTTCACGCCAGCCTCACAAAACATCAAAGTCTAATGAATCTTGAAGCAAAGTATTCAATAAGGACCCCCTCACACTTCCTTCGACTCCAGGTACATGTTTCCTCTACTAACCCCGATCAGTCTTACCCTCACTTTAACCATCCTCGCTGTTCACATATTTATAGAACACCTTGGAGTTTTCCTTAATCCTACTCACCAAAGCTTTTCATGCCCCCTTCTTGAGCTCCTCAGTACATTCTTCAGCTCCTTCCTTGCTACCTTGTAACTTTCTAGAGCCCTGTCTGATCCTTGCTTCCTAAACCTTTAGTAAGCTACTTTCTGAACACACAAACGGTGTCTTAGAAAGCACTAGCTCTCTTCAGCAGCTGGTGCATGGCCTGAATGTACCTTGTCATGAGTAATTAAAATCTGTTCAACGAGTGGGCAACAGAGTCTTTTTAAGTCTCAGCATCACTGATCTACCATCTGCCTGTCCTGTGTGGTTGACTTATTCCCCACCCCTCAAGACCTGCTGCTCCTGCTTCTGAAGCCAATACTCAATTTATTCATTCGGGTTTCACATTCAAGTTCAAGTTTATTGTCACCTGACTGTAGATATATACAACAAAACAAAACAATGTTCCCCACACCATGGTGCACCCACCACAGAAATGTCACACACTGCACATAAAACAAGAATTTACCACAAATAAGTTAATAAATATAATTCAAAATGCATGCAGTGCACAGCACAGGTAAACAGCAAACATCACAGTAAACATTCAACAGCTCGCTATCCTAGTGACAAGACATCGATGCTGGCATAATATTCATTAGCCTCATTGCCTAAGGGAAGAAAATTGTCACATTTACAGATCACAAATTGACTCCTGCCCACAACTGAGTGTTACAACATCCCCTCCCCCATCAAGACCTTGAACAGAGCACCCCTGGCAGAACCATACCCCTGGCAGGTTTAATAAGCACAGTAGCAAAGTGCTCTGTATTATGCTGTCTTTGGTTCTTTACTTCTGAGAGATTGTTAATAATCTTTGCCATCTCTATCATAAAGCATCTTCAAAGGGGACCTCATGGAGAGGAAGCCTTAATATCATTGACACCAACACAGAGAAACTGTTGCAGTCCTGCCTGTGAGAGGCAGATGCATCTTCATTTTTAATTGAAATATACAGGAGGCCTTTTTTTAAATGTAACATGATTCCAAACACTCCACATTAGATTTTGCCATTAATCTCTGGAGAAATGTGGTCATAGCATTTAAATGTGATGCCTGCTGCTTGATAGCATTGAAATTTGATGCTTTCCCTCACCCTCTTTCCCCCCTCCCTCTCTCTCTCTCTCCCCCTCCCTCCCTCACCCCCCAATTTCTGGCTGTACCTATCTGTCTACTCACATCTCTCTCACTTGCTTCTCCCTCTTACACTCTCCCTTCTTCTCCATTTCCCTCTCATTCCTTCTCTCTCTCTATCATCTTCCCTCTGTTCCCTCTTTCCCCACCCTCTTTCTCCCTCCCTCTCTCTTCCTCTATACCATCTTGAATAAGATACATGTAATTACTAGTTTCATTGTTGAGGTTTGTGCTCTGCTGAGATTGCATTGAGTTTACGAGGAATTTCTATTTGGGCCAATTACTGACTTTGGTGAAGTTTTGAAGGAGTGATGACAAATTTTGTTCAGGAAAATTCCAGAAATAAATGGTTACTGAATTACACCAGTTTTTTCAACAACTATTTCATAATCATGAGGGAACGAATGCTCCTTTGAAAAATACATTGAGGATGGCAGCTTTTCAAAGACAGCAAAACTGAAATGATGGAGAAGTTTAGTTTAAAGGAGTCTTTCAATGCAGCTAAAACAGCAAGTTTATGAACTGGCATAGTTCTTGATATGAAAGGGTGAAGACCAAACATTTTTGCGAGTAAAATCTCACATCATGTGTCAGTGATAATAATCTGTTTCTGATTCTGAAACATGATCTAAGGGTCTATAAAAATGAAGCAAATTGTGAAAACAAATAGAAGTCCCTATGAGAATAAAAGGGAATAAATTGTTACAGGAGGCATGGATGAAGCATTGACTAAATATTTTATGGATTTTTTTCACAGTTGATGACATGAATAACAGGCCAGAAGTTATGGAGAATCAAAAGCTTAGAGGAGTGAGGAATAATGAGCTATTTTGTGTTGACTGTGGCTGGTATTCCAAAGAGGATTCCGTTGCTGTTGATACTCACACATCTGTCACTGTGGTCCATCAGAACTAAAGGATTAGGAGCAGGCCTTTGTGGCAGAGAACTTCAAATATTCAGTGAATATTGGAGTTTGCTGTTATTCCTCAGGAGAGAAATTTCTCAAGTTCAAGTTCAATTTCAAATTTAATTGCCGTTCAACCAGACATGAATACAGCCAAATGAAACAGTGTTTCAGGGCCAAGGTGCAACACAGCACTGACAGTCACACAGAGCACACCACACAAGACAGATTTAGCACATATAGTTACAATAGCAAGAAAACATTCTTAAACCCATCAGCCGACTGGGGTATAGGACACCAAGAGCAGCTCGCCAGACTCCTCTGTCCTGGTTCCAAAGCACAGTGCCAACAGCACCCAGTACACTGCGCATAACACAAAGAGTGCATGTAGTTACAAAAGCAGAAAAATATATAATCACACAGAAAAAAAAAGATATAGCCCAAGTCCCTAAGTGGCATAGCACATCAGCTTAGTCTAAACTAGAGACTGTGAGCCCCTATTTCTCAGCCCCTGACCCAGAAATGATACTATCACTCAATCTACTACATTGAAAGCTCAAGGAATTCATTGAGGTCATCTCTCGTTCTCTATGCTTAATTGAACAGAAGCCCCATCCAACTGGGAGATTAAAAAAAAACTAGAGATCCTTGATAAGGGACATAGATTGAGTAGACAGCCAGAGACTTTTCCCCAGGGTGGAAATGACTGTTACGAGGGGGCATAATTTTAAGGTGATTGGAGGGAAGTTTAAGGGGGGGGGGAAGATCAGAAATAGGTCTTTTACACAGAGAGTGGTGGTTGCGTGGAACATGTTGTAAGTGTTGGTAAAGGCAGATACATTAGAGGCATGTAATAAAATTTTAGATAGACACATGGATAATAGAAATGGAAGGCTATTAGGAGGGAAGGTTTAGGTTGCTCTTAGAGTAGGTTAAAAGGTTGGCATAATATTGTGGACAGAAGGTTCTGCACTGTGCTGTAATGTTCTGTTTGGAGCAGAAGCCTCAGCCAACTGGGAAATCAAAAGAAAACTGGAGAAATTAGGAATCTGAAATAAAAGAAGAGAGGTCTGCAAACACTTGCCAGCTTAGGAAGCATCTTTGGAAAGTGAAAGTGTTAAAGATTTAGATCCTGGTCCTTCATCAGGGTCACTTTGTACGACATGCCCACCATTGCACGAACCGTTTCATTGAGTCCTCATTGAACTCCCTCTGTAGCCAGTCTATTAATTAATAAAACAAAGAACAGTACACACAGTACAGACCCTTTGGCCCATGATGTTGTGCTGACCTTTTATCCTATTCTAAATTAGAGGGATTTTGGGATTCTAGTCCATAGGACACTCAAGGCTACTGCGCAGGTTGACTAAGTGGTTGAGAACGGCATATGATGTATTGGTCTTCATCAACCATGGGATTGAGTTCAAGAGCCGAGAGGTAATGTTACAGCTATATAGGACCCTGGTCAGACCCCACTTGGGGTACTGTGCTCAGTTCTGGTCACCTCACTACAGGAAGGATATGAAAACTATAGAAGTCAAGTCAAGTCAAGACACTTTTATTGTCATTTCAACCATAACTGCTGGTACAGCACATAGTAAAAATGAGACGACGTTTCAGGAGCATGGTGTTACATGACACAGTACAAAAACTAGACTGAACTACGTAAAAAAAACAACACAGAGAAAGCTACACTGGACTACAGACCTACACAGGACTACATAAAGTGCACAAAGCAGTGTAGGCATTACAATAAATAATAAACAGGACAATAGGGCAAGGTGTCAGTCAAGGCTTCCAGTATTGAGGAGTCTGATAGCTTGGAGGAAGAAACTGTTACATAGTCTGGTCGTGAGAGCCCGAATGCTTCAGAGCCTTTTCCCAGATGGCAGGAGGGAGAATAGTTTGTCTGAGGGGTGCGTGGGGTCCTTCATAATGCTGTTTGCTTTGCGGATGCAGCGTGTAGTGTAAATGTCCGTAATGGCGGGGAGAGAGACCCCGATGATCTTCTCAGCTGACCTCACTATCCGCTGCAGGGTCTTGCGATCCGAGATGGTGCAATTTCCAAACCAGGCAGTGATGCAGCTGCTCAGGATGCTCTCAATACAACCCCTGTAGAATGTGATGAGGATGGGGGGTGGGAGATGGACTTTCCTCAGCCCTCACAGAAAGTAGAGACACTGCTGGGCTTTCTTTGCTATGGAGCTGGTGTTGAGGGACCAGGTGAGATTCTCCGTCAGGTGAACACCAAGGAATTTGGTGCTCTTTACGATCTTTACTGAGGAGCCGTCAATGTTCAGTGGGGAGTGTTCGCTCTGTGCCCTCCTGAAGTCAACAACCATCTCTTTTGTTCACATTCAGAGGCAGGTTGTTGGCTCTGCACCAGTACGTTAGCCGCTGCACCTCCCCTCTGTAAGCTGACTCGTCGTTCTTGCTGATGAGACCCAGCACGGTGGTGTCATCAGCGAACTTAATGATATGGTTCGAGTTGTGTGTTGCAGCACAGTTGTGGGTCAGCAGAGTGAACAGCAGTGGACTGAGCACGCAACCCTGGGAAGCCCCCGTGCTCAGTGTGATGGTGTTGGAGATGCTGCTCCAGATCCGGACAGACTGAGGTCTCCCAGAATCCAAAGTCTAGAAAGGGTGCAGAGGAGATTTACAAGGATGTTGCCTGGATTGGGGAGCATGCCTTATGAGAATAGCTTGAGTGAACAATGAGTCTTTAAAGAATCTCCTTGATAGGTACATGGAGTTTAGAAAAATAGAGGGCTATGGTTAACCCGAGGTAATTTCTGAAGTAAGTATATGTTCGACACAGCATTGTGGGCTGAAGGGCCTGTTTTGTGCTGTAGGTTTTCTATGTTCTATATAGGGATCTTTTAAGTGTCCCTAATGTATCAAACCTAACTACTAACACTTTTGGCAGTGCACTTCACATGCCTACAACTCTCTGTGTAAAAAAGTACCTCTGAAATTATTATCTAATTTTACCTAATTCTTTCTGCCTGCACATGGTCCATGTCACTCCAAGCTCTGCACAATGACATGCCTATCTAAAAGCCTCTTAAATGACTCTACCGCTACTATCACCCCAAGCAGTGCATTCCATGTACTCACCACTATGTAAAAAGCTTACCATAACAGCACCATCAGGTATTGGAGCAGAATTAGACCATTAGACCTATCGGGTCTGCCCTGCCATTCCATCATTGCTGATTTGTTATCTCTCTCAACCCTGTTCTCCTGCCTTCTGCCTATAAGCTTTGATGCCCAATGAATCAAGAACCTACCAACATCCACTTTAAATATATCTATTGATCTCACCTCCATAGTTTCCCCACACACTCGCTAATTAAATTCCACCTCTGAGATGCACCAGAGTTGATCATGAGCAAGGAGGAGATATTATTACCAGTTGACACAGATTGTGGTCTTCGGGTTAGGAAACTGAGGATCCAGTTGTAGCGGGAGGTACAGAGGCCCAGGTTCTGTAGCCTATTGATCAGGACTGTGGGAACGATGGTGTTAAATGCTGATCTATAGCCAACAAACAGCATCCTGAGATAGGTGTTTGTGTTGTCCAGGTGATCTAGGCTGTGTGAAGAGCCATTGAGATTGTGTCTGCCGTAGACCTATTATAGCAAATAGACAAAATGCAGTGGGTCCAGGTCCAGGTCTTCACTGAGATAAGAGTTAATTCTAACCTTGAACAGCCTCTCAAAGCTTTTCATTACCGTAGATATCAGTGCTACTAGATGATAGTCATTAAGGCAGTGCACACTACTCTTCTTAGGCAATGGTTTAATTTTTGCCTTTTTGAAGCAGGGAGGAACTTCCGATCATAGCATTGAGAAGTTAAAAATGTCTTTGAATATGCCCACCAGTTGGTTGGCAAAAGTTTTCAGAGCCTTAGCAGGTAAACGATCGGGGCCTGCCACCTTATGAGGGTTCAGCCTCCTTAAAGACAGCCTAACCTCGGCCTTTGAGACAGAGAACACAGGATCACCAGGTGCAGCAAGGATCTTCAAAGCTGTAGTTATATTCTCCCTTTCAAAATGGGCATAGAAGGTATTAAGCTCATCTGGTTGTGAAACATTGCTGCCATTTATGCTATTGGGTTTCACTTTGTAGGAAGTAAGTTCTGCAAACCCTGCCAGAGTTGACATGCATCCAATTTATATCAATTTTATGTCTCTGCACTACCCTACTGCCACAAAACAACAAGCTTCATGTCATGTAAGCCAACGATAACAAATCTGAACACAGAGATTCAGCAGATGTTGGAAATCTCCAGCAACTCACACAAAATGCTGAAGGAACTCAGAAGGTCAGGCAGCATCTATGGAGGGGAATAAACAGTCAACATTTTGGGACAGAATTCTGGAGCTTACTTTTGAAATTTGGTTGGCATGCATGGGATGGGCCAACGGGCCTGTTAAAAAATGTGATTCTCATTCATAGGTTGAGAGTAATAGGGGCCAAATATGGACAAATGGGAAGAATTAAGGTGGGAGCAACACATAAAACCCTGGAAGAACTCATAGGGTCAGGGAGCATCTGTGAAAGTAAATGAGCAGTCAGCATTCTGGATTGAGTCTCTTCTAGAGCTTATGTGGGAACCTTGGTTGGCCTGGATGAAATGTGCTGTGTTACCTTATGTTAACAGATGCAGTACATTTCCACAAATGTGGTATACTCAATTCCTCAGGGGTGCTGGTCTAGCTGATTCTACAGCCAGTAGGATTCATTCATATCGTTGCTCTAACACTTCAGTCTTAGAATTGAAGGGTCTGTACTGTGCTGTAATGTTCCATGGTTTATGTAAAATAAACTGGCATCTTTTGTGCTTATGATTTGCTGCTTCACTGAGAAATCTCTTCAAGGTCTGTGTACCCTGAGGGGGATTCAGTGAGATCTCTCACTGCTCTTCCTCTGTGATCTTTGCTGCTCTCTGACTCCCCACCTTCTTTTTCTTGCTTTTTCTCCTTCTTTGATGAAGGCTCTCAGCCTGAAATGTTTATCCCTCCCCATAGATGCCGCTTGACCTCTGAGCTCCTCCAGCATTTTGTATGTGTGTTACTATAAATTGGTACATCCAAAACAAGAGAAAATTTGCAGATGCTGGAAATCCAGGCAACACATCCAAAAAGCTGAAGGAACTCAGCAGACCAGGTAGCATCTATGGATAAGAGTAAACAGTCAACGTTTCGGGCTGAGACCTTTTGTCAGACTTGATGAAAGGTCTTGGCCTGCAATATTGACTGTACCCTTTTCCATTAAGACTGCCTGGCCTGCTGAGTTTCCCCAGCTTTTTGTGTGTAGTGCTAGTACATAAAAGGATTTGGTTGTCTTTGTAATCAGAACAGATATTTAATTGCCAGACACAGCAATTACTTTGAAATGTAAATGTTACTTGGCTTTTATTGATTAGAATTCAATTCCTAGAGAGAGAAATCTTGCTAAAATTGTACAGGAGTTAGGAGGGTTCACAGCAAAAACATTGTGTGCAGTTTTAGACTCTGTGCTTGCTTAAGAAAGCACAATGGATGCCTTTAAGGCAATGAAATATAAATTCACTAGATTGATTCTTGTCTTGAAGGGTAGATTATTGAGGAGGAATTGAGCAGAAAGGGCTTATATTCATTGGAGTTTAGATGAATGAGATCTCATTGAAACAAAGGATTCAGGGTGAGAGAATGACAGGATAAATAGTGAGAGGCTATTTTCACAGGCTGAAGAGTTTAAATTAAGGGGCATAATGTTAGGGTAACAGATTGACTACTTAGGACATAAATAAGAATAAATTTCAGACTCTCAGAAGATTGCATATGTTGAAATTCCCTGCTCACAGACAGCAATGTAGCGTTGGTTCCTGAGTGCACTGAATACAGAGGAGAATAAAGATCATGGAATATGAGGCCAAGAGGGGAGAGTGTACAATGCCACAGCTCAGTCAGACCTGAACTGCAGCCTGGCCCCTTTCAAGTCAATCGAGTTTATTGTCTTCTGCACAACTACATGTATGCACAAGTGCAATGGAAAACTGACTTACAGCAGCATCACAGGCACAGAGCATTAGATATACAACATTCACAAGGAAGGCATTAATCTAACATTTTTTTACACTTCTTACAAGAAAGAACACATTTAAAACCATAAAAATTATGTATTTACTGCAAAGTAGTCATAGAGTTGCTAAACTGGAGTGCTCAGGGTTTTGTCAGTTGGTTCAGGACTGAATAGTTGAAGGGTAAAGACTGTGGCCATCCATCTTATCTGTGCTCCTCATGACGTCACCCCTCACCATCCTACGCTCCAGGAAAAACAATGAGGTGCCTACAGTATTACAGCAGTTAGTGTGACACTGTTGCATCTCAGGGCTTTGGAGTTCGGAGTTCAGCTCTGGTCGCTGTCTGCAATGAGTTTGTACATTCTCTACATGAACCATGTACGTTTCCTCCTGGTGCTTTGGTTTCCTCCCACATTCCAAAGGCATTCCAGTTGGTAGGTCCATTGGTCATTGTAAATTCTCCGGTAATTAAGCATATGTTAAATAGGTGGGTTGCTGGGTGGTGTGCTTGTTGGGCCGGAAAAGTCAGCTCTGCAGAGCAAGTGCCACACCTGCCTGTACAACTCCTCCCTCATTAAATAAAAATTAAATTTAATTTGAAAAGTCCCAAACTCTCCTTATAACTCAGATCTTCCAGTCCTGGTGACATCCCTGTGATCCTTGCTGCACCTTTTCAGCTTAAGACATCCTCCCTATAGCAGGGCAACCAGAACTGCACACGATACTCCGAGTGCGATTTCAGCAATGACTTGTGCAGATTTAACGTGACATCCCAACTCCTGTACTCAATGGTCTGACTGATGAGGTAAATGTGCCAAACATTTTCTTCCCTACTTGGCTTAACATATTCTCTTTACATATTCTGTTGTTCCACAAAGCACTTTGAAAATCTTTCCTCTGGTACTGTTGCATTTATCATTGCCATTTTCATATTAGATTCAGAGCACGGCCTTTGGCCCATCTAGCCATTGCCAAACTATTGTACTGTCTAAACACGAGTGAAGCTGCAGATGCTGGAAATCCAAAGCAACATACTCAAAATGCTGGAGGAACTTCAGCAGGCCAGCCAGCATCTATGGAAAAGAGTAAACAGTTGACATTTCAGGCCAAGACCTTCATCAAGATTGGAAAGGAAAGGGAGAAGTCAAGGTGGGGGCAAGGGTGAAAGAAGTAGAAGATGTCAGGTAATAGGTGAAACTAGAAGAGGGGGAGGGGAATGTAAGGATCTGGGAAGTTGATTAGTGAGAGAGATAAAGGGGTGGTGAAGGGGGAATCGGACTGAAGAGGACAGGTGACCATGAAAAAAAGGGGAGAGGGAGGAGCAACAGAGGGAGTTGCTGGGAAGGTAATGAGAGAAGGAGAGAGAGGGAAACAGGAATGAGGAATGATAAAGGAGTGGGGGCAATTACTGGAAGTTCAAGAAATTGATGTTCACGTCATTAGGTTAGAGGTTACACAGATGGAATATAAAGTATTACCCCTGCAACCTGAGTATGGCCTCATCCTGGCAGTAGGGGAGGCCATGAACTGACATTTCTTTTATAAACCCATTGACTCCACAGCTGTCTAAACTATACCACTTTCTCACCCTGTCATTTGTAAAAATGCCATCCTCTTCTCTCAATTCCTCTGTCTCCACCACATATACTCTCAGGATGAGGCTTTTCATTCCAGAACTACTGAGATGTCCTCCTTCTTCAAAGAAAGGGGTTTCCCTTTGTCCCCCATCAGCACTTCCCTCATTCGCATCTCTTCCATTTCTTGCACATCTGCCCTCATCCCATCCTCCGGCGGCCACACCAGGAATAGATTTCTTCTTTTCATCACCTATCCCTCCACTAGACTTTACATCCAGCACATAATTCTCTGTACCTGCCACCATCTCCAATGTGATCCCATCATCAAGCACATCTTTTCTTCCCCCCACTGTCCACATTCCGCAGGGGTTGCTCTCTGCACGATTACCTTGTTCACTTTTCCCTCCCCGCTGGTTTCCCTCCTGGTACTTTTTCTTGCAAGCAGAACAAGTTCCACACCTGACCTTACATCTCCTCCCTCACTACCAATCAGGGAGTCAAACAATCCTTCCAGGTGAGGTGGCACTTCACTAGTGAGTCTATTGGGGTCATCTACTGTATCGGCTACTCCTGGTGTGGCCTCCTGTATATCGGTGAGATGCAATGTAGATTGGGAGACTGCTTAGCCGAGTACCTTCACACTGTCCATCACAAAAAGTAGGGTCACCCAGTGGCCACCAGTGTGACACATGGCCAAGTGGTTAAGGCGTTGGACTAGCAATCTGAAGGTCATGAGTTCGAGCCCCAGTCGAGACAGCATGTTGTGTCCTTGAGCAAGGCACTTAAACACACACTGCTCCAGTCCACCCAGCTGAAAATGGGTACCAGCAAAATGCTGGGCGTTAACCTCGCGATAGACTGGCATCCTATCTTGGTGGGGGGGGTGAATCTCGTACTCTCAGTTGCTTCACGCCTCAGAAACCAGCATAAGCACCAGCCTGATGAGCCTATAAGGCTCTGGACAGACTTTAACTTTAACTAACTAACCAGCGGCCACCTATTTCAATTCTCCTTCCCATTCCCAGTCTGAATACGTAAGACCATGGCTTCCACTACTGCCAGGAGGAGGCCACGCTCAGGTTGGAGTGAGTAACACCTTATATTCCATTTGGGTGGCCTCCAACTTAATGGCATCAACATCAAATTTCTGATAATTGTACACCCCCTTCATCATTCCCCATTCCTGTTTCCCTCTCTCGCCTTATCTCTTTACCTGCCCATCACCTCCTTCTGGTGCTCCTTCCCTTCTTTTTCTTCCATGGTCTGCTGTCCTCTTCTATTAGTCAGATTCCCCCTTTTCCAACCCTTTATCTCTTTCACTAATCAACTTGCTTGCTCTTTACTTCACCACTCCCACCACCCCCTCCCCCCCGGTTTCACCTATCACCGGCCACCTTGTACTTCTTTCTCCCCTTCCCCACCTTCTTATCTTGACTTCCCCTCTTCCTTTCCAGTCCTGATGAAGGGACTCAACCCAAAATGTTAACTGTTTACTCGTTTCCATAGACACTGCATGGCCTGCTGAGTTCCTCCAGCATTTTTTATGTGTGAAGAAGATCCTCCTCAGATTCCCCTTAAATTTATCACCTTTTACCCCTAAAGGGTAACATCTAGTTCTAGTCTCACCCAACCTCAGTAGAAAAACCCTACTTGCATTTATCCTATCTATACTCCTCATAATTTGGTATACCTCTGACAAATCTCCCCTCATTCTCCTATATTCCAGTGAATATACTCCTAACCTATTTAAAATAGGTTAACATGAAATGGCTAATATGAGGGGACATAATTTTAAGGTGATCAGAGGAAAGTCTAGGGAGGATATCAGAGGTAAGTTTTTTACATAGAAAATAGTGGGTGTGTGGAAAAAATAAAACTTAATTTATCCTGAAGGAAATTATTGTTGCAAGGTTGCTCTGTCAGAAATGTGTACTTTAAAATATAAAATGTAAGCATTGAAGTATGAAGAAGAATACAAAATGTGTATTGAAAAGTAATAAAGTGAAACATAGATGTGCAATGAATCCATATACTTTTATACTTAAGGAGGAGTTGTAGAGTCTTATAGCCACAGGCAGAAAGGATCTGCTGTGGCGTTCAGTGGTCACCTCAGTGGAATCAGTCTGTTCCTAAAGGTGCTCCACTGATTGTCTAGCACATCATGGAGGGGGTGAGAGGGATTGTCCATAATGTTCCACAGCTTCTGCAGCATCCTCCTCTCAGACACAACCAGTTCCACCCCCAGAACAGAACAGAACCAGCCTATCGATCTTCTTAGGTTCAGCTGCTCTCACACGGCTACCCCAGCAGACTACAGCATGGAATAGAATGCTGGCCACCACTGATTCATAAAATATCTGCAGCACAGTACTGCAGACATTGAATGACCAGAGCCTCTCAGGAAGTACAGTCAGTTCTGTCCCTTCTTGTACAGAGCCCCTGCATTTTTAGTCCAGTCCAGTTTATTGTCCAGGTGAGTACCCAGGTATTTGTAGTCCCGGAAGACTTCCATGTCTATTCTCTTGACGGAGATGGGAATGCAGGGTGTTTTCACCTTCCTGAAGTCCACCAGCAGCTCCTTTGTCTTAGTAATGTTGAGTTGTAGGTGTTTCAGCCCACATCACTCAACAAAGTTGTCCACCACTCTTCTGTACTCAGCCTCGTGACCTCAGCTGATACAACCCACAATTGCCAAATTGTCCTAAAACTTTTACAGGTGGCAGGACTCTGTATCTAAAGTCTGAGGTGTAGATGGTGAACAGGAAGGGGGCCAGGACAGTACCCTGAGGTGCCCCTATGCTGCTAACCTCATATTTGATACACAACACTGCAATCTCACATACTGTGGCACGAGGATTGCTTGTAGAGTCAGATACATTGGGGGTATTTAAGAAACTCAGAGAGGCATTTGCTTTAGTGTGTTTTGCTCCCAGCTAGTTAAGTTTGCCCTCTTTGTAATTGGAATATTAAAGTTACTACATACATACCCTTGGTATTAGAAGTATTCAACCTTATCTCATTAACTACAAAGTGTGATTGCTGCCTAATTAGAGTTTCCTCAGACTTCCCATGATTTTAATGTCAGGTCATGGTAGGCTCTAAGTCAGATAATGATCCTCTTGTTACTGAGGGCAGAGGAGCAAGCTAATCTCAGCCAGCTCTGTTGAAGGCTTTTAAACTACATTAAAGACTAGAAGATCTATTGTGAATGAATTGTATGCAGAGATCAGCCCTACAGATGGTAGCATATTTGGTGAATACATTGTATTCTCTCTCTGACTTTACAGAATAATTTGGACACTGTACCTCAGCAACCTGTGTTGAATTGGTATTGACGATTGAGTACTGGCAAAATTTTTCATAAAAACAATAGGTTATCAGATGCAATTCAATGACACAAGTACCAATTATTAATTTAGAATGACAAATTTACGCTTATAAGGACAGAAGCATTAAAATACTGATCTGGGCATGCATGTGCCCCTCTCACTGCAGCACACGTCCCACTTGATTCACAGTGCTGTTCACCACCAGCCTGTTGGTAAGGCCTTGACAAACTATCCCAAGCCCTCCAGCCATTCTATTTTAAACCCATTCCACTGATATGAAATGCACAGTAAGTGGACCAATGCATACATACATTGAGGTTGCCCAACAACCTCAATTTAACCCTAACAGAATTACAGGGCAATTTACAGTGACCAATTATCCTACCCAGTATATCTTTTGCAGTGTTGGAGGAAACTGGAGAACCTAGATAAAATTACACATTCCATGAGGAGGACCTAAAGAGACTCCATACAGAGGACATTGGAATTGAACTCTCAACTCCAATGCCCTGAGCTATGATAGCTTTGCGCTAACTGCAATGCAAACAGTAACGCCCACTTGTTCCCACAGTAATCGAAGGTCATGAATCGAGGCAGCCTAGACCTTAAGTAAATAGAGGAATGTGCGTATTTCTTTACTGAGGGATTTGGAACCAAATTCCATCTTAATCCTGGTGTTAGTAAACATTTTGCAAACCCTGTTATGCTTTCTCTTCATCTGCTTAAACATGCACAGTATTTCTCTTGAGAACCCAGCAGTACAGAGTGGCTAATTTATTCTGTTTAAAACCAATGATGAGGAATTCATGATCCTGTTTACAGCTCCTGACTGCACAGTGTCAGCGCTGGAACAAAAGGATGAGGATTAAAAATTTGGTCACTGAAGTCTACCAATGTCTTATAGGACTTGGGCTATTCCTAGCTTATGAACAGGATCCTTTTTTACACATGTTGTTATCGATGTTATCTAAAAGTTGGGAAATACACAAAGTCACCTGATAAAGATTAGCTTTTTATTTGTCTCATGTACATCAGAACTTTGAAAAATAATATGAAATGAGTTGCTTGCCTCAAGCATATGCTGGGGAAGTCTGCAAGTGTCACCATGCTTCCAGCATGTTCACAATTTACCAGCTCCAACTTGCACATCTTTGGAATGTGGGAGGAAACCGGAACACCTGGTGGAAGCCCACACCATCACAGAGAAAACATATAAACTCCTTACAAACAGCGGCAACAATTAAACACGATCTTACAGCTGGCACTATAAGGAGATGCACTATCTGCTATACTACCATGTCATCAAAAGGAATTCTACAGCCTTGTAATGAATAGTGTTATTAACAGCCAATTAACATGGACATCTATCTATTGTCTCCCCCTGCCTTGTTAGAATTTAGAACATAGACAGTAAACCACAGGAACAGGCCATTTGTCCCATAATGTTGTGCCAAACCAACTAAATTAGTAATTGACTGGCTAAATAATCTCTTCTGCCTACACAATGTCCATACCCTTCCATTTTCCACGCACTCATGTACCTACTTTGTATATAAGCATTTCTTAAAAGTCCCTAATGTTTCTGTCTCTACCACCACCACCCCAGACAGTGTGTTCCAGGCACCCTCCACTCTCTGTGTAAACAACTTGCCACTCACATTTCCTTTGAACTTAACCCTGCTCACTGTAAATACATGTCCTCTGGTATTAGACATTTCAATTCATCAGCAAAGACATTTCAAAGTTGCAATGGTATTCAGCAAGTCAGGTAGCATCTATAGAATGGAAAGATAGCAGTTGAAATTTCAGGCCAAGACCATTCCTCAGGACCCAATGAAGGATCTCAAAGCAAAATATTGACTTTTTATGAATTCCTGCTGAATTTGTCATTTTGATTTATTTTCTGTTGAAATGGAGCACAATCTATATTTGATGGATAGGGTTTTATTTGCAAGAGGAAACTATGTTGATGTAAATTTTGGTAGCTGTATTTTACATAACTTGTGTGTGACCACTCCGATGTAAAAGTGCTGGATATTTCTTGTTACTTGGTGAATCAAGCATTCTGTGTCATAAACTCCTGTAGCTGCTGGAGTTCTTGAACATCATACACAAAATGCTGGAGGAACTCAGCATTTTGATAGTATCTAAGGAGGGTCAACATTTCAGGCCAAGACCCCTGTCTTTGCCTCAAGCATTGACTGTTTATTCCACTCCATAAATCTTGCCAGTCTGGAGAGTTCCTCCAACACGTTGTGTGGATTGTTCAAGAATTCTTTGTCGACATCTTTGGCACCACTGTTGATGACAGACCCACAAGTGGTGACAAGGAGGCGTACAGAGTGAGATAGATTGGCTGGTTGAGTTATGATACTGCAACAACCTCATTGCCAATGTTGGTAAGAAGAGGCTAGGAAAACACATACCACTCCTCATTGAAGGGTCAGCAGTGGAAAGTGTGAGCAGCTTCAAGTTCCTGGGTGTTAACATCTTCAGGATATCTCTTGGGGCAAATCCACTGAAGCAACCATGAAGAAGATATGCCAGCTGTCCTACCTTGTTATGAGTTTGGGGAGATTAGGTATGTTGTTAAAGATTCTAACAATTTTTTATAGAAAGAATTCTGACTGGTTGCATCACAGCCTGCCATGGAAGCTTTAACACACAGGATCACAGAAGGCTGCAAAGACTCAGCCAGCTCCATCATGGGGAAAAGTCTTCCTTCCCCCATCAAGAAAATATTCAATAGGTGATACCTCAAGAAGGAAACATCCAACACTAAGGTTGAACAGCAGTTAGTGTAACACTATTACAGTGACAGCAACTCAGGTTCAATTCCTGCTAATGACTGTAAGGAGTTTGTACATTCTCCCTGTGATCACATAGGTTTCCTGTGGGTGCACTGGTTTCCTCTCACATCTCAAAGACATATGGGTAGGGAGCATAATTGGTCACATGGATTTAATTGGGTGGCATGGGTTCATTGGGCGAGGAGGACCTGTTACTGTCATCTATCTCTTAAAGAAAACAATCTCTCTTCTTCGAGTCCTGACGAAGGGTCTCGGCCCAAAACGTCGACAGCGCTTCTCCCTATAGATGCTGCCTGGCCTGCTGTGTTCCACCAGCATTTTGTGTGTGTTGTTGTTTGAATTTCCAGCATCTGCAGATTTCCACATGTTTACTCTCTTCTTATTACTGCCATCAGGAAGGAAATATAGGAGCCTAGAAACTCACAATCAAAATTTTAGCAATAGCTTCTTCCCCTCTGACATCAAGTTTCTGGATAGTCCACAAACCCATGAACACTACCTAGTTATTCCACTTCTGAACAATTTATTTATTTTTGTAACTTAAAGTAATTTTAATTTTGCACTACTGCTGCCACAAAACAACAAATTTTACAACATATGTCAATGATAATAAACCTTATTCAGATTCTGACTTAAGAGGAAATGGATGTCTATTGTTTAATTTAAACATCACCAGTTTTTCAATGGAGCATGACATCAGAATACTATTAAATGTGTAGTATGAGAAGACAGATTGGGTGGCATTTTGATCCCTATTTAATGTCCTGTCAGATCTAATAATCTGCCAATGGTGATCCAGTCTTTGCCTTGCACTCTCACTGTGGTTTGAGGCCACTTTGATTTATGATATACCCATGGGTTCATTTTATTTGCATTTTCATGGACCATCTCAGCACTACAGTATGATATTGAGATTTTACTGATGTCTGTGCACAGCTCAACGTAATTGAGAAAGGTTTGCTGAGTAAAAGATTTATATCCCACTGGTGCCAACCAATTTCTCCTGTGTGGAACAACTATTCTCAAAGTTATCCCTTTAGCAATCTAACAATTAAAGTGTTCCTCCAGCACTTGAGAATCAGAATCAGAATCAGGTTTATTATCATTGGTATAGATAATGAAATTTGTTGCTTTAGAGCAGCAGTACATTGTATTACCTAATAATAACAAATACTACAAATTACAATATATATAATTAAATTAAATAAGTAGTCCATAAAGAAAGGAATAAAAAATACTGAAGTAGTTTTACTTGGAATTCCAGCATCTGCAGATTTTCTCTTGTCTGAGGTAATGTTCACGGGTTCATTATCTGTTTAGAAATCTGATGGCGGAAAGGAAGAAGCTGTTCCAGAAATGTAGGGAGTGCCTTCAAGCTCCTGTATTTCCTCCTTAATGATAGTAATGAGACGAGGGGGTGTCCTTAGTGATGGGGGTCCTTAATAATGGATGCCACCTTCTTGAGACATCACCTTTGGAAGATGTTCTTAATAATGGGGAGGCTTGTACCCATTACAGAGCTGGCTGAATTTGCAACCCTCTCTTGCTTTTTCCAATCCTTTGCAGTGTCTCCTCCATACCACGGGGTGATACACCCAGTTAGAATGTTGTCCATGATACATCTGTAGAAATTTACAAGTCTCTTTGGTGGTCTTCATGTGTGTTGCTCAAGATATCCAACATCTGTAGAACCTCGTGTTAATTAAAATGAAGAATGAAGATAGAGGTGAGCCTTCAGTCTTTGCTCCCTACTATTATCAGTCTGACTCTTCACTTGAAAGATGGAATTGGAAATTAGTGGAATCATTGATATTAGTCCGAAGATTTATGATAATCAGGGAGAAAGCACTTCAGAGAGGAAGTAAAGAAGGAAATAAGAAATGTCGGGGGAACGTACGCTCAGTGGCAACTTTATCAGAGACATCCGTACACCTGCTTGTTAATGCAAATATCTAATCAGCCAATCAATGGGCAGCAAAATGCATAAAAACATACAGATGTGGTCAAGAGGTTCAGTTGTTGTTCAGATCAAACATCGGAATGGGGAAGAAATATGAATCAAGTGACTTTGACCGTGGAATGATTGTTGGTGCCAGATAAGGTGATTTCAGTACCTGACACTGCTGATCTCCTGGGCTTTTCTTGCACAGCAGACTTTAGAGTTTATAGAGAATGAAGCAAGAAACAACAAAAACATCCAGTGAGTGGCAGTTCCCTGGCCAAAAATGCCTTGTTAATGAGAGAGGTCAAAGGAGAAAGGGTAGACTGGTTCAAAGCTCAAAATAAATTTATGATCAAAGTACATCTATGTCACCAGATACAAACCCGAGATTTATTTTCTTGTGGGCATTCTCAATAAATCTATAGAATAATAACCATAACAGAACCACCCAACTAGGGTGTTCAACCTGAGTGCAAGAGACAACTAACTGTGCAAATAGAAAAGAAGAAATAATAATAATAATGATAAATACATAAGCAACAATGTATCAAAAACGTGAACTGAAGGGTCCTTGAAATTGTGTCCATTGGTTGTGGGAACATTTCTTTTTTGGGGCAAGTGAAGTTGAGAGGAGTTATCCATTTGTGTACAAGAGACTGAGGGTTGAGATGTAGTAAGTGTTCCTGAACCCGGTGGTGTGAGTCCTGAGACTCCTGTACTTTCTTCTTGATGGCAGCAGTGAGAAGAGAGCTTGTGGTGTATGGTGGGAGTCCCTTATGATGGATGCTGCTCTCCAGTGGCAGTGTTTCAAGTTGATGTGCTCAGTGGTGGGGAGGGCTTTACCCATGATTGACTGGGCTGTATCCACTACTTTTTGTAGGAATTTCTATTCAAAGGCATTGGGATTTCTATACCAAGCTGTAATATACTCCCAACTACACATCTATAGAAATTTGCCAAAGTTTTAGACATCATTGCAAATCTCAACAAACTCCTAAGAAAGTGTTGGGAAGAATTACAATAATATTAGGAAGAAGTACTGTTGTGCTTTCTTTGTAATTGCACTTACATGCTGGGCCCAGGACAGGTTCTCTAAGATAATAACACTGCAGAATTTAATGTTGCTAATTCTCTCCACCTCTGATTCTCCAGTGAGGACTGGTTTATAGATCTCTGGTTTCCTTCTCTGGAAGTCTATAATCAGCTCCTTGGTCTTGCTGACATTGAGTAAGATGTTGCTGTTATGTCACCATTCAACCAGATTTTCAATCTCCCTCCTATATGTTGATTCATGACCACCTTTGATTCGGCCTATGACAGTGGTGTCATCAGCAAACTTAAATATGGCATTGGAGCTGTGCTTAGCCACACAGTCATAAGTGTAAACTGAATAGAGCAGGGGGCTAAGCACACAGCCTTGTGGTGCACCTGTGCTGCTGAACATCGTGGAGGAGATGTTGTTGCTGATCAAAAATGACTGGGGTCTGCAAGTGAGAAATCCTGGATCCATTTGCTATTGAGGCCAAGGTCTTGGAGCTTATTGATTTGTTTTGAGGGGATGGTGGTACTGAATACTGAGCTGTAATTGATAAAGAACATCCAGATGTATATATATCTTTACTGCCCAGATATTCCAGGTTGAGGAAAGAGCCAATGAAATGGCATCTCCTGTGGACCTGTTGTTCCAGTAGACAAATTGATGTGGATCTAAGTCATTTCTCAGGCAGGGATTGATATGTTTCATCACCAACCTATCAAAACTGGACCACCTGCAGTTTGCGTACCATCCCAACCGCTCAACAGATGACGCCATTGCCACTACACTCCACCTGGCCCTAACCCACCTGGACAAAAAAGACACATACGTTCGGATGCTGTTCATAGACTTCAGTCAGCATTCAACAGAATCATCCCTCAGAAACTGATTGGAAAGCTGACTCTACTGGGCCTGAATACCTCCCTCTGCAACTAGATTCTAGACTTCCTGACTGGGAGACCTCAGTCAGTCCGGATCGGGAGCAGCATCTCCAACACCATCACACTGAGCATGGGGGCTCCCCAGGGTTGCGTGCTTAGTCCACTGCTGTTCACTCTGCTGATCCACGACTGTACTGCAACACACAGCTCGAATTATATCATCAAGTTTGCCGATGACACGACAGTGGTGGGTCTCATCAGCAAAAACGATGAGTCAGCTTACAGAGAGGAGGTGCAGTAGCAGTTAATGGACTGGTGCAGAGCCAACAACCTGTCTCTTAATGTGAACAAAACTAAAGAGATGGTTGTTGACTTCAGGAGGGCACGGAGCGACCACTCCCCACTGAACATCAATGGCTCCTCAGTAGAGATCGTAAAGAGTACCAAATTTCTTGGTGTTCACCTGATGGAGAATCTCACTTGGTCCCTCAACACCAGCTCCATAGCAAAGAAAGCCCAGAAGCGTCTCTACTTTTTGCGAAGGCTGAGGAAAGCCCATCTCCCACCCCCCATCCTCATCACATTCTACAGGGGTTGTATTGAGAGCATCCTGAGCAGCTGCATCACTGCCTGGTTTGGAAATTGCACCATCTCAGATTGCAAGACCCTGCAGTAGATAGTGAGTCAGCTGAGAAGATCATAGGGGTCTCTCTTCCTGCCATCACAGACATTTACACTACACGCTGCATCTGCAAAACAAACAGCATTATGAAGGACTCCATGCACCCCTCATACAATCTCTTCTCCCTTCTGCCATCTGGAAAAAGGTTCCGAAGCGTTTGGGCTCTCACGATCAGACTATGTAACAGTTTCTTCCCCCAAGCTATCAGAATCCTCAATACCCGAAGCCTGGACTGACACCTTGCCTTACTGTACTGTTTATTATTTATTGTAATGCCTGCACTGTTTTTGTGCACTTTATGCAGTCCAGTGTAAGTCTGTAGTCTAGTGTAGCTTTCTCTGTGTTGTTTTTTTTATTACGTAGTTCAGTCTAGTTTTTGTACTGTGTCATGCAACACCATGGTCCTGAAAAACGTTGTTTCATTTTTACTATGTACTGTACCAGCAGTTATGGTCGAAATGACAATAAAAGTTGACTTGAAAACACTTCATTACTGTGGCTGTAAGTGCGACTGGGTGACAGTTATTGAGGCAGGTCACCAAGCTCTGGAATAATCAACACCTACTTTAAAGCAGGTGGGTACCACACACTACCGAAGTGAGAGATTAAAGATTTCAGTGAACACTCCAGCCAGTTTATCAACACAGGTCCTGTGCTTGTGACCAGGTACCCCATCTAGACCAGATGCTTTTCGTGGGTTCACTCTCCTGAAGATTGTGCATATATCAGCTTCAGAGACTGAAATCATAGGATCCTCATGGGATGTGTAAATTTGTGAGGGTTCTTCCATGTATTGATGGTCAAAAGTGATCATGCAAGGCACTGAGCTCATCTGAAAGTGAGGCTGACAGGAAGGTGAAAGTAACTGCATGTTACAACAGTTGTGCGCAGAAAAGCACCTCTGAACGTATAAACATCAAACCTTGAAGTGGATGGGCTATAGCAGCAGGAGACCACATTAGGTTCCACTGCAGTACCTAATGAAGTGACTATTGAGTGTAAATTCATTAAGTTATATAGCTTGGAGACAGGCCCTTCAAACCAACCGGTCCATGCTAACCAAGATGTCTATCTAAGCTTGTCTCATTTGCCTGCATTTGGCCCGTGTCCTTTCAGGCCTTTTCCATCCACGTACCTGTGCTAGGCCCTCTGTTGTTCAGGTTGACCACAGACATTGTGTCCTAGCTGTCAGGCCAGTATGCAAGACGGGACACTAAAATACAGAGAGCAAGCTGTTGTCTATGTAGCAGGCTTCCCCTTTCCACACAGTTGAAGAATCCAAAGAAATGGCAGAGATCGATATAGATAGATGCCAGCACCACAGGAGTTTCCAGTCAGTGCTGAACTCAAAGTAGGACTGCCTTAGGGACTCCAGCTCCAGAATTGTTCTTGTGGTTTACTTGTGAAGCCTTTCCCATGATTAGGAATAGCCGCAAAGCAGCAGGGTTTTGAGATCAGAGTTTTCCTTCTCCTAGATGAGCTGCCAGCCACGGCTGACGAGTCCCATCTGCCTGAAGCGACTGGTTTTAAGGCACCAGTAACTTGTGTCTGCCACATCTCCTGTCAGTATCAAATGGTTTCACTGGGCTTAGTAGCTCAGTCACATGAAAGGGTAGCAGCTGGACTTAGTTGTCAGGGTCTATCTGAGATGCACACTGCTGGAGTGCTTAATGGGTCATGGGAGCTTATCTGCACCAGCCTCCCCTCTGGAAATGGTGACAACCTTCGGAAACCAGTACCTGTACCTGTGCTAACATTTTTTAGCATTGCAATATAGCTGCTTTGGCAGCTTGTTCCATATACCTCTTCCTGGTGCTTCCAGAGAAAACAGCGCCTGCTATTGAGTCTCTCCTTTTAAGACCTTAAGTTATAGGAGCAGATTTAGACATATGGCCCAGTGAGTCTGCTCCTCCACTCTATCATGGCTGATTTATTATCCATTCCTCTGTCTTCCCCCGTAATTGTTGACACCCTTACTAATCAAAAGCATATCAATCTCACCTTTACATATATTCAATGTCTAGGCCTGCCCTGCCGTCCGTAGCAATGAATTCCACAAATTTACTGCCATCTGGTTAAAGAAATTCCTCATCATTAAAAAATAAAGGAGATGAGAGACCAGTCCTAGTGAGGAGAAAGAAGGAGTGAGAGCTCAGCCCACCGTGTGCTTGGAGGAGAGCTGAGCAGACCACAGGTGTTGAGAGTTAACAGGAAAAGACAAGGTCTGACCGTAAGATCACCCCTTTGCCTCTTACGCTCCAGGGAAAGCAATGCTGGCCCATCCCATCTCCTTATATCTCAGGCATTCCAATCCGTGGAACATGCTCATTAATTTTTTTTCACCCTTTGTATTTAACATCCTGCTGCAGGATGGTCAGAACTGTACACAATACTCTTAAGTGCAGTCACACTAAAAACTCGTTCAGCATGGAAGGAAGAAATTGATATCAAACACAAGAAAGGAATCCAAACTTCTGATCACAGACATACAAGAGAAAATCTGCAGATGCTGGAAATCCAAGCAACACACACAGACAAGGTCTGCCGAAGGGTTTCGGCCCAAAAAGTCAACTGTACACTTTTCTTAGATACTGCCTGGCCTGTTGAGTTCTTCCAGCATTTTGTGTGTTGCTCAAACGTCTTCTGAAGGCAATGTGGTCTTCTGCTCCTGTAGCACATCCTCTTCCGTGTTCAATATGTTATGCATTCAGAGCTGTTCTGCACATCATGGTTATAACATGTGGTTATTTGAGTTACTGTCACCTCCCCTTCAACTTGAACCATTCCGGTCATTTTATTCTGACCTCTCACTTTAACAAGAGATTTTCACCCAGAGAATTGATGTTTTTCGCACCATTCTCCATAAACTCTAGAGACTGTTGCGTATGACAATCCCAGGAGATCAGACTTTTCTGAGATATTCATTTACATAGAATAGAAAATCTACAGCACAATACAGGCCATTCGGCCCACAAAGTTGTGCCAAACATGTCCCTACCTTAGAAATTTCTTCCCTATTCCAATGTTCTGTCTGAACAACAATTGACCTTTTTGACCATGTCTGCCCCCAATAACATGGCCACTGAAAGGAATTAAACTTGGGTAGCGTAGAACCTATAGAGATAAGGCTCTCAACCCGAGATGTTGACTGTCCATTTACCTCCATAGATGCTGCCTGACCTGCTGGGTTCCTCCAGCATTTTACACGTGTATGCGATACTCCAGATGCGATCTAACAAGAATGTTCAATGTTGTTTTTTTATTGTACATCATGCTCTGACCAACACATCACAGCAAATTCCTAATACATATAAATGTACAGGACATGGTAAATAAAGTTTATCCTTGAGTATTGTCCCTTGATACTTGACACCAGATGTTCTATTTACCTATTCATTAAAACAGAAAAGTTATACTTTTTTCAAGCAGAATTAAAAATATGCAAGCATGAACCTGCAGGTAAACTTAATAAATATCAGGACCTTATAGAAGCAGAGTGCTAAATAGAGAAACTTTATGCTTTTCCAGAGATGATTAAAGTACTTGTATACTGGCATTTCTATTTATTGATATTTCTATTATGAAGATTGTTAATTTAGATTTATTTCTCAGATGTGTATCAATGCAAACAGTGAAATGCATTTTTAGCACCAATAACCAACACAAACTAAGGACGTGCTGAAGGCAGCCTGCAAGTACCACCATATATTCTATTGCCAGTTGCTTGCTCAGCATGCTCAGCAGAACAACACAACAAAACAACAGAACACAAGTAACAGGGAAACAAGCTAACACAAAGTACACTGCAGATGCTGTGGTCAAATCAAGACGTACAAAAAAGCTGGATGAACTCAGCAGGTCAAGCAGTATCCTTTGAAAGGAGCAGGTCGAGACCCTTCGTCAGGACTCAAGAGTCAGTGGCGGATGGTTCTTCGGCCTGCCGGACGCCTGAGAAGTCAAAGTCCGAGAGGTTGGGGTCCGGGCTGGAGGCAGTCGTCGTGGGCTGCAGGCGGGCGAGCTTGTGATCCTTCTTGGATGCGAGGAAGGAGAAGAAACAGCAGTTGGAGGCGTGAATCCGGCGGAGAATGAAGTGTAGGAGAGGTCCATGGCAGACGGTGGAGAGCGAGGCCTGCAGTGGTGGCAGAGAGAGAGACAAGGTCCGTTGGTAACTCTGCATGGTGGTGAGCGTGGCTCAGAGGGAAACAATTTGTACATCTTGAGGGAAACAAGCTGCACTTCTCCCTCCCACTAACCCACCCACATTTAATTGAGATAAAGCTTTCTATATTATACTAAAATGGACCTTGTGGGTTTTTGTTTTGTTCTCATTGTGCAAAAATCTTGTGAAATTCTGTTTCTCGTAGGAATGCTGTTTATCTGATGCCATGTGGCTATAATGCTCCAAGCAAGTTTTTCATTGCACCCCTGCACGCATGCAATTGTGTATCTGATGAAAAATTTGACTTTGACTTTGACTTTGAAATTACAGGCATGGATCAATGGTAAACTGGTTTTTCAATTTGATTTGACTGTTGTTTTTTTAATGATATACCATTGCCCTCCACATTTAGAGGAAAATGTCCTAATTCTGCATAATTGAAGAGCCATCGTCTCATCAGACCTCTCACTTCACACCTTTTGTTTGTGCAGTTCATTTGGGATTAGTGATGCGTAGAACCAGCTCCCTTTTACCATTCTTTCATTATAAAACAGTAGACCCTTTGTTAGTTTTGGTAGGTGGTTGAACAAGGTGCAAAGAGCCTTCTTGTCTGAAGGACGGCTGTTACTGAAGCCACTATTAGCTGTCACAATCACCAAATGTTATAATGAAGTGTCACTGGGGCTGCTCAGGTGGAGATGATTTATGCTCAGCAAGTGCGTCATTTATTAACACTATCATAACACTGACATTCGAGATTTTTTGGTATTTATATTGATGCAAATTTGGCATCAATTCCTGAATATAGAAAGGTGTCAGAAAAGAGCCAGTAACACTATAAAGGATCCTGTTTGTCCCACTCCCAATCAGGGAGGAAGTTATGCAGCATCCACACTAGGGCCACCAGACCCAAAGGGAACATCTCCACCCACTAACCCACCACTCCACACTCCCAACCACTATGTCTTTATCATGTACTGTCACTCACCTTCTGTACAGACACTCCTGTGCCGACACTTTATGAACAATCAATCTATGTATATAAGCTATCTTACATATGTTGTGTATTTATTATTATTTTGTTCTTCATCTTATTGTGTTTGTACAGACACTCCTGTGCCGACACTTTATGAACAATCAATCTATGTATATAAGCTATCTTACATATGTTGTGTATTTATTATTATTTTGTTCTTCATCTTATTGTGTTTGTGCCACATCAGATCTGAGAAACAATTATTTTGTTCTTTTTTGCACTTGTGTTCTGGGAATGATATTAAACAATCTTGAATCTTGAACATACACACTAACACAAACATTGCAAATACTTTGCAGTAAAAATTGTGCAGTAGTTATGGAAGGATATTCCTTGAGAATGGAGTTGAGAGAGATAATAAATCAGCCATGATGGAATGAGGGAGCAGCTTCATGGGCCAAATGTTTTAATTCTGCTCCCATGTTTTATGGTCTAATGGTCTTACAAGCTCATCTTCTGGTCAAGATGGCTCCGAGCCATTATGTCTGTCAAGGTTGAGGCTCAGACTTAAGCTTTTTTAAGTTGGGAGGGATGGTATTGGGGCAAAATGGGGTGTTAGGGATCAGGTTAAGGTTTAGGAACAGGGATGAGTGGGAATTAAGGATCATGGACAGTAAGTGAAGAGTTGGGGACAGGAACTAGAGGTTGAAGTCCAAGTCAGAGAGCTCCAAATCAAAGGCCAGCAATTCTGGAGGACTGATGTCAGGTCAACAGGCACTGAGGGGCCAGTGATCCAAACTCGCAGGACCATGCAGGCAAGTCTGGAGACTCATGATCAGTCAGCAGACTGGAAGTCCAAAGTCTGTCTTCAGATTTGGACATTGTACTCCAGCGATCCCTGAGGATGGAGGTCAGGCAGTAAATGCTGAGGACAAAGACCTCTGATTCCTCAATGGTCAGGGACTGAAGTCAACGGGCTAAGAGGATGAAGGCCAGAACTCCCGATGTTGGTGTCAGAAGGAAGAATAGGAAATGGTTTGTTTTGCTGTTATTTTGTCTGTCTTGCTGTATATTGGCTGTGTCTTGTTCTACTAAATATTATGAGCATGCTATGTTGGCATGGGAATCTGTGGCACGACTTGTGGGCTACCCCCAGTACATCCCTCGGTTGTGGTGGTAAAAAATGAAGTAGGAGTGTGGGGAAGCATTAGCTGGAAAACAGTTGCCACTGGTTTGAGTTAAAGAAAGCTTGTGAGAAAACATGTATCCTCAGGCTCAGATGTAATGCCTCAAAGGTGCAGAATGACAGTGACTCGGATGAATGCACATGTCTGAGTTGTGTCGGTTGTTAATGCAAATGGCGCATTTCACTGTATGCTTCGATGTACATGAAAAATAAATTAATCTGAGTCTGAATCTGATCAGTCTTTCAGTGCTAGGCAGCTGTATTAGCTGAGCATTCTGGCTATTGTTGGAGGAAATTTATAAGATGCTGCTTATAAATCTTCTTGTACCCAGCAGCACAACACAAGATGTGCAATGGAATAAATTATTATAGCACTTATCCAACTTTATAGTATTTTTAAAGTGTTTCCAATGTGGTCTCACAGTAAACACTTATTTCAACTTTTGGTTTCAGAAATAATATACTTCTACAGGTTAATGAGTTTGAGTCCTGTCTTCAGGAGAAAGGTGGTTTGTGAAGAGAAAGGAAAATTGGACATTTCCAACAAGGAAATGTGGGTTATTTCTATAATTAAATAATATTGCCCAGGGAAACATTTTGACACAGGGTATTAGTAAGAAGAATGGGTATAATTGTAGTATGTGACTGGTAGTTTCCCAATGTAATTGAAAGATTGTTTAAGAAACATTTTAATAAAGATTATCTTTAATTATCATACGTACATCGAAATATAGAGTGAAATGTGTTGTTTGCATCATCAACCAACACTGTCTGAAGTGTACTGTGAGTGCCTGCAAGTTAGCCTCTATTCTTCTGGTAGCAATATAGTACGCCCACAATTTACTAACCCTTACTAACCAATAACTTTTTGAATGTCAGAAGTGTGCTGCTTTTACCGTGTCTCTTCTGTGATGTGAGTTACACAGAAAGGTGCTGGAGGAACTCAGTGGGTCAGGCAGAATCCATGGAAGAAAATGGATCGTCGATGTTTTGGGTCGAATCCTTCATCTGGGGCATAAATTGTTCACTGTTCTTGCCATTGACAGTTGATGAAACAGTGATCACAGAGAACTGACAAGAAGAGAGGA
Source organism: Hemitrygon akajei (assembly GCF_048418815.1). Taxonomy (NCBI): domain Eukaryota; kingdom Metazoa; phylum Chordata; class Chondrichthyes; order Myliobatiformes; family Dasyatidae; genus Hemitrygon; species Hemitrygon akajei. The sequence continues at coordinate 107,821,743 of NC_133132.1, read as the reverse complement.
GTGCTGAAGTCGAAACAATTGATGTCTAGTTGGCAGTTAGAGGTGCAAAGATCCAGAAGATGAGAGCAGGTCCAAGAACGTGAGATTCAAATGGGAGAGAGGAGTACTCAAGTCATCAAACCATATGACCATATGATATAGGAGCAGAACTAGACCATTTGGCCATTGATTCTGGTCAGCCATTTCATCATGGCTGACCTATATTTCCCCTCAGCCCCAATCTCCTGCCTTCTCCACATATCCCTTCATGCCCTGATGAATCAAGAATCTATCAACCTCTGCCTTAAATATACATATATTTGGCTAAAGAAGTTCTTCCTCATCTCCGTTCCAAAAGGAAGCCCCTTTATCTTAAGGCTGAGTCCTTTGGTCTTAGACACTCCCACCATAGGAAACATCCTCTACATCCACTCTATCAAGGCCTTTCACCAGTTGATAGGTTTCAATTAGGTCACCCCTCATTCTTGTAAATTCCAGTGAACACAATCTCAGAGAATGCTCTCATATGACAAGCCGTTTACTCATGGAATAATTTTCATGAACCTCCTTGGAACTACCTCTAGTTTCAGCACATCCTTTTTAAGATAAAGGGCCCAAAACTGCACTCAATACTCCTAGCAAGGCTTCACCAGTGCTTTATAAAATCGCAGTATTACATCCTTGTTTTTAGATTCCAGTCCTCTTAAAATGATTGCTACTATCGTGTTTGCCTTCCTCACCACAGACTCAACCTGCATATTAACCTTTAGGGAATTAATCTTCTGCCCAGTGGAAGAGGGAAGAAGAGGGAATGTTCAGGGTGGGAGGAGATTTTGCTTATGTTGGCTGCTTTTCTAAGGCAGTAAGAAGTATAGAGAGAATCAATGGAGAGGAAGCAGGTTTCCATGATGTGCTGAGCTGTGTCCCCAGCTCCCTGCCATGTCTTGCCAGTGCAATTGCAATACTGAGCTATGATACATCTGGATAGGATGCTTACTATGGTGCGTTTTTAAAAATTGGTGAGAATCAATGGAGGCATGACAAATTTCCTTAGCTTTCTGCAGAAGATTGAAGCAAATTGCAAATCAAACAGTATCTATTTTATATTAATCCTTATTGTCTATGGCAGGACATTCATCAAGTAATAAGATAGAAGTATGATATTCAATCAGATGGTTCAGCCCATACTCATTTTTCATAATCATTTGCAAGTTTTCACAGGCAAATGACAAAAGTTTTCCTATCAATGTCTGCACTCACTTGTGCTGGGAGCAGAGGATATTCTTATTGGGTCCTCATCTATCCTTGAGTCCACTGGTGGATTCTAATCAACCAATGGCAATCAATGAAATATGGAAGCCCCACCCATAAAATACTCCCATTGGGCATGGTAGATGCCAGCACTGGGATAGTAAAGCTTTGCCAGTTATAAAAGCTGTCATTGATTTTTATGATGCTAGATGTTTAGAGACATCAGAAGCAGGCTTGTTATCACTGACATATGCTGTGAAATTTGTTGTTTTATGGCAGCGCTATACAGTTCAACACATAAAAATTACTATAAGAATATATAAATATATATATATATAAAGAGAGCAAAATAGTGAACATTTAAAAACTGTTGAAAATTAACACATTTCTGATCATCAATTGGCAATAGTTAACTTAAAACATTCGCAAACTAATTTTTATAATACAAATTTCTTCTGAGATCTGAGCATTGCAAACTCCATTCATTGGGTTTTTGGGCATGATCTGAGTTGCTGGAGGAATTCATTGGGTCAGGCAGCATCTGTGGAACCAGATAGATGGTGAACCATTTAACGCTATTTTGCCCTCCTGAGTTGTTCCCTGACCTGCTGAGTTCCTTCAGCAGTTTGAGTTTTACTGCAGGTCACAGTATTCTCTCCTCTCCACAGTCCTTTATCATCCTTCACTTCCCGCATGCACTGCCACTTTACACTCACACTCCACACCTCATACCTATACTGTCCTACCTTGTTTTCATATGCCTGCTGCTACTCTTCCCAAGAGTTTCATTGTCACTTTATCATTTCCTTTCAGTCACCTTATGTTTCAGTTTATGTACATGCTGTCTTTGTATATAAGCAGCCACACTCAACAGTTACTTGCACGTTCTGTTTTACAGGATTGCTTTATATTTACATCTAATATGCTTTTTTTGTTTTCTTTATACTTACTGTATTTATTTTATGCTGCATCAAATCTGGAGTAGCAATCATTTCATTCTCCTTAACTCATGTATACTGAAGACTGACAATAAACTATCCTGAATCTTGAAACTTTTGTGTTTCCATTGGATCTTGGATCTTCTGTCAAGCAGAAGGGGCTGTAAAATCTGAGTTGCAGGCACCCCAAATGTAACACTACAGAATCCAGATGGAATACAACCCCACCCTTCGATTCTGTGGGACAATCTGAAAGATAGAGCTTTCCAAATCTGTTGGTAAAATCTTGATTCAATTCGAGTGGATGGACTTTCAAACTCTGGTTCAACCACACTTGGGTTATTGTGAGCAGTACTGGTTGCCTCATTATAGGAAGGAGGTGGAAGCTTTAGGAAAGGTGCAGAGGAGATTTACCTGGATGCTATCTGGACGAAAGAACATGGTTTGCGAGGATAGGTTGAGTAAGCTTTGAGTAAGCGAATGCTTTTCTCTTTGGAACAGAAGAGGTTGAAAGGTGACTTGATAGAGATATACAAAATTACAAGAGGGGTAGAAAGAGTGAACAGCCAGTACTTTTTTCCAGTGTGGTAGTGGCCGATAACAGAAGAGATCCATTTAAAATGAATGGAGGAATGTTCAGAGGAGATGTCTTTGGTAGTTTTATTACACAGAGAGTGGTGGGTGCATGAAATGCTCTGCCAGGGTTGGTGGCAAATGCAGATACATAACGTACATTTAAGAGTCTTTTATGAATGTAATAAAAATTGATTATGAAGTGGGAAGGAAGCATTAGATTGATGTTGGAGTTAAAAGGTTGGTACAATATCATGAACCAAAGGACCTATTCTATGTTGTACTGTTTTTAGTTCTATGTTTTATGTTCTACATGAGCAAGTTTGTTGAGGATGTCAGCCACGGTCAACGAGGTTGCTCATTGTGAACAGTAAAATTATTTTTATGATATTTATTTAAACTTGGTTTTTCTGGGAACATTCAGATTATTACCTCAATCATACACAATGAATGTTTCTTGGAGTCTCGGTGTGTACACTTCAACATTTTTCAGTTATTGAAATTGTAGTAAATGCATTCTGGGGGTTCTGGTGTAACGATTAATGTTTTTATTGCTACTCATAATTGTACCATTCATATCTTGCTGTGATTTCTGCATTTGTGTAATTTGCGTACTTGTAAATAATTGTTCCCATTTTAAGCATGAACACAGAAGTATGATATTCGCTGATGTTTAAAGTGGTGGGTAAAGCAAATCGTTGGATCTGAGGATTTTTGGGATCTCCTAAAGGTTTAACAAGCTGATCCTGAGAAATAAAAAGTGGTCTCAGTAATAAAAAACATGCAGATGCTGGAAATCTGAAACAAGACATGAAGTCAGCAATAAAACCTTGAAGTGTTGGAAATACTCAGCAGGTCGGGCAGCATCTATGGAGAAAGGAGTAATGATCCAGTCTGATGAATATTTCAGCACGTTTTGCTCTCATCATTTTGAATTATATTTTCTCAACTTATTTGTGTTAATATTTGGTTTTATGTAGGTGCTGTGTATGATATGTGTATTGTAGCTGCACTGAGGTCTGGAAGAACGATGTTTCATTTGTTGTGTATATGTTCAGTCAGATGGCAACAAACTTGAAATTTACCTTGATCTAAAAGACGTTTTCTGTTCCTTTTGGTAGCAAAACTGTCAAGAGATGTAACAAAAGAGATCTCCTCAGTCAGTGGGATCCAGCTGAATCAGCTCCGACCAGTTATTCTTGGTTCCTGCATGCCCACATTTACCTGGGTTGGAAACTGTGGCTTATTTCACTTATTTTATGATGAGGCCACTATCAGGTAGAAGGAGCAACACCTTATATTCAGTGTTTACCTCTGGTCCTCACTTGCCTATCACTTTTTCTGGTGACCCTCATCCTTCCGTTTCTCCCATGGTCCACTCTCCATTCAGGTTCCTTCTTCTCCAGCCAATTACCTTTTCCAGCTATCACCTCCAGCTGCTTACTTCAGCCCCCTCTCCCATCCACCCAGCTTCACCTACCACCTTCTAGATTGAACTCCTTCCCCTTCCTTCACGTTACTCTGGCATCTTTCCCCTGCCTTTTCCATCCTGATGAAGGGTCTTGGTTTAAAACCTCGACTGCTTATTGATTTCCATAGATGCCACCTGACCCACTGAGTTCCTCCATCATTTTGCATGTTGTACTTGATTTCACATGCAATCTCTTGTGTGTATTTCATTAATTTTCACTCCTCACACTCTTCTGTGGAGTTCTTATAGATGAGAGATTAAAGATGTACATCAAAATATTGAAACATACAGTGAAATGCATCATTTCCATCAATGACCATTGTGCTGGACAGCCCACAAATGTGGCTTGCTTCTAGTACAAAAATACAAGCCCACAATGCACTAACCCTAACCTATACATTTTTGGAGTGTGAGAGAAAACTGAAGCATCCAGAGGAAACCCATGCAGTAACAGGGGGATTGTACAAACACCTTACAGAGAGTGGTGGGAATTGAACCCCAATTTGGAGAGAGTGCTGTAAAGTGTTATGCTACTTGCTACACTACCATGTCTTAATGAGGGGTATGATCAGTGTGATTGGTAATTGATTTATTTGTTGTCACAAATACTGAGATACAGTGAAAAGCTTAACAGAGTATAGAACTATAGCCGTATAAAAATGATATGAAACCTGATTCTGAATACTGAGTTCTGAGTGTGTGGGTAGGAGGAAAGGGGCTTGTTTTGTTGTTGTTGCTTTGCTGCTGTTGTGTTTTGTGCTGTTCTGCCGAGTAATGTGAGCATATTATGTTTGGACTAGAACGTCTGTCCCCAGAAGATCTTTCGGTCGTGTTGGTTGATCACCTCATTTCACTGTATATTTCTGAATCTCTCCTTCCACTATTGCTGTTACGTACCCATGACACGTGACAGTGGTACCCTTGTCACGTGACTGGGGTTGAAGCTATACTGGACTTGAGGTAATGGTCTTGTGATGGTGGAGTGATGTCATTTTCCCGCCAGTAGAGATCATGTGACAGGTTTTTTTTACAGGGTATAAGAGGAGGACCCCTCCCTGTGAGGTGGGGCAGTTCGTGGCTGGATTTGCCATGTTGACTTCATGCCACTGCGTGATTTAATGTGATGACGCAGTTTAGTTGAAAGATGAAGTTTTATCTAATGCCTAAAGTTTAAAAGGTCATTGCCAGCAGTTTCTTTACAATACTGCTAGTTGAGAATCAGTGGAGAGTGAAGATCAGAGTTCGGGAGTTAAGGATCGAGGAGAATCGATTTTGACGGTGAAACAGGTTCGACCTTTGTTTGATCCTCATTTAGGAAGGATTTCGTTGACTGTTCTCGTGTTAATCTCTGGGAAAAACCAGAAAAGATTGAGGACAGTGTGGAAGAAAAGGTCAGTGCCTTTAAGCCGTTTTGTTTCATAAAATTCTTCGTGGGAAAAGTTCGACTTCGGGGACTGAAGAAAAACGACGTGAAAGAGAATTTAAATCGTCTTAAAAAGTCTCTCCCTTAAATGGACTGTGAGCATTTTGAACTTTTGGCAATACCACTTTAAAGAACTGTTCTTGCGACATCGCTTTAAGGACTGTAAGCTTCATCGCTTTAAGAACTGTTTAAGCTGCCGCACAGCAGCTGATTTCCGGTTACGTTAGTGTTTGTTTACTTTTGGGGGATTTGTTTTCAGTGTTTAATAAACGTGTTATTTGTTATAAAAACCCTTGCCTAACTCATATATTTATTGTTGCCTGACTATGTAACATTGCTCCAACCTGAATGGAGTCAAGATCCTCTATTCAGATCAGATGATATGGCAAAATTGACAAAGTTCTTTTGCGGCAATCAGCTGCTTATTTTATATGCTCTGCATGGGATGCAACATGACCCAATCTGTCATTGTATTAGTCAGGAACAACCAGTTGGATAACTCAGAAGGAATAAATGAAGTATGCTCTTAGAAATTATGCAAGGAGGCAATATTTAATGCAAGAACTTTGTAAAACGTAGTGGATGCAGTACAGTCCATCACAGGCAAAGCCCTCCCCACCATTGAGCACATACATCTACAAGCAGCACTGTCACAATAAAGCAGCATCCATCATCAAGGACCCTCACCATCCAGATCATACTCTCATCTCACTAGTACCATTCGGCAAGAGGTACAGAATCTGTAGGTCCCAAACCACCAGGTTCACAAACGACTATAGTCTACAAATTCAAATTCAAGTTCCAACTTATTGTCATCTGACTGTATGTACAGTATATACAACCAAATGAAACAAAGCTTCTCCAGATCCTGGTACACCCACTATACATAATTCACACACAGCACATAAAGCAAAATATTACTGAAATCAAGTTAACAAAATATAGTTCAACATGTGAAATGTGCAGCATAGGTAAACACTAAAGAGTACAGTAAACTATAAACAGCTTGTTGTCTTAGAGACAGGACCTTGGTGGTGCCAGGTTATTCATTAGTCTCATAGCCTGGGGGATGTCCTAGGCTGGATGCTCCTGTACCCCATCCTGATGGCAGTGGGTCAAAATGATTGTGGGATGGGTGGTGGGCATCCTCAATAATGCTTCGGGGTCTGATCAGGGACAGTCAGCATGGCTTTGTGAAGGGCAGATCGTGTCTAACCAGCCTGATAGAGTTCTTTGAGGAGGTGACCAGGCATGTAGATGAGGGTTGTGCAGTGGATGTGATCTACATGGATTTTAGTAAGGCATTTGACAAGGTTCCACATGGTAGGCTTATTCAGAAAGTCAGAAGGCATGGGATCCAGGGAAGTTTGGCCAGGTGGATTCAGAATTGACTTGCCTGCAGAAGGCAGAGGGTTGTGGTGGAGGGAGTACATTCAGATTGGAGGGTTGTGACTCGTGGTGTCCCACAAGGATCTGTTCTGAGACCTCTACTTTTCGTGATTTTTATTAACGACCTGGATGTGGGGGTAGAAGGATGGGTTGGCAAGTTTGCAGACAACACAAAGGTTGGTGGTGTTGTAGATAGTGTAGAGGATTGTCGAAGATTGCAGAGAGATATTGATAAGATGCAGAAGTGGGCTGAGAAGTGGCAGATGGATTTCAACCCGGAGAAGTGTGAGGTGGTACACTTTGGAAGGACCAACTCCAAGGCAGAGTACAAGGTAAATGGCAGGATACTTGGTAGTGTGGAGGAGCAGAGGGATCTGGGGGTACATGTTCACGGATCCCTGAAAGTTGCCTCACAGGTAGATAGGGTAGTTAAGAAAGTTTATGGGGTGTTAGCTTTCATAAGTCGAGGGATAGAGTTTAAGAGTCGCGAGGTAATGATGCCGCTCTATAAAACTCTAGTTAGGCTACACTTGGAGTACTGTGTCCAGTTCTGGTCGCCTCACTATAGGAAGGATGTGGAAGCATTGGAAAGGGTACAGGGGAGATTTACCAGGATGCTGCCTGGTTTAGAGAGTATGCATTATGATCAGAGATTAAGGGAGCTAGGGCTTTACTCTTTGGAGAGAAGGAGGATGAGAGGAGACATGATAGAGGTGTACAAGATATTAAGAGGAATAGACAGAGTGGACAGCCAGCACCTCTTCTCCAGGGCACCACTGCTCAGTACAGGAGGACATGGCTTTAAGGTAAGGGGAGGGAAGTTCAAGGGGGATATTAGAGGAAGGTTTTTCACTCAGAGAGTGGTTGGTGCGTGGAATGCACTGCCTGAGTCAGTGGTGAAGTTTAAGAGACTACGAGACAGGCATATGGAGGAATTTAAGATAGGGGGTTATATGGGAGGCAGGGTTTGAGGGTCGGCACAACATTGTGGGCTGAAGGGCCTGTAACGTGCTGTACTATTCTATGTTCTATGTACTACACCGGCATGGATAACTTCACTCACCACAATTCCGAACAGATTCTGCTATCTTTACACTCTCATTCAAAGACTCTACTACTCACGTTCTCGGTATTACTTATTAACGTTTTGAATTTCATGATTTGTCTTCTTTTGCAATTTGGTTATTTGTCAGTCTGTTTTATAGTGTTTTCTTAAATTTCATTGCAATTCTTCATTTTCCTGTAAGTGCCTCTAAGAAAAATGAATCTCAACAAACTTTAACAATAAAGTTACTTTGACCTTGATGACTTTGAACATTTTAAAAAGGTCTCTTAATTAAGTGAAAAGGAAGTAGAATATGGATTAGGAATCAAGAGCTGCAAAGTGGTTTGAACTGTCACTAAATTCAGGTGAAGGGTTTTGACACAAAGCAACAACTATTCATTCATTTTACTCCATAGATGCTGCCTGACCTGCTGAGTTCCTCTGGCATTTTGTGTGAGTTTCCAGCATCTACAGTCTCATGTGTCAGCTCAGAAGTTATTCGAAACTCCTGATTGATAAGAAATTAAAACTCTTGCAATACTGTCTGGTGGTAGTGAATAGAAATAGCAGGTTGGATGCATTGTCCAATAATAAGGCAGAGTACTGAAGCTGTCTGTATACTTCATAAATCAATGGCATTTTATTTTATTTAGTTATTTTTGAGATACAGGCCTTTCCAGCCAAGTGAGCTTTGCAGTCCAGAAACCTAACTACTTAGCATTAGCCAAATCACAGGACAATTTACAATGACCAATTAACCTACTAATCTCTATGTCTTTGGACTATGAGGGGAAACCAGGGAACCCAGAGGAAACACACGTCCATACAGGAAGACAGTACAAGCTTCTTTACAGAAAACACCAGATTGAACTCTGAACTCGGTTGCCCGAGGTGTTATACTAATCGCTAGGGTGCTGTGGCGCCCCATATAGATAAAGCAGACAAAATTATTCTTGCAGGAGTTCAAACTATATTGCATTTCTTGAAAGCACATAGACCAGAACAAGCAGAATGATTGATGGAGAAGTTTGAATGGTGAGAGGTGGATATGCAAATTGTGCATGTTTCACCTGGAGGAGGTATGATACTGCTATTTGGTTAGGATTCTAAAGGGATGAGATAACAGATAATTAAAATCTGTTTATTGTGCTTTGGAATATCAGAACAAGAGGATGCAATGAGTGATTGAAGGGAGATTAATTCAAAACTAATATATTGGTGAAGAACTATCTATCAATGTGACAGACATTTGGCAGGTGAGGTATTGATTTAATCTGTTTTAAATTTGGAGAATTTATTCAAGAAATTCAAAAATAACCATCAAAAATATAAATAAGAAATACAGAATGTCTTAATGGCTGGGCCACAAAATGAGTGTTAAAGAACATACACTCACTGGCTCAACACCTAATACAGTGGCCACTGTGTGTATGTTCATGAACTTCTGCTACTGTAGCCCATCCACTTCAAGGTTGGATATGTTGAGCATTTAGAGATGCTTTCCTTCACACCACTGTTGTTAACGCATGGTTATTTAAGTTACTGCTGGCTTCCTGTCAGCTTGAACCAGTCTGGTTATTCTCCTCTGACCTCTCTCATTAACAAAACATTTTTCACCCACAAAACTGCCACTCACTGTTTTTTTTTCCACCATTCTCCATAAACTCTAGAGGCTATTGTGTGTGGTGATCCCAAGAAATCAGTAGTATTTGAGATACTCAAATCACCCTGTCTGGCACCAACAATCATTCCATAGTCAAAGACACATAGACTACATTTCTTCCTCATTCTGATGTTCAGTCTGAGCAACAAATAAGTATCTTGACCATGTCTGCATACTTTTTTGTGCATTGATACGCTGCCACATGATTGAAATTTACTTTGAGAATCAGGTTTACGAGTGTGATAAAGTGGCCACTAAGTAGTGAATATTTCAGTACAGTACAAACCATTTGGCTCATGATGTTGCATCAACCTTTTTACCTATTCCAAAATCTATCTAGCTCTTCCCTCTCACATAACCCTCCATTTTTGTTTCATCAAAACCTGTCTTGTTGCCTGATGTCCTTCAAAGGAACTGGTGCCATCTTGTGCACAAACCAGATCAAAATCCTCCACACTTTGTTTGAGTTCCTTGAAGGTCTAGCCACCCGGTCAGTTGTACTCTTTTGATTACATGAATGCAGAAGAGAAATGAGTACCAATGGACCCCGGATGGAAATCTTACTCAACACAGACAATTTGGGCCAAAGAGTCTGGTTCTGCCCTCCATCACTCTCTTTCCACCCTGGTAAAATAAGAAATGTCTCAGATGAGGCTTTATAAGGCATTGGTCAGATAGTATTTGGAGTATTGTGAGTGGTTTTGGGCCCCTTATCTAAGAATAGATGTGCTGGCATTGGAGATGGTCTAGAGGAGGTACACGAGAAAGATTCCAGGAATGAAAAGGTTAACATATGTGGAGTGTTTGATGGTTCTTATCCTGGATTGACTGGAGTTTAGAAGAATCAGGGGAATCTCACTGACGTCACCAGGCTGGCTGGTGACAGGAACCTAAAATCCTGGCTGGTCAACTGAGTGTCCCTCATGCCTTCATGTGCCTTCTGCTCACAAGGATATCCCATCCCAGGAAACACTATCTGTGACAGCTTGATATCACCAGACGTCCTTCATCATCTGTCCATGTCGCTGTTCTTTGTATGTGGGGCAGAGGCCTGAACTGCAGACCTCCTTAGTCCCACGTCTGCATCGCTAGACTTTGAGTGTGGCATGGAGAACATGACTCTGCATCTCCTTCATCACCTGTCCAGTATGCAACGCCCAGGTTCGACCTCTAACTACTCCACATCCCAATCCCTAAACCCTGATCTCTCTCACACACGCACACAAAAAATGTCCTGATGAAGGGTCTCGGTCTGAAATGTCCTCTCCATTGATGCTGCCTGATCTCTCCGGCGGTTTCAAAGCTGTAGTAATCTCAGAGCTCATGGTGCCCTGTGAAGATGCAGTCTGTGAGGTGTATGAGCAGAAACATGTAAAATACGCTGAGCTGGCCACAGATGCTGAGCAACGTGGATGGAATGTGCAGATTTTCCCTGCAGAGGTTGGCTGCAGAGGATTTGTGGCTACTTCCATGGTGAGAATGATGAAGGGATTGGGAGACCAAAGCCAGGGCCAGTGGCTAGCTATAAAAGTACGCTCTGCGGCAGCTGAGCGAAGTAACTACAGGTTATGGACAAAAAGGAGTGATGCAGCAAGGCCCTAAAATGACCCACGACTGGCCAGATGTCATCTAATCAAACATCTAATGGGGGTTGGTACCCACCTGATGACCCCAGGGAAGCACCTGCCACCCACCAAGCCAAATCTCAAGATCTCTACGTTATGACCTGAGTTAGAATCTGCTTATCAAAAGGATCGGAAAATCTAATTTTATGAGCTTGAACAAACAGCATTTTGTGTGTGTTACCACAACTCCCCTCTGTTCCCAAAACCGTCTTTATGAATTAAGAAAAATAATCGTGAGCCGCGATCTCGATGGAGACGATAGCTCGGCAACATCTTGAAAAAAGTGAGTGCCCTTTAAGCGGCTTTCTCTTTTAAGCTTCTCTTCCCAAAAGGTATTTGCAACGTCAGTCATCAGTGTGACGCTATTATAGTTCAGGACGATGAAATTGATTTCCAGTGTTATTTGTAAGGAGTTTGTACACCCTCCCCATGGATGCATGGGTTTCTCTGGTTTCCTTCCACAGTCCAAAGGTAGATTGCATTAGTATGTTAATTGGTCATTGTAAATGAATCAGTGGGTTGCTGGGTGGTGTGGCTCATTGGGCTGGAAGGGCACTTTTTCAATAAAAAGTAAAAATAAATAAAATAAACTGTCACTGTAGCAGCAGAGCTGGTCATGTGGTTCACTGTTAGATTATCAACAACATCTGACAGTGCTGTGGTTAGTGCATGATTGTGTTGTCATGTTTGGAGAAAGTGATGGATTGCTTTTCTGCACAAGCTTTCAATACTTATAGACGTTCTATATATTCAGCTAAATTGTGTGTAACTGCAACATTTCAGTCAGACCTCTATCCATAATTACAATTTTACAGATGCTACTGTGGATTGTAGAAGTACTGTAGATACTGATTTGCTTCTGATATCTTTCCATATGGGATGTTTAATGCTCTACTTTTGGCTTATAATTTATGTCTAATGTGTGATTGATGTGGAAAAAGATTTTATGGAATGGCTTTTCTAATCAAAGGTTCAAAGGTCCAATTAAATGCCAGAGAAATGTATACAATATACATCCTGAAATGCTTTTCCTTCGCAAACATCCATGAAAACAGGAAGGAGCCCCAAAGAATGAATGATAGTTAAATGTGAGAACCCCAAAGTCCCCCTCCCCAGCTGCCCCCTCCTAAGCGAACAACCGTCCCCCCTCCCCCCCACCAGCAAAAAAAAAAACAAGTACCAGCACCACCACCGAGCACAAGCATGAGCTAGGCGATAGCAATGACTCAGACTTGCAGTTACCCCAGAGACTTTGCATTTGACCAGCCACCGGTCCCTAATAAGGGAGAGGGAGGTGTCCCCCATTTTCACAGCGTGCAGGTGACATAACAACCCGCTGGTTTACGATGTTAAAAGTCTGTTTCATCACTTTTTATGAGCTCTGTGCCTGAAAATCGCAAAGATCTCAGGTCATCGGGCCCACAGCAAAAGATTTTCCAACCTCCCTGATGACACACAATTCTCCTGTCATGACCCCGACCCTCGATCCGCCCGTCTCCAGAGCCCCGAGATCAAGACTCTCAGGCTGAACCCTTGGTATGTCGGATAACGGCCGGACTGAAACCCTGAGAACAGGTCCCATTCCCACAAAGAACCGAAGTCAGCGTGTAACTCCAGGTCAGGGTCTTCAAAAGAACCCTAAAGGGGAAAAATAAACATATGAAAGTTAGAAATAGAGCTGTTTCCGAAGATGCAAGCAAAGGAGTTACCGCTTAGCGCCATCTTAACTCTGCCTCCACATCCGGGATCACATTTTGTTCAAAAGACTTATTCAGAATTTCTGCAATTTCTTGAAGAAAAAAAATTATTGCGGAAACAACTATTCAAGCTCGTTTATTATAATTCACAGTCATAAAGTATAAAGCAAGTAGAGCAGGGGCCTTGTGGTACACCTGTGCTGATGGAGATTGTCGAGGAGATGTTCTTGGCAATCGAACTGACTGGGGTCTGCAAGTGAGGAAATCGAGGATCCAAGGAGGTAATGAGGCCAATGCCTTGAAGCTTATTGATTAGTTTTGAGGGAATGGTAGTGTTCAACCCCAAGTGGTAGTCAACAAAGAGCATCCAGATATGTGCATCTTTGCAGTCCAGGTGTTTTACGGTTGAGTGAAGACCCAATGAGTTGGCATCCGCTGTGGACCTCCTCCTCTGAAGCCAAGCATAGCAGTTAGTACAGTGCTATTACTGCTCAGGGTGTTGGGGCTCTCATGTTTAACTATAGTTCATTCTTTGGGGCACTTCCCTGTTTTCGTGGATGTTTGCAATGAAAACGCATCTGTAATACAGCATCTGTAAGGAGTTTGTACGTTCCTCTCCTTGACCGCATTTGTTTCCTCCAGGTGCTCTGGTTTCCTCTCATGGCCCAAAGATGTACAATATAGTTGGTTAATTGGTCAATGTAAATTGTTCTGTGACTGGGCTAGGATTAAATAGGTGGGTTACTGAGCAGTGCAGCTCATTGGGCTGGAAGGGCCTGTTTTACTCTGTATCTCTATAAATAAGAAAAATAAATAAAGCACATGAAATTTGACAGGAAATATGGCCATAAAATGTGTGTGGACTTGAGAGCTATAATTTCTTTGATAATGTGGATAGAAATCTCATACTCATCACGAGCTAAGGAAAGTTGGCAAGTCCCAGTCGACCCTCGCCATTTCTTTAAGATAATGCACCATCCTATTTGGATGCATCACAGCTTGGTATGGCAACTGCTTTGCCTGAGACCACTAGAAACTTCAGAGAGTAATGGACACAGCTCAACATGTTACCAGCCATCCCGCCATGGGCTCTGTCTGAATTTCTCACTGCCTTAGCTAAGCAACCAGCAGTCCTTGGTGTTATCATTTCAGAGGACCTGTACTGGGCCCAGCACATGTGCAGTTATGAAGTAAGCAAGTCAGCACCTAAACTTCCTTGGGAATTTTCCAAGATTTGGCATGCCATCTAAAACTTTGACCAACTTCTATAGATGTTTGGTGAAATGTATATTGACTGGCTGTGCCACTGCCTAGTATGGAAACATCAATACCATTGAACTGAAAATCCTACATGAAGTAATAGTTACAGCCCAGTCCATCACAGGTAAAGCCCTCCCTACCCCTGAGTACATTTACACAGGCCATCCATCAGCAGGGACCCTAGCCCGCTTGGTCATGCTCTCTTCTCGCTGCTGCCATCAGGAAGAAGGTACAGGACTCTCATGACTTAGACTACCAGCTTCAGGAACAGTTATTACCTATCAGCAATCAAGCTCTTGAAACAAAGGGGATAACTTCTCTCAACTTCTCTGACCCCATCACTGAAATGTTCCCACAACCTATGTCTCACTTTAAGTATCTCATGTTCTCAATACTTTGTTGCTAATTATTTTTATTATTATTTCTTTCTTTTCGTATTTGCACTGTTTGTTGCTTTTTGCTAATTAAGGTATTAATTAGCTGTTTATTTTTTCTCTAAACAAGCCTGCAACAATTCAGTTACACTCAGCAAGAGGCGAGTTAGTCTGCAACAGTCACACGTGCTCTTTGGATATTCAAAGAGCGGTCCAGATCTGAGTTTCAAAGGTTGACCGCCCACCGTTGACACAAGGTTGTCATAGAACATAAAGTAGACCCTATTGCCCATTATATCCTTGCTGAATATGATTTCAGATTAAATTAAACTAATCTGCCTTCACCTGTACAAAGAAGGAATTAATCAAGGAAAAGCCTACCCCACTATAAGTAGCACCTCCACAAGAAAGCAGCATCCATTATCAGGCACCCCATCATCCAGTCCATGCTCTCTTCTCACTGCTGCCATCAGGAAGGAGGTGCAGGAGTCTCAGGTCCTACACTACCAGGTTTAGGGAAAGTTATTACTTTACAATCTTGAGGCTCCCAAACCAGCATGGGCACCTTCTGTCATCTCAACACTGAACTGATTCCACGATCTATGGACACTTTCAAGGATTCTACAAAACCATGTTCTCAGTATTATTTATTTATTTACTATTATTATTTGTATTTTCACCTTGTTTCTTCTTATGCACAATGGTTGCTTCTTTGTGTACAGTTTTTCATTGATTCGACTGCGAATGTCTGCAATAAAACAAATTTTATTTCCATAATAAATTTATATTGAAATTTAAATTGAAATTTGATGCATATCTCTCCATTCTCTGTGCACTCATGTCGCTGTCTAAATGCCCCTTCAATGTATTTGCCTTGACCACCACCCCTGCTGGCAAATTCCAGGCTTTGTAGATGAGATAAAAGTATGACTGTGAATAGCAAAATGCCAAGCATGTTATACCAACACAGGAATGGTTGTCAGAAACAAAAGAGATCAGCAATTGCTGGAAATCCAGAGCAACACACACAAAATGCAGGAAGAACTCAGCAGGACAGGCAGCATCTATGGAGGGAAATAACCAGCTGCTGTTTCTGGTGAGCCCCTTCATCAGGACTGCAAAGGAAGGGGGAAGATGCCAGAATAAGAAAGTAGGGGGAGGGGAAGGAGGACAAGTGAGAAAGGATAGGTGAAATCATCTGGGTGGAGGAAGGGGGGTGAAGTAAGCAGCTGGGAGTGATAGGTGGAAAAGGCAAAGGGCTGGAGAAGAAAGAATCTAATAAGAGAGGAGAGTAGACTATGGGAGAAAGGCAATGAGGAGGGGTACCAGGAAGAGATGAATAGAAGAGGTAAGAGGCCAGAGTAGGGAGCTAAAGAAGAGGGAATAGAGTGAAATGTCTGGAAGCTGGAGAAATTGATGTTCCTGCCATCCAGTTGGAGGATACCCAGACAGGATATAAGGCATTGATCCTACAGCTTGAGAGTGGTCTCATAGTGGCAGAAGTGGAGGCCATGGACTGACATGACATAACGGGATTGGGGAGAGGAATTAAAATGGACGGCCACCAGAAAGTCCAGCTTTTGGTAAATGGAGAGGAAGCTCCGTCCTCATGAAGGGTCTTGGCCCGAAATGTGAACTGTTTATTCATTTTCATGGATTCCGCCTGGCCAGCTGAGTTCCTCCAGCATTTTGTGTGGGAAGTGGTAGATGCCTCTGGTGTGTCTCCATGGCTTGTATTACCGAGCACATAAAATCCAACATATTTTATTGCTCCTGTAAGCCCTTTGGTTCTGAGATTTATATGCTCTCTTCTATTTCAGTGGCTTTTCAGAAATAGTAAGAGTGCTCATAGATCATGTAATGGTTTTTAATGAAACTGTAATATATTTTGATGATTGCTCCAGCTTATGTTTTATAAAGGCTTCTCTATTGCATTCCAATATTAAAAACATTATAAAAGCACAATTAAGCTTTTTTTAACTGATTTTTTTCCTTGAATGAAAATATACCCTGTAGCCACACTCTGCCATTTAATCTTCAGCTTATCTTAAGTTCCAGCATTGCACAGCTTACTTGACTTCAATTTTCCTGTTAGTCAGGGACTCCAGGTATATTGAGTTGCTATGGTTCATCAGCTTCGAGGCTTGATGCCTGAAGCAAGTGCCGAGTTTCCAGCTGATCTGTACCAAGCCAGGGACTTCCTCGTTAAGTGCTGATATACAATTGCAAGGCAGAAAGTCTGAAGTTAAAGTCAAGTTTTTGTTATATGCCCAAGCACATGTATACTGAGTGGCTGCTTTTTAGGTACACTTTATGAACCCACGTGTTAATGCAAATATTTAATCAGCCAGTCATGTTGTAGCAACTCAATGCATGAAAGCAAATAGACATGGTCAAGACGTTGAATTGCTGTTCAGACCAAAAATCAGAATGGGGAAGAAATGTAATCTATGACTGTGGAATGATAATTGGTGCCAGGCGGGTAGGTTTGGGTATTTCTGAAAATGCTGATCTCCTGGGATTCCATTGTATAACAGTCACTGAGGTTTACAGAGAATGGTGTGAAAATAAAAACATCTAGTGAGTGGCAGTTCTGTGGGCAAAAGTGCCTTGTTAATGAGAGAGGTCAGAGGAGAATGGCCAGACTGGTTCAAGCTGACAGGAAGGTGACATTAACTCTAATAACTAAATGAAATATGTAATAATTGATAACTAAATGTTACAACAGTGGTATATAAAATAGCACAACGTGATGAAAGTGTAACATTACTTCATGGCTCTTAAATTGAATCCCCCTACTATTGAAGGCCAACACAACATACTCCTTCTGAGGAATCCTGATGTTTCGAAACTTTGAAGCCCACAACAACAGAAAGATCTTTGGGTAAGAGAAGTGGTTCTCACTCTTTGAGCTCTGTTGTGTACGTAAATACAAAGAGAATAGATGCTGCAGCCGGTCATGGTGTTAACAAGGTCAGTGAAAGGAGGACATTTATAGAGTGTGTTTAGAGATGAGTGTTTAAATTGAAAATTGCTGTAAAACAGTGAATGATACATTTATCCAGTCTTAAGTGTATTTGACACAATTTTGACAGTCTATTTCATATTTTACTTTTTCTCAGTAATCCATGTAGAGTACTTCTACAATAATTTTGGCACATGGTGAACATCACAGCTTCCTCTGCCTCTTTAATGTGGTGGTGCACTGAGTGTAAAGGGTAAGGTGCACTTAGTTGGGATGGACTTTTAATGGCAATCAACACTTCAGTGTACTGACACATTAACACACTTCACTGAATTGGCTTCAATAGAGATCATTAGCAATAAACTCTACCTGTTAACTCTCTGCATTTAACCCTTTACCTCTCTGCAGACCTGGGATTTTTATTTCTCTCTATTAAACATTACTCCACTTAAAATGATGCAAACATTTCTGTCAGCAGCTCTCAAAATTCAGATGTTTAAATTGTGTGCCTTCTCGATGCTGCTTTTCAGCAGGAGATACAGAAGCCTTGGATCCACACCACCAGGTTCATGACCAGTTATTACCCTTCAAGCATTAAGCTCCTAAACCAATGTAGATAATTTCATTCACCCCCACACTGAGATGATTCCACAACCTATGGAATCAGGTTTGAGGACTCCACAACTCATGTCCTCAATATTATTTATGGCTTATTGTATTTATTATCATTATTATGTTTTTCATTTTTTATTTGCACATTTTGTCTTCTTTTACACATTAGTTATTTGTCCATCTTTGTATGTAGTTTTTCAATTTTACTATTGTGTTTCTTTGTTCTACTGTGAATGACCATGAGAAAATAAATCTCAGGGCAGTATATGATGACATATATGTACTTTGTTAAAACATTACTTTGAACTTTATAGTTACAAAATTTAAAGAGTCAATTGGCTACTAATGTTCCTTAGACCCTTTTTTAATTTTCATGCTGTTTCAAAACAAATGCTGGGGTAGATGGGCAGCAGGGTTGGCATAATGCTTTACAGCATCAGTGACCGAGCTGTATGCCAGGAGTTTCTACACTTTCCCAGTGACCACATGGATTTCCTCTGCTTGCTTTAGTTCCCTGTCTTGTACTGAAGATGCTTGAGTTTGAGATTGTAAGCTATGGGCAAGCTACATTGGCGCCAGACATGTGGCAACACTTGCGGGCTGCCCTCAGCACAATCCTTGGTGAATTGATTTGAAGCACACTCAATGGCCACTTTATCAGGGACCTCATTGACCTAACAAAGTAGCCACTGAGGGTATGTTTGTGCCATTCTACTGCTGTATCCCATCCACTTCATGGTTTGACATGTTGTATATTCGGAGATGCTGTTCTGCACACTACCATTGTAACGTGTGGTTATTTGACTTACTGTGCCTTCCTGTCAGCTTGAACCAGTTTGGCCATTCTCCTTTGACCTCTCTCATGAACAATGTGTTTACACCTACAAAACTGCTGCTCATTGGATCCTCTTGTTATTCACGCTATTGTCTGTAAACTCTAGAGACTGTTGTGTGTGAAAATTTCAGGAGATCAATCCTAAACTATTTAATTATCTCCTATAACTCAGGTCCTCAAGTTCTGGCAACATCCTTGTATATTTTCTCTTCACTGTTGTTGTCTTATTGATATCCTTCCTGTAGGTAGGTGACCAGAACTGTACACAATACTCAAAATTAGACCTCACTAGTGTCTTATTCAACCTTAAGTTGAGAATAGGCTTTTCTCTTTGGAGTGAATGAGGGTGAAAAGGTGAACTGATAGAGGTACATAAATGAATAGAGGCATAGATAGAGTTGGTAGACTGACACTTTTTCCTATAACAGAAATGACTAATTTGAGGGGGCATAATTTTATTGTGATTAGAGTAAAATACAGGGAGGATGTCAGAAGTAATTTTTTTTACACCAAGAGTGGTGGGTGCATGGAACACACTTCGTCGTGTGCTGGTAGAGAAAAATACTTTAGGGGCATTTATGAAACTCTTAAATGGGCGCATGGATCCTTTATGGTCAGGGCATGAAGGGATATGAGGAGAAGGCAGGAGATTGAGACTGAGATGAAAATTGGATTAGGCATGATGAAATAACAGAACAGACTTGATGGGCCAAATAGCCTAATTTTTCTCCTATATCTTCTGGTCTTATGGTCTTGAAAGAAGGGCTATGTGGGAGGGAAAGGTTAGATTGATCTTGGAGTAAGTTAAAGGTTTGGTACAACATTGTATACAAGAGACTGTAGTGTTCTGTGCTCAAGTTCTATGAGAAGTTATTTTACCATAACTTATAAAATGCTGTAGTCAGTACATTTATGTGCCTGTCACCTGAATACATTGAACAAAATCAGTTGAGTTAAAGTACAGCTGTTTACTTTCAATCCTGGTACACCAAATCACAAAGTATTTCATTTAATACAATACTTCATATCAAAGTACTATGTTTAAATATTCTTTCCTGCTGCTTTTTTATAGGATAACTCACTGAGGCAAAAGAAATAATCTGTGTACTCCCTTGGTGTTACTGTGAATCTGAAGATTCTGAAGCAGTGTCTTATTCTTCCCCTAATTGAAGATCATTCAACAGAATATTTCAGAACACAGTCCAAGAGCAGAGTCAGGTTTATTATCACTGAAATATGTCATGAAATTTGTTGTTTTGTGGCAGCAGTACAGTGCAATGCATTAAAAATTAATGAGTAATACAAAAAAGAAAAATATAGCGAGTTAGTGTTCATGGGGTTATGGACTGTTCAAAAATCTGATGGTAGAGGGGAAGTACAACACACTCAAAATGCTGGTGGAACTCAGCAAGTCAGGCAGAATCAATGGAAGTGAGTAAACAGTCGATGTTCCAGGCCGAGACCCTTCATCGGGACAAGGGAAGAAAGGGATCTTCTTCATCAGAGAGGAAGAAACTGTTCCCCAACATCGAGTGTGTGTCTTCTAGCTCCTGTACCTTCTCCATGATAATACTAATGAGAAAAGGGCACAGCTTGGATAGTGAGGCTCCTTAATAATGGATGTTATCTTCTTGAAGTTGTGTCTTTTGAAAATGTTCTTGACAGTGGAGAAACTAGTGCCTATGATGAAGTCCCACATTGACTCGATCTCTCTTGACATGGCCTACTTTCCTTTTCTCAAATCCCAACCTGACGGATGATCACGGAATATAAACAATCCAGTGGAACACAGTTGATCAGTTTAGTTGGAGGTTGGAGACTCAAGAGAACTGCTGCAATCAGGAATGCACATAATCTCCTGGAGAAACTCAGTGCATCAGGCAGCATCTATGGAGGGAAGTGAACAGTTGACATTTGTGTCAAGACTATATGACTAGTCTCAACCCACAACATTGACTTAATTTCTCTCCATAGCCCCACTTATTTCTTCCAACATTTTGTGAGTTGATCAAATTAGTTGGACAATTTACAATGACCAATTAACCTTCCAACTGGTATGCCTTCGGACTGTGAGAGAAAACCAGAGCATCTGGAGGAAATCCAAATGGTCACGAGGAGAAAATACAAACTCCTTACAAGCAGCATTGGCAATTGAGCCCTGATCTCCTGTACTATAAAGCATTGTGTTAGCCACTACACTACTGTGCCGCCCACCTCACTTGTCTATCACACTTAATGCAACTTCCAAAATATCTCCTGCAAAAGAGGTTTGAAATAGGAAAATCTGTATTATGGATTTGGAGTGAAGGAGGTTGAGTGGTGACTTAAAATGCACAAGATGATAAGAGGTACAGAGTGGGCAGCCAGAGTCTTTTTCCCTGCAGTTAATATCAGGGTGCATAATTTTAAAATGACTAGAGGAAAGTATAGGGAGTTTGTCAGATGTAGGTTTTATTTTATACAGAGACTGGTATGTGTGTGGGATACTCTGCCAGGAGTGGTGGTCGATACAATAGGGACCCAGGCCACATAAAGGATGAATGAAAAAGGATGCATAATTAATTTGTAATCAGGTAACATAGAACATTACAACACACCACAGGACCTTCAGTTCACAATGTTGTGCCAACCTTTTAATCTGCTGTTATACCTCAGTCTGACCACCAGGGTGCATCAGATTCCTCCCGGCTCCAACCCTCCTCCCCGATTATTGGATGGCTATTTTACCTGTATCTTGCTTTAGTTATCAGTGCACCTATGCCTTGTTTTGTTTGTCTATTTAAGTTCCCTCTGTTTTGTTCTCTACTAACCGATCCACGAGGTAAGAATCTTTGTTCAAATCCAACCTTGTCTCCTTGGCAGTTAGATTCACCTGGTAGTCCACAAATTAAAATATGGAACTTCACCATAACAACCCTGGTTCAAACCCAGCCTGGCAACTCTCCCTTTTACAGCTCCTAAATCTAAACTTACCCTCCCACATACTTACCATTTTTTTTCTTTCATCCACACACCCACCTGAGAGGTCTCTTCAATATTCTTAATATTTCTGCCTCTGCTTCCAATTCTGTAAGGCATTCCATTCACCCAGCACTCTCTGTGGAAAAAAATCTGCCTCTGACAATCCCCTATACTTTCCTCCAATCACCTTAAGGTTGTGCCTCTTTGTATTATTTTCCTTTCCATGCCTTGTGCGGCATCAGGCAGCAACCTTACAACTTTTGCTGTTTAGTTAGTAATTTTTGTCTGTTATTTTTTACGAGGCTGAGTTGCTAGCCTGACACTGGATTCAAACTTGGGACCACTTGCCTCGAAGTCGGGTGGAGATGTAACTTCACCTCTGTCTATCTTCCCTTGTATTAGCCACCTATAATCACTTCAGCCTTGGCTATTGCATCATCAAATGTAAAGAGCCATTGCTACCTGTGTACCACACACAAAATGCTGGAGGAACTCAGTATGTCAGGCAGCATCGATGGAAATAAACAACGAGTGGATGTTGCCTTTGTTCCTCCTTGAACTGTTGCCCTGCACTGGATCAGCCTTCTTAATTCATAAAGTCAATCAATGTATGATTAATTACTTGTGATGTGATTCTGTTCCACAAATCAACTACTCTGTAGAGGAAACAATCTAATTACTAATCTAATTTAATGCTTGTTAATCTTGTACTGTGATATGTCATTCTGCAATCAAAGTCCAAGTTAAAAAAAACCTAAATCGGTGTACACGAGCTGTCCTCAAGTTTTTTGTTTAACCAGTTTGTGTTATGTCCCTTCTAATCTGACTTTCCTTGTTCATGTTGGACATCTGTTTAATGTGAGTGAAGGAAAATTTAAGGGGGATATCAAAGGTTGGATTTTTTACACAGAGAGTGGTTCGTGGGGTCTGAATAACTTTACTCGTGTGTGGGGTGGCAGTAGAAGCAGATACATGAGAGATATTTAATAGAATCTTAAATGAGTACATGAACGAAGGGTTATGTGCAATGATATTAAGACACTGTAGGAGGGAAGAGTTAGA
Organism: Hemitrygon akajei; assembly: GCF_048418815.1. Lineage (NCBI taxonomy): Eukaryota > Metazoa > Chordata > Chondrichthyes > Myliobatiformes > Dasyatidae > Hemitrygon > Hemitrygon akajei. Next base: position 107,798,620 of record NC_133132.1, on the reverse strand, counting down.
TTAACTTTAAAAGATCAGCACAACATCGTGGACCAAAGGGGCTGTATTGATTGTGCTGTACTATTCTATGTAATCCATTCTGAGGCAGTTGCTCCTGAATTTTACACCGTCAAGCATTTTCTCCTTCTTAGGGATACAAAATGTTGAATTTAAATGTAGCTCCAACTGTCCATTTTCCTCCACAGTTGCTGCCTGACCCATTGAGTTCTTCTGGCATTTTGTATGTTGCTTCAGATTCCAGCAACTGCAGAACCGCTTGTACCTCTGCTGAACAGAAATTATTTGTCATGAGCAAATGAGCTGGAGCTTTTCTTGAGTGGGCTGAGGCTTTTCTCTTTGAAGTGAAGGAGGATGAGAGGTGACCGATTAGAGATATAGAAGATGATGATAAGAAGCACAGGTTAACTGGACAGCCAGAGATTTGTTCCCCCCTAGGGTGGAAATGGCTGATACTGGGGGCATAATTTTAAGGTGATTGGAGGAAAATAAAGAGGGGGATGTCAGAGGTAAATTTGTTTTTTACACAGAGAGTGGTGATGGTGTGGAATGCACTACAAGGGGTGATGGTAGAGGCAGATGCTTTAGAGAGATTTAATTGACTCTTTGGCAGATAGATGGAAAAAAGATGGAGGGCCATGTCAGAGGGAAGGATTAGATTGATCTTGGAGTAGGTTAAAAGGTCAGTGCAGTATCATGGGCTGAAGGGCCTGTACTGTGACACAATGTTTTGTGTTCTTTCTTTCTTTTTAAATCTTTTTATTAATTTTAAGAAAAACATAAGTGAAATATGAATACAAAACATTTGAGAGTACATAAATAATAGTTTAAATAGACAATCAGATATGTAATAATCAATATATAAAGCCTCCCAAACTCATAGTATTAATGTAAAAGAATCGAAAAAGAGAAAAAAAAACCCCAAAAAACTAAAAGAAAACTTTAAAAAAAACACTAACCAACATGGGCAGTTGCATAATGTTAAATACATACAGTAGTGCTGATAACTCCGAACCTCCATCCAAATAACTAAGGATAATAACAGTAAGGTTTAGGATCAGACCATTTAACTCATATGAAAATGTTGAATAAATGGTTTCCAAGTTTCCTCAAATTTACCTGGAAACCATTTCTTCTAAAAGGAAGAAAAAGGAATATATTCATCAGAACATGCAGTGAAATCTTTTGTTTGTGCCAACAACTTACACAATCTGGGGATGTCAAAATCAAAGTAAATTTATTATCAAACTATATGTGTGACCATATACTACATTGAGATTCATTTTCTTACAGGCATTTACAGGAACATTTTTAAAACTGCAATGGAATTTTTGGAAAATTGTACCTAAATAAAGACTGAGAAACAACCATTGTGTAAGATATGTTAAAGTGCCGGGGTTGATTGTATTTAATGTATTTAAGTAAACTACTTAAGAACTTTTTAAAAGCTATTATTAATGCTTTTTGAGAGAGTGATTTAGATGCATATCATATTTTTACTGAGTTAAGTATTGTATGTAATTAGTTTTGCTACAACAAGTGTATGGGACATTGGAAAAAATATTGAATTTCCCCATGGGGATGAATAAAGTATCTATCTATCAAGCAAAAATTAAATAAATAATACTGATATCATGAGTTATGGAGTCTTTGAGAATGAGTCTATAGGTTGTAGAATCAGTTTAGAGTTAAGGTGAGTGAAGTTATCCATTTGCCTGATGGGTGTAAGGTAATAAATGATCCTGAACCTGGTGGTATGGGACCTAAGGCTGCTGGACCTCCAGTTACGATGGATGTGCTTGGAGCAGCCTGCAAGTGTTGCTCCACATTCCAATACCAACATAGTATGCCCACAAAGTTCAGCAGAGCAACACACAGCCAACATGCAACAACAGAAAACAAACCTCTTTCCCACGACTCCCAGTCCAGGATAATTAGGCTTCCTATTTTCTATATTTACTGCATTGCTGCTGTCCAGTGTGATAGTCATAAAAATTGAAAATGACACCACATTATTTGACCTTTATTTTCAGAACAGCAACTGTTGCCTCATGAGGGAGGGGGTAGGGGATGACCACACTGTGGGTGAAGCAGATCTTCATGAGACCTGCTCTCCCTGCACTGGAGCTAGTACTGTGAGTGAGGACATGTGCCACTCCTCTTCTGGGAATGGAGCAGCCAACAAAATCCATCTGGATCTCAGTAGCTGAGCTGGAAACTTATTGAACTCTTACACTTGTAGAGTCCTTGAAAGTGAGGCCATTGGTTGTGGATTCATTTCAGAGTTGAGGTGAGTGAAGTTATCCACACTGGTTCAGGAGCCCGATGATTGCAGGGTAATAGCAGTCCCTCGCCCTTCAACCATCAGGCTCCTGAACCAGCATGGATAATTTCACTTTCTTGAACAATAAACTCATGTTTTCAGTTTTATCTGTCTCTCTGTCTATCCTGGATTTTTGTTTTTGCACATTTTGTCTTCTCCTGCACTTTGATTGTATACAGTTTATGTATATCTTGATTATAAATTTACTTTGAACTTGGAAACGTCCATAAAGTATCTGTCTCTAACATCCATTGAGGCACTTACCATTCTCTATGCAAAAACTAAATTACTGCTAACATCTCCCCTCACTTTAAATGGATGCCCTCTGGTATTGGATAAGCTTCCCAGGCGAGAAATGGTGTTGGCTGTCCACTCAATTTGTGTCTCTTGTCATCTTCTACACCTCTATCATGTTTCACTTCTCGAAGGAAGAAAACCAATGATGCATTGCTTTAAACTTGAACTTGAACTTGTTTTATGTATGTAGCAAACTTTTCATGAAGTTCTTAAAAAAGGTCTCTGCCCGAAATGTTTCTTTAGATGCTGAGTTCCTCCAGCATTTTGTATGTGTTACTCTGGCTTTCCAGCATCTGTAGAATTGCTTGTGTTTAAATTTTTTCATAAAGTTGCCAATCTAAAGTTTTAAAATTGAAAGTTTTTTTTTCTGAAGAATTGTTCAAGCTTATAAGAGGGAGGAAAACATATTTCCTTTCAACTGTCTATCCTGAAGAGACTTGCGAGCAATTCATTTCAAAATGTGTAATTTATTTCTGTAAACCTGTCAGCCATTAACACTTTCACAATCACATTATATGTTGTGAGATCACATTAACATTTTATAAAAGTGCTGTCACTTGAGTATTCATAGAGCTCTTTTTTTATATTGAAAACACATTCTTCCTTCTGACGTTTACTCTTATTGGTTGTCGTACAGTGTAATTTTCTTATTCAAATAGTTTTGAATAACTTGATATCTTTAGTTAAGATTTCTGAAATAACATTTTAAAGTATGCAACACTTTACCACTGGACCAGGCCCTTTGGCCCACAATGTCTGCAGTAACCCCTTCTGCCTGCACATGACCCATAGTCCTCAATTCCGGTGTATTCATGTGCCTATTTGAAAGACCCTTAAACTCCACTTTCTATCTGCTTCCATCACCAGCCTTGACAACACATATCAGACCCCTACCACTCTCTACCCAAAAACTTGCCTCTCAGTTTAAAGCTATGCCTTCTTGGTACTTCCCATTTTTTATTCTGGGAAAATAGACAATAGCTGTTTATTCCATTAGTCTCTCACATAATTTTCTAAACCTCTGTCAGATCTTTCCTCTCTGCCACTCCAGAGAAAACAATTCAAGTTTGATCAAACTCCACTTAGAGCTCAATACTTTTTAATCCAGGCAGCATCCTGGTAAACCCACTTCTGAAGCCTCTCCAAAGTTTCCACATCTTTCCTGTGGGGGGTGGGGGTAGAAATGCATGCAGTATTTCAAGTGCAATATAAACATTTTTATCATTCAGGTTCAAGTTTATTATTCAACCATGTACATGGATACAGCTAAGTGAAGCAGTATTCCTCTGGGAACAATGTACAAAGCACAGTACCAACAGACAGCACACAGCACATATAGTTATGATAGCAGAGAAGCATAGTCATAAAAAATATGGGCCAAGTGTCTGAAGGGCATGGTCCGTATATTGATGGTGCATAGGATGCTGTCATGGGGACACATTTCTGCAAGAACAAGCACACGGCAGTCTTCAACGCACCATTGCAGCAATAATCGAATAAGGTCAACTTGTCTTCCACTGAGAAAACTCTGGAGGGGCCATTCCCCAACCCAGCATGGACTCCACCTTGCCATGATGATGCAACATGACTTCCTGATTCTCATACTGAATGCTTAAACTAATGAAGGTTAGCGTGCTGGACATCTTCCTCACTACTCTCTGCCTTTGTTGCCACTTTCAGGGGACTATAGACTTGTACTTCAGGATCCCTCTGCAAATCAGTGTCATTAATGGACCTGCTATTAACTGTATATATTACCCCTACATTTGATCATTATGTAGTTCTTCTTTAACCAACCAGCTCACATCTGTTAGATTCTGATGTTTTTGATCCAAAGTTCTTTCAGAAGTCAAGGAAGAGGCATAAAACTTGTTGCTTCACAATCATTTTAATAGGTGTTAATAAAATAAAGAGAATTGGAAACTGGGAGAAGCAAGAACCTAGTAGAGGAAGGGAAAGAACAAGCAAAGATAGTGGGCAACACACACAAAATGCTGGTGGAACACAGCAGACCAGGCAGCATCTATAGGAAGAAGTACAGTTGACGTTTCGGGCCAAGACCCTTCGTCAGGACTAACTGAAAGAAGAGATAGTAAGAGATCTGAAAGTGGAAGGGGGAGGTCTGAAATGATAGGAGAAGACAGGAGGGGGAGGGATGAAGGTAAGAGCTGGAAAGTTGATTGAAAAAAGGGATACAGAGCTGGAGAAGGGGGAGGATCATGGGATGGGAGGCCTAAGGAGAAGGAAAAGGGGAGGGCAGCACTAGAGGGAGATGGAAAACAGGCAAGGAGTGATTGTGAAAGGGACAGAGAGAGAAAAAAGGGAGAAAGAAAAAAAGAGGGGGAAATAATTAATAAATAAACAAACAAATAACTTAAGTAGGTAAATAAATAAGGGATGGGGTAAGAAGGGGAGGAGGGGCATTAACAGAAGTTAGAGAAATTAATGTTCATGCCATCAGGTTGGAGGCTACCCAGGCGGAAAATAAGGTGTTGCTCTTCCAACCTGAGTGTGGCTTCATCTTGACAGTAGAGGAGGTCAAGGATTGACATATCAGAATGGGAATGGGATGTGGAATTAAAATTTGTGGCCACTGGGAGATCCTGCTTTCTCTGGTGGACAGAGCGTAGGTGTTCAGTGAAACGGTCTCCCAGTCTGCGTCGGGTCTCAAAAAAAGATGTAGCAGAGAGTGGTGAATGGGCTGCTGGCAACGGTGGTGGAGGCGGATAAGATAGGGTCTTTTAGGCAACTTTTGGATAGGCACATGGAGCTTAGAAAATAGAGGGCTATAGGTAAGCCTAGTAATTACTAAGGTAGGGACATGTTCGGCACAACTTCGTGGGCAGAAGGGCCTGTATTGTTTCTATGTTTCTAATATATAAAAGGCCACACCGGGAGCACCGGACACAGTATATCACTCCAGCCGACTCACAGGTGTGAAGTGTCGCCTCACCTGGAAGGACTGTCTGGGGCCATGAATGGTGGTGAGGGAGTAAGTGTAAGGGCAGGTGTAGCACTTGTTCCGCTTACAAGGGTAACTGCCGGGAGGGAGATAAGTGGGAAGGGATGAGGAGGACGAATGGACAAGCAAGTCACATAGGAAGTGATGCCTGCGGAAAGCAGAAAGGGGGGAGAGGGAAAGATGTGCTTGGTAGTGGGATCCCGTTGGAGATGGCGGAAGTTATAGAGTATTATATGTTGGACCCGGAAGCTGATGGAGTGGTAGGTGAGGACAAGGGGAACCCTATCCTTGGTGGGGTGGCAGGAGGATGGGGTGAGGGCAGATGTGCGTGAAATGGGAGATATGCGTTTGAGAGCAGAGTTGGTGGTGGAGGAAGGGAAGCCCCTTTCTTTAAAAAAGGAAGACATCTCCTTTGTCCTGGAATGAAAAGCGTCATCCTGAGAGCAGATGCAGTGGAGATGGAGGAATTGTGAGAAGGGGATAGCATTTTTGCAAGAGACAGGGTGGGAAGAGGAATAGTCCAGGTAGCTGTGAGAGTCTGTAGACTTATAGTAGATATCAGTAGATAAGCCATCTCCAGAGATGGAGACAGAAAGATCAAGAAAGGGGAGGGAGGTGTTGGAAATGGACCAGGCAAATTTGAGGGCAGGGTGAAAGTTGAAGGCAAAGTTAATGAAGTCAATGAGCTCAGCACGTGTTCTGCCACACGTTTGCCTGATGAGGTATTTGAATTAACAAGCAGGTGTATAGGTGTACCTAATAAAGTGGCCACTGAGTGTGTGTTTTATGTTTAAGAGTTATTGTCATATTCACATATACAGTACCTGCAACAGCGTCATAAGCATTTAGCAACAGATGCACAACATAAACAAGAAAAGCATAAACTATACCCAATTTTTGCAAGAAAGAACAAAATTAGAACAAAAAATATGCGAAGACCATTTTAGTATAATGTGGCCATAGTGTGACAATGCTGTATTGTTTAGGATCCTTTCATTTGTTGACATGGCCCAGGCCCAAATAAAAGTTTAAAATTATTTGGAGTAGGAGTGTTTGAAGCTCCAGGCCTCTTGTACTGAAAAATGGGGCAATATTTTCTATTGTTTTCTGTTTTCCATTCAACTGATATCTCAAGTCTACTCATCTTCACCTGAATTCTACAACCCCATGAGACAGGAAAGCAGTGAGTTTCTATTTGGTCCCAAATGAGACTTCGGAATCAGAAACAGATTTTTTATCACTGACATTTGAAGTGAAATTTGTTGTTTTGTGGCAGCAGTGCAGAGCATGGACTTAATTGCTGTAAATTATGAATTAAATAATTAGTAGAAAAAAATAAAACTGTAATGTCCATGGGTTTCTTGGCCATTCAGAAATCTGATGGAAGGGATTAAGCTGAATCATTGAGTTTATCTCTACACACTCCTATCCTTCTCCCTGATGGTAGTAATGGGAAAAGGGCATGTCCCAGATAGTGTCCTAAGTGATGGATGCTACCTTCCTGTAAGGTCACCTCTCAGAGATGTAGATTCATAGAGCAATACAACACAGAGGCAGATGCCTCAGCCCACCTTGTCCATAATAATAATTGGGTCTAGTCCCGTTGATCTGCATCTGTACCATAGAGCAAACACGAGGAAATCTGCAGATGCTGGAAATTCAAACCACACACACAAAATGCTGGTGGAACACAGCAGGCCAGGCAGCATCTATAAGGAGAAGTACCTTCGATGTTTCGGGCCGACACCCTTCGTCAGGACAGACAGGCATTTTATCTGTACCATAGTCCTTCTTACCCCTCCCACCTATGTACTTATCCAAATTTCTCTTTAATGTTGAAATCCTGCATCCAACACTTCTGCTGGCAGCTTGTTCCAACTCTGAACAAAGGTGTTCCCCCCCTCAGGTTCCCCTTAAATATTTCACCTTTCACCCTAGTCTAGTCTCACCCAACCTCAATGGAAAAAAAGCCTGCTTGCAGTTACCCTATCGATACCCCTCATAATTTTGTATACCTCTATCAAATCTCCCCTCATCTTCCTGCACAGCAGGGAATAAAGTCTGAACATATTCAACCTTTTCCTATAACTCTGGTCCTCAAGTCCAGGTAATATCCTTGTCAATTTGTGCCTGAGATGGAGCTGACTTTGCTTAGACCATTGGAGTCCTGAATTTTGATGCACATTTGCTGCTTTGCATTTGGGTGGAAGCAGTTTTCTTCCAGCTGCCAACTGTAGCAGATGTGCTGTATGACAGATTAGCAGTGGACTGCACCACATACTGAGGACAGATGGCGTGAAACAATTATCTCTGCTTAGGATGGGGACTAATCACATCATGTAATTGCTGTAACAGATTTTATGAGACTAGAATAGATACTTTATAACAAGGACTCTGCACAAAAATTATTTATTTCATAAATACAAATAATTGAAGGCTGCATCATTAAATACTAAATAGTTGGAACTTGCAAGACTCATAATTTCCATTGATAACAAAGTGAAGATTCAAGATTAACATTTATTTAACACGTGTACATTGAAAATGATGCGCCATTTGCATTAATAACTAGCGCATCTGAAGGTATGCTAGAGGCAGCACACAAGTGTCACCATACATTCTGGTACCAACACAGTGTGCCCACAATGCTCAGCAGAATAACACAGAACATGATAATCAACAAAACAACCACAGTCCACTTTCCCACATCAACATCCAACCACGGATGTCCCATGTCTGTGTTACTAGTCTTCGAAAGCAAAGGGGACACTTAGACTCTGGCCCAATCATATCTCAATCCCTAAACCCTAACTCCCCTCACTATTCCCTATAACTTCCTTATAAACTGGAAGTAAAACAGTTAAATCTGAGCAGTGACTCAACAGAGGTTACAGCTCAGTGACATCTTGAATCTTGATAGAGTCACTTCAGTTTAATTACTTATTGAAAGTAATAGTGACAGAACTTTATTTTCTTTTTGAAAGCATCGCAGCGTAGAGGTATTACATAGTAATCCTCTCTTCAATCATTATTAAATGCCACTGACTCTTAATTTTCATCTAAAATTGGTAAGAAAGTCATTTAGTTTGAGTCCAGTTAGGACTGGACACCAGCAGCTGGCGGTATCAATAATGCACCTAACATGAAATATTTTTAAAAATCTTAGAATTGGAATTGGTTTATTACCGTCACATATACTGAGATATAGTGAAAAGCTAGTCTTGTACATTGTTCATATAGAATAGAGGTAATGTTGCACCTCTGTAAAACTCTGTTTGGACCGCACTTGGAAAACTTTGCCCAGCTCTGGTCACCTCATTAGAGGAAGCATGTGGTAGCATTAGTGAGGGTGCACAGAAGATTTACCAGGACATTGCATGGAATAGGGAGCATGTCATATGAGGATAGGTTGAGTGAGTTGAGATTTTCTCTTTGGAGTGAAAGAGAATGAGAGGTGACTTGATGGAGGTGTATAGATCAAGTGGATAGCCAGAGACATTTTCCCAAGGTGGAAATGGCTAATACTGGGGTATAACTGTAAGGTGATTGGAGGAAAGTATAGGGAGATGTCAGAAGAAAGTTTTTTGCACAGGGAGTGGTGGGTGTGTGGAACATGCAGCCAGGGGTGATGGTAGCGGCTACTAAATTTGGGACATTTAAGCGACTCTTAGGGACATGGATAGAAGAAAAATGGAGGGTTATATAGAAGGTAAGGTTAGATGGCTCTGAGACTGGGTTAAAAGATCAGCTCAACATCATGGGATGACTGGACTGTACTGTGATGTAGTGTTCTATATTCTATATTGAGTAGGTAAATACAAATAAAAGACTGAATTGTTCATTGTTGACACGTATACCAAGATACAGTGAAAAGCTTATCTAGCATAGTTTACACACAGATCAAATCATGACATGCTGCATTGAGGTAGAACAAGGTGATACAGTAATAATGCAAAATAAAGTGTAACAGCTACAGAGAAAGTGCAGTGCAAGATCACAACAAGGTTGATCATGAGGTCAAAAGTCCATCTTTGCGTACTAAGAAACTATTAACAGCAGGATAGAAGCTGTCCATGAGCCTGGTGGTACATGCTTTCAGGTTTTTGCCTCTTCTGGGAGGGAGGAAAAGACAGAATATCTGGGGTGGATAGGGTCTTTGATTATGCTGGCTGTTTTACTAAGGCAGTGAGAAGTGCAGAAAGAGTCAATGCACGGGAGGCTAGTTTAGTTTGCACATTTGTGGATGTCTTGCTGATTTATATATTTCTCTGTAGACAGAAGAACTTAATCAACTGGTAAATAACAGTTAAAGTGATAGAATGGTATAATTCGCACTATAAGAAATGGTAGCTTAATTCAACCCAAATCAATGCCCGACAGACGACACATTTCACCTCTGAAGAATTGGTTCTGTCAGTCTCAGCAGAGGACTTCTGGCTGCAGAGCATGAAGATGGCAAATTCAGTGGTGTTGGCTCAGACCAGTGTAAGGAATAGAAATGTCACTTTTAACTAGTGTGCTGGTATAGATAATTCTTCTGAAGCTGCAGTTTTAAGACTTAGAATGAAGAGGTCATTTTCAGAATAATAATTACTAATTGTAGATGCAGCAACCAAAAGGGGCAATCAATTACTTCCAAAATAAAGGACAAAAAAGAGGTTTATACAATTAATCCTTCACATGTGTCCTGTAACTGTGTTCCTCTTTATTGATTTTTCTTCATTAAAAACCATTCTTGGCTAAATATGCAAATAATCAGAATCCAAATCGGATTTAATGTTGCTGGTATGTCATGAAATTTGTTGTTTTGTGGCAGCAGTGTTTTGCAGTACATAGTAGAAAACTATAAATTATAATAATAAATATTTATATAAATAAATCAATGAAGTAGAGAAAAAAGAGAGCATAAACAAGAAACAAAATAGTGAGGTAGTATACATGGGTTCATTGTCCATTCAGAATTCAGATGGCAGTGGGGAAGAAGCTGTTCCTAAAACATTGAGTGTGTTTCTTCAGGCTCCTGTTCCTCCTCCTTGATGGGAGTAATGAGAAGACAGCACATGCTGGTCCCTAATGACACATGCTGCCTTGTTGAGGCATCGGCCTTTGAAGATGTTGCTACCATGGTTTTTGTTTTCATGAGATTTGCCATATGAATCATTCTACTGTCTGCTTTGAAGCCATTTATTCCTTCCCTCCTTCAAACTAGCTCATTCAATATTAGAGTCTTGCTCACTGATGAATCTGAACCGACTAATGGACCCATATTGCACTAAACCACACAGCAGCCACCACAATTGAAAATCACTTCAGATAAGTGGAGCAATTCATCCATTTGTTGTACTACATTTCCCCCCATTTCCTTTGATTGCTCATTCCTTATGGTTTAAGGTGACTGGTGGAAAGAATAGGGGGATGTCAGAGGTAGGGTTTTTTGCACAGAATGGTGTGTACATGGAACAGGCTGCTGGGGTGGTGTCAGAGGCCACTATGTTAGTGACACTTAAGACTCTTAGGCATATGGATGAAAGAAAAATGAAGGGACATGTAGGAGGTAAGGGTTACATTGATCTTGGAGTAGGCAAGATGCTCAGAACAACATCATGAACCAAAGAGCCTATACAGTGTGTAATGTTCTATGTGCAAATGATTTCAACTCTTGACTTACGTTTCATATTGGTAAAGGACTTGCCATGTTTTATGTATTATAGTTTTTTTTATAATTGTCAGAAAAAAGGGTTTCTGATAATATCAGAGAGATCAAAGGGTAGGTCATTGGATTGGACTGTGGTAAGGTCTAGTTGGTGGTTATTTGGGGAAAACCTGGTGAAATGCAGTACATGCCATTTAAAAAACATCACAGTAGTGTGGTGGTTAGTGAAGTGCTATTACAGCACCAGCAACACCAGTTCAATTCCATGGTTGTCTGTACAGAGTCTCCCCATGACAACAAGGGCTTTCTTTGGGTCCTCTGGTTTCCACCCACATTCCATCGACGTACCGGTGAGTAAGTTAGTTAGTGACATGGGTAGAATTGGGCAATGTGGACTCATTGGGCTGGAAGGGATATTACCATGATGTATCTATAAATAAGAACCTGTGAGGACTTAACCTGGACCCAACATATCGATGCAGCTATAAGGAAGGCAAGACAGTGACTATATTTCATTAGGAGTTTGACAATCACAAACTTCTACAGATGTAACGCAGAGGACATTCTAACTGGCTGCATCACCATCTGGTATGGGGGGGGGGTGGGGGTAGCTACTGCACAAGATCAAATTAAGCTATGGAGGGAGGCTAAACTACTCAGTTCCATCATGGGTATTAGCCTCCATGGTATCCAAGATATCTTCAAGGAGCAGAGCCTCAAAAAGGATTAAGTACCTCCGTCACTCAGTACATGCACTGTTCTCATTATTACCATCAGGTAGGAGGTACAGAAGCCTGAAGGCACACACCCAGTGACTCAGGAACAGCTTCTTCCTCTCTGCCATCTGATTTCTTTAAACCCATGAACACTACCTCAATACTTTTTAAAATTTCTCTTTCTGTATATATGTACACACACACACACACACACACACACACACACACACACACACACACACACACACACACACACACACACACACACACATACACACACACACACACACACACACACACACACTTACTTGCTGTAATTCGTAGTCTTCCACTCTATTTTTATGTATTGCATTGTACTGCTGCCGCAAACTAACACATTTCACGACAGATGTTGCTAATATTACACCCGATTCTGATTCTGAAACAATTTGCTGCTCAGATATATTTTACCTCTGCCCCAAAAAAAAGTGAATTTCCCTGTGGAGAGCATTCTCATTCATTGCATCATCACCTGGTATGGAGGCTCCAATGTGCAGGATCAAAGAGGCTAGAGAAGGTTGTAGACTTAGCAGCCATCATGGGCACAAGTCACCACACCCTTGAGGACATCTTCAAGAGACTGTGCTGCAGGAAGTTAGCATCCATCACTAAGGACCATCTGGGTCATGACTTTTCTCATAATTACCGGGAAGTCCAAGTACCTGAAGACACACACTTAACATTTTAGGAACAGCTTCTTCCTCTCAGCCATTAGATTTCCAAACATCCTGTCATGATCAGTACATCATTATTCCACTCTAGCACTATATTTTTATATATTTACTGAGATAGAATGAATGTGGAGGGGGTTTCTCCTAGAGTGAGGTAGTCTTGGACCAGAGGGTATAGCCTAAGAATATAGGGGCATCTCTTTAAAACAGAAATGAGGAGAAATTTCTTTAGCCAGAGGTTGACAGAGGTTGTGGAATTCATTTTTACAGACAGATATGGAGACCAAGTTACTGGGTATATTTAAAAAGGAGGTTGATAGGTTCTTGCTTGGTCAGGGTATCTGGGTTCTGGGGAGAAGAGAGGAAAAGCGGGTTGAAAAGAAAATAAATCAGCTATGATGGAATGGCAGAGCAGACTCGGTGGGCCAAAAGGCCTAATTCTGATCCTACGCCTTATTGTCTTATGGTCTTATGGACTATGATTTTTGTTTTGGAATAATAGTATCATACAATACAGAAGCTGTCCATTTGGGCCATCATTTGATGCTACCCTTGCATCGATTTGTGTTTCACCACATGGCTGATGGTACTCATAGATTCTTAGACCCTGTCTCTCAATGCTCCTGATTCAGCCTACAAGGGCTGCCGTATCATTACCTTTCCCCACTGCCCAAGATCCACCCTGCTGTCTTCCATCTGGGCTATTTCTACTCCAGATCACCCTGTACTTTTCTTTGCCACCCACTGACCCTCACATTCATTATCACTGACATTCATGGTCATGAAATGTGCAGTTTTGTAGCAGCAGTGCAGTACAAAGGTGTAAACAGTTATCACAAAGCACAAAATAAAAAAGTAGTGTAAGTGATAAAGGAATAGCGAGATAGTACACCCTCGAAGTTCACTCCATTGCCTAAGATGGTTCACGCTTCTCTCATGCACACTCTTCATGATTTTTGCTCCCTTTTTACATTGTTTACTTAATTGAATTTTGTCCATAATATTGTGGCCAATTATTATAGTGTGTTCTGTTCACTCCTATTCCCTGTTCACCCAACCATATTTGCTCACCCATTACCCAAAGGACAGAGCTCCACCCTGTTTTCTGCTTGTCAGATTCAATATTCCAAATTGATCAATGCCATTTCCAGTACACAAGAACAAAATAATTGTCACTCTGGATCCAATGCACCACAAAAAAACACAATAAGATGAAGAACATAATAATAATAATACAAAACACAATAAATATAAATACATAAGATAGTTTATATACATTGATTGATTATATGTCCATAAAGTGGCTCTAGGCCTAGGAATATCTGAATGTCTCTGATCATTAGACCTTTGAAAGCACATTATAAACTCAAGAAATTCTGAAGATGCTGGAAATCCAGAACAACACACACAAAATGCTGGAGGAACTCAACAGATCAGGCAGCATCTATGGAGGGAAATAAACAGTCAATGTTTTTTGGGCCGAGAACCTTTGTCAGACAGTGGTACTTCTTATGGAAGGATTCTGAGATAAATTTCCAATGATCTTGTGGCAGAACCAACAACAGGGAGAAATGAGACTTGCAAAACATTGGGGGTTTTGCAAATGCAGAAGGTAATGATAGGCTTGTTGCACGTAAGGTAAGGGTGCAATCCAACAGTGAAATTTGATACTTAAGTCAACTTCAGGAGGCAAGCAATGTCAAAAGACTTTATGAAACAAACAAAAAAAAAGCAATTGCTGGAAACACTCAACATGCCAGGCTGTATCTGTGGGGAAAGAACCAGAAATTATGTTTAGTGTTGCTACTTAAATCACTGTTTAACAATGTGATCTGTCTGGGCAGTATGCAAGAGAAGCTATTCATTTTATCTCAATAACATAGAGACATAGAAAACCTACAGCACAATACAGGCCCTTCTGCCCACAAAGGTGTGCCGAACATGTAAATGTTTCTACCTTAGAAATTACTTGGGTTACCCATAGCCCTCTATTTTTTCTAAGCTCCATGTACCTATCCAAAAGCCTCTTAAAAAACCCTATCATATCCGACTCCACCACCATTGCCGGCAGCCCATTCCACGCACTCACCACTCTCTGAGTAAAAAACTTACCCCTGACATCTCCTCTGTACCTACTCTCAAACACCTTAAATCTGTGCCCTCTTGTGGCAGCCATTTTAGTCCTGGGAAAAAGCCTCTGACTATCCACACGATCAATGCCTCTCATCATCTTATACACCTCTATCAGGTCACCTCTCATTCTCCATTGGTCCAAGGAGAAAAGGCCAAGTTCACTCAATCCATTCTCATAAGGCATGCTCCCCAATCCAGGCAAAATCCTTCTAAATCTCCTCTGCACCCTTTCTATGGTTTCCACATCTTTCCTGCAGTGAGCCAACCAGAAATAAGCACAGTACTCCAAGTGGGGTCTGACCAGGGTCCTATATAGCTGCAACATTACCTCTTGGCTCCCAAATTCAATCCCAAGATTGATGAAGGCCAATACACCGTATGTCTTTTTAACCACAGAGTCAACCTGCGCAGCTGCTTTGGGCGTCCTATGGACTCGGACCTCAAGCTCCCTCTGATCCACCACACTGCCAAGAGTCTTGCCATTAATACTATATTCATCATATTTGACCTACCAAAATGAACAACTTTGCACTTATCTGGGTTGAACTCCATCTGCCACTTCTCAGCCCAGTTTTGCATCCTATCAATGTCCTGCAGTAAACTCTGACAGCCCTCCACACTATCCACAACACCTCCAAACTTTGTGTCATCAGCAAACTTACTAACCCATCCCTCCACTTCTTCATCCAGGTCATTTATAAAGATCACGAAGAGTAGGGGTCGCAGAACAGACCACTGAGGCACCCACTGGTCACTGACCTCCATGCAGAATATGACCCATCTAAAACCACTCTTTGCTTTCTATGGGCAAGCCAGTTCTGGATCCACAAAGCAATGTCCCCTTCAATCCCATGCCTCCTTACTTTCTCAATAAGTCTTGCACGGGGTACCTTATCAAATGCCTTGCTGAAATCCATATACACTACATCTACTGCTCTTCCTTCATCAATGTGCTTAGTCACATCCTTAAAAAATTCAATCAGGCTCGTAAGGCACGATTTGCCCTTGACAAAGCCATGCTGATTATTACTAATCATATTATACCTCTCCAAATGTTCATAAATTCTGCCTCTCAGGATCTTCTCCATCAACTTACCAACCACTGAAGTAAGACTCACTGTTCTATAATTTCCTGGGCTATCTCTACTCCCTTTCTTGAATAAGGGAACAACATCTGCAACCCTTCAATCCTCTGGAACCTCTCCCATCCCCATTGATAATGCAAAGATCATTGCCAGAGGCTCAAAAATCTCCTCCCTCCCTTCTCACAGTAGCCTGGGGTTTATCTCATCTGTCCCAGTGACTTATCCAACTTGATGCTTTCCAAAAGCTCCAGCACATCCTCTTTCTTAATATCTACATGCTCAAGCTTTTCAGTCTGCTGCAAGTCATCACTACAATCACCAAGATCCTTTTCCATAGTGAATACTGAAATAAAGTATTCATTAAGTACCTCTGCTATTTCCTCCAGTTCCATACACACTTTCCCACTATCTCAGTAATAATGTCATCAGACAAAGGAGCAGATTTAGGCCATTCATCCTATGGAGTCTGCTCCACCTTTCCATCATGGCTGATTAATTATCCTTCCTAATCCCATTCTCCTGCCTTCTCCCCATAACCCTTGATGCTCTGACAAATCAAATACTTATCAACCTCAGCTTTAAATATAGCTGTCTGAGGCAATGAATTCCAAGGTTTCACTACCCTCTGGTTGGAAAAAGTTTTCATCTTTGTTCTAAATGGACATCCTGCTATTCTGGGGCAGTACCCTCTGGTCTTAGACTCACCCCCTATAGGAATCATCCTCTCCACATCCACTCTATGCAGACCTTTTAATATTCGATAGGTTTCAGTGAGATTCCCCACTCATTCCTCTAAACTGAAGCAAGCTCCACATACGATCACCCCTTTATTCCAGGAATCATTCTCAGAAACCTCCTGTAGACCCTCTCGGTAAAGTCCCTCAAACTCAAAATATCCTTAAGATGAAAGGTAACAGTAGGTAATTCAATACATTTTCAATAATTACAGTGACATTTTTTATATCAATACTCTGGGTTGACAAATGGTTCCTTTGAGGTACATATTTATAATGGAAGCACTTTATAATTAATAAGACACATCTGAAAGTTCAAATGTCTTTGCTGAGAGAAACTCTTTAACACAGATGTTGAAGAAGTTAGCATCAATCACTAAGGAAGCTCACCATTCGGGATGTGGTATCTTCTCATTATACCAGGAGGTCCAGGAACCTGAAGGCTCCTCTGGACCCTATCCCATACCAGCATACTTTTTTTTAGATAAGGAGCCCAAAACTCCAAGTGACATTTAACCAGTGCCTAATAAAGCCTTAGAATGACAGCTTTACATTTTTAGATTTTTGATTTATCAATCATAAACCAAAACTCCAAAAACATAAATTAACTCCTTGCTGCATCATAATTTGGTAAATTTTGTGCGTATCAATCCAACTGCAGCTTTTTATCCCTAAACGTGTTCAAAAATACACTTATTAAATTACAGGGTGGCATGCACATAGATAGAAAAGGTTTTAGAAGGTGTAATGTGATTTTTAAGTGATCACTTCAAATTTGCCCATGATAAAACTGGTCATTAATGGAATTTGTAAATTGAAGACTGGAACGAGAAAATGCACCTCATTGAATGTATATTGAATAAAACAGTTTCTGCCTGAGGCATAATCACGCAAATGTGACCAAAATGTATTTGAAATTATGGTGGTGAGATATTGGGTCAAGCTTTCTCAATAATTTATTTGCATAATCATGAACATTAGATCTTCCCGAATCAGAGCAGCTAACTCATGTAATAGAGAAAATTGCTTTAATCCCAATAAAATGTATTCCTTGATGTATTTAAGAGTGGTAACCTGCTGAGGTTTTATTATTTCAGCTGACAGTAGGTTTATTGTCACAATTAAATATTATTCTTGAGAGTAGGCACCAGACACAAAGTGCTGGAGGTTATGGAGTGCTCTGTTCCAGGTGCGGGTCAATGGGACATAATAACAGTTCAGCAAAGGGGCCTGCTCCTGTGCTGTAGTACTTTATACCGCTGGTCCTTGTGTCCTGGCAACATCCTTGAAAATTTTCTCTGCAGTTCTTCAAGGTAATTGATATCTTTCCTGTAGGTAGTGACCAGAGCTGCACACAATACTCAAAATTAGGCTTCACCAACATTTTATACAACTTCAACATAACATCTCAACTCCTGCCCGCAATACCTTGATTTATGAGGGCCACTGTGCCAAAAGCTGTCTATATGGCTCTATCTATCTGAGACCACTTTCAAAGAATTATGGATCTGTATTCCCAGATTTCTTTGTTCTACCACACTCCTCAGTGCCTTACCATTAAATGTGTAGGACCGAATTGTCTACATTAAATTCCATCTGGCATCTTTCAACTCATCATTGCAGCTGGTTCAGCTTTATTAGCCCTCCTTACTGTCCAGTACACCCCCAGTTTTTGTGTCATTGCAAATTTGCTTCTCCAGTTTGTAACATTATAATCCAAATCATTTTGCCATACTCCTTAATGCCGTACCATTCACTGCATATCTCTTAATTATTGAGAAAAATTTAATGTGAGATGAATAGTCTATTTCTCCACTCTAATATTCTAAGATTAAAGATGTATATGAAAAGTGAGGAAAGGTGTAAGTTGTATCCGTGCTGAAATAATGATGATAAATTCTTCCCGTTTCCTGATTCCAAGTTCATATTTATTGTCATCTGACTACAAGTAAACAACCAAATGGAACAATGTTCCTCTGGAACATAGATCACCCACAGGACATACATACATACATAACACACAACACATAAACCAAAATATTATCATAAATAAGTTAATTAAATATAATTCAAAATGCAAGTGTGCAGCACAAGACAACAGTGAACAGTGTGCTGTTC
The DNA here is from genome assembly GCF_048418815.1 of Hemitrygon akajei. Lineage (NCBI taxonomy): Eukaryota > Metazoa > Chordata > Chondrichthyes > Myliobatiformes > Dasyatidae > Hemitrygon > Hemitrygon akajei. The sequence goes on along the minus strand of NC_133132.1, from coordinate 107,779,892 downwards.
TACTGATGAGACCTCAGAGGTGGCAGGGTATTTATTGGTCTTACAGCCTGGGGGAAGAAGCCTTTATCCAGTCTGGCAATCCTAGTCCTGATGCTTCTGTACCTCCTTCCTGATGGTAGTGGGTCAAAGAGACTGTGGGATAGATAGAAGGTATCCTTAACAATGCTTAGAGCTCTTCATCTGCAATGCTCACAATAAATGTCATAAAAAGTGTCAAGGAAGACCCCAGTGATACTCTAGGCAGTTTTTACCTGTCCTCTGTAGTGTCTTGCAGCTTCTGTACCACACAATAATGCAGGCAGTCAGGACACTCATACCACATGTGCACATTTACATTCAGCCCTTCCATGTGTCACTGCAATCAAACAGAACCCGTAGTTAATGCTGTCTTATGTTTGGGCTCTCTACTGTCCAGTGATGTGCTGTGAACAGGGTTGTCTGCAGCAGCTGTGTTTATGTAATCACACTTAGAATTGAATTTGGGCCGTTTGTATTTACCCAAGGCTGCAATTATTACCCTAAGCAATAATCAATTCCCTTTGGGGTATTGGGAACCAAGGAGAAAAAGGTCATGCATTGTTCAAAAATAAGGAATCAGAAGAACTGGAAAACAAAAATGAAATGGGGTGGAACTGAGTGCAGTAAGGTAGGGAAAATCCAACAGGATACTTGAAAGGAAAGTGTATCTTAAGACTGGTTAAAAATTGAAGGAGTACTGAAATGAGAAATAAGATTTTATAAAAGCAGAGGAATAACTGGCCACGGTAGCATAGCAGTTAACGTGACACAATTACAGCTCAGGGCATCGGAGTTCAGATTTCAATTCCAGTGACATCTGTAATGAGTTTGTACCTCCTCCCTTTTCTGAATGTGAGGGTTTCCTTTGGGTGCTCTGGTTTCTTCCCGCACTCCAGATTAGCAGGTTAATTGGGTTATTGCAAATTGTCCTGTGATTGGGGTAGGGTTAAATAGGTGGAGTGATGGGCAGTGTAGCCCGCTGGGCAGCATTGTACCTTTAAATAAATAAATAAAGAAATCTGCTTGACAAATTATTCCATGTTCATTACCCAAGCCCCTGAGATTGGGGTGAGATTAGAACTCGAGTTCATGGGTTAAGGGTGAAATTTTTAAGAACATTAACGAAAATTATGGAGAAGGATAGGACTGGACCCAGGGTTGAGATTTTTGATTGGAGAAAGGCTAACTTTGAGGAGATGCGAAAGGACTTAGAAGGAATGGATTGGGACAATTTGTTTTATGGGAAGGATGTAATAGGGAAATGGAGATCATTTAAAGGTGAAATTTTGAGGGTACAGAATCTTTATGTTCCTGTTAGGTTGAAAAGAAAGGTTAAAAGTTTGAGACTGCCATGGTTTTCAAGGGATATTGGAAACTTGGTTCCAAAAAAGAATGAGATCTATAATAAATATAGGCAGCATGGAGTAAATGAGGTGCTTGAGGAGTATAAAGAATGTAAAAAGAATCTTAAGAAAGAAATTAGAAAAGCTAAAAGAAGATACGAGGTTGCTTTGGCAAGTGAAAATAAGGCAAGTTTGGCAAGTAAGGTGAAAATAAATCCGAATTGTTTCTACAGTTATATTAATAGCAAAAGGATAGTGAGGGATAAAATTGGTCCCTTAGAGAATCAGAGTGGACAGCTATGTGTGGAGCCGAAAGAGATGGGGGAGATTTTGAACAATTTCTTTTCTTCGGTATTCACTAAAGAGAAGGATATTGAATTGTGTAAGGCAAGGGAAACAAGTAGGGAAGTTATGGAAACTATGACGATTAAAGAGGAGGAAGTACTGGCACTTTTAAGGAATATAAAAGTGGATAAATCTCCGGGTCCTGACAGGATATTCCCTAGGACCTTGAGGGAAGTTGGTGTGGAAATAGCAGGGGCTCTGACAGTAATATTTCAAATGTCATTAGAAATGGGGATGGTGCTGGAGGATTGGTGTTTTGCTCATGTGGTTCCATTGTTTAAAAAGGGTTCCAAGAGTAAACCTAGCAATTATAGGCCTGTCAGTTTGACGTCAGTGGTGGGTAAATTAATGGAAAGTATTCTTAGAGATGGTATATATAATTATCTGGATAGACAGGGTCTGATTAGGAATAGTCAGCATGGATTTGTGTGTGGAAGGTCATGTTTGACAAATCTTATTGAATTTTTTGAAGAGGTTATGAGGAAAATTGACGAGAGAAAGGCAGTGGATGTTGTTTATATGGACTTCAGTAAGGCCTTTGACAAGGTTCCGCACGGAAGGTTAGTTAGGAAGGTTCAATCATTAGGTATTAATATTGAAGTAGTAAAATGGATTCAACAGTGGCTAGATGGGAAATGCCAGAGAGTAGTGGTGGGTAACTGTTTATCAGGTTGGAGGCCAGTGACTAGTGGTGTGCCTCAGGGATCTGTATTGGGTCCAATGTTGTTTGTCATATACATTAATGATCTGGATGATGGGGTGGTAAATTGGATTAGTAAGTATGCAGATGATACTAAGGTAGGTGGCGTTATGGATAATGAAGTAGGTTTTCAAAGCTTGCAGAGAGATTTAGGCCAGTTAGAAGAGTGGGCGGAATGATGGCAGATGGAGTTTAATGCTGATAAATGTGAGGTGCTACATTTTGGTAGGAATAATCCAAATAGGACATACATTGTAAATGGTAGGGCATTGAAGAATGCAGTAGAACGGAGTGATCTAGGAATAATGGTGCATAGTTCCCTGAAGGTGGAATCTCATGTGGATAGGGTGGTGAAGAAAGCTTTTGGTATGCTGGCCTTTATAAATCAGAGCATTGAGTATAGGAGTTGGGATGTAATGTTAAAATTGTACAAGGCATTGGTAAGGCCGAATTTGGAGTATTGTGCACAGTTCTGGTCACTGAATTATAGGAAAGATATCAACAAAATAGAGAGAGTACAGAGAAGATTTACCAGAATGCTACCTGGGTTTCAGCACCTAAGTTACAGGGAAAGGCTGAACAAGTTATGTCTTTATTCTTTGGAGCGTAGAAGGTTGAGGGGGGACTTGATAGAAGTATTTAAAATAATGAGGGGGATAGATCGAGTTGACGTGGATAGGCTTTTTCCATTGAGAGTAGGGGAGATTCAAACAAGAGGACATGATTTGAGAGTTGGGGGGCAAAAATTTAAGGGTAGCACAAGGGGGAATTTCTTTACTCAGAGAGTGGTAGCTGTGTGGAATGAGCTTCCAGTAGAAGTGGTAGAGGTAGGTTCGGTATTGTCATTTAAAGTAAAATTGGATAGGTATATGGACAGGAAAGGAACGGAGGGTTATGGGCTGAGTGTGGGCCACTGGGACTAGGTGAGTGTAAGAGTCGGCACGGACTAGAAGGGCTGAGATGGCCTGTTTCCGTGCTGTAATTGTTATATGGTTATAACATAAGGAGGAACTTCTTAACTCAGAGGGGTGGTGAGAGTGTGGGTCCAGCTGCCAGTGAAAGTGGTGAATATAGATTCAATTTCAACATTTAAGAGAAATTTGGACAAGTACATGGATGGGAAGGTTATGGTGGGCTTCAGTCTGGGTGTGTGTCTATGAGACTAGGCAGATTAATAGTTTGGCACAGACTAGATGGGCCAAAGTGTCTGTTTCTATGCTGTAGTACTCTATGACTCTATCTTGGTCGATTACACATAAAACTGAAGTTGTGCTGTTTCCATACATTGCTAAATTACTGTCTAATTTTCAGGGTAAAACATTATTCCTTGTTAAGTCTGCAGTACCAATATTGGAGTCATTAATCCTTTTGTTCCTTACTCACCAGCAGTATAGATCAGTCAAACAATCAGCTTTTGCAGTATCTTTGATCAAATTAGTTAATTTATTTTTGTCACATCCTGCCACGATTTACACAGATGATTTCAGAGCAGTAGTGCATTTATAGGTGATTTGTCATATCTGATGATGACAGTTTTGAAACCTATGCTGGAAAGTTTTTAAAGTGGAAAAGCTATTGCACTGGGGCCATTCTCTTGACCTCACGTCCAGGTCCAGTGGTATAAGTAGTCATCACAAACTGGGATCTTCCTTGGTTACTGTGACTACTTCTGTGCCTTGTCATACCCTTTGCTCTCCATGAAGTCTTGCAGAACCATTGGATCTCATTGTTAGCCATAAGGCCATAAACCACAGGAGCAGAATTAGGGAATTTGTTCCATTGAGTCGGCTCTTCCATTCCATCATGGCTGACTTAGTGTTTCTCTCAACCTCATTTTTTGGCCTTCCCTCTGTAGCCTGTGACACCCTTACTAACTAAGAACGTATCAACCTTTGCTTTAAGTATACCGAATGACTTGGCCTCCACAGCCATCCATGTAAATAAATTTATTTCAGATTCACCACTCTTTAGCTAAAGAAATTCACCTCATCTCTGTTCTAAAGCAATGTTCTTGAATTCTGAGGCTATACCCTCTGGTCCTAAACTCTCCTAATATAGGAAACATCCTCTCCACATCCATCTCAGCTGGAGCTAGCTTCACATGCCAGGACAACATGTCCCTATCTCAGAGGGGTCTGAGGCCCTGTGGCTCACCTCACCTGGTTTAGTCCGCCTGTCGAAGTGATGTTTTGGATGTGGGCGTTGTCACATGGAAACAGCTAATTGGAGCCACAGATGAGAGCTGAGTGTCCACTGGGGTCCAAAAGTGAATGAGCTGCCCCAGAATGGACACAGCAAGACCCTTCACCAGAAGTGGTGTGACCCCTCCCTAGATACCCCATGCACCCCAAGTCCTGATGAAGAAGTAGTGAAACATTTAGAAAGGAGTGGTTCCATTTGACAGACACAGCATGGATTCAGAAAGGGCAGGTCCTGTTTGACAAACTTACTGGAATTCTTTGAGGACATAATGAGTGCAGTGAATAGAGGGGAACAGGTGGATGCTGTATACTTGGATTTTCAGAAGGCGTTCGATAAGGTGCTGCACAAAAGACATAAATAAAATATGGATGCATGGAGTTGGAGGAAGTGTATTGACATGGATAGTGGATTGGTTAACCAATAGAAGGCAGATAGTTGGTATAAACTGGGTGTTTCTCCGGTTGGCAGTCAGTGGTGAGTGGGGTGCCGCAGGGTTCGGTGCTGGGCCTGCAGCTGTTTACCATTTACATTGATGATTTGGAAGAGGGGACTGAGTGTAGTGTAGCAAAATTTGCTGATGACACTAAACTGAGTGGAAAAGCAAATTGTACAGAGAATGTGGAGAGTGTACGGAGGGATATAGATAGGTTAAGTGAGTGAGCCAAAGTCTGGCAGATGGAGTACAATTTTGGTAAATGCGAGATTATCCACTTTGAAAGGAATAACAGAAGAGCAGATTATTATTCAAATGATGAAAGATTGCAGCATGCTGCTGTGCAGAGGGACTTGGTAGTGCTTGTTCATGAATTGCAAAAAGTTGGCTTGCAGGTACAACAGGTTACTAAGAGGGCAAACGGAATGTTGGCCTTCATTGCTAGAGGGATTGAATTCAAGAGCAGGTAGGTCATGCTGCAACTATACAGGGTACTGGTGGGGCCGCACCTGGAGTACTGTGTGAGGTTCTGGTCTGCATACTTGAGGAAGTTTATACTGGATTTGGAGGTTCACCAGTTTGATTCCAGGGATGAAGGGGTTAACCTATGAGGAAAGTTTGAGTCACCTGGGACTATACTCTCTGGAATTTAGAAGAACGAGAGGGTATCTTATAGAAACATGCAAAATTTTGAAAGGGGTAGATAAGAAAGAAGTAGGAAAGTTGTTTCCATTGGTAGGTGAGACTAGAACTAGGGGACATTGCCTCAAGCTTCAAGGGAGAAGATCTAGGATGGAGATGAGGAGGAACTGTTCTTCCCAGTGAGTGGTGAATCTGTGGAATTCTTTGCCCAGGGAAGCATTTGAGGCTTCTTCACTAAATATATTTAAGATATAGTTAGATAGGTTTTTACATAGTAGGGGAATTAAGGGTTCTGTGGAAAAGGCAGGTAGATGGAGCTGAGTTTATGGACAGAACAGCCATGATCTTATTGAATGGCGGGGCAGACTCAATGGGCTAGATGGCCTACCCTGCTCCTATGTCTTGTGTTCTTATGTTCTCATGTCTCAGCCAGAAACATTGACTGTTTACTCCCCTGACTTGCTGAGTTCCTCCAGCATTTTGTGTAAGTTACTGATGAGAACTTTCTTCAAAGCTGGCATACACTCAGTGAACTGAATGGCCTCTTTCAGCATCATAAAAGTGATAAGGAAATTATTTATATGCAAGATAAATTATGATTTTTTGATGAATAGAGTATTCATTAAGTAGAATTGTTTTGTAAATTAGAAATGAGTCAAAACTGCTGTCCAATAAATTGTTTTCACCTTCATACTGTTTCAGCACTATAAAAACAATTTTATGGAGCTGCAATAAAGATTAGCTGCTGATTTTGCAGGATTAGTACACAGTTTTTCAATTAAAAATTGCTGACTGGATTGGTATCACCAGGGGTACTGGGCTCTGTGTGGAGTTGAGTTGAATAGATCTGGATTCCAAGCTACACCACTATTCAGATTCCATGCATCTGCATTCTGCTGTTCAAAGTCCAATGTACATTTACTATCAAAGTATGTATACAACCCTGAGTTACAGGCAGCCACAAAACAATAGAAAAACTCTAAAACCCATAAAAACAAAATGCACTATAAAGACTATCAAACATTCAATGTGTGGGGGGAGAAAACAAATTGTGAAAGCAAAAAAAAACAACAAATAATACACAGAACAGTAACTGCAGAGTCCCTGGAGCTTGTCCAGGAGCCTGATTGTTCAGCGCTGAGGCAAGTAAAGCCTCCTGGAGTAGTGAGCTAAAAACCAGTTCCTCTTTTGCCCTCAGACTTGAGGCCTTAATCTTTTTAATCTGGCCCAGTGCTTGAATTGACTAAACAGAGATTGTTGTGCATGAAATCTCCAGGAGATTAGCAGTTTCTGAGATACTCAAACCACCCTACCTAGCACCAACAATCATTCCACAGTCAAAGTCACTTCGGTCACATTTCATCTCCATTCTGATGTTTGCTCTGAACAACAACCGAACTTCTTGACCATGTCTATATGCTTTCAAGCATTGAGTTGCTGCACATGACTGGCTGATGAGATATTTGCATTGATGAGCAGGTGTACAGTTTGACTTATAAAGTGGTCGCTGAGTGTGTATTTATATGTACAGAAGCTGTACCTTTTGCGTGACAGCATCGGGATGGCTGGCGAATGACAAGGGTAGGTGCGTCTCAGCCAACCAAGAATTAACAAGGAGAACTGCTTTGAAGTTTAGATTTGTGTTGTTTCTTGTTTGCTGGCTGTCCGAAGTATCCAACGATGACAGCAGACCAGTGTGGGAGGGCTTAGGGCTTTTAAAGTAGGAAAGCTATTGCATGAGGGCATTTCCACTGCATGAGGGCATTTCCAATCCCTTGACTTTGGAAGTCCAGGTCCAGTGGCATGAGTAGTTGTCACAAAATAGGGTCTTCTTTGGCCGCAGTGGATGACCACGTTTTCTTTTGTGCCTCATCATTTCACGTCGACAGAGCTTTGCAGATTCTCTTTCCTGGCTGTTGGATCTAACTGTTGTTTTAATTTGTCTAACCCACTGGAGTTAACTTCATACGCTAGGACAAGCATGTCCCTGTCTTTCTGGGGTATGAGGCCCGCTAACCACCCTCACTTGCTTTAGTTTGCCTGTTGAATTGGGAAGTGGCTGCGATTACACGCAAACAGTGACTTGGGTCCACAAGAGAGAACTGAGAGCTACCTCAGAATGAACATGACAAGCCCCTTCACCAGAGATGCTACCCCTCCCTGCATAATGAATAGATCAAACAATTCAAGCAAGAAACAAATTGGTATATTCCTTCCCGAAGTGAGTTGAGCATGAAGGTAATAAATTTCCAGAAAATCAGTGCTGATTTTACTGTCCCTCCTTTCCATTTTTGTTGTATTGTTTGTGGGATGATGGAAGGGACTCCAAGCAGATAAGAAAAAATAATCGCACTTTAATGATTCCAAGGTGTCAGATTTTTTTTCCCAGAAGACACAATCCAGCAGAGGCCATAAGTGAAAAGGTTATTGTAATAATGACAGTTTAAAATGGTTTTACCTCTCTGGTGTTGCGGCGTTTGACAGCGTAATTCATCACTACAGAGCGTCAGCCTATGTAGCAGATTGCCTACTTACTACAGACATGATGATGGGGCAGTTGCAGAAGTTACATTTGGAACAAGTAGCTCACAATAAAGCAACAACTCAAATCAAAGTCACATATCTACTCTCAATTATTAGGTTCACATGTACACCTAATGCAAATATCTAACAGTCAGTCACGTGGCAGCAACTTAATACCTAAATCCATGCAGGCATGGTTAAGAGGTTTAGCTCTTGTTCAGAGCAAACATCCAAATGGGGAAGCGATGTGATCTAAATTACTTTGACTGTGAAATGATTGTTGGTGTCAGGCAGCGTGGTTTGAGTATTGCAAAACTCCTGATCTCATGGGATTTTCACACACAATAGTCAGTAGGGAGTACAAAAAATAGTGTTAAAATGGTGAGTGAGTGGCATTTCTGTGTGTGAAAAACCCTTGTTAATGAAAGAGATCAGAGGAGAAAGGCCAGACTGGTTGAAGTTTATAGGAAGGTGACAGTAGCCATGTTACAACAGTGGTGTGCAGAACAGCATCTTAGAACACACAACAGATCAAACCTTGAAGTGGATGGGCTACAGCAGCAGAAGACCACGAAAATCCACTCAGTGGCCACTTTGTTACATAGAACATAGAAAGCCTACAGCACAATACAAGCCTTTCGGACCACAAAGCTGTGCCGAACATGACCTTACCTTAGAACTACCTAGGCTTACCCTCAGCCCTCTATTTTTCTAAGATCCATGTTTCCATCCAGGAGTCTCTTAAAAGACCCTATCGTTTCCGCCTCCACCACTGCTGCTGGCAGCCCATTCCATGCACTCACCGCTCTCTGCATAAAAAACTTACCCCTGACATCTATTTTGTACCTACTTCCAAGCACCTTAAAACTATGTCCTCTCGTGCTAGCCATTTCAGCCCTGGGAAAAAGCCCCCGACTGTACGCACAATCTGATGCACCATCAATAACTCTCGGAGATGTGAGGCGAGAGATAGGCTTTTATTAGCTGGAAGAGAGAGCACTATCAGCAGCAAGAGACCATCACACAACATCCTGGAGACTGAGGGAGGAGCAGTGCCTCCAATCGCCTTTATACCGGGGTCTCTGGGAGGAGCCACAGGAGCAGTCAGCAGGGAGGGCGTGTCCAGGCAGGTATATGTAGTTCACCACACAATCAATGCCTCGCATCATCTTATACACCTCTATCAGGTCACCTCTCATCCTCCGTTGCTCTAAGGAGAAAAGGCCGAGTTCGCTCAACCTATTCTCATAAGGCATGCTCCCCAATCCAGGCAATATACTTGTAAATCTCCTTTGCACCCTTTCAATGGTTTCCACATCCTTCTTATAGTGAGGCAAATGGAATTGAGCACAGTACTCCAAGTGGGGTCTGACCAGGGTCCTATATAGCTGCAACATTACCTCTCGGCTCTTAAACTCAATCCCACGATTGATGAAGGCCAGTGCACCGTATGCCTTCTTAACCATAGAGTCAACCTGTGTAGCAGCTTTGAGTGTCTTGTGGACTCGGACCCCAAGATCCCTCTGATCCTCCACACTGCCAAGAGTCTTCCCATTAATGCTATACTCTGCCATCATATTTGACCCACCAAAATGAACCACCTCACACTTATCTGGGTTGAACTCCAGGAGATGTCTAATATAGTGGTCACAATATGAATATTTTCTTTATATTTCTTATTGTAACAAAGCTTTTTAATATATTGCATTAAGCTGCTGCTGCCATAAAATAACAACTGCATAACATGCGTCAGTGATATTAGATTTGATTCTGATTGTGATACTTAGTGCACAGGCTGAGAGGAGGAAGTAAACTGGTGGGATTGGCAAAACATGTTCCAGCCTAATTCAAATGAAATGTTTCTTTGGCCGATACTAAAAAAAATACTGCCATTTTACAGATCTGACAAACTCTTTATCATCTCAAATAGTATTAAAGTTTCATATCTTTTCATCAGAAATAAAGTAATATTTTAATTATTCTTGTCACAAAGCCTTCAGAAGTCCATCTGAATCATTGCAACTTGCAAAGATATCTATTCTGATTCTCTGTGGTGCTTTCTAAAATTCAGTTTACTACTGATAATTGCTGCAATGGCCCAGATTTTGATAGATTTTACCAGCATTTCCACATGGAGCTAAAGCCATTTCTAAAAGTAAATGGGTTTCAGGACTCCCTGTGGAGAACGATGCTAGAGTGGGGATTAGTTGGGATTCCTGTGCTTTAACGCTGTGGAAACTGTTCTGGGATCTCATGTCAGACTCGATCTGTTCACTTGAATGTGGATTGTAAGTCTGCAAGGAGATAAGAGATAATTTTAATTATTTGTCTTTGTCATCATGATTTTAATTACTATAAGTATGAAGAACTAAAACTTCATGTCTCCAAAGCCTTCCCCATGTCTATGCCTCTATACATCACTTACCACCCATCAACTTAATAAAACCATAAGACCATAACTCATAGGAGTTGAAATTTGGCCTATCAAATCTGCTCCACCATTCAAGCATGGCGGACTTATTATTCCTCTCAACTCCATTCCCCTGTTTCCTCTCCATAACCTTTGACACCCTGACTAATGAAAAACCAATCAGCCTCCACTTTAAGTATACTCAATGACTTTGCTTCTGCAGCCTTCTATGGCAATGAATTTCACAGGCTCATCACTCCCTGGCAAAAGAAATTCCTCCTTATCTCTGTTCTAAATGGACATTCCACTATTCTGAGGCTGTGCCCTGTGGTCTGACACTCACCCAGTATAGGAAACATTATTTCCACATCTACTCTGTCTAGGCCTTTCAATATTTGATACGTTTCAATGAGATCCCTCCTCATTCTTCCAAACTCCAGTGAGTTCAAGCCCTTACCATCAAATGCTACTCATACATTAACCCTTTCATTCCTGGTGTCATTCTCATGCACTTCCTCTGGACCTCTCCAGTGCCAGTAAATCTTTTCTTAGACTTAGAGCCCAAACCTGCTCACAATACCCCAAGTGAGTCTGATCAATGCCTTATAAAGCCTCAGTATTATATCATTGCTCTTATATTTTAGGCCTCGTGAAATGAATGCTAACATTGCATTTGCCTTTCTTACCACCAGCTTAACCTGCAAGTTAACCTTTAAGGAGTCCTGCACAAGGACCCCAATGTCCCTTTGCACTCATTTCCCATAATTCTCCACCTTCCCCCTAGCCCATTTCTCTCCAGCCTATCACTTCCTAGCTCTCTACTTTATCCCTCCCCCCACTTCTTATCCCCCCTTCGACCATCCCATGTTACTTCACTCCTGATGAAGGGTTTCAGCCCGAAACGTTGTCACTACCTCCTCCCATAGATGCTGTCTGGCCTGCTGAGTTCTGCCAGCATTTTGTGTTTTTATTTGGATTTAATTTGGCCTTTTTGACACTGGTCAACAGAAAAAAAAACCTCTTGTGTCAATATGAAAACAGATCTCTAAAAGGTGATCTAAATTAATTGCAAATATAAAACACAAAATGATTGATTGCATAAGTATTCACTCTCTTTAATATGACACATCAAACCACACTGGTGCAGCTAATTGTTTTTAGAAGTCACATAATTAGTTGAATGGAGATCTGTTCTTGAAGACCTGTGTGCAGTCAAGGTGTTTCAACTGATTGCAGTAAAAATACACCTATATCTGGAGGTCCAGCTGCTGGTGAGTCGGTATCTTGGCAAAAACTACACGAAGAAGACAAAAGAACACTTCAAGCAATTCTGCGAATAGTTTATCGAAAAACACAAGTCAGGAGATGGATACAAAAGAATTTCCGAGCCATTGAATATCCCTTGGAATACAGTTCAGTCAATCATCAAGAAATTGAAAAATAATTACAGCTGTAAATCTGCCTACAGCAGGCCGTCCTTAAAGACTGGGTAACCGTACAAGAAGGGGACTAGCGAGAGAGGTCACCAAGAGACCTATGACAACTCTGGAGGAGTTACAAGCTTCATTGGTTGAGATGGGAGAGACTGTGCATACAACAACTGTTGCCCAGGTGCTTCATCAGTCACAACTTTATGGGAGAGTGGCAAAGAGAAAGCCACTGTTGAAAAAAATTCACAAGAAATCACAGCTAGAGTTTACCAGAAGGCATGTGGGAGACTGAAGTCAGCTGGACAAAGGTTCTCTGGTCTGATGAAACTAAAATTTAGCTTTTGGGCTATCAGACTAAAAACACACCATCCTACTGTGAAGCATGGTGGTGGCTGCATCATGCTGTGGGGAGCTTCACTGCAGCAGGCCCTGGAAGGCTTGTGATGATAGAGGGTAAAATGGATTCAGCAAAATACAGGGAAATCCTGGAGGAAAACCTAATGCAGTCTGCAAGAGAACTATGACTTTGGAGAGATTTGTTTTTCCACAAGAAAATAGCCCCGAGAATAAAGCCAAAGCTACACAGGAATGGTTTAAGAACCACAAAGTTAATGTCCTAGAGTGGTTAAATTAGAGTCCTGACCTCAATGCCATTGAGAATTTGTGGCTGGACTTGAAAAGCATTGTTCACTCATGATCCCAAGCAATCCGCCAGAGCATGAGCCATTTTGTAAAGAAGAATGGGGGGAAATTGCCAAGCTGATAGAGACCTGTCCACATAGACTCAAGGCTGTAAATCTGCCAAATGGGAATCTACTAAATACTGACATGAAGGGGTGAATACTTATGCAATCAATTATTTTGTGTTATATGTTTGTAATTTAGATCACTTTTGTAGAGATCTGTTTTCACTTTGATATGAAAGAGTCTTTTTCTGTTGATCTGTGTGAAAAAAAGCCAACTTAAATCCATTGTGATTCTATGTTGTAAAACAATAAGACATGAAAGCTTCCAAGGGGGTGTATACTGTCGATAGGCACTGTATCTTACTATGTACTACCCTGAGATTCATTCCTTGCAGGTATTCACTGTAAAAAAAGAAATGCAATATAATTTACAAGAAGCTATATAAACTGACAAATGCAGACAAATAACATGCTAAAGAAGACAAACTGTACAAATAAAACATAATACTGAGAACATGAGTTGCAAAGATTCCTTGAAAGTGAGTCTTTAGGTTGAAAAACATTTCAGAGTTGTGGCAACTGAAGGTATCCATGCCAATTCAGGGGCCTACGGTTCCTCTGGGGTCAAGGTGCAAAACACAATAAAAACAATCACACAGCACAAGGCTCATATTGCACATATAGTTATGATTGCAGAAAAGCATACTTCTTCTTCGGAAACACATCACCCTTATTGAGACGCAGCCCAGAGACAGCATCTCGCCGGAGAGTCCTCTGTCTTGGGATCGGCCCTGTGGCTTCCATTTTCAACACACAAATTAATATTTCCTCCAGGTGAAAATCTTTCCTTCCCTAGGGATGAGGTCTGTGGAGATTCTGCTGGCATTTTTGTAACTCTGGATTTTTATGGGGTGGTGTTGCTAACACCATGCCCAACCTCCTCCTTTTGCAGCCAGAGCCTAGTCCCTGAATGTCAGGGCTTATAGATTGATGGTGCATGGGATGTGCCCTGGAGCAACATTTCTGCAAGAACATATCATTCAATTATCAGCATTCCTGGGGAAAACTTAAATTAGTCATAAATCAGAATTAGGCTTAATATCAGCAGAATTTGTCATGACTTTACGGCGGCAGTACAATGAAATACATGATGAACAAATATAGGAAAAACATTGAATAACTGGAAGTATATTTATGTCTAATAAATATTTAAGTGCAAATAAGTAATGCAGGAAAACAGAAATTTAAAAAAAGTGGTGAGGTAGTGTTCCTGGGTTCAATGTCCAATTAGAAATTGGATGGTAGAGGGGAAGAAGCTATTCCTGAATCACTGAGTGTGTGCCTTCAGGCTTCTGTACCTCCTACTTGATGGTAACAGTGAGAAAAAGGCATGCCCTGGGTGCTGGGGCCCTTAATATTGGATGCTGCCTTTCTGAGACACCGCTTCTTGAGGATGTCCTGGGTACTTTCTAGGCTAGTACCCAAGATCGAGCCAACTAAATTTACAACCCCTGCAGCTTCATTCGGTCCTGTGCAGTAGCACCCTCCACCCCAATCCATACCAGACAATGATGCAGCCTGTCAGAATGCTCTCCACGGTTCACCTATAGAAGTTTTTGAGTGTTTTTGTTGACATAACAAATCTCTTCAAACTCCGAATGAAGTATAGTCACTGTCTTACCTTCTTTATAACTGCATCAATATGTTGGGAGCAGGTTAGATCCTCAGAGATCTTGACAACCAGGAACTTGAAACTGCTCACTCTCTCCACTTCTGATCCCTCTATGAGGATTGGTATCTGTTCCTTCATCTTACCCTTCCTGAAGTCCACAATTACTCTTTCGTCTTACAGACATTGAGTGCCAGGTTGTTGCTGCGACATCACTCCACTAGTTGGCATACCTCGCTCCTCTATGCTGTCTCGACCGACCCCATCTGAGATTCTACCAACACTGGTTGTATCATCAGTAAATTTATAGATGGTGTTTGAGCTATGCCTAGCCACACAGTCATGTGTATATAGAGAGTAAAACAGTGTGCTAAGCACACACCCCTGAGGAGGATTGTCAGTGAAGAGGATATGTTATCACCAGTCTGCATAGTAGTGGTCTTCCAGTTAGGAAGTCGAGGATCCATTTGCAGAGATCCATTAGGTCCAGATTCTATAACTTCTTAATCAGGAATGTGGGAATTATGGTATTAAATGCTGAGCTAAAGTAGAGGAACAACATCGTGACATAGGTGTTTGTGTTGTCCAGGTGTCTAAAGCCTTGTGAACAGCCATGGGACCCAAAACTGTTGACAATACTCCAAGTGTGGCCTCACCAATGTCACATAAAGTTTCAGCATTATCTCATAGAAACACAGAAAAACTACAGTACAATACAGGCCCTTCAGCCCACAATGCTGTGCCGAACATGTACTTACTTTAGAAATTATCAAGGGTTACCCATAACCCACTGTTTTTCTAAGCTCCATGTATCTATCCAGGAGTCTCTTAAAAGACCCTATCATATCCACCTCCACCACCTTTGCTGACAGCCCATTCTATGCACTCACCACTCTCTGCGTAAAAGAAAAACTTACCCCTGACATCTCCTCTGTACCTAATTCCAAGCACCTTAAAACTGTGCCCTCTCGTGCTAGCCATTTCAGCCTTGGGAAAAAGCCTCTGACTATCCACACAATCAATGCCTCTCATCATCTTATACACCTCTATCAGGTCACCTCTCATCCTTCACTGCTCCAAGGAGAAAAGGCCGAGTTCACTCAATCTATTCTCATAAGGCATGCTCCCCAATCCAAACAACATCCTTGCAAATCTCCTCTGCACCCTTTCTATAGTTTCCACATCCTTCCTGTAGTGAGGTGAACAGAACTGAGCACAGTACTTCAAGTGGCGTCTGATTAGGGTTCTATATAGCTGCAACATTACCTCTCGGCTGTTGAATTTATGCCCATGGTTGATGAAGGCCAATGTACTGTATGCCTTCTTAACCACACAGTCAACCTGCACAGCAGCTTTCAGTGTCCTATGGACTCAGACCCCAAGATCCCTCTGATCTTCCACACTGCCAAGATTCTTGCCATTAATACTATATTCTGTCATCATATTTGACCTATCAAACTGAACCACCTCACACTTATCTGGGTTCAACTCCATCTCCCACTTTTCAGCCCAGTTTTACAACCTATCAATGTCTCGCTGTAACTTCTGACAGCCTTCCATACTATCCACAACACCCCCAACCTTTGTGTCATCAGCAAATTTACCAACCCATCCCTCCATTTCCCCACTGAGGTCATTTATAAGAATCACAAAGGGGCCCAGAACCCATACAGAATATGACCCATCTACAACCACTCTTTGCCTTCTGTGTGCAAGCCAATTCTGGATCCACAAAGCAAGGTCCCCTTGGATCCCATGCCTCCTTACTTTCTCATTAAGACTTGCATGAGGTATCTTATCAAATGCCTTGCTGAAATCCATATACACTACATCTACTGTTCTACCTTCATCAACGTGTTTAGTCACGTCCTCAAAAAATTCAATCAGGCTCGAAAGGCATGATTTGCCTTTGATAAAGCCATGCTGGCTATTCCTAATCATACCATGCCTCTCCAAATGTTCATAAATACTGCCTCTCAGAATCTTTTCCATCAACTTGCTTTTATATTCTATTCCCCTTGAAATCAATGCCAACATTGCATTTACCTTCTTCACCACAGACTCGACCTGTAAATTAACCTTCTGGGAGTCTTGCATGAGGACTCCCAAGTCTCTCTGCACCTGTGATGTTTGAATTTTCTCCCCATTTAGATAATAGTCTGGATTATTGTTCCTTTTATCAAAATGCGTTATCATATTTCCTAGCACTGTATTCCATCTGCCACTTTTTTGCCCATTTTTCCAATTTGTTTAAGTCCTGCTGTAATTGCATTGCTTCCTCAGCACAACCTATCCCTCCAACTATCTTCGTATCATCCACAAACCTTACCACAAAAACATCAATTCCATTATTGAAATCATTGATAAACAATGTGAAAAGTAATTGTCCCAATACTGACACCTGAGGAACGTGACTAGTTACTGGCAGCCAACCAGACAAGGCCTCACCATTCAACTATCCAGAATATCTCACTCTTGTACACCCCTTTTGTTGCCATCTGAAATTCTATCAACAATGGTTGTATTAACAGCAAATTTATAGATGACATTTGAGCCGTAGCTAGTCACACAGTTATTTGTATACTGTAGAGAGAGTGGGCTAAGCAAACATCCCTGTGGTGTACCAGTGTTGATTGTCAGTGAGTTAGAGATGTTACTTCCAATACACACAGATTATGGTCTTGCAGCTAGGAAGTAGAGGATCCAGTTGTAGAGGCTTACCTAGGTTCTGTAACTTTTCAATCAGGACTGTTGGAATGACTGTGCAAAATGCTGAGCTGTACATAATAAACAACATCCTATCATATGTAATTGTATTGTAAATTACAAATTATGCACAATTTTTACAAGAAAACAAATTTAGAACTACAAAGTCTATTTTAATGCAATGCGGTCACAGTGTTGCTATACTGAGAGAATGTTTAGAGTTGTGTTGCTTAGTTCAAGGAGCACATGGTTAAAGCAAAGTAGCTGTTCTTGAACCTGGTTGTGTGGAAATTTGAACTTCTGTGCCTCCTGCCCGATGGTAGCTGTGAGAAGATGCCATGGCCTGAATGTTGGAGATCTTTGATATCGATGTTGCCTTCTTTAGGCAGTGCCTCCTGCATATACTATTGCTGGTGGGGAGAGATGTGCCCATGATGTATTGGGCAGAGTCTTTTGCTCTCTGCAGCTTCTTACGTCTCAGCACATTCGAGTTGTCATAGCAAACATATCCTGGACCAGTCAGGACACTTTCAATACATTATTGGGACCACTTTTTATGATCTTTATCAATAATTTAGAAACATAGAAGCATAGAAACAAAGAAAACTTACAGCACAATACAGGTCCTTCGGCCCACAAAGCTGTGATGAACATATGCTTACCTTAGAAATTACCTAGGGTTTCCCATAGCCCTCTATTTTTCTGAGCTCCATGTACCTCTCCAGGAGTCTCTTATAAGAGATGGAATTTAGATGATGGAATAGATGGTTTTGTTGCCATCGAAGTTGTGAAGATTGGTAGAGGGGCAGGTTGTGTTGAGGAAATGCAAAGGGACGTGGCAATCCTTGTGTAGAACGCCTTAAAGGTTAACTTGGAGGAAGAGTCGTTGGTAAGGAAGGCAAATGCAATGCTAGCATTCATTACAAAAGCAGGGATGTGATGCTGGGGCTTCATAAGGCACTGGAGAGGCCTCATCTTGCTTAATGTAAACAGTTCTGGCTCCTCATCTTAGAAAAGATGTGCTGACATAGGAGAGCATACTGAGGAGGTTGACAAGGATGATTCCAGGAATGAAAGGGTTATCATACAAGGAACGTTTGATTGCTCTGGGTCTGTACTCGCTGAAATTTAGAAGGATGAGGGAGATCTCATTGAAACATTTTGATCGTTGAGAGGCCTCGAGTGAAGGATGTTTCCCATAGCACAGTTTCAAAATAGAGGGCCATGCATTTAAAACAGAGATGCGAAGAAATTTCTTTAGTGAGAGGGTGGTGAATTTGTGGAATTTATTAGCACAAGCAGCTATGGAGGCCAGGTCATTGGATGTCTTTGAAGCAGAGCTTGATGTTTCTTGATTGGACCATGGCATCAAAGATTACAGGGAGAAGGCTGGGGAGTGAGGCTGAAGAGGGGTAAAATCGATCAGCCGCGATTGAATGGCAGAACAGACTTGATGGGCCAAATGGTCTAATGTCTTATAGTCTGATGAACTGAGGTACAGATGCACTGAAAGTTGTCTAGATTTAGGAGACTGCATTACAAAGAGAGCCTGTGTAGACTATGACTTTATTTCAGGGAAAGTTGGAGAATGAGGGTGATCTGATAGCGGTGTACATGAGCACAGAGCCAGGGTCAGAATAGGTCAAATCAGGTTTATTATCAGTGACATATGTATTGAAATTTGTTGTCTTGTGACAGACAAGAAGCGTTCCTGGAACACGCTGCTGGGAGATGTGGTGAAAGTGGATACAGTATCATTGTTTAAGGAGGATTTAGACAGGCAGATGAACAAGCAGATAAAGGGGAGGATATTCATTCTGTGGTCAACACCGGTTTTGTAGATTGAAGGGCCTGTCCTTGTGCTGTACTGTTTTTGTTCAAACTCCTCTCCGAGGACCATCACCTTGTCGTGGTGGACAGGCTTGTGAATTCCTGAGATCCCGAGTGTGATGCTGTCTGAAATTTAGCCATCTGACACTTAGCTCCTGACAGGGTCACCCATAGCAGTAAAGTCAACCAAAAGACAACCCTTCAGGAGAACCAAGTGTAATACTTGCTTTGAGTGATTGCACTCACACTATGTTCAAGGTGGGCTGGTTGGTTAAATGCCATGGCTGCCAGCCTGACTATTACAGTTGAACGTTGTTTTAGCAAATATGATGTTTACTCACTGAATTACATAAAATTATTTTCAAACAGCCGATTTATTGTCCTTTATTGAACTTTCTTCAAGATGATGACTCTGTAGTGCCAAATGGCGTTGATCTAACTTTCACGATAAGTTATCATCACTGATGTGTCTCTTTGTATTTTTTTTCTTTCCTAGTTTTGCCAAGCCACACCTGTGGCAATCCAGGAGTGATTCCCAAAGGAGTTCTGCACGGAACCAGGTTCAACATTGGGGATAAGATCCGGTACACCTGTGTCACAGGCCACGTACTGGAAGGTCACGCAGTACTGACCTGTATCGTTAGTCCTGGTAATGGAGCATCATGGGACTTCCCACCACCATTTTGCAGAGGTAATGTCGCAATAAAATTTCATTGGCAGTATGGTAGAGTAGCAGTTAGTGTAATGCTATTAAAGTACCAGTAACCCAGGTTCAATTCCTATCACTATCTGTAAGCAGTTTGTGCATTCTCCCCTGTGACACTGTGGGTTTCCTCCATGTCCTTTGGTTTCCTCCCACATTCCAAAAGCATACAGGTTTTGGTAGGTTAATTGGTCACATGCGTGTAAATGGGTGCCATGGGTTTCTTGAACTTAGGAGAGTCACAGTCATAGAACACAACAGCATGGAAATGGGTCTTTTGGCCCAACTAATCAATGCTAATTTGTTATTCTACCTAGTTTCACTGATCTGCATCTGGACCATAGTTCTCCTAACCTTCCCATCCATGTACCTATCCAAATTTCTATTAAATGCTGCAATCAAACACAAAGCCACCACTTCTGCAGATAGCTTGTGTCACACTCTCACCACCTTCTGAGTGAAGTTCTCCCTTATAATTCACCTTTCATCCTTAACCCATGACCTCCTGTTACAGTGCCGCATCTCTAAATAAATAAATAAATTATCCAGAGACATGCAAATATACTATGGTGAGGCAGAGGTGTGTCAAGTGCTAAAATGAGCAACTTATTTTAGTAATCGAGTCTTGGTACAATTGACATCCAATAAACCTACACGTTACATCAATTGCCACATTACATCAATTGGTTGGGACTCTTGCCTCACCACCTCTCCTTTCCTCTTTATACCAGCCATCTCCCCTGTCCACTGTCACTTGAGTCATCAGCCATCAGTTTCCTACCACAGATGCAGTATTCATCTAGCAAGGTGTTTATTGAAATAAATGTTCTGGGATACTTAAATAAATTTCAGAACACATGCAGCATAGACAGGATCAGAATTAGAATCAGGTTTATTATCACTCACATGTGATCGTTATTTCTACTGTTACCTTCCTGTCAGCTTGAACCAGTCTGGCCATTCTGCTCTGACCTCTCTCATTAACAAGGTGTTTTCGCCCACAGAGTGGCTGCTCACTGGCTGAGTTTTGTTTGTCACACCATTTTCTGTAAAACTCCAAAGACTGTAGTGCATGAAAATCCCAGGAGATCAACAGTTTCAGTGATATGCAAACAACCGAATCTGGCAGCCAATAATCATTTCACAGTCAAAGTCACTCAGATCATATTCCTTCCCCATTTTTATGTTTGATCTGAACAACAACAGAACCTCTTGAACTAATGCATTTCTGCCTTGAGTTGCTGCTACATGATTGGCAGATTTTATTCCCCTTTGGTCCTACTCAAGATACTTAAGTTTCGAATGATTTGTCTGGGTGACAGTGAAACCAAAGCTTTTCACTTTTTTTTGCATTGGTACCATAAGGCTATAAAACATAGGAGAAGATTTGGCCTTTCCATAGAGTCTGCTCCACCTTTCCATGATGACTGGTTTATTATCCCTTTTAAACTTATTTCCCTGCTTTTTCCCCATCCCTTTGACACCTTGATTAATCAAGAACCTATCAACCTCCACTTTCAATATACTCAATGACATGACCTCCACAACCATGTGTGGCAATGAATTCCATAGATTCACCTCTGGCTAGAGAAATTGTTCTTTATCTCTGTTGTATTCTGAGGATGTGCCCTCCAGTCCTAGACTCCCCCACAATAGGAAACGTTTTCCCCATGTCCCCTCTATCTACGCCTTTCAATATTCAATAGGTTTTGATGAGATCTCCCTGATTCTTTTAAACTCTAGTGAGTACAGACCAATAATAAATCAATTATTTACAAAGAGTCAAAATCAGGTTTATTATCACTGACAAGTTGTGATATTTATTGTTTTGTGATAGCAGAATGGTGCAAGGCATAAATAAATCACTGTAAGTTACAAAGCTATTCCAAAAACTTTGAGTGTGGGTTTTTGGGCTACTGCACCTCCTCCCTAGTGGTAGTAATGAGAAGAGGGCATAATTCAGGTGGTGAGAATCTTTGATGATGGATGTGCCTGTAATAAGGATTCCTAAGGTCATGAACAATAACCCAGGACCAATTACAAATTGGCTGCTGCAACCCCACATGTTATAATTATGAATCATGGTTTTTTTGACATCCTAAAAGTAATAAGGTAGAAAAATAGGTTTTCATGTTTCTTCTACTGACTCAATCATCAAGGTATTTTCTGCTTGCACTGCACTTTCTCTGTAGTTGTAACATTATATTCTGGACTCCTGTTGTTTTTTTTCTCCTTGTACTAGCTCAATATATTTATGTTTGGTATGATCTGAATAGATGGCATGAAAAAAAGAAAAATAGATCTTCACTGTATCCCAATAGAATGATGATAATGAATCAACTTCTCATCACTAAGGACCCTCACCACTAAGGACATGTCCTCTTCTCATTACAACCATCAGGGAGGACGTACAGGAGCCTGAAGATCCATGGTCAATGTTTTATGAACTGTCTTCACCATCAAATTTCTGAACGGTTGATGAATATTACTTTGTTATTTCAGTTCTTTAGGAATATATAGTTATTTTGAAAATTACAATAATTTTTATGTCTTGCACCATACTGCCTCTGTAAAACAACAGATTTCATAGTATATGACAGAAACCTTCCCCAAGCAGTAAGGCTGATCAACACCACCACCCACACCCCTCTCACACACCCCACCACATCCTTCAACATCACTACTTTATCATTTTACCCCTAACCCGTGTGTCTTTGGGATCTGGGAGGAAACCGGAGTACCAGATGGAAGCCCATGAGGTCACAGGAGGAAAAGTACAAAATCTTTACTGATGGTGGTGGGAATTAAACTTTAATCATATAGCTGGCTCTGTAAAGCATTACGCTAACTGGTATGATGGATAACAATTACATGTGGTGGGATCAAGCTCTCAACACTTGACCTAAATTCTACTGGACCATGAGGAGACTAAGGGGCTTACTACACTTCACGGTCTTTCTAAATAAATTCTAGGGAATTAGCAAAATCAGACTTTTTTGCATAAATCAGAAAAGTAAGGATTGACAATCTGATGTGGATTATCGAAGTAATAGCTTAAATTTTAATCACATCAGATTCTGTTTACAAAAAAGTACTTGCACTCAATCCCCAGGTGTTCTGTTAGTAAATAAATTACTCCTCTGTTGCTATGTATTTCTACTTTAATCAATTTTTGCTCAATTATTTTTAGTTTCTAGCAGTTACCTTATTGATTTCCCATCTCCTATTTTTTGTTTTTGTTTGAAATCCCTCTCTTGCTTTCTAGTAGCTGATGTGTTGCTCTGTAGATATGCCATTGTTGCCCGTAACAGAACAGAGAACATGGAAGAGTACAACACTGGAACAGGACCTTCAGCTCACACTGTGCTCAACCAATTTAATTAGCAATCAAATAGCCAACTCAACTAATCCCTCTGCCTCCACAATGTCCATATCCCTCCACCTTCCTCCCATTCATGTTCCTACCCAAACACTTCTTAAATGTCCCTCATCTACATCTACCACTGGCAGTGCATTGCAGATACCCTCCACTCTTTGTGTTAAAAAAAACTTGCCTCTCACAGCTCCTTTGAGATTACCCCCCTTCACCTTTAACACGCGCCCTCTGGTATCAGACATTTCAACCACTGGAAAAAGATACTGATCATAATCTTATAAACATCCATCAGACTTTCCCTCAGCCTCCGCTGTTCCACAGAAAGCAACCCAAGTTTGTCCAACCTTCCATTTTAGCAAATGCCGTCTAATCCAGGTGGCATCCTGGTAAACCTGTTCTGCACGTTCTCCAAAGGTCAACATACTTCCTATAAAGTGGTTGCCTGAACTGCATACAATTCTCCAAACGCGCCTAAATGGAGCCCAAGATCTTAAGGCACAAACTAACGGAGATGGGAGTAGACTCTCACATGGTGGATTGGATAGTGGACTACTTGACAGATAGACCTCAGTATGTGCGGTTGGGAGACTGTAGGTCTGACACGGTGGTCAGCAGCACAGGGGCGCCGCAGGGAACCGTACTCTCTCCGGTCCTGTTCACCCTGTACACATCAGACTTCCAATATAACTCGGAGTCCTGCCATGTGCAGAAGTTCGCTGATGACACGGCCATAGTGGGGTGTGTCAGGAATGGACAGGAGGAGGAGTATAGGAAACTGATACAGGACTTTGTGATATGGTGCAACTCAAACTACCTGCATCTCAATATCACCAAGACCAAGGAGATGGTGGTGGACTTTAGGAGATCTAGGCCTCATATGGAGCCAGTGATCATTAATGGAGAATGTGTGGAGCAAGTTAAGACCTACAAGTATCTGGGAGTACAGTTAGACGAGAAGCTAGACTGGACTGCCAACACAGATGCCTTGTGCAGGAAGGCACAGAGTCGACTGTACTTCCTAAGAAGGTTGGCGTCATTCAATGTCTGTAGTGAGATGCTGAAGATGTTCTATAGGTCAGTTGTGGAGAGCGCCCTCTTCTTTGTGGTGGCGTGTTGGGGAGGAAGCATTAAGAAGAGGGACGCCTCACGTCTTAATAAGCTGGTAAGGAAGGCGGGCTCTGTCGTGGGCAAAGTACTGGAGGGTTTAACATCGGTAGCTGAGCGAAGGGCGCTGAGTAGGCTACGGTCAATTATGGATAACTCTGAACATCCTCTACATAGCACCATCCAGAGACAGAGAAGCAGTTTCAGCGACAGGTTACTATCGATGCAATGCTCCTCAGACAGGATGAAGAGGTCAATACTCCCTAATGCCATTAGGCTTTACAATTCTACCGCCAGGACTTAAGAACTTTTTAAAAGCTATTATTAATGCTTTTTGAGATAGTGATTTAGATGCATATCATATTTTTTACTGAGTTAAGTATTGTATGTAATTAGTTTTGCTACAACAAGTGTATGGGACATTGGAAAAAAAGTTGAATTTCCCCATGGGGATGAATAAAGTATCTATCTATCTATCTATCTATCTATCTATCTATCTATCTATCTATCTATCTATCTATCTATCTATATAGCTGCAACACAACTTCTTGAATTTTGAACTCACTGTCCACTGTTCACTTTTTTGTAATTCAATGCTCTTTTCCTCTGTGGGCTCTTTGCTGCTCTCTGTAGTTAGTTTAAAGCGGCTGTTTCTTTGGGGATGTTAGTACTGCATTTACATCTGATTAGCTGGCATTAGAAATGACTGTCATAGAGTCATAGACCACTACAGATCAGAAACAGGCTCTTTGGCTCATCTAGTCTGGGTGGAACAATTAATCTGCTTAGTTCCATTGTTTTGCACCTAGACTATAGCCTCTATATCCTTCCCATCCATGTACCTATCCAAATTTCTCTTAAATGTTGAAATCAAACCCACATCTTCCACTTCTGCTGGTAGCTTGTTCTGTACTGTCACCACTTTTCTGAGTGAAGAAGTTCCTCCTCAGGCTCCCCTTAAGAATTTCACCTTTGAACCCATGACCATGAAAGAATGGAACCCTTTTTCATTGTGCCTTTACTTAATCAAACCACTCTGAAATGTTTGGGTGTGAACCAAAGCACTAGGAACTTAGAGAAACTTATTTTAAACTTGATATTTTCCCCTGAAAGAATGTACATGATTTACAATATGCAAACCTCTGGCCACTGACAGGCTTGTTTGCAATTCTGGTACTTTTGGACAACTCCAAGCTAGCAAGGAATTTAGAATCAGATATTAAAATGCAAACCTTTTTCCCAGAATATCAGTGTAAGGAATGCTAAAAGGAATATTTATTGTCGGGTTGATGAGAATGTATTTTTTCCCCCAAAAGTTCATATGTTAATTTGAACGATTGTGGTGATTGATGAATTTGACCAGAATCAGAATCACATTTATCATCAATGATTTATAAGATGTGAACTTATAAATTGTAGAAAATTGAGCTTTTAAAAGACCAAGTGAACAAATGTATGCACACTAGTCACACCGTAATCAATAACTCATGCACCTAATGCCATTGCTTTTTAAGCCCTGCAGCAATGTTATCAATTAACTGCCGTAAAGCAAATCAAAGTGTACTGGGAAGGATTTCCTTTTGATTTTTAAAGATCTGAAGTCTTCTACAATGTAACTCCTGGCCTCTGCAAGATTCTCCAAAACCCCAAAATTGTAAGGTTGTTAAAATAAACAGCACTAAAAGAAGATCATCAATAGTGTCCAAAATGTTTCAGTAAAATGACAAAATAATAAAAGCAATTGTGATCAGATGCTTTTCAAACTTTTCTCCAATGTCGAATGTCTTCACGTGGAGATCAGATCATCCTTCAGACTTCTGAACATCTCTTCAGATCTGTCCAAACATCATAGCAACTAGTACCAGAGCTTCAAAGAAAGACCCGAGGAATACTCTGCTGTTTGTGTTGCCCTATCTGACCAATCTCCCACACAGGATATGATAGGAAAAGTGCAGAGGAGATTTCCAAGGATGTTGCCTGCATTGAAGAGAATAGGTTGAGTGAACTTGGACTTTTCTCCTTGGAGCGACGGAGGATGAGAGGTGTCCTGATAGTGGTGTATAAGATGATGTGAGGCATTGATTGTGTGGATAGCCAGAGGCTTATTCCCAAGGCTGAAGTGGCTAACACAAGGGGGTATATTTTTAAGGTGTTTGGAAGTAGATACAGAGGGAATATCAGGGGTATGTCTTTCACACGGAGAGTTGTGGGTGCGTGGAATGCACTGCCAGCAAAGGTGGTAGACGCAGGTACAATAGGGTCTTTTAAGAGACTCTTAGAAAGGTACATGGAGTTCAGAAAAATAGAGGTCTATGCGCTAGGGTATTTCTAGAGTGAGTTACATGGTCAGTTTAACATTGTGGGCCCAAGGGCCTGTAATGTGATGTATGTTCTATGTTCTATGTTCAGTCACTTGGCATTCAAAACGAGATAGTAAATTGGATTAGACATTGTCTTTGTGGTAGTAGATGGTACCTCTCTGACAGGAGGCCTGTGGTTCATGGAGTGCCACAGGGATCAGTGTTGGGTGTGTTGCTGTTTGTCATCCATATCAAAGATCTGTATGATAATGTGGTTAACTGAAAAAGCAAATTTGTGGCTGACTCAAAGCTTGGAGGTGTGGTGGACAGCGAAGAAGGCTATCATGGCTTGCAGTGGGATCTGGACCTGCTAGAAAAATGGGCTGAAAATGACAAATGAAAGTTAATATAAACAAGTGTGAGGTTTTGCATTTTGGCAGGACCAGCCGGGGTCGGCCTTACACAGTGAATGGTAGGGCACTGAGGAGTGCAGTAGAACAAAGGGTACTGGGAATACAGGTTGATAATTCATTGAAAGTGGTGTCACAGGTAGATAGGGTTGTAATGAAAACTTAGGGCACATTGACCTATGTATATCAAAGTGCAGAGTGCAGAAGATGGGTTGTCATGTTGAAGGTTTTTTCAGATGTTGATGAGGCCTAATTTGGAGGATTGTGTGCAGTTTGGGGCACCTACCTACACGAAGGATGTAAATAAGATTGCAAGATTACATTTATAAGGACGTTGTTGCGACTGGAGGACGTGAGTTATAAGGAAAGATTTAATAGGTTAAGACCTTACTTTTTGGAACATACATTGAGAAGAGAGTTGATAGAGGTATACAAAACTATGAGGAGTATAGATCAGGTAAATGCAAGTAGGCTTTTTCCATTGGGTTTGGGTGGGACTACAACTAGAGGTCATGGGTTAAGGGTGAAAGGTAAAAGTTTAAAGGAATCGTGAGTGCAAGTGTTGCATGTGCACTAAATTTCTATATTTAAGGGAAGTTTCGATATGTACATGGATGGTAGAGGTATAGCTGGCTATTGTCTGGGTGCAGGTTAGTGGAACTAAGCAAGTTAAATGATTTTGCACAGTCTAGATGGGCCAAAGGGCTGATTTCCCTGTTGTACTTTTCTGTGACTCTATAACATTGTTGTTTTGCAGTAGCAGTACAATGCACAGATATAACATTACTGTACATTGAAAAATAAATAATACAAAAAAAAGAAAATGATTTAATGTTCATGAACTGTTCAGAAGTCTGATGGTTTTGGGGAAGGATCTAAATGGGGATAAGACATAGCAGCAGATTTAGGTTATTCAAACCATCAAGTTTGCTCCGCTATTCCAAAATTGTTTATGTATTATCCTTCTCAACCATATTTTCCTTCCTTCTCCCCATGACCTTTGACATTCTTACCAATCAGAAACATATCAACCTCTTGCTATACACACAAGAGAAAATCTGCAGATGCTGGAAATTCATGTAACACACACAAAATGTTGGAGGAACTCAACAGCCCAGGCAGCATCTATGGAAAAGAATACAGTACAGTCAACATTTCAGGCTACAACATTTCACTAGGAAACCCTCTACTTTAAATATAACAAATGACTTGGCCTCCACAGCCACTTGTGGCAAAGTTTTCCAAAGATTCACTGTCCTCTAGCTAAAAGAAATTCTTCCTTGCTTCTGTTCTGAAGGGATGTCCCTAATTCTGAGTGTTTGCTCTCTGGTTTGAGACACTACAGGAAACATCCTCTCCACACTCATTTTCTCCAGGCCTTTTAATAGGGTTTCAATGAAATCCCCCTTATTTTTCTAAACTCCAGTGAGTACAGGCCTGGAGCCATCAAATACTCCTTATTTGTTAACCCTTTCATTCCTAGAATAATTTTCGTGAACCTCCCCTGGACCCTCTACCAATGTTCATGACCATATACTTCCCACCACTTTATTCCATCTGCCACTTTTTTGTCCATCCTCCTAATCTGCCTAAGCCCTTCTGTAAGCTCTGTGCTTCCTCAGCACGACCATTTATTCGAGAATCTGGACACAAAACCATCAATTCCATTATTAAAATCATTGAAAGATAACATAAAAAGAAGTGGTTTCAACACTGACCCCTGTAGAAACCCACCAGTCATTGGCAGCCAACCGGAAAAGGGCCCTTTAACCGAATCTTTTCTTTCCTGTTAGTGACAATAAACCTGATTCTGAACCTCAGATTGAGGCATAGGTTATTATGAATGGTACACCTCAGTACACATGACAATAATAAATTGTTTACCAAACCAGGATACAACTTATACAATAGGTAGGACCTCGGATAATATTGCTGAACAGATAGGCCTTTGCAAGACTTAAGAACTACTATAAGTTACAAATAAATAAATAGTGGGAAAGTGGAATAGCGAGGTACTCACCATTCAGAAATCTGATGGCGGAGTGGAAGAATCTGTTCCTAAAATGTTGATTGTGGGTCTTCAGTCTCCTGTACCTCCTCCCTGATAGTAGTTCAGGTTGAGTACACCTTATCTGACCTGCTTGGGGCCAGAAGTTTTTCAGTATTCAGATTTTTTTTAGGATTTCTGAATATATAAGGTAGTTTGGGATCACCATCTCTTCCAACTCTGAATTTATATGCGACCTGTAAGTCTTTGTCTTACACTTGTTCATCACACATACAGTATGTACAAATGCAGACACTTAGCGTGCTCGATATTCATCAGCGACAATTGTGGCAAACTCATCAATGAATGTCTCTGCTGCTTTGTGATCGGCAGACACTTTATCACCATAAATCTTTAAAACTTTAATCTCGTGCCTTTTCTTAAATTTCTGCAACCAGCCTACTGAATATTCAGAAATACATTCAACTTTCAATTTGTCATGATAGTTCTTTGCTTGTTTCATGATCAGCGTACCGTTAGCAGCATATGTTCACTCTGATGCTGAAGTATCCACACCTTCAATGCACAATCAAGATCTTCCTTTTCCTGCATTATGCAATTTTTCATTAACTTCTGTTCACTTCTTAGCACAGAAACCTGCTTATTTCCATTTGTGACGTTATGTTAGCACTCAAAAAAGGTTGGATTTTAGAGGTTTTTGGATTTGGGAATTTCGGATAAGAGGTACTCAACCTATAATCAAAGGTGGACATGTCCTGGATGGAGAGGGTCATTAATGTTGGATGCTGCCTTCTTGAGTTATTACATATTGAAAATGTGCTCAATGGTTGGGAAGGTTGTGTCCATGATGGTGCTGAGTCTACACTCACTTCAACCTCTTATGATCTTGCACATTGGAGCCTCCAGAACTCCTGCTTTAAGACCACTATCATCTCACTACTTATGAAAAACATGGTAATGTGCCTTAATGATCTCCACTCAGTGGATCTGACAACTACCAACATGAAGATCTTTGAGAGCCAGTTCATGGGATAAATTAACTCCAAACCTCTTTTGATTTGAGGTAAATAGTTATCACCACAGAACTTGGAGCAACAAGTAGTGTATGGTTAGCACAACACTATTACAGCTCGGGACATCAGAGTTCGGAGTTCATTCCTCTAAGAAAGATAGTATATTCATCCCGTGTGTTCACTGATTTCTACCAGGTGCTCCGCTCTTCTTCCACAGTCCAAAGATGTACCGATTAGTAGGTTAATTGGTTATTGTAAATAGTCCTGTGATTAGGCTACTGTTAAGTAGGTAGATTGCTGGGTAGTGAGGTTTGAAGGCTGGTCCACATTGTACCTCCAAATAAAACAAGCTACGCTTGTGGCTGCTTGCGGTTTGATCTGCTTGCCATTCTTGTAGTTATATAACAACAGTCAATCTTTATGTGGATTGAAATTATTAGAGGCAACATACAGGGAAGAGGGATGTGACACTTCTTGGCTGCTTCCTTGTGATAAATATTCTACATTGTTCCACTGCTGGTTGTGTGTTCTATACTGTGTTGGGGGTTGGCCCCTCCTGTCGGTACTGCCCTTCAGTATTCACTTTTAGGAAGAGAATCTGGATTGTGTTCATCTGTGGCTGTATTAGTGTGTGATGAGGAACTGCTATGGCTCATTCTTGCGGACACATGGCTCCAAGACAGCATCTATCCCGATCAATCTATGGACCATGACTCTTATTGACTTGGGCTACATGTTGTTATTTTTTATGTAACTGTGATTTTCTGCTAGTATAATGATATGTACTGTGTGCTATGTGTGTCTGTTGGTACTGCATCTTGCACCTTGGCCCCAGAGGAATGTTGTTTTGTTTGGCTGTATTCATGTGCACGGTTGAATGACAATTGAACTTGTAATTGAGCTCGATATTATTTTACCTTTTTCTATCTCATCTCCTCTTTCTCTCATCCTTTTTATCTTTGTCTAGTGCAGGAGAAAAGAAGGGAAATTGAAAATATATTTTCTTTATTAGACAGTACTTTCCTTACAAAGCCAGACAAGTAGAAGGGGAGAATCAGCTGGTTTACTGATGAAATCCCACAATCACTGAGGCATTGGCATGTTTCTTCTTCTTGAAAGATTGTGTAAGATGTTTTCCAATTCTTTCCCAACTCAGCAGCTCGGTCCCAGGAACATACCAGTGGACATGAATGCAAATAAATAAAAAAAATTAATCTTGGAAGTCAAGGAACTAACCACCTTTGGTTGATGTTTATTTGAAGAATTTAAAGAGAGATTAGCTTTATTTGTCACATGTATATCAAAACATCAAAACATACAGTTGTTTGTGTCAGCAACCAGCACAGCACAAAGCTGTGCTTAGGGTAGCTGGCAAGTGTCACCATACTTCTAGTCCCAACATTGCATGCCCACAACTTACTAACCCTAACCCGTGTGTCTTTGGAATGTGGGAGTAATCCGGAGAACCTGCAGGAATCCCACACTGTCATTTTTGAGAATGTACAAACTCTTCAGAGGCAGTGGCAGGAATTGAACCTGGTTCGCTAGTGCTCTCTTAGCATTATGGGAACAACTACACAATTGTGCCACAGTATGTGTGAGCACAGCTCCACAGCCCGGCTGAGGTTTGCGCACCTTTGGTACAGAGGTTCTGGTAAAGCTCCTCGGACCTGTATGCTGCATGATCACCTGCCACCAAGTTCAAGGACAGCCTCCATCCCATTGTTATAAGAATATTGAATGGTGCTTTAGTATGATATGGTGGATTCTTGACTTCACATCTACCTCACAGGTTTCCTAAAATGTACGGGGGTGTTAGTAATTTATGATCATGCTATATTGGCACTGGAAGCATGACGACTCTTGTAGGCTGCTCCCAGCACATCCTATTTCCTTAAACCCCTGTTGTCCGAGAGGAAACCCAGTCAAAGAAGATAGATGGAAATAGTAGGGAAATAGGCATTTCAGCCATGACATGTTCTTAATAATGCTAATCCTACATTCACAGAACATAGAACTATACAGCACAGTACAAGTCCTTTGTCCCATGATATTGTGCCAACCTTTTGACTTATTCAAACTTCAATTTAACCCTTTCATCATACATAGCCCTGCATCTTTCTATCAGCCATGTGCCTATCTAAGGATCTCTTAAATGTTCCTGGTGTATCTGCCTCTAATACCATTCTTGGCAGGGTATTTCACACACCCATAATTCTCTGTGCCAGAAAAATACTACTTCTGACATCTCCCCCTGTATTTTCCTCCAATCACCTTAATGTCATGAACCCTTATATAAGCTATTTCTGCCCTGGGAACATATCTCTGGCTATCCACTCGATCTATTATCTTATTATCCCGTTGTAGTTTCATCTCCCTCCAGATTCTTCTACTCTGATCCACTTAGGGCGATTTTCAGTGCCTAATTAACCTACAAACCTACATGTTTCGCAGGTGTTGGTTGAAGCACACATGGTGACAGTGTGAACATGCAAACTCCACACAGATAGAACCTGAAGTCCAGATTGAACCTGACTCTACTAGCCATGCTACTCTGCTATTTCAACACCTCTTCCCTGAAGGAAAACCTCATCCACGATTCAGAATCAGGTTTATTATCTCGGATAAATATCATGAAATTTGTTGCTTTGCAACAACAATATGGTGCAACACTTAAAATATACTATAAATTACAATAAGAAGGGCAGTATTTTTAAAATCTTATATTATAATGAGGCAGTGTTCATGGTTTCATTGTCCATTCAGAAATCTGATGGTGGAGGAAAAGAATCTGCTCCTAAAACTTGAGTGTGTGTCTTCAGGCTCCAGTACCTCCTCCTCAATGGTAGTAATGAGAAGCAGGCATGTCTGAATGTTGGGGATCCTTAAATATGGATGCCACGTTTTTGAGGCATCCATTTTCAAGATGTCTTCAATGATGAGGAAGCTAGCACCTATGATAGAGCTGGCTAAGTTTACAACAATCTGCAGCTTTTTCCATCCTGTGCAGGGGCTCCTCCCTACTAGTTAAAATGCTTGCAATGGTGTGTCTGTCGAAATTTGATAGAGTCTTTGGTGACATACTCCAAATGAAATATAGCCGCTGTCACGCCCTCTTCAAAATTGCATCAATATGTTAGTCCCAGGATAAATCCTCAGAGTTGTTGACAGCCAGAGGCAGCCATGATAATTGACTTCAACCCCTCAACACCCCACCGATTCTCTGTCCATCCAGTCCCCACAGTCAAACGGAATGCCGATTGCTGAACTAATCTCCACCTCCCAATTGCAATAAAGTCTCAACCAGTTCCAGCCAGTTGTCTCCTTGGCCAGGTGCTGCTATTTTCAGGAAACAAATGGAAAGAAAAGTATGTCAATAACCTGAAATAAATATTTAAGTTTGAAGAGATTGAAGGTTGTTTAATGTCATTTCCAGAACACAATTGCAATGGAGAACAAAATTACTGCTCAGGATCTGACGCAGCACAAAAAAAACACAATAAGATAAGAGACACAATAATAATAAAAAAGCAAAATAAATATAAATACATAAGATAGCTTACATACATAGATTGATTGTATGTCCATACAATGACACTGGGCACAGGAGTGTCTGTACACAAGTGGCTGAGAGGAAATGACAAAATAGTGGTGATAGGGATTGTGGAGGTGTTGATCAGCTTGACTGCTTGGGGAAAGTAAAGTTTTTAAGTCTGGTGGTCTTGGCATGGATGCTATATAGTCTCCTCCCTGAGGGAAGTGGGTCAGGCAGTCCATGAGCAGGGTGTATGGGATCCTTCATGATGTTACTAACCCTTTTCCAGCACTTTTCTGTGTATATGCCCTTGATAATGGATAGGCTGGTGTAACCTTGCATTTGTAGCAACACGCAAATTGTTCTGGAGGAACTCAGCAAGTCAGGTCTGGCATGCTGAGTTCCCTCAGCAGATTGTGTGTTGCTCCAGATTACAGCATCTGCCTTCTCTTATGTCTTCACAATCCATTCTGACTATTGTTGGTGTGGAGAGGCACTTATGGCTTCTCCCTCAG
The DNA here is from genome assembly GCF_048418815.1 of Hemitrygon akajei. NCBI lineage: Eukaryota > Metazoa > Chordata > Chondrichthyes > Myliobatiformes > Dasyatidae > Hemitrygon > Hemitrygon akajei. Next base: position 107,745,991 of record NC_133132.1, on the reverse strand, counting down.
TAGTCACAGCTCCCACTTAGTGTTGAGGCCCATCTGTTTTGTATAACAAGCCAGCAGCTGATGTGGGATTACTTGAAAGATAATTAATGGATACCATCTTATGGCAAGCCCAGCTATTGAAATGAGTCATGTCATAAAATAAAAAGGATGTCACTTTAATTAAGGGTCATAACTGCATGATAGAATCTTCAGCCTTTTAAAATGCAGTCAGTTATTTTTCAGTTCTTGATTTACTTCAATTTCTTTTCTGCTGTCTGTGATCCTAAAGGCCTGCATTATTGCACTTGGATTCATTAATTCTCAACAGACAGGAATTATTTAACCTCTGATGGAGTGTTCCAGCTACTTTATGTTAAATATATTGCCTGATCTGACCTGTTCTCTTCAGTTCTTTTGGCAAGTAAAGCCATCAGGTTCTGGAGCAGCTACTTCACTTCAATCACTTGGTTCTTGAACCAGCTGGCACAACCCTAATCTTCTTCTTCTTCTTCTTCTTCTTCTTCTTCTTCTTCTTCTTCTTCTTCTTCTTCTTCTTCTTCTTCTTCTTCTTCTTCTTCTTATTCTTCTTCTCCTTCTTCTCCTCCTCCTTCCCCCCCCCCCCTTCTCCCCTCCTTCTTTCATTACCCATTCTGGCTGCCCTCTCACTTTTCCTCTTCTCCTTACTTGCCCATCTCCTCCCTCATTTCCTTTCTCCCATGGTCCACTCTCATCTCCTAATATAAGGCCTGCACAGGCAGGCAGTTCCCAGCCTCTATCCAGCTAACAAGAGTCACCCGCCACTCATTTTCATCTCATCACCTGCAGTCTATTTAAACCCAACTCTCATTCATAATCCTTGTTCACTTATTGAACCAGCAAACCTCAACCAGTTGTTCCTGACCTTCAGTTATCTTATTGCCTGTCGTATTTAGCACCTGTTCTGTCTTGTTTTTTGACCGCTTGTGGCTTATTATTTTGCAGTTTATTATAAAAGTTATTGCCCATGGCTGAAGTGTCTCTGTTGATCTGCTTTTGAGTCATTTCCTGACAACTATCGGATTCCTTTATCTTCAGCCCTTTGCCTTTTTCACCTGTCACGTTCCAGCTTTTCTTCATCCCCCTACCCCACCCACCTACCTGCCCCCTCACCTATCACCTTCTAGCTTGCACTCCTTCCCCTCTCATCACTTTCTTATTCTGGCTTCTTCCTGCTTTCTTTATAGTCATGACAAAGGGACTTGGCCTGAAGCATTAATTCTTTATTCTTTTCCATTGGTGCTGCCTGACCTGGTGAGTTTCTCCACCATTTTGAACGTGTTGTTCTGGATTTCCAGCAGTTGAAGAATCCCTTGTGTTTTTGCACCACAATGGACTTTGTTTAGTTTTTGCTTCCAATTTTATTCCTTCTTGCACAATTCTTGTGTAATTCATGTTTAATTTACTTTTTTCTGCACACCTCTATTAAGTCGCCTCTCATCCTCCTTCACTTTGAAGAGGAGCTTGCTCTACATATCCACATATACGTGCTCTTTAATTCAGGCCGCTTCAAGTTAAATCTCCCTGCACCCTCTCTAAATCTTCCACATGCTTTCTATAATGAGGCAACTCAGAGTTGCGCCTCTGATGCTACAGTATGTGCCTGTAATGCAGCTGCAAGTTTTTCATTGCACCTGTGCCTATGTGTACTTGTGCGTGTGATAATAAACACAGCTTGGTGTTTGTCTGGCGGTTCTGTCATGGATACTTTGAAATAAATACAGAAAATGCTGGAAATACTCAAAGTAAATTTATGATCAAACTACTTGTATGTTAGAATATTCTACCTTGAAATTCATTTTTTACAGATATTCACAGGAAAAATGGAACACAATAGGAAAATGTATAATAGAATTTAAAGAAAAACAACACATGAAAAAGATAGACAAGCAACCAATATGCAAAAGATAAACTGTGCAAATAAAAAAACTGAAAGCATTAGTTCTCAGAGGATAGTCTAAATAAAAACAATTTAGCTACACTATGACTGAAAATGGAACCTGCTTGTGGTCCAAATTGTACTTCCTTGCAACAATTTCACATAATTGTATGATTAATTTATGATTTTCTGGTAAATGCTACTATCTGGTGCTATGTGCTTGTGATGCTGCTGCAAGTAAATTTTTCATTGCACCTGTACACACGGCAAGAAATTCAGCTTTGATTTTGATAGCTAGTTTTAACAAAGCACACACGGAGGTAAGAGGGCTGGTATAAAGAGTGAACTGTGTATAAGTGCAAGAAGGTGGATCTGAGATATTGAGGTGATGAGAAAGATAATGTGAGGATCACTGCAAGTGTTATCCCTGTGGTGGCTGCTCTTACAGCTGTCATTAGAACATAAAACACAGAGCATAGAATATAGAGTATTAAAAATCAAACATAGAACATAGAATGTATAATATAGAACATAGAACAATGAATATTCCAGCACAGTAAAGGACCTTTGACCCATGGTGTTGTGCCAACCTTTTAACTTACTCTAAGATCAATCTAACCTTCCCTCCTCTATATCCCTTCATTTTTCTTCACTTATGTTTATACCTAAGGGTTTCTAAAATGTCTCAAATATGTCTGGTTCTACCACCAACGCTAGCGGTGTATTCCACACACCCACCATTCTCTGCATATATTTTTTTTAAAAGCTAACTCTGACAAATACTTCCCTCCAATCACCTTAAAATTATGCCCTCTTGTATTACCATTTTCACTCTGAGGAAAAAGTCTCAAGCTATCCACTCCACTTCTGCTTCTTATCATCTTGAATACCACTATCTAGTCAACTCCCGCTCTCTTATTTTCAAAGAATCTGCAATTCGTGTTCTCAGCATTATTTGTTAATTTATTTATTTATATTTTGTGTTTGCACGGTTTTTCTTCTTTTACACATTATTATTTGACAGTCTTTTTGTGTGTGGTTTTCTTTGATTCTACTGCATTTCTACATTCTATTGTGACTGCATGCAAGAAATGAATACTAGGTGGTGACATATTCATGCTTCAATAATAAATTTAATTTGATATATTGCTCACTCTGCAAACAGAAAAACCTTAGCTCACTCAACTTATCTTTGTAAGACATGCACTCTACCAGGCAGCGTCCTGGTAAGTCTCCTCTGCACATTTGCTGAAGCTTGCACATCCTTACTATAAACAGGTGAACAGAACTGAATGCGGTACTCCATGTGTGGTCTAACCAGGGTTTTATAGAATTGCAACATTACCTCATGACTCTTATAGGCTTTGTTGTAGACTCTTATAAACATTCCAAAGATGTTTATTTATTAATAATTATATGCAGAGAATGGTGGGTGTGTGGAATACACCGCTAGCGTTGGCGGTAGAACCAGACATATTTGGGACATTTTAGAAACCCTTAGGTATAAACCCTTAGGTATTATTATTCTAATAATCCACCCATGTGCAGGCCTTCATCACTGTGCTGCAAGTGGCCAGACCTGACCAGAATACCACAGCTCAATAATTATATTAAGTCACTTACTAACTGACATTTACTGAGGAGAAAATCATCAGTAATAACGAATCAGGCTTCACTTCTCTGCTAAGTACAATTCCACAACAAAATGTGAATATAATAGTTTTTGTATTGAATGTGATCTCATCCCATGATGATAATGCCAATGAGATCTCAAGGATTCCTCTTAATGCATGACATGATCTTATATCTTTGTGAAGTGTTTTTCCAATCTCCACTAACCGTCATTTTCTCTCCAAGATTGGAAAGGTTTGGTTCATCCAATCCAAAATCAGAATCTGCACTATTAAAAACATGCACTTCACACAAAAAGGAGAGGCTATTTTCAGGATAGAAAATTGCATAATCACACAAAAGGTCTGTGTGCATCAAAAATCTTTATCTTGATAATGAGTATCAAGTAAAAAGTAACAAGAGAGAAGTATACAGTCTTCATACAGATGACAAGTTTTTCTCAAATTGTTTGGCACAGTAGCATAGCTATTAGCATAACACTGTTACAGCTTCAGAAACCTGGGTTCAATTCCAGATACTTCCTGCCTTCTCCCTGTGATTACATAGGTATCCTGCGGGACTTCAGGTTTCCTCCCACATTCCAAAGACATACAGGTTAGTTGGTTAGTTGGTTACGTGAGTGTAACTGGACAGTGTACATCCACTGGGCCAAATGGGCCTGTTACCAAGCTGTATCTTTAAATAAATAATAAAACAAATTGCTTCCTCTTTGTTCTATATGATTTTATCTTTTGAAAGCATGTGTTATGTTTACTTAAGAAAGAAACACACAAAAATGTTGATGTTTAATGCAAATTAGCTCTATGCTTCCTGGTATCAACTCTGACAAGGAAAATTTTAGTACTCAAAGCTCCTGCCACAAAATTTTCATGACAGTTAAAATCTAACTAAACTTCTTTCCCAAATAGTCAATTAAGTAATTCCTATGCATTGCAAAGACAGGATTTTATGGTTGTCAAAAAAAATGGAGGTTAATTATGGAGAATTCATATTGGTACATGGGAAGCCAGTTTGAAATTCTGTCAATTACCCAGCACTGGTTTTATGTTGAAGCAGAGTTTCAGCACGGCCTTCAATGCATACTTCATGGCTCCATACGAGTACACGTTGCTTAAAAACCACCGATCATGCATCGATCCCATGACTGTCTGTAAGGAGTTTGTACGTTCTCCCTGTGACCGCACTTCCTTCCTCCAGCTGCTCGAATTTCCTCCCACATTCCAAAGATGTTTATTTATTAATAATATTTTTTATTTGTTAAAGCTAATACAAACTTGTCTTGAATATCAGTCATATAGATCAATTTATTACTCAGTACATTAAGGCTGTACAAGGAAAAACAACATCAGACAGCAGGATAGAGTGCTTCAGTTACAGAGAGAAAGTGCAGTGCGGGGCAACAATAAAGTTTAAGGTTATAACGAGGTAGACTGTGAGATTGAGAGTCTATTTTATCATACTAGGAAATGTTCAGTAGTCTAATGACAACTGTCAGGCTTTTGTATCTTCTGCCCGGTGGAAAGGGGAACTTATATTGTGCTGAGTGTTTTGCATACTGCTACAATGACTTGGCCCTGGTTTAGCAACTCTACAGACAACCCTGGAGCACCTCGCTGAGTGTGTGGATAAAGTGAATTGTATTGTTAATCAAAGTGCAGAAGCTATGTCAAAGATAATACCTTATTGGCCTTTGGTTTTGTTACAGCCTCTACATGTTAAGCAAACCAATTAAGATTTAATCAGTTCAATTGAGAAACTATCAATTTAACTGACCTTTTTTATTGACCTGTATATTTCCAATGTAGAGTTACTTTCCTCGTTTCTTTTCAGTTCATTTGTAACTTAATGAATTTGTATCATGTACCATGCATCATGAATTGGGCACCATGGATTAATTTTACTGACAAAACGTGTAAAGCTCAAAGTAAATTTACGTCAAAGTACGAATTCTGTACGTCACAATATGCCACCCTGAGATTTATTTTCTTGCAAGCATTCACAGTAGAGCAGGGAAATACAACAGGATCAGGGAAAAACTACATACTGGAAAGACTGGAGCAACAGCCAATGTGCAAAGGAAGATAATATGTGCAAATACAAAAATAGTAATAATAAATAAGTAAATAATACTGAGAACATGAGTCCTAGAGTCCTTGAGAGTGAATTTGTAGGTTGTGGATTCAGTTCAGTGTTGAGGTGATTGAAGGTATCCACACTGGTTCAGGAGCTTAATGTTTTATGTATCCTCTCTGGATGCACAGTTTAGCATAGCGAGCAGAGGGAATTATGAACACCATCTCACTATATTTGCTCTTTTTTGCACAGCTTATTTATTTCATGTATATGTTATTTTTGTTTATCATATAATTTATGTATTGCAATGTGCTGCTACAGATTTTGTGACATATGTCAGTGAAAGTAAACCTAATTCTGATTCTGACAGGAGGGGGTACTGTGCGTCGAAGTATTTCAAGTGAAAACAATAACAGAATCAGAATCAGAAACAGGTTTATTAACAGACATACAGTATGCTGTGAAATTTGTTTGTTTCTTTTGCAGTATCATACTATAAATTGCAATAAGCATATTTAAAAAAATAAATCAGTAGTGCAAAAAGAGAGAAAAAAGGTGAGATAATATGCATGGGTTCATGACCGTTCAGAAATCTTTGGTAACATACCAAATCTCCTCAAACTCTGAATGAAATATATCTGCAGGGGTGAATGTCCAGGGTGGGTGGGGTCTTCGATAATGCTGGCTACTTTTCCAAAGCAGGAAGAAATGCAGACAGACTCCATGAAGGGGAGGCAACTTTTCTCAGTTTCTTGCAGTCTCAGTCAGAGCAGCCACCAGACCATGCTGAGATACATCCAAACCAGAAACCCTTGGAATAAAGTGGTCTGTAGATAAGTACTTGATCTCTTTCTCTTATCATCTTGCATATCTCTATCTGGTCACCTCTCATCCTCTTACTTTCAAGGACTCTACAATTCGCTTTATTGGCAAAAATGTATGTATGCTTAGGTGTAATGAAATGCCCAAAACTCCTCTGGAGGTTGTGGAAGATAATGAGGAAGATTTGGACCAAAGGCTTATCCCACCAAGCTGGAAAATGGCTGGAGGATGCTTTTTTTCTAAGGAAGAAGATTCCTCTACAATCACATCTTTTAGAACTAACTCCTATCTTCTTAGCATGGAATGCAAGATATTCTTCTCAGTGCTTGCCAGAAAGCTGACCTCTTACTTTATGGAGAACCACATCTCTCCAGAAAGGTGGCATCCCAGGTTTTTCTGGGTGCTTTGAACACACCTCAATAATCAGCTGATTGATCCGCAAACCTAGGCAGAAGAGAGGCAACCGAACAGTTGTCTGGTTAGACCGAGGCAAAGTCTACAGATCAAATCCATACATCCTCATCCAGGTTGGCCTGGACCACCACCATATTCCACCAGTAATGTGAGCCATGATCACCAGATACCTAGAAGGATTCAACTATGCTTCACTTCAGCCCACTTTACAACAAGGTGGCAAAACCTCCAAAAAGGGATTCCAACCAGCTGTACCATCTCCCCTATCTTGTTTGTCATGGACATGAACCTCATCAAATCAGCAGCAGCGGACATAACTGAGGCCCATTGTTGGAGCCCAGCATCCCACAACCTACAATACAGATGTTCATGGATAACATCACAGTAACCACTGTAACCCATGTCCAAGCAAGATGGGTATTGGAAACCATAAACAACATAGCTACCTGGTTTAGGATGACCTTCAAGGCCAGGAAGTCCAGTTGCATGGTGATCAAAAAGGGCAAGGTTACTAGCAAGTTCAGTCTTTAAGTGCAGGGAAAAGTCATTCTGTCCATAGTGGACATCCCAGTAGAGTGTCTTGGAAAGTGGTTTAATGCAGCAATAGTGGACAATGCTAACATCACCGAGACCGTAAAGCAGACTGAAGAGTGGCAAAACAGGAGTCTGTAGTAAATTTAAGACATGGCTGTATCAACATGGTCTTCTTCCAAGGCTGCTCTGGCTTTTCACAGTGTATGAGTTCCCCAGGAGCACTGTGGAAGGCATCAAGAGGAATGTCAACAAGCACCTGCAGAGCTGGCTGGGGATCTCCTTAAGGTTTTCTTCAGTGGAGCTCAACATAAGGTCAGGCCAGCTACAGCTCTCATTGTCATCGGTAGTGGAGGAGTTCTAGATGGCAAAGTGTAAAGTTGTGTTAACTCTGAAGGGCAAACACGAGGAAATCTGCAGATGCTGGAAATTAAAACAACGCACACAAAATGCTGGTGGAACATCAACACTGCTTCTCCTTATAGATGCTGCCTGGCCTGCTGTGTTCCACCAGCATTTTGTGTGTGTTGTGTTAACTCTGAAGGGCTCTGATGACAAGATAATAAACCAAGCAGGAGTCACAACAATATCGAGAGAAAAGAGGGCCACCAACTCGGCCATAGGTCAGGGAGTGAGCTTCCTACAATTGAGAGACACTATTGGCAACCCATGGCTGGGGCAGCAAGGCACACTTCCAAAGATGGGGGAATCTAAATGCAAGAGATAGGCGTGACATGGTCCAGGCAGAGGTATGGAACCGCAAGGGTGAAAGGCGGGCATCGAAAGCAGTGGAGATGGACAAAATGGGATCTCCCCAAGTACAAGATCACTTGGGCAGAGCTTAGGGGACTGGAGCCCTTCCACCTTTCTTCCCTTCTGCAGTCCTTGTATGACATTCTCACCACACCATCACAGCTGCTCAGATGAGGACTGAGAAAGGACCCTAAATGCAAGCTTTGTGGTCAGCAGAGTTCACTGGCACACATACTGTCAGGATGCAAAACAGCTTTAACACCAGGACAGTATAGGTAGTGCCACGGCAAGGTCCAGCTGTTCCTTGCTGACACACTGGAGTGGGAGAGGTGTAAAAAGAAACCAGCTGCCAGACAGGCAAACAGGGCAGTTATCTTCATCAAGGAGAGGGCCACGCCAGTCATATCAAAGAGGCATAAACTAGTCTGTTGCAAAGTACCAAGTCATGGAAGATGAGGGTTGATGTGGGGAGGAAGCTGCAGTTCCAGAGGTAATGCAAGCCACACTTCGAACAGACATCGTACTGTGGTCTACCGAAGACAAGAAGATCATCCTGGAGGAGCTCCCAGTACCATGGCAGGAAGGAGATAAGAAGGCTCAGGAGTGAAAGGCCCTGAGTAGCAGTCCTCGTCCAGGAATTGAATTGAATTGACTTCATTATTTACATCCTTCATATACATGAGGAGTGTTGGGCTTGAAATTCTGCCCTGTGTTCTTTTAGGAAGAGAGACAACTAACACCGGAATATAGCAAAACGTGGCTTTATTGCAGAATTCGTAACTGGCACAGCGAATCCACGGAGTCGCTGGAGAAGGCGTTCTGTCTTCCCCTTACAATCTGCTCTTATTTATACCCCTTTTCCCCCCAGCACACCCCCCGCTACATATTAGGTAATATCGGGCACTTGTGTCCATCTTATTGGCCCGCAGCCATATGCTCACGAGTTACCTGTTTCTTTTGTTTACTGAATCGCGTGACACTAATAGTATCGGTGTAGCGGGGTCCCCAGTTTCGCTCCCCCCTCCCTCGCATCCCGGCCTCCTAACATTATGTGTGTTACGTGAGCCACTCCTGACCTGTAATGGCAGTCCCGAATTAACCCCAACAGGAGTAAAAATCTTTATGTTACATCTACATCTAAATGTGCAATGTGCAATGATAGAAATTTATAATAAATATTATGTACAACAGGATAGTCAATATAACAGAACTATAGCTGTGTCAGTAAGAATTAAGCAGTCTCATGGCCTGGTGGAAGAAGCTGTCCCGGAGCTTGTTGGTCCTGGCTTTTATGTTGCGGTACCGTTTTCCAGATAGTAACAGCTGGAACAGTTTGTGGTTGGGATGACTCAAGTCTCCAATGATCCTTCGGTCCCTTTTTACACACCTTTCCTTGTAAATGTCCTGAATAGTGGAAAGTTCACATCTGCAGATGTGCTGGGCTGTCCGCACCACTGTCTGCAGAGGTCTGCGATTGAGGGATGTACAGTTCCCATACCAGGCAGTGTTGCAGCCAGTCAGGATGCTATCAACTGTGCCCCTATAGAAAGTTCTTAGAATTTGGGAGCCCATACCAAACTCTGCAACCGTCTGAGGTGAAAGAGGTACTGTTGTGCCTTTTTCACCAGATAACCAGTATGTACAGAATACGTGAGATCCTTGGTGATGTTTATGCCTTGTGTCACTGGATCCTGGACTTCCTGTCAGATTGCTGGTAGGTGATAAAAGTGGATTCTCTCATCTCTGCCCCTCTGACCCTCAACATAGGTGCCCTTTAGGGCTGTGAATTAAGTCCCCTCCTTTACTCCCTGTATACCCATGACCATATCGCCACCCACAGCTCCAATCTGCTAATTAAATTTGCTGACGACACTACACTGATTAGCCTAATCTTAAATAATAATGAAGCAGCATACAGAGAAGAAGTCATCTCTCTAACACGGTGGTGTCAAGAAAACAACCTCTCCCTCAATGTCGCAAAAACAAAGGAGCTGGTTGTGGACTATAAGAGGAATGGAGACAAGCTAACCCTTATTGACATAAATGGATCTGGAGTTGAGAGGGTGAACGGGGACAAAGGATGGCGGATGTGTCTATTCCCCATGGAGATCAGCTGCAGAGGGATCTTGGCAAAATCAGCATGGAGGTTGCTGTCTGTATTGGGCCTTGATGAAAAGAGCAAGAACCAAGCAGCTCACAGGATGGGAGAGGAAGCAAAAGAGCCTCTTGCTAGATACAGAACAGGGGAGAGGAGTTGAGTTGGAAGACAGGAGCAGATGGGCAGTGACTCATCATCACTGTTGACCTGCCAACTGGGGAGTGTAGTGGTTAAGGGCCGAAGCACTCTGTGAAGGTTGGGCACCATCTGACGACAGCTGTTCCCGGCAAAAGGCTACGGTTACCTCATCCGATAACTGAAGAGAACACCCCAGTGTATGACACAAGCAATATATAAATTCTACACAAATTTACAAGAGGACACAGTAAGAACAAAGAAAGTGTATTTTCGTGCAAAGTGGGCAGAGTAGACATAGTGTTTTGACACTGAAGTAGAGATTAGGGTTGTGTAGGATAGTTCAAGATCTGAATGTGAAGGAAAGTAGCTGTTCCTAAACCTGGTGGTGTGAGACGTCAGGTTTCTGTACCTCCTCCCTGATGGTAGCAGCAGGAAGATGTCATGGCTTAGCTGGTGGGGGATCTTTGATGATTGATGTTGCCTTCTTGAAGCAGTGCCTCCTCTCAATATTCCCAATAGTGGGGAGAGATGTGCGTCACTACTTGTGCAATTTCTTATGTTTCTGTGCATTCTCACACACACTCACACTCCACATTTTAGGGGCAGCTTTTTCCCTGTGCCATCAGATTTCTGCGAGGTCCATGAATGCTACCTCACTAATTTGCTCTCTTTTATTTTAAATTTTAAATATATATTTCTAATTGTAATATATAGTTTAATTAATATCTTTATTGTAGTGCACTGCAGCAGCAAAATAAATTTCACAACTTATGTCAGTGATAATAAACCTGATTCTGAGTTTGAGGCAGAATTGAGGAACACGTCTTTTATTTATCTGCTTTCAGTCTCAGTGCCAAAAGCAGTTTAGATTCGTATTCAGATTGTGGGGGGAAAAAGGAAACCATTTTTATGATATATTTTTTCACTATGGCTACATGGTGAAATTAAAAACAAAACACTCTGTACTTAAATAATGATTTTTTCTTATGATGAAACGAAGCACACTGTAGGTCACTGTTCTGCAGATAAGCATGGCATCTAACCCATATTAAATATGATCCCATAAACAGAAAATGAGTTGGGTCCATTGTAAGCCTGTTTATGGTTGGGGTAGAGGGTTTCCAGGATCTTTGCAGAGCTCTTGGAGTATCAACATTGAACAATAGAGTGGACATTTCTAAGTGTTAGGCTGAAAAGGTACTTGAGGCATTATTCAGAGGGTAAGACTTCAGGTTCTGCTGCACACTTGATGTAGTGCTGAAGTATCTTCCTGGATTATGTGCTCAAATGGGACGTGAAGTCACAGCTCTCTGGCTTGAGAACTTACCAACTAAGGTTGGATAACGGAGAGGGCGGTATTTCAATTTCTGCTCAGTAAACCATAAGCCCACTGGAAGGATTTTACCAATTTGCAGGTCAAGGCAAAACATTGATCATTCTTTATCCTGTGTTGAAGCTAGATGATCTGCTGAATTCCTCCAGCAATGTGTGTATTTGCTCGCGTTTAAAATAATAAATTTATTATTAATCTCACGTGTACTTAGAAACAGTGAAGCAGTTTCCTTTGTTTGCCAGCCAATCAGATCATTCCAAACTTAAGTACATTAAGGTATTATAAAGAAAATTAGTCAAGCCATTAAATTCAAAAGACAGGAAGTTACTGTATGTTGCAGCTTTATAGAAGTCTACTTAGGCCACATTTGGAATGTTATATACAGTTTTTGGTTGCCCCCTTATAGGAAGGATATTAAGGCTTTTGAGACAGTTCAGAAGAAGTTTACCAAGACACTGTCTGGATTCGAGGGCATTGGACAAATATAGATTGTATTTTCTCTAGAGGGAAAGACTGAGATATCGGGATTTATGAAATTATGAGAAGCATAGATAGAATAGAAAGACAATATCTTTTTCAGAATGTTAAACTACTTAATAACAGAGGGCATTCAATTAAGGTGAGAGGGGATTACGTTCAAATGATATGTGAGGGGCAATTTTTTTGCAGAAAGAGTGATGGGTGCCTGGATTGTGTTGCCTGGGGTATTGGTAGAGGCAGATATATTCAGAACATTTAGTGAGGCATATGAATGTGAGGAAAATTGAAAGAAATGGACATTGTGGAGATAATTCAGCAATTGTAGGCTGAAGGGCCCGTTCTTGTGCTGTACTGGTCCATATTCTGTGTTCTATGTTCTAAACCATAAGGTAGAATATAGTGTAAAAGTTATAGTGACAGTACATACCCTAGGACATGGAACGATTTGTCTGGATGCCATACAAATAAAAGGTTTTCTCGGTATCTTGGTATATATGACAATAATAAACTGATTACTAATAATTGTGCAATCCCATTCATTTCAATCCAAATTGGAGGACTTTTTCCTTCTACTTTGTAATTTGTAAATTAGTTTATTATTGTTATGTGTACTGAAATGCACTGAAAATCTTGTCTTGCCTCCTGTTCATAGAGATCAATTCATTATACAATGCTTTGACGTAGGACAAGGTAAAACAATAACAGAATGCAGAACGAAGTGTAATAGCAAACAGAGAAAGTGCAGTGTAGGGAGACAATAAGGTGTAAGGTCATAACTAGATAGATTATGAGGTCAAGAGCCCATCTTATCAGACTCAGTGACTGTTCAATGATTTTACAACAGTGGAGTAGAAGCTGTCTTTGATCCTGGTAGGAAGTGGTTTCAAGCTTTTGAAAATTCTGCCCAATGGGAGGTGTAAAAGAGGATATGTCCAGTAGGGGTGGGATCTGATTGTGCTGGCTGCTTTACAAAGGCAGTGAAAAATGTAGATGGAGTCCATGGAAAGGATGTTGGTTTCCGTGATATGCTGGATGTATCCACAAAACTTTGCAGTCTTGCGTAGAGCAGTTGTCATACCAAGTGGTGACGCGTGCAGATGGGATGTTTTCTATGGTCCATCGAATAAACTTGGTGAAGGCCAAAAGGGACATTCTAAATTGCTTTAGCCTCCTGAGGAAATGGAGGCTAAAGTTGAAGCTTTCTTGGGCATGGTGTCAACATGCTTAGACTAGGTCAGTCTGTTGGAATTGTTCACACCTTGACACTTAGTGCTCTCAACCCGTTTAACCTCAGCACCATTGATATAAATGGTCCTGCAGTTGCTTGTGTCAGTTCTTCTCAATGGATTTTTTTTTGCCATTTCCATCATTAACCTCAAATCAAATTCAAGTTTATTGTCATTCGACCATCTGCATGTATACCACTAAACAAAACAATGTTCCTTTGTAACAATGTGCACACACAGTACATATGAGTCATGCATAACATATAAAATAATATTAGCACAAATAAATTAACAAATAATAGAATATATTCCATAACATTGACATTTAGTATAAGGTGCATTTCCAACACAGCACCACATGGATATCACAATGGGAACTGTAATTCACAAGAAACAGACTTGTGTTTTCAGTCTGTACCTTCCACTTCCAAGATTCCTCCATTGGCAAGTTTTGTAGGAAAGTTATTTCCTTGGCTCCTATATTATTCCAACTGGCTAATTTTGTGTGTGCTGCACATTTTTCCCCTCAGGTTGGGTGAGATTTAAGGTTCTAGATTTAGGGTGAAAGGCCAAACATTGAAGAGGAATCTGAGGTGGTGCAAGTGTGGGATGAGCTGCCAGTGAAAGTGGTAGATGTGTGTTCATTTGAACATTTAAGAGAAGATTGAATAAGTGCAAGGTGGGAGGGCTATAGTCCAAGTGTGGGTCAATGTGAATAGTCAGAAGGTCAGGTTGGCATGGACCACATGAGCCAAAGGCCCCATTGCTCTAAGACTCTGTGTTCTATGATTCATGTTGATGAGTGTTAGCATATTCATCAAGGTTACTGTCGTATGCTCCTGTACCAATTGTACGCGCCTTGACCACTTCCACTGGCAGCTCATTCCAGATACTTAGTACCCTCTCAAGTGTCAGATCTCATCTCCATCCACTTAATTTGTATCTGTGCCTTGTAGTATTGGAAAATTATCTTGAGAACTCGAGTGGATTTATAATTGAGATTAAATTCACAAACCTTTTCTTTCCCAATGTAAAAAAAATGTCAAAGGGTTATGTATTTGTGCACCATGGTAGTGTAGTAGTTAGCATGACACTATTACAGCTTAAGGCGTGATGTTTGGAGTACAATTCCGGCACCGTCTGTGAGCAGTTTGTATGTTCTCCCCCTGACCACATGGGTTTCCTCCCACAGTCTGGATGTATACTAGTTAGTAGGTTACTAGATCATTGTAAATTGTTCTGTCATTAGGCTAGGGTTACATACATTGGTTGCTGGGCAGCTTAGCTCATTGGGCTGGAAAGGCCTGTTCCATATTGTATATCTAAATAAATAACTAAATGGCTCTACAAATCAGATTTAACATTAATGCACTTGTTTAGCAATGAATGATGGCTGTCCATCATATGCAACACTGACAGAAGAGTTGTGAGGGACTGTTTATAAAATGGAAAAGCTGTTTCACTGGGGTAGTTCCACTCTCTTGATCAGGTCCAATGGTACGAGTGGTTGTCACAAACTGGGGTCTTCCGTGGTTACAGTGGATGACCATAACTTCTGTACTTTGTCATGCTCTTTGCATTCCATGAAGAATTGCCGAATCACTTTCCTGGCCATTAGCTCTCACTGTTGATGTCATCCACACATTATGCCGGAGCTGACTTCAAATGCTAGAACAGGCATGTCCCTATCTCACTAGGTAGGCCTGCTGGCTACCCTCACCCGCCTATCGCAGTGGTGTACCGGGGTGTGGCCGCTGTCACTACTTGGAGCCACAGGTGAGAGCTGAGTGTCCAGTGGGGACCAAAGGTGAGTGACCTGCCCCATAATACACACGACAAGTCTTTCACCAGAGGCGCCACCCCTCCTTGTACACCCCCATACACCTTTTTACCAATGAAGTACAAGTTATTACACACAATGATAGTAATCTGTCAAATAGGCATTGAACAATGTTAATATGAATATCCAGATTCTAGTTACAATATAATTACAAACTTCATGTCTGTTGTATTTTGTAACCTGAATGAATCTGTGGTGAAATTTATTCACAATTGAATGTGATAATGGAAAACACTTGTGTGATTCACAAAGATAATCTTTTTGTGACTGTGGATTTAATGTCTTGTCTCACATTGCAAAGCCTCCTTCATAAGCTCAGTCAATCCTTACTCCAACGGACATGCCTTACGATAGTTGATAAAGTCTGCATACGAAGTTGATGTTATCCCATAAAAGCTTAATGCCTGTACAATGTGATTTTAAATATATAGTTCTACTGTATATACATATTAATCCAATTTTGAAGAAATCACCCCAGCAGCAATATTTCATTAGGATTTTGAGGAGATTTGGTATGTCACAAGAGTCAAGTAAATTTTTACAGGTGTACTTGTGAAAGCAATCTATTTGGGTGCAATGCCATTTGGTATGTAGGGACCACTATATAGGTAGAAAAAAGCAGCGGAGGATTACAAATTCATCCAGCTCCATCATGGTCACAAGCTTCCCCTCCTCAGCATCCAGGACATCTTCAGGAGGTGTGGCATTCATCTTTCATGATCCCTGCCACCCAGAACATGCCTTCTTGGCATTGTTACCATCAAGGAAGAAATAGTCTGAAGACACACTTTAAATGTTTTAATGTTCAAAATTTAAAGTAAATTTATTATTACAATACATATAGGTCCCCATATACAAACCCGAGATTTTCTCTGGGCATACTCAATAATCCATGAAATACCAAGCGACTTGGGTATTCAGCCAGTGTGCAAATGATAATAAACTGTGCAAATATAAAAAGAAAGAAAAAGTAATAAATAAATGAGCAATAAATATTGAGAACATGAGATGAAGAGTCCTTGAAAGTGAACCCATTGATTGTTGGAACATATCAGTGATGGGGAAAATGAAGTTGAGTGAAGTTTGGTTCTGAAGTCTGATATTTGAAGGGTAATAATTGTTCCTGAAACTGATAGTGTGAGTTCTGAGGCCATCTTCCCAATGAGTCCTGGGTTGTGGGGGTCCCAGATGATGAATGCTTCTTTCCTGTGACAATGCTTCATGTTGATGTGCTCAATGATGGGAAAGGCTTTACCTGTGATGAACTGAGTGGGATCCACTACTTTCTGTAAGATTTTCTTTTCAACAGCATTTGTATTTCCATACCGGGCTGTGATGCAGCCAGTCAGCATACTGTCCATTATGCATCTACAGAGGTTTGTCAGTGCTTTAGATGTCATGCTGAATCTTTGAAAACTTACAAGGTTGTAGGCGCACTGCCATGCTTTTTTTCATAATTGCACTTACATGCTGAGCCCAGTGCATATCCTCTGAAATCATAACAGCGAGGAATTCAAAACTGCTGACCCTCTCCACCTCAGAAATTATATTTCTGAACAAACAATGAACCAACCCATGAACAGTCCCTCACTACTTTTGTTCCCTTTTTGCATGATGTAATTTTGTTGTTCCTGTATCCTGTTAATGCTGAGACCTTATAAGGCATTGTTCAGATCACATATGGAGTGCTTAGAGCAGTTTTGGATCCATTAGAGATGTGTTGGCATTGGAGAGGGTCCAGTGGATGCTCATGAGAATTATTCCAGGAATGAAAGGGTTATCATGTGAGGAGCATTTGATGGCTCTGGGCTTGTTCTCAATGGAGTTTAGAACAGTGAGAGAAAATCTCATTGCAACCTATTGAATATTGAAAGCCCGAGATAAAATGGATGTGGAAAGGAATTTTTCTATGGTGAGGAAGTCTAAGAGAAAGGGCCACAGTTGTAGAAGAGAGGGACATGCATTTAGAATGAAGACGAGGAGGAATTTGTTTTGCCAGTTGATGGTGTATCTATGGAATTCATCTCCACAGATGACTGTGGAGGTCAAGTCAAAATCATTGGATATAGTTAAAACAGAGGTGATAGATTCTTGATTATTTAGTGCATTAAAGTTTATAGGGAGAAGGCAGGAGAATGGGTTTGAGAGGGATAATAAAACAGCCATGATGGAATGGTGGGCCAGGGTCGATAGGCCAAATAACCCTAATTCTGTTCGTATATTTCATCATCTTATTGTAACATATCATTTTTTATGTGTTGCTGTGTACTGCTGCCACAAAACAATTTTCACAACATATGTCAGTGATAATAAACCTGATTCTGAGTTTTATTCTAATACAGATTCCCCTGTAATTGGAATAGAACCATTCAGGGTTTAAAGGTGAACTGAGCCCAAACATTGTATCAAACTTGACCAACTGATTAATCCCTGATCACTACAGTTCAGTAACTCTATGATCACTTTATTATAAACACAAGAGCTTTTGCAGACACTGGAAGTCTTGAACAACATAGACAGAGTGCTGGAGGAACTCAGCAGGTCAGGCAGCATCTATGGAGGAGAATAAACTATTGATGTTACAGGATCAGGACTGGTGAAATGTCTCAACCAGAAATAGTTAAATGCCAGGAATTTAACGAACTCTCTTAAGAGGGATATAGATAGGGTAAATGCAACCAAGCTTTTTTCATTCAGGTTGTGTGAGATTAGAGCTAGAGTTTAAGGGTTAAGGGTGAAAGATGAAATGTTTAAGGGTAACATATGGGGAAGCTTCTTCACTGAGAGGGAATGAGGTGCCAGCGGTAGTGGTGGATGCAGGTTCAATTTAAACATTTAAGAGAAATTTGGATAAGCAGATGGATGGAAGGGCTCCATATGGCATTGTTCCAAGTGCAGGTTAATGGGATTACTCAGATTAATAGTTCAGCATGGACTAGATGGTCCAAAGGGCCTGTTTCTGTGCTGTATTTTTCTATGGATGACTCCAGTAGTAGCTGATGTACCTGAGATTAGGGTGGTGTAAAACAATTGACTCTGTAATTACTGGTTGGGTAGAGTGTAATGGGCTAGGAGTGAAACATATAGAAACAAGGTCAGAGTCATCAGAAGGTATTGAAGCATAACCGAAAGGAAAAGCTTCAATGTACAATATAATCTTGGTACTACAATTGCTTGAGGGAGCTGTCAGGAAATAAATGGAAACATCAAATGGAGGAAGTGGCTTGTAACTATGAGGGGAAATGAAATAGTAAATACACAGTAGCATAGTAGTTAGTGAAATTGCTGTGCAGTATCTGCAGTCACCAATCAGTGTTCGCATCCCACCGCTGTCTGAAGGGGGATTGTACCTTCTTCCCATAACCACATGAGTTTGCTTCCAGTGCTCCAGTTTTTCGCTCCCTTCCCAGGACATTCATGTTTGTAGCTTGTGCGTATGTTATGTTAGGGTCAAAATCATGGTAACACTTGTGGGCTTCCCTCGTGCATCCTCGGACCTCATTGGTTGTTGACACAAAATAACATTTTTCCACTGTATTTTTTGATATGCATGTGACAAATAAAGTTAGTCTTTATCTTTTATCTTTACCCGAATGCTTATTTGCACATCATTAGTTTAAGTAAATGCAAATTGATTATCAAAGTTCTTATATGTGACTATATACTGGCCTGAGATTAATTTTCTTGCAGGCATTTACAGGAAAGTAAAGAAATACAATAGAATTCACAAAAATCTATACAAAAATTAAAGAATGACAAATAACCTGTTTGCAAAGGAAGGTGAATCATGAAAATAGTTTTAAAAAGTAAACAAATAATACAAGGGAATATAGCAGATGAAATTAGCCTTAAGCATGATGAGACAAACATCAGAACTTCAATATAAATGAGTTGGTTTTCTTCCAGCAACTAAAAGGGTTTCAAACAAGTTTATAAGGCGCACACACCAGTTTAGCACAGGAGACCGCTGATGAGATTAGTGGTGATTGATAACCATTCAGGAATCAATGAAGACAGAGATAGAACACTAGGCTGCACAATGGCTAATTTACTGAGTACAGCCCAGCCACCAGTCTAACTTCAATTCCACCTAAAATCGTGGAATTGGTTATGAAGAGAAGATTAGCCAAGCAACAAAAAGGGTGAAAGTTGAAATATTTAAAGGGAACATGGTGGTTGTGGGTTCGTTTGCAGTGATTAAGAGAAGTTTATGTAAGTACATAGATAGGGGATGTTACAAAGGGTTATGATGGGGTTTGATTCCCCTCATGATGACTGGTTCATTTCTTGTGTAGACAATAATCAGCTCTTTGGTTTTGCTGACATTGAGTGAGAGATTATTGTTTTGGCACCACTCACCCAGATTTTCAAACTCGCTCCTCTATGCTGATTAGTCTCAGCTGTGCAAGGGTTTATCTGGGACTGACAAGGAACAAGCTCCACTTTAATTGATGCATCTGATATTATGTGAGTGATGATTAAAATACATCACTGACTTGTACATCACAGAGAAACTGACAGGAGGTGTTTATTAGCATTGTTCACCTATCAATTTGGTCTTTTGATTATCAGAAGAATTTCTCCCATCTGACATGAACGAGATAGCGCCACAATAGTGTTGCAGTTGGTGTGACACTGTTACAATCAGGCGGTTGGATTTCAGAAATAATTCCAGCACTGTCTGTAAGGTGTTTGCAAGTTATGTTTTTAATTTTATTAATTAATTGATTTATTAATTGATTGAGGCATCTTAAAGGATGATGCCTCAAAAAGGACACATTCATCATTAAGGACCCCCAATACCCAGTACATGCCTTGCCGTAATTGCTACCATCAGGGATGAAGGACAGGAGCCTGCAGGCACCCACTCAACAATTCAGGAGCAGTTTTTACCCCTCTGCCATCTGATACCTGAATGGACATTGAACCCATGAACACTATCTCACTACTTTTTTTATTTTTATTTTTGAATTTCCTATTTAAATGAACTATTTAATTCCTATTCCTGTTATTATGTATTGCATTATACTCCTGCCACAACCACAACAAATTGCATGATACATGCTGGTGATATTAAACCTGATTCTGATTCTGAGATACAGTGCAGAATAGACCTTACAGCCCTTCAAACCACATTGGCCAGCAATCCTAATTTAACCCTTGCCTAATTATAATCACCAATTAACCTATGAACCAGTACATCTTTGGAATGTGGGAGAAAATGAGAGCATCAAGAGGAAACCCACATGATCAGGGGAAGAACGTGCAAACACCTTACAGGCACCAGTAGAAGTTGAGCCTAGGTTGGTTGTACTGTAAAGCATTGTGCTCACCACTATGCTCCTGAGCTGCTCTATGATGTCCTCCCATGGTCGTGTGAGTTTGCTCTGGGTTCTTTGACTTTACCAACGGTCCAAGGACCTACTGGCTGGTACGTTAACTGATCATCATGCATTGTCCTGCTATTAGGCTAAGGGTAAATAGGTGGGTTGTTGGGCCCCACAACTCATTGGGTTGGAAGGACCTATTCTTCACAGTATTTTTAAATTAAATAAAATAAATACATTTTAATTGTATCAGCCAAATGTAAGTGGAGCTCTCTGCAATGGCAAGAAATTAGGCTGCATCTATAACATTTCATTGTTGCATCATTTCATAACTTCTTATGTTAGCAAACTGATGTCTCATTACATCTCAAACAAAACAAAATCTGCAGATGCTGGAAATCTGAGCAATGCTCACAAAACTGGATGAGATGTATCCCAGGCTATTGTGGGAATCAAGAGAGGAGATTGCTGAACCTCTAGCAATGATCTTTGCATTGTCAATGGGGACAGGAGAGGTTCCGGAGGATTGGAGGGTTGCGGATGTTGTTCCTTTATTCAAGAAAGGGAGTAGAGATAGCCCAGGAAATTATGGACCAGTGAGTCTTACCTCAGTAGTTGGTAAGTTGATGGAGAAGATCCTGAGAGGCAGGATTTATGAACATTTGGAGAGGCATAATATGATTAGGAATAGACAGCATGGCTTTGTCAAGGACAGGTCCTGCCTTACGAGCCTGATTGAATTTGAGGATGTGACTAAACACATTGATGAAGGAAGAGCAGTAGATGTAGGTGTATATGGATTTCAGTAAGACATTTGATAAGGTACCCCATGCAAGGTTTATTGAGAAAGTAAGGAGGCATGGGATCCAAGGGGACATTGCTTTGTGGATCCAGAACTGGCTTGCCCACAGAAGGCAAAGAGTGGTTGTAGACGCGTCATATTCTGCATGGAGGTCGGTGACCAGTGGTGTGCCTCAGGGATTTGTTCTGGGACCCTTACTCCTCGTGATTTTTATAAATGACCTGGATGAGGAAGTGGAGGGATGGGTTAGCAAGTTTGCTGATGACACAAAGGTTGGGGATGTTGTGGATAGTGTGGAGGGCTGTCAGAGGTTCCAGTGGGACATTGATAGGATGCAAAACTGGGCTGAGAAGTGGCATATGGAGTTCAACCCAGATAAGTGTGAAGTTGTTCATTTTGGTAGGTCAAATATGATGGCAGAATATAGTATTAATGGTAAGACTCTTGGCAGTGTGGAGGATCAGAGGGATCTTGGGGTCTGAGTCCACAGGACACTCAAAGCAGCTGCGCAGGTTTACTCTATGGTTAGGAAGGCGTATGGTGTATTGGCCTTCATCAATCATGGAATTGAATTTAGGAGCCGAGAGGTAATGTTGCAGCTATATAGGACCCTGGTCAGATCCTACTTGGAGTACTGTGTTCAATTCTGGTCGCCTGACTACAAGAAGGATGTGGAAGCTGAAGAAAGTGTGCAGAGGAGATTTACAAGGATGTTGCCTGGATTGGGGAGCATGCCTTATGAGAATAGGTTGAGTGAACTCGGCCTTTTCTCCTTGGAGCAACGGAGGATAAGGGGTGAGTTGATAGAGGTGTATAAGATGATGAGAGGCATTGATCATGTGGACAGTCAGAGACTTTTTCCCAGGGCTGGAATGGTTGACACAGGAGGACACAGGTTTAAGGTACTGGGGAGTAGGTACAGATGAGATGTCAGGGGTAAGTGTTTTACTCAGAGAGTGGTGAGTGCGTGGAATGGGCTGCCAGTAATGGTGGTGGAGGTGGATATGATAGAGTCTTTTAAGAGACTTTTGGATAGGTACATGAGGCCTAATAATTTGTCAGGTTGGGACATGTTCAGCACAACTTTGTGGGCCAAAGGTCTTGTATTGTGCTGTAGGTTTTCTATGTAAGAGTTTCAGACCAAAATATTGACAATTTTTACCCTCCACAGATGCTGCCTGGCCTGCTGAGTTCCTCCAGCATTTGTGTATGTTGCTCTGAATTTAAAGCATCTGCAGAACCTCATTTCAAAAATAAAGAATGTTTTCTTGTGAAGGAATCATCTTTGAACTTTTGTTTTCTGAATGCAAACCTTCAGTCTATCTGTCTTGTTGAGAATTAGCTTGCAAGGCTCTGATTAAATGGTTGGCAGACATTTTGGCTTGAAGGGGTCCATGCTGTACTGTACAATTCTGTATTCTGTGGGATGTCAGAGAGAGTGTTTTTAAATAGAGAGTAGTCAGTGTGTGGAACATGCTGCAAGGGGTGGTGAGTGAGGTTGTATGGTAAGGACATTTAAAAGACTCTTGGTTTAAATATAATTATCATTCAACCAGATACAGTGGCATGCAAAAGTTTGGGCACCCCGGTCAAAATTTCTGTAATTGTGATTAGCTAAGCGATTAAAGGATGACCTGATTTCCAAAAGGCATAAAGTTAAAGATGACACATTCCTTTAACATTTTAAGGGAGATTACTTTTTTTATTTCCATCTTTTACAGTTTCAAAATAACAAAAAAGGAAAAGGGCCCGAAGCAAAAGTTTGGTCATCCTGCATGGTCAGTACTTAGTAACACCCCCTTTGCCAAAGATCACAACTTGTAAATGCTTTCTGGAGCCAGCTAAGAATCTTTCAATTCTTGTTTAGGGGATTTTCACCTATTCTTCCTTGCAAAAGGCTTCTCGTTCTGTGAGTTTCTTGGGCTGTCTTGCATGCACTGCCCTTTTGAGGTCTATCCACAGTTTTTCGATGATGTTTAGGTCGGGGGACTGTGAAGGCCATGGCAAAACCTTCAGCCTGCACCTCTTCAGGTTGTCCATTGTGGATTTTGAGGTATGTTTAGGATGATTATCTTGTTGTAGAAGCCATCCTCTTTTCATCATCAGCTTTGTTACAGATGGTGTTGTGGCGACCCACTTTCTGCACAGGCGAACCGGCTCACAAATAGCCAGTGCGCAGGGGGAGACTTTGGTGATGCACCTCTGACGTCATTTCCGCCCGGAGAGGGCAGGCGCTAGGGATTAAATGCCAGCGCCACAAAGTTTGAATAAACTAGTCTCAAAACGACTTACTGACTGCGTGTTGTTATTTCAGCACTGTGTGTAGCACATCGCTACAGTGTGATGTTTGCTTCCAGAATTTGCTGGTATTTAATTGAATTCTTTCTTCCCTCTCCCAGTTAAATGTTCCTCATGCCACTGGCTGTAACACAAGCCTAAAGCATGATCCATCCATTTCCGTGCTTAACAGTTGGAGAGGTGTTCTTTTCATGAAATTCTGCACCCTTGTTTCTCCAAACACACCTTTGCTCATTGCAGCCAAAAAGTTCTATTTTGACTTCATCAGTCCACAGGACTTGTTTCCAAATGCATCAGACTTGATTAGATGTTCCTTTTCAAACTTCTGACACTGAATTTTGTGGTGAGGATGCAGGAAAGGTTTTTTTCTGATGACTCTTCCATGAAGGCCATATTTGTGCAGGTGTCGCTGTACAGTAGAACAATGCATTGCCACTCCAGAGTCTGCTAAATCTTCCTGAAGGTCTTTTGCAGTCAAATGGGGTTTTGATTTGCCTTTCTAGCAATCCTACAAGCAGTTTTCTCTGAAGGTTTTCTTGTTCTTCCAGACGTCAACTTGACCTCCACCGTTCCTGTTAACTGCTGTTTCTTAATTACATTACAATCTGAGGAAACGGCTATCTGAAAACACTTTGCTATCTTCTTATAGCCTTCTCCTGCTTTGTGGGCATCATTTACTTTAATTTTCAGAGTGCTAGGCAGCTGCTTAGAGGAGCCCATGGCTGCTGATTGTTGGGACAAGGTTTGAGGAGTCAGTATTTATAAAGCTTTGACATTTGCATCACCTGGCCTTTCCTAAATGACGACTGTAAACAAGCCATAGCCCTAACAAGCTAATCAAGGTCTGAGACCTTGGTAAAAGTTATCTGAGAGCTCAAATCTCTTGGGGTGCCCAAACTTTTGCATGGTGCTCCTTTCCTTTTTTTCATTCTAAAATTTTACAAAACAAAAATAATACACTAATCTTGCTTAAAATGTTGAAAAGAATGTTTTATCTTTAACTTTATGACTTTTGGAGATCTGTTGATCTTCTACTCACTTAACTATTCACAGTAACAGAAATTTTGACCAGGGTGCCCAAACTTTTGCATGCCACTGTATAAATATCCATGAATACAGCCAAATGAAACAATGTTACTCTCGGGCCAAGGTGCAAAAGACAGTACCTACAGTCGCACAAAGCACATATAGCAAATATAAGATGGCAAGCACATATAAGATATCAATAAAATACAGTCACACAAAAAAGTAGTCCAAAACCATAGTCCATGAACGTTTCAGAAATCTACAGTTGAACACAATATGGTTTGCCTTCTGCTGAGCTAGCACTAGGGGGCAGTACCAACTTCAACTTGGACGCCGCATCACACCGTCTCCGGTGGAGAACATCAACTCTGTCACTTCTCTCTCGGGCAGCGGTAAACAGCGACACCACGACTTGAGGCCTCGCCCTCTCTAAGGCCATGCAGCTCACTCGCAGTCAGCCAATAAGTCAGTGAATCATAATTACAGCATTCACCATTAACAATATTCAGCAGGGTTCTGCGATCACAAGAAAAGTGATCACTTGCTGTTAGATTGTACATTTCCTTTTGTGCATCGATGCTTCCAATGCCTCCCTGACACAGACAGCAACACTATCCATACCATTCAGCTCCTCAGTTTCTCCGCCACTTTTGGTGTAGACCATACATGTCAAACTCAAGGCCTGTGGGCCAAATCCGGCCCACGGTGGAATTATCTTTGGCCCGCGAGATAATATCTGATTACTATTAAAGCTGGCCCCAGTAATCAAAGCGCCTATGGCATATGATATGGCTAATGCTGAGTTTATTCAGGTACCAGGTTTTCAGGGTTTTTAGTGTTTATTCGGCAGTCTTGCTCGGCAGTCTTCTTCATAAGAAACGGAATTTGTAAAGTGAAACACTTTGTAGTTATAGCAGAGACTGAGACACATGAGAGCAGGCTGAAAAAACGGAGGCAACGAAAGCTGTGTTCGCACGCGTCCGACTGTTCCGGCCCGCATGAAGCTGCATTTTGCTCAATCCGGCCCGTGACCTAAAATGAGTTTGACACCCCTGGTGTAGACCATCAGTACATTAAGTTCTTAATGTCCATCAGGACTTTGCAATTGTAAAAAATACATTTGTAAAGGGGCAATAACACCTTTGGTTCATTTTGTAGAAGCCATGGAAATCAAACATGACGCCATCTTACCGGAAACGTTTTGATAGGCACGTGGCTGATAGAAAAAATGGAGTATAATGGGCTACATATGAAGGAAGGGTCCGATTGATCTTGGAGCAGGTTAAAAGATTGATTAGAAATTTTGGGCCAATGGACCTGTACTGCGCTGCAATGTTCTATGTCCTAAATTATGAGTTAGCATTGTCTCATCATGATAATCATCAGTCTTATGAGGATAGGATAGTTGAGGGAACTAGGGCTTTTCTCTTTAGAGTAAAGGGGGATGAAAGGTGACTTAATAGAGGTGTACAAGAGAGGAATTGGCTAATGCAAGGGGGTATCGTTTGAAGGTGATTGGGGGTAAGTATAAGGGGGTTGTTAAGAGATAGTTTTTTTACACGATAAGTGGTGGGTACATGAAACTCGGGTGGCAGCTGAAGCAGATACATTAGGGACCTTTCAGAAACTCTTAGTTAGGCACATGGATGGAAATTGAAATGAGGGCTATGTATGAGGGAAGGGTTAGATTGATCTTAGAGTATGTAAAAAGATTGGCACTGTTAGGATTTGTAACTCTGGAAACTAATCAAAAGAAAAAGCCAGGAGCCAGGATATTTGGTTGACTTAGATTTTCTTCAGTGAGATATTTACATATGACGTGGTGAAGTAATAACATATGCTATTTATATACTTCTTACATATGACCCGTAATAAATTATGTAAACAACAACAAAGAATGCTTAGTAAAACAATTTAACTCAAATATTACTGAAATATTAAATACATTACACTCCTCGCTGCTCAGTTATAAACTCCAACTACTATATAGACGTTCCCAGCTTATCCCATTCAGACCTAAAGATTTAATCACTGTGAAAGATTTTTTACTCATGTGGGGTAACGTCTTTCCTGACAAGGGGTATCACACTGATAGGAGAGACTTGTGGCTGTGAAACAATCTCAGATTCTGGGGCTTCCTCAGTGGGGTTTGTAGGTGTTGACTCTGGGACTGCAGAGAGTGGTTGTGAAACCACTGGACACCACCTCTAATAACTGACTCTGCCCTCCTCAACTGATCAATGTGTTGTCTCCAACTGACACCTGATGCAATTGTAACACCTAAGTGGTGCTTGTCTTATCTCATGTGACTGGTCACCACACCCCTTATGAGAAAATCAAATTACACAGTACTATACTAGGTGCTAGTAGACCATCAGAAGCTCTAGGTATCAAAAGAAGGCAATGAATAGAAAGCACAACTTCTGGAAGTAAGTTTTGTTTTTAAAAACAGCAATACATTCAAAGTATTTACATGAGTAAGAACAATTCAAAATTCCAATATTCTGTTTAGGTTCCAAATCTTAGATATCAAACAAAAAACAAATTCCTTGTTAGTTAGAATCAGTAAGATTCATTAAAATAGCCTTTCTTACTCCAATTCCTCTAAATAATTAGATGTAATGATATTTAAAGGTTTACACACTAGAGTTTTCTTTTTATTTGTCCCCAGTTAGAAAACTAATTCCATTCATTTTCTTAAGTATTATGGTTAATTTCAGTTTCAGTTCAAGTTAGTATTCCACAAGTTCAAATTCAACACCAAAAAAATGTACAGCTTAACACCTTTCATGACAAATTCTCCAGCATAACAACTTTTAAACAAAGTAAATCTCATTCAGTAATCTCAGTCTTTGCAAAAGTGCCAGTTTTTGCAGAAAATCAAATTCAGATCCTCAGAATGAAAATAAACGTATACAACCAACCGTATCAAATCCTCTGTGGCGTTAAACATTTCATCCCTGTGCTGTTTCTTTGATCTTGGGTAGCTCGCCATCTTGTTTCTTGGTTCATTTGATGAAATAGTGGGTCATCCACAGAAAGTTGATTCACAAAACTTATACAAAACAACCTGACAAAATCCCTTGGTATGATTTAACAGAATGAGTTCCTGGTTATAAGTAGAGATCTTGGACTCTCATCTTCACCGATATTGTCTTTTTATAGCTGCTGCTGTTATAGACACAGCTTCAATAATTTTTTGTCAATATCATCTCTCCTCCACCCTGAGGTTTTCAGGTATATAAGGTAGAGATGCTCACTTCAAATTCCACCTTTAATAGCTTATATCTTTAGTTTCTAATAGTTTCCTGCATTTCTATCACTTCTCCATGCCTGCATCAGCCACGTCTCATTCTTACGTAGCTTTTTCCCCAAGTTCTCATTTTTCAAAAATACAGTAAACCATCTCTCTACAGGTGGAGCTTTCTAACATTACATCTTTGTGTTTAATTAACCTGGGCTGCACCATCTCCACTGTGTAGGAGAGTGGTGCAATTCTGTCTTTAATCTTTCCAAGTATCTACTTTAGATCATCTTTGCAGACCCTCATGAGTACTGCTCATCCAGGAGTGAAATATTGAACCTTCTTGTTTGAGGAAACCTCAATCTGTCTCAGCTGGTTGTCTTGCATATTCCTGAGACAGGGTTTGTGGAGATCCAAGTGTAAGGGGCGACCCAGGAACAGAATAGTTGGTGAGTTATTGGTTGTGGAGTGTGCTAAATTGCGATATGCAAAGAGGAAATTAGCAAACTTCTAATGCAGTGTAGTGTGTTCTAATGACCCTGCTCAAAGTACATATTTTACAGTCTGGATATACCAAGCTATTTGCAGCTGGGAGGTATGGTGCAGGTGTAATACATCTTATTCCATTCAGTCCCAGGAATGACTGAAACTGTTCTGCAACAAACTTGGTCCATTGTTTCTGATCAAGTGTTCTAAAACTCCATTCCTTGAGATGAGGCTTCTCAGTTCAGTTTCAGTTTATTGTCATTTAGAAAGCACAAATGCAACGCAGTTAAAAAATGAGACGCCATTTCCCCAGAATTATATCACAAAAGCACATGACAAAACAGACTACACCACAAAATCCACATAACATTTGGCAATCTCCAAAGCAGAGTCTGGAGAGGCTGCTGCATATTAATATCACACTACCATCTTAGTGCATTTCCCGGAAAGGAGCTTCAAACCCACCAGACAAAAAAAGACTACCCAGACACACCAAGTCAGGAGACCAACTCTAGCACCCAACAAACCAAAAACTAAAGCTACAAGGCCTACACAAAAGCACATAGTTACAACAGTGCAAACAATAGCATAATTGATAAAAAAAAGACCATGAGCACAGTAAAAATAGTCCAAAGATGTTAAAAGACTTTAAGTTCAAAAGAAACCACCACACAGTTTCCACAAGTCATCAGGGTCCCGATAGACTCGTCATCCCACGCAGGCAGCAGAAGGGAATACCCCTGCTATGGACTTCCACTTCCGCTGGACTCAGCCTCGCAGACGCAGCACACAATGAAAGCGCAGCTGGACCCAGCCTCACGGACGCAGCACGCAGTGAAAGTGCCCCGACCGCAGCGGACTCCGAGTCCGTCGAACCTCTGAGCCTTCGACTATCCCCTCCGGCACAGCTTCTCCGAGCACCATCCTCTCCCGAGTGCACTACGATGCCCCCGCCACCGGCCACCGGCAACGCGACCCTGAGGACTGGGGGCCTGGTCTTCTCAGCAGAGACCTGGACTTCAAAGCAGCAGCAGCAATGAAGAAGGCCTTCCTGGAGATTCCAGATGTTCCTCTGTGCTCCCATGTCCATTTTTCATCAGTTTAGGATTGCACACAGCACCCCACTTAATAAATAACAGATATCAGCTTCGGAGTGGCCGCTGCAAGCTGTGTCGCACTGCCATCTTGGACGTATCCTCAGCACATCAACTGTGCGTGAGGCTGTAGTGGAGGCTACTGGGAACACTTTCAGCCACTTTGTAGCTGCATCCACTACTACCAGGAAAATTTATCCTGTGAATAGTCCGGAAAAATTGACATGAATCCTATGCCAGGGCAACGTAGGCCATTCCCAGGGATCTAGAGGTATTGCTCTTGGCCACTTCTGGATGTGTTGGCATTCTGAACAGTGCATGGCAAGCTGCTTGAACTGTTGATCTATTCCAGGCCAACAGACAAAGCTTCAAGGCAATGTTTTCATTTTGACCATGCCTAGATGACTGGTTCCTCCAATACTTTAGCTTTCAGCTTGGAAAGTACAATAACTCTCATTGGACTGCACTCAACATTGGAAAGAATATCTTCAGCCTTCATGCAATCCAGCTCACTGGCTACTTTATCACAGCTGGAATAAGGAACCAGACAAGCTTTCCAAAGCTCGGGTGTGGCATTTTCATTTAACACTATTTTACCCTTGATACGTTTGTGTTTTCTAATGCTATTCTTGAACACCACTGTGGCATCATCCAGTATCTTTCTTAATTCACTTTCAGTTGACTCTTTTGCAGGAGATGTGGCATGCAAGTCAAGTTGTAGTTGTCTCAGTCAATCATAGTCCCTCAATGCTGGTTCTCCTATAACCCACCACATACAAGCCCAATGTGGCTTTTTGTTGTTCTATTTAATTGTTGTGAATGCCATTCCCACAAGAGTTATCTTTTCTCTAGTGGAAGTTCTTATTTGGATATCTGCAGGCTTCAGTTCAGTATCTTTGAAATGCTGTTCAAACTCATTTTGTAGAATATCTGAAACAGCTGAGCCAGTATCCAACTCCATTTTAATTAATTTACCATTCACTCCTGGTTGAAGCCATATTGCTTGTTTCTCGTTAGTTTTCACATTGTAAATCTCAAGGCTACACAGTCCAGTGTTAACCTCATTGCTATTAGATTTTTCATCAACAGCATGCAGATTAGTGCTCTTTTTGAAACAGCAACTTAACTGTTTATCTTGTACTGGTGTACGTGAGTTCCTGGCACAATGGAAAACCAGCTTGTTCAGCCAAACAGATTTCTACTTAGATGTTGTAATTTTGTTTATGCTCTCTTTCATTCCTGACTGTAACTCAATTGCATCTCTGGCTGTGGTTTCCATTGATACAATAATTTCAACTGCTCTTTTAAATGTGAGTTATACCTCAGTTAGGAGCTGTTTTTGAATCCATTCTTGTGAGATTCCACAAACAATCTTTCAAGTCCATTATCAAACTGACAATGCTCAGACAACTTCTTCAATTCAGCCACAGAAGCTCAAATGGACCCCTCTTCTTTTTGATTCTGCTTATGAAGTCTAAAGCTTTTTGCAATTGACAATTGTTTTTGTTCTAAATGTGCCTGCATTATGTTCAGATTCCCAGCAAAATTACATTTTGATTTCAGAAAAACTTAATTAGTCCAGACTAGGTCCTAATTACTGAATAAAGTGAAAATCCACAGGTCTAACAGTAAATCCAGTTTCTATTACAACAACGGGTGCATGCTATAACAAAATTTGTGAAGTTCCTGAAGTTTGGGTGTCATTGTTGCTGCATTCCATATCTCTACTTTTCTCTGCAGTTTCTTGTTCCCACATTAGAACAATCCACATTCCCAATTACTAGTTGTTAGTCTTCACTATACTTTTTTCCATAACCATGTCCTTACTCTGAAACAAGCTGTGCAGTTTACTCTATAGCACTGAGCATCAATACCTCTCCATTATTTTCAAGCTACATTCAAGGCATTGAATTTCCTGGAAGAATTCTCTTTTTTCAACTTGAATGAAAATTCATTGCTGACATTTTGAACAATAAACTGTCATTGGCCATACATTGAAAAGGAATCACTCATCCCAGCATAAAGGGCCAAGATCTTTATTGCAAAGCCCTGGTAAGATAAATCTAGCAACTGTTGACAGGTCAGTGATTTTAGCGTGCAAGAGAGATCAAAAAGATAAATCAACTCATGCACCTGATCAGTGTCACAAGTTTATTAGTATCAAAGTTCTGTTGAGTGAAGATTTGTGAAAACTTGAGCCATAAATTGGCCATTGCAAATCCTTGTTTATTCACTCTGCAATTAATTCTGAACAGGAACAGTCTAATAAAATGGGAAAAATGATTATGTTTCTCTAATTGCTCATTTAGCTGAGATTTAATGGTGGGTTTGTTATATTTAATCTGCAGTGCTTTAAGTTACTTGGAACTCAGTTTTGTGATTAATAATTAGGTACCACAGTAGTGTTGCAGTTAGCACAAAGCTATTACAATATGGGACAACGGAGTTTGAAGTTTAATCCCAGCATCCTCTGTATCGTGTTTGTACATTCTCCCCAGGGAATGCCTGAGGTTCCTCCGGGTGCTTGGATTTCCTCTCACAGTCTAAGCTACCAGTTAGTAATTTAATTGATTATTGTTAGTTCTCCCATGATTAGATAGGACTAAATCGGTGGGTTGCTGGCGGTGCTACTCGAGGACCAGAAGGGCCTAGTCCACACAGTATCTTTAAATAAATAACTATTTTATATATATCCTATCAAATCAAAAGTACAAAATTAAGAATTACATAAAATGTATGAGAGATGCACTGGAACGCATCTGGGGAAATGACAGATTATGAGTATGGGTCCTATTCCTTCTGAGTTGATTCTTGTTAAAGACCAGTGTTATACTTAGTACAGCCTATTTATCAAGAGTTCAGATCATGTCACAAGCTACAAATGTAAATTTTCTAGCATTTTATTCCAGCATATTCACTTTGCATCAAAGGAGGATGAATGGCACTTTGCTAGAGGTTTACATGATAATAGAGAAATAGAGCAAGTGGATAGCCAGAGGGTTTTTCCCAGGGCAGAAATGGTTAATAACAAGGGCCAAGAGGAAAGTACAGGGGGATGCCAGAGATAAGATTTTTTTACACAGAGTAGTGAGTACATGAAATATCCAGCTGGGACAATGGTAGAGTTAGATACATTATAGAGACATTTAAAAGTCTCTTAGGTAGGCATATGGATGATAGAAAAATGGAGAGCTATGTATGAAGGAAGGGTTAGATTGATCTCAGAGTAGTGAGGGCCCACTGTGCTGTACTGTTCTATATCTTTTTTTTGGTGAAGTTCCGAATCAGAATCAGAATCAGAATCAGCTTTATTAACATTGATCTATGTCATGAAGTTTGTTGTTTTGTAAGAGCAGTACAGTGCAATACATGATAATATGTAACATAAATTACTATAAGAAGTACTGTATATATAATAAAATTAAATTAAATAATAGTGTAAAAAGAGAGCAAAAATTTTTTTTTTAGATAGTAAGGTGGTGTACATGGGCTCGTTGTCCATTCAGAAATCTGACGATGAAGGAGAAGAAGCTGATCCTGAAACATAGAGTGTGTGTTTTCAGGCACCAGTACCTCCTTGATGGTAGCAATGACAAGAGGACAGGTCCTGGGTTCTGGGGTTCCTTAGTGATTGATGCCACCTTTTTGAGACATCGCCTTTTGAAGCTGGCCTTGATGCTGGGGATGCTTGTGCCCACGATGGAGCTGACTGAGTTTACAACCTTCTGCAGCTTTTTCTGATACCGTACATTCCTCCATACCAGATGGTAATACAACCATTTAGAAATTGAAACCAGTTAGAAAGACGTAGAGGTTATTTTTAATAAGTTGCAAGCATTCTGGAAGCATGGTGACTCGTGCCCAGCACAAACTCACTGATTTGATTTGACGCAAAACAATGCATTTCACAGTATGTTTTAATGTTTCAAACTACATGTGACAAATAAAAGTAATCATCAATCAATGCAGAACATGCATAGTACTGAAATCATATTAGAAAAAAATGGTTAAATTTGTAATGTTCACTATTAGGATTTCACTCAGATGACTTATGTTATAAATTGATTATTCCAGCTTCATTGACATCAGAGTGATACACATAAAACTGATAGAGGAACCCAGCAGGTCAGGCAGCATCTATGGAAAGGAATGAAGAATCAAGTTGATGGGATGAGACCCTTCAACAGGATGATGAAGTTCTGATGAAGGGTCTTGGTGCAAAACATCAACTCTTTATTCCTTTCCATGGATGCTGCCTGACCTGCTGAGTTTCTCTAGCATTTTGTATTTATTACTCTGGTTTTCTAGCATCTGCAGAATCTCTTGTGTTTCTACATTACAAAAGAATTTGTTTAGTTTTTGGTTCTAATTCTGTTAATTGATCAGTTATTATTCTCCCCTGCAATTTAGTTGGTATCTTGAATTTAGAGTTTGTCAGGACAACAAGGATGTCATAAGTGCTCCAGGCTGTCATAAAAGTAAATTTAGTATTAAATTAAATGTATATCACCATATATTGTACAACACTGAGATTCATTTTCTTATGGGGATTCACAGTCATTACAAACAAACACAATAGAATCAATCAAATACCATACATAGAAGGATCAGAGGGATCTTGGGGTCTGTATCCATAAGACATTCAGAGCTGCTGCGCAGGTTGACAGTGTGCTCAAGAAGGCATATGGTGCATTGGCCTTCATCAACCATGGGATTGAGTTCAAGAGCCGAGAGGCAATGTCAGACCCTGGTCAGACCCCACTTGGAGTACTGTGCTCAGTTCTGGTCACCTCACTACAGGAAGGATATGGAAACTATAGAAAGGGTGTAGAGGAGATTGACAATGATGTTGCCTGGATTGGGGAGCATGCCTTATGAGAACAGGTTGAGTGAACTCTGCCTTTTTTCCTTGGAGTGAGGGAGGTTGATAGGTGACCTAATAGAGGTATGTAAGATGATGAGGGGCATTGATCGTGTGGATAGTCAGATGCTTTTTCCCAGGGCTGAAATGGCTAGCATGAGAGGGCACAGTTTTAAGGTGCTTCGAAGTAGGTACAGATGAGATATCAGGGTAAGTTTTTTATGCAGAGAGTGGTGAGTGCATGGAATGGGCTGCCGGCAACAGTCGTGGAAGCAGATACCATAGGGTCTTTTAAAAGACTCCTGGATAGGTACCTGGAGCTGAGAAAAATAGATGGCTATGGGTAACACTAGGTAATTTCTAAAGTAAGTACATGTTTGGCACAGCATTGTTGGTTGAAGGGCCTGGATTGTGCTGTAGGTTTTCTATGTTTCCATAATAGGATGGACAAACAACTAATGTGCAAAAAACAACAAATTGTGCAAATACAAAAATAAATAAATAAACAAACAAACAAACCAACAAACAAACAGATAAATAAATACATTAGCAGTAACTATCAAAGTCATGAGATAGAGAGTCCTTGAAATTGAGTCCAATAAGTTTGTGGGACAAAATCAGTGTTGGAATGATTGAAGTTGAATGAAGTTATACCCTCTGGATTAGAGCCTGTTGATTGAGGGGTAATAACTGTTTTGGAACCCAGTAATGTGGTTCCTAAGACTCTTCTACCTCCTTCCTATGGGCAGCAGTGAGAAGAGAGCATGGATTGCATGATGTAAGTCCTTAAAGATAGTGTAGCTTGCCTGTTACAGAGCTCTATGTGGATGTACTCAGTGGATAGGAGGGCTCTACCTGTGAAATTTGCATTTCATTCCAGGGTTTTGTATGCATGAATACATTAAATTCTACTTCCTACTGAAATTTGTAAAGAATCCCATCACTTGGATATTTTACCATCATCCCATTGCAATAAATTTTTTTGCAAATAATTTTCAGCATGCATCATTGCTATTCTTTAGCAGTTCCTTCCATTTAAAAAAAATGTTTGCTCCCCGTGCTGGTGGAATTCATAAATTGGTGGTGAGCTCAGGACATCCACTAGAGCATAGACTATTTTCTAAACAGGGAGAAAATTCAGAAATTAGAGATGCAAAGGGAATTGTGAGTTCTCATGCAAGATTCCCCAAAGGTTATCTTGCAGATTGGGTCAGTGGTAAGCAAGGCAAATGCAATGTTAGCACTCATTTGAGAGGATTAGAATATAAAAGCAAGGATATAATTCTGTGTACTTTAAAGGCATGAGTCACACTACACTTGGAGTATTATGAGCAGTTTTAGGCCCCTTGTCTTAGAAAGGTCTGTTGGAAAAGGTCCAGAGGAGATTCATGGGAATGATCTTTAGAATGAAAGGGTTAACATATGAGGACTACTTGATGGCTCTGGGCCTGTACTTGCAAGAGCTTAGAAGAATGATGGGGAGTGTTCTGAAACCTATTGAATATTTAAAGGCCTTGACAAAGTGGATGTGAAGAGGATGCTTCCTGGAGTGGGGTAGTTTTGGACGAGAGGCACAAACTCAGAATACGTGTATGTCAATTTAGAACGGAGATAAAGAGGAAATTCTTCAGACAGATCACAGTAAAACTGTGGTATTCATTGCCACAGATGGCTGTAGTGGCCAAATTATCGAGTATATTTAAAGTAGAGGTTGATACTCTACTGTACCAAAGAGGATTAAAGGTTCCAAGGAGAAGGTAGGAGAATGGAGTTGAAGGAGGTAATAAATCAGCCATGATAGAATGGCAGAGAACACTTGATGGGCAGAATGGCCTAATTTCACCAATGTCTTATGGTCTTTGCTTTATTGAAATGATCAGCTGCAATATTAGTGAATTTTAAAAGCAGTGGGAGCGTTTGCATTCGGCCAATTTTTATAGGAATCAATTTACTCTATGCCACTTTGAACTCAGGTAGAAACAGAATCATTGCAAGTGAAATAGAATTTATTAGTTTCTGGTCAGACACAGAAAGAAAAATAAAGAGAGGGAAGTGAAGATCACTTGAGGGGAAAGAGAGTGAAATTAATTATTGTCTTAAAATGTGTGTGCATTTTGGAGGAATAATAATAGGGTTCCACAGTTGCATAGCAGGTAGCAGGATGCAATTGGTGCATGAAAATTCAGGTTTCAATTCCAACGTTCTCTGTAGAGATGTACCAGTTGGTAGGTTAATTGACCATTGTAAATTGTCCTGTGATGAGGCCAGTATTAAATAGATGGGTTGCCGAGCAGTGCAGCTCATTAGGCTGCAAGGGCCTGTTTTGTGCTGTATCTCTAAATAAAGAAAGAAAGAGAAATCCTCTCTCAGAACAGGAGATCGTCTGAGATATTTCAGTGCTGTGAATCTTTTCACAAAACTGTTCCTTATGCTGGAAGAACTCCGCAGGTTGAGCAGAATCTGTGGTCACTGCTGGACACACAGAATTTCTCAGCAGATGGTTAGTTTCTGTGTTTTCAAGTAGTGGTCTTAAATGTA
Organism: Hemitrygon akajei; assembly: GCF_048418815.1. Classification (NCBI taxonomy): domain Eukaryota; kingdom Metazoa; phylum Chordata; class Chondrichthyes; order Myliobatiformes; family Dasyatidae; genus Hemitrygon; species Hemitrygon akajei. The sequence continues at coordinate 107,709,081 of NC_133132.1, read as the reverse complement.
TAAACCTGCTGAGTTCCTTCAGCATTTTGTGTGTGTTGCTCTGAATTTCCAGCATCTGCAGAATATTTTGTGTTTGGGAAAGAAATGGGTAAATATTCAAATACTGGTCATTCTCATTTCAGATTAATGATTTGTTAAATTCTAGTCTCCCAGTTAAAATCTTCAAAGCAATCTCAATTTGTTATCATGAAGTCTGGTTCTGCCTTCCTCACATGAATTTATTCCATGCTTCACCTTCCTCTTTAATAAAGTTCAATTATCTACAGCCCTTCATCACCTCCCAGCCTCTGTCACTATTCCCACCCTCCCCTCATCACCTTGATTGACCCATCACCTCCCAGACTCAGTCACTATTCCCACCCTCCCTTCCTCACCTTGATCCACCAATCACCTCCTAGTCTCTGTTACTATTCCCACCCTACCCTCCTCCAACTGCCTATCACCTGTCCTCACTTGGAAGACCCATGTGTCACCCACCAGCAGCTCTTTCTTTACCTCTTTCCCTCAGCTCATTGCACTAACTGTCTTCCCTCTATTTTTCAGTCCAGGTGAAGAGTTTGGACCCAAGATGTCAACTGCTCATTTCCTTTTACAGATGCTGCCTGACTCATAGAGTTCTTCCAATAATTTGTGTGTTGCTCCAGATTCCAGCATCTGCTGACATTTGTGTCTGATCCCAGTTGTGAATCTCTTCCTGGTTCTCTGTTGCCTTCAGGATACCACCATCCTTGTGCTCACACTCTGACTGTTAAAGTCTACTTTTGATTGTTGAGGCCACTCTCAAGTTGGAAGGACAACTCCTCATATTCTATCTGGGTAGTTTCCAACCTGATGTGCATTGACTTCTCTAACTTCTGAAAATTTCCCCTCCCTCCTCCTTCTCCTCTCTTTTTCCATTCCACATTCTGGGATGGCAGGACTTTCATATGAAGGAAGACTGGATCAACTAGGCTTATACTCACTGGAATTTAGAAGATTGAGGGGGGATCTTATTGAAACGTATAAAATTCTAAAGGGATTGGACAGGCTAGATGCAGGAAGATTGTTCCCGATGTTGGGGAATTCCAGAACGAGGGGTCACAGCTTAAGGATAAAGGGGAAACCTTTTAGGACCGAGATGAGGAAAAACTTCTTCACACAAAGAGTGGTGAATCTGTGGAATTCTCTGCCACAGGAAACAGTTGAGGCCGGTTCATTGGCTATATTGAAGAGGAAGTTAGATATGGCCCTTGTGGCTAAAGGGATCGGGGGTATGGAGAGAAAGCAGGTACAGGGTTCTGAGGTGGATGATCAGCCATGATCATACCAAATGGCGGTGCAGGCTCGCCAATTGGCCTACTCCTGCACCTATTTTCTATGTTTCTATGTTTCTATTCTGGATCCCCACTTACACCTTTGCTTCTCCTCACCAGCCTATCACCTGTATCTCTGGTGCCCCTCCTCTTTCCCTTTCTCCCATGGTTACTCTCTTCTCCTATCAGATTCCTCCTTTAGCTTTTCCATCTATCACCTCCCAGCCTCTTGATTCTCCTCACCCACCCACCTCACCCCTCACTTGGTCTGATCTATCCCCCTCCCCCATCTTATTCTGGCTTCTTCCCCCTTCCTTTCAAATCCTGATGAAGGGTCTCAGCCTAAAACATTGACTCTTTATTCTGCTCCAATGATGCTCCCTGACAGGCAAAGTTCCACCAGCAATTTGTGTGTGTTCCTCAAGATTTCCAGCATATACAGTCTCTCTTATTTAGTTCTGTCATTTTATACCACAAAACGAGTAAATAGTGCAACTGAAATCCTTAAAGCACTGCCATTTACAACCCCAGGGTTCAGAATCAGAATCAAGTTTAGTATCACTGGTGTATGTTAAGAAAGATGTTGTTTTGTCACGGCAGTACATTCCAATAATAAAAATATATTTATATAATATTAATTTAACTAAGCAGTGCAAAAAGAGAGGAGAAAAGAAAGAAAATAATGAGGTAGTGTACATAGGTTCATTGTTATTCAGAAACTGATGGTGAAGGGGAAGAAGCTGTTTCTGAAACATTGAGTGTGTGTCTTCAGGCTCCTGAACATCCTCTTTGATCCAAGCTATCCCTCTTTCCCTGTGTTTAGCCCTCGTACTCTCTTCCTTCCTTTTCCCTACTTGAATATCTTTTAAACATTGTAATTTCACCCACCTCTCCAGCCTCCTCTCGGAGCACATATCTTATATCCACCATCCTCTTTGTGAGAAGAATTCCACTTGCTCCTCTTCAAATCTTTTCTCTCTCACACTCTAGAGATTTAAATCCCTACCCTGGGAAAAATGACCACAGCCATCCACCTTATTGATGATTTTGTTTTCCTCTGTAAGTTCACCCCTCAGTTTCCTTCTTTTCAGGGAATGAAAAGTTCCTGTCGCTGCCTGTAAGGAGTTTGTATTTTCTCCCTGTGACCATATGGGTTTCCTCCAGGTGCTCTGGTTTTCTCACACATTCCAAAGTTCTATTGTTTCGTAGGTTAGTTGGTCACATGGGTGTTACTGGGCAGCGCAGATTTGTTGGGCCAGAACAGGCTATTACCATACTATAGACATGAATAAATGAATAATTAAATTAATAATTATGTGGGAGGAAAACCAGTATCAAATATTTCTAATAAAAAAAAACTGTTTTGGTAACATCCTTTTCCAAAGGTGTTGCTCACTATAGGCTAAATGAAAATTTTGTTGAGATGGTTCAAAATGTTAGCTAATACAGTGCTCACAGTGGCTTCCCTCCAGTGCCAAAGCTGGAGCCACAGCCTCTCACAAGTCTGTTCAATATTGGACCAACTTCAATTTCTCTCTATTACATTAACACTGACATTAATCCCCTTGAGAGAATGCAAATTGGCAATAGAAAAGACGAGACAAAAAGGTTATCTGTGGGAGTTATAGACAAATTAATTTACATGAAAAAAATCAAATTACTTCAAAGAGCTGCTGCAAGGCTAACAGGCCACTGTAGAGATGGTTTAGCATTTAGATTTGTTTGTGTTAGAATTCATGATATCCAATGTTTCTCTTATAAATCTTAGTACCACTCTCAAACTTAATAATCCCCAGGGTGTTATTTGCATCTCAATTATTTTTCATCAAAGACTATTCTCTGTAATACACTCTAGGAAAAATGGTTAGGACCACTACTAAAATAATTATGTGTTTATGCACTGCAAATTGGATGCATTCTATCTTAGCTCTTTAAGGTTGTCATAGCGATGGGGGGGTGATGTGGTTGGGGTGGACGAGTGGACAAGGGAGTCGCGTAGGGAGCGATCCCTGTGAAAAGCAGAGGGGGGGGAGGGAAAGATGTGCTTGGTAGTGGGATCCCATTGGAGGTGGCAGAAGTTACAGAGAATTATACATTGGACCTGGAGGCTGGTGGGGTGGTAGGTGAGGACAAGGGGAACCCTATCCCGAGTGGGGTGGCGGGCAGATGGGGTGAGGGCAGATGTGCGGGTAATGGGAGAGATGCGTTTGAGAGCAGAGTTGATGGTGGAAGAAGGGAAGCCCCTTTTTTTAAAAAAAAAGGAAGACATCTCCTTTGTCCTGGAATGAAAAGCGTCATCCTGAGAGCAGATGCAGTGGAGATGGAGGAATTGTGAGAAGGGGATAGCATTTTTGCAAGAGACAGGGTGGGAAGAGGAATAGTCCAGGTAGCTGTGAGAGTCTGTAGACTTATAGTAGATATCAGTAGATAAGCCATCTCCAGAGATGGAGACAGAAAGATCAAGAAAGGGGAGGGAGGTGTCGGAAATGGACCAGGTAAATTTGAGAGCAGGGTGAAAGTTGGAGACAAAGTTAATGAAGTCAACAAGCTCAGCATGTGTGCAGGAGGCAGCGCCAATGCAGTCGTCGATGTAGCAGTCTTTCAGTCGGGGTTAACTGCTATCTGCTATGCTACCATGCAATTTGTTGCTCTAAATGGAGCAATGGTGGCATTTAATTATCAGCATGGTGGTACATCTTTGGAAGTTTGATTGAAAAGACTTTTTTTTGCCGATGATATCATGAAAGGACAAACAAACCCTCTGGGTAATTCTTTGTTTCCAGGCCATCATTAGAAACCTGTCTGAAGGTGATGTATTGTGACAGAATCCAACTACCAGTGACATCAGATACATTAGACAGAGTTTGTGAATGATTTATTTGTCCTACTGTGAGCCAAGCACACTTTGATTATTCTTGATTGTTGATCTCTCACTGATCTTCCATCATTTTGTCAAGTCAAGTTCAAGTTTATATATATGTACAACCAGGCAGAACAACATTCCTCTGGACCATGGTGTATCCACAAAACATACATCACATAAGCCAAAGGGAGCACATAAACCAAAATATTACCATAAATAAGCTAATAAAATGTCATCACTGTCCCAGTGACGAGACCTCGGTGGTTGCAAGCCATCCATTAGTCTCACAGCCTGAGGGAAGAAGCTGTTATCCAGTCTAGCTGTCCTAGTCCTGATGCTTCTGTATCTCCTTACTGATGGTAGTGGGTCCAAGAGAGTATTGGACTTCCATTAAGATTGAATTATTGATGAACGATGAGCTTTATTTGTCACTTACAGTGAATGTGTTATTCATGTTGCCAACCAACACAGACCAGGGACGTGATGCAGGCGGTCCACAAGTGATGTCATGCTTCCAGCACCAATAGCGCATGCCAACCACTCACTAACCCTAGTGTGTACATCTTTAATTGTGGGATCAAACCAGAGTATCCAAAGGAAACCCACATACTGTCGGGGAGAACATACAAACTCCTTAGAGTCAGCGGTGAGAATTGAACCCCAATCACTCATCACTGTCATTGTAATGTGTCCAATTACCCATGCCAATAGAAAATAAACACAGGATTTAATTCAAAAATGGAGAGGGTAAATCAGAAGGTTTAAAGATCCCATTTGACTGCTGCAACTAAAGTTTAAACCTGATACGAATAAATAAGGTTATTCTCCCCTCCCTAATTGCAATTTTTAAAAATTTATTCTATAAAATTTGCAGTAATAACAGTATAACCCCTGTAGAGAGTTTCAAAGTCCAATTTCATTTGAGTTTTATCACTTCTGTCAGAACATACAAAGTGATAGTTAATGGATTTAATCTGTGGAACAACTGGCAGTGTAGCAGAATAGCTGATTCATAAAATGATTGTATGGGCTGACAACATTTTCTGTGTAACAAGAACACACACGGTAAAAAAGGCAGACGGCATACTTGTCTGTTGGTTGGGGCGTAACATACTATGAAAGAGTCAGAGGGTCATGGTTTAACTGTATAAAATTTTTGTTAGGTTGCATTTTCAGGCTGTTCTGGACAGCCCCTTTTGCAGGCTTAAGAGAGGGTACAGTAAAGTTTCACCAGGATGCTGTCTAGTTTAGAGGGCATGGGCTATAACGAGAGGTTGAAAAAACTTGAGTTGTTCGGACCATGCAGGCTGACATAGTAAAGATTTATAAAGTTATGAAAGGCATTAATATGGTAGATGATTAGAATCTTGGTTAATGGTAAGGCTCATTGGCATGAAAAAAGTTGGAAGCCCTTAATTTAAGGTGAAAGGGAAAAAGTTTAAAGGAGATACATAGAGCAAATTTTAATAAACAGAGAGTGTTGGGTGCCTTGAACAGGCTGCCAGGAGGTGTGGTGGATGCAGATCAGATTGTTGTGTCAAGAGGCTGCTAGATAGACACCTGAACATGCAGGGAATGGAATGGAACTGATCATGTGCAGGCAGAAGGAATTTAGTTTAATATATGGAGGAATTTAAGGTGGAAGATTATATGGGGGGCAGGGTTTAAGCGTTGACACAACATTGTGGGCTGAATGGCCTGTACTGTGCTGTATTGTTCTTTGTTCTTTGACACTGAGTTTGGTCCAGATGTTAGAAGATGAAGGGCTTGTTCTTGTGCTGTACTGTTCTCTGTTCTATTGTCTACTGATCTCTGTATACGGAAGATCAATAATGTGCACTGAATCCTTGCATGTCTTTTAGCTCTACCATCTGTGTATTACTCTGCAGAGGTCTGCTGTGAATTAGTAAGAGTGTTTGTGTCTACAGCTAGTCATCATAACTAAGGCATCTTCATCAATTGTCACATTGAAACAAAGAGCCTGAGTCCTCAAACTAGCTTGAAGGTAATCCTGTACAAATTCCTGGTCAAAACCTATAAAGGCAAATCAAAGTACTTGGTTCCATATCCAAGATGTCAGAAGTTTTAGGCCCCATATCTGAGAAAGAATATGTTGGCTTTGGAGAAGATCTAGAGGGCGTTCATGAGAATAATCCCTGGAATTAAAGGGTTTATGTATGAGAAGCATTTGATGGCTCTGGGCCTGTCCTCACTGGAATTTAGAAGAATGAGTGGATAATTCTCAAGGGAACCAACCAAATATTGAAAGGCCTAGATAAAATGAACATGGAGAGGACATTTCCAATAGTGGTAAAGTTGTGGACTAGAGAGCACAGTTTCAGAATAAAAGGATGCACCTTTGGAATGGAAGTGAGAAATTTATTTAATCAGAGGGTGGTGAATCTGTGGAATTCATTGCCACAGTTGGCTGTGGAGGCCAAGTAACTGGGTATATTAAATGCAGAGGCTGTTAGGAGTGGGGAATCCACCTGGCTTCATGATTCACCATCTAGCTTGTCCTCCTTCCCAGCTTGTTCTCCAGCCCCTCACCTCACCTTCCTATTCTGGCATCTTCCCTTTCCTTTCCAGTCCTGATGAAGGGTAATGGCCTGAAACGTCAACTGTGATTTCATTTCCATGGATGTTATCTGACTTACTGAGCTCCTCCAGCATTATGTATGTGTTGCAGGGGTTGATATGTTCTTGATTAGTCAGACTGTCATAGGTTATGGGGAGAAGGCAGCGAATGGGGCTGAGAGGAATTATAAATCAGTTGTGATGGAATGGCAGAACAAATTCAATGGGCCAAATGACCTAATTCTGCTCCTGTGTCTTATGGTCTTATTATCATTGTCAGTTCCTCATGGAGCGACAATGCCACTCTCCATGCCTGGCCAGCCTGCTTCCTCAATTGCCCAAACTAAGGTGGACAAAGCAAGAACTCATTGTTCTGAATGTAACTGTGATTTACTAAACAAACCATGCGGCCACCTTGACCCAACTACATTTTCACTGGTGACCTCAGAGCCTATCCTGGGATATGGGTCCCAACCGTGCTTGTCCTCATTCCACAGGTTTTCCTTCAATCCCTTCTGCATGAACTCACAACATAGAACAGTGGTGAGTGTGTGGAACACCCAGGTGGGGGTGGTAGTAGCAGCAGATACATGCAAGGCATTTAAGAAATTCTTAGATTGGCCCATGGATGATAGAAAAAAATTTGAAGGCTATGTGGACTGGAAGGATTAAATAGGTCTTAGAGTAGGTTAAACATCATGGATCAAAGGGCCTGTACTGAGCTGGAATGTTCTATGTTCTAGTTTGTTATTTCAGAGATGGCTGTGTAGGCCAAGTCATTTAAAGCAGAGGTTGAGGGGTTTTTGATTAGTAATTATGTCAAAGGTTATGGGGAGAGGACAGGAGAATGGGGTTGAGAGAGAAAATAAATCACCCTTGATGTCAGAGCTGACCTAATGGGCAAAATGCCCTACTTCTGCTCCTATGCCTTTTGGAATTATGGTCAAACATGGGCAAATGTGACTATCTTGGCCAGTATGGACCAGTTGGTCCTATGTTTTAAGGTCTTAAGATATTTTGCTTTTCCTTTCACCAGCATATATAAGTGAAAGATTCAACACAGTTATTTAGAAAAGATGTACAAATATTCACAGACCCGTGGCCACACTATATACAGTACATCTGCATTTACCTGCCTGAATTGGGCTGATTAGCAGCTGGTAATTCTTTGCCCATTTACAAGCTCATTATTATTTTGTCTGTGCAGTGAACAAATAAGAATTATTTCATTTCTTAAAAAAATACTGCTATAGTGTACAATTTAAAAATTCAATTAGAAGCTGGATAGATTAAATTAATTGATTTTTAATTAACACTGACTCCAGAGGTAATTGCTTGTTTTTGCTGAAATTGGGGAAGTGATTTCTAGCTTTCATGTTCAAGATCATGTTTATATTCAATGGTGCAGCACAAAACCTGCTCGAGGAGCTCAGCAGGTCAGGCATTATCTGTGGAGGGAAATGAACCATTGGTATTTCACACCTTCATCAGGACTGAAGGATAGAGGGGAGATAGTCAGTGTAAAATAGCAGAAGGGAAGGGGTGGAGCAAGAGCTGGCAGGATTGGACATTCTAGGTGAGGTGGTGATAGGCAGATAGGGGAGGGAGATTGGGAAGAGGAACGGAGACTGGAAGGTGATAGCTGGAGGTGTCGAGGACTGAAGGTGATGCAATCTGATCTGAGAGGAAGGTGGGGCATAGAATAGAGGAGAGAGCTGAGGAGGGGAACCAATAGGAGGAGTGTGTGAGTGATGGGCAGAGGGGAGAAGAGGCAGGGTGATGGGGATCATTTGGAACAGTAAGAGAGGAGAGAAAAAAGAAGGAAAAATTAAAACAAGAGTAAATGGACAGGGTGGGAGTGGTTAGCAGAAGTCTGAGAATTCACTGGCCATGTCACTAGGACTTCTTTCAAACACATGAATATTGACGGATGGAGAGATATGGATCACGTACAGGCAGAGAGATTAGTTTCATATGACATCATGGTAGACTCAGATGTGGTGGGTCATGGGCCCGTCCCTGTGCTGTACTGTGCTTTGTTCAATGCAGCACAGGACCAGGACTTCTGTTTATATGGTCCTGATGAAGGGTCAGCCAAAACGTTGACTGTTTATTCCCCTCCATAGATACAGTCTGACTTTTTCCCTGTGTTGCTCAAGATTTCCAGCTTCTGCAGCATCTCCTGTGTTTACGACAATAAAAAACTTACCTTGCACACGCTGCTCATACAGATTAATTTATTATAATGTATAACAAAGTGATATACTAGTTAGCATAACACTTTACAGCACAGTGATCTGAGTTCAATTCCTACTGCTGTCTGTGAGGAGTTTGTATGTTCTCCTCTTGACCACGTGGATTGTGTCTGTGTGCTCAAGTTTCCTCCCACATCCCAAAGACATGCAGGTTTGGGTCAATGAGTTATGGGCATGCTACACTGGGCCCAGAAGTGTGGCAACACTTGTGGGCTACCCCCAGCACTCCCTCAGACTGCGTTGGTTGTTGATGCAAATGACCCATTTCACTGTATGCCTTGATGCTTTACTGCACATGTGCCAAATAAAGCCAATCTTTAGCTAAGAACAGAATGCAGAATGAAGTGTAATGGCTACAGAGAGAGTAAGGTGCGAGGGGTCTGGGCAGAGCTGCAAGTACTGAGCAGACTCACCACAAGAATTCACAGCTGACATTTTGGGCTGAGGCCCTTCATCAGGATGGGAAAGGGGAAAGACACCAGAATAAAAAGTGGTGGGAAGAGAATGAGCACAAGCTAGCAGGTGATAGGTGAGACCAGGTAATGGGAGAAGGTAGCTGGGTGGAGCCAGGAGATGAAGTGAGAAGCTGGGAGGGAATAGTTGTAGAAGGTAAAGGGCTGAACAAGAGGAAATCTGATAGGAGAGAAGAGTAAACCATGGGCGAAAGTGAAGATGGGCACTAGAGCAAGGGTTTTCTACCTTTTTTATGCCATGGAAACCTACCATTAACTGAGGAGTCCTTGGTCCCAGATTGGGAAGTCCTGCACTAGGGAGAGGTAATGAGCAGGTGAGTATGAGAAGGGGTGAGAGGGGAGCCAAAATGGGATAAGGCAAAAAGGTGGAGAAATTACCAAAAGTTAGAGAAATCCATAAGACCAGAAGACACCAGAGCAGAAAGGATATCCATGCCTTTAGGTTGGAAGCTACCCAGACAGATTATGAGGTGTTGCTCATCCAAATGGAGAGTAGCCACATTGTGGCAGTAGAGGAGGTGATAGACTCTGTAGTCACCTCCATAGATGCTGCCTAACCTGCGGAATTCCGTCATAGGTGTTACTCTGGATTTCCAGCTTCCGCAGAACCTCTTTTTGTTAATGAGCAGACTGGCTTGCTGACCCACTGAGTAAGTGGTGCCTGCTCGTTCTCCCTTCACAGCTGTTTCTGTAAGCCTCTCTCACACACTGCTGTTCAGTTTCCGTTGCACAGATCGGTATACTATCAAATGCAAAAGGGTGCAATGGAATTCTTTGCTGGCATGAAACTCACAGAGTAAACAGTGTACCTGGCAATGATATATACAACAAGGATTGCAAGGACAGCAAAGTGATTCAAAGACTGTCATGCAGCCTGAAGCAGTGTAAATTTAAAGCTAAAGAGATAGTAACAGAATTATGGAGAAGGCAGAGTCTGAGACCCAACGTGGCAGCGCCACTGGGACTGTGGTATCTCAGGAACTGAACTCTTTTGTAATCTGGGGACTGGCTTTAATTATTCATTTCTATTTTTAACTTTTTAACAATTTTGACCTTTTTTAGTATTTTCAAATCATTTTTGCAAATCTCAAGGTTTCAAAGGGTCCAAAAGAGGTTTACAAAGAAGATTCTGGGAATTGAAAGATTAATGTATGAGGAGCATTTGACAGCTCTGGGCCTATTTCATTGGAGTTTAGACAAATAAGGGGGGGGGGGATCTCATTGAAGCCTATAGAATATTAAAAGGCCTAGATTGGGTGGATGTGGAGAGGATGTTTCTTATATTAGGAAGTCTCAGAGAGGGCAGAGCCTCTGATGACAGGGATGTCCACAAGAGCAGAGATGAGGAGGAATTTCTTTAGCCAGAGATAACACCTCAGAGATATTGACACCCAGGAACTTGAAACTGCTAAGCATATGTCTTTGAGGTGTGCCAGTACTGATTGTCAGCGAAGTGGAGATGACATCTCTCATCAGCACAGACTGTGAGGAAGTCGAAGATCCAGTTGCAGAGGGAGGTCCAAAAGCCCACGTTTAGGAGCTTTCCAATGAGAACTGTAGGAATGATTGTGTTAAATGCTGAGCTGCAGTCAATAAACAGCATCCTGACATGTATTAGTATTGTCCAGGTGATGTACAGCCTTGCGAAGAGCCAAGGAGATCACACTCACTCTAGAACGATGATGATGAAAGGAAAATTACAGTGGGTCCAGGTCCTTGCTGAGACAGGAGTTGCTTCTAGCCATGACCAACCTCTCAAAGCACTTCATCACCATTGATGTGAGTGCTGCTGGATGATGGTCGTTAAGGCAGCTCACCCTGCTTTTCTTGGGCACTCATATAATTATTGCCCTTTTGAGGCAGGTGGCCACTGACAGTATGTTTGTGGTCTTCTGCTGCTCTTACCCATCCACTTCAAGGTTTGATAGGCTGTGCATTCAGAGATGTAATGTGTGGTTATTTGAGTTACTGTAATGTTGACTGATTCTGCAAGTTGTGTGGAAAGGAATAAAGAGTCAACATTTCAGGCTGAGATGTTTCATGAGAACTTTGTCATTGTGATTGTCCTGATGTTTTTGTGCCTCAGTTTGAAATGTCAACTATCCATTCCCTCCCCAGATCTTGCCTGTCCTGCTGAGTTCCTCTGACATTTTGTGCGTATTGCCCAAGATTTCCAGCATCTAGAAACATAGAAAACCTACAGCACAATACAGCCTCTTGACTCTTGCCATGTGTATCTCTTCCTCGCTTGATCCATATTTCCCTGCCAGCTTTGTGTTGGTGGCTGACTGGAAGCATGTGTTCTCATCTGTAAATAACCACTTGTTACTGCTTGGAACTTTAACTTCACTTCACAACTCTTGTGATGACTTAAAATAAATTACTCGCCTGTTTTTAATTTTCTTTTCTAATAGAAAGATAAAAAGATGTATCCATAAGCAACTCCCTATCCTATATTTCTGCCTTCGCAGAAACAATTTTAATAACTCGGTCCCACTTAAATATGAATGTTACTCCTCACTACAGACAGCTTAATAAGTTTTTAATTTTTCTAGCAAATTAGTTCTGTGACTAAAGTGCTCTGCAATTATATCCATGCTAAATGCTACTTTCAACCAATTCAAATAGACCAGATAAAATGCAGACCACGCTGGCAGAACTCAGTAGGTCAAGTAACATCTATAGAGGGAAATAGACAGGCAATATTTCAGGTCGAGAGCCTTCTCAATCAAAAAGCTCAGTAGTGCTTTATCAGTGACTTAGACACATAGATGTGCACAGTTACACTTACACCTGTCCACACTTCAGTAAAGCAGCCTGCATAGTCAAATAAGGAGGAATTGCTTCAGTCGGAAGACGGTGAATCTGTGGAATTCATTGCCTCAGACAGCTAAGTGGGTGTGTTTAAGTGGAGGTTGATAGGTTATTGATTAGTGTGGGTGTTAAGTGTTACGGGTAGAAGGCAGGAGAATGAGGTTGGCAGGGAAGATAAATCAGCCATGATTGAATGGCGGAACATATTCAATGGGCTTAAACGCCTAAATACCCACCCACCCTGGGAATTCCCCTAAGACCCCGCCTACCCTGGGAATTCCCACCTCTTCCTCCTTCGATTGTGCAGAAGATGCTAAAGCCTGAAAGCATTAGGCTCCAGGACAGTTTCTATTCCACTGTTATAATCAGAATCAGGTTTATCATTACTAATATGTGTCTTGAAATTTGCTGCTTTGTGGCAGTAGTGCAGTGCAATACATAAAAAACTATAAATTACAACACAAAATATATAAAAATATAAATAAGTAGTGCACAGAGAGAGAGCAAAAATTGTGAGGTCATGTTCATGAGCTGGTTCATTGTCCGTTCAGAAATATAATGGCTGAGGGGAAGAACCTGTTCCTAAAATATTGAGTGTGGGTCTTCAGGCTCCTGTATCTCCTCCCAGATCATTGAACAGTTCTCTTGTATGATATGAATTGATTCTTGACCTTATACCTGCACTCCAGTTTTTCTATAACTGTAATACTTTATGCAGCATTCTGTTTATTGTTTTTCTATGTACTACCTCAAGACACTGTGTAATGAATTAATCTCTAGGGACAGTATGCAAGACAAGTTCTTCACTGCACTTCAATACATGTAACAATAATAAACTAATTTACCAATTTCAAATTAAAGGAAGAACTTCCTTACCTTCACAAACAAGCAAGGATCTGCAAATGCTGAAAATCCAGGCAACACACACAAAATTCTGGCAGGACCAAAGGATCTCAGCCCAAAGCATTGACTGTACTCTTTTCTATAGATGCTGCCTGGCCTGCTGAGTTCCTCCAGCATTTTGTGTGTGTTACTTCCTTACCTTTATACTGAAACTGATGGAATTCCACAGTAATTAGTAATTGATTTGCTCATATATACAGAGAAAAGCTTTTATTTGAGTGCCATCCAGTCTGATAACTCCATGCATACAAGTGATTTTGCAGAAGGTGGAAATCTTGAGCAACAAATGCTGGAAGAACTCAACAAGTCAGGCAGCGATTATGGAGAGAATTAAACAGTTTGGGCTGAGACTTTTTGTTGGGACTGGAAAGGAGGGGCCTAGAAGTCAGAGTAAGAAGGTAGGGTGATGGGAAATACGTACAAGCTGACAGATGATAGGTGATAGCAGGTAATAAGAAATGTGGGTAGTTGGGTTTGCAAGGGTTGGAGGTGGTGGAAGAATTTAGAAGCTGGGACGGTATAAGTGGGAAAGGTAAAGGGCTGAGGTAGAACGAATCCGACAGGAGAAGCGAGTGGACCATGGGAGTAGGAGAAGGAAAGAGGCACAAGAGGAAGATGATGGGCAGGTGAGAAGAGGAAAACCAGAATAGTGAATGGAAAAAGATAAAAGGGGGAGGGGGAGAAATGACCAGAAGTTAGAGAAATTGATGTCCATAATTCCATACCTAATTGTTCCTATGTTGCTGGAGGACACAAATGTGCAAGGACCATGATGAACAAGACTGAGAGGTCAAATTCACCTTTATCATACAGGAGGTCTGTTACAAGAGTTGCTACATCATGGCTCCAGAAACCTTGTGTTCAATTCTGATCTCAAATGGTCTCTGTGTGGTGTATCCACATTCTCCCCCATGACAATATGTGTTTCCCCTGGGTGCTCCAGTTTCTACCAACTTCCCAAAGAGCTGGTGAGTTAATTAGCCACGGTAAATACTCCTCAATGTAAGAAACTAAACAGGTTCATTATCACTGACGTGCTGTGAAATTTGTTGTTTTGTGGCAGTAGTACAGTGCCATCCATAAAAACTACTTTAGGTTATAATAAATGAATAAATAATGCAGTATTCATGGGTTCATGGGCCATTCAAAAATCTAATGGTGGAGGGAAAGTAGCAGTTGATAAATCTTTGAGTGTGGGTCTTCAAGCTCCTTTACCTCCTCCCCAATGGTAGTTATGAGTAAATTTTATTTATTTATCTGTGCATATAGTCTTCTTATGAATATTGGTTGTTGGTCTGCCAGAGAAAAGTTCTGCACAGCAACAGCTCCTTGGCCCATTTTTGTTTATTTACAGCTCTTTTGTAAATGCTTTTTGTATTTCTTTATTTTTCTGTAAATGCCTGCAAGAAAATAGAAATTCAAGCTGAACATTCAAAGTTCAAAGTAAATTTATTATCAAAGTACACATATGTCACGATGTACTACCCCAAGATTCATTTTCTTGCAGGTGGTATATAGTAGTATAAAGTAGTAATCTGAAACACATATGTACTTTGATAATAAATTTTACTTTGATTTTGAGAAGACGGTATACAGAGTTAACATCTAAGGAACAGTTTATGTTTGGTAGCTAGAAATTGACTCATGTTAAACAATTTTTTTGGCACTGCATTAGTGAATGATAATACAAAATAATTTGCTTTACACAGTCAGATCCCCAGACCATCTGTGTATGGCTGCACATATAAATATTGGCATCTCTCTGGAAATTCTGGGCCACCTACTCAATTTTACTGCTGACTACTTCATTATTAAGAAATGCTGAACATTCCCATATGGTGACACTTTAGCTGCCCAATGAATATAAAAGGATTATTTGTCAGTGATGAAATACTGAGTATGGGAACATCGGCGTCCAGCCTGGAGTGTCTTAATAATGCCAGATAAATGATGGCATATCTCCACTTAACTTATCCTGTGCACAATTTCTCACTTTGCATGATTACCTAATTGAAAGTTGATTGCATTGAACAGCCATAAATACAAACAATACAGCAGCACAGAGTTACATGGAACATAGAACAGAACAGCATGGAAACAGGCCCTTCAATTACAACGTTGAGTCGAACCAATTAAATCAGCAATCAAATATCCATATCCTTCCTTTTTCCACACATCCATGTGCTTATCTAAACATCATAAAAGTCCCTATGCTTAAATGGTCATCTTGGTGGGCACAGACCAGATGGGCTTAAGAGCCTGTTTCCATGCAGTATGTCTCCAAGTAAAGACAAATGTTAAAAAAAGACTCATCTGGCAGGCAGTATTTGTGGTTGTTGGAATATAAGTCAACAAACACCAATTGAATTGATTGATATCTGCCTCAAGGTATTTTTCACAGAGGCAGGAAACTGAGACCTGATGTGTTTCAATGGTTTCAGATCTGTGGAAACAAACACTTCCACGATGTCACAATCCTTCTTTATAAGTTGGCATATTTTGTCAAAATTTAACTATGCCTAGCTTGCTCATAGTGCTGCCTCAGAAATGTTTTTAACTGAGAATTCATAAGATCCTTGAAGATTTGGAACTGGTTATATCCATACAATCTGGTGCCAGAACATGGTGTCAGATTGCAAGCTAGTTTCTTTTTAATTCTATTGTCATCATTCTATTCTTTTAAAACCAAACCCTAAGACTTTAAAAGTTGCAAATAATAATGTTCTCTCAGCTAATAACTTAGCAATTATTGCTAAATTAATAGCAAATGCTAATAATTGTGGAATAAAAAAACAAAAAAAATCCTGTGAGTGAACAGTAGTTCTATGGGTGAAAACAACTTGTTAACTTCAGAGATCAGAGAAGAATGGCCTGACTGCAGAATCAGTCTGTAGATATTTTTGCAGAATCTCTTGTGTTTACATTTTTTTTCCTTGTTACTCCTTTACAGCTGAAGGAGCTTGTGGTGGGACATTGCGAGGAACAAGTGGGGTGATCTCAAGTCCACATTTTCCTTCAGAGTACAACAATAATGCTGACTGTACATGGAGCATCCTGGCAGAACCTGGTGATACCATCGCACTCATCTTCTCAGACTTTCAGCTTGAGGACGGATACGATATCCTGGAAATTAGTGGGGCCGAAGCACCAACAATATGGCAAGTGCAAAGAGAATTTTCCTTTTCACATCCGAGTAGAGTTCTAATAGCAGTACATAGCTTCACTGTGTGCTCCTGTTCACAACAAGAGGACTTTGGAACTGGTTGCTTTTTATTCATCCAGGTTTGCACGAATGGTGAATGATTAGGAAACCTTGTTGAAGGACTGTAGATACACATATTTGATTTTATTTATGAAATTCTACATGCAAAGGTTTGATGATCAGTAAGCTCAAGTTAAGAGAGGGGCTGCCAAATCCTTATTTGACACTGTGTTCTCTATCTGAAACCACCTTAGTCTGTGAACTCATCTGGTTTATTGGAATGAATTTTACTGATTTAAGGAGATTTCTTTTCATAAGTGACAGTTCGTAAGCATCTGGCAGAGGTATATTTAACTTGGACTCATGTGAGTGTGTGGAATAATTGTGGAAAGAGCTGGTGGCTGAATGTTGAGGAACTTCTGTTCAATGTTCTACTTGAGGTGGGAGAACAGGTCTATTGCTAAAACTTCACAATGGATAGATTTTCTAACTGCACCAGTTGGTGCACCATCTAAACATGGTTGTTTCTCTCTCTTGTCTAGCTCTGTTAGGTTGCTGACATTTGCATGGTGTTAAAATCTATGCTTTTAAATTATGCCATGAGCAACATCCACTGATATTTTGGGAACTTTTCTTATGTCTCCATTGGAACTTGTGCCAGTCTTCACTCTCTTCTGCCGTCTCTCACCAGGAGCAGATATCCATTAGCCTGAAATTGATTGATTGTACGGTTTCAAGAGTGAAGTTGGTGAAAAAAAGAAACATTCTGATGACTTCTTTAGCTGGAAAACCCTCTGAGTTTCTGCTGCAGTCTCAGTTGAATACCTGGACTAAAGACAAGGCTGTGATTATCATTCATGGCAATTTCTACTGCAAAATGTTGATACAAATACACAAAAATCTGGATCACATCCATGTTTAAAGAATCTTAAATGAGTGATTTGGTAGTTCATGCATGAGAGTTTGTGCGCACAATTCAGAATTTGACACTGAATAAAATTCATAATTATTTATAATCAGAAGATGAACTAATATTGTAGGAGAATAAAAGGAGATTCTGCGTCAGTCATTTTGATTTCAATTTTCCAAATTCCCTTAATTCTAAATGTTAGCAATAAATTGGAAATCAGTGGCATGATGGTTTACAATTAAGTTTGTGAAGGTGAATTTCAACATAAAAATATTTTTCATGTATATATTTGTGA
Source organism: Hemitrygon akajei (assembly GCF_048418815.1). NCBI lineage: Eukaryota > Metazoa > Chordata > Chondrichthyes > Myliobatiformes > Dasyatidae > Hemitrygon > Hemitrygon akajei. Next base: position 107,691,497 of record NC_133132.1, on the reverse strand, counting down.
GTTGAACAGTGGATGAAAGGGGTTGGGGGAGTGTGGATGCTAATTTTACATGCCAAGTAGACAACTGGAGTTTACAAACTCATCCTGCATTTGCTGCAGGCATTCAGGAAGGTGTCAAGTATTCAGCTGCTGCTTGGCATTGTGGTTAAAATCAAACTACCTCATCTGGTTTTTTGAACTCAGCTGATATTTTTTGTAAAAGGCCAATGGCTTGATGTTCAAGGATATGCTTTATACTACTCTCCGCATGAATGGAGAATATTACTTCACAGTGCTGGCTATTCGACCCATGATGTTGTGCTGACCTTTTAACCTACTCTTAGTTCAATCTAAGCCTTCCTTCCTTGAGAGCCCTCAATTTTTCCATCATCTATGGTGGAGCAGACTTGATAGGCCGAATGGTCTAATTCTGCTCCTCTGTCTTATCCTCCTATCTAAGGATTTCTTAAATGTTCCAAATGTATCTGCCTCTACCGCCATGCCTAGAAGGGTGTTCCAGGGTTGTGATGGAGGCAGATACATTAGGAGCTTGGGAGAGGAGGATCTGTCCTGCTTCCAGCTCCAAAATGGATGGGTTCTCCTGCTGACTAAGCTGGCATTTCTCCTAAGCTTGGTTACATTTTTAAAATCACCTTTTTTTTGCGTGCAGTGTGCTTTTGACCTTTTTAAATAGGAAATGCTTAATGCCCAGATTGAGCTCCACCTGAAAATCGGCCTTCAAATGTGATTTCTTTTCCTTCAAGGATTCCCCCCACCCCCCATCATTTGCTTTTTTCCAGCAACATTCAGATGAAAATACACTGGAACTTAGAAGGATGAGAGGGGATCTGATTGAAAGATATAAGATTATTAAGAGATTGGACACGCTAGAGGCAGGAAACATGTTCCCGATGTTGGGGGAGCCCAGAACCAGAGGCCACAGTTTAAGAATAAGGAGTAGGTCATTTAGAATGGAGCTGAGGAAAAGCTTTTTCACCCAGAGAGTTGTGGATCTGTGGAATGCTCTGCCTCAGAAGGCAGAGGAGGCCAATTCTCTGGATGCTTTCAAGAAAGAGTTAGATAGAGCTCTTAAAGATAGTGGAGTCATGGGGAGAAGGCAGGAACAGGGTACTGACTGTGGATGATCAGCCATGATCACAGTGAATGGCGGTGCTGGCTCAAAGGGCCGAATGGCCTACTCCTGCACCTATTGTCTATTGTCTATGAAAATGGTCCCTCTTCTGCCTGATTCGCTGGTAATTTATATCTGTAGCCAGAAATGTGTGCAATACAGCACAAAAGAAGATATCTGGGTGGGTGGTGGGTGGAGGAGGTGGTGTGGAATATTAGGTGGAAGGTCCAATCTTCATGACACAAAGCTGGGGCCCTCTTTTCCCAAGCAGCTCTCCTTTATTTACTGTGTCGAATCCTTTTGCTTTTGTATCCAAGGATTCTTTGGAAGTCAAGAATGAGGTATAAAGCTTATCACTTACAATCATTTTATAGTGTTAAGAGAATGTAAAAAGAACAAGAAAGAAGAGTTAAGAAAACAAAAAAAAGACAAAAGAAAAAAAAAGTCGTGATCATCTCTACTCAGACTAGAGATAACAACATTGCAGTAATAACAATTAGCCCATTAAAATCGCCAGGTTCAAGTGGCAAGACATCTGCTACAGGAAACTAATAAGTTTCTAGAAAAGTACAAGAGCCATAAGAACTGGAAAATTCACTGAACAATTACATGCATATAGGTAATTATAGAAAATACATGTGAGTATAGGAAAGTTAAACTGCAAGAAAAATACAGAGAATATAATAATTCTACACCCTAATCCTACAACTGGAAATCAGATCTGAATATATTTTGAGTTTTCATTTCTCTCCAGCTTCTGCTGTAAAATTCAACCCAGGGAGGAGGTGGAATTGGGTTGATGGAGTGAGAGAATAGGGATGTTTGCTACCAGGCACAGTTGCAGTGGTCAGGGATACTTGGAACAGAGTGTTCAGTTCTGATAGCTTTGTTATCGAAAGAATATGGAAGCTTTAGAGAGGGTGCAGAGGAGATTTACAAGGATGCTGCCTGAATTAGAGAGCATATTTTATGAGGATGAGGTCTTTTGTCTTTGGAGTGAAGGAAGATGAGAGATGGTAGAGTTGTTTAAGATAATAAGGGACATAGATAGATTGGACAGCCAGAGACTTTTTCCCAAGGTGGCAATAGCTAAAACGAGTGAGCATTGTTTAAAGTGTATAGAATTCTAAGCATACAATATGATAAGAAGCATAGATTGGATAGACCAGCAAGCAGCACCCTTTTTCCAGGGCAGAATTGGCTAATATGAGGGGACATACTGCAATTTTAAGGTGATTGGAAGAAAGTATGGAGGGGTATTTTTCACACAGAAAGTGGTGAGTATATGGAACTTGCTGCCAGGGGTGGTAATAGTGTCAGAAACATTATGGACATTTAAGAAACTTTTAGATAGGCACAAGGATGTTGGAAAAATTGAGGGCTGTGTAGGAGGGAAGAGTTAGATCAATCTCGTAGCAGATTAAAAAGGTTGCCACGACATCCTGGGCTGAAGAGCATCTGCTGTGGTGTAATGTTGTATGTTTTTTGTTCTATATTCAACTTCCATAGACAGGAAACTGCAATGAAAATATCGCTGTGTAATTCTCGATTATTTGCTTAGGTTCTGATAGATTGTTGTACTTTTGCCTTGCTGTCATTTGTGATTTCCTTCCTTCCTTCAGTGGTACTTCCCTATGTAATGCTTCTTACAAATATCCTCTTCAGTTGAATGTTGGATGAATTGTACATAGCTGGCTTGTGTATACCTGTCCACAAATAACTTTGCACTGAAACCTCTAATCCTCAAATATGGAATGCTTTCAAAGCCAGTGTGGGCTCCAAATCACTGTATGCACAAGAGATTCTACAGATCAAAAAATAGAAAAAGATTCTGCAGATGCTGGGAATCGAGAGCGACGCACACAAAATGCTTGGCAGGTCAGGCAGCATCTATGGAGATGAATAAAACATCGGCATTTTAAGACTGAGGCTCTTCATCAGGACTGGAAAGGAAGGGGGAGGGGAAAGAGTACAAGCTAGAAGGTGATAGATAAACCCAGGTGGGTGGAGGAGGGGAAGTGAAGTAAGAAGCTGGGAGGTGACAGGTGGAAAAGGTAAAGGGCTGGAGAAGAAAGAATCTGATAGGAGAGGAGAGTGGATGACAGGAGAAATGGAAGGAGGAGGGGGAAGTAATAGGAAGGTGAGATGAAGAGATAAGAGGGAAGCTGGAGTGTAGAAATGAAGAAGAGGGAAGTGGGAGGGGGGGAATCAATGATCATGCCATCAGTTTGGAGACTAATTAGATATAATAGGAGGTGTTGCTCCTCAAATCTGAGAGTGGCCTCATTTCTGTTTATTCATTTCCATTGGTGCTGCCTGACCTGCTGTGCTCCTCCTGCATTCTGTGTATGTTACTCCAAGTAGTTGTAATATAGTTTATGTGCATCAATACTGATCATCCCATTAAAGAAAGGATGTGACTGTGCAGGAGAGGGTGCAGAAGAGGTTCACCAGGATGTTGCCTGCATTAGTGGGCAGGTACAATGAGGAGTTGTTGGACAAACTTAGGTTGTTTACTCTGGAGTAGTGGAGGCTGAGGAAAGACCTGATCGAGGTTTATAAGATTATGTGTAGCACAGATAGACAACCAGTATATTTTTCCCAGCATGGTAATGTCTAATACTGGAGGATGCATATTTAAGGTGAGAGGGGTTAAGTTCAAAGGAGATTTACAGGGCAGATACTTTCCTTGGCAGTGCCTGGAATGCTCTACCACGGTTGGTGGTGGAGGCAAACATGATGGAAGTGTTTGAGAGTCTCTGAGATAGCATATGAATCTTCAGAGAATGGAGGAACAGAAATATATGGCAGAAGGGGATTAGTTAAGTCAGACATTTAATTATTTCATTCAACACTGTGGACTGAAGAACCTGTTTGTGTCATGTACTGTTCTACATTATATGTGAATTTATTTACAGACGTTAATATCCTTCCTTGTGATCAGTCCAGGTGAGTCATTTATATCGCTTGTATAACTTCACAAGCTACTGAGTCTTCCTACTATTGTTAAGTAAATAAATGTTTTACAAACTTCAGCTTTGCAACCTCTAAGTCATTTAAAGTGGAGAGAGTCCATCATTTGTTGTTGCCAGACTATCACTTGAGTGTGGTTGTTAACTAACCTGATTTGTAGCAATGTTGAGGAGTTTAAATGGAAACTGAGATTGTGCTGTAGGTTTTCTATGTTTCTATGACATCAGCTTTGAGTTGATGGTTTTAAGGATATCCCTATAGAGGGGAGTCTGTGGGAATCAAAAATAGTACAAATTACTTTGTTCTTTTTCTCCTTGCTTCTGGCAGAATCATACACTGCATTTCCTTGGCTTTTTGAATGCCTGAAAGTCTTTCTACAGGCTCCAGAGAATTTGTAATATCATTATGCATGATGGAATGTTAGGTTACTTATGTCTAAATAAGGAAGCTGATTTACATTTAAAAATGGTTTTCTCTGGAAGAAACATTTGAACTTTACAGCTGAAAAATCTCTTCAGTTTATGATTTGTTACTCACTGAGAAAACTCTTCGAGGTATGCCTACCATAAAGAAGTTGAAGCCTTCTCTTTGATTGGAATTCAGTGAGACGTTCTTCTCATTCCTCCCCTTCTGCGCTGTCTGCAGGCTTCTTCCTCCTTTCTTTTCACTGCTGATGAAAGGTCTAGGCCTGAAATGTCGACTCTTTATTCCTATCCATAGGTGCCACCTGACCTGCTGAGTTCCTCCAGCATTTTATATGTATTATTTAATCAGTTATGGAGTTATAAGACATAGGGGTGGAATTAGGCCACTTGGCCCATCATGTCTGCTCTCTCATTATCCCTCTCAATCCCATTCTCCTGCCTTTTCTCAATAACTTTTGACACCCTGACTAATCAAGAACCTAACAACCATTGCTTTGAATATACTCAATGACTTGGCCTCCACAGCCGGTAATGGCAATGAATTCCACACTTTTCAGCTGAAGAAATTCCTTCTTTTCACTGTTCTAAATGGACACCCCACTATTCTGAGGCTTTGCCCTCTGGTCTGAAATTTACACTCTGTAGGAAACATCCTCTCCACATCCATTCTATTAAGGCCTTTCAATATTAGATAGGTCTCAATGAGAATCCCCCCACCCCCATTCTTGTAAAACCCACAGCTGGGAGTTTAGACTGTTCCATGGAGACTGCAGGGGCTCCCCTTGCCAGGTTTGGGAAAACAAGACCACCTGACTGGCCTATACTGGTGTGGCAGCTTATGAGAAAGGCACTCACTTAGAGGTGGAACTCTGAAGCTTTCCTCTTTTCCCCATCCTCACCATCAAACCAAATGTCCCTATTTCATATTCACATTTCAGGATCCCCTCCCTGTAACATCAGGGCTCAGACCTTAATGGGGTGTGGTTGCCAGTTAGTCCTGAGGGCAGCTTCTGACTGCTACACTCTCACTAGCTGACAGGCTATCTCTGTGCTCTTGTTCTGGCTCTTTGGAGAAGTTCTGTGATAGCTGGGCAGCTTCCCCCTTGATGGTACAGCAATGGTTTAGCACCTCCGCCTTGTTTTTATGAATTACTTTCTCCTGCTCTCTCTATACTGCTGCTTTACGATGGCTCCCAGCAGCTAGAAAACACCCCTTTGGCTCCCCTTCCTCTTGGGGAACCCTGCCATATTAAGTACAGACATGATATAGAGTCTGATTTTCATCCCTTGGGAGTCCAACTTGTCTGACAAGTCCAGCGCTATCCCAAACTCTGCCAAATGGAAACCGGAGTGAAGGGACTCAGGACAAGATGGATGGTTAAAAGGGCAAATATGTCATGCAGCCAAACTGTTAGGAAAGCCAGCCAGATGATAGGACAAAATTACAGCCAGAAGAGTGAGTATCAGTGTTTTAGAGATGCAGAATCCGAAAGAGTAGCAAATCCTCTCAGTGCACCGAGTATAAGAAATAAGGTGGATGATCCTATTGCACTCTTACAGATTGTCAGGTATGATGTTGTGGCCATCACTGAATCATGGCAGAAGGATGGTTGTAATTGGGAGCTGAATCTCGAGGGTTACACGTTGTATCAGAGGGATAGGAAAGTAGGCAGAGGGGGTGGCATGGCTCTACTGGTAAAGAATGGCATCGAATCAGTAGAAAGGTGTGACATAGGACTGGAAGATGTTGAATCCTTGTGAGTTGAGTTAAGAAACTGCAAAGATAAAAGAACCCTGATGGCAGTTATATACAGGCCTGCAAACAGTGACTGGGATGTAGACTACAGATTTCAACAGGACATAGAAATGGCAAGTCAAAAGGGCAATGTAATGATAGTCATGGAAGATTTTGACAAGCAGTAGATTGAGAAAATTAGGTTGGTTCTGGCATGGTTCTGAAGGACTGGAAAATTTCAAATGTCACTCCACACTTTACGAAAGAAGGGAGGCAGCAGAAGGGGAATTATAGACCAGTTAGTCTGACCTCAGTGGTTGAGAAGATGTTGGAATCACTTGCTGAGATTGAGATTATGGAGTACTTGGTGACACAGGACAAGATAGGACAAAGTCAGCATGGTTTTCTTAAGGGAGAATCTTGCTTCCTGAACCTGTTGGAATTCTTTGAGGAGATTACAAGTAGAATAGATGAAGGGGATGAACTGGATGTTGTATATTTGGATTTTCAGAAGGCCTTTGACAAGGTGCCACATATGAAGCTGCTTACCAAGGAAAGAACCCATGGTATTACAGAAAAGTTACTAACATAGTTAGAGCATTGCTGATTGGTAGGAGGCAGTGAGTGGGAATAATAGTATCCTTTTCTGGCTGGCTGCCAGTGACTAGTGGTGTTTTGCAGGGGTCGGTGTTAGGACTGCTTCTTTTTATGCTGTATGTCAATAAATTGGATGATGGGATAGATGTCTTTGTTGCCAAGTTTGCAGATGATATGAATATTGGTGGAGGAACAGATAGTGTTGAGGAGACAGGAATGCTGCAGAAGGACTTAGATTAGGTGAATGAGCAAGAAAGTGGCAAATGAAATACAATATTGGAAAATGCATGGTCATGTATTTTGCTAGTAGAAATAAATGTGCAGAATATTTTCTAAATGGGGAGAAAATTCAAAAATCTGAGATGCAAAGGGTTTTAGAAGTCCTTGTGCAGAACAGCCTGAAGGTTAACTTGCAGGTTGAGTCAGTGGTGAGGAAGGCAAATGCAATGTTAACATTCATTGCAAGAGGACTAGAATAAAAGAGGAGAGATGTGATGCTGGGGCTTTATAAGACACTGGTGAGCCTTCACCTTCAGTATTGTGAACAGTTTTGGGCTCCTTATCAAAGAAAAGATGTGCTGGCATTGGAGAGAGTTCTGAGGAGATTCACAAGGATGATTCCAGGAATGAAAGGGTTACCATACGAGGAACTTTTGATGGCTCTGGGTCTACACTCGCTGGAATTTAGAAGGATGGGGGGGGGGTGAAATCTCATTGACACCTTTCAAATGTTGAAAGTGTAAATGTGGAAAAGGTGTTTCTCCATGGGGTGAGTTTAGGATAAGAGGGCACAGCCTCAGGCTAGAGGGTCATCCATTTAAAACAGAGAAGTGGAGATATTTCTTTAGCCAGAGAGTAGTGAATTTGTAGAATTTGTTACCACAGGCAGCTCTGGAGACCAGGTCATTGGGTGCATTTAAATCAGAGATTGATACGTTCTTGATTGGCCACAGTATCAAAGATTACAGGAAGAAGGCCGGGGAGTGGGGCTGAGAAGCGGTAAAAAAGGTTTGGCCATGTCTATATGGTGGAGCAGACTTGATTGGCCAAATGGCCTAATTCTGATCCTAGGTCTTACGATCCTATGGTTTTATGGCCAGTAGGTTGGCAATCTTCCCAAATCCCGCACTGTTGTCAGTCACACCAGGCATTGCACTTCCCACACACCAGGCTCTCTCTCTTATTTTTGCTTCCAAAGATACTCATCTTTTCGTTCAAACACCAAACCCTTGTCGACTATATAAAATTTTACAGAGGAACAGTTTCACAGATTTGATAAGTAGGGGCAGTGGAGATTCACTACCAATAAGAAGGATAACTTTTTATTTACAAGATAAACAGTGACACATCGAAGTCAAACAAGTACTTATTTAAACCCCCTAAATTACAAGATCATGACACTAAACATTCAATAACCCTTCAAGCTAAACTCAATTGCAGGTACTTACCTAAACTGTGCACCCAAAGCGGCAGGACAAAACAGACACTATGTATACACAGAGAGGCAAATACTTCACTAAATGTGTGCGCGTGGGCCTTCTGAACTGCAGCACAGTCTACTCTTTCCATGACACCTATCGGCTACCTGGTCCACAGTCACCAGAGAGGAAAAATAGAAACCACATGGTTACCACGCTCTAGATTTAAACACTATTGGTTTGTAAGAAGGCAGCAATGCTTCCCTGCGGGAAGTGGCTTTCAATGAGCAGGTAAGTTAAGACATTTACTGCAACACCTGTCTTTTTAGTACAGGTCATATATCTTCTCCAGTATATCCAGACATCTGAAACATCCTGTCATCTTGAACTTTTCCAAATATTCTCTTCTGACCTTTCTTGTTAACAAGTTGCTTTCATCCAGAGAACTGCCGCTCACTGGTAGTCTTTTTCAGGTTTTTTTGTACCATTCTCTATGAATTCTCGAGACCTTTGTGCGTAAAAATCTCAGGAGATCAGCAATTTCTGAGATACTCAAACTATCGTGTCCGGCATCAATAATCATTCCATAGTTAGTCACTTAGGTCACATTTCTTCCCCATTCTGACATTTGGTCAGAACAAAACTGAACCTCCTGACCCTGTCTGCATGTTTTTATGCATTGAGTTGCTGCCACATGATTGGCTGTTTAGATATTTGCATTGACAAGCAAGTTTACAGGTGTACCTAATAAAGTGGCACTGAATTGTACATGGTATACTTCAGAGGAATTCTATCCTGAGGAGTTTTTGCTTTCATGAAGTGTGGGATGACTGAGGAAAACTTCATTCCTTCTGGTGCCATAGCCTGCTTACAAAGGTGAGCAATGGATATCTATGTTTCTGACTTCCCAATAAAATACAGCATCTACCTTGACACTAAGAAGTGGTGGTCAGGGTCAGTAAGAATGAAGTAAATTGGATATTCTGACAAGCAGAGATCACAGTTCCCTATTTGCTGATCCTATCTCCCAAAAAGCTTTTGCTAAACATGAAGACATCTGGCTAGTCCCTGTTGGATCTTGTGATATTGATCCAGAATTTCTCTGTAAGTCAAGAATGAGGCAGAAAGAAATAGTTGTTACGGCCATTTTAATTAAGTGATACAAGAACAAAGCAGGAAAGAAAAAAATGTCATGGTAGTCTCATAGTCAGACTAGAGATAAAACATGTTCCAGGGATAAGATGTAACCTTTTAAATAGCTAGATTCAAGTGGTGTGACACCTGCTGCAGAAAAACTGAGAAGCTTCTAGAAATAGTACAAAATTGGCTATACTACAATTACTGGAAACATTACTTAAATTTACTGTATTTTGGAGACTACATACAAGTTATAAGAAAGCACAGAAAAGTTAAATGACAGGAAAATCACACAATTTTAAAACCTTAATCCAACATTCCCTGTAATGACCATGAACTGCATTGGAAAGACAGATGCTGTAATCTGATGCAACAATCACTCTGCAGAGGAACTCAGCAGGTTGAGCAGCACCTGTGGAGCAGAAAGGAATTGTTGATGTTTAAAGTGTGGATCATTAGTGCATGAAAAGTAGTTGGATACTCCAGGCCATGCTCTGTTCTTTCTGCTGCCATCAGGAAGGAAGTACAGGAGCCTCAGAACCCACACCACCAGGAACAGTTATTACCCCTCGACAATCAGAGGCTTGAAACACAGGGGATAAATGCACTCATCCCATCATTGAACTTTTCACACAATCTATGGACTCAATTTCAAGGATTTTTTATCTCATGTTCTCGATAATTATTGATTATTATTTTTTTATTTTTGTATTTACATAGTTTGTCTTTTTCACATTGGTTGTTTGGCTGCCTTGATATGTGTGGTTCTTCATTGATTTTGTTGTGTTAGTTTGTATTTATTGTGAGTGCCTGCAAGAAAATCAATCTCAGGATTGTATTTGGTGACACAATTGATAATAACGTTACTTTGAATAATGTTAAATGTTATGGGGAAAAGACGAGCGAATGGGGTTGAGAAGGAAAATAAGTCAGCCATGAAGCAATGACAGAGCAGATTCAATGGGCTGAAAAGCCTAATTCTGCTCCTATGTCTTATTGTCTTATGGATAACAGTTCAAAGCTCATCACCTTGTTCCCAATATCTTTTCTGTTGTTTTAATTCTTAAAAATAAGTAAGAAATAAAAGTAAAGAAGTAAAGAAGAAAAAAAGTAAAGCAAAAAAATATGCTTTGGTGCACATAGCTTCCAAGTCTACAGCATGCTCATGTAGTCAGGGCATTAGAGTTCGGCATTCAATTCCAGTGTTGTCTGTAAGGAGTTTGTACATTCCCCCGTGACTGCATGCATTTCCTCCTGGTGCTCCAGTTTCCTCCCACTTTCCAAAGATGTATGGATTAGTAGGTTAATTGGTCATTTTAATTTGTCCTGTGATAAGGCTGGTGTTAAATAGTTGGGTGGTGTTGTTCATTGAGCCAGAGGGATCTGCTCTGCACTGTAACAATAAATAAATAAATAAATAAATAGATAAACAAAGCAACACCATAAGGCGTAGGAGCAGATTAGGCCATTCGGCCCATTGAGTTTGGTCCACATGGACCCACCCAAGAGAGATTTTTGTGAACATTTATAACGTTGTTTTGTGATGAATCTAGTGATGTTTGGAGCAAACAGTATAACTCTCATGTTGACTAATTGAAAGTAAGAAACAAAATTATTAGCTGTCTTCATCCATATGATTTGATGCAGAATAGTTTTCTATAATTTTGTTAATGTCCGTAATTACAGATACTTTCCCCCCACTTGTTGTAAAATAAGGATAATGACATCAGCCCTGGATGTTGTGTTTGTGTTTACTGGTAATTAAGTAGTCGTCGGAACTGAAGCAATAGTTAATGATTAAAACATGAGTCAACAGTAGTTTTAGCCAACAAGTAAATAGAATATTTTAATGGATGATTAATGTCAAGCAGCAAAGCTCAGTTAGAGTTAATTTGCAAATGGAGCATTGTAAACATGGAGCCTTGGAGGATTAGTTAAAGCCATTGGCTGAAAAACATTCTGTCTATAATTGGGTGATTTGGACCAGATTTCAATATTTTTCTTTCATATTCTACAGGAAGCAGTTTTCACTTTGCTCATTGTTCGAGGATTGAAAATTCAAGTGTGGAGAATTAATCTCTTAGTTTGTGCGCATACAAAAGAATTTTTCTTCACCCTAATCCCACTGCTCGACTTATTTCATCCTACACTGTCCAACCCTACCATTCTGAAACACACTAGAGATACAAGGGACTGCAGATGCTAAAATCTAGTGCAACAAACATAATGCTGGAAGAAGGAGCAGCATTCTAGCATCTGTAGTCGCTTGCGTCTTCACATTGGAGATTATGCAACATTGGTACAGGATGACCACTACAAATCCAGAATGATTAGAAACTGTACAGTGCCATATGAGTGATTTTGCAAAATCACAGTTAGTTAGATTAGGATTAAATAAATGAACTCCTCTCATCCACTTGATGATCATCTCACCCTACTTTTAGAGTACCCTGTAAATAGTACAAGTTGAATAACAAGGAAAAAGAAACAACAAGTGAAATTTATTTAGGTACAGTAGAGGCAAAATACCTTACAAGGTATCTGTATTTACTTATTTCAGAAGGGTGGTTATTGCCACTTTCAATGTAGAGTTGAATTGTACAACTAAGCAGAGTTACGTGTCTGAAAGTGGGGTTCTTGTGTCTCGTCTTGAAAGATGATTGAATCTTCATGACCTCGTGGTGGTGATGAAGTTGGCACAGACACAGGACTGGGGCTAGATAAGCTCAGGTTGTAAAAATCAATGTGGAATAGCACAGAGGAATGACTTGCAACTTTGAAAGACTATGCTAATAGCTGATCCTGTTAATGGCGACACCAAACAGTGGTGACATGGGGAATTTGAAACTAGCTGGCAAAAATTATGTCCGAACAGTGGTGGAACCAAATTACTAATTATCAGATTCAAGGTAGTTGACCTGTCTGACAAAAGCTTACTTTTTGCCTATTCTCTTCGAGTCATAGAGCAATAGAGCAGAGAAACAGGCCCATTTACACCATGCCAAACTTTTATACTGCCTAATCCCATTGACATGCAACTAAAACATAGCACTCTCTTCCCATCTATGTACCTACCCAAACTTCTCTTAAATGTTGCAGTCGAACTCTTCCACTGCTGACTTGTTGCACACTCACTCTACCGCCTGTTTGAAGAAACTCCCTCTCCATTTCCCTTTAAATGTTTCATCTTTCGCCCTTAACTTATGAGCTTTAGTTCTGCTCTCACCCAACCCCATGGAAAAAGCCTGCTTGCACTTATCCTGTCTATACTCCTCATAATTTTGTATACCTCTAACAAATCTCCTCTCATTCTCTTACACTCCAGGGAAAAAAAGTCATGACCTCTTCCACCTTTCTTTATATCTCAGGTTCCGGGAACGTCTTTGTAGATTTTCTCTGCTCTCCTTCAGTCTTATTTACATCTTTCCTGTAGGTATAGACATGACTAGAACTGCAAACAATACTCCTAATTAGGCCTTACGTCTTATACCACTTTCACATAAAATCCCAACTCCTCTACTCAAAGACGAATAAGCTCTTCTTGATTTTACAGCCAAGTAGAGGTATTGATTATAGCCAAAGATTCAGTGACAAGCTCTGCCATTTTCATCAGGGGTGTTTGAATGTTTCATCCCTGATGAAGATGGCAGAGCTTGTCATCTAAGTGTCGGTTAAAATAGATACCTATACACGGCTGGAAGCCCGAGAAGAGTTTATTCATCACATATGCCGAGAATGCCCGAGGTCCTTTTTCCTCTACTCAGTACTCTGATTTAAGAAGACCAATGTGACAAAAGCACTCTTCACAACACTATCTAACTGTGACACCACTTTCGAGGAATTATGTATTCGCAGATCTCTCTGTTCTACCATACTCTACAGTGCATTTATTGGCAGGTTCAAGTTTAATTATCATTCAGCCTCATGTACACAGTTAAATCAAACAGCTGTCCTCCAGAGCCAAGGCACAAAACATAGTGCATACAGTCACACAGAACACAGCACATACAATATCAAAACATAGTACATACAGTCACACAGAACACAGCACATACAATATCAAAACATAGTACATACAGTCACACAGAACACAGCACAGACAATATCAAAGCATAGTGCATACAGTCACACAGAACACAGCACATACGATATCAAAACATAGTACATACAGTCACACAGAACACAGCACATACGATATCAAAACATTATACATACAGTCACACAGAACACAGCACATACAATATCAAAACATAGTGCATACAGTCACACACAGAACACAGCACAAACGATATCAAAACATAGTACATACAGTCACACAGAACACAGCACATACAATATCAAAACATAGTACATACAGTCACACAGAACACAGCACATACAATATCAAAACATAGTACATACAATCACACAGAATACAGCACATACACTATCAAAACATAGTGCATACAGTCACACACAGAACACAGCACATACAATATCAAAACATAGTACATACAGTCACACAGAACACAGCACATACAATATCAAAACATAGTACATACAGTCACACAGAACAAAGAACATACAATATCAAAACATAGAACATACAGTCACACAGAACACAGCACAGACAATATCAAAGCATAGTGCATACAGTCACACAGAACACAGCACATACGATATCAAAACATAGTGCATACAGTCACACAGAACACAGCACATACAATATCAAAACATAGTACATACAGTCACACAGAACACAGCACATACGATATCAAAACATAGTACATACAGTCACACAGAACACAGCACATACGATATCAAAACATAGTGCATACAGTCACACAGAACACAGCACATACAATATCAAAACATAGTACATACAGTCACACAGAACACAACACAAACGATATCAAAACATAGTACATACAGTCACACAGAACACAGCACATACAATATCAAAACATAGTACATACAGTCACACAGAACACAGCACATACAATATCAAAACATAGTACATACAATCACACAGAATACAGCACATACACTATCAAAACATAGTACATACAGTCACACAGAACACAGCACATACAATATCAAAACATAGTACATACAGTCACACAGAACACAGCACATACAATATCAAAACATAGTACATACAGTCACACAGAACAAAGAACATACAATATCAAAACATAGTACATACAGTCACACAGAACACAGCACAGACAATATCAAAGCATAGTGCATACAGTCACACAGAACACAGCACATACGATATCAAAACATAGTGCATACAGTCACACAGAACACAGCACATACAATATCAAAACATAGTACATACAGACACACAGAACACAGCACATACAATATCAAAACATAGTACATACAGTCACACAGAACACAGCACATACAATATCAAAACATAGTACATACAGTCACACAGAACACAGCACATACAATATCAAAACATAGTGCATACAGTCACACACAGAACACAGCACATACGATATCAAAACATAGTGCTACAGTCACACAGAACACAGCACATACAATATCAAAACATAGTACATACAATCACACAGAATACAGCAAATACACTATCAAAACATAGTACATACAGTCACACAGAACACAGCACATACAATATCAAAACATAGTACATACAGTCACACAGAACACAGCACATACAATATCAAAACATAGTACATACAGTCACACAGAACAAAGAACATACAATATCAAAACATAGTACATACAGTCACACAGAACACAGCACAGACAATATCAAAGCATAGTGCATACAGTCACACAGAACACAGCACATACGATATCAAAACATAGTGCATACAGTCACACAGAACACAGCACATACAATATCAAAACATAGTACATACAGTCACACAGAACACAGCACATACGATATCAAAACATAGTACATACAGTCACACAGAACACAGCACATACGATATCAAAACATAGTGCATACAGTCACACAGAACACAGCACATACGATATCAAAACATAGTACATACAGTCACACAGAACACAACACATACAATATCAAAACATAGTGCATACAATCACACAGAACACAGCACATACGATATCAAAACATAGTACATACAGTCACACAGAACACAGCACATACGATATCAAAACATAGTACATACAGTCACACAGAACACAGCACATACGATATCAAAACATAGTGCATACAGTCACACAGAATACAGCACATACAATATCAAAACATAGTACATACAATCACACAGAATACAGCACATACACTATCAAAACATAGTGCATACAGTCACACACAGAACACAGCACATACAATATCAAAACATAGTACATACAGTCACACAGAACAAAGCACATACAATATCAAAACATAGAACATACAGTCACACAGAACACAACACATATAATATCAAAATATAGTGTATACAGTCACACACAGAACACAGCACATACAATATCAAAACATAGTACATACAGTCACACACAGAACACAGCATATACAATATCAAAAATAATATTTGCGCCAAGTCATGGTAGGGGATTCTAGGACAAGAGGGCATGACTTCAGGATTGAAGAATGTCCATTTAGAACTGAGATGCGGAGAAATTATTTTAGTCAGAGGATGGTAAATCTGTGAAATTTGTTGCCACGAGTGGGTGCAGAGGCCAAGTCATTGGGTGTATTTAAGGCAGAGATAGACACGTTCTTGATTAGCCAGGGAATCAAAGTGTATGGGGAGAAGGCAGCGGAGTGGGGATGACTGGAAGAATTAGATCAGCCCATGACTGAATGGCAGAGCAGACTCGAAGGGTCGATTAGCCTACTTCTGCTCCTATACTTTCTGGTCTTGTGGTCTTAAGTCCCTGAGTGGCATGGTCTGAAAACTGCTGGGAAACGGGATGTGTCTGCATTGTTAGTTTTCCCTTATTCTACCTCAATGCTCAGTGTAATAATTTGATCTGCATGCCAAGCTTTTCACAGTAGTTTGATATATGTGCCAATAATGAACCGATACGAATACCAAAACAATGTTTAAAAGGTGTTTGGACAGATACTGTATGTAGGTAGGAAAGGTGGAGAGGACTTTGAGTTTAATATGGAAAATGGGATTAATTGTGCTGACAGGTGGAAACTCATTTCTGTACTCTACTTGTCTATGATTCTATGATATTCTGACAGTAAGATTAGTTCCTTACAGATTTTGGTTTAGAAATTCCCCTGCATCTCTTGTATTCACCACCTATTGAGAATTGAAGCTGCACCACAGATTAGATATTTGAAATTCTGTTCAATGGTGCCAGCCAGTGGTATCTGGTTTAAATTATTGTTCTTATGATAGAAGTGTGAAATTCCTAACACTGGGAAATTACTCAGATTGCAGAAAGGGAATACCTGGCACACACATCACAGTAAGGGTGGAGACTATATGGTACACTATTGCCCTCTACTGTTTCCAGAGC
The DNA here is from genome assembly GCF_048418815.1 of Hemitrygon akajei. Lineage (NCBI taxonomy): Eukaryota > Metazoa > Chordata > Chondrichthyes > Myliobatiformes > Dasyatidae > Hemitrygon > Hemitrygon akajei. The sequence goes on along the minus strand of NC_133132.1, from coordinate 107,674,637 downwards.
AAATTGCAACCAAGGATCACATGACAAGTCTTCAACTTAGATAGATAGATAGATACTTTATTCATCCCCATGGGGAAATTCAACTTTTTTTCCAATGTCCCATACACTTGTTGTAGCAAAACTAATTACATACAATACTTAACTCAGTAAAAAAATATGATATGCATCTAAATCACTATCTCAAAAAGCATTAATAATAGCTTTTAAAAAGTTCTTAAGTCCTGGCGGTAGAATTGTAAAGCCTAATGGCATTGGGGAGTATTGACCTCTTCATCCTGTCTGAGGAGCATTGTATCGATAGTAACCTGTCGCTGAAACTGCTTCTCTGTCTCTGGATGGTGCTATGTAGAGGATGTTCAGAGTTATCCATAGTTGACCGTAGCCTACTCAGCGCCCTTCGCTCAGCTACCGATGTTAAACTCTCCAGTACTTTGCCCACGACAGAGCCCGCCTTCCTTACCAGCTTATTAAGACGTGAGGCGTCCCTCTTCTTAATGCTTCCTCCCCAACACGCCACCACAAAGAAGAGGGCGCTCTCCACAACTGACCTATAGAACATCTTCAGCATCTCACTACAGACATTGAATGACGCCAACCTTCTTAGGAAGTACAGCCGACTCTGTGCCTTCCTGCACAAGGCATCTGTGTTGGCAGTCCAGTCTAGCTTCTCGTCTAACTGTACTCCCAGATACTTGTAGGTCTTAACCTGCTCCACACATTCTCCATTAATGATCACTGGCTCCATATGAGGCCTAGATCTCCTAAAGTCCACCACCATCTCCTTGATCTTGGTGATATTGAGACGCAGGTAGTTTGAGTTGCACCATATCACAAAGTCCTGTATCAGTTTCCTATACTCCTCCTCCTGTCAGAATCAGAGTCAGAATCAAATTTATTATCACCAGCATGTGATGTAAAATTTGTTAATCTAGCAGCAGTCTAATGCAATACATAATATAGAAGAGAAAAAGTAATAAATGAGATAATAATAATAACTCATAAATAAATCAATTACAATATATGTATGTGGTGGCATCCGTTAGTCTTGCGAGACCGTGGATCTGTGCCTGGAATGGTTTCCAGGGCGCAGGCCTGGGCAAGGTTGTATGGAAGACCGGAAGTTGCCCATGCAGCAAGTCTCCCCTTTCCACGACAACGATGTTGTCCAAGGGAAGGGCAAGGGCCGATACAGCTTGGCACCGGTGTCGTTGCAGGAGTTACCAGAACAAGGTTGAAAGCAACGTCGGACTGCCTTAGGGACTCCAGCTCCAGATTTATCCTCAGGGTTTACTCCCGAAGCCTTTCCCATGAGTGGGTATGGCCGCAAGGCAGCAGAGGCTTGAAATCAGAGTTTTCCTTCTCTAAGATGGACTGCCTTCCCAGGCTGATGAGCTCCATCTACCCGATCTGCCAAAAGAAAAATATGTATATCGAATAGATTAAAATACCTGCAAAACCAGCAATACTGTATATTAAAAAAAAAACGTGAGGTAGTATCCAAGGGTTCAAGGTCCATTTAGGAATCAGATGGCAGAGGGGAAGAAGCTGTTCCTGAATCGCTGAGTGTGTGCCTTCAGGCTTCTGTATCTCCTACCTGATGGTAACAGTGAGAAAAGGGCATGCCCTGGGTGCTGGAGGTCCTTAATAATGGACACTGTCTTTCTGAGACACCACTCCCTGAAGATGTCCTTGGTACTTTGTAGGCTTGTACCCAAGATGAAGCAGACTAGAGTTACAATCCTCTGCAGTTTCTTTCGGACATGTGCAGTAGCTCCTCACCCCCATACCAGACAGTGATGCACCCTATCAGAATGCTGTCCACAGTATATCTATAGACATTTTTGAGTGTATTTGTTGGCATGCCAAATCTCTTCAAACTCCTAATAAAGTATAGTTGCTGTTGTTTTCTTTATAACTGTACTGGTATGTTGGGACCAGGTTAGGTCCTCAGAGATCTTGACACCCAAGAACTTGAAACTGCTCGTTCTCTCCACTTCTGATCCCTCTATGAGGATTGGTGTGTGTACCTTTGTCTTACCCTTCCTGAAGTCCACAATAATCTCTTTCGTCTTACTGACGTTGAGTGCCAGGTTGTTCTGGCACCACTCCATTAGTTGGCATATCTCACTTCTGTACATCCTCTCGTCACCACCTGAAATTCTACCAACAATGGTTGTATTGTCAGCAAAGTTATAGATGGTATTTGGGCTATGCCTAGCCACACAGCCATGTCTATAGAGAGAGCAGTGGGTCATTAGCGAGGAGGATGTGTTATCACCAATCCGCACAGTTTGTGGTCTTCCGGTTAGGAAGTCGAGGATCCAATTGCAGAGGGAGGTCATTTGACATAATTCCAAAACTCTTTTTTCTCCACACTGAAAACTAAACGAAGTGAGTTTTATGACACTTGGCTTCCTTGAGTGGTTTAGTCGTGTGGTTTAGTCCACTGAGTGGTCACTTCATTAGATACACCTACTTATAATGTAAATATCTAATTGCATCAATGAACAGTTGCATGTGGTTGGTGATGAAACATATCAACTCCTGCCTGAGAAGCAACTGAGATCCACTACACTTTGCCTACCTGAGTAACAGGTGCACAGCAGATGCTATCTCACTGGCTCTTCATTCAACCCTGGAATATCTGGCCAGCAAAGATGCATACTTCAGGATGCTCTTTATTGACTACAGCTCAGCATTAATACATTCTTACGCAACTGAATCCTTGATTTCCTCATATTCAGACTCCAGTAAGTTCAGATTAGCAACAACATCTCCACAATCACCATCAGCACAGGTGCACCACAAAGCTATGTACTTAGTCCCCTGCTCTACTCACTTTACACTTAATACTGAGTGGCTAAGCACAGTTCCAATGCCATATTCAAGTTTGCTGATGACACCATTGTTATAGGCTGAATCAGAGGTGGTTATGAATCAATATTTCAGAGGGAGATTGAAAATCTGGCTGAGTGATGTCATAACAACCACCTCCTACTCAATGTCAGCAAGATGAAAGGAACTGACTTCAGGAGAAAGAAACCAGAGGTTCATGAGCCAGTCCTCATTGGTGGATCAGAGGCAGAGAGTGTTAGTATCTTTAAATTCACAGGTGTTATTATTTCAGAGGGCCTGTCCTTGGCCCAGCATGCAAGTGCAATTATGAAGAGAGCATAGCAGTACTTCTACTTCATTAGTAGTTTGTGGAGATTCAGCATGATATCTAAAACTTTCATAAACTTCTACAGATGTTTATAGAAGTATATTGACTGGCTGCATCACAGCCTGGTATGGAAACACCAATGCCCTTGAATGGAAAATCCTGCAAAATAAGTGGATACAACCCTTCCAACACAGGTAACACCCTTCCAACCATTGAGCACATGTTATGCTGATTATTTTATAGATTTATTGAGTATATCCACAAAAAATGAATCACAGGATTGTATATGGTGACATATGTGTACTTTGATAATAAAATTTACTTTGAACTAATCATTCACGTGCCAGCAAATTAATGCATAAAAGCATACAGACATGGTTAAAAGGTTAATTTGTTGCTCAGACCAGACATCAGAATGTGATCTAAGTGACTTTGACTGTGGAATGATTGTTGGTGTGAAATGGAGTGGTTTAAGTATCTCAGAAACAGCTGATCTTCTGGAATTTTCACACAGAACAGTCTCTAGAATTTACGGAGAATGGTGCAAAAAGCAAAAAAACATCCAGAGAGTGACAGTTCTGTGGGCAAAAAGGCCTTGTGAATGAGCGAGGCCAGAGGAAAATGGCCAGATTGGTTCATGCTGACAGATATTTTGATTTGAAGTTGCAGTATTCACCCATCATCATCAAGGGTACCAGTATCCAGGCATGGTTCCTTTATGCTGCTGCCATTGGGCAAGAAGTGCAGGAGCCTCAGCTGCCACAGCATTGATTTCAAGAGCAGTCATTTTCCTTTAATCATCACGCTGCTAACCCAGCATGGATAACTTCACTCAGCTGATTCTACAACCTGTAGTTCACTTTCAAAGACTCCATAACTCATGTTCTCAGTATTATTTATTTAAAATAAAATTATTATTATTATGCATTTGCACAGATTGTCTTCTTTTGCATTTGATTGTCAGTCTTTGTTTATGTGTGGTTTTTCATTGATTCTGTTGTTTCTTTACTCTACTGTGAGTGCCTACAGGAAAATGAATCTCAAGGTGACATATACGTACTTTGATAATAAATTTATGCTTATCCTTACATATTCCAAAGGATCAGAATCTGAATCAGAATCAGTATTAAGTTGAATTGACAAATATCATGAATTTTGTTGTTTTGCAGCAGCAGTACAGTGCATGGATAAAAATTACTCTAAGTTACAGTAAGAAATATAAAAAAGATAAATCCACAAATAGTGCAAAAGGAGAGAAAATAATGAGCAAGTGTTCATGATTTCATGGAGTGTTCAGAAATCTGAGCACAAAGGGGATGGAAGCTGGGATGTTACATTGCAGTGGTAGATATATTGGTGAGGTCATATTTGGAGTTTTCAGTTCAGTTTTTGTCACCCTGCTACAGGGAAAATGCATTATGATGTAAAGAGTAGAAATGAGATTTACAAGGATGTTGTCAGGAGTAGAGGAACTGTGTTATGGAGAAAGGTTGAACAGGTTGGTATTTTTTCCTTGGTGTGTAGGAGGCATTGGGGTAATCATGGGGGGGGGACATAGATAGGACACAGTCCTCTTCACAGGGTTCAGGAATCAAGAACTAGAGGGCAGAGGTTTACGGAGAGAACCAATTAACCTGTGAGACAACATTTTCACCCTAAGGGTTGTCAGTATATAGAATGAGCTGACAGAAGAAGTGGGTGAGACAGATACAGTAACAACATTTAAAAGAAGTCACTTTCAACCATTCTGTTCTTGAAACAATGGGCAAGACCCTTATCACGGCAGTTTAGAATCATCATAATCATTTTGCACTAAAATAGATTTTATTCTGTTCTAATTGTGTTCTTTCTTGTAAAGATTATATAAATAATTTATATATAATTTATGTTCCTCTTGTGAATTCTGCTTATCTGGTGGTATGTGCCTGTGATGCAGCTGCATGTAAGAACTTCACTGAATGTGGAATACAGTTCATATACTTGTGTACATGGCAATAAACTCACCTTTGACTCTTAACTTTGGACAGGTACATGGATAGGAAAGGTTTGGAGGGATCTGGACCAAACACAGTCAAATGAAAAGTTTAGGTAGGAATCTAGTATTGGCATGCACAAAATTCGAAAGTCAAAGTAAATTAATTATCCAAGTAGATATATGTACATATATTACCCTGAGATTCATTTTTTGCAGGCATTTAAAGAAAATAAAGGAGTGCAATAGAAAAACTGTACATAAAGTCTGGCAAACAACCAATTGCAAAAGAAGATATATTGTGCAAATAATTCAAAAAAGTACTGAGAGCATGAGTTGTAGAATCCTGAAAAGTGAGTCTGTAGGTTCTGGGATCAGTTTAGAGTTGAGGTAAGTGAAGTTATCCATTCCAGTTCAGGAGCCTGATGGTTTGCAGGGTAATAACTGTTCTAGAACCTGGTGGTGTGGGACCTAAGTCTCTTGTACCTCATGTCCAATGCTACATCCATTGTTAGAGCCACCCACTATCCAGACCATGCTCCTTTCTTGCTACTGCCATCAGGGACGAGGTACAGGAGCCTCAGGATCCGCACCATAAAAGATCAGGAACAGTTATTACCCTTCAACCATTAGGCTCTTGAACCTTGAGGGGATAACTTCTCTCAAATTCACTCACCCCAACACTGAACCTTTCTCACAACCTATGGCTCACTTAGAAAGGCTCTTCATCTCATGTTCTCAATATTTATTGCTTATTTATTTATTATTATTATTATCTTGATTTTCTCTTTGTATATACTATACAGGAAAATGAATCTCTGGGTTGTATATGGTGACATAAATGTACATTGATAATAAATTCACTTTGAACTTTGATGGGTGCTGCTGGATGTTGGGCCAGTTAGTGTGAAGGACCTGCTTCCATTCCGTATGGCTATGTCTGAAAGATCTGATGTTACAAAGAGTAACATTTCTATTGCATGGCTTTGGTTCAATGCAATTCACCTTACAGACCTGTTACACTTGCCTTCTTTTGCACATTACTTAATTAGCATCTTCGTGTGTAGTTTTTCATCAATTCTATTGTATTTCTAGTCAAGTCAAGTCACTTTTTATTGTCATTTCGACCATAACTGCTGGTACAGTACACAGTAAAAACAAGACAATGTTTTTCAGGACCATGGTGCTGCATGAAACAGTACAAAAACTACACTGAATTACGTAAAAACAACACAGAAAAAAACTACACTAGACCACCGACCTACCCAGGACTGTATAAAGTGCACAAAACAGTGCAGGCATTACAATAAATAATAAACAAGACAATAGGCACAGTAGAGGGCAGTAAGTTGGTATCAGTCCAGTCTCTGGGTATTGAAGAGTCAGATAGCTTGGGGGAAGAAACTGTTACATAGTCTGGTCGTGAGAGCCCGAATGCTTTGGTGCCTTTTCCCAGATGGCAGGAGGGAGAAGAGTTTGTATGAGGGGTGCGTGGGGTCCTTCATAATGCTGTTTGCTTTGCGGATGCAACATGTAGTGTAAATGTCTGTAATGGCGGGAAGAGAGACCCCAATGATCTTCTCAGCTGACCTCACTATCCGCTGCAGTGTCTTACAATCCGAGTTGCAATTTCCGAACCAGGCAGTGATGCAGCAGCTCAGGATGCTCTCAATACAACCCCTGTAGAATGTGATGAGGATGGAGGGTGGGAGATGGACTTTCCTCAGCCTTTGCAGAAAGTAGAGACACTGCTGGGTTTTCTTTGCTATGGAGCTGGTGTTGAGAGACCAGGTGAGAATTTCTGCCAGGTGAACACCAAGAAATTTGGTGCTCTTAACGATCTCTACCGAGGAGCCATCAATATTCAGTGGGGAGTGGTCGCTCCGTGCCCTCCTGAAGTCAACAACCATCTCTTGTTTTGTTCACATTAAGAGACAGGTTGTTGGCTCTGCACCAGTCTGTTAGCCGCTGCACCTCCTCTCTGTAAGCTGACTCGTCATTCTTGCTGATGAGACCCACCACAGTCGTGTCATCGGCGAACTTGATGATATGGTTCGAGCTGTGTGTTGCAGCACAGTCGTGGGTCAGCAGAGTGAACAGCAGTGGACTGAGCACACAGCCCTGGGGGGCCCCTGTGCTCAGTGTGATGGTGTTGGAGATGCTGCTCCCGATCCGGACTGACTGAGATCTCCCAGTCAGGAAGTCTAGGATCCAGTTGCAGAGGGAGGTGTTCAGGCCCAGTAGGCTCAGCTTTCCAATCAGTTTCTGAGGGATGATTGTGTTGAATGCTGAACTGAAGTCTATGAACAGCATTCAAACGTACATGTCTTTTTCGTCTAGGTGGGTTAGGGCCAGGTGGAGGGTGATGGCAATGGCGTCATCTGTTGAATGGTTGGGACGGTACACAAACTGCAGGGGGTTCGGTGAGTGAGGCAGCAGGGTCTTGATATGCCTCATGATGAGCCTCTTGAAACACTTCATGATGATGGATGTAAGTGCAATGGGACGGTAGTCACTGAGGCAGGACACTGAAGACTTCTTTGGCATGGGGACGATGGTGGTGGCCTTTCTTTGTTCTACTGTGAATATCTGCAAGAAAATAAATCTAAGGGTAGTATATGATGACACATATGTTCTTTGATAATGAATTTTCTTTGAACTTTAAACAAGACAGTTCATTTACAGGCAAATGCAGGAAGCTTTACACATTCTGTAGCTTTTTACTTTCAATTATTGAGGGACTGTTGACCCAACTGAGCTTTTGTGTGCATCAGTACTGAATTCAGCAAGATTTTTCTCCTGATTTTCTCACTATCAACATTTTGGAAGACTGGGCAGAATGATTCAGGTGTTCCTTCAAGTAAACCTGTAGTCTTTTTTCCTTCATGTAGATTATTTTTCTTGCACTTGTGAATATTTTTGTGCAAAAGCTGTGGGAAGATCAGCTTAATGATCCCATTAAGCAGTTGCTCTTTGTACCTGGAGTAGATTCAAAATGCATAGTGGATGCATTTTTGGACACTTACTTAATTTCATTTTTTATATGTGTTTCTTACTGTAATTTGCAGTTTTAAAAATTATTATGTATTGTAATATCTTGTTGCTGCAAAAGAACAAATTTCATGACATATGCTGGTGATGTTAAACCTGATTCTTTTTCTGATGCAATATTCAAGATTGTTTAATATCATTTCCAGCACACAAGTGTAAAGGAGAATGAAGTAATTGATTGGCACTCCCGATCTGATGCAGCACAAATAAAAACTCAATAAGATAAAGAATACAAGAATAAACTCCATCAATCTAAATGCACAGGTTAGCTTATATAACATCCATAAACTGATTCCAGGTGCAGGACTGTCTATCCATAAGGTGACTGACAGGAAATGATAAAGTAGTGATGTTTGAGGGTGTGGAGCAGTGGGTTAGTTTTGGAGGTGTTGATCAGCTTTACTGCTTGGGGAAAGTAACTAGATTTGAGTCTGGTGGTCCTGGCATGGATGCTATGTAGCCTACTTTCTGATGAGAGTGGGACAAACAGTCCCTGAATGGAGTGTGTGGCATTGTTCAAGATATTGCTGGCCTTTCGGTATCAGTGCATGTTACTTTTTTAATGGAAAATCTGCCACTTTATCACAGCTATGGCATCACTACAGTGGAATAGAGAGGTCTCCATTAGTAATGCTCAGCTGCATCTGTCAATGTGACACTATGGGTATCCAAATATTTACTTCAAATAAATAACAGACAAGATATTTGATCATTCATTGTTGTGAGCTCTTGAACCCCTTACCTTTATTCAGAGGCTTTGATGACCATTTACAGTGTGAAGCAATAACTTCTGCCACTTTTCATGGGTCAGGGTGCTTCACAACAAAGTGAGATTGATTCGCTGAGACTATAATGGCTTCTCTGCTGGTGCTGATTTTAACAGAACAGCAAGTACCAGGCTCACTGCTTGCTTTCCCAGAACTGTGAATGTTCTTTCAAACTAATTGAATTACTTTGAGATTACAAACTAGGTGAACTGACTTACCAGCTTGTACTCCTTCCCCTTCCCCTCCCAACTTCTTATTCTGGCAGCTTCACCCTTATTTTCCAGTGCTGATGAAGGGTCTTGGTCCAAAATGCTGGCTGTTTATTAACTTCCATAGATGCTGCCTGAACTGCTGAGTTCCTCCAGCATTTTGTGTGTGTTGCTCTGAATTACCAGCATCTCTTGTGTTTATGTATTTAGCTTACTATCATAATGGCTTTTACATGATTAGCTTTCATGCACATTTGTTGGTGACCTGAGTTCTTTAAATATATATATGAATATATTTGGATAGATAGATACATATTGCTTCTGTTTGTTTCTTTGGGGAAGCAGTGAGCTGAGAAGGGACTTCGAATTCAAAGATGCTGAAGAAAATCCCATTGTTTATGGAGATATTCATCATTCTTACTGCTCAGTCTTTCCCACTTAGTCTTTTCATTCTGTTTGAAGCACCACATTACAATGCAATAAACCAGCATAAAACTGTAACATAAAAGCAGAAATAGACTCTGGTGTGATCTGAACTTTGTGGATTTTCTTTATTGTATCATTTACAGCAAATTTTTCTGCATTTGTGGGATTTGAGGGTGCCTCAGCAGCCCAGCAGTTCGTGCAATGCTTTTATAGCTCGGAATGTCAGAGTGCTGATTTCAATTCTGGCGTCCTCTGGAAGTGGTTTGTACATCCTTCCTGTGAGCATGTGGGTTTCCCCTTGGTACTCCGGTTTCCTCTCAAAGGCGTACCAATTACAGACATCCCACCCTGCAAGAACTCATTTCAGGGAGGTAGCATCCCCACCCCGTCAACCTCCAAGGGTGTATGTAATACTTTGTTTAGTGATTTTGTCTCATCTGTAAACCAAGTTGGGTAAATGCAGAAAATGTGACATTAAAATATGTATTTATATTATATTATCATGGAGTCATTTTTAAAATTTTATTACAAATTTAAGCAAGTCTACAGGGAGTTTGGGCTCATCACGTAGGGCATCAATAGAGTCACTCCTTAGCAGCTAGCCAGCTTGTTTAAATAACATTAGCTATGCTAATGAATGAATGACACCTGTTAAACTCACCGCAACATGTCTTTTACAGTCATTTAACCCACCATGGGCAATAGAAAAGTCAGTGTTGCAAATAGTTCAGCAAGCAACACTGTCATTATTTTTGACCCCTATTAGACAGGAGCACACTTTAGTGTAGTCTGGGGTGAAGTCAGTTTTATAGTTTCTTTTTTTGGAACACTCTACCGGGGTGCAGCAGGACACTAAACTGAACTGATGGACAATGAAAGAGCGAGAGACAGAGAGAGAGAGAGAGAGAGAGAGAGGTTGACTGTAAAGCCCAGCCACAGAGAAAACTGATTTTCATTCCTTCCTTTCTGGGCATCCTAGGAGCATACCAAATCGGGGGTCCATTTCCTTACATTGTTGAGGTGGCCACAGTTTAGAATCAGAATCAGGTTTATTATCACTGACATACTGTATGTCATGAAATGTGTTGTTTTGTGGCAGCAGTACAGTGCTATACATAAAATCCACTGCAAATTAAATTTTTAAAAGGTAGTGCAAATAGAGAACAAAAAATAGTGGGGCAGTGTTCTCATTCAGAAATTTGATGGCAGAGGGGAAGTAGTTGTTCTGAAATATTTGAGTATGTGTCTTCAGGCTCCTGTACCTCCTCCCAGATGTAGTATTCAGAATGAACACAGTAGATCTGTGGCTTCCCAAGCCTTGTGAATGGGCTGCTTTTTCTCTTCAGATGAAGGAGTACATTGCAATTGCTCTGGCCCAGATGTACCAACCATTGTCCTGTCCAAGTTCTACCAACTATTGCCCTGATTCAGAGCTAGCAGTCCTGTCCTGTGAGTCTGTTGGGGTTATCTACTGTGCCTGGTGCTCCCGGTGTGGCCTCCTGTATATTGGTGAGACCTGGCACAAATTGGGAGATGGTTTCATCGAGTATCTACACTCTGTCCACCAGAAAAAGCTGGATCTCCTAGTGACCAGCTACATTCAATTTCCATTCCAATATGTCAGTCCATGGCCTCCTCTACTGTCACGATGATTCCACACTCAGGTTGGTGGAGCAGCACCTTATATTCCATCTGAATAGCCTCCAACATGATGGCATGAACCTCAATTTCTCGAACTTCTAGTAATCTCCCCACCCCTTCACAATTCTTTATTCCCATTTCACTCTTTCATCTTGCCTCCTCACCTGCCTATCACCTCCCTCTGATGTTCCTCCCTCCCTTTTTCTTCATGCCATGGCATTCTGTTCTCTCCAATCAGATTCCCCTTTCTCCAACCCTGTATCTCTTTCACCAATCAACTTCTGAGATTTTTATTTTACCCCTCTATTTTAAACACCTCTGTGTTTAATCTATCATCTTGTGGTTCTTCCTCCCCTCCCCCCCCCCATTTTCTTACTCGATTTCTCATCTTCTTACCAGTCCTGATGAAAAAGGTCTCAGCCCAAAATGTCGACTGTGCTCTTTTCCATAGATGCTGCCTGGCCTATTGAGTTCCTCCAGCATTTTGTGTGTGCCACAAGTTATACTCTCTGTTATATTGCTCTCTCTATGTTATACCACTGTAAGGTGCGGGGTTGATCAGACCCAAACTATTTCAGTGTCCAGGAGATGTAACAAGTATACATGCACAGCAAAGTAACAGAAGTCTAATAAACCACACAGAATACTGCATTGTTAGTCACAAAGATTTCCACAAAGTTTGAAACCACCTTCGTGTCCCTGACACTGATCACAACTTTGGGTCTTTGGTTGAAGTCCAGTGAACTCAGGAAGAGTATTCCAATACATACGAGTTCCTCAAGCATAAACAGCAACCCCAAGACAGACAAGCTCTTTGCTCTTATATTAATTAAGTCTTTAATTAAAGCAATACATGTGCTCTTTAACACAGTGCTCACCATACTCTTTTAACTCAATTAGACATTTTAATTGTCACTGCTTATCCATGAATCCGCTAATGTTTTGGACATAACATTCCTTTGACTTACAAAGAATACTAAATTACTTATAAGTGATAAGCTTGAATGCCAATAAGTGTCCATCAAGCCAATGTAACAGCCAATAAGGCTACGTCCACACTACACCGGATAAATCCGTAACCAAAGCTTTTTCTTTTCGTTTTTACCCTCTGTCCTCACTAAAACAGCATTTTCGTCCCTCAAAACTGGAGCTTTTCAGAAACGCTTTCCAGGGTGGGTATTTTTGAAAATGCTGCTTGGGCAGATCAGTGTGGACGGGGTAACCGGAGACTTCTGAAAACGCTATCAGACGGCAGCGTGCTATTTCATTGTTTTCTTGAATGCAACCTAACAATTTCAGAACATAAGGCAACGAGACTGAAGGCAGAAAAGTTAGAAATGTACACACTAAATACTTTGACCCATAACTTACTGAATAAATAAGTATACTCACTTTGCCCTGTTTTCTGTCCTTGCTCGTATGAAGGTGGTTTACCTATTTATGCAAGTACTTCTCTGACAATAGATGTGTAACAGCCTAATGTAACATTGTATGGAAATACAAGATAACACTGATGCAGACATGTTTTATACATTTAACAAGGTGCTTTATTAATGCAACAAAAGTTAGTCCGTTTTTCAATGTTCGTCATCAGCCGGGTCAATCTGTCCGTGAACTCCCCGTCGGTTGCCTCCATACACTCCAGTATTTGATTTTTTTTTACTTTTAAGTTCTCCTGCGTGAGAGCCAACAGCTGTCCGTAGTTCTAAGTTTTTCTAGTCTGTAACTACACAAACGCGCACTTTTACGGCAAGATTTGACACCCAACATGTTGCTTGTTTTCGGTAGATGTGTCCTGCGCATGCCCAGTAGGAGGAGATTCGCCGAAATCTCCATTTCAATGCGGACAGAGAAATTTTCAAAAACGCATAGTGTGGACTATGTGCAAAACCGGCTTTTTCAAAATTATCCAGTCTAGTGTGGATGTAGCCTAAGAAAGAATCCATCAATCTAGCTCCCAAAGGCTCCAACAGACATTCTCATGTTAATGGTGCCTGAGAATAAGAAAGAATCCAGGTGCTCTCAAGAAACATTAGACATTAACAAACCTACAGTGTTTACCTTGTACAGACACTCTGCATGTTGTGAGCTCACAGAGTTAAATTGGCATTTTGAACTGTTCCGATATTTATTTAACATTACCAATCATTGCCAGGTCCCAGTTATACCGACCATTACCCTGGCCAAGCTATACCAGCAACTGCGAGGCGCTACTTACACCAACCAATACTCTGTCCAAGTTCTACTGCCCAATGCCCTGTCCAAGTTATACCAGCCATTACCCTGACCAAGTTATACCAACCATTGCCCCATCCAAGTTCTAGCGACTATCACTCTGTTCAAGTTATAACAATATTCGCCCTGATTAGGTTACTGTATCTCAACTATTACATTGGCCAAATTGAACCAACCATAGCCCTATCCAAGTTATACAACATAATACCTGGTCCCATTTATACAAACAACTCCACCACCTCACCTCAACTTCAGAACATCCCTGTAGGGATTTCTATTTCCAACACCATTACTTATTGTCAATATAAATCTATGGATCATTATACTGTCAGGTGATCTGGTGTAGTTTCCTGCTGGGATCAGTTTCTATTGTCAAATTGAATCTGTGCAGATTTAATTCCTGGAAAGGCATGAGTTAACAAAGAGAGAGCCTCAAGTCTCAGAAATGGAAAGGAGTTGAACTAATTTATCTGGATAATTATAACAATGAGTGCAACTAATGCAAACCTGCATTATCTGCATAATTATAGCAGTAATTACAACTGATATAACACTAAATTATATGTATAATTATACTACTAACAGTAACTGATTTTTTTTTTACTCTTCTGTATTTATGAATTTTACATATAATGACACAAGATTACCTGATTGTGGGTATTTCTCCAGAAGTAGATCTGCAGTTGTGTTGACATGTCAGTAATATTTTAGTGTGAATGTAAAGAGAAGGATTGGCTTTATTTGTCACATGTACATCACACATTGTAACATATGTTGTTTGTGTTAACGAACAGCACAGTCCAAGGACTGTGTCAATATACTGTAGCATACTGACAACTTTTGAACCATAACTTATACATCTTTGGACTATGGGAGGACTCAGTGCGATGAATGGCCTAACTCTGCTCCAATGCCTTGGTACACGTGATATGTGAAACTGGAATACCAGGAGGTCACGGGGGAAGGTACAGACTCATTACAGACAATGGTGGGAATTAAACCAGGTTCTTGGTGACGTCGAGATCAAGGATGAATTTTATTCATCATTTTCAATTATGTGTATGAGGAATTTGCTGTGGTGTGTGGTCAGTGTACAACATGCAGAAAACATTCAACAGTTATAAAGAATATGCTAACCAGTATTGCTGCTGTGCCACTCCTAATTTGAATTTTAAAATAATTATTCTAAAGTCATTATTTTAGAATTAAAATCTGACTGGCTTGGCAAAAACTATCTTGGTCAGTGTGTTGACTAATATCCCAAATACATTCAGTGGCCACTTGTTAATGGAAATATCTAATCCACCAATCACGTGGCAGCAATTCAATGCATAAAAGCATGCAGACATGGTCAAGAGGTTTATTTGTTGTTCAGACTAGACATCAGAATGGGAAAGAAATATGATCTTTGTCACTTTGACTGTGGAATGATTGTTGGTGCCTAACAGAGTGGTTTGAGTATCTCAGAAACTGCTGATCTCCTGTGATTTTCACACACAACAGCGAATAGAGTTCACAGAGTATAATGTAAAAAACAAGAAAATAACATCCAGTGAGTGGTAGTTCTGTGGGTAAAAAATGCCTTGTTGGTGAGAGAGGTTGGAGGAGAATGACCAGACTGGTTCAAGCTGACAGAATGGTGATCGTAGCTTAAATACCACACATTACAAAAGTGGTGCACAGAAGAGCATCTCTGAGTTCACTACAAGTTGAGACTTGAAGTGGGTGGGCTACAGTAGCCAAAGATTACTCAATGGCCACTGAGTATTTGTTTAAGAATTGTCTTCATGTTTGGTGCCTCAAGTCAATTTGTAAGCATGCCTACTTGCAAAGCTACAAGAATGGGTCAAACACTGCCTTGACTGTACCTTTTGTTTTCCATGTGGTTGGATGAGGCTGAGGTGTCAGAGGTTGTCTCTGTAACTGGTGATCTTGGAGAAGGGTGCCCACTATAATTTCTATTAATGGCAATGGTCAGAAAGGAATCATTTGGCTTCTTAAACTCAAGAACACAAAGAGATAGAAGTAGCAGTTGACCACATGGCCTCAATGTCCTTGAGGTGGGGAGAGCTGTGCCCTGGTGGAGCCAGCTGTGTCTACAACCCTCTCCAGTCTCTTACAATCCTGTGCATCGGCACCTTCATCCCAGGCTGTGATGCAACCAGTCAGATTGCTTTTTGCTGTACATCAGTAGAAATTTTGCAAAAGTCTTTGGTGACATATCAAATCTCTTCCAACGTCAACTGGCAACTTCATTTTCTTTAGCATACAAACAAAAAATAGTAAAAGTGCTGAACAGTTTAGGTGGTATCTGTAGGGAAAGAGAAGAATATTGGAGATAATCCCTTTTTAACCCTAAGATTATGATTAAAATACTTCTCCTTATTGCAGAGGTCCCCAACCTTTTTTGCACCGCGGATATGTTTAATATAAACAATATTCTTACGGACCAGCCGACCGGTGGGGGGAGTGGGTATTAATCACGACAACTAACTCACTTATAAGTAGCTAATACACTCAATTTTGTTTCTAAAAGGGTATATCTAATGAATTTAATATTAAACACACAGCGCATATTTTCCCCGTATGAACATATAAAATAATTGCAACACACAAATATCGCTGAATCAGTGGGAACCCTGGGCTTATTTCCCTCCATCGAGGGGTGATGGGAGACAGCGATACTCGAAGAGGGTTCCTTATATCTAGTCTATTCCGCAATTTAGTTTTCATTGCATTCATTGCAGAAAAGCTTGCTTCGCAGAGATATGATGTTGGAAATGGACAATGTTTTCAGTGCTTTTGTGGCTATCTCACAATATTCAGCCTTGAGTTTGATCCAAAATGCTGTCAGAGATGTTACGTCAAACATACTTTTCAGGCCACCGTCATTTGCAAGCTCGAGGAGTTGATCTTCTTCCTGCGCTGACATGGATGACACGTGCGTAATGACCTCGCGTGCATTCAAGTTCAATAGTGGGCATGACAGGGAATGAGGAAAGGTGCAGCTGACTCGTATCGTTTCATATCGCCAAATCATATCGTTTCCTCGCAGCCCAGTAGCACATGCTTTGCGGCCCGGTAGTTGGGGACCACTGCCTTATTGAAGCCCCCAAAATTAGTTCATCTCCTCATTGTTAAAGAACGCAGTGAGATTTTGCTGTGCACATAACTGCTGACTCTATTTTCTTTGGCACAACAATGAAAGTCCCTCAAAAAGCATTTATTTTGGTTTAAAGTGCTTTGAAAGGTACTTAAACCATCAAAGGAACTGCACTAATGCAGGTCCTTTGACCATGAGCTCCTGCATTGCTATTGTCACCTATCTAATTATTTTGCAATGATCCAGCTTTTCTATTTGCTACGTGACATCCATGCCCAAATCTGTTTCAGTGGATGTTCCCTGCATAGGTGGAATGGTTAAAAATAGCAAAGTAATATCTCCTTTATGGTTATTCTAGCTGGTATTTTGTTTGACAGCCCAACATCAATTGGCCTTTTATTGCATTTATTTTTCTGGCTGCAAATCATGTTTGGGGGAAATGTTATGTGTATTGAACCCCAATAAGTGAGTACTGGTGCTTTAAGGCATTGCACAAACCACTATGCTGCTGTCCTGCCCTTTTAATGGCTTAATAACTCAGTGCAAAGTCTTCAGGTAGAGTATTGTGGATAGTCCTGGGTTTCAAAGGTTGTCTGTCTGGACATTACTTGTGAAGGAGTACTTCAGTTTTAATGCTTGGAAATGCAGAGGTGACCTGTTTGGAAGATTGTGTTAAGCATCATCTAACATGATGATGAAAGGTTTGAAACATAGGCAGAGAAAATCTATCTCATGGGTCAATAAGCAGGAGTGAGAAATCCAATATTGTTGGCAATTGATCTGGAGGATGAGATTTCTTATTCATGGGGGACTGCTTTGATCTGGGTTACTACTCTTGATTCTTTGAATAACTTTAATAAAGAACTTGAGCAAATGCTTAAAGGTTGTAAACCTTCTGCATTTGCAGAAGGAAGTAAGAAGCCAGGGCGATTGGTGTTAGAAAGAATTAATACAAATTCAATGTTAACAGAGGCCTGTTTCTTGTTTAAGGAGCAACTTTCTTTGCCAGATATATTTGCTGTGATGTGTTGGTCAGGGCATGACATGCAATGAAAAAAAAGGTTTCAACAGTTAAAAAGAAATATTTACTGTAGATTCCATTTAATTGGGGCATATTATGACCAATACATTTTGGCCCAATAAAGAGGTAGTCCCAATTAGCTAAAGTTTCATGGATATAGTTAAAAATCTACATTAAAAAAAAAGAAAACTACTGTTTAACTGAGTAACAATTTGTGTATTTAAATGAAATACAGAACAAATTAGAAAATTACTAATATATCTACAGTGCTATAAAACTGTGTATTAGTTCATAATAGTTATCGATGGAGGAATTCTTTGAGTGTACGCTGCTGTGATCTTTTGATTGTCTGTAAATTAATAAAATCAGCACAGGCACCTAGAGTAGACAGTGGACTGCCTTCATACAATGCTTTCGATAATTGCTTTCTCCAAATCTTACTTACATTGTACCATTCAAGATGATTGTCAATGCCTTCAAATTCTTTGTTCTTCTTAACTTCATGAAGTAGTGAAATTGTTTTATTTTCACTCCTAGCCATTTCTGGCTTCAACAAGCCTGAAAACTTAAAACCGCAGTGAGCCAACAGTTCTGAATTGTCTTTCTGCTTATTTCTCACCAGATATCAGTGACAAAAATCTTTACTTTTTAATGACAAATACACACATCTGATGCTATTTAAAAACTGTTTAAGTACGGTGTAGTGTCTAACAACTACACAAGTGTACTTGATTGATGCTAGTTAGAGACTGTTTGGCAACAGCCTCCTGCCCCAGCTAAGTGGCATAGTGTGCAAATAAGCAATGGGAATCCTAGCTATTTTCTCGAATAGTTTTCGTCCTTTAAGAGTTGTTCCAAATAAGCAGCTGTCCAGATTAATCAATGGCTGAATTATATGGTAGCCACTGTACATATAAAAAATAAACTTATAGGTTAAAGTACAGATCTGGAATAAAATGTGCAAAAATACATAAATACCAGCATATATTTACAATACAACTGGACTTTTAAAAAGTGGTTTAAAGTGCAGTGCAGTGTTGGAAGTGGGATAGCGGTGGGGTGTAACTAGATTGGATGATCAGATTAATTGCACACCCAATGTTTCAGGAACAGCTTCTTCCCCCCAACTATCAGATTTTTGATGCTCTCCTGTTACACTACTTATTTAATTTAATTATATACCGGGTATATATTTCTTATTGTAATTTATTGTTTTATTATGTATTGTAATGTATCACCTCTGCAAAACAACGTATTTCACGATATATGCCAATGATATTAAACTGGATTCTGATACACGTTATAATCCAGTGAAGCAGAAATTATTAAGTTTTAATTCTTTTATATTGACTTTTTAACAATGGGATATTACAAGATTACTTATTGCAAACTTTTCTTAAACTAATCATGTTTAAAGTTGTAGAAGAGTGGTTGACTGCAGCATCAGAATTGGGTTAACTATCACATTCATACATCATGAAATTTGTTGCTTTCCAGCAGCAATACAGTGCAGGACATAAAAATTATTATAAGATTTAAAAAGTAGTTAAAAAGAGGAATGAGATAGTTTTCATGGGTTCATTGTCTGTTCAGGAATCTAATGGTGGAGGAGATTAAGCTATTCCTGACATGTTAAGTGTGGGTCATCAGGCTCCTATACCTCCTCTTTAATGGTAGTAATGATAAGAGGGCATGTCCCAGATGAAAAGGATCATTAACGATAGATTGAGGCACCACCTTTTGAAGGTGGGAATTGTCCGTGGGCCCCTGAATAATAATGTTACGGTAGCACAGGCAATAAACCAAGAAATATCTGATGCATGTAAGAATAAAATGGCAGTTGGAATGTAGGAATTTATCTTGCACATAGATTGGGCAAATAACAATGGTCAAGATAGTCTTGAGGAGGAAACCATAAAATGATTTCATGACAGCTTTCTTGAACAGCCTGCTAATGAATATACAAAATGCTATTTTAAATCTAGCCCTGTGCAATGAGACAGGTAAAATGAATGATCTTATAGTTAGGAAGGACAGGTAGGTGGAACTGAGTCCACAGGCAGATCAACCATGATCTTATAGAATGGTGGAGCAGGCTCGACCAGATGGTCAACCTCTGCTCCTAGTTCTTATATTATTAAGCAACACTGGCACCAGCCTACCTGCCATTAAGGACATATACCCAGAAAAGTGCCAGAAAAAGGGCCAGTAACATCATACCCACCCTGTTCATGGACTGTTGGTCCCACTCCCATCAGGGTGGAAGCTACAAAGCCTCCACACCAGGACCACCAGAATCAAAATGGTCATTATCCCCAAGCAGTAAGGCTGATCAAAACCTACCCGTCCAGCTCACCCCACCATACCCCAAGTACCACTTATTTATCATTTCGTGTCTTGCCACCTTATGTACTGTGCCTAGCATCACTTTATTGACATACAATCAAACTATGTAAATAAGCTATTTTGTGTATTTTTTTTGTGTTTTTTTATTATTGTGTTCATTATCTTATTTTTTTTTTGAGCTGCATCAGATCTGAGGTAACAATTATTTTGTCCTCCTTTACATTTGTATTCTGGAAATGACATTAAATAAACTTGAATCTTAGGGCATTGAAGGTGGGTAGGTTAGTGCCAATGACAGAGATGGCTAAGTCTACAAACTTTTGCACCTTCCTTAAATCCTCTGTATTGCAGCCTCCATACCTGGTAGTGATGTAACCAGTCAGAATATGCTCCACCAGCAGAAGCATATAAGAGTCACTGGTGACATACTGTCTAAGTTAACTTACATTCTGACATACGTATGGTACACTCATCAACGCTGTAAATTTTTTCAGAATAAAATACCTCTGACACCAAGTATGGCATGCAGAAAATTAGCTTGTTAAAATATGTTCTTGGCATGGCACATCTGTAATTGGAGAAACTGTTGTGCTTTCTAGATGAATGTTTGTTTGTGTTATTGTTTCATTGTGATGGCAGTTTCAAAATTATTAATTAGGTCAAATTCTGTTTGCATGCACATCCAGGCTAAGTGCTTTGTATGCTCAGGCGACTGCTGGTGTCAGCTATCAATCAACACTCAAACAGACAAAATCATAGCATTTTATTTGCATTGCAAGTAGGAACAAAACCATTTTTATTTCCTTTTTTTTCTTGGTTTTGACACTCCCTCAAAGATAAAGATTGATGTGTGCATACACTGGGTGGTGTATCACTAGTCTGCTTTCATCAGATTTACATTCCGATTTATTTATCACATGCACATCACAACAGACAGTGAAGTGCAAACTAGGTGTGATGGTTGTATTGCATGAATAAGGACCCTGCAAGTGTCGCTACTCATTCCAGTGCCAATATAGCATGCCCACACTGCTCAGCAGAACAAAACAGGACATACCAAGCTTCAATGCAATGACAGCAAAACAAACCCTGTCCATCCCTCTCAACACCCACCCACCCACCTGTGCACATCCACACTCTTCCAACCCCAGGACCAGCCAACTTCAGTCTCTGTCTCCATTGGACTCAGATTCACAGACACGGGGCCTTACCCAGAAAGGCCTAGATAGAGCAGACATACAAAGGATGTTTCCAGTAATGGGAGAGTACAAGGATGTTCCTAGAATAGAAATAGGGAAGAGTTTCTTTTGACCGAGGGTAGTGAATCTGCAGAATTAATTGCCACAAATGGCTGTAGAGATCAAAACATTGGGTATATTTAAAATAGAGTGTGACAAGTTCTTGATTTGTAAAGGGGTCATGGGGATAATTGAGTTGAGAGGGGAAATTAATACACCATGATCAAATGACAGAGTGGACTTGATGGGCTAAATGGTCTAATTCTGCTCTTATATCTTTCAAGACATGAGACACCTAATATTCCCAGCCAAACTCTGTGAATTTTGACAATTGGATTTGGGTGTAAAGGTGTTTCTAAATCCACACTTCATGAAGTGAGTTTGCCCTGACAGCTTCTAATGGGAGATGTCATCTGGCTTGAAGTGAGAAAAGGGGTATTGAGATGTGGGAATGCTGAAAGCCCTGATGAAAAGGATTGGTGAGACAGCAGGCAGTGGGAGAAGTTGGTACTGTGACATTTGTCCTGGCAGTAACATTATTTTGACAGGAGTAAACAATAACTGCACTGCAAGCAGAGAAAATAAACAATTGCAGCAGTCTGAAATATCTTATTTCCTCAAACCCTCACTAGAATTGCAGGAAAAGCAAAAACAAGCAAATACACTTTGTAGCAATTTTATTCGGTACCTACTGTTCAAGGTTCAATGTGTTTTACATTCAGAGATGCTCTTCTATACACCACTGTTGTAATGCATGGTTATTTGAGTTACTGTCACATTCCTGTCAACTTAAAGCAATCTGGATATTCTCTTCTGACCTCTCTCATTAACAAAGGATTTTTGCCCACACAACTGTTGTTCACTGGATTTTCTTTTTGTTTTTGCACCATTCTCTGTAAACTCTAGAGTCTGTAGTGCAGGAGATCAACATTTTCTGTGATACTCAAACCACCCCATCTGACACCAACAATCATTCCACAGGCAAAGTCACTTAGATTTCTTCGGTTTCTTCCCCATTCTGAGGTTTGGTCCGAACAGCAACTGAACCTCTTGACCGTATCTGCATGCTTTTATGCATTCAGTTACTGCCATTTGCTTGTCTGACAAGCTATTTGCATTAACAAGTAAGTGTACAGGTGGACCTAATAAAGTGACCACTGAGTGTATGTGTAGAGTAAATCTTAGCTGCGAGTAACCTGCTTCCCCTTGGACTCTGGGAGCTCCTTGAGCACTTTTGGTATGTCACCAAAATCTCTAGAAAATCTCCACAGAAGTATTGTGGGAGCATTCTGACTGGTTGGAACTCTGTCTGGTGTGGAGCGCTGACTGTACAGGATTGGAACAAACTGTGGAGGTTGTAGACTCAGCCAGCTCCGTCATGGGCATTTCCATCAAGGATATCTTCAAAATGCGATGCTTCAAAAATGTAGCATCCTCTCCACCTCTAATTTCCCAATGAGGACTAGTTCATGGACCTTCGGTTTCCTTCTCCTGAAGTCAATAATCAGCTCTTTAGTCTTGCAGACATTGAGTGAGAGGTTTTTGTTGTGGCACCACTCAGCCTAATTTTCAATCTCCCTCCCTTATGTTGATTCATCACCTTTTATTTGGACAGTTCAAGTCGTTTCTTCAGCAAGCTTAAATTTGGCTTTGGAGCTGTGCTGAGCCTCAGAATCGTAAGTATAAAGTAAGAAGAGCAGGAGGCTAAGCACACAGCCTCCTGTGCTGATGGAGATTGTGGAGGAGATCATATTGTCAATTCAAACTAACTGGGGTCTGCAAGTGAGGAAATTGCACAAGGAGGTATTGAGGCCAAGGTCTTGAAGCTTATTAATTAGTTTTGAGGGATGGTAGTGTTTGAATGAATTGAAGCATGCTTGAAGCAAGTGGGTACCCCAGACTGCTAAAGTGAGAGGTTAAAGATATCGGTGAACACTCCCAACAAGTTGATCAGCACAGGTCTTTGTTAACCCAGCCAGGTACCCCATTTGGGCTAGATGCTTTCCGTGGGTTCACCCTCTTGAAGTTTGCTCTCATTTTGGTCTCAGAGACAGAAATCACAGGGTCATCAATGGCTTTCCATGTTTTGTCAGTCAAAGCAAAAATAGAAAGCAATGAGGTCATCTTGGAGTGAAGTCTTGTTAGCATCAATATTGCTTGATTTCACTTTGCAAGAGATAATTGTATTCAAATCATGCCACAGCTGTCAAGCATCCAGAATTGCCACTTCACATGCAAGTTGGCTTTCTGGAGATCATACCTGTTTCTCTTGAAACTTCCTTTGTTGTTAGACCTAAATGCCACATATCTGACCTTCAGCATAGATTCATAGAAATGTACAGCACAGAAACAGGCCTATCAACACATCTAGTCCATGCCAAAACTATTTAAATTGCCTACATTCATTGAGCTGCACCAGGACCATAGCCCTCCGTATCCCTATTATTCATGTACCTATCCAAACTTCTCTCAAACGTTAAAGCTTGAATGCACACTTCTGCTAGCAGCTCAATCTACACTCTCACAACACTTTGAATGAAGAAGTGTCCCTTCATGCTCCCCTTAAACTTCTCACATTTCACCCTTAACCCATGACCTCTGGTTGTAATCACACCCAACCTCAGAGGAAAAAGTCTGTTTCCATTTACTCCATCAATACCCATCATAATTTTGTATACCTCTATTCTTTAGGAGGTAAAAGACTGAGGGAGATTTAATACAGTCTTACCCAATTCAATCTTTTTTCAGGTCCTTCAGACCTGGCAACATCCTTGTAAATTTTCTGTGAACTCTTTCAATCTTATTTACATCTTTTCTGGAGGTAGGTATCCAAAACTGCACACAATACTCCAAATTAGGTGTCACCAACATCTTATACAACTTCAGAATAACATCCCAACTTCTGTACTGAATACATTGATTATGAAGGCCAATGATAGCGTTCTTCACTGTCCACTACACCTTCAATCTTAGTGTCATTCACAAATTTGATGATATTGTGATTGAGTTTGTTGGTAACCCTGATGCTTCATGTTATATGTTGTGGGTTGTAAATTTAGTCGGCTCAGTCTTGGAATCTAGCCTACAAAGTACCCAGGACATCTTCAGGAAGCGGTGTCTCAGAAAGGCAGCATCCATTATTAAGGACCACCAGCACCCAGGGCATGCCCTTTTCTCACTGTGACCATCAAGCAGGAGGTACAGAAGCCTGAAGGCACACACTCAGTGATTCAGGAACAGCTTCTTCCCCTCTGCTGTCCAATTCCTAAATGGACTTTGAAACCTTGGACACTACCTCACTTTTTTAATATATAGTATTTCTGTTTTTTTTGCACAATTTTTGATGTATTCAACATATGTATACTGTAATTGATTGATTGATATATTATTATTTTATTTTGTGTTTTTTTTCTTCTATATTATGTATTGTTTTGAACTGCTGCTGCTAAGTTAACAAATGTCACGTCACATGCCAATGATAATAAACCTGGTTCTGATTCTGATAATTGGCAGAGATTTTTCAAACAAGCCTGATTTAAGTCTCTGACTATGTTTTGAAGTGTGTCCAGTTGGGCAGTTTCTTGCTTGGTGATGGCAACATTAAATATCTCAAGTGCCTAGTTAACACTGGCTTTTGGAAGTATGTAAACTGCAATTAGTATCATGGTGGAGAACTCTCTTGGTAAGCAGAACAGTTGGCATTTAATTGTTAGATGTCCCAAGTGAGGGGAACAAGAGTGCAAAAAGCCTATGAGTACATCGGAGCACCACAGAGAGGTTATCTTGAAACACCGACCCCCACTTTTTGCCCTCTCTGAATCAGCAGTTTAGCCTATCCTGTGTCTCGAGAAGCTTGCATGTCTGATCACTGAATCCAACGTGTTCAGAGTAAGCCATGTCACCATGAAACACAGAACGCAGCAGTTCCTCATTTCCCTCCAATACAGTAATCTTGCCCCTAGGTCCTCAGTCTTGTTCTCCAGCATCCGTTCAGTTGATAACAAATGTACAGACTGAATCTGACTCTGAATCTGAAAAATTGCCCCTCAAGCACCATAAGACATTGGAGCAGAATTACACCATTCGGACAATTGAGTTTGCTCTGCCTTTCAATCATAGCTGGTATTTTTCTCTCTCAAACTCATTCTCCTGCCTTCTCTCTACAACATGTGACACCTTTACTAATCAGGAATCTATCAATCTCTGCTTTTAATATACCTGTTGACTTCACTTCCATCATCATCTGTGGCAAAGAATTCCACAAATTCACCACCCTCTGGCTAACAAAGATGTTATCTGATGTTCTGTGCCTGAGCTGGGAATCTCTTTTAAAACATTCCCCTCTCACCCTACATCAATGCACACTCGCTTTGTTTTGCTCTCCTGGGGGAAAACACTGTGTCAAGGATGAAACTTCAAACTCAAGCTCAGAACTCTGAGTGTTAAGTACTTACTTCAGCCCATCACACCTCCTGGGGCATAAGCTGCAAATAGAAGCTCACTAGTCTTTCAAGCTGTCCTCAGGTGTAGCTCATCTTTGAAGATCTTTCCTCTCGGAGGGATAAGGTCTTTGGAACTTCAATTAATATTTCTGTAGCACTGAGTTTTTATGGGATGCAGTTGCTAGCCCCATGCCCAACCCTTTTCCTTTCGTAGCTAAGCTTGGGACCATCCATGGCAGAGTTTTTGAGGGTTGATGCCACTTTCATTTTCACAAACACATACACAACCCAAAACCTAGCTGGCATTAAGAATTACTTTCAGCAGTACTGGGGTGCTCATTTTGCTGAGACTGCCAGCCCTGTGTTGAAGATAAGACAAAAGAGCTGATTGTGGACTACAGGAAGGGTCAGACGAAGGAACACATACCAATCCTCATAGAGGGATCAGAAGTGGAGAGATTAACCAGTTTCAAGTTCCTTTATGTCAAGATCTTTGAGAATCTAACCTGGTCCCAACATATCTATATAGTTATAAAGAAGGCAAGCCAATGGCTATACTTTATTAGGAGTTTGAAGAAATTTAACATGTCAACAAATATACTCTAAAAGTTCTATAGTTGTACCGTGGAGAGCATTCTGACAGGCTGCATCACTCTCTGGTACAGAGGGGCTACTGCACAGGACCATAAAAAGCTGCAGAAGGTTGTAAATCTAGTCAGTTCCATCTTGGATACTAGCCTGCAAAGTACCCAGGATATCTTTAGGGAGCGGTGTCTCAGAAAGACAGCATCCATTAATAAGGACCTCCAGCATCCAGGGCATGCCCTTTTCTCACTGTTACCATCAGGTGGGAGATACAGAAGCCTGAAGGCACACACTCAGCAATTCACACAGCGATTCAGGAACAGATTCTTCCCCTCTGCCATCCGATTCCTAAATGGACATTGAATCTTTAGACACTACCTCACTTTTTTTAATATACAGTATTTCTGTTTTTGCACATTCTTTTTAATCTATTCAATATACATATAGTGTAATTGATTTACTTGTTTATTTATTATTATTTTTATTATATTTGTTATTTTTTTTCTCTGCTAGATTATGTATTGCTTTGAACTGCTGCTGCTAAGTTAACAAATTTCACATCACAAGCTGGTGATAAAAACCTGATTCAGGTTCTGAGATGGCTCTGAAAATCCATCAATAACAGCAAACCTTTATCTTCTTCACCAGTAATGGATTTGATCCTTAAGCTCTTGGTTTGTCAGCTGGTGGTCAAGACTATTATTTTAGCCAGTTGCATGAATGAGTCCAGGAGCTATGCAGACTACTGTTGTGACAGAGTGTTGTTAAAGAAATGTTCAGGATGATATATTTGTCAAATTAGTTCAATACATTTTCTCCCATTGCTGCCATTCACTGGCTTCTCTTTTATGCTCTAGAAAGATTAGAAAATGGAACCAGAATCAGGTTTAATATCACTGGCATATGTCGTGAAATTTGTTGCTTGCAGCTGCAGTACATTTCAACACAGAATAATATTTTTTAAAAATTATAAATTGTTATACCTAATATATATAAAATATTAAAGTAGGTAAGTAGTGCAAAAAGAAAACAAAACATTGTGCAGTAGTGGTCATGGATTCATTGTCCATTCAGAAATCTAATGGCAGAAGAAAACATGCAGTTCCTGAAACACTGAGTGTGTGTCTTCAGGATCCTGTACCTCCTCCTTGATGGTAGCAATAAGAAGAGGGCATGTCCTGGGTGATGGAGGTCCTTAGTGATGGATGCCAACTTTTTGAGGCGTCACCTTTTAAAGGTTTCCTCAATGCTGGGGAGGCTGGTGCTCATGATGGAGCTGGCTGAAAGAAAGAAAGATCAGCTTTATTTCTCACATATACCTTGAAACAGAGTGAAATGTACCAATTTGCATTATAGTTTGCAATATGCTGGGGGCAGCCTGGAAGTGTCACCATGTTTTTTTTTTAATTTTTGCTTCTAACTGTTTAATTTAATAAACTATGGAGCAGATAATTCTGGGAAGAAATCTGTTTTGATGGATTTAGAGGAATAACCTGAATCAGAATCAGGTTTAATATCTCAGGCATACCATGTGCTGTGAAATTTGTTCTTTTGCGGCAACAGTACAATGCAAGACATAATAATAAAAACAACTATACAACTAGAAATTACAATTGTGTATATAATTAAATAAAGCAAAAAGAGAGTGAAAAAAAGGAAAAAGACTAGTGAGGTAGTGCTCATGGGTTCATTGTCAATTCTGAATTCTGATCAGAAGTGTGTGTCTTTAGGCTCCTGTACCACCTCCTTGATAAAGTCTTCATTAATTTGATTAATTAATTCAGAACTCTAGTTATGAATTAATTCATTGCATGGAAATCATGCTGGTTTCCAATGAGCCAGCATTATTTAATGTAGGTTTCTATACTCTGGCTTTTAAAAATAAACACTATGGGATAATGGTCAGGCTAGAAGGGAGAAAAATGAAACTCTGGTTCATTAATGTGAATGTACTTTGGTGCAGGCAAGTTTTCACAAGGCAATTGAGAGTGATATTGGCATCAACATCAACATGAAATCTCGTATTAAAGAGGGTTCAGAAAATGTTTACAACAGAGTCCATGAATGAAATGGTTAATGTATGAGGTGTGTTTGATGGCTCTGGATTGTATCTGCTGGAGTTTAGAAGAATGAAAGGAGATCTCAATGAAATCTATCAGATACTAAAAGGCCTAAATAAAATGGATGCTTCCTATAGTGGGGATCTCTAGGACCAGAGACACAGCCTCAGAATAGAAAGACATCCATTGAGAACAGAGATGAGGAGGAATTTCTCCAGCCAGAGGGTGGTGAATCTCTGGAATTCATTGCCATGGTCAACTGTGGAAGCCAAGTGCTTGGGTATATTTAAAATAGAGGTTTACATTTTACACTTGTGTACTGGAAATGACATTAAACATGTCTGAATCTTGAATTCCTAAATCACATTTTATTTATTTGTGCACAAGGAGAGCAACATGACCCCTGTCAGCACACTGCTCTGAAGTCTGACCAAAGGAATTATATTTTTATGCAGAAATTAACAAGCTGGATGGAGATATTGATCAACTGGTAACCTTGTGGATGTTCAAATGCCTTAGCTGCATGATTAAATCTTCAATCACAGTATGCTTATACTGGCATTAATATCCAATAGAATCTACACATTAAAGCCCAATAATACAACGGAATTAGTAAAGTAACTGGCCAATAGTAAGTGGCACCCTAGAATCCTTTGTTTGAATCCTCATCTTGGCTTGGTATGCCAAATAGATCTGGCCCCCTGTTGTGCAAAAGGAAGCTATAATTTTCAACCATCTTTCTCACCTGGGTTGACTGCACATGGTCTGTAAACGATACTTGCCTACACATTACCTTAACCCTTGCGTTGTCACAACATCCAAAGTGGGAGGAAACCAGAGCACCCGAAGGAAATTTATGTGGTCAAGAGAAGAGGTATAAACTCCACACAGACAGCACCTGCTGCCAGAATTGAACGCAGGTCACTGGAGCCGTTATGGGCACCTGGTTGTCTCCTAAAGACCTATGTGATCAACCGGCACGAGTGTTTACTGAAGTCTTTAAACTTTTGCCTCCGGACCAAGGTGCACAAAACAGTACATAGAACTCACACAAGGCACATAAAGTAATATTACTACAAATAAATTAACAAATAATATAGTGTATTTATGACACAATTTAGAAAGCAGTTAGGGTAAAGTTACTGGCTGTTTATAGATGAAGATTACATTTTTTCCACTTTCTGATGTTTAGTCTGAGCAACAACTGAACCTGTTGACCATGTCGGAATGCTTTTATGCATTGAGTTGCTGCCACATGATTGACTGATGAGATATTTGCATTAATGAGAAGGTGTACAGGTTTACCTGATTATAAAGCCACTGGATGAATGAAACAATAATACTGATACAGAAGAACTCTTGCATGGTTAGTTGTGAAAGTCTCAGAAGTTTATTTTTATCAAATATTGTATGTGACAGTCTTTGGTGAAGAAATTCAGCTGCCACAGTTAAATGGTCTTTATTGTATATTAGACTGTCTTTTTACTGGCATACTGATGCACCATCAATAACTCTCGGAGACGTGAGTTAAGGTAGGCTTTTATTGGCTGGAAGAAAGCACAAGCAGCAAGCGACCACCACACAACATCCTGGAGACTGAGGACGGAGCAGTGCTTTCAATCGCCTTTATACCGGGGTCTGTGGGAGGAGCCACAGGAGCTGTCAGCGGGGGGGGGGGGGGGGGTGTCCAGACAGGTATATGTAGTTCACCACACATACATTGTTTCAGTCTTATTTAAAGTATTTGAGCCACTAACATCCAACTTAAACTTCATGCTCACTGGAAGAAAATGCTAGCAGAAAATGCTGATGAGGAAGAAAAAGCGAGAGATTAATTTCTCTGGAAAATTATTAAAGATGATTTCAGGCTGTAATTAGATTTTACCTTTTAATTAACTTCTGGCCTATGATATGACAGACTTCAACTTAACATCGTACATGAGGTGAAAGATTATTAAGAAAGGTTAGCTTCAACAAATACGCCAGCTGCCATGGATCCGTGGAAAATTTTAAAAGATCCATTAGATGGGGCTCTCATGGTGAATAGAATAAAGAGCCCGGTGAGTACATGAGTTTTTTTAATACATTTCATTGCTAATGACTTCTGTTTGCTTGGGTGTTATTTATCTACAGTTCCATTGACAAAAGTTCTCTCTTTTCGGATCCTGTTATTTCAATAGGTTGAGTCAGCAAGTGATTTTTTTTTAGGGGTGAAGGAAGATGAGAGGTGATTTGACAGAGGTGAACAAAATGATAAGAGGCATAGATTGAGTGGACGCCAGAGACTTTTTCCCAGGGCAGAAAAGGCTACTATCAGGAGGCACAATTTTAAGGTGATTGGGGAAAACTACACAGCGGATGTCAAAAGTAAGTTTTTCACAGAGTGATGTAGCAGTCAGCAAGGCATTTGATAAGATACCCCATGCAAGACTTATTGAGAAAGTAAGAAGGCATGGGATCCAAGGGGACATTGCTTTGTGGATCCAGAACTGGCTTGCTTACAGAAGGCAAAGTGTGGTTGTAGATGGGGCATATTCTGCATGGAGCTTGTTGACCAATAATGTGCCTCGGGGATCTGTTCTGGGACCCTTTCTCTTCATGATTTTTATAAATGCAACAGATGAGGAAGTGGAGGGATGGGTTAGTAAATTTGCTGATGACACAAAGGTTGGTGGTGTTGCGAATATTGTGGAGGGCTGTCATGTCAGAGGTTACAGTGGAACATTAATGGGATGCAAAACTGGGCTGAGTATTGGCAGATGGAGTTTAACCCAGATAAGTGTGAGGTGGTTTATTTTGGTAGGTCAAATATGATGGCAGAATATAGTATTAATGGTAAGACTCTTGGCCATGTGGAGGATCAGAGTGATCTTGGGGTCTGAGTCCTTAGGATACTCAAAGCTGCTACCTGCACAGGTTGATTGTGTGGTTAAGAAGGCATATGGTGCACTGGCCTTCATCAACTGTGGGATTGAGTTCAAGAGCCGAGAAGTAATGTTACAGCTACATATATAGGACCCTGGTCAGACCCCACTTGGAGAACTGTGCTCAGTTCTGGTCACCTCACCACAGGAAGAATGTGGAAACTATTGAAAGGGTGCAGAGGAGATTTATGCCTGGATTGACAGTATGCCTTATGAGAATATGTTGCGTGAACTCAGCCTTTATTCCTTGGAGCTATGAAGGATGAGAGGTGACCTGATAAAGGTGTCTTCTCTTTGGCTGTCCATCGATTTCAATGTTGACTGAAGCCTGGGCAAGGTTGTATGGGAGACCGGCAGTTGCCCATGCTGCAAGTCTCCCCTCTCCACGCCACCGATGTTGTCCGAGGGAAGGGCACTAGGCCGATACAGCTTGGCACCGGTGTTGTCGCAGAGCAATGTGTGCTTAAGAACACAACATGCTGCCTCAGCTGAGGCTCAAACCAGCAACCTTCAGATCACTAGACCAACACCTTAGCCACTTGGCCACGCCAATAGAGGTGTACAAGGTGATCAGAGGCATTGATCATGTGGATAGTCAGAGGCTTTTTCTCAGGGCTGAAATGGCTAACATTTCAAAAGGGGGAGGGGAGCACCAGAGGGAGATGGAGAACAGGCAAGGAGTGATTGTGAGAGGTGCAGAGAGAGAAAAAAAGGGGAATAACTAATTAATAAACAAACAAACAAACAAATAGACGAATAAATAAACAAACAAACAAATAAATCAATCAATCAATCAATAAATAAATAAATAGATAAATAAGGGATGGGGTAAGAAGGAGAGGAGGGGCATTAACGGAACTTAGAGAAGTCAATGTTCATGCCATCAGGTTGGAGGCGACCAAGACAGAATATCAGGTGTTATTCCTCCAACCTGAGTGTGGCTTCATCTTGACAGTAGAGGAGGCCATAGATAGACATATCAGAATGGGAATGGGATGTGGAATTAAAATGTGTGGCCACTGGGAGATCCTGCTTTCTCTGTTGGACAGAGTGTAGGTGTTCAGTAAAATGATCTCCCAGTCTGTTTCGGGTCTCACCAATATATAGGAGGCTGCACTGGGAGCACTGGACACAGCATATCACACCAGCCAACTCACAGGTGAAGTGTCGCCTCACCTGGAAGGACTGTCTGGGGCCCTGAATGGTGGTGAGGGAGGAAGTTTAAGGGCAGGTGTAGCACTTGTTCCACTTACAAGGATAAGTGCCTGGAGGGAGATCGGTGGGAAGGGATGGGGAGGATGAATGGACAAGGGATTCACATAGGGAGCGATCCCTGCGGAAAACAGAAAGAGGGGGAGAGGGAAAGATGTGCTTGGTAGTGGTATCCCCCTTTCTTTCTCCCTAGGCTTCCCATCCCATGATCCTTTCCCTTCTCCAGCTGTGTATCCCTTTTGCCAATCAACTTTCCAACTCTTAGCTTCATCCCTCCCCCTCCTGTCTTCTCCTATCATTTTGGATCTCCCCCTCCCCCTCCCACTTTCAATCTCTTACTATCTTTTCTTTCAGTTATTCCTGACAAAGGGTCTCGGCCCAAAAAGTTGACTGTACTTCTTCCTATAGATGCTGCCTGGCCTGCTGCGTTCCACCAGCATTTTGTGTGTGTTTCTTGAATTTCCAGCATCTGCAGATTTCCTCGTAGGTGTAAAGGAAATTGGGAGTATGCATGTAGGATTCCATAAAGGTGAACTTGCAAGTTAAGATAGAGCTAAGGAAGGCAAATGCAGTAATAACATTTATTTCAAGAGGACTTGAATACAAGAGCAAAGATGTAATTCTGAAGCTGTATAAGTCATTGGTTAGACCACAGTTGGGGTATCGTGAGCTGTACTGGGCCCCTTATCTAAGAAAAAATGTGCTGGCTTTGAAGAGCATCCAAAGGAGGTTTATGCGAATGATTCTGAGAATAAAAAGGTTAATGTATGAGAATTGTTTGATGGCTCTGGGCCTGTACTCACTGGAGTTTAGAAGAATGTGTGGGGGATGTCATTGAAACCTATCGAATATTAAAAAGCCTAGAGACAGTGGATATGGAGAGGATGTTTCCTACAGTGGATGAATCTAGAACCAGAAGGCACAGCATCAGAATAGAGGGACATCCCTTCAGAACAGAGCATAAGTGCGATGAATTTGTGGAATTCATTGCCACAGATGGCTGTGAAGGCGAAATCATTGACTATATTTAAGATGGAGTTTAATAGGTCTTTGGTTAGTCAGGGCATCAAAGGTTACTGTGAGAAGGCAGGAAAATGGGGTTAAGGGTTAATAAATCATAATACATAGAATGGTGGAGTAGACTCAATGTGCTGAATGACCTACTTCTGCTCCTGTGTCTTATGCTCTTATGGTCATTGCAAGGGTTTTGCAGTATTTTTAGACTTCAAATTTCAAAGTTCAATTTAAGCTTATCAATGTACTTATACTATATGTCACCACATACTTCACTGGATTCATTTTCTTGCAAGCATTTACAGTATATACAAAGAAATACAATTGAATCAATGAAAAACTACACACAAGCAAAGACAACAAACTGTGCAAATACAAAAAGAAAGAAATAATAATATTAATAATAATGATAAACAGATAAATGATATTGAGAACAGAAGTTGTACAGTCCTTAAGAGTGAATCTATAGGTTGAGGAATGAGTTCAGTGCTGACGTGGGTCAAGTTATCCATGCTGGCTGAGTAGCCTGCTGATTTTGGAGTAACAACTGTTTCTGTACAACCTTCCCAATGAGAGTGTGGTCTGGATGTCAGCGATCCTTGATAATGGATGTGGATTTCCTGTGACAGCACTCCTTGTAGATGTGCTCAATGTTGAGGAGGGTTTTGCCTGTGATAGACTACTTGAAAGCATGGCCTTCATATTCATTCATGGAGCAGTAACTATGATTCCAGCACAATATTAATATGTTAAAGGAGCAGAGAGGGACGTTTCTGTCTCTCTGAGTGCAAGTCAGAAGAAGCTGGGAGGAATTTGATCATTTAAGTAGAATCCAAATCGATTTCCTCTTGCCCAGTTGCAACACCAGCCACACATAAGTGCCACTGCTTGCTCATGACGTGCTACAGAGTGCAACAACGGTTTAAAAAAAGATACTTAATTGAGAATGTTCCCTAAAGGTTTGATGGATCAGTGCACCATGCATTGTGACACTGATTTACACAGTGGAAAGAAGGGAATTGGATTCATTCTGAAGTGTTTGCTGCATGAAACAATCTCAAGTTATTCAGCTGTGATGCCAATATGACAAGGATTGGTGGGATAAAGCCAAACGAGCTTCCTGCTGCTGACTGCCAGCAGAGATATGTGCTGGAAAGGAATATATTTGTCTTTAGTTACAATGACATAAGTGTTCAGTGTTTGAAACTGCAGCTATCTTCATTTCCCCAATTTCAACTACTTTTTACACAGAAATATTATCAAAGTACATATATGTCACTATATACAACCCTGAGATTCATTTTGATGTTGGCACAGTAAATACAAATAACTGATAAAAGAAACAAGCAAAATAATAATAATCATAATAACTAAATAAGCAATAAGTATTGAGAACATGAGATAACAGTCCTTCAAAGTGATTCCGTAAGTTGTGAGAATATTTCAGTGTTTGGCTGACGTAAGTTATCCCCTCTGGTTCAAGAGCCTAATGATTAGAGGTAATAACTGATCCTGAATCTGGTGGTGTGGGTCTTGACGCTCCTATACCCCTTTCTAATGGCCACAGCAAGAACAGATCATGGCCTGAATGGTGGGGTATGGAATGCACAGCCAGGAGTTGTAGTGGATGCAAAAGTGATAGAGGCATTTCAGAGGCTCTTAAACAGGCACATGAATATGCAGAGAATGGAGGATAGAGACAATGGGCCAAAAGGTCCGTTTTAGTGCTGCCCTGCACTGTTGTATGTTCTATATACTATCTTGTGATTGAATAGTACCCTGCACTTTCAGAGTTCAAAGGCGAAACTAAATTTATTATCTAAGTACATATATGTTATCATATTCTATCATGAAATTCATCTTCCACCAGGCACTTACAGGGAAAGCAGAACAATAGAATTTATGAAAAACTATGCATAAACAAACTGACAACAAAAGTGTAAGGTAAAATGTTCAAACTTTAAAAATACCAAGAACATGAGCTATAAATAGTCCTTGAAAATGATTCTGTATGTTGTAGAATCAGTTCAGGGTTGAGGTGCATGAAGTTATCCACAGTTTCAGGAGCCTGATGCTTGTAGCATAATAACTGCCCATCACCTCCTCTTGCTGCTCCTCCTTCTCTTCCTCACATGGTCCACTCTCCTCTCCTGTCAGATTCTTTCTTGTCCAGCCCTATCAGCTTTCGACTTTTCACTGCATTCCCCCTCTCCCACTTGTCCACCTCCTCCTCACCTGTCACCTGCCAGTTTATACTCCTTGCCCTCCTTCTCTGTGTTCCATGGAGGGAAACCTGGCCTTATTCTCTTTCTATAACTTGTGTCACCCTGAAGAACCTCAAGGATGTCAAATGACAAGTCAGACGCAGCAAGGATGATGGAAAGCATTCTTTTGCCAGTTGACTGCATCCTCAGTAACACTTAAAAGGCAAATTAACCATAGTCGAGAGGATCCAGGGAAAGGAGCTGTTCAAAGCTCCAGAAACTGACGCACTCTGAGGAAGCATTGGAGCAAAGGACAGAGGAAGTTATGCAGGGGAAAGATTCAGGGATTGAGGGATAAAAGTCAAAGGCCCTCTTTCAACACCAGAGCTATCTGTCTGTGAAACAGAAGGTGGACCTTTGCTGGAGGCAAGGAAAACAGAACTAAATAAATGCAATTCAGAGAGGGGAAGAGTATAAATGAATAATAAATCAACCCATGAAGATAACCTCATTATTTTTGCTCTCTTTTGCTTAACTTATTTAATTAAAATTTTATTAACAGTGGATTCTGGCTAATTGGGCCATTGGTGAATTGGAGCAGCCACTTATCTGAGATACTCTTGAAGAACAAGAACTAATCAAGAAAATTGCTGGGATTCCCTTCATTTATTTGGGACACTATGCCTATTAATTGGGGCAGGAGACTGTCAAAGTTCTAACTAGCATCAGTTGTTGGATGCTACACAGTGCTTAGAGCTTTTAAATAAAACAGTTTTAAATAGCATCAGTTGTGTGTGTTTGTGTTTAAAAAGCAGTGATTTTTGTCACTGATCGTTGGCAAGAAATAAACAGTAAGACAATTGAGAATTGTTTTGCTCACTGTAATTTCAAGCATTCAGGTTTGGAGATGCCAAAAATGGCTGGGAGTGAAAATGAAACAATTTCACTACTTTAACAAGTTAGGAACTGTGAAGAATTTGAAGGTAATCATCTTGAATGTTACAATGAAAATGCAGGTTTGGAAAGTGCGATTGTCCATAGCATTGGATGAAAGCAATCTACTATCTGCACAAGATAATTTTGTTCATTGTGTCCATTGACTATGACTATTAGGAACTAATACACAGCTTTATAGTACTGTTGTACTACTGGTAGTGTTCTAATTCTGTCTTTCATTTACATACATAATTTGTTGCTCAGTTAAATGGTAGTTTTTTTTTTATACCCTTTTAGCTATTTCCATGAAACTTCAGCTGATCGGGGCAGCGCTTAGTCAGGACAAAATATACTAATTAATGTACCCAATGTGTCCTAATTAACCATAATCTTCTGTATATTTCTTAATTTATAGCTGTACTGCTGCCGTAAAACAACAAATTTCATGAAAAGAGCTTGGAGGAACTCAGCAGGTCAGGCAGCAACTATGGAAATGACCAAACTGTTGACATTTCGGGCCAAATCTGTCAATGATATTAAATTTGATTCTGATTCAGATTCTGTCATGGCTCAGGGTAGAATTAGTGTACGGATGATACAGTCATAAACCAGTTACCAGTGACTTCTTTCAGAATATTAGGGACTTGAGGAAGAATAGATAGCTGACAGATTTATTGACAAGAAAGCTGATGTCAGAATGTGTGTGTGTGGAATGTGAGCTGGCACTTGCGGGCTGCCCCCAGCAAATCATTTGTGAATATTTCACTGTACGTTTCCATGATACTATAAATTGATGTTTCAACGATGATATGAATCTGTCAGGGATTTCTTTGTCAATGGTTTTATAAGGAATCAGAGGATGGAAATTACACTTTGATGGTTCATGGGAGGAGGTTACAATATTCAAGGTCACTATGCTGTCAAAGGCCTTGGTGCCTGATGACTGATTTTAGGCAGTAGGGAGCACACAACAAAATCTCAGAGCTTTTAGCAATACTTTTGTTTGAAGGTAGTAGTCCAGCTCTTTGTTGTTGAACAACATATGATTTGTCAATTGATCTTCATCAAAATAAGCGATGTTACCAGGACTACAGGGCCTGAGTTATAGGGAGAGGTTGGCCAGGCTCGGTCTTTATTCCTTGGCACAAGAAATTCTGCAGATGCTGGAAATCTTGAGTAACACACAGAAAATACTGCAGGAATCATAGGCAGCCACCACACGGTCCTTGACAAATTGGGGTCAGAGTCCACTGACATGGAATACAAGATGACTAGGGAACCTTCACTGCTACAGCTTCCTACGCCTCCATTTCTGTTGTGATGTATCACCTTTCACCAGCTCCACTGCTGAGGTCTTGTTTGGATCACTCTTTGTCTGGAACTGCTCCCCTGACCTTACTACCATGGGTGACCCTACCAGGAGCTAAGCACAGATGACTAAGCTCCTGGTGGCACTGCCCTCATGATTTCAGGAACTCACAAACCTCTCCACCATGACAAGATGATGACCCTTGGAGAAGAATTCCTTACTTAAGTACATTAAGGGAGTTAAAAGGAAAACAACGCCAAATATGGTGTTACCACTACAAAGTGCAATGTGAGAAGCAAATAAAGTTCAAAGTCATGATAAAGCAGATTGAAAGAGTGGAGCTTGAGCAAATGGGAGGTCTATTCAAGAATGTTATCAAAGTGGGATAGAAGCTGTCTTTGTGCCCGTCCTCGAAAGTACTTGCTTTCAAGATATTGTATCTTCTGCCCAATGGGAAATGAGTAGAGATAAAGACTTGAATGGATGGAGTCTTCCATCATGCTGGCTGCTTTCCGGTGGCAGTGGGAAGTGTAGACAGAGCTATAAGATGGGGAGGCTGGTTTGCGCAATGAACTGGTTGTAGCATCTGGAGGGGAAAATGAGCAACAGTGAACCCCCGGGGTTCCTGTTGTTTACATTATCATCCAAGGGAAATAACATGAACATTGGATCAAATGGATTTCAGAGCACACAGCAACTATCATTTTAATCTCTGCACCTATAGTTCAAATTTAAAAGTTCAAAGCAAATTTATCATCAAAAGTATGTCATCATATACAACCCTGAGATTCATTTTTTGTGGGCATTCACAGTAACTGCAAAGAAACACAATAGCATCAATGAAAGACCACACCAAACAAGACGGACAAACAACCAATGTGCAAAAGACAAAAGACTCTGCAAATGCAAAAAGAAAAAAAGAAAACAAAAACACCAAACAAAATAATAATAAATAAATAAGCAATAAATATTGATAATATGAAATGAAGAGTCCTTGAAAGTAAGTTCAATGAATTTTTGGCTATTCAGACCAATTCAAAGGTGATTCATTAACGATTAGAAACATTTTTCAATATTTTTGTTATTATTTTTGGAGAATTCTTTCAGGTTTCTATTTGCTAGCTTTGTTCCTCTGGGAGAGAGGTCAACTCCTCCTGAGATATAGACATATCTGTTCTGCAGATTTTTATAAACACAAGAAATCAGGCAGATGCTGAAAGTCCAGAATAAAACAGCTGGAGGAACTCAGCAGATCAGGCAGCATCAATGGAGAGGAATAAACTGTTAATGTTTTGGCCTGAGACTCTTCATCAGAACTCTCCATTGATGGTGCCTGACCTGCATTTTGTGATAAAAGTTGCAGATTTTATGTCTTTGGGCTATACTGCTGCCACAACAGCAGTACAACAATTTTCACTGCATATGTCAGTGAGCCAGAATTGGAATTAGTTTACTATTATTATTGCCACATGTACCGAGGTGCAGGGTTCAAATCCTGCCACTGGCTGTAAAGAGTTTGTACATTCTTCCTATGACTGCTTGCGTTTCCTCTGGATGCTCCAGTTTCTTCCCACATTCCAAAGACCTAAGCTTAGTAAGTTAATTGGTCACCTGGGTGATTTTGGGCAGTCGGGCTCATTGGGCTGGAAGGCTCTGTTACCTTACTGCATCTCAAAATTGAAAAACATGATCAATAATAAATCTGATTCTGATACTGATTATGATTTACTTTGTGTCATAAGTTGGGTGGAACTAAAAATACGCTTCAACTAATGTCCTGTAAAATTTTAGGTTTGAGTCTCTGCTTATATATTTGACACCCATTTGTATAAAACATAGAATCTCATTTATCTTTTTATGGCATTCCTGTCTCTAGATTCATTCAGCAGTGTAAATTTAACATGATGCATTTAACATTAATAGAAAACCTTTCTGTAAAGCATTTACTTTGAATTCCAATAAGAACAGGGCTGCACTTCAACCAACTGATGTAACACTGCTGATGTGAAGAATCGCCTGTTCAGTTTTCTAATAATGGATTTGCAATCTATTTGTTGCTGCCCACAATTCAGATATTAAAGTAAAAGCAGTTATTAAGTGGATGGATTTTATTGATTCATAGAGTCATACAGCAGGGGAAAAGGCCATTCAGCCCAACTGGTCTATACTGATCAAGATTCCAATCTAAGTTAGTTCTGTTTGTTCACATTTGGCCCTTATCCTTCCCTTTGGAAAATACTATAGGGGTATTAAAACTATAACTTTGCACTATCTTCAAAATTTCATCCCCCAGGCAGTTAGTCTAATTAACCATTCTAGTTAGCCCCCACCTCCCACTATCACCACAGTCACTGCATTGCTCTGTAAACATTTTAAACTACTTTTCATAATGCTGTTTATATTGTAAATAGATACTGGTATTTATGTATTTATTTAATATCTGTATATTAACCTCTAACTTTATTTTTATATAATTACTTATTCTTTTTAATTGTTGAATATTTTTTTTGCATGCTGTTACCTGAAAAACACACACAGCAAATTCTTAATACATATAAATGTATATGGCAAATAAAGTTAATATTTGATCCTTGATCCTAAACTGTTCCAATGTATCTATTAATTTACAGCGTGGAACAGGCCCTTCCGGCCCTTCAAGCTGTGGCGCCCAGCAACCCACAGATTCAATCCTAGTCCTGTCATGGCACAATTTACAATGACCAATTAACCTACCAAGTGGTGTGTATTAGGCTGTGGGAGGAAATCGGAGCGGCTGGAGGAAACCCACATGCACACAGGAAGGAATGTATAAACTTGCTTACGGAGGGCACTGGAATTGAACTCCAAACTCTGATGCCCCGAGCTGTAATAGTGTTGCACCAACCACTATGCAACTGTGGCACCCCAGTCTATCTGTCCAAATGTCTTTTAAATGTTGTTAATGTACCTACCTCAAGCATTTTCTCAGCCAGCTCAGTCCATATACGGACCACTATCTAGGTGAAAAGGTTACCCCTCGGGTTCCGATTAAATCTTTTCCATTTCACCATAAGCCTATGCCCTCTAGATCTTTATTACCTTTCAATGGGAAAAAGACTTTGCACTTTGACCATATTTATGCCCCACATGTTTTTCAACACTCCACTAAGATCACCTCACATTTCCCTATGTTCCAATGAAACATGTCCCCTAAATCTATAGCTCAAATCCAGGCAAAAATCTGCTATACATTAGTATTCTTCACTTTATGAAATAATCCATCAGGCTGAAAACATTCAATCTCTCACCTCTGCCATTTCAGAATCAGTATCAAGTCAGATTTATGATGATTGAAATATGTTGTGAAATTTGTTGTTTTGAAGCAGCAGTACAATGCAATACAAAATAAAATATTACTATAAGTTACAATGAGGAAGTAGATAAAAAAGAAATAAAGAGAGCAAAATAGTGAAGTAGATCTCATGACACAACAAGATGATGCCAACCTACGACCTCCTTTGAATTACAACTCAAGTTTAGGTTTTTGTGGATTGTTTCGGAAACAAAGAGGGGTGCTAGGGATCAAGTTAGGGTTTAAGAACAGGGATGTGGGGGAATTAGAGGGTAGGCCGGAATCTAAGTCTTGGCTGTGCATTCAAAGACCAGCGACCCAGACATAAGACATCAGTGGTCAGATGTTGGATGTTGAACAGACAAAGATGGACAGGCCCATCCCCCCTCCCCCAACCCACCAGGTCAGCAAGTAGCCAGAATGGTCTGGAGCTGGAGCTCCATAAGGGCAGGAGAACGAGTTCCTATGACCCCTTTGTTTGCAAATCAGTGAGACACCTGGTTTTTGCGATCGGCAAGTCCAGAGTTCAAGAACTAGTATTTGCGGTCTAGTATTTGCAAGCTAGTATTTGGTCCTGACAAAGGGTCTTGGCCTGAAACGTCGACAGCGCTTCTCCCTATAGATGCTGCCTGACCTGCTGCGTTCCACGAGCATTTTGTGTGTGTTGCTTGATTTCCAGCATCTGCAGATTTCCTCGTATTTGCGGTCTATTTCTGTGCTGCATTTCTCTACGACTCTATTACTCTAAAAGTAGTAGATTTGCTCCCTTCAGTTCTTCAGGCAGGACTATAAACATCACAGAATAATATTTTTGACAGGAGTTTTGCTGCAGAGAAATCTGAAAGTGTTAAGACTATTTTTTAATCCTTTAATAATATTCAAAGGGGAGCATCATGTCTGTAAGTTTTGTGCGCAAATAATTAAGCCTAGAACGTGATTAAGTGTTGTCTACATGATTAGAACCTGCAAAAAAATTGCCTTAAGAAAAAAGCAAGATATTGCAGATGAGATTTTAATGAAATGCATGATAGCCTCCATTACACTTAATTATTTTAACACAGGCTCCCAACATTTAATTTTCTTCAACTCCGATTTTAAAAAATCTGCAGTTTTAGGGAATGAAACTGTTTCCCAGCTTTGTTTAACAAAGCTCACAATCTGTACAATGTTTGATTCCGTATTCACCTGTGTTAGTACATCTTTTACATGTGACTCTCCTTGTGTGGAGAGCCTCTGTTCCATTCCAATAAGATCAAGGTACTGGACTGCACTCTGTTGTTTTGTGTTCTATTCATTTTACCTCTTAGTTTATAGTAGAAGTGATCTTAGTTTCACTGTTTGAGTAAAGGAGATGGGATGTTATATTAAAGATGTAAAAGACATTGATCTTCTGGTAAGAAGGCAGTGTGCTCAGATGCAGCAGCCACTCTGGGTCCAATCAAAGGTGTATTTGTTTGTCCTCTATGTCACTGCTAGATACTAAGAGCACCAAGCACTTCAGGACTATTCCATCAGCAAGTTACTCAATAGTGATGGAGCTGGACTTCTGTGCTTGTAGTTGTGCTGTTGCCTTGTTTCGTACCATTGTGCCGAGATGGTGCGCAGTGCAATTGATTCTCCTAGACATTGTTATTATAATTGCAAAATCCTGTTGAACATCGGTAACATAGAATACTGCCAATCCAGTTCACTGGCGCATTGGCGAGACCAACGGCTGGGCAGCTGCATTACTTCAGTTGTGGTAAGGACTAAGCCCTCGCTGCAGGAATGAAGACACCGGAGACTGTGTGGGAGAGAGCAGGGGCCTCTGTGGGCACATAGGAGTCCATACCTAAGTTGGGGGCTGTTCCCGGCCCCCCTTGTCGGTGCTGCTCGCTGGTCTTTGCACAGTGCTGCCCTCCAGTGTTCACTCAGTGGAAGAATAAGCTGAGGACAACTTACTATCACTCTGCAGTCATGACACTTAAGGACTTGAGAAAAATTTATTTATTCTTTGAGACTGTATGCTTTTCTGAAAGCAAAACCATATATGCTATGTGCAGTCTGCTGTATGCTGTTGGTAAAGTGAAGAATGCTTTTTCATTTGGCTATATTCAAGTATGGTTAACGGGTAATAAAACTTGAACTAGAACTTGAATGTGAGGTTTAATTTGGAGTGCAGTTCTTTTCACCTACCTACAGGAAAGTTATCAATAAAATTGAAAGAGTACAGAGAATACTTACAAGAATGTTGCTGGGACTTGAAGACTTGAGTTGTGGGGAAGGTTGAATAGGTTAGGACTTTATTCTCTGGAGCACAGGACAATGAGGGGAGATTTGACAGAAATATACAAAATTATGAGGAGTATAGATAGAGTTAATGAAAAGAGGCTTTTGCCTTGTGGTTGTGTGACTAGAATTGGAGGTCGTAGGTTAA
Source organism: Hemitrygon akajei (assembly GCF_048418815.1). NCBI lineage: Eukaryota > Metazoa > Chordata > Chondrichthyes > Myliobatiformes > Dasyatidae > Hemitrygon > Hemitrygon akajei. The sequence goes on along the minus strand of NC_133132.1, from coordinate 107,631,032 downwards.
TGGTGAAAGGTGAAATATTTAAGGGGAACATGAGAAGACATCGAGGACATCTTCAAAAGGTGATGTCTCAAAAAGACTGAATTCATCATCCCATTTGCCAGGAAATGCCTTCTTCTCATTGCTACCATTAAGAATTAGGTACCAGAGCCTGAAGACACATACTTAACATTTTAAGAACAGCTTCTTCCCCTCCACCATCAGATTACTGAATTGACAATGAACCCATGTGCAGTACCTCACTATTTTTTTCTTTTTTGATCTCTTTTTGCAGTAATTTATTATATATATATATATATATAAAAACAATGCCAGTGATATCAGTTTTTTTTTCTCACATGTACATTGAAACATTGAAAACTAGTGAAGTGAATCATTTGCTTCAGTGACCAACACAGTCAAGGATATGCTGGAGCAGCCTACAAGAATTGCCATGCTTCCAACACCAACAGAACATGCCAACAACTTACTAACCCTAACCTGTATGTCTTTGGGATGTGGGAGGAAACCAGAGAACCGGAATAAAATCACACAGTTACAGGGTGAACATTCAGTTGCTTACAACAGCAAGGTAGAAGCTACCCTTGAGCCTGATGGTATGAAGATTCAGGGTTCTGTATCTTCTGCTAGATGGGAGAGAGGAGACGGAGAATGTCCGGAATGGGTGAGAACTTTGATTATGCTGGCTGCTTTACTGAGGCAGCAGGAAGTGCAAACAGAGTACATGGAGAGGAGGCTGGTGGTGTTTCATACACCTGCAACCTCTGTCCCTCATGGTGGTAGAAATCCTGGGTTTAGAAGGTGCTGTCTGAGTAGTACAGGTGCGATTCAAGATTCAAGATTTGGGATTGCTTAATGTAATTTCCATACACAAGAAATAATTGTCACTCTGGATCGGATGCAGCACAAAAAGCAAGAAGATAAAGAACACAATAATAATAAAAAACAATAAATAAGAATAAGACAGCTCATAGATATAAATTGATTGTACTTTATGTCCATAAAGTGATTCTCGGTACAGTGTGACCATAAAGTGCAGTGCATTGTGAAGCTGGGCCCTGTGCTGGAAGGGTGACAGACAGGATGCCAATTAAGTGCACTCATCGTCCTGTTTGACTTTGACCTTCTTGGGAGTTGAAGGAGTTGAACTCATAGAGGCAATTAGAGAGTCCATCACACTCCTGACATGTGCCGTGCTGAGAGTGGGAAGGTACTAAAACAGGAGGAGAAATCTTGCTGCAGGTGACCCCACCTTTGACCTGTCTGTGCTACCACAATATTCCTATAGCTGGTTCAGCTGAGTTCTGTTCAGTGGTGACCCCAGATGGTCAGAGACTCAGTGATGTTTAAAGATATTTTTATAGATTAGCTTTATTTGTCGTGTAAGATTTCGTGAATCAAATGTGAGAGTTGTTTCATGTGCAAAACAAAAGCTGCAACCTTTTACCAAAAGCAAAAGCAGTTGTCTTGCATTGACGTCATTGCATCAGACACAATCTCTTAAAGTGAACACAGCAATACATTGATGGTGTTTTTGAATTATGTAGAACTGTTTCTGTTCTGAACAATATGTGTCATCTGTCATCCATTACATTACATGATCTTACATTTACATGTACAGTACATCGAAACATACAGTGAAATGCACCATTTGCATCAACAACCAACACAGTCAGAGGAAGTGGCAGGGGCAAACTGCAAATGTCACCATGCTTCCAGTACCAACATAGCATGTCCACAACTAATTAACCCTAACCTGTATACCTTTGGAATATGGAAGGAAATTGGTGTAACTGGAGGAAACCCACAACATCACAGGGAGAATGTACAAATTCCTTATAGATAACCAGAGGAATTGAACCCAGGGTAATGCCATTGAATATCAAGTGATTAGAATCTTTCTTGGAGAAGGTGCATCTTTTTTCCCACTCCTGCTGAAGCTTAAGGAGTGTTTGATGTCTCTGAGCCTTTACTTGATGGAGGTCAGAAGGATGAAGAGACATCTCATTGATACCTATTGGATACTGTTAGGCCTAGATAGAGTGGATATGGAGAGGATGTATCTATTAGTCTAGGATTTGAGGGCACAGCCCCAAAATGAAGGAACATCCCTTCAGAGCAGAGATGAGGGGGAATTTTTTCAGCCTGAGGGAGGTGAATCTGTTGAATTTGTTGCCATTGCAAGCAGTGGAGACCAAGTTACTGAATAAATGTGAAGTGAAGGTTGATAGGTTCTTGATTAGTCAGGGTATCAAAGGTCACATGGAGAAAGCAGGAGATGAGGATAGAGAGTGATAATAAATCAGTCATGATGGAATGGCAGAGTGGACTTGATAGGCAGAATAGCCTTACTCTACTTCTATATCTTATGGTCTTATGGTTTAACAGAGAAAGCAAAGTAAGATCAGTGCTGGGCAAACTCATTATCTTTTTTCTCCATAAGATAATGATCAGAGCGCACAATCAGAGCGGATTGTGAGCAGTTTTGAACCCCTTATCCAAAAAGGGATGTGGAATGAAAGGGTTAATACCTCAGGAGTGTTTGGGCCTGTACTTGCTGGAGTTTAAAAAAATGGAGGGGAGACATCATTAAGATGAGGCCTCCATTGGTCAGGGTTGACCATGGATGCATCTTAGCTGTCTAGATATACAGTATGATATGGAGAGAAAACTGTTGCCCATGTAGCAAGCTCTCCCTCACCACTCAAATGATGAGCCCAAAGGAAAGGCAGAGACCAATACAGTTTTGTACTAGCAGCATCACAGATATTGCCAGTCATTGTTGAACTCAATGTAGGACTGCCTCAGTTCCATTTCCATCGGGGTTTACACCCGAACCCTTTCCCATGGGTGAGTATAGCTGCAAGGCAGTGGACACTTGAGATTAGGGTTTTCCTTCCCCTAGATGAGCTGCCATGGCTGAAGAGTCTATCTGCCTGAAGTGACTGGTTTTAAGGCACCAGTAACCCGCCTTTGCCCCTTCTGTTAGTAGAAACAGTTTCACTGTGCTTAGTAGCCTAGCTATACGTGAAGGTGAAAAGCTGGTTCTCATTGAGACCTATCAATTAATGTAAAGTCTAGGCAAAGTGGGTTTGGAGAGGATGTGGAGAGTTCAAGACCAGAGGGCACAGCCTCAGAAGAGGACATTCTTTTAGAAGAGAAATGAGGAGGAATTTCTTCAGCCAGAAGGTGGTGAATCAGTTGAATTTGGTGCCATGGAGGGCAGTGGAGTCCAAGTCATTAGGTGTAATTAAGGCAGAGATTAACAACTTCTTGATTGGTCAAGGATTACAGGGAAAGGCAGGAGAATGAGTTAAGAGTTTGAAAAAGGTTTTATTTGCTAGATAAATCTTAAAGCTTGGAGTCTAAACGTCAACAGAAGTGAAATCTTTTCATTTTCTGTTAAGCTTTGCTTTAGAAACCAAATAGCTTGAAACATCTATCGGGTAAATCACCTTCATATTTCAATAGTTCTTAATACAGAAAATCTTAAGAGTTGAATATGATGAAGTTATGAATCAGTTTTTCAAATGATTGCTGAAATAAAATGCAGAAATCTGAATGGGAGATAGGACTGTAAAGGTATTTAGCATAATGCATAATAGAGAGTTACATCATTTAACTTCTCTTTGAGGAAATGAAGTTCTTTCACATAATAACCTTCGTTGGAATTAGGCAGACATTATAAATGTCATTTGAAGTTGCATTAATAGTAGACCATCATTTTACATTTTAAAGAATTATAATGTTGAATTTTTATTGCCAGCATTAAATTTTATTAAATATTTGCATTCAAGACTTGAACTTCCTATTATTGAGATGGGAAAAAAATTAATTTAGAGAGTGTTTTCATCTCAGAAAAAATTGTGTCTCTTTAAAAAAACTAGAGAAATTGCCATGAAAAGAAATCAACTGCTGATTGGGGAATCTGGATCTGTCATCCAGACCTTAAGAACTTCTCTCTCTGTTACAACTGAAGAGAAGAGTAAAATCTGAGACACTGTAAACACTCAGCTGTGATGGGTTTGCTGGGAAAGCAGAAAACCAACGTAGAAATGTCATTACATGATATGTGCCTGTGGTTCCAATAACAATTACTCTGGTGAAGTTAATGTGACAGGATTATATGTCTAACTGGACAATAACAATAGGGAAGTGAAGGAAAATTCCAAATCTCATATCAAATTCTATATCAAAAACCCTTTCCATCCTAGACCTGCTCTTTTCTTCCCTCTCCCAAAGGGTAGAAGATACAAAAGCCTAAAGGCATGTACCACCATGCTTAAAGGTAGTTTCTTCCTCACTATTATAAGACAATTGAATGGACCTCTTGAGGTGGACTCTCAACCTCATAATTCTCCTTGTCATGACCCTTTCATCTTATTGTTTACCTGTCCTGCACTTTCTCTGTAAATGCAACATTTTATTTTCCATTCTTCCATTGTTTTGCCCTTGAACTACCTCAATGCACTGATAGGGTGAAAAGATCTGTATCGATGGCATGCAGACCAAAGCTTTTCACTGCACCCCAGTACAATAAACCAATTGAGTGCTAATACATGTCATTCCTTGTCAAGTGCAATTAATGATGAAAAACCACGGTACGTGTGCTTGCAACACTGTGTGTCAGACAGAGTGGCCAGCAGCACTGGGGCTCCACAGGGGACTGTCCTGTCTCCCTTTCTCTTCACCATCTACATCTCGGACTTCAACTACTGCACAGAGTCTTGCCATCTTCAGAAGTTTTCTGATGACTCTGCCATAATTGGATGCATCAGCAAGGGAGATGAGGCTGAGTACAGGGCTACGGTGGGAAACTTTGTCACATGGTGTGAGCAGAATCATCTGCAGCTTAATGTGAAAAAGACTAAGGAGCTGGTGGTGGACCGTAGGAGGGCTAAGGCACCGGTGTTCCCTATTTCCATCCAAGGGGTCAATGTGGACATGGTGGAGGATTACAAATACCTGGGGATACGAATGGACAATAAACTGGACTGGTCAAAGAACACTGAGGCTGTCTACAGGAAGGGTCAGAGCCGTCTCTATTTCCTGAGGAGACTGAGGTCCTTTAACATCTGCTGGACAATGCTGAGGATGTTCTACGAGTCTGTGGTGGCCAGTGCTATCATGTTTGCTGTTGTGTGCTGGGGCAGCAGGCTGAGGGTAGCAGACATCAACAGAATCAACAAACACATTCGTAAGGCCAGTGATGTTGTGGGGGTGGAACTGGACTCTCTGACGGTGGTGTCTGAAAAGAGGATGCTGTCCAAGTTGCATGCCATCTCGGACAATGTCTCCCATCCAGTCCATGATGTACTGGTTGGGCACAGGAGTACATTCAGCCAGAGACTCATTCCACTGAGATGCAACACTGAGCATCATAGGAAGTCATTCCTGCCTCTGGCCATCAAACTTTACAACTCCTCCCTTGGAGTGTCAGAAACCCTGAGCCAAAGGCTGGTCCTGGACTAATTTCCACTTGGCATAATTTACTTATTATTTAATTATTTATGGTTTCATATTGCTATATTTCTACACTATTCTTGGTTGGTGCGACTGTAACAAAACCCAATTTCCCTCGGGATCAATAAAGTATGCCTGTCTGTCTGTCTGTCTGTCAACAGTACACTCAGTGGCCACTTTATTAGGTAGAGCTGCACACCTGCTTGTTAATGCAGATATCAACTCAATGCTTAAATGCAGCTGATGTGGTCAAGAGGTGCAATTATTGTTCAGACCAAACATCAGGATAGGGAAGAAATGTGAATGTGATCTAAGTGACTTTGACTGAAGAATGATTTTTGGTGCTTGCTGGGGTGGTTTAAGCATCTGAGAAACCACCGATCTCCTTGGATTTTCATGCACAACAGTCTCTAGCAGGGGTTCCCAACCTGGGGTCCATGGACCCCTTGGTTAATGGTAAGTCTCCATGGCATAAAAATGATTGGGAACCCATGCTCTAGACATTACAGAGAATAGTGTGAAAGAAAAGCACCCAGTGAATCATAGTTCTGCAAGTGAAAACACCTTGATAACGAGAGAGATCAGATGAGAATGGCATAACTAAATCAAGCTGACAGGAAAGTGACAGTAACTCAAATAATCATGCATTAAAACAGTGGTGTGCTGAAGAACATTTTGAATGCACAAAATGTCAACCCTTGAAATGGATGGGCTACAGCAGCAGAAGAACACAAACTTACATTCACTGGCCACTTTACAGGAGGTACTAATAAAGTGGCCACTGAGTGTCATTATGGCTTACATCTTTACTGAAAATAAATTTTTGAAGAGTACCATTGAAATAAATTTTGTTACTGTATTCACCAAAACTTTTGATATTTCATTTTAATGTTGGACATAGAAAAAGATCAGAGAGGATAACTCAATGGGCAGAATGGTTCAAGTGAAGTCCTCCCTGTTTGTTAACAATATATGATTAAAAGATCTTAGACCATAATGCCATAAGATATAGAAGCAGAAGTGGGCTATTTTGTCCTTCAAGTCTGCTCTGCCATTTCAGCATGGGTGATTTATTATCCCTCTGAACCCTATTCTCTTGCATTCTCCTGAAAAACTTGGACACCTTTATTACTTAAGAGCCTATCAACCACTGTTTCAAACACAGAGAAATCCATGGACAGGAAATGCATAAAAAGAGGATCTAATTATTTTTAACTCATTGCTTCTATAAAGCTATCTTGTGTTTGATCAAACCTGCACTTAATGAAAAAACTATTTAATGAATTTGTCTGATTGATGAAGGCAACAATTCTGCTGCATAGCCAGCTTTTTCCCATTGCTTCCTCTCGCCAGTTTAAACTATTTCTTTATTCCGTGGTCTATTGTCCTCTCCTCTCAGATTCCTTCTTCTTCAGCCTTTCCCCTCTTCTACCTGTCATCTCCCAGCTTCTTGCTTCATATCCCTGTTACCTACCAGCTTGTACTCCTCCTCTCCCCACCTTCTTATTCTAGCATCTGCCCCCTTCCTTTCAAGTCCTGATGAAAGGTCTTAGCCTGAAATATTGACTATTAATTTCCCTCCATAGATACTGCCTGACCTGTCAATTTCCTCCATAAAACCATAATACATCGGAACAGAATTAGACCATTTGGCCTATTGAGTCTGTTCCACCATTCAGACATTTCAGATTTATTATTCTTCTCAACCCCATTCTCCTGCCTTCTCCTCGTAACCTTTGACACCATTACTAATGAAGAACCCATCAACTTCTGTTTAAATATACCCAATGACTTGGCCTTCACAGACGTCTGAGGCAATGAATTCCATGAATTCACCACCATCTGGCTAAATAAATGCCTTCTCATCTCTGTTCTAAGCAGTTCTTTGCTTCTAAGGCACCGCCTTCTGGCCATAGACTGTCCCACCATAGGAAACATCCTCTGCACATCTACTATGTCTAGGCCTTTCAATATTCGATAGGTTTCTAAGAGATTGCTTCCAATTCTTCTAAAGTCCAAAGGAGTACAGGCCCAGAGTCATCAAACACTACTCATACATTAACCCTTTCTTTACTGGGATCATTTTCATGAACCTCCTCACCTCCAATGCCAGAACATCCTTTCTTAGATAAGGGGTCCAAAACTGATCACAATATTTCTGGTGCCAATTCAACTTTGACATCGAGAATTCATAAGAAAAATGAAAATACAACAGAGTAACAATTCATTGTCTGCATTGAACTTTCAAGGCTCAAGTTCAAGTTCAAGTTCAAGTTTATCATTGTGCAACCATACACGTGTGTACTTATAAATGAAGCAAAGTTCCTCCGGCCCAAGGTGTATAAAACAAAACAGATAACTCACACGCGGCTCAAAGTAATACTAACACATATAAATTAACAAGTAATAAACTGCATTTTCGTAACTAGTTAAAAAATTAACAGTATAAAGCTACTTGTACTTCATACGTAATGAGGCCTGGGTGATGGTAGGGAGTTCAGATCTGGGGAAAGAAGCTGTTTACCATCCTAACAGTCCTTGTATCCCCTACCTGGTAGTAGGGAATCAAAGAGATTTTGGGACCGATAAGAGAGATTCTTGACAATGCTAAGGGCCCTGCACATGCAGCACTCCTGATAACTATCTCAGATGGGTAGTCAAGAGACCCTGATAAACCACCCACCAATCCTCACAATCTTTTATAGGGTCTTGCAGTCAGATGCCTTGTGATTTCTGTATCAGACGATGACACAGCTGGTCAGGCCACTCTCAACGGTGCTCCTGCAAAAAATTGGTTAAAATGGTGGGGTGGGGGGTTGGCGCTTCACCTACCTTAATCTCCTCAGGAAGTGGAGGCACTGCTGTGCTTTCTTGATCAAAGAGGACTGGTGAATACCTGTGCACAAAACATAGCAACAACATGCAGTAACAAACAAGATGCTAGAGGAATTTCATACGTCAGGCAACATCTCATATTGGGCACAGAGCACTCGTCTAGTCCTTCCTGAACTGTTATTCTGCTTATACCCATCAACGGCAGAGTAACAGTACTGTGCAAGTTACTGGGAAGCCTATGTTTCAGATTAAAATCTTCATCTAGATTGATGAAGGGTGTTGATCTGAAATGTTGATTGTCCATTTCCCTCCACAGATGTTGCCTGATCTGCTAATTTCCTCCTGCATCTTGTTTTTCTGCTGTGTCTGAGGTCTCATGTGTCTTCAAGTTTATGTAGGGATCTAGGAAACAAGAAAAAAGGCAAGTACAGGTTTGGTACCTCTTATCTGAAAACACAAAATATGAAAACCTCAGAAAACCAAAATTTTTTTGAGTGCTGACATGAGATCACAACTGAAAAATTGTGTAAGACAGTGGGAAGCTTTCTGGGTGATACATAGGTCTCTGTGCACCACAGACAGTTCTGTGAGGCGACCTCACATACCTAATGAATAGAAATTAATGAGAAATAGAAAATCACTGCATAAACAGAAAAATGAAGATCTTGATTGTGTTTTGGAAAAGTAGATTCAACAGCGTCAGAGTGAATATACGGTGCTTAATGGTATTGCAATGATGAATTAAGCAAAGATCAATCCCAATGAACTGAAAGTTGCAGGTAATTGTGAATATTCAAAAAGTTGGTTGTTGAAATTTAAGAAAAAGCATGACATTAATTTTTTTAAATGTCTGCTGATCTAGAAACAGCAGAGAAATTCAGTGAAGAGTTTACCCAGATCATCGATGATGAAAATACAACTCCAGAGCAAGTCAACAATGCTGATTGTTTTTATAACTTACATAAAATCTTTATAAAAAGTAAAATACAAAGAACAGTGTACTGTAACCTTTTAATCAAAGCATGGCATTGTAGGTGGAGACTGAAAGCCTGCCTTTGTTTGCTGTTGTCAACAGCTTTTGTTACCCTGCACACATAATCTTTTCATTACATTGGTGATATGTAATAGTTTTTAATGTTAAGTACATACTGTCTGTGTGAGGAACAAGTGTAAGACAAAGTTTGCTTACTGTAGCACATCAGTTCGGAGTCAGTAATGATGCTGACCCAAACTATCTCATTATATATTCCAAAATTTAAAAATTCTGAAACCCAAAATACTTCCAGCACCAAACATTTCGGAAAAGAGGAAATCAATCTGAAAAGGTATAAGGTCAAAGGAATTCTTGCCATAGAACTTCAGATAAACCAAATCAAAGTACTTTAGTGTTTTCTCAACTTTAACTCAGGAGGAATGTGTGCAGTTGGAAACTAAAGAGTTTGATCAGTTGGATTACTTCCTCAGATGAGGGGATGGGACTGCATCATTAATTGTGTGTGAAATGGTTTTACTTAACAGGGTTGAGAAGAAGGAGTTGTAATTCTAGAGTGGGTGCCGCAGTAGCACAACAGCTGGTGTGCACAATGACAGCTCGGGGTGTTCCAGAGTTTGGAGTTCAATTCTGCCATCCTCTGTGAGGAGATTGTATGTTCTCCCTATGATCTGTGTTAGCTTCCTCCAGGCGCTCCAATTTCCAACCACATTTCAAAAATATACCTGTTAGTAGATTAATTGGTCATTCCAAACAGTCCTGTGATTAGGCGAGGGTTTAATAGGTGAGTTGCTTAATGGTGCAGCTCATTGGAGTGGAAGGATCAGTTCCACTCTGTACCTTCAAATAAATAAACGAGCAAATGAATAAATAAATAATAAACAAGCAAACAAACAAACACATATTATATGAATGAATACCTGTCTGACAAGGACTGACAGTGTAGAAGCGACATCACATGGATGGAGAATCTAGAATAAGGAGTCACTGTCTCTGGTATTGAAATTGATTTTTTATTGTCACATGTACCAAGATCCAGTTGAAAACTTGTTTTGCATACTGAACATAGATGGATGTAGGACTTTGCTGCACAGTACAGGCCCTTTAGACAATGAATTTTAACCTACTCTCTAAGAACAATATTAGCCCTCCACTTTTCTATCATTCATGTGCCTTTCTAAGAGTTTCCTAAGTGCCCTAATGTATCTGCCTTTACCAACACCCCAGGCAGTGTGTTCCATGCACCTACCATTCTCTGTGTAAAGAACTTACTGTTTATATAGAGCAAATCATTACACAGTGCACTGAAGTAGAACAAGGTAAAACACTAACAATGCAGAATAAAGTGTCAAGGCAAAGGAGAGAGTGTTATTGTATTAACTTCAGCTCTTTTCCAGCTCTTAGCTTCACCCCACCCCTTCCTGTCTTCTCCTGTCATTTTGGATTTCCCCCTCCCCCTCCTACTTTCAAATCTCTTACTACTTTTTCTTTCAGTTAGCGCTGACGAAGGGTCTCAGCCCGAAACGTCGACAGTTCTTCTCCTATAGATGCTGCCTGGCCTGCTGTGTTCCACCAGCATTTTGTGTGTGTTGCTTGAATTTTCAGCATCTGCAGATTTCCTTGTGTTTGTGGAAGTGTTATTGTGTGTAAGTGATTGATGCACCATCAATAACTCACTCTGAGACGTAAAGGCGAGATATCGGCTTTTATTGACTGGAAGAAGGAATAAGCAGTGAGTGACCACTATACTACATCCTGGAGACAGAGAGGCCGGGCTCAGACCTCCATCACCTTTATACAGGGGTCTGTGGGAGGAGCCACAAGAGCAGTCATCAGGGGGCGTGTCCAGACAGGTATATGTAGTTCACCACAGTGATAAAGTGTAAGATCATAGCGAGGTGGACTGTCACATCAAAAACCCATCTTAGCACACAAGAGATCCACTCAAGAGTATGATAACAGGAGGGTAGAAGCTGTCTTTGAGCCTGGTGACAGGTTCGTTCAGGCTTTTGTATCTTCTGCCCGATGGGAGAGGGGGAGAAGAGAGAATGTCCAGTTTGGATAAGGTCTTTCTTTATAATGGCTGCTTTAGTGAGGCGGTGTGATTGAACATTTAGGATTGAATTGGAGAGTAATTTCTTCACTCATGCCATTTTGAATGCTCAATCATCGAGGAAGTGCTTCACTGAAATTGATAACATTTTGGACAACAAACAGGATTTTCACAGAAGATTAGCTTCAGTCTTGTTGATAGCTGGAGTGGGTTTGGATAACTACAAGAGTCTGTTGTTGTTAATTATAGGTTTTGCTGCTGTCATCATGTACAAGATATGTCCAAAGATGTAATGGTTCATTTTGAGATATAGGGTACTGCGGGCAGTAATTGCCAGCAAGTTTTGTTAAGGATCAGTTTGTCTTTGACTGGAATATGCCTGAGCACTGAAACACAAGTAGCTGAAGGTGAGAAATCTGTGCATCACTCCACTCCAAACACAGTATTACTTTATTTCATAACATCAGGAATCCAAAATTGTGTAACACTAGTAGCAACATACAAAATGATGGAGAAACTCAGCAGGTCAAGCAGAGTCTGCAGAGGGAAATAAACAAGTCTACATTTCGGCTCGAGACCCTTTATCCGGACTGGAGTGAAAGAAGGGAGATGAGATGGAGGGAAGGGGTGAAACAAGAGCAGGCAGGTGATTGGTTCATAATTTTCCATATTATCTGCCATCTCCAATGGGATCCCACCACCAAGCATATCTTTCCATACCTCCCACTTCCTGCTTTCCATAAGGATCACACCCTACGTGACTCCCTTATCCATTCATCCCTCCCTACTCATTTCCCTCTTGGCCCTTGTCTTATATAAGCGGAACAAATGCTACTCCACCTGCCAGTACACCTTCTCCCTCACTACTATTCAGGGTTCCAAACAGTCCTTCCAGGTGAGGCGACACTTCATCTGTGAGTCATTTACTGTGTTTGGTGCTCCCGGTGTGGCCTTCTATATTATCAGTGAGACCTGATGTAGATTGGGAGACCACTTTGCCGAGTACCTACCCTCTGTCTGCTAGAAGAAATGGGATCTCCCAGTGGCCACCCATTTTAATTCCATTTCCCATTCCATTCTGACATGTCAGTCCATGGCCTCCTCTATTGTTATGATGAGGCCACACTCAGGTTGGAGAAGCAACACCTTATCTTCTGACTGGGTGGCCTCCAACCTAATGGCAAGAACATTGATTTCTCAAACCTCCGGGAATACACCCCAACCCCCTTCACCATTCCCCATCCCCTTTCCCCCCTCTCACCTTATCGCCTCCCTCTGGTGCTCTTCCCCCTTTTGTTTCTTTCATGACCTTCTGTCCTCTTCTACCAGACTCCCCCTTCTCCAGCCCTGTATCTCTTTCATTACTCAACATCCCAGCTCTTTACTTCACCACTTTCCCCATCTCCCACCCCACCCCAGTTTCATCGATCACCTTGTGTTTCTTCCTCCCTTCCCCCTACTCTCTAAACTGACTCCTCATCTTTTTTCTCCAGTCCTGATGAAAGGTCTGATAGAACACAAAACATAGAAATCTAAAGCACACTACAGGCTCTTTAGCCCACAACGTTGTGCCAACCATGTAACCTACTCTAGAAATCACCTAGATTTTCCCTACCACATAGCCCTCTATTTTTTTAAGCTCCATGTACCTACCTAAGAGTGTCTTAAAAGACCTTATGGTATCTGCCTCTACCACCGTAGCTGCCAGTGCAATCCACACACTCACCACTCTCTATGTGAAAAACTTACCTCTGACATCCCCTTTGTACCTGCTTCCAAGCACCTTAAAATAATGCCCCTCGTGTTAGCCATTTCAGCCCTAGGAAAAAGCCCCTGGCTATTCAGATGATCAATTCCTCTTCTTGTCATATACACCTCTATCAAATCACCTCTCATCCTCTGTTGCTCCAAGGAGAAAAAACCAAATTCGCTCAACCTATTTTTATAAGAAATGCTCTCCGGTTCAGGCAACGTCATTGTAAAATCTCTTCTGCACTCTGTCTATACTATCTACATTCTTCCTGTAGTGAGAAGACCAGAACTGAACACAGTTCTCCATGTGAGATCTAACTAAGGTCTTAATGTAGCTTTAACATTACTTCTTGGCTCTTGAACCCAATCCTATGGTTGATGAATGGAGAGGGATAGGAACAGACAAGTTAGGGAAACGTTTAATTGGAGTAAGGGGAAACATGAGGCCATCAGGCAGGAACTTGGAAGCATAAATTGGAAACAGATATTCTCAGGGAAACGTACAGAAGAAATGTGGCAAATGTTCAGTGGATATTTGCGTGGGGTTCTGCATAGGTACGTTCCAATGAGACAGGGAAAGGATGGCAGGGTACAGGAACCATGGTGTACAAAGGCTGTTGTAAATCTAGTCAAGAAGAAAAGAAGAGCTTACAAAAGGTTCAAAAAACTAGGTAATGATAGAGACCTAGAAGAATATAAGGTTAGCAGGAAGGATCTTAAAAATGAAATTAGGAGAGCCAGAAGGGGCCATGAGAAGGCCTTGGCGACAGGATTAAGGAAAACCCCAAGGCATTCTGCAAGTATGTGAAGAGCAAGAGGATAAGACATGAGAGAGTAGGACCAATCAAGTGTGACAGTGGAAAAGTGTGTATGGAACCGGAGGAGATAGCGGAGGTAGTGAATGAATACTTTGCTTTAGTATTCACTATGGAAAAGGACGTTGGTGATTGTAGGGATGACTTACAGTGGACTGAAAAGCTTGAGCATGTAGAAATTAAGAAAGAGGATGTGCTGGAGCATTTGGAAAGCATCAAGTTGGATAAGTCACCAGGACCGGATGGGATGTACCCTGGGCTACTGTGGGAAGCGAGGATGGAGATTGCTGAGCCTCTGGCGATAATCTTTGCATCATCAACAAGGACGGGAAAGGTTCCAGAAGATTGGAGGTTTTTGGATGTTGTTCCCTTATTCAAAAAAGGGAATAGAGATAGCCCAGGAAATTATAGAACAGTGAGTCTTACTTCAGTGGTTGCTAAATCAATGAAGAAGATCCTGAGAGGCAGGATTGATGAACATTTGGAGAGGTATAATATGATAAGGAATAGTCAGCATGGCTTTGTCAAAGGCAGATCGTTACTTACGAGCCTGATTGAATTCTTTGAGGACACAATGATAAAGGTAGAGTCGTAGATGTAGTGTATATGGATTTCAGTAAGGCATTTGATAAGGCACCCCATGCAAGGCTTATTGAGAAAGTAAGGAGGCATGGGATCCGAGGGGACATTGCTTTGTGGATTGAGAACTGGCTTGCTCACAGAAGGCAAAGAGTAATTGTAGACTTGTCATATTCTGCATGGAGGTCGGTGACCAGTGGTGTACCTCAGGGATCATTTCTGGGACCCCTACTCTTCGTGATTTTTATAAATGACCTGGATGAGGAAGTGGAAGGATGGGTTAGTAAATTTGCTGATGACACAAAGGTTGTTGATGTTGTGGATAGTGTGGAGGGCTGTCAGAGGTTACAACGAAATATCGATAGGATGCAAATCTGGGCTAGGAAGAGGCAGATGGAGTTCAACCCGGCTAAGTGTGAGGTAGTAGGTCAAATATGATGGCAGAATATAGCACTAAAGGCAAGACCCTTGGCAGTGTGGAAGATCAGAGGGATCTTGGGGTCTGAGTCCATAGGACACTCAAAGCTGCTATGCAGGTTGACTGTGGTTAAGAAGGCATATGGTGCATTAGCCTTCATTAACTGTGGGATTGAGTTTAAGAGCTGAGAGGTAACGTTGCAGCTATATAGGACCATGGTCAGACCCCACTTGGAGTACTGTGCTCAATTCTGGTCACCTCACTACAGGAAGGAGCATGAGGGGGAACTTCTTCATTTGGTAGGTATGGTGAGAGTGTAGAATGAGTTACCAGTACAACTGGTAATTGTAGGTTCCATTTTAGCATTTAAGAGATATTTGGGTACATAGTTGGATGGGAAGGGTTTGGAGGGCTCTGATCTGGGAGCAGGTCTTTGGGACTAGGCAGGTTAATGGTTTGGAACAGACTAGACGGGATAGTCATTGTGTTCTTTGATTCTAGGACTTCTTTGATGTCAAGCCATCATTTTGGAAGCTACCTGGGAAATAAGGCATTAGTAATTTTCTTCATGCTGAGCAGTGGGAAATGATTATGTTATAAATGTGTTTCCATTTTGTCTTTCTCTGCCATGGCCTTTTCTCACAGGAAGATAATCCACACTGTATATATCTGATGAAGCTGCATACATTACCATTTTTGTCATTTTTAGCATCAAGGGGAAGACTTTATCAGTTGCAAACAGTCCCCATTTTAAACTGTGCTTGAGCAATGCAAAATTGAAAACAGAAACACCAGGGTTGAAGTAAACAAAGTAGAGGTTGAGTTGAAACAAAAGAGGATGATAGATGACTTGACTGAGGTGTACAGTTTTGTAGATAGAGAGAGTCTAGACAGAGTGGCCAGCCAGAGGCTTTTTCCCAGGATAGTAAAAGCTAATGTGAGGGGGCATAATTTCAAGGTGATTGGAAGTAATTATGAGGAAACTGTCAGAGGTCAGTCCTTTACACAGAGATTGGTAGGTCTGTGGAACACACTGTCAGGGTGTGGTAGAGGCAGATACATTTGGGGCCTTTTAAGAGCTTCTTAGAAAGGCACATGGATGATAAAAAATGGAGGACAATGAAGGAGAGAAGGGCTATATTGATGTAAGAGAAGGTTAAAAGGTTGGTGCAACATCATGAGCTGAAGGGCCTCTACTGTGCTGTAGTGTTCAATACTGTATGTTTCATGACTGAAGATGATGTGATTGACAACTATATTTCATAGTTTATAGTCAGGAGTGTCATGCAGGAGAAAACATGAGAGAACATGACTCCATGAGGAGTAAACAGTGAAGTCATTGTGTCACACATCATAGAAAGTTAAACTCTCCAGCTCACCCAAAACACCCACTTGTAAGGGCAGCACAGTAGCATACCAGTTAGCACATTCACTCTACAGCGCTCACATCAAGGTTTTATTCCCACTGCTGACTGTAAGAAGTTTATACATTCTCCCTGTGAATGAGTCGGTTTCCTCCAGGTACTCTGGTTTCCTCCCATATTCCAAAGATGTACAGTTAGGGTAAGTAATTTGTAAGTTGTGTTCTTGCTATTTTGGCGCCAGAAGCACAGCAACACTCGTAGGCTGCTCCAGAACAATCCTCATTGATTCAATTTGATAGAATACATTGATGGCATTTATTTCAAGAGGAATTGAATATATGAGCAAAGAGATAATGATGAGCCTTTATAAGACACGAGTCAACAGTTTTGAGCCCCATTTCTCAGAAAGGATGTTTTGTCATTAGAGAGAGTCCAGAGGAGGTTCACTGGAATTTAGAAGAATGCATGGGGATCTCATTGAAGCCAACCAAATGTTGAAAGGACTAGAAAGGGTGGATGTGAAGAGGATGTTTCCACTGGTGGAGGTATCTAGAACTAGAGGGCACAGCCTCAAAATTGACAGGAAAACTTTTAGAACAGAGGTAAGGAGGAAATTTTTAGCCAGAGAGTAGTAAATATGTGGAACACTCTGCCACAGATTGCGGTGGACCGTGGGTATATTTAAGGTGGAAGTTGATAGTTTCCTGTTCGGTCAGGTCTTCAAAGGATATGGCAAGAAGTCAAGTGAATGTGGTTGAGTGGGATCCAGAATCAGCTATGATGAAATGGCGGAGCAGGCTCAATGAGCTGTAGAGCCTAATTCTGCTCCCTCGTCTGATGGTCCTATGGACGCAATTGACATATTTCACTGTATGTTTTGATTTGCATGTGATAAATAAATCTAATCACTTTGATCTCATTGTTGATTCCTTGCCCCTGGGAAAAGACTGTGCGCATCCACCCTATCTCTAATATACCTCACCAAGATTATCCCCTTCTTTCCCTTATCTCCAGGGGAAATTGTTCAAGCCTGCTTAACTGCTTCCCATACCTCAGCCTCTTGAGTTCTGACAACATCCTCGTAAATCTTCTCAAACTTCGAAGTTCGATGTGAATTTATTATCAAAGTACATATATGTACTTGCATACAACTATGAGATTCATTTTCTTGCAGGTGTTCACAGTACATTCATGAAAAAAATCAAAATAATAATATTAAATAAGTAAGTAAGCAACAAATATTGACAACATGAGATGAAGAGTCCTTGAAAGTGAGTGCAGGTTCTTTTTAGGCACTGGTATAATTGAAGCATACTTAAAGTAGGTGGATACCTTAAACCGCCATGTTAAAGATATCAGTGAACACTCAAGACAGCTGATTAGTGCAGATCTTCAGTATTCAGCCAGGAACCCTGTCTGGGCCAAATGCTTTCCATGTGCTCATCCTCCAGAAGGAAGTTCTCGCGCTGGCTTCAGAGTCTGAAGCCACAGGGTCATCAGGGGTTGCGTGAGTTCACGAAGGTACCTCAATGTTTTGATGGTCAAAGTGAACATAGAAAGCATTCGGCTCATCTGAGAGTAAAAACTCTGCTTTCTTTCAGAGTAGAGTCGACTTATGTAGAGGCTTATTGGTGTCTGGTTAGTACACTGTGATTTATCAGTGTAAATTTGAACTAATTTAAACAAAATTCCAAGTAATTTGTGGGAATTAGTGGAGCCACAGGAGAAACAGAGCTGGGTCAATTGGCTGCAGTCACTGAAGATGCAGGGTGATTAATGCCTGATGATTGTGGCTGTGGGTGTCTTCATGCCTGAGTGCCTCGGTGTAACATGAGGAACATCTGACTCAGCCCGATTGGTACAAGCTCTCTATCAAAATGAGAAAATGGCCTGCTTTACAGATGGGAACATTTACTGGTAAATCAACTCAAAATTCAAAGGTGTGTTGATTGCCATCTGCATAAGTACATGTCTGCTCAGGTGCAATGAAAAACTTACTTGCTGTAGTGTCACAGGCACAAAGAATCAGATAAACAGCATTCACAAAAAGTAAATTTATCATCCAAGTACATATATGTCACCATTTACAATCCTGAGATTTGTTTTCTTCTGCATCAAAGATGCATCAGGATGCTCTTTATTGACTATAGCTCAGTATTCAATACCATCACCCTTTCAAAGCTCAACAATAAGCTTCAAGACCTTGGCCTCAATACCTACTTGTGAGATTGGATCCTCAATTTCCTCGCTTGCAGGCCCCAATCAGTTTGGATTCGTGTCAGCACCTCCTCCACTATGTCCACAAGGCTGTATACTTAGCGCCCTTCTGTAATCGCTTTACACTTATGACTGTGTGGCTAAGAACAGCTCCAATGCCACATTTAAGTTTGCTGATGACACTCCTCTCACTGGCCAAATCGAAGGTGGTAATGAATCAGCACATATGAGGTACATTGAAAATCTGGCTAAATGGTAGCACAACAACAACCTCTCACTCAATATCACCAAGAGCAAGGAGCTGGTTATTGACTACAGGAGGAGGAAACTGGAGGTCCATGAGCCAGTCATCATCAGTGGATCAGAGACAGAGAGGGTCAGCAGCTTTAAATTCCTCAATGTTAAACATTTCAGAGAACCTGTAAGTGCAATTATGAAGAAAGCATGGTTCTTCCTTAGAAGCTTGTGAAGATTTGGCATGACATCTAAAACTCTGACAAACTTCTATAGATGGGTGGTTGTGAGCGTATTGACTGGTGGCATCACAAAATGGTATGGAAACAATTAGAACAAAAAGCAAGTAAATTTTAGCAGTGATCAATGTGGTCATGGCTTTGCTGAACTGTGGATTATGGTTCTGCCAGTTAGTTCAAGAATCGAATAATTGAAGGGAAATAGTTGAAGGGTTCCTTCCCTGCACTGTTCCCATCTGTCCTCCCCACTTCCCTTACTTGGTTCCATGCTCCACCTTCCTCTCCTGTCAGATCCTACCATCTGCATCCCTCTGTCACGTCCACCCATCAATTCTCAGATTCTGTTGCTATTTCCACTCTCCCCTCTTCCATCTGTCTGTCACTCCCCTTAGCTGGATCCACCCATCACCTCCCAGTATCTGTGGCTAATCCCACCGTCCCCTTCTCTTTCACCTCCCTTTCATCAGGATCCACCTATCGGATGCCACCTGTTGCTCCACCACTTCTCCTCATCTCTTTATATCACCTCCCCGCGAACTTCTAATCCAGGTGGTGGGCCTCAACCTTAAACTGTCCATTTCCCTCCACAGATGCTGCTTGGCCCGTTGACTTCCCCCAGCAGTTTATGTATTACTGAGATTTTGCTGTTTGTTTAGGGCTGTGGAGACCATGTCATTGGGTGTAATCAAAGCAGAGGTTGATAGGTTCATGATTAGTAAGGCCAAATAAGTTTATGGGGAGAAGGGAGAGGAACGGGGTCGAAAAGGAAAATAAATCAGCCACGATTGAATGGTGGAACATTCTGAGCTTGTGAATGGCCTAGTTGTGCTCTAATGTCTTATAGTCATATGGTAATAACGTGTACAGTTGTGGATGCAACCAGTCCATCATGGATAAAACCCTCCCCATCATTCAGCACATCTACACGGAATACTGTCATAAGAAAACAGCATCCATCATCAAGGACCCCCTCCATCCAGGCCATGCTAACTTTTTGCTGCTGCCATCAGGAAGGAGGTACAGGAGCCTCAGGACCAGGACCCATGCCACCAGGTTCAGGAACAGTTATTACCCGTCAACTATCAGGCTTCTGAGTCAGACGGTCAGTCAGGACCAGAGGTATATGTACTTCGATGATAAACTTACTTTGAACTTTTGAACTTCGAACTTCACTCACCTCAACACGGAACTGTTCCTTCAGCCTATGGACTCACTTTCAAGGACCCTTCATGTCATGTTCTTGATATATATTACTTAATTACTTGTTATTCTTTTTTTCTTTCCTTTTGTATTTACACAGTTTGTTATCTTTTGCACATTAGTTGTTGTCTTGTTGGGTGCGATCTTTCATTGTGTTTCTTTGCACTTACAATGAATGCCTGCAAAAAATGAAAATCAGTGTTGTATGTGGTGACATATATCTACTTCGATAATAAATTTACTTTGAACTTTGTTCTCTTTCTCATTCTATTCTCTGTTGGGTATTTGCCAGCCATCTGTCTGAACAGACTTCAGGAAAACAGACTTCAGGTGACTCTGAATGCCATGATAAAGACATGAATACAGGATTCTGTAGTCCAACTAGCCTTGCACATGCTTTACTACATGAGAAGTTAGTGCAAAGCAAACCTACCAAAGATGGAAAAGTTATGGGAAAGAAAAACTTTTAATTTTCCCTCAGCTCCGCAAATACAATACAAACATCTTGGGCCATACCCACTGAGCTGGTATACAAGAACTACATTAAAAAGATCCACTGAAATGCCAAGTGAAGATTTAAACTTACAAGTCCTTCATTCTCATAAAGAACTAAGAAGTTGTTTGTGTTGCAAAGGCTGTTTCTGGGAGATGGATTTTGGCTGCTCACTAACACTCAGTGTGTCTGTGATGGGTAATTCCAGACACATCACTGACTATATCAGTTGACAAATACTGGAGAGCTCAGATCTTTCATTTCTCCTTGGGATTTACCTCAGTTGATCCTTCTATGCAGCAAATATTCATCAAAGCAATGTGCCTCTTTTATGACAAGTTGCCATTTTGTTAGACTGGGCAAGTGACAACATCCTTCACATCTTCTAGGTTCTTTGCTTTGGAATGGAAAACGCACATTCATCTATATTGCTAGGAGCTAAATCTACAATGAAGGGAATATCTGAAGACCAAAACAAAATCCTTCTATCATTCTTGAGAAACATGGTGAATTGAATGTTGCTGATCATTACTGATGTCCATTTGATTTGTAAAATTGGAACATGTGACAGAGGTACAGATAACACTGTTAAAAACCCGTTATTATCTATGCAAAACCATTCAACTAAGTTGTCTTAATGTTCAGTTAAAATTAATTCTCAGTCAAAACCATATAATATTCTATTTAAACAATGTTAAACATTACTTTTTGTATTCTCAAACTATTTATCCAGTTATAGGAATCACCAAAACCCATGCTGACTTTAAAGATCAAAATATTTATTATCAAAGTATGTACAGTATACTATATACAGATTTGTCTTACAGGCAGCCACAAAATAAAGAAACCCTCAGAACCCATTAAAAAAGACCATCAAATGTGCAGGAAAAAAAAATACACATAATAAAAAGTAAGCAAATAACGTTCAGAACGGAAGTTCATGCAAGTGAATTCATAGCCTCGAAGCCAGCCACAGCTGGTCCAGAAACCCATTAGCTGCAGGTCACAGCCTCAGTTCAGTGCAGAGGTGAGTATATGTCACTATGCAGCAAGCTGAACACTTGCCTAGCCCTGACCACTGGCCCCGACACCCTGACCTTTTCATTCTGGCTCGGTGCTTAAATTGGCCAAATCTTGGCTCGATCCTTGCTCACGGACCTGGCCCCGTCACTTCGATATGCTCTCAGGCCCGGACACCATCGCCTCAATTCAGCCCGTACTCGATCTGGACCAGAAATTAAATCAGTCAAACAGCAGCTTGTTTTTCGCTCTGGGGCCCAGATACCACCAACTTGACTTTGCCTCGGCTCAGTTCTGCCACTTCAAATAGTCTCCAGCTCCACTCCAACAAAGGCCAGACATTGGCTCGATCCTCACTCTCGGGCCCGTGCCCTGCCACATTTATTCATCTCATACTCACCATACCACAGACATTTTACACCTTTGAGATTTTAGTTCACACCGCAAAAAAATTATTATCCAGATTCAATTAATCCAAATTAGCATATCCAGATATATTGGGATGCAGATTAAATCTGAGGAAGATGATTTAATAAATGAAGATTCATAATTTTCTACAGCAAATTTAGTAAATTGGATTATTATTGTCAAATATACTGAGATACAGTGAAAAACTTTGTTTTGCATGGCATTCATGCAGATGATTTTGTTACAACAATACTTTGAGGTAGTACAAAGTAGGCAAAGACAATGCAGAATGAAATGTTACAGTTACAGAGAAAGTGCAGTGTGGGCAAACAATAAGGTGCAGACACGATTTGGTTAGGTTTAGTTTATTATTGTCAAGTGTACTAAGATACAGTGAAAAGCTTTGTGTGCATACTGTTTCTACAAATCAAATCATTACTCAAAGCATTAAGGTAGAATCTAGCCCTTCAGCTAAACACGTTCTTACCATTCACTATGCTTTTCAACAAATTTTCAAATTGATCAAATGATATTTTGCTTTGCAACAAACCTTGTTTACTTTGATGCCTTGAACTCTCTATAACTCTCCAATAATAACTGCTAACAATTTCCCTCATACTAATTGGCTTGCAATCTCCTGCTTTCTGGCTCATATCCTTTCTGAATAAAACAGTTAGATGAGCTATTTTCCAATCCAATGAAACATACCCTGTATTTAGGGAAAGTTTCAAAAACCAAAAACATGATATCAACTTTCTCACCAGCTATTTTGTTGAAGAGTTAAGATAAAGATGCTGGAATATAGATATTAGAACAGTACAGGCTATTGGCCCACAATATTATGACAACCTTTTAACCTTACCCTCCAAACCTTATCCTCCATTTTTCCATCATCCATGTATCTATCCAACAGTCTCCTAAATGTTCATCATGTATTTACCTCTGCTACCACCACTGGAAGCATGTTCCACACGCTGACCACTCTCTGTGTAAAAAATTATCTCTGACATTCATCCTCCCATACTCTCCTTTAATCACCTTAAAATTATGCTCCCTGTATAGCCATTGCATTGGGAAAAAGTCTCTGGCTGTCCACCCTATCTATGCCTCTCATCATCTTGCACACCTCTTTTGAGTCACAACTCTTCCTCCTTTGTTCCAAAGAGAAAAGTCCTAGCTCACTCAACCTACCCTCATATGACAAGCTCTCTAATCCAAGCAGCATCCTGGTAAATCTCCACTGCACCCTCTCTAAAACTTCCACATCCTTCCTATAATGAGGTGGCCAGAACTGAACCTAATACTTCAGGTGTGGTCTAACCAGAGTTTATAGAGTGGTAACATCCCCCTGTGGCTCTTGAACTCAATCCCTTGACTAATGAAGGGCAACACACCATTCACCTTCTTTAACAGTCCTATCAATTTGTGTGGTAGATTTTAAGGAATCTATGGCTGTGAATTCCAACATCCCTCTGTTCCTCCACACCGCTAAGAATGGTATGTATCCAAGGACTATTCAGCCTATTTAGCCAGTGGGTAGCGTGATGTTATTATAGCTCAGGGTCTTGGAGCTTGGAGTTCAATTTTGATGCCATTAGTAAGAAGTTTGTAAGTCCTTTCCATGAAGTGCTTGGGTTTCCTCCCACAGTCCAAAGACATACTGGTTGTAAATTAATTGGGCTTTGTAAATTGTTCTGCGATCAGGCTAACGTTAGATTGGTGGTGTGGCTCACTGGAAGAGCTTGTTCTGCACTGTATCTCCAAATAAATAAATAAAGTCTGCAGCTCCAAAAATGAGGACCACTCCCCTGATAACCAAAATTGTTACATTCCCACCATACTTCCAATGGCCAAGTTACACATTGTCCCAGGATGTTATTATGGGAATATAACTGAAGCTCACACAAAATAACTGTTTAACTCATCTACAATGCTATCATTAATTTGCCAGACATACTTTTGATTGTACCAATGGTTGTTTTGATTAATCAGTTATTTATATAAGTATTTATAGTTACTCTTGGTTTTCATGTCTCCGGCTTTCTTTATCTTGCACTTTTCATTCCTTACTCATTTTAGACTTCTTTGTTGTTTTTATTTTATACTGTCTAACCTACTATTCCTGTCTTTCTTCAAAGGTGTGCATTATCTTTAATTACATTGAGCGTAGAATATAAAACATTATAACACAGTACAAGCCCTTCGGCCCACAGTGTTATGCCAACATTTTAACCTACTCAAAGATCAACCTAACCTTTCCCTCTCATATAGCCCTTTATTTTTCTTTCATCCATCTGCCTATCTCAGAGTTTATTAAATGTCCCTAAGATATCCACCTCTACCACCACCTCCAAGAGATCATTCTATGCACCTCTGTGTAAACCTACCTCTGACATCCACCCTCTACTTTCTTCCAATCACTTTAAAATTATGCCCTCTCATTTTAGCCATATCTGCCTTAGGAAAAAGTCTCTGGCAGTCTATTTTTTCTTTTCACCCTGTACTTTTCACACTACTGTCGCCTCTCATTCTTCTTCACTCCAAAGAGGAAAGTCCAAGCCTGAGTGCTTTTTAAACAATAGGTGGGCCCTACTCTTTGAAATTCTCTTTTTTATTGGAAGGTATCCTAAGTTCATTGTCTCATTCACAAGTACATATGTGCACAGGTGCAATGAAAAACCTCCTTGCTGTAACATCACAAGCACATAGCATCAGATAAGCAGTGTGCACAAGAAAAAACCACAAATTTAACATATATGATACACAATTTGTTTGAGAATACACAATTAGAACAAAAGAAGATAATTGATGCAGCCAGACAGGATGCTTCCCACAGTACATTTAACATTTACCCAGTCTTTCCTGGTGACGGTCTTAAATATTCCAACCCACACCCTGAAAGACCTGTTAAGCTTATTCACCTAATTAGTCAGTTCTCATTTCATGTTCCCTCTGAGCTAGCTAATGGAAAATGGTGATCTGGGATAAATCTTTCATTTCATATTGGGACGGCCAGAATGGGGATTGTAGACCCAGCCAACTCTATCACGAGCATACCTTCCCAACCCTCCCTAGGACATCTTCAAGAAGCAATGCCTCAGGAAGACGGCATCCATCATTAAGGATGCTCACCATCCAGGACATGCTCTTTCCTCATTACTATCATCAGGGAGGTGGTGCAGGAGCTGAAGTCAACATTTAAGGAACAGCTTCTTCTCCCACCCCCAACCACACCATCAGTTTTCTGAATGGACCATGAACACTGTTTCTCTCTTTTTGCTTTCGTTTTCCACACTTAACCTTTTTTTTCCTATATTTCTTACTGTAACTTATAACAATTTTTTAAAGTATTGTACTAAAGCTGACACTAAACAACAAATTTCATGACTTACGTCTGTGACAATAAACCTAATTCTGATTCTGAGAATAAAGCAAAGGGATCGTGATTTCCAGTGGCTGTGTCCTGACCTTTGCCACAGGGTTGCTTTAAGATTCAACTTCCACCTTGCAAAGTATAACTATTCTGTCCTGTAACAGAGAAGAATTTAATGTTATTATTTGTCTGGTTGAGTTTTGATCAAACATGTTATTTCACTCAATTTTGTTTTCCAATTTCCTTTGCCCTGGCAGTTCTGTTAAAATTGCTCTCAGAAGTATTCTCCTACATGCAGCCTGCATGAAAACAGATTTTTCTTGACCAAGTTCATGTTGCTACTTGGTCAGGTTGGTTAAATTATTAGAGGTCACAGATGCTCGTATTTGCAGCAATGTCAAATCTGTCAGAGGGATATGGACAGTGAACATTTTGGGTCAATGTCTTTCATCAGATAGAGTTAAGGAGGTGAGGGGAAAGAAAGAGATAAAGAGGGAGGGTAGAGGCAGGGAAAGAACTGGGAGGTGATGGGTGGATCCAGGAGAGGGGAGGGTGATAAGCAGTTGGCAGATGGGAGTTTGGAAATAGTGACACAGCTGGAAGATGATAGGTGTATCCATGTGAGGGGGTAATAGGCAGATGGAGGAGAGGAGGGTGGGAATAGTGGCAGAGGCTGGGAGGTGACAGATGGATGGGTGCAACGTTCACAAGGAAAACATACCATATACTGAGCATAAATAATACACAATTTTTACAAGGAAGATTATAATTAGGACAAAAAAGTCCATTCTGGTGCAAAGTGTTTGAAGTGGTCACAGTATACTGTACTGAGGTAGTGATTAAGATTGTGCCGGTTTGTTCAAGAACTGAATGGTTGAAGTGAAGTAACTATTCTTGAATATGGGGGAGTGGGACTTCAGGCTTCTGCACCTTTACCTGATAGTAGTACTTATCCATTTCCTCTTTGAATGCAGGATAAATACTGTGAAAATTGTTATAATAAAATAGAATAGTTGCTGAGAAAATACCAGAGATGCACAAAGAACCTAGAATATCATTTCCTGTGAAATCAATAACAGTTTTTTTATTGATTTTCCTGTTGTCTCTTTATGTTATTTATACAAAGGCTGCAATCCATGATATTACAGATATATTTTAATTCAAATTGTCACTCCAATCTAACATAACAATCTAGGAATATGTTCTTGCACTAGTACTGTAATTTCTAATAACAGTGAAGATATCCTAGGGTAATATTTGCCAATTTCAAACAACTAATTGATGCTGGATGTACAACTAAGCAGCTGAGTGAAGAATAATTTATCTTGCATGCTCTGCAGTGAATGGAAATTCAGTTCCCATTTGATCTCTTTACTGCCACCAACCTTTAGCTCCTTGGGATTCCACATGCCTGAATGCATCAGTGGCATAAAAATGTAATTTCATATTTTCTAGTCCAAAGTAGAGAGTTTGTGACACTGCTATCTGGCCACTTTGAACTCAAAATCAAAGATGAGTTTATTGTCATCTGTACAAGTCAGTAAGGGGGAATCTCACAGAAAATTATCAGATATTGAAGGCCTAGGTATATGTGGAGAGGATGTTTCCAGGAGCGGGGCATCTATGACTAGAGGGTACAGAAAAGAAGGACACTCATTTAAAACAGAGATGATCAGGAATTTTTTCAGCTAAAAGATGGTGAATTTTGGAATTTATCACCAGAGAGAGTTGTGGAGGCCAAGTCATTGAGTATAATTAAAGATGAGCTTGATACATTTTGGATTAGTAAGGACATCAAAGGTTACAGGGAAAAGGCAGGAGAATAGGAATAAGAAGGATAATAAAGCAACCATAATGGAATGGCAGAGCAGACTCAATGGGCCAAAAGGCCTAATCTTGCTCCTATGTCTTATGGTCTCATTTTCTAACTTCATGTATGCAGAACTGCAATTAAATACTTCCAACAGTATCACAAGTATACGGCATCAGATGAGCACAAGAAAAATCATGAATTAAACATAAATTATTCAAAATACCTATTTTTCAGCCTTCCCTGTCTAACTTTTAAACTCCATTCTAAGCAAGAACCATTCAGACTTTACCTTAAGAACACTCAGTGACTTGGCCTTATCAGCCATCCGTCGTAACAAATTCCACTGATTCAACACCTTCTGGCTGAAACAGATCTTCTTTGTCTCTGTTCTATATCCACTCATTCTCTGCATCCACTCTATCTCACCATTTCTATATGTCCTATATAGGTTACAATGAAATTCCCTCTTCATTCTTTTACAAACTAATGAGTACAGGCTCAGAGTCATCAAATGCTCCTGATCTCAGTTCTAAAGGCACATCTCTTTACTCAAAGATTTCATAAATTGGCCTGTCCCTTTATTGCAGTAAGAAGTGTTGCCTGAATGAAAATCTCGGCTCTCCATTTTTCTTTCATCCATGTGCCTATCTAAAAATCTCTTAAATTACTCTAATCTCTCTGACTCCACCAGCAGCACTGGTAGGGCTTTCAAACACCCACCACTCTCTGTCCAAAAAAAACCACCTGCGACATCTCCCCTATAGCTTACTCTTACCACCTTAAAATTATGCCCTGGGTATTAGCCATTTCCACCCTGGGAAAAGCCTTTGGTTATCCACTCCTTCTGTGCCTCTTATTATCCTGCACAACTCTATCAAGTCACATCTCATCCTCATTTGCTTCAAAGGGAAAATCCATAGCTTGCTCAACCTTTGCTCAAAGATCATGCTCTCTAATCTAGGCAGCATCCTTGTAAATCTCCTCAGCACACCATCTAAATCTTCCTCATTCTTCATATAATGAGGCAAATGGAACCTAGCACAATACTCCAAGCATATACAATAGTGATGTTTAGTTTGTCATACCACTGTGGGCTGAAGATACTGTTATCATACTGTAAGTCCGATTTTTGTGATATTGTCATTCTATATTCTATACTTTCTAGTCATGTTTCATGCTATATATCCCCATTCATTCTTAAGTGCTGAACCCATCTCTTTATTTTGGAATTTTTTTTAAAATGACAGCTTCATTAATTTTCATTTTATTCCCTGAGAAGCATAAACTACATTTGTTATCTGTGGCTATGGTAACAGATCTCTGAGGAAAATCTGATGCTGTGCAGTGCAAGGTACCTTGTAATCGATTCTCCAGACTTGATGTCGGTGTGCCCAATTTCCAACACTTAGTTGATGTGAAGCACTGCCAAGATAAATTTCAGCTGCTGCTAAACTCGTACCTTTGATTCAATATTTTCTAATACACCACTAAAGGGTAGATGCTACCTAACACTGTGGGCATGCTATGTTAGCTGCGGAATGTGTGGTGACACTTGCAGGCTGCCCCACCCCTCCATCACATCATTAGCTTGCGCTGGTTACTGGACAGATTTCGCTATGTGTCTCAAAGCACATGTAGTAAATGATTGATTGGTTGTCCACATATCCACACAAAGCAGCATCCATCATCAAAGCAGACCCCACCATCCAGGCCATGCTATCTTTTGCTGCTGCCATCAGGAAGGAGGTTCAGGAGCCTTAAGTCCCACATCACCAGATTTAGGAACACTAATTACTATTCAACCATCAGGCTCCTGAACCAGTGTGGATAACTTCATCTACCATAACTCTGAAATGATTCCACAACCCACAGACTCACTTTCAAGTATCTACAACTTACGTTCTCAGTTATTTTTTGTTTATTTGTGTTCCTGTGCACTGGCATCTCCATACCAGATGGTGTTGCAACCAGTCATCAATGCTGTCTATGCTATAGTTGTAGAAATTAGTTAGAGTCTTTGGTAACGTACCAGATCTCCTGCAACTTCCAATGAGGGATAGCTGCTAGCATATATTTGTTATTGCTGCATACACCAAGATGCTGATACCCAGGAATCTGAAGATGCTTACCATTACCCTTGACTCTCAATGATTGTTCCCTTCCTGAAGAAAACCAGTTCCTTGCCCTTGCTGATGGTGAGTGCAAGGCTGATGTTCTGACACCACTCCAGTGGCCTCTTTCTCACTCCTGTACACTGCTTCATTTCCATTGGAAATTCTGCCAACAGCAATGGTGTCATCAGCAAATCAAAAGGAAGCATTTGAGCTGTGCCTACCCACCCAGTTCTGAGTGTAGAGAGAGCAGAGGACACATCATTCAGGTGCACCTGTGTTGATTGTTAGAAAGGAAGAGGTTTATTTATTCATTTAATTATAGATACAGCACAGGACAAGCCCTTCCAGCCTATTGAACCATATAGGTCAGCAACTAACCAATTTAGCCTAATCAAAGGACAATTTACAGTGGTCAATGAACCTACTAACTGTTATGTCTTTTGACTGTGGGGGGAAACTGGAGGACTTGATGTGGTCATGGGGAGAAAGTACAAATTACTTACAGATGATGCCAGATTTGAACTCAAAACTCTGGCGCCCTAAGCTGTAATAGTGTTGCACTAACTACTACGCTACCATGGTGCCCTGTCACCAATCACCAATCCTAACTGACTTTGGTCTCCCAATGATGAAGTCAAGAATCAAGTTGCATAGGGAGGTATAGAAACCCAGGTTTTGAAGCTTTTAAATTAGTAGTAAAAAGATGATGGTGTTGAATGCTAGGTTGTAATCGATAAACAACAGAATTACATAGGTAATGCTTTTGTCCAGATCGCTGTCACACAATGGAGAGCTATTTCAATTTTTTCTGCTGTAGACCTGAAGTGGCTTGAGTCTTAGTATAAGATTCCCTAAAGATTAACTGGCTGGTTGAGTCAGTGTTAAGGAAGGCAAATGCAATTTTAGCATTCACTTCAAGAGGACTAGAACATAAAAGCAGTGATGTATTGCTAAGTCTTCATAGGGCATTGGTCAGACCAGACTTGGAGTATTGTGAGAAGTTTTGGGCTTGTCTAAGAAAGGATGTGGTGACATTGGTGAGGGTCTAAAGAAGGTTCATAAGAATAAACCTGGGAATAAAAGGGTTACCATATGAATAACATTTGATGGTTCTGGACCTGTACTCACTGGAATTTAGAAGAATGAAGGGGCAATCTTATTGAAACCTAATGAATACTGAAAGAGTGTATGCAGAGGTGGTGATTCCTCTGCTGGAGAGTCAAGGACCAGTGGGCACAGCCTCATAATAGAAGGATGTCCCTTTAGATAAAAGGTAAGAAGGAATTTCTTCAGCCAGAGCGTGGTGATCTGTAGAATTTATTTCCATAGATAGCTGAGTAGGCCAAGTCATTGGGCATATTTAAAGAGAAGGTTGATAGGTACTTGATTAGAAAAGTGGTCCCTAAATCAGCCATGATGGAATGGCAGAGCAGTCTCGATGTACCAAATGGCCTAGTTCTGCTCCTATGTCTTATGGTCTTATGAAGATAAACAAATGGTAGCATGTACTTTACAGAACATATCCAGGCACAGAGAACTGTAGAACCTTCAAATTTTTAACTACCCTCCCTTCTTTAAGAAAGAGTGATTCATATCTCTCATTACTTATTTACAAACTAGAACTATTTTCAGGATGTCTCAGTCTCTTTGATCTTCTCAAAAAATTATGTTGTTGGCATAATGCCCATTTCTTGATTTGAGCAAAGTTTCACTCCTTAATTCAGTCGAATCTCATGTTATTTTGAAGTCTCTGGAATACACTCAGGATCACATGATTCTTTGATATTCTTGTGTATATCTCATGCAAGAAGGAAGCGTTTTATGTGCACACCTGATTTTCTTCGCCTCTGCGGGATAGTTCTTTGTACTCAATACTTGACCCATCTCTCCAAACTCTCTTTATCTGTCTCATTTGATTCACTTTCACTCATCCTTTGAGACTTGTTTGATCTGCTCGCTGCCTTGTTCTAACTCATTTGTACAGTAGTGAATGAAGAGTAGTGTAATTGCTCATGGAATCTGGTGTCATTCTGTAGTTAGCATTAACTGATTAATATCTCACTGTTAAACCTGAACCTCCTTGTTTCTCCGTTAAGATTATCCAACTACACCATTTAAAGCAGAATAATATGATAAAAGGAAACTAGGGTCTTGGCCTAAAATATTGACTGTTTAATCATTTTCATAGATGCTGTCTGGCTTGCTGAATTTCTCCAGCTTTTTGTGTGCATTATTTTGGATTTCCAACATCTGCAGATTCTATTGTGTTTATATTTAATTCCATTTTCTTTCATTAAGTTTTCAAATAAAAAATAACACTGAGCACTGTCATCTGAGATTAGTTATTCGGGAGTGCAGTGTAATGGATCTCAGCTTTTTGACAATGCACTGGAGGGACAATGCTCTAGAATCTAGAGCAATGCACAAAGCACTAGAGGAACTCAATGTGTCAGGCAGCATCTGGAGAGGGAAACAATCAACATTTTGGGACCCCAGTTCAGATGAAGAGTCGACTTCATCTCCATAGCTGCTGCTGACCCACTAAATTCCTCCAACATTTTGTGTTTTGCTCTTTGACAGTATATTTGACAGCTGCAGAAAAAAAGCATGAAGGAGGTGTGGGATGGGATGAAGATCATCACCGGATGCGGTGCAAAGCGGGGGGCGAACATAAGTGGAGATGTGGAGAAAGCGAACCAGCTGAACAACTTCTTCAATAGGTTCAACAGCTCAATCTCATCCTCACCGCAGAAATCCACACCAGGCTTACTTCCCTCACAGGAAAATAGCCACTCACAGGAGACCTTGCCCACACCCAGGATTACGGCTGCACAGGTGGAAGGTCAACTGAGGAAGATATGTACCAGCAAGGCGGCTGGACCGGATGGAGTTTCCCCACGATTACTGAGGGCCTGTGCAACTGAGCTGGGAGAACCACTACAGCGCATCTTCAACATGAGCCTGGAGCAGAGAAGAGTACCCAGACAGTGGAAAACATCCTGTATTGTCCCGGTATCGAAGAAACCACAACCAAAGGAGTTGAATGACTTCAGACCTGTTGCCTTGACGTCGCACGTGATGAAGACCATGGAGCGGCTGATAATACAGAATCTGAGGCCACAAACCAGGCACGCCCAGGATCCTCTTCAGTTTGCGTATAAGGAGAAGGTAGGAGTGGAGGATGCTATCATGCATTTGCTGCACAAATCATTCTCTCACCTAGATGGGGTCAGTTGTGCTGTGAGGATTAAATTCCTTGACTTCTCTAGTGCCTTTAACACCATCCAGCCCAAGATCTTAAGGCACAAACTAACGGAGATGGGAGTAGACTCTCACATGGTGGATTGGATAGTGGACTACTTGACAGATAGACCTCAGTATGTGCGGTTGGGAGACTGTAGGTCTGACACGGTGGTCAGCAGCACAGGAGCGCCGCAGGGAACCGTACTCTCTCCGGTCCTGTTCACCCTTTACACATCAGACTTCCAATATAACTCGGAGTCCTGCCATGTGCAGAAGTTCGCTGATGACACGGCCATAGTGGGGTGTGTCAGGAATGGACAGGAGGAGGAGTATAGGAAACTGATACAGGACTTTGTGATATGGTGCAACTCAAACTACCTGCGTCTCAATATCACCAAGACCAAGGAGATGGTGGTGGACTTTAGGAGATCTAGGCCTCATATGGAGCAGTGATCATTAATGGAGAATGTGTGGAGCAGGTTAAGACCTACAAGTATCTGGGAGTACAGTTAGACGAGAAGCTAGACTGGACTGCCAACACAGATGCCTTGTGCAGGAAGGCACAGAGTCGACTGTACTTCCTTAGAAGGTTGGCGTCATTCAATGTCTGTAGTGAGATGCTGAAGATGTTCTATAGGTCAGTTGTGGAGAGCGCCCTCTTCTTTGTGGTGGCGTGTTGGGGAGGAAGCATTAAGAAGAGGGACGCCTCACGTCTTAATAAGCTGGTAAGGAAGGCGGGCTCTGTCGTGGGCAAAGTACTGGAGAGTGTAACATCGGTAGCTGAGCGAAGGGCGCTGAGTAGGCTACGGTCAATTATGGAAAACTCTGAACATCCTCTACATAGCACCATCCAGAGACAGAGAAGCAGTTTCAGCGACAGGTTACTATCGATGCAATGCTCCTCAGACAGGATGAAGAGGTCAATACTCCCCAATGCCATTAGGCTTTACAATTCAACCGCCAGGACTTAAGAACTTTTTAAAAGCTATTATTAATGCTTTTTGAGATAGTGATTTAGATGCATATCATATTTTTTACTGAGTTAAGTATTGTATGTAATTAGTTTTGCTACAACAAGTGTATGGGACATTGGAAAAAAAGTTGAATTTCCCCATGGGGATGAATAAAGTATCTATCTATCTATCTATCTATCTCTCTATCTATCTATCTATCTATCTATCTATTTTGTCTTAGTATTGAACACAATTCTGTTTCATTGACATTGTATCTGTGTGTACGAAGAAATTAATCTTCTTCTTTACTCAAATATTAATAGCTATCCTTTGGAAAAGTCCTGTTGATCTTTCACCTCCATAAAGATTAGAGACATTTAAGAAACTCTTAGATAGGCTTAGATAGGATTATAAAAATATGGAGGGCTTTGTAGGAGAAAAGTGCCAGATTGATTTTAGAGTTGTTTAAATGGTTAACAAAGCATCATGGATTGAAGGGCATGTACTGTGCTGTAATGTTCCATCTTCTAATGTTCTCACTTTCAAGGACACTTCATGGATATTAATTGCTTATTGTATTGTATTATTATATTATTCTTATTATTTTATTTGTTTTTTTAATTTTTTTATATTTACAGGATGTTGTCTTTTGCACATTGGTTGTCTGTCTTGTGTGCAGTTTTTAATTGATTCTTTTATTTCTCTTTGTATTTACTGTGAATGTTCACAAGAAAATGAAACTTTGGATAGTTATATGGTGATATATATGTACTTCGATAATAAATTTATTTTGTACTTCGAACTTTTCAATGTTCTATGTTTTAAAGATATCTGTGCAGGCTTGGCTCTGTAGTTTCATGGAGGGTACAGCTGTCCACTTGTCCTTCACCATCCCAGCCAATAAACAACATATTTGGCTCTCATCTTCCTGTTCCCACCACCAGAATATCTGTTGTCATGTTCTAAAATTGGTCTCTTCAGCTTGTCAGTATAAAATGTTGTCCCCAATTAACACATCGACAAACCACTCATTCAATTACAAAACCATGTCATGTCTTCAGGTGGATGTTAGTATGATTCATTCTATTCTTTTGAAGTTTTCCTTACTTTCTTGCAAAAAATATATATATATTTTTACTTCACTCTTTCCATTGCTATAACTGGTAGATTCACTTCTGTATTTTGAATGGAAAAAAATCATGTTCTACTTTCTTGTATATCTGTTCTTAAATAGCAATCTTGACAACATACCTTTCAATTAGTCCTGACGAAGGGTCTCAGCCCGAAACATTGACAGTGCTTCTCCCTATAGATGCTGCCTGGCCTGCTGTGTTCCACCAGCATTTTGCTTGTGTTGTTATTTTGAACTTTTGTGTTTAATTTTGTATTGATCGTAGATGTTTGCCTAACTTTCCAATCTCAATACTGACGTTGTTGACATTGATAACAGTAAGACCATAAGATATGCAAGCAGAATTAGGCATTTAGCCTATCAAGTCTGCTCTGCTATTTCATCATGGCAGATTTTTTCATCCCTTTCTTCCACCTTCTCTCCATAACCTTTGACTTCCTCCCCAACCAAGAAATGATCAATCTATGTGCTATATAATTTAGACTCCACTGTGGCAACAAGTTCCACAAATTCACCATCCTCTGGCTGATGAAATTCCTCCTCATCTCAGTTTTAAAGGATACCTCCCTTTCTTCTAAGGCTGTGCCCTCTGATCCTAGATGTTCCCACTAATAGAGACATCCACCCCATGTCCACTCTAACTTGGCTTTGGATCATGTGAAGCCACATGGTCTATGACCGAACAAATGTGTCTCCTTGAGAGGTAATGATGCCTGATATTCATTACAAAGACCATATTTTGTGCCTATTTCTCAAATTGAGTACAGTTTCTATGAATGTTTGTTTACATAAGTGATATTAATATTGTGTGTTGCATTAATTATGACAAACCCTGTTCTATAATTCCAACTTTCATACACAAGTTTCAGTCTGCATGTTTAATTTTGCTTATGTTGTTTTGAAATACAGTGGAACCGGTCCTACTGGCCTTACAAGCCATATGATCCAGCAACCTACCTATTTAGCACTAGCTTAATTGTAGAACAATTTAGAAAGACCAATTAACCTACAAATTGATATGTCTCTGGACTGTGGGAGGAAGCCAGAACAGCCAGAGGAAATCTACACAATCATGGAGAGAACATACTAACTTTCTTATGGAGAACGCCAGAATTGAACTCCAAACTCTGATGTACTCTGAGTTGTAATAGCATCACCTTAACTGCTACACTACCATGGCGCCTCATGTTCTGTGATAAAAAATGTTCTATTATAGTGAACTAAGAAAGATTCACTTGCCAGATCCTTTTTCACGTCTTTTGTCTTCATCATAGGCACAACACACCCCACAATGCAGGACATACCTTCTTCTTGTTAGTACCATCAAGAAGGAGGTACAGGAGCCTGTAATCCCAAGTGCTTCAGGAACAGATTCCTTTCCTCCACCTTCAGATTTCTAAATAGTCCATGAACCCATGAACACCAACCCATTATTTCCTTTATTTGCACCATTCAGTGATTTTTTTTAAAAAATTATAATAATTTTATGAACACGAGATTCTACAGATGCTGGAAATCCAGAGCAATACATACAAAATATTGGAGGGACTCGGCATGCCATCAACATCTATGGAAGGAGTAATCAGTCAACATTTTGGCGCCAAACGTCGACTCTTTATTCCTCTCCATAGATTCTGCCTTTCCTGCTGAGCTCCTCCAGCATTTTATATAATAACTTAAAAGACTTTGCATTGTACTGCTGCTGCAAAACAACATATTTCATATCAATAAGTCACTGATAATAAATATGATTCTGTTTCTTTGTCCTAATTCCATTTTTTTTTTTTTGTTTTTCTTCAACATCTGATGTAACTGTGTTAGAAATGTGAGACCTGGGAAAACAAAACTTCACATTTTACTGTGGCATGCCTACAAATT
This sequence comes from Hemitrygon akajei, assembly GCF_048418815.1. NCBI lineage: Eukaryota > Metazoa > Chordata > Chondrichthyes > Myliobatiformes > Dasyatidae > Hemitrygon > Hemitrygon akajei. Next base: position 107,594,448 of record NC_133132.1, on the reverse strand, counting down.
ACCTAATTTCTGCAATGTTTTCATGTTTCATTACCTTGACAATTACTCCTACCTTTACTTTGACATTGCAATTTAGTTGCATTGAGTTTTAACCCAAGATAAAGTATACCAAACTGTATAAGTGTGCATTGGCCTCTTCTGAATCAGAATTGAATCTAATATCAAACATGTCATGAAATGTGTTGCTTTGTGACAGCAGTACATTGCAATACATAATAATAAAAACTATGAATTGCAAGAAGAGAGGAAAAAATATAGTGAGATTATATTCATGGGTTCATTGTCCATTCAGAAATCTGATGGTGGAAAAGAATAAGTTGTTCCTGAAACATTATGTGTCTTTAGGCTCCTGCAACTCCTCTTTGATGGTACCAATGAGAAGAGGGCATGTTCTGACCAATGGAAGCTGCCTTTTAGAGTTATCACCTTTTGAATGTGTCTCCAATGCTAATTCCCATGATGGAGCTGGCTGAGTTTTAAACTTTCTGCAACTACTTCTGATCCTGCGCAGAGGCCTCCATGGTAGATTGCTCGCCATGGTACATCTGTAGAAATTGGTGATTGTTTTTTTGGTGACATACCAGTTCTCTTCAAACTCCTGATGAAGTACAACTATTGTCTCAGCTTCTTAGCAAATGTATCAGTATGTTGGGTCCAGGATAGATCTTCAGAGATGTTAACACCCAGGAACTTAAAACTGCTCACCTTTTCCACATCCTCAATGAGGACTAGTGTGTATTCCCTCAACTTCCCTTTTTTGAAGTACACAATTCCTTGGTCTTACTCTCATTGAGTGCAAGTTCATTGTAACAACACCACACAAGTAGCTTATCTATCTTGCTCCTGTGTTTGTGTAACTGCCTAAAAGCATTTTGTTGATATCGGACCGTTTTTTCTTCCTGTGATTTATTGCACAGTCAGCATGCAGTGTTTTGTCCTACATAGAGCAGACAATAGTGCATGAACAGGATCATCTGTCCACCATATCTATACTGATAATGATCCCAGTGTCAACAAGCCCCATCTCTCTGTACATGGTCCATATATCTCTATTCAGATTCAGAGTCGTTTCATAGAACATAGAATATAGAATCATAACACACAGGAACAGGCCCTTTGTCCCATAATGTTATGCTGAACCAAATAACTTAGTAACCAAATATACAAATAAACTAAACCCTTATGCCTACACAATGTCCATAGCCCTCCATTTCCATCATATTCACCTGCCTGTCTAAAAGTCTCTTAAAAGTTCCAAGTTTATCTCCCTCTACCTCTGATGAAGGAAGAGCAGTAGATGTAGTGTATATGGATTTCAGCAAGGCATTTGATAAGGTACCCCATGCAAGGCTTATTGAGAAAGTCAGGAGGCATAGGTTCCAAGGGGACATTGCTTTGTGGATCCAGAACTGGCTTGCCAACAGAAGGCAAAGAGTGGTTGTGGACGCGTCATATTCTGCATGGAGATCGGTGACCAGTGGTGTGCCTCAGGATTCTGTTCTGGGACCCTTACTCTTCGTGATTTTTATAAATGACTTGGATGAGGAAGTAGAGGGACGGGTTAGTAAGTTTGCTAATGACACAAAGGTTGGAGGTGTTGTGGATAGTGTGGAGGGCTGTCAGAGGTTACAGCGGGACATTGATAGGATGCAAAACTGGGCTGAGAAGTGGTAGATGGAGTTCAACCCAGATAAGTGTGAAGTGGTTCATTTTGGTAAGTCAAATATGATGGCAGAATATAGTATTAATTGTAAGATTCTTGGTAGTGTGGAGGATCAGAGGGATCTTGGGGTCCGAGTCCATCGGACACCCAAAGCAGCTGCGCAGGTTGACTCTGTGGTTAAGAAGGTGTACGATATATTGGCCTTCATCAATTGTGGAATTGAATTTAGGAGCCGAGAGGTAATGTTGCAGCTATATAGAACCCTGGTCAGACCCCACTTGGAGTACTGTGCTCGGTTCTGGTCACCTCATTACAGGAAGGATGTGGAAGCCATAGAAAAGGTGCAGAGGAGATTTACAAGAATGTTGCTTGGATTGGGGAGCATGCCTTATGAGAGTAGATTGAGTGAACTCCACCTTTTCTTCTTGGAACGACAGAGGATGAGAGGTGACCTGATAGAGGTATATAAGCTGAGAGGCATTGATCATGTGGATAGTCAGAGGCTTTTTATCAGGGATGAAATGGTTGCCACAAGAGGACACAGGATTAAGGTGCTGGGGAGCAGGTACAGAGGAGATGTCAGGGGTAAGTTTTTTTACTCAGAATGTGGTAAGTGCGTGGAATGGGCTGCTGGCAACGGTGGTGGATGCGGATTCGATAGGGTCTTTTCAGGGACTTTTGAATAGGTACATGGAGCTTAGAAAAATAGAGGGTCATGGGTAAGCCTAGTAATTTCTAAGGTAGGGACATGTTTGACACAACTTTGTGGGCCAAAGGGCCTGTATTATGCTGTAGGTTTTCTATGTTCCTATGTTTACCACCACTCCAGATAGCACATTCCAGGCACTCACCACATTCTGAGTAAAAAAACTTACCCCTGACATCAACTCTCTGCATAAAAATATGCCGCTCATATCTGATTTGAAATTACCTCCTCTCATCTTAAAGGCATGCCTTCAGAATATTTTGGGAAAAATATACTCTCTGTCTACTCTGTACATACCTCTCATAATCTTATAAGCTTCGATCAGATCTCCCCTAAGCCTCTGCCACTCAGAGAAAACAACGCAAGTTCATCCAACCCTCTAATCCAGGCAGATTTCCGGTAAACCTCTTCTGCATCCTCTCCAAAGCCTTGACATCTTTCCTATAATGAAGTGACCAGAACTGTGTGCAATACTCCAGATGTGGCCTAATTAGAGTGTTATAAAGCTGCAGCATAACATTCTGATTTTTGAACTCAGAATCAGGTTCAGATTTATTGTGTACAGTTCTGGCCACCGAATTATAGGAATGATGTCAACAAAATACAGAGAGTACAGAGAAGATTTACTAGAATGTTACCTGGGTTTCAGCACCTAAGTTACAGAGAAAGGTTGAACAAGTTAGGTCTTTATTCTTTGGAGCATAGAAGGTTGAGGGGGGACTTGATAGAGGTCTTTAAAATTATGAGGGGGATAGATCGAGTTGACATGGATAGGCTTTTTCCATTGAGAGTATGGGAGATTCAAACAAGAGGACATGATTTGAGAGTTGGGGGCAAAAGTTTAAGGGTAGCATGAGGGGGAATTTCTTTACTCAGAGAGTGGTAGCTGTGTGGAACGAGCTTCCAGTAGAAGTGGTAGAGGCAGGTTCGGTATTGTCATTTAAAGTAAAATTGGATAGGTATATGGACGGGAAAGGAATGGAGGGTTATGGGCTGAGTGCCATTCGGTGGGACTAGGTGAGAGTGAACGTTCAGCACGGACTAGATGGGCCGAGATGGCCTGTTTCCGTGCTGTAATTGTTATGTTGATTTATTTATTATGTTTACTTTGAAACATACAATGAAATGTGTCATTCGTGTTAACAACTAACATACCTGAGTGCATGCTGGGGGGCAGCTTGCGAATGTAATTGCACATTCCAGTGCCAACATAGCATGCCCACAATGTTCAGAACAAAACAAGCAACAACAGTATTCCCACCTGTTCAATAGTCTGTCAAAGTGCCTCTTAAATGTTACTATTCTCTCTGCTTCTTCTGCCTCCCTTTGACATTACTGCCTGGATAGCTACCATTCTATGTAAAAAGTATGTCTTGAACATCTCCTTTAAACTTTCTCAATTCATCTAGGAGCCATAGAGTCATAGAGCACAGAAACTAACATACAGGCCCATTGGCCCATCTAGTGTGTGCCAAAATATTGATCTGCCTAGTCCCAGTGACCAGCACCATACCCCGCCCATCTATGTACTTATCCAAATGTCTTTCAAAGGTTGCAGTCAAACCAATACCTACCACTTCTATTGGCTTCTCTTTCCATACTCTCAACACCATCTGAGTGAAGAAATTCTCTCTTATGCTCTTCTGAAACATTTCACCTTTCACCCTTAACCCATGACCTCTTAACCCTTAGCCTTTTCCTATAACACAGGTCTTCAAGTCCTGGCAACATCCTTGTAAATTTTCTCCACACTTTTCAATTTTATTGACAATCTTTCCTGTAGGTTATCTTAGAGGTATGCTGCCGAATATTTGAATGGCTGCACTGGGAGAGAATGACGATGACCATCTGTCCTCTCTGTTCCTCTCATAATTTTATACACATGCTTCTATCAAATCCCCCTTCAAAGAGAACAAAGTGGTCATAGTTTTTCTAAACTGTGGTGAGGATTAGGATTTTGCTTGTTGGTTCAATTAGGATTTTGCTTTTTGGGTTCAGAACCAAATGGTTGAAGGGATATAGCTGTTCCTGTACCAGGTGGTGTGGGACTTCAGGCATCTATACCACCTGCCCAATTGTAAATGCAAGAAGATGACATTGTGGGGATCTTTAATGATAGATATTGCCTACCTGAGGCAGCACCTCCTGTCTATAAGACTAATGATGGGGAGGGGTGTGCCCATGATGCATTGGGCAGAGTCTTCTACTCTCTGTAGCTTCTTATGTTCCTGTGCACTCAAATTGTCATTTCAGATCATGATGCAAACTGTCAGGATATTTTCAGCAGAACATCTGTAGAAGTTTGTTAGAGTGTTCAACTACAAGCTTAACCTTCTTAACTTCCTAAGAAAGTAAAGACACTGGTGCACCTTCCATTTGTGTGCTAGGCCCATAAAGATCATCTGATGGAATTTAAAGCCTCTGACCCTCTCCACCACCGATCCCTCATTGCTGACTGGTGCAACAATAAAGAGCTGATTGTTGACCCTATTCCTAAAGACAAGCATCCACTCTTTAGTACTTCTGGCAATGAGTGAGAGAGTGTGCACCAGTCAACCCAGTGTCCTATCTCACCCCAGTAAGCTATGGAATTCTCCACAGTTAGGAACAGATCTTTTAATATATAGAGAGAAATGGTGAAAGACATGAATGGATACAGTGGGAAAGCTGTGAAAATGGACTGGAGTCAAACAAATGTTCTTAGCTCTTGAGATGACATGAAAGATTAGCTTTTTTTGCCACATGTATACTAAAACTTTAAAACATGCTGCGAAATGCATTGTTTGCTTTCACGCCCAACACAGTCCGAGGATGTGCTGGGGACAGTCCACAAGTGTCAGCATGCTTCCGGTGCCAACATTGCATTAGCACAACTCACTAACCCTAACCCATATGCCTTTGGAATGTGGGAGAAAACCAGAGCACCCAGAAGAAACCCACATTGTCACAGGGTAAATGTACAAACTCCTTAAAGACAGTGGCAAAACTGAATCCAGGTTGCTGGCACTGTAATAGCATTATGCTACTGTCCCACAGTTTGCACACTAGCAATTCTGACAATGTACCTGAATTAATGCATCTGGAAAAAGTATACTTTTGTAAATTTAGCCAAAATACCTTTGAACTTAAATTAATGTAAGCATGAAATGAAAATGAAAAGTAGATTAAAGTTTCTGATTTTTAATTTAGAGATGGAAACCCTGAAATTTTTTTGAACCGTTTGTATTACACCTGGTGAGATTTCATCATGCAGAAGGAAGCCACTCATACAATATGTCCGTTTGATCTCTTGGCCCAAATGATACATTGCACCACACTCGGTATTGTTAACACAAATGATGCATTTCACTGTATGTTTCAATGTATATGTGATAAATAAATGAACCTGAATGTCCAATTTATCCTAAAATCTCAACTTCTTCCCCCACAGATTGTAATGTCTGTTTCTTTTCAAATATCTGGCCTAATTTCCCATTGAAAGTTGAATGTTCTTCCTGGTACTTGCTGGATTCAATCACTGACTGCATTTGAAAAAAGTTCTTAACTCCCTCTGGTTATTTTGACAGAAATGCAGCACTAATGAGTTGTTTTTTCAACATTTCCCTGGCTTATTGCAATAAGCTGTAATGATAAAGCATTTGAAAGTCTTCACTAAAAATACATTGGATGACAAAAAGAAGTGTCTACTGCCATTATCAGTCCTGTTTGTCACTGCATGACTTTCCGACAGGATTCTGAGTTGCGATGCCTTCAGGCAGATCAGTGCCTATCTCCATAACTCTCTCAATTACGGACATAAGATAATGATAATCTGGTTGAGTTGGTGCTCAGGAAGGCAAATACAATGTTTGTATTCATTTCAGGAGGACTAGAATATCACAGCAATGATGTAATGCTAAGGTTTTGTCGTCCATTGGTCAGACTGTACTTGGAGTATCGTAAGCAGTTTTGAGAACCTCACCTAAGAAAAGATGTGCTGGCTTTGTCGAGCGTCAGGAGGAGCTTCAAACAAGAGCGAGTCTGGAAATAGATAGTACACATACATAGAAAACATATGAGGAGTATTTGATGACTCCAGGCCTGCACTCGTAGGAGTTTAGAAGAATGAGGGGGTAACTTATTGAAACTTATTGAATATTGAAAGGCATAGATCGAGTTGATGTGGAGAGAATGGTTTCCTATAATGGGAGAGGGCACAGCCTCAGATTAGCCTCAAACACCCCTTTAGAACAGAGATGAGAAGGAACTTCTTTAGCGAGAGGATGGTGAGCCTATAGAGTTAATTGCCACAGATGGTGTGGGGGCCAAGTTATTTGGTATACTTAAGGTGGAGATTGATAGGTTCTTAATTAGGCAGGCTGGGAAATGTGATGGGGAGAAGACAGGAGAAAGTGCTTGAGAAGGACAGTAAATCAGCTATGATGGAATGGCAGAGCAGATGTGCTAATGATAAAAAGACCAGTAAATATAAATATGTATGACAGTACACATACATAGATTGATTGTATGTCCATAAAGTGACACTAGACACAGGAGTATCTGCTCATAAGATGACTGACAGGATATGATAAAGTAGTGGTGGTGGGGGATATGAAGGGATGCGTTAGTGGGTGGGAGTGTTGATCAGCCTTACTGCTTGGAGAAAGAATCAATTTTCGATTCTGCTGGTCCTGGTGTGGCTGCTATGTAGCTTTCTCCCTGATGGGAGTGGGATAAACAGTCCATAAGCAAGGTGGGTGAAATCCTTTTCAAACAAGTGCTTGATGACAGGTAGGGTGGTGCCAGTGAAGCATTCAGCATATACAACCAAGATTCAAATTTCTTGTGGGCATTGTAGATACAAAGAAACACAATCATATCAATGTAAACACACAAAGATGGACAAACAGCCAACGTACAAAAGACAACAGATTATGCAAATACAAAAATAATTATAAGTAAGTAATAAACAATATTGAGAACATAAGTTAACGACTCCTTGAAAATGAGTGCATAGGTTGTGGAATCAGTTCATAGTTGAGGTAAGTGAAGTTATCCACTGTAGTGCAGGAGTCTGATGATTGAATGGTAATAACTATTACTGCATCTGGTGGTGTGCGACCTAGGCCTCCTGTACCTTCTTCCTGATGACAGTGCTATACCTTTTCATTCTTACATTTTAGATAATCCATTAAGTGGTGTTCAATGAAACCAATTGCACGTTGCCACTAATGTGGCTCCCTTGGGTGGTACACTGCTACAATAATTGCAGGACTTTCTCATTCAACTTACCCCTGCCTGTCCATCAGCAGAACCCCATACTGTGGTCCTCCACAACTGAGCACTTGCAGTGGCTGCACCAAGCTACTGTGTGCCCCTCGGCTTGTACTCATGCAATCTGGAAATGTGCCAGTCAGCAGCATCAATTTAGACATAGGACCATAAGAAATAAGAGCAAAATTAGGCCATTCAGCAAATCGAAGCTGCTGTGTTATGGGCATCTCGATGTATTGACATGCCAAAAAGTTTCAGGGAGACCAAAAGGCTGGAGATTGTGGTGGCGGTTCGGAGATTCACAACAACTGAGCAGAATCCACTGAGCTGTGCTGGTATGACAAAGGTCAGCAGATCTGCTCATTTCAGTGTCATTGACTAAGTACGACCTTCCAGACAGCAGTCATGAATATTTTAGCAAAGTAGAATAAAATAATCCACACATTATAGAAAACAGAAATATTCTACACCCAGCACAACTCACAGTATGAGCAAACACTTAGGGCAAATAGTTATGCACCTGATCTCTTGGCCAGTTTTCAAAGAACAAATTGCATACTTACAACTGAAGTAGAATACTAAATATCAAATATAATTTTTTTTTGGTATTTGCAGCACTTTATCATTCTGTATGTTAACTAACCGCTACCAAGATTTTTAACTAAGGATCAAGGATTGAAGTTATTCACCATTTAGAACAGAAATGAGGAGGAACTTCTGTAGCCAAAGGGTGATGAATCTGTGGAAGTCATTGCCACAGTCAGCTGTGGAGGCCAAGTCTTTGGGTATGCTTAAAGTGGAGATTAATAAGATCTTGACTAGTAAGGACATAAAAGGTTGCAGGGAGAAGGCCCCTTATCCACGAAGGGATGTGCTGGGATTGGAGAGGAGGGTCTATAAAAGGCTCACAAGGATGATCCTGGGAATGTGTAAGGAGCATTCAATGGCTTTGATGTACTCGCTGGAGTTCAGAAGAATAAGAGGAGATCTCATGGAAACCTATCGAACATTAAAAGTCCTCGATAGAATGGACATGGAGAGGATGTGCCCTATCGTGGGGGAGTCTAGGACCAGAGGGAACTGCCTCAGAACAGAAGGGTGTCCCTTTAGAACAGTGATGAGGAGAAATTTATTTGGCCAGAAGTTAGTGAATCTGTGGATTTCATTGCCACAGATGGCTGTGGAGGTCAAGTCATTGGGTATATTTAAAGCAGAGGTTGAAAGGTTATTGATTAGTAAAGGCATCCAAAGTTACAGAGAGAAAGCAGGAGCATGAGGTTGAGAGGGATAATAAATCACCCATGATGTAGTGGTGGAGCAGACTTAATGGGCCGATTGGCTAAATCTCCTCCTATGCCTTATGATCTTATGGAATATATACATTTACATATATATTAGGATTTTGATGTGCTGTGTTGGTCATGATACAGCATGCAACTAAAAAACAACATTCAACAATTATAAAGAGTAAAAAGTTATATTAAAAATAGAGGTTAAAGTAGGGCTATGGAATAGAATGTGGCTGAATACATAAATACCAGCATGTACTTACAATGTAAGCAGCATTGTGGAAAAGTGGCTCAAAGTGTTGCCAGTGCAGTGATGGGGGAATAGACAGATGGGGTGGGGTGGGTGTAACAAGAATGGTTAACCAGATTAACTGCCTGGAGGAAGAAACTTATAATATCCTTTGAAGTTTTTGTTTTAATAGATCTATAGCACTTTACAGAAGGGAAAGTACGTTTGCAGGGTTGGTAGTGTCCGCAATAATTCTTTCTGCCCTCTTTTTTTATCCTGGACACACACAAGCCCTTCAGTGATGGTAGACTGCAACCAGTGATCTTTTCTGCTGACCTGACAGTTCTTTCTGGTGTTTGTGCATTGTGGGAGGGTGCTGCACCAGACCAGACAGTAATGGCTGTTGTGAGATTGCTCTCTATGATGACTGTGTAGAATTGCTCCAGTACATTCTGGTGGGACTAGTATTGCACCAATATATCAGAATGTTAAGGCTGATACATTTGTAAAAGTAAAAGAAAATGGTATTCAGGAAGAAGACCCACCATAGACCAGGCTAGAGGAGCTGAAGGTCCTGCCACTCTCACGCCTTTTTGTGCATATAAGTGCATTCACAACATATAGTTAAATATACAACTGTATAATGCTACTAGCACTGTCATAAATAATGTGTACTGGCTGGTAGCAGGATGTTCAGATGTCTCACTGCCTAGGGGAAGAAGCTGCTTCCCAGACTAACAGTCCTTCTCCTTATACTGCGGTACCTTCTGCCTGACAGTAGGCGGTCAAAGAGATTGTGAGACGGGTGGGAGGGGTCCTTGACAATGTTGAGGCTCTGTGATCACAGCTCTTCTGGAACATGTCCTAATGGGATTTACAGGAAAATACATAAAGACTGACAAACAAATAATGTGAAATAATCATGCATAATATATAAAAGTATAAACAAATAAAACTGAGTTGTGGATCCTGAAAATGAATCCATAGGTTTCATTTCTGCTTTGAGGTGAGTGAAGTTATCTACTGTGGTTCAGGAGCCTGATATTCGATGGGTAATAAATGTTCCTGAATATGGTGATTTGGGACCTGTGGCTCCTGTACCTCCTTCCCAATGGCAGCAGTGAAAAGAGACAATGGACTGGATGGTGGGGGTCCTTGATGATGGGAGAGCTCCTTGGAAATGTGCTCAATGCTAGGGAGAGCTTTGCTTGTGATGGACTGTGAAGTATCCTTATTTTCTGTATACCTTTCCACTCCTTGGCACTCATATTTCCAAACCAGGCTGTGATGTAACCAGTTAGGATACTCTCCTTTGCAAATCTGCAGAAGATTTTTAAGGTTTTAGATGACAAGCATGAACACCATTAAGCTGATACCAACTTAATACCAACTTTTGGTCCCTGTGACAAACATTTCTTGCTTAAGTTGAATAAACCTTCATTTATGTGCATCAACCTATTGTACTTTTCCCTATGTTATAAATCATAAGACAAGGGAGTAAAATTAGGCCATTCAGTGTATCAAGTCTGCCCCACCATTCCATCATGACTGATTTATTATTTCTCTCAAATCCATTCTTCTGCCTGTTCCTCATAACCTTTGATGCCCTTACTAATTCAGAACCTATCAACTCTGATTTAAGTATACTCAGTGACTTAGCCTGCACATGCATTTGTAGCAATGAATTACACAGATTAACCACTCTCAGCTCTGTTCTAAAGGACAATCCTTCAGTTCTGGGAATGTGATCTCTGGTCCTCGACTCCTCTCCACATTCTCTCCACATTCACTCTAATTAAGATTCTCAATATACAATTGGTTTCAATGAGATCTCCCCTTATTCTTCTGAACTCCTGCAACTACAGGCCCAGAACCATCAATGCTCCTCAAATGTTAACCCTTTCATTCCTGGGATCATTTTCAGGAAACTCTTCTGGACCCTCTCCGATGCCAGCACATCCTTTCTTAGACAACAGGCTCAAAACTGATCATAATACTCCAAGTGCAATCTGATTAATCAAATAGTTAAGCATTTTATATTCAATATTCACTCTTGGATGATGGGGTGGAGACACATCTCTACCAAAGGACGTGTAAGGTGCTCCTCCCTGCTACTAGCCTGCAGGTCACCCTTGGGCAAGGTGTAGCATCTGCTTACTCCCCCAGTCAGGGTCACATGAAGCCATTGGAGCTGATGGTGGATGGTCATATGAGCAGCTGATGGTGATATGGTCATGTGAGAGGCACACCACAAGTCCTGGTTATGCAACTACTGACGCCAGGCAGATAATCTCTGAAGAGTATTGATAATGGCTAGTGTCACCCATTTCTTAAGACACTGTCCAGAAGATGGCAATGGCAAACCACTTCTGCAGAAAAATTTGCCATGAATAATTGTGGTAATGCAGATCATGACCACCCACATCATATGACAAGGGACATAATGATGATGCTGATTCACTCTTAGTCATCCTTTGTCCCACCAAAGGAAGGGTAATGAAATGTATATATAATAATCCCACTCACATTTAGAAATTACTTTCTCCTTTGCTGCTTTTGCATTGTACCTCATTACTTGATTTGCCTGTTATTTTCTGAGCAACTATGAAAGAAAATATATTCTTCATTATGTTTCTGAGGCTGTGAAGCATATGAAATTTTTCACATGGTAAAGCTTAGTAGACCAGTGTTGGAGTCAACAGGACTGCCATCGCAGATCAATTAAGTTGGCACAGTGACGAAGCAGTCAGTGCAACACTTTAGAGCACCAATGATTGGAAGATGGGGGCTCAGTTCTCACCGCTTTCTGTAAGGAGCTTGTATATTCTCCCCATCACCGTATGGGTTTCCTCAAGGTGCTCCGGTTTCCTTCCACAAATCAAAGACACATGGGTTAGGGTTACTAAATTGTGGGTGTGCTATGTTGCTGCTCAAAGTGTGGCAACACTTGCAGGCTGCCCCCAGTATATGCTTGGACTGCATATATTATTGATGCAAACAAAGTATTTCCCTGTATGCTTCAATGTTTTGATGTACGTGTAACCTTTAATATTTAATCTTTGCCCACTCACCTTTGATGTTAGTGACCTTATGAGAAGACTGGTAAGGCATAGGCTTAGGCTGACTGGGCGAAGATCTAAAAGGAACCTAAAGAGCAACCTTCTCACACAGAGGGAGATGAGTACATAGAAAGAGCTGACAGAGGAAGTGGTTGAGAGATGTTGGCCGGACACTGGGTTAGCTGGGCAGGCACCATGGTCAGCATAGAATGGCTGGGCTTATATTCGCCCTCTACTCTGCTATGATTCTTAGATAACTTGAGCTGGAAGTGGGTGATGGAGGAGACTTCTTAGTCATTCTCCCCACCTTCTTATCGACTGCTCCCAGATTTGGCCCCCGCAGCCATCTGCGGCAAAGAATTCCACGTGTTCACTAGCCTCTGGCTAAAGTAAAGTATCATCTCTATTCTAAATGGATGTCTCTCTATTCTGAAGCTGGGTCCACTTGCCCTAAACTCACCCACAAGAGGAACATCCTCTCCATATCCACTCTATCTAGGCCTTTCAATATTTGATAGATTTCAATGAAATTCCCTCTCATTCTACTAAACTCCAGCGAGTACAGGCCCAGAGCCATCAAATGCTCCTCCTGCATTAAGCCTTTTATTCCTGGAATAATTCTCGTGAACTTCCTCTAGATCCTCTCCAGTGCTAGCACATCCCTTCTCAGATAAAGGGTGCAAAACTGCTTACAATATTCCAATAGTGATCTGACAAAAGCCTTATAAAGCTTTAGCATTATATCCTTACTTTTATAGTCTGGTCTTCTTGGAAATAAAGGCTAACTTTGCATTTGCTTTCCATACCAGTGACTCAATCTGCAAGTAACCCTTTATGAAATCCTGCACAAGGACTCCCAAGTCTCTTTGCATCTATGATTTTTGAAATTTCTCCCCATTTAGAAAATAGGCTACACCTTTATTTCTTCTACCAAAGTGCATGACCATACATTTCCTGACACTATATCCATGTGCCACACCTTTGCCCATTCTCCCAATCTAAGTCTTTCTGTAGACTCCCTGTTTCCTCAACACTATCTGCTTCTCCATTTTCCTTCGTATTATCTGCAAACTTGGCTGCAAATCCATCAATTCCATCATTCAAATCATTGACATATAACATGAAAAGAAGCAGTTCCCAACACATATCCCAGCAGAACACCTCTAGTTACCGACAGCCAACCAAAGAAGACCCTACTTATTCCCACTGTTTGCCTCCTGCCAGTCAGCAAATCTTCAATCCATTATAGATCTTTTCTGTAGTACCATTGGCTCTTAACTTGTTAAGCAGCCTCACGTGCAGAACCTTGTCAAAGACCTTTTGAAAATCCAAGAAAACAACATCTACTGACCTTTCTTTGTCTAACCTGTCTGCTATTTCCTCAAAGAATTCCAACAGATTTGGCAGGAAAGATTTCCCCTTAAGGAAGCCATGCTGACTTTGGCCTATTTTATCATGAGCTTCCAAGTACCCTGAAACCTTATCCTTAATAATGGACTCCAGCTACTGAACTCAGACAAACTGGCTTATAATTTCTTTCTTTCTACATTCCTCCATTTACAAATTTTCAGTCCACTTTCACCATTCCAGAATACAGTGATTCTTGAAAGATCATTACTAATGCCTCAAGAATTTCTTCATCTTCCTCTTTCAAATGCAGTGTAGTCCATCTGGTCCAGGTGACATCTGCTTTCAGACCTTTCAGCTTCCCAGGCACCTTCTCCTTAGTAATTGGAGCTAACACTCACTTCTGCTAGTGTCTTCCACAATGAAGACTAATGCAAAATAGTAATCCATGTTGTCATTTTTCAGTGGTGTGATAGTCACTCTCGCCTCTCCTTTATTGTCCATGCAGTACATCTGAAAAAAAAACTTTTAATGTCCTCTTTTATACTATTGGTTTGCTTGCATATTTTATCTTTTCTCTCCTATGACTTGTTTAGTTGCCTGTTGGTTTTTAAAAACTTCCCAATACTCTAACTTCACACTAATATTTACTATACTATGTGCCCTCCCTTTTGCTTTTATGCTCTCTTTGACTTCCCTTCTCAGCCACAGTTGCCTCATCCTTCCTTTGGAATGCTTCTTCTTCTTTGTGATGTATCCATCCCGTGCCTTATGAATTGCTCTGAACATCTCCAGCCATTGCTCTTCTGCTGTCATTCCTGCTAGTGTGTCTTTCCAATCAACTTTAGCCAGCTCCTCTCTCATGTTTCTGTAGTTCCCTTTACTCCACTGTAATAATGATGCATCTGACTTGAGCTTCTTCCTCTTAAACTGAATTATATCCTATGATGATCACTGCCTCCTAAAGGTTCCATTACCTTAAGCTCCCAAATATGAGACATAATAATCCATTTCTAACACCAGTACTAAGAATTGGCATGTTGGTATCAGAGGCAGTTGGTACCAGTTGGTGCTGAGGATAGCCATATTAAATGCCATCCCACACAGCCCCTAGCAACTCTATTTACTTGAAACTGTTAAAATATTTGAATTATGTAGTGTTTGGCATTTTAATATGAAAATAAATATGTTTAAATTGATCATCTTTGGAAATGCACACTACTTAATTTATTAAGATAAGCACCCTTCAAGTGTTTAACCCTTGAATGCTTCACAAAATAATATTTGGTAATATTTTTTAAGAACAAATGCTGGTATGAATAATTCAAACAAGAGTTTATAAGCACTCATTTGCAGTATGTTTGAGATGAGTGAACTGAATTGCCTGAGCAGAAACCATATATAATGTGCTTGACAATTGATTTGTTCAGGGAAATTGTTGAGATTAATTTTGGTTTTGTTTACTTCATTGAAAGCAAGGAACAGATAGGTCTCACTTCCCAGCACTGCAACATCTCACACAGTAAATTTGAAAAGTGCCATTATCAAGAATGACTATAATTAATATTTAGAAATTACAAAATTTGATTACAAGCTGCTGGTAACATTGAGAACGGTAGGCAATATCTGCAGAGAAATTGTGCTTCGCGAAGACAATAGAACCAGATTTTGAAAATCCTATCAATATTACATCTGTAATTTTAGCTCAAGTGTTCAACACAGTGCTTTTCTCAGACCATCCTAAAACAGGACATAATATGTACATAAAGTAATTTTTTTTTAATGTTTGTGTTTCGAGATACAGCGTGGAACTGGTCCTTCTGGCCTGATGAACTACACCAGCAAGCAACACACCTATTTAACCCCTGCCTAATCACAGGACAATTTACAATGACCAATTAACCTACTGATATGTCTTTGGAAATTGGAGCAGAGGGAGGGAGTACATGCATTTCACTGGGAGAACGTACAATCTCCTTATTGACAGCACTGGAACTGAACTTCAAACTCCGGAACATCCCAAATTGTAATAGTGTTACACTAACCGCTATGCTACTGTTGCACACATTATTTTTCTGTATTATTCTCTCAAACAGGCTCAGGAATATAATCTGTACTTCTGTGGTGATCACATTGATCTATCTCCTAACCTGTCTGTTTGGACAGGTTAGTTTGCCTAATTAGTCTTCCCTCTGCATTTCGGATCACATGTTCGGAAGCCACCTTATGACTCCAGAGTGGATCCCACCAGTATGTCCACTGCACAGTCAACAGTAAGTACTGCATATAATTAAATTCAATCACTCCTTAGTGCATGTGTTGCCATTCAGAAATGCCACACTTCTAATAAAGATAGTACCAAAATCTAAGTCAAAGGAAATTTATTGTCTAAGTACATAAAAGTCACTATGTATTACCTTGAGATTCATTTTCAGGCAGGCATTTACAGGAAAATAAAGAAACAGAATAGAACTGATGAAAAACTATAAATAAAGATTGACAAACAAACATTATGCAATAGAAGACAAACTGTGTGCAAATTTAAAAAAATCCTGAAAATATGAGTTTTTCTTGAACATGGGTCTGTAGATTGTGGGATCAGTTCAGCGATGAACTGAGTGAAGTTATCCACACTAGTTCAGGAAACTGATTGGTGGTTGTTGGGTAATAACGGTTCCTGAAAATAGTCATGTGGGACCTATGGCTTCTGTCCTTCCTGCCTGATGGCTGGAGCAGGAAGAGCACATGCTCTGTATGGTGCGGAAGAGAGCATTGTCTTTCATAATGGACGTTGCTTTTTTGTGATGTACTCCGTGCCAATATGCTCAAAGGTGAGGAGGGCTTTGCCTGTGGTAGACTGGGCTGTATCTACCACTTTTCCTTCCTTTGCCATTGGGGTTTTCGTACCAGGCTATGATGCTAGCAAGTTAGGATATTCTCCACCATTTAACTACAAAAGATTGTGAAAATTTAAGGTGGCATATCACAGCTGAGCAAAATTCCAAGAAAATAGGGGCACTACCATGCCTTCTTTGTAATGTCACTTATGTGCTAGACCCAGGACAGATCCTTGGATATGGAAATACCAAATGATTTAAAGTTAAAAAGCACCTCTAATTCCAACACTACAGCAGTCATCAACATTTGTTAGTACAAAAGTAGCAACTGGGGAACACAGTCAGAGAGGGAAAATTGCGAGAAAGCTTTCTTTCTAAGCAGCCATGTGGATAACCTTTCTCAGGTATCTATTACACAGAATGCTTTCTGTCTCAGAAGCAAACATTTCCATTCAATATTTGCTCTGTTATTGTGCCCACTCCCATCGAAGTCAAAGTAGAGTTTATTGTTGCCAACACAAGTATACGTACGCAGGAGTGAAATGAAAAACTTACTTACAGCAGCATCACAGATGCATAGCCACAGATAAAGAGCATTCACAAGAAAATCATAAATTAAACAGAGATTGTACACAATTTTTACAAGAAAGAACATGATTAATTAGAAAAAGAACATATATGTTGTCGTAGAAAGTATGTTTACATAGTATGGTCATGGAATAGTATTGGGTAGTTGGTTCAAGAACCAAATGGTTTAGGGGAAGTAGCTGTCCCTGAAGCTGTTGGGGTGAGAACCTAGGCTTCTACATGATGGTAGATGTGAGCAGATGGCATAGCCCAGCTGGCGGTGATCTTTAATGATGGGTGTTGCCTTCTTGAGGCAGCATTACAATGATACATTTTGTTAAGTTCAATCTAAAATGAAGGAATGACACAAGTAGAAATAAGAAAACTAAAGATCACAAATATCCGCCTGGGATTATCCGGTGGCCAAAAGGAGCTGCTGATCCATATTTGTCAATGAACAAAACTTTTCAATGCATCAACATGAAGGAATAGAATTCATTGCCACAGAAGGCTATGGAGACCAAGACATTGAGTAATTTTAAAGCAAAGGTTAATAGACTTTTGATAAGTAAGGGCAGGAAGTTACAGGAAGAAGGCAGGAGAATAGGTTTGAGAGGGAAAATAAATCAGCCATGATGAAAAGGCAGGGAAGACTCAATAGGCTGAATGGCCCAATCCTGCTCCTATGTCTTTTGGTCTTATGAGTAATGCACAAATAAAATCACTACAAATGTATAACTTAGTAGCAAATGTAGAATGTGACACTGAAGGCAATGCACAATCGAATGAATGAGCCTATTGCATCTTAGAGTCAATGAGGTTGGAGGAGAGGAGTGTGAAGGAGATGGAGGTAGTGGAAACCATGTTACGGTGATGATCATAAACTATCAATCTGATGCTCGACAGGATGAAGGTGTTCCTAAATAATTGAATGTGGGTCATCAGGCTCCAGTACCTCATTTCCGATGAAAAGTCTACTTATCTACTTTTTCTACAAAGTGGTTTTGTCCAAAGTCCTTCATTACTCCAACTGCAACATCACTTCCCTCTCCTGTCTCCCACAAAGATGCTCAAAAGTTATGGTAAACAACTTCACCACCTTCACTCCTCCATCCTTATTTCTCTGACTGGATATTCACTATTGCCCAATGACAAGTTCATTATCTGTGAATCTAAATACTAGGAGCATGTGGTAAAAATCCTGCAGATTACCAGATCTGAATTGCACTTTCTCCGTAACTGTAACACATTCTTCTGCATTCTGTAATTATCTTCCCTTGTACTACAAGAGTGCACTGTTGTAATGAAATGATTTGTATAGACAGCATGGAAAAGCAAGAATTCCATTGCATTTCACTATATGTGTCAATAACAAAGCAATTTATCATTCATTCCTGCAGAGAATAGTTGTCAGCTTCAAGAAGCAAGAGCGGGTATATTCCAGTCCTTTGTTCTTTTTTGGGTGTACAAGGGCCTACTATTATTGCTCTTTTTAAATAACACAGAACTTCATGGGCATGAACTTTCAGATCATCATAGAAATGAGGAATTGGAACTAGAATTGGAATTGGTTTATTATTGTCACATATACTGAGGTACAGTGAAAACTTGCCATACATACTATTCACACAGATTAAATAACTACGCAGATCATTGAGGTAGGACAAGGTAAAACATTCACAGAGTACAGAATAAAGTGTTACAGTTACACAGATAGATAGATAGATAGATAGATACTTTATTCATCCCCATGGGGAAATTCAACTTTTTTCCAATGTCCCATACACTTGTTGTAGCAAAACTAATTACATACAATACTTAACTCAGTAAAAAATATGATATGCATCTAAATCACTATCTCAAAAAGCATTAATAATAGCTTTTTAAAAGTTCTTAAGTCCTGGCGGTAGAATTGTAAAGCCTAATGGCATTGGGGAGTATTGACCTCTTCATCCTGTCTGAGGAGCATTGCATCGATAGTAACCTGTCGCTGAAACTGCTTCTCTGTCTCTGGATGGTGCTATGTAGAGGATGTTCAGAGTTTTCCATAATTGACCGTAGCCTACTCAGCGCCCTTCGCTCAGCTACCGATGTTAAACTCTCCAGTACTTTGCCCACGACAGAGCCCGCCTTCCTTACCAGCTTATTAAGACGTGAGGCGTCCCTCTTCTTAATGCTTCCTCCCCAACACGCCACCACAAAGAAGAGGGCGCTCTCCACAACTGACCTATAGAACATCTTCAGCATCTCACTACAGACATTGAATGACGCCAACCTTCTTAGGAAGTACAGTCGACTCTGTGCCTTCCTGCACAAGGCATCTGTGTTGGCAGTCCAGTCTAGCTTCTCGTCTAACTGTACTCCCAGATACTTGTAGGTCTTAACCTGCTCCACACATTCTCCATTAATGATCACTGGCTTCATATGAGGCCTAGATCTCCTAAAGTCCACCACCATCTCCTTGGTCTTGGTGATATTGAGACGCAGGTAGTTTGAGTTGCACCGTATCACAAAGTCCTGTATCAGTTTCCTATACTCCTCCTCCTGTCCATTCCTGACACACCCCACTATGGCTGTGTCATCAGCGAACTTCTGCACGTGGCAGGACTCCGAGTTATATTGGAAGTCTGATGTGTACAGGGTGAACAGGACCGGAGAGAGTACGGTTCCCTGCGGCGCCCCTGTGCTGCTGACCACCGTGTCAGACCTACAGTCTCCCAACCGCACATACTGAGGTCTATCTGTCAAGTAGTCCACTATCCAATCCACCATGTTAGAGTCTACTCCCATCTCCGTTAGTTTGTGCCTTAAGATCTTGGGCTGGATGGTGTTAAAGGCACTAGAGAAGTCAAGGAATGTAATCCTCACAGCACAACTGACCCCCTCTAGGTGAGAGAGTGATTTGTGCAGCAAATACGTGATAGCATCCTCCACTCCCACCTTCTCCTTATACGCAAACTGAAGAGGATCCTGGGCGTGCCTGGTTTGTGGCCTCAGATTCTGTATTATCAGCCGCTCCATGGTCTTCATCACGTGCGACGTCAAGGCAACAGGTCTGAAGTCATTCAACTCCTTTAGTTGTGGTTTCTTTGGTACCGGGACAATACAGGATGTTTTCCACTGTCTGGGTACTCTTCTCTGCTCCAGGCTCATGTTGAAGATGCGCTGTAGTGGTTCTCCCAGCTCAGTCGCACAGGCCCTCAGTAATCGTGGGGAAACTCCATCCGGTCCAGCCACCTTGCTGGTACAGATCTTCCTCAGTTGACCTTCCACCTGTGCAGCCGTAATCCTGGGCGTGGGCAAGTGCAGGAAGTGCAGGTAGACGATAAAGAGCAAAATAATAATGAGGTGGATTGTAAGGACAAGAGAACATCTTATTGTGCTAGGAAACCATTTAATAGAATTATAACAGTGGGATAGAGGCTTGCCTTGAGCCTGGAGGTATGTGTTTTCAGGCTTTTTAACATCCTTCCATCAGCTCTGTGACCAAAACTCCACATCTGTGCTGTCCTGTTCCATAAGCTTTGTTCTATAACAAGACAAAACAGTACAGAATGCAGAATGAAGTGTTACAGCTACACAGAAAGTGTGCTGTAGGTAGACATTAAGGTGCAAAGTCATAGAGAAGTACCTTGTGAAGTCAAGCGCCCATTTTATCATTCTAGAAACCATTCAATTGTCTTATAACAGTCGGTCTTCCATAGTACAAAGTAAAATTTATTATCAAAGTACATATATGTTACCAAATACTACCCTGAGATTCATTTTCTTGCAAGCAATTTCAGAAAATAAATAAGTACAATAGAATTTGTATTTTAAGAAAAAGCTATACATTGACTGTCAATCAATATGCAAAAGAAGACAAATTATGCAAATAAAAAATAATACTGAGAATATGAACTGTAAGGAGTGCTTGAAAATGAGCCTGTGTGTTGTAGAATTAGTTCTGAGTCATGATTAGTGAAGTTATCCACACTGGTTCAGGAACCTAATGGTTGTAAACAACAATAGTCATACTTTTATTTTGTTTAGAGATATTGAGCGGAACGGGCCTTTCCAGCCCAACAGCTCATCACTGTATCCCTACCCTAATCACAGGACAATTTCCAATCAGCAATTAACCAACCTACTGATGGTTATGTCTTTGGGTTGTGGGAGGGAAGTGGAGCACCCGGAGAAAACCCACATGGTCATGGGGAGAACGTATAAACTCCTTCAGATGGCACTGCAATTGAAATCAGAACTCCAGAGCACCCTGAGCAGTAATCGTGTCACACTAACCACTGCACTACCGTGGCACGCCAGTGGTCAATAGAGTAAATTCAAGCTCAGATACAAAAAGTTGGCAATGATCTCAATAAATAAAGAATAAGGATGAAAGGTCAGTAAGGGCGCATCTTCCTGCTAATTAGTATGCACTTATGCCTGCATAATGTAACAGAGCCTATGTTCAATGACTATGCTGTCAATAACTACTTTGTAGCAAAACTGTTTATTAAGTTTTTTTGCCATTAACATTGAAATGTAGCATCATTAAAGTACCAAAGGATTCATTACATAATTCATCTCATTTTGAAAGCCCTAAAGATATCAATTAAGTATTCTTCGTGACAGGATGGAAATGAGCTATGCCAATCAGTGAATTGTAAACATAGTCCTTATTCTGTGCTACGGTTAGTGGTCTCAGTCAGGCCATTGGGAAACAAAAACTTTATTACAGTGGTCTGACGCCAACCTTACCAATTTCCATTACTGCTCAACCCTGCCTGCCCTCCACCCCCAAGAATCTACCACCCATCTACAGAGCAAGGGCACTTTACAGTGGCTAATTAACATGCCAACCCTGATGTTTGTGGATATAGAATTCCTGGTGGAAACTCACACGGTGACAGGGAGAACGTGCAAACTCCACATCGACAGTACACAGCAGCTGAAGTCAAAATTGAAGCTGTGTCTCTGATGCTTTGACATTGGAAATGAGAAAGAAAATGTAGTACTAAGGGGATGGCCTCTCCACCGTTTGCTCAGAGCTGTCATGAAGTGTTTGCTCGAAGGAGAAACAAGCTGGACCAGAACAACAACACATGCCCCATCATTCTGCTGGCCTTGCCATTCAGGAACTTAGGCTAGGGCTATAGTGTTTTTTTTAGTAGTTGAATGTCTTTTGCTATCATGAGCATATCTGCTACGTGCTGTGTGTTCTATGCTGTTGGTAATGTGTTTTGCACCTTGGCCCTGGAAAAATGCTGCTCCATTTGGCTACATTCATGTATGATTGCATGATAATTAAACTTGAACTTGAAGTATTCCGCAGGAGTAGAATTACATTTATATTTTGTTCAGTATAGCTTTGGTTTAGTTTTTTTTCTCTTTCTGGAGTCAGGACAGAACTGCAAAATAAATACGAGGATGTTACCAAGTTCGGCAATATGTGATTTGGCACTTGTGTGATTGCACTGATGGGTTAAAAGCTAAATCCTGAAGGAAAGAAAATGGGAATTTTAATTAATAAATCAATAATCTTGAAACATTTAATTACCATTCACATTGGTCACTGTCAGCCTGAAAACCATTTAAAATATTCACAACAAGGCTGAAATCAGTCTGGATAAGGGCTGAGGGATTTCATTGATTGACTCTGCTAATTAACTTTGTATCCAGACCCCATCGTCTTTTCTGAAACAAAGTCAAATATTCAGTAACAAAATATTCTACAACTTTGTGGAAAATGGAATGATATATAGTGAACTGCATTCATCAAAAATAAATTAAAACCACTTTTTTAAAATTATGTTGTGACCAGTAACATCATAAAGGATCCCACCCATCCTGCTCATGGGCTGTTTGCCCCACTCCCATTAGGGAGAATGCAGCAGTACCACCAGATTCAAAAACAGTTATATCCCCCAAGCAATAAGGCGGATCAACACTTCCACCCACTAATCCACCCCACTCCACTATACACCCCCCACACACTACACCACTACTTTATCATTTCCTGTCAGTCGCCTTATGTACAGACACTCCTGACATCACTTTATGGGCATACAATTAATCTATGTATATAAGCTATGTTATGCATTTATATTTTTGTGTTGTTTAATTATTATTGTATTCTTTATCTTATTGTGTATTTTGGTGCTGCATCAGATCTGGAGTTTACATTTCTGTACTGGAAATGAAATTTAATGGCTCATGGTAATTGATTGATATTGCAGAAAAGGGCAATCACTCCATCTCCTTAACCTCCCCTTGGTTTTCCATCTCCTTCCCTTTATTCAATGGTCTACTGTGCTTCATATCAGATTCCTTCTTCTTTTACACTTTGCATCTTCCACTCATCATCTCTCATCTTCTGACATCATTCCCTTTCCCTGCTGCCCCAACATCCCAGCTTTCAGCTCACCTGGCTTCACCTATCACCTACAAACTTGTTCTTAACCCAATCTGTAATTCTGGCTTCTGCTCACCTGGCTTCACCTTTCACCTACCAAATTGTTCTTAACCAAATCTGTAATTCTGGCTTCACCTATCACCTACCAACTTGTTCGCCCCCTGATTTCTAATTCTGGCTTCTGCTCCTTTCCTTTCCAGTCCTGATAATGGTTCTTGGCCTGAAATATCAATAGTAAATTCCCCTCCATAAATGCTGTCTGGTCTGCTGAGTTCCTTGAGCATTTTGATGGGTGTTGCTACAGATTTCCAGCATCTGCATCATCCCTTGTGTCAACACTCAGCTTAGTGCGTGTTTGTAAGATCTTTCCAGTTCCTCTGACTCTACAGCTTCTATTCCATGGCCCTGAGTTTTTCCCCAAATATTTCATTCGAATGCTCTCAATGCATCTTTCTATCACCCTTTTCCATCATAACAATATAGGACATAGAACATTACAGCACATTATAGGCTCTTCAGCCCATGGTACTCCACCATCAGACCACGCTCTATTTTTGCTGCTACCATGAGGCATGAGGTACAGGATCCTTGGGTCCCAAACCACCATGTTCAGGAACAGCCTTTAACTGTAAGGTTCCTGACCCAATGTGTTAACTTCATTCACTTCAAAAATGAACTGACCACAACCTATGGACTCACTTCAATGATTCTTCATCTCATTTTCTCAGTACTATTTGTTTATTTATTATACTATTTTGTATTTGCACAGATTATCGTATTTTGCACATCAGTTGTTTGTCAGTCTTTGTGCTTTACATTGAATCTTTTGTACCTTGTTCTATTGTCAATGATTGCAAGAAAAAGTAATCTTAGAGCAATATATAGAGATATGTAAATTCTTTGATAATATGCTTACTTTGAAACATTAAACACTGATGTTGTGCCAAACTTTTAACCTACTCGAAGATCAATCTAACCCTTCCCTCCCATTTCTGCAAAAAAGCCTCTGTCTTCCCTTGTGCAGTTTCCACTTTAGTGGCAGTAACTGTTTGTTACATTTGCCATTACACTTCACAACAGTCAGCTTCCTCTCCTTCTCTACTCCAAATTATGTTGCAAGTCTGTTCCTTTCTTCTCATCTTGAACCCTAGACCATTTCTCCTTCTGTACTAAAAAGTGGAGTATAGAGAAAAAAAAACCTTGTGAGCCTCTTTAGTGAATGTCCATCACAAAAAGAGGTACAGGTGCAGAATGAGTCAGTTTCAGGAGACTTATTACTGTCGCTTCATGGGGCTAGGTATCATTCCAATCTGCATTATGATAATTGTGGGTGTATAGCATTCCCTACAGAGAATTTTGTCTTTTATGTGGGCTTCATCTACAAAGAAAGCAGCATCCACCATCCAGAAGGTCTACCATCCAGGCTATGCTGTCTTCATGCTGCAGCTATCAGGAGCCTAGGAACATGCTCCACTAGGTTCAGGAACACCTATTACCCCTTAACCACTAGGCTCTTGAACTATAGGAGATAACCTCACTCATTTTCACTCACTCCAACACTGAACATTTCCCATAACCTATGGGCTCACTTTCAAGGACTCTTCATCTCATGTTCTCATATGTATTGTTTATTTATTTATTATAACTAATATTTTTCATTTTGCATTTGTTATCCTTTGGATGTTGGTTGTTTGTCTGTCTTGTGTAAAGTTTTTCATTGATTCATCTAGGTATTAACAGTGAATGCCCACATGAAAGCGAATCTTAGGGTCATATATGGTAACATATATGTACTTCGATAATAAATTTATTTTGAACTTAGATCTTTGAACAAACGGAACCAGCACTTAATTGTCAAACCATTGAGGAGGTTGTGGTGATCTGCCTTCTTGAACCACTGTTCAAGATTTTCCTGAGTCAATGGAATTCCAAAAGCAGAATGTCAAATGTAAAGGAACAAGACATTTAACAGTGTTGGGATCTTGGGGTTCGAGTGCATACCTCCCTGAAAGTGGCTGCACAGCTTGACAGGGTAATAAGGAAGTTGTAGAGCATTCTTGTCTTTATGAATTCAAGAGTTGGGAAGTTATGTTGCAGCTTTACAACATTCATGTTTGGTCACATCTGGAGTATTGCAGTCAGTTCTGGTTGTTCTGTTACAGGAAGGATGTGGAGAGGGTGCACAAGAGTTTTACCAGGATTAGAGAGCATTTGCTATGATAAAAGGTTGGTTAAAGTTGGAATAAAGACAAGAGATTAGAAGAAACTGGAATTCCAGAGCAACATACACAAAATGCTGAAGGAACTCAACAGGTCAGGAAATATCTAAGGAGAGGAATAAGGAGTTTCAAGACAAGATCCAGCATTAGGACAAAGCTGGGTTGTTTTCTGTCGTATGACGGAGGCTGAGGGGTAGCTTAATGGAAGGTTATACAAATATGAGAGGCATAGATAGGGTAGACAGCCGATATCATTTTTACCAGGGTCAAAATCTTGGTACCAGATTCAAAAGAGGGAGTAAGTTGAAAGGAGCAACTCAGCAGCTCAGGCAGCATTTGTAGAGAGGAATAAAGGAACGATATTTTGGGCTAAGATTCTCCATCAGGATGTGAAACGCTGGCTCTTTATTCCTCTCCATTGATGCTGCCTGACCTGCTAAGTTCCTCCACCATTTTGTGTGTGTTGATCTAGATTTCCAGCTTGTGCAGAATTTCTTGTGTTTATAAGTTCAAAGGAGGTGTGCGGCACAATTTTTTTTACACAGAGCGTGGTGGATACATGAAATGTTCCGCCAGGGGTGATAATGGAGGCAGATACGATAAAGGCGCATAAGGGGCTTTTAGATAAGCACATGGATGTGCAGAGAGTGGAGGGACATAGACGTCCTTTGGGCAGAAGAGGTTGGTTTAGTTAGGGATTTAAGTATTAGTTTGATTAGTTTGGCACAACATTGTGGGCTGAAGGCCCTTTCTGTGTTCTGTGATCAGAAGGGCAAAAGTAGTACTGAAGTATCAGTATGGTAGTGCAGTGTGATGGTAGCAATGCTTTAAAGCACCAGATGTAAGACTGGGATTCAGTTCCCACCGCTGTCTTAAGGAGTTTGTATGCTCTCCCCTGTGACCACATAGGTTTCCTCCAGCTGCTCCAGTTTTCTCCCATATTCTAAAGACATATGGGTCAGTGTTAGTGAAGTGTGCGTGTGCCAACTCTTGCAGGCTGTCCCCCAGCACATCTGCAGACTGTGTTGGTTGTTGAGGTAAACAACACATTTCACTGTGTTTCGATGTTTTGATGTACATGTGACAAATAAAACTAATCTTTATCAACTTCAGTACACTGAATACCATTCTGTATTCCTGTGTCAGCAGTCGGGATTTGTTTAATTTCAGAACTCCCTTTCAAGGACTCTACAACTCATGTCCTCACTATTATTTATTTATTTTGTATTGTACAGTTGATCTTTTTTTTAGCATATTCAATGTTTGACTGTCTTTGTGTGTGGTATTTCATTAATCCTATTGTGTTTCTTTGTATCTACTGTGAATGTCTGCAAGAAAATAAATCTCAGGATTGTAAATGGTGACAATTTTTTTTAAATAATAGATTTACTTTGAACTGTTTTCTGTTAGCTGTTTTTGAGGGGACAAATCCATTTTAACAACAAAATACTCTGCAGATGCTGGGGTCAAAGCAACACGCACAACACGCTGGAGGAACTCAGCAGGTCAGGCCGCATCCGTGGAAACAAACAGTGAATGTTTCGGGCCGAGACCCTTCGTCAGGACTGAATAGGGAGGGGGCAGGGGCCCTATAAAGAAGGTGGAGGGAGGGTGGGAAGGAGAAGATGGTAGGTGCCAGGTGAAAAGCCAGTAAGGGGAAAGATCAAGGGGTGGGGAGGGGAAGCAGGGTCGCGATAGGCAGGAAAGGTGAAGAAGGAATGTAAGGGGAAAGCACTATGGGTAGTAGAAGAAGGCAGAATCATGAGAGAGGTGATAGGCAGCTGGAGGAGGAGGCAGAGTGAAAATGGGATGGGGGATTGGAGGGGGAGGGAATTCCGGGAAGTTGGAGAATTCATTGTTCATGCCAAGGGGCTGGAGACTACCCAGACAGTAAATGAGGTGTTGCTCCTCCAACCTGAGTTTGGCCTCATCATGGCAGTAGAGGAGACCATGTATGTATCCCTGCAAGCTGTTCCAACATCTCCTCTCTTACCACCATTCAGGGCCCATAAACAGTACTTCCAGGTGAGGTAACACTTCACTTGTGAATCTGTTGGGGTCATCTATTGCATCCGGTGCTCCCGGTGCAGCCTCCTCTACATCGGCGAGACCCGACTCAGATTGGGGGACAACTTCGTCAAGCACCCCGGCTCCATCCGCCACAACAGACAGGATCTCCTGGTTGCCATCCACATCAACTTTGCTTCACATTCCCATTTGGATATGTCCATACATGGCCTCCTCTGCTGCCATAATGAGGCCAAACTCAGGTTGGAGGAGCAACACTTGATTCCTGTCTGGATAGCCTCCAGCCCCTTGGCGTGAACATTGAATTCTCCAACTTCCCGTAATTCCCTCCCTCTCCGTTCCCCCAACCCAGTTTCACTCTGCCTCCTCCTCTAGCTGCCTATCACCTCCCTCATGGTTCCACCTCCTTCTACTACCCATAGTGCTTTCCCCTTACATTCCTTCTTCACCTTCCCTGCCTATCCTGTCTCTGCTTCCCCTCCCCCATTCCTGGATATTTCCCCTTACTGGCTTTTCGCCTGGCACCTACCAGCCTTCTCCTTCCCACCCTCCCCCCCAACCTTCTTTACAGGGCTCCTTCCCCCTCCCTCTTCAGTCCTGACGAAGGGTCTCGGCCCGAAACGTTGACTGTTTGTTTCCACGGATGCTGCCCGACCTGCTGAGTTCCTCCAGCGTGTTGTGCATGTTTCATTTTAACAATGCTTCTCTCAGTGAGATAGCTCTAGCATCTTGTCATCCTTCAGATTCAACTCTCCAAAGGGCATTCTGGTCAGGCATCCAGAATTTCTTAGTGGGATTATAAATGTCAATTAGCAGTATATAGATCTGGAAAATGGAAAATATTTTTTTCTTTTTCATTAAACTGTAACAACATAATGTCCAATAAATATAGTCTTTGGTTGATTGAATCAGTTTCAGAGCCACATTTGTAATAAATGCTTCCAAAAATAACTCAAAATAGCACGTCTTTGAGAACACATCTGTTGATAAGAAAAGGGTGACTGGCAGTTCATTCCAGTTTAGCCATCTAAAAGGAATATGTTGCCTCCATGTCTTCCTTCCACCACCCATGGATAGCGATTTAAACACATGGATGTACTGTTGGGGGGCTTATAAGGCTTTTGTTAGATTGAATTTTGAATATTGTGAGCAGTTTTGGACCCTGTATGTGAAGAAAGATGTGCTTCTCCTGGAGGCAGTCCAAAGGAAGTTCACAAGAATGATCTTAGGAATGAAAGGCTTAATATATGGGGAGTGTTTGTTGTCTTTGGACCTGTACTTGGTGCAGTTCAGAAGGATGAGAGAGGATCTCTTTGAAACCAGTTGAAAAGGCCTGAATGGAGTGGGCATGGAGAGGATGTTTACAATAGTGGGAGAGTCTGGGACTAGTCTATGTACACTACTGGAAGC
This sequence comes from Hemitrygon akajei, assembly GCF_048418815.1. Classification (NCBI taxonomy): domain Eukaryota; kingdom Metazoa; phylum Chordata; class Chondrichthyes; order Myliobatiformes; family Dasyatidae; genus Hemitrygon; species Hemitrygon akajei. Next base: position 107,565,447 of record NC_133132.1, on the reverse strand, counting down.
TACTTTACAGGTACAGAAATCATTTAGTAAGGAAAGTGACATGATTCCCTTTTGGTTGCTTATTTCTTGAGGGAGGGGGTGGTGAATATCTGGAATTCATTGCCACTGAGGCAAGTCGATGGGGTGGATTTAAGGCAGAGATTGATACATTGTTACATGGGTTAAATATTACAGGTAAAATGTGGGTGAACTGGGGGTGATAAAATAAAAAATACAGCCATGATTGAATAAAACACACAAAATGGTCATAGAACTCAATAGGTCAGGGGGGACTGAACAGAGGCCATTTTGGTCTGAGACCCTTCATCATGACTAGAAAGGAGAGGGAGTTCAGGAACCGACTTTCTTATTCTGGTTTCTGCTCCCTTCCCGTTCAGTCCTGACGAAGGGTCTTAGCCCAAAATGTCAACTTTTCATTTCCCTTCACAGAACCTGCTGCGTTCCACAGGCTCTTATTCATGTCTCAAGGTTTCCAGCATCTGCATAATCTTTTGCGAGTTATGATTGAGTGGTGGAGCAAACTCAAGATTCAAACTTATTTATTGTCCATCTTCAGTACATGAATGTAAAGGAGAATGAAATGATTGTTACTCTGGATCTGATGCAGCATAAGGAGCACAATAGATATAAATGCATAAGATTAGTTTATACACATACACTGATAGTATGTACACTAAGTGATACTAGGTACAGGAGTAACTATACATCAGGTAACTGACATGAATTGATAAAGTCACAGTGGGGGAATAGTGATATTGATTACTGGGTGGAGATGCTGATCAGTTTGATTGTTCATAAGCTGAATAGCCTATTTCTGCTTAGTTCTCATATGGACTTGTGCTATATAATAACATTCAAACATTTCTGAAACAAATTCAATGCACTCTACTTGAGTTACTATGCTAAGAGGAACATTATGACTGTAACTTTACTTACATCGAATTCTATGGATGTAGTCTTCCAGTTTCCTTGTGATAGCTTCATCCTTTCTTCCTCTCTCCTCCACTTAGTTTCTAACATCTAAAGCTGACAAGCTCAGGCAAGTATATTCCATAACAATCCTTTGCTTCAAGGAATTAGTCATGCTATCTTTGTCTGCAGTGTGAAATGTCTTATTCTTTTATCACTGACAAATTGTTAATATAATGTTCATAATCTAGCCTGACGTGAGCCAGTATCACTGAATTATATTCCATCATTTCAGTCACATAGGCTATCAATTTCCTTGTTTATTGAGCTCCACAGTAAATGTGCAGGTATTGCACTTAGAACAAGAGATGAGGAGGAATTTCTTGAGCCAGAGGATGCTGTATCTGTGGGTATATTTAAAGCAGAGGTTGCCAGGTTCTAGATTAGAAAGGGCATAAAACATTACAGGAAGAAGACAGGAGAATGGGGTAATAAATCAGCCATGATGAAACAAAGCAGACTGGGTGGGTGAAATGGCCTAATTCTGATCCTAAGTCTTATGGTTTTATCTTATCTTTACATGCCTTCTGTTGATTCTTTCAAATAATATTTGTAGTTCATTATTTATTGCAATTGTATCTATGCCTATCTATTTTAAGTGATAGTTTCCCACTGCTGCTCACCAATATGTTTTAACTCTTTTACCAGAGTTAGGACTGATGAAGGGTGTCAGCTCAAAATATCCACTGTACTCTTTTCTGTAGATGCTGCCTGGCCTGCTGAGTTCCTATTACAACAGGGTGTTAGGCAAAGTATAGTGGTTTTTTGCAGAGAGTAGCAGGTGCTCGGAGTGCGATGACTGATGTGGTAGAAGCAGGTATATTAAGGGATTTAAGAGACAATTAGATGGGCACATGGATGATAGAAAAATGGAGAGCTATGTAGGAGGGAAGGGTTAGACTGATCTCAGAGTAGGTTAAAAGATCGGCACAACATCACGGGGCTGTGCTGTGCTGTACTGTTCTACAGTATGTTCTCTGAGGAAAGGCTGAGTGAGCTAGGGCTTTTCTCTCTTCGATTGAAGGAGAATAAGTGGTGACTTGATAGAGGTGCATAAGATGATAAGAGGTATTGATCTAGTGGATAACCAGAGACTTTATTCCAGGGTGGAAATTCCTAACAAAAGGGGGCATTAGTTTAAACTATTTAGAAGAAGGTATCAGGTGGAAGTCAGAGATAAGTTCTTCTACCACAGAGAGTGGTGGGTGCGTGGAGCACTCTTGCAGGGAGGGTGGTAGAGGCAGATACATTAAGCACATTGAAGAGTCTCAAAGATAGGCACATGGATGGTAGAAAAACAGAGGGCTATGTGTGATGGAAGGGTTGGATTGATCTTGCAGTAGATTAAAAGGCTGGCACAACATGGTGGGCCAAAGGGCCTGTACTGTAATGTCTTGTTCTATGTTACATTCTGTGTTCTATATCTGTTCTCATTAAATAGTTTAGACAACTAGGTTTTTTCGAGTGTGAACTGTGGTTTATTGGCTGTGTGACCAATGGCTAATCCTCAGAATTCCACTGAGAACTCATAATATGACATGCAAATAATTGGATGCAGTGTCAAAGTTAATTTATTTTGTGTGGTCTAACTATAATGTGACACAACTAACATCGCTGGCTCACCACATGGCCTTACAATGAATCATCACTCTTCTCTGTCCTGCCAGCCTAAATACCTCTCGAGAAGAAATTAAACTAAACAGGCAAGTGAGTTATGTGTTAAATATATTCAGAAGTACATTTTTTGAAGGGAACTATTCTGACCAGTTTACTGGTGATTCAGCCTGGTGTAAAATGTGTACTTTACATTTCTGTTTGTTTGCGATTGATAAAATGAAGGTAGGCAAGGATGGAAAATACCAAAATACTATGAAGACTTCCTGTTATTTTCTGGGAGTGTTTGTGGATGAAATGCAGGTTTTGTTATCAGCTGAACCTTCACTAATACTGCAGCAAGAAATTTTTTTTCAGATTCAGATTAATTTATTTGTCACGAGTACATCGAAACATACCGGGAAATATGCCACCTGTGCTAACAACCAACACAACCTCAGGATGTATTGGGGGCAGACACAAGTGTCATCACATATTCCAGCGTAAAGGTCTCATGCTCAAAATAACTATATATCACCAAATAATACGCTGAGATTCACTTTCTTGCAGGCGTTCACAGTCGGAAAAAGAAGTATAATAAAATCGATGTAAGAATACAGACAAAAGCTGATAAACAACCAATGTGCAAAAGAAACCAAACTATGCAAACATAATAATAATAAATAGGGGTGGCTGTAACTAAAACCTGGCTGTAAGTACAAAAAGCAATAGCCTTTCACTTTCGAAATTGAGAAATTCCTGTGGAATAAAGTGACACAGTCTCTGCCATGGATGTCCATGGATTCATTGTCCATTCAGAAATCCAAATGTGGAGGGGGAGAAGCAGTTCCTATAACATGATGTAAGTGACTTCAGGCTCCCGTACCTCCTGCTTGATGGTAGCAATGAGAAGAGGGATATCCTGGATAGTGGGAGTCAATGCTGGATGCAGCTTTTTGAAGATGCCCTGGGTAGGCTAATGCCCATGAGTCCATAGGTTGTGGAATCAGTTCAGTGTTCATCGGCCGTTTAAATGCTAATAACTGCTTTGCATCTAATGATCTCTGTGCGATGAAGGTCAAAGAGAGCTACCTTTGCCGGAACTGCAGACTAATTCACTGACACCAGAGGGATAACGGACCATTGTAAAGCAGATGGTACAAGGGCTGAGAGTGGGCGGTGGACTACGTAAGTCAGTGTGCTTTTTTGTATTAGAGTCAAAATGTCTAAATCCAGAAGGTGTACATTTAAGGTGATCGGAGATGAATGCAATGCTAGGAGTTAATAATTTAAGAGGTCGGGCGAATGTACCATAAACACAATGCTGCAATCTTCAGATGTAAAAATGACTCACCTTTACATCCCAGTATGCACAAGGAGCCACACAGTTTTTGAATTAACTTCTAAAACAAGCTGTCAACTAAAGGAAGTGTTGGAGGAGCTGTTCACAAAGGGACACAACAAGGGAGGAGAGTTTTTAGATTACAAATTGATAAGGATTTTATTTGGAAGAAAACTCCCTTTTTCCTCCTCTAAGCCTTTGTAAACCTAACTGTGAACAAGACTTACAGATCCCAAGAAAAACAACAACCAAGGCTTTGTCTTGTCTGGATTCATCTCCCAGTGTATTTTGTTAATGGTTAGAACATCCCTGAAGTGACACCTTTTCAAAGTACAAAATTCAAAGTCAATTTATTATCAAAGAATGTGTGCATCATCATATGCTATCATGAGATTCATTTTCTTACAGGCATTCACAGTGAAACGAAATAAAAATCAGATTCCTGAACCAATGATGAACTGACTCCAAAACCTATCGACTCACTTTCAAGGACCCAGCAACTCATATTCTCTGTATTATTTACAGACTTTTTAATTTACTATTTGCACAATTTGTCTTCTTTTGCACAGTGTTTGCTTGTCAGTTCATGTTATTTATATTTTTTTTCTTAAAATCTAATTCATTTCTATATTTTTCTTTAAATGTCTACAAAAAAATGAAGTTCAGCACAGTATATGGTGAAACATACATCTGTAAAAAAAAAATATATATATATATATATATATATATACACACACACATACACACATTGATAATGAATTGACTTTGAAGTTTGAATTTTTGAACTTTGAATTTGAAAACAAATATGTCAAAAGTTATGGCTACTTATTCCTGCCCTGTTCCTTACCCCTGCCATTGTTTGTGTTCAATTTTGGATGCAATACAAAGGAGAAATCCAGATCTCAATTAATCTCAATTAGATGCCCTTTTAATTTTGCAATGTGGATAATTCATTGTGAAGTGCATAAATAAGTTTTCAAGAGATCAATGTTGAAATTGTGGAGCTTTTCATTTTGAGAATGCTGAAATGAATCACTGATTGAAAAATGATTTTTATAACCATATTGGATCTGATAATCAGAGATGCTCAGAGACACTCTGATCAATTTAGTCATCAGTTGCAACTAATGTCAGTCAAAGTCAAATTTATTGTACTGGTACAGGTCTAAACAGGTGCAATGAAAAACTGTCTTGCAGCAGTATTTGAATTGTTGTGCAAGACCACAATGCAACCATTCAGGACACTTTCCAAACTACATTTGCAGAATCAGAATAGGGTTTATTATCATTTACATATGTTATGAAATTTGTTATTTTGCAGCAGCAGTACAGTGCAATACATAAATAATAAATCATTAATTAAACATAAATCACACACAATTTTATAAGAAGGAAGGAACACAATTAGAACGAAATAAAAACAGTCTGCTGTAGTGCAAAGTGGTTGTTGTGTTGCTCTACTGAAGTAGTGATTCAGATTATACAAGTGGGCTCAAGAACAGAATGGTTGAAAGAAGGAAGTGCTTTCCTGAACTTATGTACCTTCTGTACCTCTTGCCCATGGTAGCTGCCAGAAGATGGCATGGCCCAGATGATGGGGCTCTTTGATGATGGGTATTGACTTCTTGAGGCAGTGACTTCTATACCAGGGAGGGATGTTATTGTGATCTATAAGGATGTGTCCAGTTTCTGTGCATTTGAATTGTCGTGCAAGACCACAATGAACCAGTCGGGACACTTTCTAAACTACATTTGCAGATGTTTGTTTGAGTGTTCAGTGACAAACCAAAGCTCTTTAAACTTCTAAGAAAGTAAAGATGCTGGCATGCCTTCTTGTGATTGCATCTATATGCAGGAACCAGGACAGGTCACACAAGACGTTAACACTCAGAAATTTAAATTAACTAACTCTCTCAGCAGCCACAATACATCTGTGATGTTGTAAATTTTTGAAATCCTTTCTCTATTTTGACCTTCATAACAGAAACATTAGCCTTGGACAATATGGTATAACAGACAATACTTCTCATCAGACATACATTCAAAAGAACCTATAAGACAGAGTTCAAACTCATGGACAAATTCTAGTACAGCAGTTTCTACATCGAAGTCCATTTTAATGTACTGTATATTTTATTATAACTGGTTACAGTTAAAATTGGCTCTTAATTTTTTTTCCCAAGCGAGTGTCCAGCTTTTGGGGATAACGAGCACCAAACAAAAACAGCACAGTGAATGATGTAAGTTTCTATTGCCATGGAAACACAATTTATTACTCGACAACTCTGGCCAAATGTTGCCCTTGCTAAGTGATAATAATGTATTAGAGAATTCTCTGTTTGTTTTGAGAAAGTTCTTAAATGGTCTATTTCTATGCAAGCAAAAAAAAATGATATACCATGTAAACAAAAGGGTGCTGGAAAAAAGCCACTGACGTTATAAAAGGTCCCACCCACCCTGCTCTTGGACTGTTTGTCCCACTCCCATCAGGGAAGAAGCTACATAGCATCCACACAAGGATCACCAGAAAACACTTACTTTCCTTAGATCAACACTTGCATCAACTAACCAACCTTCCACACCCCCTACCACCACTGCTTGTTCTTTTCCTGTCAGTCACCCTATGTATGGACACTCCTGTGCCTAGCGCCACTTTATGGACATACAATCAAACATGTAAAGAAGCTATCGTATGTATTTATATTTATTGTATTTTAATTATTATTGTGTTCATTATCTTTTTGTGCTTGTTTTCGTGCTGCATTGGATCCAGAGTAACAATTATTTCACTCTCCTTTATAATTTTATAATGGGAATGACATTAAACCATCCTGAATCTTGAATCTTGACAACTCTGGCCAGATGTTGCCCCTAATATGTGATTATAATGCGTTAGAAAATTCTCAGCCTGTCCTGAGACAGTTTTTCAATGCTCTGATACTTTGCAAGCAAGAAACATTTGACTAACCTACCGTACCAAATCAGCTTTCTGGGGAAAGCTAAGCCGTGAGGAACCAAATCAATAATGTGAAATGTTCCAGTTGAATCAAACCTCGGAACATAAGTAGGCATTAGTTCAGAAAATCTTATTACCTAACATATCTACATTGTAAATATCTTTCAACTGATTGGCATTCAATTTTGAACCAAGCAACAGCAAATTGATGATTGTGAAACAGCAATATATTTTACGCCATTACTGATTTTTGAAATGTAAGTAAAGATCAGGAGAATGATGTGAAATCACAAGCTGCTGTTGAACTTAGTTGTAGAATTGTTATTTTTGTTGTATACTTATTTATCTAGAGATACAGCACAGTAACAGGCCCTTCCAGGACAACAACCTCATGCCACCCAATTACATCCATGTGACCAATTAACCTATCACCCTGTATGTCTTTGAAATGTGGGAGGAAACTGGAGCACTAAGAGGAAACCTACATGGTCATGAGAAGGACATACAAATTCCTTACTTTTCAGAAGGGGGAGTTTGCACAACACAGTACATATAACTCACACACGCACACAACACATAAAGTAATATTACCACTAGCAAATTAATAAATAATAAGGTGCATAAGGTAAAGTGTTATCAGTGGAATTTCTGATCTGTCCAGTTTGGTATGAGAAGACCACAGTTATCTTTTAGATTTTTTTTTGTTTCTCTCAATGCTTCTTCTACGTTGCTCTGACAGAATCAGAGTCAGATTCCGAATCAGGTTTAATATTACTCGCATATATCATGAAACTTGTTGTTTAGAGGCATCAGCACATTGCAATACATAATAATAAAATAACTATAAAAAGAAATGGCTAGTACAAGAGGGCACAGTTTTAAGGTGCTTGGAAGTAGGTACAGAGAAGATGTCAGGGGTAAATTTTTATGTAGAGAGTGGTGAGTGTGTGGAATGGGCTGCTGGCAATGGTGGTGGAGATAGATACAATAGGGTCTTTTAAGAGACTCTTGGATAGGTACATGGAGCTTAGAAAAATAGAGGGCTCTGGGTAACCCTAGGTAATTTCTAAGGTAAGGACATGTTCAGCACAGCTTTGTGGGCTGTAGGGCCTGTATTGTGCTGTGGGTTTTTCTAAATATCTATGTTAATTGCAAAAAGGAACATTTATAAACTTAATTATGTAGCTAGTGCAAAAAGCGCGAAAATGAAGAATATAATAATGAGGTGGTGTACATGGGCTCATTGTCCGGTTAGAAATCTGATGCTGGAGGAGAAGAAGCTGTTCCTGAAATATTGAGTGTGTGTCTTTAGCCTCCAGTACCTCCTCCTTGATGGTGGCAATGAGAAGAGGGCACGTCCTGGGTGACGGGGGTCCTTTGTGGTGGATGCTGCCTTTTAGAGGCATCGCATTTTGAAGATATCCTCGATGACAGAGAGGCTAGTGATCATGATGGAGCTGGCTGAATTTACAACTTTCTTCAGCTTTTTCTAATTGTGTGTATCTGTCGATCTCTGTGTAGAAAAAAACAATCTGACACATCTCCTTTATATTTGGGAGCACCCAGAGGAAACCCAAATGGTCACGGGGAGAATGCACAAACATTTTACCAACACTGGTGGGAATCAAACTGATCAGCAATTGCTAGTGCTGTAAATCACTGAAGTTCAAGTTTAATGTCATTCAACCATATACATGTATACCACCAGGTTCCCCCCGATCCTCCAGATCATGGTGTGCAGCACAGTACACACACAGACTAATAAATAATATTACCATAAATAAATAGTAAAATATATTCCAGAAGATCTACATTTAGCATATATTTTTTTTATTTGTTAGTTTATTAAAGGCCACTGAAGTCCTTCCTGCAAGTATTGAAGAAGAGCTACAATATTTAAATCTTGGGAACATGCCATGATTACACAAGTGTTATTGTGGAACCTAGTTTGGGTGTAATTACATGTAGATTAATCATGCATTCTGAATTTTAGATTCACATTTATCAATTTATTTTGTGTTATTCACTTTAGAAATTTTTCTTGAAGGTTCTTTTTGTTTGGATGCTGGTACTTAAATGTCTGTGGTATACCTCTCTTGTAGGATACTGTACTCGACTGTAGTATACCTCTATATCTCAGGTAATTCCACCAAGATAACGTGAAAGGGAGGGAAAAGACACAAGAAAATTCTAACTGCATAATTATAGTGCATTTATGTTGCTTCAGATTCAGATTCTTTTATCACATATACGTCAAAACATACAGTGGAATGTGTTGACAGCCAACATAACAACACAACCTAAGGATGTGCTGGGAGCAGCCTGAATGTGTTGCCACACACTCCAGTACAAACATAGCACGTCCACAATATTTAGTGGAACAACACAAACCGTGCCAACAAAACAAAAGAAAAACAAGCCCCTTTCTTCTCTTTTCTTCCACCCACCTACCGACTCATACACACAGACAGTCATCCAGCTGCAGGACAGGCCACCTTTTGGCCTCCACCCTGCAGCAGATTCACAGACTCGCAGGCATCAGGCCTCCAACTTCCCTTCTTGGTGCTACCTTTAGAAGTTTGAAGAGGCTTGCTAGCCTCATTGTCATTTGTTGCCTATTCTCCCAAATATTGCACTTTGTCAGTTTCTGTGGTGCACTCCGGTGTGCAATGTTGTACCGGCTCATATTAGACAGTGCCATCTCCCTCTGAAATGCAGGGTCTAACACCACTGAACCTATTAGGTAGAACAATAGTTCATCAAGGACTAAGTGGGCCAAAGGACTTATTTTCTGTGCTATATTCTATGTTGCGTAGAACATAGATGCATAGAACCATATGTGTTCTATGGTTCTATACATCTATAGTAGAATGATCAATAAATATTGGGTCTGTAGAACTTGTTTCCACTTACTTCTGTGTGAGAAAGATGGTGCCATAGACCATGGAATGCTGAACTCCTTTCAGTCCATGTAACGTGCCTCGGTCTAAGTGCTGGTATGTGTATTCAGAGCAGATGGGAGTTTGCTGGCTGTAATGGACACGATAGACTGAAGAGCCTGTTTCTGTGCTTAAGACTCCGTGATGGTGAGGAATCTTGGAATGTGGGACAAAGTACCTACTGAGTTTCTAAAAAGAAATTGTCTCTTCATTATGACAGTGGAAATGTAACACTCATAGAGTTATAGAGCCCTACAGCATGGAAACAAGCCTGTAGCAGGGTGGGTTTCCTCCTGGTGCTCTCGTTTCCTCCCATGTTGCATTAACATGCAGCTTTTGGGGTAGTGAGTTGTGGGCATGTTATGTTGGCACCAGAAACATAGCTACACTTGCTGGCTGCCGCTAGCACAATCCTCTTTCTGTGTTGATTGTTGATACAAACAACACATTTCACTGTATGTTTCAATATATGCGTAACAAATAAAGCTGATCTATATCTTTATGATTAACTGCTACATAACATCCTAACTTAGTTCCCTGACTGATCGAGGAACATCTTTATGTATTAGGAATTTGCTGTGGTGTGGTGGCATGAATTGCAGCAAAAAACAACAACATTCAACAATTATAAAGAACAAGGAATTATATTAAAATAAAATTTGGTTAAAGTATGGATTTTGAAGAAAATGTTCATAAATAACAGCAAGTGCACTCAGTAGCCAGTCTATTAAGTACCTCCTGTACCTAATAAAGTGACCACTGAGTGTATGCATGTACAGTATGAGTGTATGTGGTCTTCTGTTGCTGTAACCCATCCATGTCAAAGTCTAACACATTGTGCATTCAATGATGCTCTTCCGCACATCACTGTTGTAATGTGTGGTTATTTAAGTTATCAACACCAGCTTGAACCTGGCCATTCTCCTCTGACCTCTCTCATTAACAAAGCATTTTTGCCCACAGGGCTGCTACTCACCGAATTTTTTTTTTGATTTTCACACCATTCTCTGTAATCTCTGGAGACTGTTGCGCATGAAAATCCCAGGAAATCAGCAGTTTCTGAGATAATGAAACTACCCCGGCTGGCACGAACAATCATCCCATTGTCAAAGTCACTTAGATCACAGATCTGCAGGTTTTTATGCAACGAATTGCTACCTCATGATTGGCTAAATAGATAAATGCATTAATGAGCAGATGGACAGGTAAACCAAATAAAGAAGCCACTGAGAGCATGTTTGGAAATGTGCCAGAGAACCACCAGCAAGATCATGTAGGATCCCACCCACCCTGCTTACAGACTGCTTGTCCCCATCACATCAGCAAAGTGGTTACGCAGCATTTAGAAGAGCACCTTACTCAAAAACAGTTACTTTCCCCAAGCCGTCAGGTTGATCAACACCTTCACCCATTAACCCACCTGACCACCCCGACATGTACATCACCTATTGTCACGTTATGTGCATACAATCACTCTATATATATAACAGTTACTTCTGCATTGTGTTTTGTAGGATTGCTTTTGTATTTTATATTTATATTTATTGTGTTTATTTTATGCTGCATCAGATCAGGAGTAACAATCATTTTCTTCTCTTTTACACTCGTGCACTGACGAATGACAGCAAACAATCATGAATCTTGAATCCTGAATAAATTCAGATTGGGAGATGGTTTGTAATCTTGGCAGGATTGGGGTAAATATGTGTTACGTACCTACTGATCAACTGGTACAGAAAGCCCAAAGGCATCTTTTGTGACAATGTTCATTTATTCGTAAATGCAGACTGTTGTAGAATATATGGATAATAGACTAATAACGACACCATTAATCTGAGGCATAAGAGATAATAAATTGCACAGCAGACTTCCCAAAGTGTTTTTTTATTCACAAGTGTAACTTTCTAATCTGCATTGTTTTGATTAATGCAATCAAACAATAGTGAAATTTGTGATTATGTCACCACATTAAGTATCATTTTCTTGTGCAATGAGTTAGGATATAATTGTCTGAATGGAGATTAAAATGTAATGTTTTTTTACAAATGCTCACACAAAGTTGCAAGGATGTTAGGGAAGACGTACTTCTTCCCACTCAAAGCCCTCATGGAAAGGAGTCTGCATGTGGAATCCACATGAGTCATGGCTGAGGCTGTGGGGAGAACATGTCTAAAGTATCTGTGTTGCTCTGTGTGTACCTTGTAAAAACTGCACAGTGTCGCTCCACTCTTTCTCCCACGGAATAAAGTTGAAAAAGTCTGGAACTGCTCCATCAAATGCAACGTGCAGGGGCAGATTTTCCCCCAGTGGAACTGGAATTGGAATTGCTTTATTAATGTCACGTGTACTGAGGAGCAGAAAACACCTTGTATTACAAACTATTCACACAGATCATCATTACACATTACATTGAGATCGAACCAGGCAAAACAATAACAATGTCCAATAAAGTGTAAAAGTTACCGAGGAAGTGCAGACCAAAGTTCAAAGTAAATTTATAATCAAAGCAATATACTGAGGGTTACCATATACTACCCTGAATTTCATTTCCTTGTGGGCATTCACTGTTGATACAAGGAAACACAATAGAATCAATGAAAAACAACACATGAGCAAGACAGCAAATGACCAATGTGCAGAAGACAACAAACTGTGCAAATACAAAAAGAAAGAAAACAAAATTATAATAATAAATAAATAACAATAAATATGGAGAGTATGAGTTGTGGAGTTATTAAGAGCGAATCCACAGATTGTGGAATCAGTTCAGTGCTGACGTGAGTCAAGTTACAATAATCAGGCTCCTGAACCTTTGTGGATAACTTCACTCACCACAGGTCTGGACTAATTGTACAAACTATGGACTCATTTTCAAAGACTCTAAAAGCATCAATAAAGACACAGACTTGCAGTATCCCAAAGGCTACTCGTTCACCCGGTTTTTGACATACCACAGGCTCTTTCTCTCTCCCTAATCAGGGAAAAAGAGGTGTCCCCATTTCACAGTGAGAGGGGAGACATAACAAAACAACTCTCCAATTTATGGTGTTAATAGTCTGTCACGTAGCTTATTCTGAGCTCCGGCCCCAGAGAACTCGGGTTTCCGAGCACACAACCAGCAGCCAGCTTGTTCCTTTCGATCTTCCATCTCCCATGAGCTACCAGTTTTCTGCGGCGGCACCGACATCAAATCCGCTCACCTCCAGAGCCACAAAATCCTGGAACACTGAAGCGCTGTAGTCTTGTAGGCCACGACTTGGCATAACGAATAGCAGCCAGTCTGATACCCCAAGAGTGGGTCCCATTTCTGCAAAGAACCGAAGTCAGCATGTAACTCCAGGTCAGGGTCTTAAAAAGAACCTTGAAAGGGAAGAATAAAGATATTATTAGAGATAGAAATAGAGCTGTTTCCGAAGTTGCAAGCAAAGGAGTTGCCATTAGGAGCCGTCAGCCTCCTAATCTGTGCCCTGATTGGTTGTTTGTTTATTTATTTTTTATCTGTCCATCTATCTACTTACCTATCTTTCTATTTCTTTTGCATGTTGTTTGCTTATCAATCTTTGTTGATGCAGAGTTTTCATAAATTCTATTATATATGTTCCTATAAGTGCCTGCAAGAAAATGAAAGTAGGGCGACAAATCGATAAAATTCGACTTTGACAAGCCAACATGTCTTACTTCCTCAGAAAAACATCTGAGATTTTCCGGATTTACCTCTTCGAGTTAGGGCACCATGGTAGTGTAGCAGTTAGAGCGTGGGGCATCGGACTTCAGGGCTCAATTCTGGTGTCCTCTGTAAGAAAGATTGTACCTTCTTCCTGTGTTCACATGGGTTTCCTCCAGGTTCTCAGGTTTCCTCCTGCAGTCCAAAGATGTACTGGTTAGTAGGATAATTGGTCATTGTAAATATTTCTGTGATTAGACTAGGGATCCTTGAATGGTTTGCTGTGCAGTGTGACGCACTGGGACAAAAGGGCCTGTCCATGACTGAGTCTCTAAATAAAAAACAAATAAATAAATAAATATCCCACTGTTCTGCAGGTACCACATCCTCTGCTTCCTTTACAGAAACGCATGATTTTAAATTAATCACAGTGGATTTTATGCTGGCTGTCCGGAAAATTTGTCAAATATTTTTCACCTCTATGTACTTTGAATTAATACGCTTATTAAAAAGTTGCACTCTTGTGGAGACCTCACAATATAGCTTCGCTTTGGGGTATCATTTTTTGCATATATCACCTCATGTTTTAAGCCATTTAAAAAAAAACCACTGGCAGAAGTTAAGAAAGCTGTGCAACTTTATGTTCTCCAGAGCTTGTCTTTGATAAGAGATGGATTAATATTGCATGAGTCCCTCAACTTAATGCCTTCGCACAGTGTATGTCCATGCTTGTAGTCTCTCTGCTGATGTCTCCTGTTTGCCACTGTAGCACAGAAGTACAAATGATCTGCCCCAAGCTTTCCAGGAGCTTTTAATCTTTGCATGGGTATAGGAAAGAAAAATCAGAGGATATTGCCACTAATAAAGTGTTTTCCACTGTGGGGAACCTTAGCTCTTTGCAGAATTCCTAAATGGTAATATAATGTAGGAGAATGATGAAAGAAAGCAGAATACAGATATAATTAATCTTGACAAATGTGCCGGGTACAGGCCACCGAATAAATCGTAATTGCAATATTCCCACCTTGAAGTCTCACAGCCAGGTGCAAGTGAATGTAAAACCAAAAGAACAAAAATAAATTGTTGTGCAGATGATGCGTTTTCCCAGACGCTGCCAAGTATTGTATTGATGGCATAACAAAATAAGCTCCAGATTTAAAATTAGCTGATTATTGTTGTGTGGAGGAACTCACTAGGTAAGACAGCTTTTTTGGAGGGAAATGGACCATGGACGCTACAGGTTGAGACCCTTCATCTGGATGCAGTCTCAACCTGAACAACGACAGTTCATTTCCTTCCTGCTGACTTCCTCTTGCATTGTATCTGTTGCACTAAACCTAACTGCAGTTTTATAACCAGAGTTGAATCTCAAAAGGGGCAAGGGCTATGTTGTCCTAATGCAGTGGCCCTCAATAGTCTTATGGTTAGGAGCAATTGCTGCAAATGTTTTTATTAGTTTGCATGCAAATTTGTCAGTCATTTATGGGTATAATTCATATTGTGTGCTGTCTTTACCTCTGTCCCTGTGATGCTGCTGAAAGAAAACTTTTCCTTGTACCTGTACCTCATTGTAGTCATGCACATGACAATAAACTCACGTAATAAACACAAGAAATTCTGCTGATGCTGGAAATCTTGAGCAAATCACGCAAGATGGCAGAGGATCTCAGCAGGTCAGTGTTCTAGTTCCTATTCTCAGTGCCCTGACTGATGAAGGCCAGCATGCAGTGAGAGGTGTAAGGTGACGTGGTTGTGTACAGAGGGTTGTTCTGAAGCACTTTTCACTGTCCTCACTTGTGGTGCGAAGGAGACATGTGTTTATTTTTGCCTGCAGTGATATGAATGATGAATGAATGATATCTTTGGAAAGAGCATCTCAGAGGACAGCAGTACAATTTCTTTGACGTTGACAGGGGGCTGGTAGGAAACCCCCACACTAAGCTTGCATGCAATCCATTCACTTCAATCACTGACTGGCTTTGGCTAAGAATGATGTGAGATAAGTTTTCCTTCTGATCTATTCTGTGAAAATACTGCTTGAAATTTACTTGTGGAAAGTCTCTGAACAGACATTTCCAAGAAAAAGATGTGCAAAGAATTTAAACTTTTAGATTGTGATTGGTGGACATTGGATAAGGTTGCCTCAGACAATTAGTCTCCTTAGCCTTATGCAAATGAACATTATTCAATAATTAAAGCCTCAGCTGGTGTCAGTGGGTTTTACATGATCTCATGGTGGGTAGAATATTAATCAGGTCAAGTAATCCTGAAATTACAATCAGCTCCACGTTTTTCTTTTTAAAAGAAAATTTAGTGACAGAACGGTACAGCAGGTTAAACCACAAGTGACAAGTGTTCCATCACACTCCTGACTTGAGTCTTGGTAGATAGGCCTTAGGGAGTTAGGAGGATCCCAGCTTCTGACCTGTTCTTGGAGCCACTTTGTGGTTCAGGCTACTGCACTTCGGGGTCTGGTCAGTAGTGACCCCCAGGATGTTGTCAGTGGGGATTCAGTGGTGATGAAGCCATTGGGTCTCAGTCAAAGTTGAATCTATTATCACTTGCACAAATACATACCTGCACAAGTGCAGTGAAAAACCTACAGTCTCATCACAGGCACACAGCATTATAGTCCATTATATACACAACATTCTCAAGAAAAACTTCAATTAAACAATATATTATGCACAAATTTTACAAGAAGTAACACAATTAGCAAATAAAACAATGTCCATTATGGCACAAAGTGATCAAAGTGGTCTTAAGTATTGCTCTCATGTAGTGGTTAGGCTTGTGCCAGTTAGTTCAAGGACTGACGGATTGAAGGGAAGTAGCTTTCTCTGCACCTGGTGGGGTGGAACCTCAGGCTTCAGGACCTCCTGTCTGATAGTAGCTGCAAGAAGATGGCATGACCTGGATGGTGGGGCTCTTTGATGATTGATGTTCCCTTCTTGAGGTACTGCCACCCAGTGGAGGGGAGGGTTGTGCCCATGATGTATTGCGTTGAGTTCATAAGACCATAAGGCCATCATGGTTGATTCCTGATCCCACTGAACCTCATACACCTACCTTCTCACCGTAACCAGAGATGCCCAGAGAGTCCATTACTCTCTACAGCTACTCTCTTTTGCTAAGGTTACCATCTCAATCTCTACAACAACTAGAGCAAAATCACCTCAGATCTGTGACATCTTTATTGGGACAAAATCTATTATCTTATATCATAAAACCCAATTTGCACAATTAAATGTGCCGTGTGAAAATATAATCCCCAGGGCTTCCAGCCTACAGAGAGTCGAGACTGAGAAGGGGTGATTGATTTGGAAAATTATTTTCTATGGATTTTAGAGATTTGATTTATTTCACGTCACCACAGGATTCACATTCGATGCCTGTGCTGGTCAGAAGTTGCAAAGGCCATTAATTAGAAGGAAATAATCAGTTCCATAGCCTGTGGGTTTTCCAGCTGACAGCAGCGTTCTCAAACATGTCAGTGCTACATAAAATAATGTAAAGGACATTTAGAAGAGAAAGGAAAAGGTTCATGTTTGACAGATGACTGTTCACAGCTAAAACCAGTCTCACCCTATCACCAACAAGGGGAATATATGCATGTAATTCTGTTGCAATTAATTATGAAGTGAATCCCCACGGATGCTTGTTGGCCAGGCAAGGATAAAGGCCAATAAAAAAATAATAGCATAAGCTGGAAATCTGAAAGAAATGTGGAAAGTTTAGGAAAATCTCAGCAAGCAGCACAATGTGGGGATGGCATGCTGCTTTGGCGCTGGAATGTGTGGCGACCCTTGAGGGCTGCACCCAAAGCATCCTTGGGTTGTTTTGCTTGTTAACACAAATGACCCATTTCACTGTTTGCTTTGATAAATAAACGTGATAAATAAAATTGATCTGAATCTGTATCAGTGACTGTGGAAGGAGAAATAGTCTGTGCATTGGGCCAGTAGCCCTTTGTCAGAAATGCCTAAAGGAGTGAAGAACATCAAAATAAGTTGGTTTATTTAAGTTAGTTAACCTCCCTTGACCTCTAACACCCTCTTATCCCTGACCCTAAACCCAAACCTGACCCCTAACCATCCCTACGAACCTAAAAGACCATCACAGGCAAAGCCCGTCCCACCATTGAGCACATCTGCAAGGATCGCTGCCCCAAGAAAGCAGGGACCTGCACTATCTAGGCCATGCTGTCTTTTCGCTGCTGCCATTGGGAAAGGGGTACAGGAGCCTTCGGTCCCACACCACCAGGTTCAGGAACAGTTATTATTCCTTAACTATCAAGCTCCCGAACTTGCATGGATAACTTCAAATCACCTCAACACAGAAATGATTCCACACTGATTTCTTTGTTCCTCTGTGAATGCCTGTAAGAAAATTAATCTCAAGGTAATATATGGTAATAAATTTAATTGGAACTTTATAAAAACATCTATCTCTCCCCAAATATTGCCTGACCTGCCGAGTTCCCCCAGCAGTTTGAATGTTATTGCATAATGTCAGGTACTGAGGACATTCCAGTTCAGTTGCTTCAGATGTTCATTCATTTCCCTCATTTTTCCATTATTTTCTACTTTAATTTCCTACATTTGTTGTCTGTTAAATTCAATGCATGAAAGTGCAAAGATGATTCAAGATGTCTGTATCTGTTGGTCCTGTAGTGATGCCATATTACGAATTGGCAATATTCCAGACTGGAGTTGTAGTATTGTAGGCAGTTTTGGACCTCTTATCTAAGATAGGATGTGCTGAAATTAGAGAGAGTCCAGAAGAGTTTCACGGGAATGAAAGTGTTTCAAGAACAAAAGGGTTAATGAATGAGGAATGGTCAATGGCTCTGGGCCTGTGCTCGCTGGTGTTTCAGTTCTTGATTAATAGAGGCTCTCAAAAGATTACACAGAGAGGGCAGAGGACTAGGATTGAGAGGGAAAATCAATCAACCCCGATTGAATCACAGAGCAGATTTGATTCTGCTCCTACATCTTATGGTCTGATGGTCAATTTGTGTACCAGCACTGTACTTTCTCCTTCACGGTAACACTATATTCTACATGCTTTTGTCATTTGATGCACATGATTATGACAGAATCTGGCTGGATGGCATGCAAGAGTTTAAATGTTTAACTGGATGTTGGAACATGATGACAATAATAAACCAATCCCAACAGTGGAGGGAGCAGCCAGTCACAGAGTGCACTCTGAGCATGTGCAGTATGCAATTTCCTCCTTGCAGTCCGTGCATGTGCTTTCAATGACTCAACTGGGGTTGAGGGAAGGGAACAAGGTCTCCTCATTGATGGAGGTTTCATTTCCTTCATATTATCCAAAACTGAAAGGAGATGGATATGAATTCTCACACATCATTGCATTTAAGTTGTACGTCTACAAAAAACCAATGCAATTGCACGTAGGATTCTTTTTCCAATTTTGAAGATTTCTTTTATTACATACGTACATTTGGTGAAAAAAACTTGTGTATCTTTGATAAATGAGTGAATATTTTGAAAAAAATACTTTTATGAAGTGCAGCTTTATCAATGAATTTTCATTGTTTTATGACATGTCTTTTTCTGGGAAATTTATGGAACGCTGGAAAGAGGAAAACCCCATTGGGCCCACTTGAGTCTGTACTAACTGTCAAACATCCATTTATGCTCATTTATTCTCCCCATATTCCCACTAACTTCCTTCAAGTTCTGCCCCTTATCAGGCACAATTTACAATGGCCATGTAAACTATTGACCTACCATCTTTGGGATGTGGGAAGAAGCTGGAATACTTAAAGGAAATCTTCGCCCTCATGGAGAATGAGATAGCTCCATGAAGATGGCAGCCAGGGTCAGGATTGAACCCAGATTTCTTGAGCTGTGAGGAGACACAGGGGACAGTAGATGCTGGAATCTGGAGCAACAAAAAACTTTTTGGAGGAACTCAACAGGTCGAGGAGAGCTGTGGAGGGGAAAGGAATTGTTGATGTTTTGTATTGAAATTCTACATTCAGACCAGTCCTTGATACACGATTTCAAGCTATTTTTAATCTTCTGCTCCATGGAAGAGAGAGTAATTGGGGAGCCAAGGGCCTTCCTAGGTCAAGTGTAGTCAGGGTCCATGAAAGAGAGATTTGTTTTCTTGACGAACTGAGCTGTGTTCAAAATTTTGCAATTTCTTGCGGTCATGAGCAGAGCAGTCTCCATACCAGTTGTGATGCATCCAAATCGGAAGCTTTCTGAGTTAAGTTAAATTGTCATTCAACTATGCACGAATACCCATGAATACAGCCAAACAAGACAGCATTCTTCTGGGACTAAGGTGCAAACCAGCAGTCATACACAGCACAAGGCACATATACCATATATAATTATAATAGTAGTAAACATGCAGTTACAAACAATAAAAATATAGTTCATTATGGCACATGAATAAAAATGGTATGACTTTGCTGAGGAAATGCAGCCATAGGACTTAATGCTCAGGTAGTACCTATGGAATAGTGTCCTGAATATGGAGCAAGAGATGTCATTCACAGCCCTTGGATTTCAGTTCCGACAAAGGATCATTGATTTGAAATGTTGGTGTGAAGGCTGTAGCCAGACAAAGGTTAAGAAAATGAGCAAATTATCTTAACAAGTTTAACTTCCCGCCACTGTTCTTCCCTGAAAATAGCCTTCCAGGCACTAGGTATGAGCACTGAGGGAGAAAGACTGAGAAGTGGGTACAGTAATTAAAAGTAAATTCAAATAGCAGATACTGAGAGCATGAATTGTAGAGTTCTTGAAGTGAGTCAGTAGATTGTAGAACCAGTTCAGAGTTGAAGTGAGTGAAGTTATTCACACTGGTTCAGGAGCCTGATGGGTGAAGGGTAATAACTGTTCTTGAACTTGGTGGTGTGGGACCTAACGCTCCTGTACCTGCTGCTTGACGGTAGTAGTGAGAAGAGAGCAGAATCAAGATGATGGTGAAGTGGGGAAGGTGTTCTTTGATAATGGATGCTGCTTTCTTGCAACACCATTCCATGTAAATGTGCTCAAAAGTGCACCTGCACATCATGACATACAAACACCCTGGAGATGTTCAGATACAGGATTGTAACCATGGACCACAGGCTAGTGCGCCCTGTGAACCAGGAGCCAATTCCAGTGCTCCCATGCCTCTGAATATAATCCCTCCATTCCGACTTTGTTTGAAGCAAAAAGTTTACCTACCTTCACTCCAAGTGGCTTTTTAGATAAACTTGTCAGAGGCCATGGCTGCATTTTTAATTACAACACTTAAAAAGGCTGCTTTTTTAATTACAGCAGTTAAAATGAGCTCTTCAGCTAATGCTTTTCAAATGGTCTCTTCATGCTTGAAATTAAAACTGAAGCTGATGAGACAACAATTAATAATGTATCTTACACCTGGAAAATTTTATTATTCATCATCTTGTCATCCCTGGTATCTGCGGCAGTGTGATCTATGTCCTAACAGAGAAAGCCGTAACTAGCAGTAGTAACACAGGCAAAGTTTTCAGCTGATTTTAGAACCTCTGAGGGCTGGTTGGAAGCTGACTAACCAGACCTCTGTATTAAGTTTGGATTTTCTGTCGGGAATTCATCATTCAGATTCCATGCTGTAGCTTTGCTGTTTGAAAAATGTGCAGAATGCAAGCGGGGTGTTATCCCAGAGTGAAGAATAATGAACCATCCACCACTGCTGTCTAATTACACGCCAGTCTCAGCAGCTCATTCAGAAACTTTCCGGGCATTTTCTTTGCCTTCTTTCCCTGGCTTTCTTTTGGAAATAATTATGCAAACCTGCTTGCAAAGAGCACCTGAAGGAAAGTTGTTGTCAATAAGAGGATCAAATAAATCCTATAGAAAAAGGCACTGTTACTTTTGCACTCTAATGTTCAATTTTCTGAATAAAAAATCTCCAGGCCTGATCAAAGAAATAATGTAAAATCCAGTTGTTGAGATATAAAATTAAAGAAGTGTCATTTCCAGTACACAAGTGTAAAGGAGAATGAAAGAATTCTTACTCCCATCCAATGTAGCAAAAAAAAGATAAGGAACTCAACAATAAAAAAGACACAATAAATATAAATTCTTAAGATAGCTTATATACACAGATTGATTGCACGTCCATAAAGTGACACTAGGTACATGAGTCTGTACGCAAGGAGACTGACAGGAATACTCCAGGCTTAACTGAAAAGCTGTCTCGCGCATACCCTTTGTTGCCGCACAGCTGGAATTTTCTTTTATATAATGTTTTATTAAAATGCCATGTAGTTTTCAGGTCATGTAAAAATTTCCTGCTCAGAAAAATGATTGGTATGCAGAGCTGTAAGAAATAATTAGAGGGAACATTGTTGGTGGTCCTGGCAAACAGTCCATAAGCAGAGTTGATAGAATCCTTTATAATATTACTGTCCTTTTCCCAACACTTTGTGTATATATGGCCTTGATGACAGGTAGGCTGATGCTGGTGGTGCATTGGGCAGTTTCGAATACCCATTATAAGGATCTTGTCTCCGCCGCAGTGCAGCTTCTGTACCATGCAGTGATGCAGCTCCAGATATCTTGGCTTCCTGTGAATCGGGACTAATTGTCAAGTGGAAAAATCTATCTGTCCATTTGTGCTGCTATGAATTTGCAAATGTTCTCATAAATGCTGCTTCTCTGATGCTCTATGCCTGTGATGCAGCTGCAAGGAAGTTTTTCATTACGCCTGTGCAGATATGTACCTGTGCATGTGACAATTTTAACAATGGTTGCAGTTGAATACTGAACTGTTCAGAATAACCCTGAGCATTCTAAAATCAGAATCAGATCCAGTATGGTTATCAAAATCATTTTTCAATTGTTAATTCATTTCAAGATTTAACATAGAAATGTAAAACTGCACAATTTCATGATTACTCTCTTGAAAATGCATTTATGCCCGTCACAACGTGCCAGTGACACTACTGCAAATAAGCTTTCTATTTCACCTCTGCATACAGGTACTTGTGCAGGTGACATAAGCTTGAGTTTGAAATTGTCCTAACCAAGACGAGATAACAACCAATCACATACAGTAGCAAATAATCTTGACCATATAATACTCAAAATTCACTTCATCACCTTGTTTCAAATCCTGTTGCTTATTGACCATTTCTTTACACATCTTCATTAAATTCATTTAACAATACATGTGTAACAGACTTTTCCAGCGTAACGAGCAACAAACCATTTACATAACCCTGGCCTAATCACAGGACAATTTACAATGATCAATTAATCTACTAATCATACATCTTGCATTGTGGGAGGAAACCAGAGCACCCGGAGGAAAAGCACATGTACACAGTAAGGATTTACAATCTCTTTACAGATGACATCGGAACTGAACTCCAATCTCCAAAGTCCTGAGCCGTAACAGCATTGCGATAACCTCTAGGCTACCACGGTGCCCTATCATATCTGCGTTGAATCCAAATTTCCATATAATAATTTAGTATCATGCACTGAGGAGTCTTGGCATTAATTTACATTTAGCCAATGTTTAATCCTTTCAAATTTACACTAATAAAGAGAGCCAATTTTTCATAACTAATACTGAAGTGTCTGCCCACAGACAGAACATAGAACAGTGCAGAACAGGTGCAGGCCTTTTGGCCCACTGTGTTGTGCCAAACCAGTTTAACAAGCAATTAAATGCTGAATTAATCTAATTTCTTCTGTTTAAATAAGGTCCCTATCTCTCCATTCTCTCTGCATTCATGCCTGTCTAAGAACCTCTTAAATTCCTTAGTCATATTTGCCTTCATCACCACACCACTGTCACATGTAAAAAGTTGCAGTGCCTATAAAAACTATTCACCACCCCACACCACTTTCTGTGTAAAAGAAAACCTGCCCCATACATTTCCTATGACTTATGCTGCTTTCCCCATGAATGCATGCCCTTCAGTATGCACCGTTTCAATCCTGGGCAAAGATACAGGGATATTTCCCTGAATTCAGTCCAGAAAGGCATCAATATCAAGGTAAATTCCATAAAACATTATTGTTAATAATTTACCAAACATTTTACTTCAGAAACTTTTCTCTCTTGGACCTTTTCTGGAAAAGTCTGGGAAATTTGAGTGCAAGGAATTTTTTTCTCTAACTTATAACATCAGAGGTGATAATTTTTGATTCTTCCAAAACTAGGCACTTCTGACAAGAGGTTCTCAACTGGGGCACAGCAGTTAGCGTGACACTATTACAGCCAGGGGGCTTCAGAATTCGAGTTCACTTCCAGTGTCCTCTGGAAGCAAATTTGCAAGTTCCTTCCCACGTGGGGTGCTCCGGTCTCCTCACATAGTCCAAAGACATACCAGTTAGTGGTCTAATTGGTCATTGTAAATTGTCCTGTGCTTAGGCTAGGGTTAAAATAAGTGGGTTGCTAGGCAGCACAGCTCAAAGGGGAGAAAGGACCTATTCTGTACTGTATCAAATAAATAATTATAAGTAAATAAATGCCAACAGAGATTATGTGAAAAGAAGTGTCTAGTTCTGGGAGAAATCAAATATCTTGTGTTAATTTCTGATGAATGATGAAGGGTTATTCCTCGAGGCTTATTCAGAACCGTACATGAACCCAAAGGCAAAGAGGACTGAAGGGACTGCTCCTCATGCTTCAGCCCTATGCTCTTCATCTAGACTCACCAACTGAGGGCTGTTTAGGGATTTCCTAGTCAGCTTGCTCCTGGGCTTAGCCAATCTGGCCATTCATAGGCCCAGACAATAGGCAGTCGAGGTCTCTGCCCAAGCTGACTGACTACATCTCTTGTGGGGTGATGTCCATGTCTGGGTAACCCTGGAAAAGGAGCACATGGCCTCAATGGGCACATCAGGGGATTTCCAAGAATGGGGACTTCTCAGGAGCAACAGTGTGTTGTAGATACTGATGGTGGTGGTCGTCCACTGTATCCAACAATGACAGGACACCGGTGTGGGAGAGTTTTTAAAGTGTAAAAGCCATTGCACTGGGGCAGCTCCACTCTCTTGACCTCAGAAGTCTGGATTCAGTGGTACGAATAGTCATCACATCTGGGGACTTCCTTGGTCGCAGTAAATGAGCATGACTACTTCTGTGCCTTGTCATGTCCTGCACTCTTTGCAAAACGTTGGAGTACCCCCTTCCTGGCCACTGGTTCTCACTGTTGATCTTACTCGCCCAGTCTGCTGGAGTTGACTTCACGTGCTAGGACAGACAGAAGGCCATAAGACATCGGAACAGAATTAGCCCATTCAGCCTATCAAGACTGCTCCGCTATTCCATCACAGCTGACCCCGGATCCCACTCAACCCCATACACCTGCTTTCTCGCCATATCTTTTAATATCTTGACCCGATCAGGAAACTGTCAACTTCCACCTTAAATATACTCATGGACTTGGCCTCTGCCACAGTCTGTAACAGAGCATTCCACAAATCTACAACTCTCTAGCTAAAAAAATTCCTTCTTTCCTCTTCTGTAAAGGGTTGCCTTCTTTACCATAGAACCATGGAACATTACAGCACAGAAACAGGCCTTTTGGCCCTTCTTGGCTGTGCTGAACTATTTTTCTGCCTAGTCCCACTGACCTGCACCTGGCCTATATCCCTCCATGTACCTCTCATCCATGTACCTGTCCAAGTTTTTCTTAAATGTTAAAAGTGAGCCCGCATTTACCACTTCATCTGGCAGCTCATTCCACACTCCCACCACTCTCTGCATGAAGAAGCCCCCCCCCCCAATGTTCACTTTAAACTTTTCCCCCTTCGCCCTTAACCCATGTCCTTTGGTTTTTTTCTCCCCTAGCCTCAGTGGAAAAAGCCTGCTTGCATTCACTCTATCTATACTCATCATGATTTTATATTCCTCTATCAAGTCTCCCCTCATTCTTCTACGCTCCAGGGAATAAAGTCCTAACCTATTCAACCTTTCTCGGTAACTCAGTTTCTCAAGTCCCAACCAAAGACACAACCTGTAAATTAACCATCAGGGAGTCTTGCTTGAGGACTCCTAGATCTCTCTGCACCTGTGATGGTTGAACCTTCTCCCCATTTAGATAATAGTCTCCCCTTACCTTGTTTAGCTGACCTGTCAAAGTGGTGTACTGGAGTGTGGAGACTGTCACATGCAAAAAGCGGCAGTGCCTATAAAAAATATTCACTAACCCCCAACCCCGGAAGTTCTCATGTTTTATGTTTTACAACACTGAATCAGAGTGGATGTAATTTTCTTAATTTTAACACTTATCAACAGAAAAACACTCACAAATCAAAATGAAAACAGGTCTCTACAACGTGATCTAAATTAATTACAAATATAAAACACAAATTTAATAAATGTATATATCACCCCCTTTAATATGACACACCAAATCATTACTACTGCAGCCAATTGGTTTTAGAAGTCACATAATTAGTTAAATGGAGACCTGTTTTTGGAGACCTGGATGCAGTCAAGATGTTTCAATTGATTATAGTAAAAATACACCTGTATCTGGAAGGTCCAACTGCTGGTGAGTCAGAATCCTGGCAAAAACTACATTGTGCAGGCAAAAGAGTGCTCCAAACAACTTTGTGGAAAGGTTATTGGAAAGTACTAATCAGGAGATGGATACAAGAAAGTTTCCCAGTCACTGAATATCCCTTGGAGTACAGTTAAGTCAATCATCAAGAAATGAAAAAAATATGGCACAGCTGTAAATCTGCCTAGTGCAGGCTGTTCTTAAAGACTGAGTGACCGTGTAAGAAGGAGATTAGTGAGGGAGAGTACCAAGAGACCTATGACAACTCTGGAGGAGTTACAAGCTTCAGTGGCTGAGATGGGAGAGACTGTGCATACAACTGTTCACCCTTACAGACTGAATAAAGCTAACTTGTTTACAGAAAACCCAATAAGCATTTTTCTTCCCTCAAAATAAAGAAGATTTTAGAGGGAGCACTAAATATAATCTTTGGCCCATCTGGTCTCTTACGTTTACTTTGTCTAGTCCCATTGACCCAAACCTGGGTCATAGCCCTCCATATCCCTCCTATCCATTTACTCTTAAATGTTACAATCGAGACAATATCCACCACATCCCCTGGAAGCTTATTCTACATTTGTATCACCCTCTGAGAGAAGAAGTTCAAAGTAAATTTGTTCTCAAAGTACTCTACATATTTGTCACCACAGACAACCCTGAGATCTATTTTCTTGTGGCCATTCACAGTAAATAGGAGCTACTGTAGCATTGCTGTTAGCGTAATGCTATTATAGCTCACAGTGTTCCTGAGATCTGAGTTCAATTCTGGCACCATTCTTTAAACAGCCTGTACATCATCCCCATGGTATGTGTGGGTTTTCCCTGGGTGCTCCAGTTTCCTCACACAGTCCAGAGATGGGTACTGGCTGGGTTAGTTGGTCATTGTAAATTGTCACAAGATTAGGTTAGAGTCAGTCAGGTTTGTTGTGGGTTGCTGGTGTGGCGTGGCTGGAAGGGCCTACTCCATGCTCTATTGATAAATAAATACATACAAAGAAATATAATGATAACAAATTAGCAATAATTGCAGAAAATGTGAGATTAAGAGTCCTTGAAAGTAAATCAGTTCAGTTTTGGAGTGAGTGAAGTTATCCCTTCTCTTCAAGAGCCTGATGACTGAGGTGTAATAATTACTGCTGAACCTGGTAGTGTGGGTTTTGAGGCTCTGATACCACCTTCCATTGCAGGTAAAGCCCTCCCCAACATTGAGCAGATTAATAAGAAGCACTGCCACAAGAAAGTAGCATCTATCACCAAGAGGCCCCATAATCCAGGCCATGCTCTCTTCTCGCTGCTGTCACTGGGAAGGAGGTAACCTTATTCCCACACCACCACGCGAAGGAACATTTATTACCCTTCAACCATCAGGTTCCTGAACCAACGTGGATAACTTCCCTCACCAAAACTCTGAATTGTCTCCACAACCTATGGACTCATTTTCAAGGACTCCATAACTCATGTTCTCAATATTATTTATTTGCTTATTCATTTATTATTATTTGGGGTTTTATGCACATTAGTTCTTTGTCACACTTTTTGTGTAGTTTTTCATTGATTCTATTGTATTTTTTCTCCTACTGTGACTGTCTGCAAGAAAATAAATCTCAAGTTAGTGTATGGTGACATATATGTACTTTGATAATAAATTTACTTTGAACATTAAACTTTGAGGTGTAGTTCATAGAGGTATTAGAAGCTTGTCAGCTCTTGAAATTGTATTGCAGTTTAATTTAGCATTCTCAAGCAGAGGAGAAAGTCAGAGAATTATCAAAACAAGGACTGAATTTCCAGCTTGACTAATGGAACAAAGTGAGTTCATTGAACCACTGATTTTGAATGCAATACATGACAATGGCTGTATCTGGTTCTAACTGCTGAAAATCCAATTACTGTTTTGCTTGGGTCATGACATGCAGCAAAGATGAATAGCTTAGCACACTGCCTTTAAGTTGATTTCATTCTCTTTATATAACAACTTTAAGATGTAATGAAGCAATTATTATGCAGAAACTTCATTGAAAAAATGTTCTTCCAAGTGAGAGGAAATCTACTCAGATGTTTTTGCAAAAATATGGCAAGCCTTAATAAAACGTATAGTGTTTTATGCAGCTGTTCTTCATATCTCCAAATTGTAGAATGGAATGAAAGGGAAGATCTAATGGAGTTCTTTGGATTGGGTGCATCAGAGGTGTCCAAAGGAATTTATCATTAAGCATCGAACAAATAAAAAACAAGTTACTGTTGAAATAGTGTTTTACTTTATGGTGGAATCTGTAGTGATATTGATAACTATATGGAATTATTTGAATAATGATTCCTACTTTATATTTTTATGGAAAATAAACAGATTTTGATGCTTTCAAAGTCCAAAGTAAATTTATTGTCATGTCACCTGAGATTTATTTTCTTCAGGTAATCACAACAGAACACTAAAGTACAATAGAATCAATGAAAACCTACATACAAGACTGACAAATTGTGCAAATACAAAAAGAAGCAAGTAATAATAAATAAATAAAATTGAGAGCAAGAGTTCAGAGTCCTTGAATGTGAGTCCATAGCTTCTATTGAATGACCATTTCAGTACTTAGGTGAGTGAGGTTATGCACGCTGATTCAGGAGACTGATATTTGAATGGCAATAACTATTCCTGAGTTTGGTGGTGTGGGACACAAGGTTCCTGTTCCTGTACCTCCTTCCTGATGTTTGTAGCAAGATGAAAACATGGCCTGGATGGTGGAGGTCCTTGATGATGGACTCTGCATTCTTGTGGCAGTTTTTCCTGTGATGAACTGGGTAATCTGTATCCACCATGTTGTTGGCTTTGCTATTCTTGGGCACTGATGTTTCCATACCAGATACAGTGATGCAACCGAACTTTGTCAGAGTTGTAGATGATGTGCTGAATCTACACAGATGTCTTTTGATGAGCCTGGGAGTCTTCAGTTTGATCTGACTGAAACTTGGGAATTTCAAATGAATAACAACACACACAAAATGCTGGTAGAACACAGCAGGCCAGGCAGCATCAATAGGGAGAAGCGCTGTCGACATTTCGGGCTGAGACCCTTCCAATTTCAAATGAATATTGCTTAGCAGAAGAACTACAAGTTGAGCACCCTTTAGGGGCCAGATGTGTTTGGTTTTCAGATTCAGGAATATCTACATCTATGATAAACATGAGAAAGTCTGCAGACGCTGGAAATCCATAGCAACACACACAAAATGCTTGAGGAACTCAGCAGGTCAGGCAGCAACTGTGGAAATGAATAAATAAGTGACACTTTGAGCTGAGACCCTTCTTCAGTCCTCCAGATTTTGTGATCTATATAACGAGATAGCTTGGGGATGGAAACCAAGTCTAACCACAAGATCCATTTACATTACGTATACCCTCTATGTAGTTTTACATAATATATTTAATAATATTGAGCATGAATCTATAAAGAACCATCAGAAAGGTAAACCATCACTACCTTGGCCACCCTGCTAGATAGTCAGTGGCTCTTTGGTATTGCTATCATTCATGACTCTGGATTTATGTGTTACTGCAAAGTATGTGCAATGAATATCTTTTCAACTTAATGGTAAAGATATTACATATCACTAAAATAATGGAAATATAGTGTATGAAGGGTAAAAAAAAGCAGCATAACAACATCAGGAGAATACCTGAATCAGCTGTTGAGTAACAACAAACAAAGGCAGGCTTTCAGTCTCTATCTATGTATGATGCCATGTTTTGACTAAAAGGTTACAGTACATTATTTATATTTTACTTGTATTCTAGATGCTATGTAAGGTATAAAATGAGATTTAATTTAATTACAAGTAAATGTAATGAAAACTGGAGATTAAATTTAGATTTCATGCAAAAAATAAAGTTTTGTAATTACCAAAAAGTTATGATTTTCACTTACAAAAGAAGATAAATGCAGGACCAAACACTACAACTGCATCAGGTCTGAGAAACATGAGGGACAGGGTACGTCATCGTGAGGAGGAACATCAGAAGTGGTTGAGGGAGCTGGAAGCAGATGCCCTCAGGATGAGGAGGCTCTGAGCTAGATGACTTATTTAAAATGATTCTTCTAGTGATGTTCACATCATTAACAAAGATTTTTGTCATAGCAATTTTTCTTTGATTTTATAAACTGACATGATTGAAGGCAATTGTGAATATTCAACAGGCTGGTTGAAGAAATTTAAGAAAAGGCACAGCATTGAATTTTTAAAAGTTTGTGGTGCTAAAATGTCTGTTGGTCATGAAGCAGCAAAGAAATTGAAGGGATAAAACAGCGTGCCTTTGTAACAAAACAATTGCCTTCAATTTTCAGTTCATCATGATAGACCTTTGCTTATTTCATGATCAACGTACTGTTAAGTGGCATATGTCCACTCCAATGCTGACGTATCCACTCTTTCAATACGTGATTGAGACCTTGATTTTTCACTTTCTGTGGTGTTTTTCTATTTTTCATTTGCTTCTGTTCAGTACTTTATCAGAGAATTCAAACAGTTTATCCTTCTGTTTCTCCAGGTCATAGATGGGGGTTGTTCAAACACCTCACTCTTCTGTCAGATACCTCACACTTGCACCATTGTCATGTTTTTCCAACAGTTTGACTTTCTGTGTTATAGATAAACATAAATGCTTCCTCATGTTCTTTACACTATTACCCATGAGGTTAACTGCAGGCATTTTTGACATTTTCATCAATATTTTCACAGCACAGAGCAGAGGATAAGCACAAAACACAAGGTGTACACTGACTAATGCACGAAGGTCTGACTATCATGACTTCTGGAAACAAACTGGCACCAACAGAGACCCACATAAGGTATATGAGGTCACTTCTCAGCACTGTCTGTGTTGAGCAGAGACCTGTCCATTGCCTAAGAACCTTTCTAGCCCCTTGTGCAACTTTACATTTGTGTCGTCATGTCAGTGCTCAAAAAAGAAAACTGAATTTCCAAGGAGTTTGAATTTTTGGATAAGGGTGTTCAGTTTGTATTTTTAAAGAAAAGACCTTTAACTGTGATGAGCAGAGGGATATTTGGGTGCAAGTTTATAGCTCCCTGAAATTCTACTCAGATTGATAACATGGTTAAGAATGCATGTGGTATGTGTGCATGGATTAGCCAAAGCATTCAATTCAAAAGTTGGTAAGCTGTAGCTTTATATCGGCGAGACCCGACGCAGATTGGGGGACCACTTCGTCGAGCAACTATGCTCTGTCTGTCACAACAGACAGGATCTCCCGGTTGCCACTCACTTCAACTCTGCTTCACATTCCCATTCGGATATGTCCATACATGGCCTCCTCTACTGCCATGATGAGGCCAAACTTTGGTTGGAGGAACAACATCTCATCTACCATCTGGGTAGTCTCCAGCGCCTTAGTATGAACATTGAATTCTCCAACTTCTGGTAATTCCCTCCCTCTCCCTTCCCCCATCCCACCTTCATTCTGTCTCCTCTTCTAGCTGCCTATCACCTCTCATGACTCTGCCTTCTTCTACTACCCATAGTGCTTTCCCCTTAGATTCCTTCCTCACCTCCCCTGCCTATCCCCTCCCTGCTTCCCCTCCCCACCCCTTGATCTTTCCTCTGATTGGTTTTTCACCTGGCACATTCCACCCTCCCCCCACCTTCTTTATAGGGTCCCTGCCCCCTCCTTCTTTAGTCCTGACGAAGGGTCTCGGCCCGAAATGTTGACTGCTTCTATCAACAAATGCTGCCTGACCTGCTGAGTTCATCTAGCCTGTTTGTATGTCTTGATTTGACCACAGCATCTGCAGCGTACTTTGTGTAGCTTTATTAAAACCTAGCTAGGCCACAGCTTTATAGAACTCTTGTTAGGCCGCATCTGGGATATTGCATACAGTTCTAGTTGTCTCATTATAGGAAAGATGTTGAGGCTTTGGAAAGTGTGCAGAAGAAGTTTACTGCCTGGATTAGAGTGCATGTGCTATAATGAGGTGTTGGACAAACTTTCGTCATTTTCTGTGGAGCAGCAGAGGCTGAGGGGAGATCTGATAAAGGTTTATAAGATAGGCATAGATAGAGCAGACGGAGTATATTTTTCCCAGGATTGAAAAGTCTAACACCTGAGGACATGAATTTAAGGAGTCCGTAAGGAGTGAGAATGTTCTCCCCATGACTGTATGGGTTTCCTCCGGCTGCCCACATTCCAAATATTCAAGATTAATGATGGTTTAATGTCATTTCCAGTTGACAAGTGTAAAGAGGAACAAAATAACTGTTACTCCTGATCTGATGAAGCAGCAAAAACATCATAATAAGATAGAGAACACAATAATAATTTTAAAAAACACAATAAGTATAAATATAAACTAGAGAAAATCTGCAGATGCTGGAAATCCAAGCAACACACGCAGAGTGCTGGAGGAACTCAGCAGGCCAGGCCACATCTATGGAAAGAGTACAGGAAAAAAGTACAATATAAATACATAAGATAGCTTATATACATTGAACATATGTCCATAAAGTGACACTAGGCACAGAAGTGTCTGAGTCTAAGGAGAAATGACAAAGTAATGGTGCTTGGGGCATAACGAATGGGTGAAAGTGATGATCAGTCTCACGACTTGTGGAAAGTAACTGAGTTTGAGTTTGCTGGTCCTGGCATGGATGCTACATAGCCTTCTCCCTAATGGGAGTTCCACAAACAGTCCATGAGCAGAGTGGAGATGGGGAGGGTGTGATCCTTCCTGATGTTACTGGCCCTTTTCTGGCACCTTTTTGTATATATGTCCTTGATGGCAGGTAGGGCAGTGCTGGGCAGTTTCATCCACTTGTAGAGCCTTCCTGTCCACTACACTGCAGTTTCCATGCCATGCAGTGATGCAGCTTGTAAGGATAGTCTCTGCTGCACATCTGTAGATTGATGTGATTATAGATGTGCATAATCCAGCAATTACACCCATGTGACATAGTAATCCATACATCACCCCTCATTCTTCTAAACTCCAGCAAGTGCAGGCCAAGAGATATCAAATGCTCCTCATACATTAATGTTTTCATTCTTAGAGTCATTCTCATGAACCCCCTCTAGACCTATACAAAATGTATGGATTATCAAATTAGTTAGTCACATGGGTGTTAATCCAGTTCTTCTCGCCTTTATCAGATTCTTTTATGATAAGATGGACTCAGCTTTACAAATTACCTCATTATGATCTTGTACTTTATTGTTTACCTGAACTGCACTTTTCTCAGCTTTTACGTTTTCCCTTTTTTTTTGTTTTACCTTATTATAGCTCAATGCACTGTGTAATGATTTGATCTGTATGAGCAGTATGCAAGACAAACTTTTCATTGTATCTTGTTACATGCAACAAAAGTAAACCAATTCTGGTTCTAGTTATTTTGGAGGAAGAGGGAAATATACCTTTTTGTTGTTTTGTAAATAGTTTTGGATCCCTCATCTAAAAAAAAAGATGTCCTGGCATTGGAGAAGGTCTAGAGGAGGTTCATGAGAATGGTTCTAAGAATGAAAGCATTAATGTATGAGGAGGGATTGATATCTCTTGGCTTGTACTCGCTGGAGTTCAGAAGAGTGAGGGGGATCTCATTAAAACCTATTGAATATTGAAAGGCTTCAATGCAATGGATGTGGAAAGGATGTTTCCTATAATGAGTGAGTCTAGGACCAGAGGGCACTGCCTCAGAATAAAGGGATGTCCATTTAAAATAGAAATGAGGAGGAATTTCTTTTACCAGAAAGTACTGAATTTGTGGAATTCATTACCTCAGATGGCTGTGGAGGCCAACTCATTGGGTATATTTAAAGTGGAGGTTGGTGGGTTCTTGATTAGTCAGGGCATTGAAGGTTATGTGGAGAAGGTTGGAGAATGGGATTGAGAGGATTAATAGCTCAGTCATGACGGAATAGTGGAGGAGACTTGATGAGGCGGAATGGACTAATGCTCCTATATCTTATTGAAATGAAAGGATATGTGAAGAGTTCAGAAAGTAATTGAAGCCAAGCTGGGAGAGTTATGAGGAGAATGTAATAATGAGCTTCAATGGGCTTCACTGTCTTTGTCTCAGTCTTTGCATGTTATTTTTCCCAAAGTGAAAGTGTGTGTTGAACTCAAAGAAACTCAAGCTGAATGGTGTATCTAATGAATTTGCTGCTGATGAATTCCACTAACTACTGTAACGATGCATGTTTTTTTCCACCTTTAATCACTGATGACAGATTTACTTTTTAAAATTAAAATGCATCATGCTATTCATTTGGGCACCATGATTCTCATATTTAATGAAAGTAAAATTAAAACTGCCTGGTTGAAATAATCCTCTGTAATAAAAGCAAGATTTTACCATGGCTACAGTAAATTAAGAGAATAAAATCAAGAAATTCAAAACAAGTTGCAGCACTACTTTTGTGTTCAAAATGTGGGTTTTGTGGGTTTCTGAATGATTGTGAGCATTATGAAGCATTGCTAGGTCACTAGAAGGTAGAATATTAAAACAGGTTTGGGAGCAGTTTCTGGCTCCTGGACTGGCTTCACTTGCCTCAGCACTGATTTGGTTCTGCGGCTGTGGTCTCACTTTTGAGGACTCTATGGTTCATCATTTGTTTACTTTTTTTAGTTGTTTGCACGATTTGTTCTTTTTTCACACATTGGATGTTTGTCAGGTGAAGGTTTCTTCATGGATTCTACTGTTTTGTTTTGTTTTGTGTCTACCCAGGAGATAAATTTTAAGGTTGTTTACGGTATACTTACTTGGAAAATAAATTTGTATTGAACTTTGAACAGTACAGACCCTTTGACCACATTGTTGTGCCAACTTTTTACCTGCTCTACAGTTAATCTAATTTGTCATTTGTGTAACTATTTATAGAGCGCAACAGCTTCTAGAAAACATAGAAACGTAGAAAACCTACAGCACAATACAGGCCCTTTGGCCCACATTGCTGTGCCGAACAGGTGCTTACTTTAGAAATTACCTAAGGTTACCCATTGCCTCCTATTTTTCTAAGCTCCATGTACCTATCCAGGAGTCTCTTAAAAGACCCTATTGTAGCCACCTGCTGTACCGTCGCCAGCCAGCAGCCCATTCCACGCAATCACCACTCTTTGTGTAAAAAACTTACCCCTAATATCTCATCTGTACCTGCTTCCAAGCACCTTAAAAATGTGCCCTTTCATATTAGTCATTTCAGCCCTGGGAAAAAGCCTCTGGCTGTCCACATGATCCACACGATCAATGCCCCAAATGGAGCTTCTGACTCCATTTGGCAAGATCACTACATACCAAAATAAAAATCATAATTTTATTGGCAAATTAAATTGGTTTATTATTATTACATGACAGAAGTAGGACATGTGGTGCCCTCAGTTGCGTGGTTCATCCAGACTGGTGTCCATACACAGATCTCTGTGTTACCTCCTCTCATCGCAGACAGTTAAGCTGGGAAATGTCTCTTTATTTCTACACTGGGAGTTGGAGACCCCATGCCTGAGAGTCTGGGGCCAATGACTGGAAGCCCGGAAACCGTCTGTCCTGGAATTAGAGGCCCTTGTGCATTGAGGGTGAGAGGGTGGAAAATGGGATTGTTTGCTGTTGTCGTCTTTTGTTTTATTTATATTGTTGCTGATGTTGTTCTACTGAACGTTGTGATATACGCTGTTGAAGTCGGAATGTGTGGTAACACCAGCAGGCTGCCCTTAGCACATCCTTAGGTGTGTTGGTTGTTAATGCAAATAATGCATTTCACTGGTGTTTCAATGTGCTATATAAATCTGAACCTGAATCGGAAGATGATAACACATACATACAGGCAACATCCTGGTGAATCTTCTCTGCACTCTCTCCAATGCAATCAGATCCTTCCTCCAGAGCGGTGAACAGAATTGCCCACAATATTTCTAAGTGCAGCCTTAGGAGTATTTTGTACAGTTAGACCTATAGATTAAATTAGTTTAAAACCAGGTAATTTGATTTCCCCTTCCAGGGTGATTTACCATCAAATTGTTTGTTTCAAGCTGTCCTCAGACTGTTGTAATGTTGGGCAGATGGTTTCTTGAAGCTGAACACAGAACAATTCAACCCTTTGGCCTGGTTTGTGCCGATCTTTTAAACTACTCTAAGATCAATCAAACCCTTCCCTCCTACACAGTCCTCCATTTATCATCTATTATCCTTGTGTCTATCTAAGAGTTCTTAAATGTCCCCAATATATCTGCCTCTACCACTACTCCTAGCAGGGTATTCCACACACCAAGTACTTTGTTTTTAAATAAAGAAAAAAAAGTCCTACCCCCGTAATTAATCCACTTAATCTTTGCCTCTTATCATCCTGTAAACCTCTATCAAGTCACCCTCATCCTCCTCTCCAAAGAGCAAAGCCCTAATCCAGGCGACATTGTGGTAAATCTCCTCAGCACCCTCTGTAAAGTTTTCATATGCTTCCTATAATGAAGTGACCAGAACTGAAGCAGTACTCCAAATGTGGTCTAACCAAGCTGCTGTGATCCTTTGTGTCTTTTGGACTGAGTCTCCTAACTAATGAAGACCAACACCCTTAACCACCCTTTCAAGTTGTACTGCAACTTTGAAGGATCTATGAATATGGACCTGTAGTGTGAGGGTGTTTGTTGAGTTGGATATTATAAGAGGTGTTTTCAATTTTGTTGTCCCTATCTATTGATTTGAAAGCACAGAAACCTCTCTGCAGTTTGTTATTTCTTAGCAGTGTTCAAATACGTCAAACAGCAGGCGTCTTCTTCTTGAAAACTGTTTTTGTAGTTTATTGTCTGCCACGTGACCTTGCACCGCTCATTTCAATCCAATTACCCCCGAAGAAGAAAGTGTAATTATGCTTCATGTCCGTTGAGTATCAGAAATGTTGATCATAGCCAAGCTTCAGACCTGCTGTTGGCTATGTTCTACTTTGATTTTCTAGTCTATAACCCATAACGTGTTAGAACACAAATTGCATCTATGAAGCAGCTAGCTTGGTGATTATTAAAGTAATTCCTTCTGTGATTTGAGTTTCCAGTCCAGGCTGAGTGAATTCCAGGTTTAATTGTGTGAGCGCCCGTGAGCCACATTAACGTAGTGGTTACTGTGCTGCTATTACAGCTCAGAGTTTGGAGTTCATTTCAGGTGCCCTAAGTAAAGAGTTTATCTGTCCTCCCCGTAGAATGCATGGGTTTTTGCCAGGTGCTCAGGTTTCCTCAAACAATGCAAAGACCCACTAGGTCAATGCAAATTGTCTCGTGATTAAGTTCACCTTAAATTAGGGGTTGCTGGTCTGCACGACTTGAAGGGCCAGAAGGACCTATTCCACATAGTATCTCAGAATAAATAAAATATAAATAAATAAATGATTCTGGTCCCACACTAGACACCCAAGATGATCATTGAGTGCACCATTGCTCCACGGCAATCAGAAAATGGAGACAGTTTTGATTTCCTGAATGGATAATGCTTGGCTGCCAGTCGCTTTGTTAAATTCCCAAATCCGGTACATCTATAGTTACTAAACAAATCTATTCAAAGAAGATAAAATGTCAATTACTTTTAATGGTCCTGAGATGATTTTGTCTTGCACAGTTATTAGCAGCAGTTTTAAAGAAATTAATCTTTCATTGCAAGAGACTCCAAGAAAATCTAGGAGTCCCACAGAGAGTGAATATTTGAATTAGCATTCAGAAGTTTTCTTCCAAACTAATTTCTGTA
The DNA here is from genome assembly GCF_048418815.1 of Hemitrygon akajei. Classification (NCBI taxonomy): domain Eukaryota; kingdom Metazoa; phylum Chordata; class Chondrichthyes; order Myliobatiformes; family Dasyatidae; genus Hemitrygon; species Hemitrygon akajei. The sequence goes on along the minus strand of NC_133132.1, from coordinate 107,527,724 downwards.
GTTTATCTTAGTAGTAGTTTTCTAGGTTTTACAGTTCAGTAGAGTTTATAGTTTCTCTGAATTAATTGTGACTTATTCATAACTGCTCAACTTTGAGTTGATTTGGGGTGACACTAAGCATAACGGTTAGTGCAATCACTTTCTGGTGCCAGCAATCACTTTATCACATCAATGATCACTGATCATGGTTCATCTCCCGCCATTATCTGTAAGGTGTTTTTACCATCATCCCCTGACTGTGTGGGTTTCCTACAACACATCCTCGGACACAAATGATGCATTCCACTGTATGTTTTGATGTACATGTGACAAATAAACTGCATATTTATTGCCTCCTGTTCGAATCAAGTTTGTCATTCTCAGCTGGACTTGAAGCATAACTTGGCTGTGTGGAGTTTGCACAGTCTCCCTGTGACCACGTGGTCACATGTGCTCTCACCACTCTAGTTTCCTCTCACGTTGCAAAGATGTGCGGATTTGTTGGTTACTGGTGTTGCAGGTTGCTCCAGATGTGAAATTAAGTGGTAGAGTCTGGTGGGAGTGGATGAGAATTAAACTGGGTTTAATGTAGGATCAGTGTGGATAGGCAGTCAATAGTTAGTGCAGACTTGGTCAGCCAAAATGCCTGTTTCTGTGCTATATTTATGAGTCAAGAACCCGGTAATCACAAGAGATTCCATAAATGCTGGAAATACAGAGCAATGCATAGAGAAATTCAGCTGATCAGGCAGTGTCTATGGAGAGGAATAAGCAGCTGAAGTTTTGGGCCAAGACCCTTTATCAAGACTGAAAAGGAAGGAGGAAGAAACTGGGATAAGAAGGTGAGGGCAGTGCAGGCATGTGAGATTTGGCTGAAGGCCAGGCTGGCATGGACTAAATGGGAAGAAAGACTGGTTTACATGTTGTCATGCTCTATGACTGTAGCTGTGACAGGGTACTTCATTTGCTGAGGAGGAGCAAATGGAACTAGGAACTGCGCAGACAACAACATATATTATAGACCAGACCAGCAAGGACTTAGTCGGCTGAAGGGCCTGTTTCAGTGCTGTAGTGCTCTATGACCCTATTTATGCACTGAACTCATTCACCCGCAACTCATTTTGTTGTGAATGGTAAAGCCCAGGGTAGTGTTGTTGAACAGAGAGACACAGATGTTACACATACATGGTTTACCTGAAAGTGATGACGCAGACAGCCCAACAAGATTCCCATCCAAGATGGTCCCATTTATTCAGAGTCAGAGTCAGAATCAGGTTTATTATCACCGGCATGTGACGTGAAATTTGTTAACTTAGCAGCAGCGGTTCAATGTAATAAATAATCTAGCAGAGAGAGAGAAAAAATAATTAATAAAATAAAACATAATAATAAATAAACTAGTTAATCAATTACATATATTGGATAGATTTTTTTAAATGTGTAAAAAGAGAAATACTGTATATTCAAAAATGTGAGGTAGTGTCCAAAGCTTCAAAGTCCATTCAGGAATCGGTTGGCAGAAGGGAAGAAGCTGTTCCTGAATCGCCGAGTGTCTGCCTTCAGGTTTCTGTATCTCCTACCTGATGGTAACAGTGAGAAAAGGGCATGCCCTGGATGCTGGAGGTCCTTAATAATGGACGCTGCCTTTCTGAGACACCGCTCCCTAAAGATGTTCTGGGTACTTTGTAGGCTAGTGCCAAAGATGGAGCTGACTAGATTTACAACCTTCTGCAGCATCTTTCAGTCCTGTGCAGTAGCCCCTCTGTACCAGACAGTGATGCAGCCTGTCAGAATGCTCTCCACGGTACAACTGTAGAAGTTTTTGAGTGTATTTGTTGGCATGCCAAATCTCTTCAAACTCCTAATAAAGTATAGGAGTCTTGCCTTCTTTATGACTACATTGATACGTTGGGCCCATAACCCTCTAAACCTTTCCTATCCATGTAGCAGTCCAACAATCTTTTAAATGGTGGTAATATACTTTCCTCAACCACTTCCTCTGGCAGCTCATCTGTATACTGACCTCCATCTGGGTAAAGTTCCTATTTAAATCAGAATCATATGTCATGTGATTTGTTAACTTTGCAGCACCAGTAGAACACAATACATAATAAAGAATAAAAACTGTGAATTACTCTGTGTGTGTGTGTGTGTGTATGTGTGTGTGTGTGTGTGTGTGTGTGTGTGTGTGTGTGTGTGTGTGTGTGTGTGTGTGTGTGTGTGTGTGTGTGTCTATATATATATAAAACTAAATAAGTAGTGCAAAAAGAGAAATTAAAAAAGTAGTGTGGTCATATTCATGGGTTCAACGTCCATTCAGAAATCAGATGGCAGGGCAGAATAAGCTGTTCATGAATCAAGCGTTGAATCTCTCCCCTGTCCAATTAAACCTAACTGTGCCCTCCAGTTCTTGATACTCCAACCCTGGGAGAAAGACTGAGTGCATTTACCCTATCTGTACCCTTTATGATTTTATACAAATCTATAAGATCATCTGTCATTCTCTTGCACTCCAATGTAAGCAGTCCCAAACTCCTCAGTTTCTCTCCATAACTCATACAACCCAAGTCTTGGCAATATCCTTATAAATCTTAATCACATCTTTCCTATTTCAGGGTGACTAAAACTGAAAACAATAATTTTCTGCAAGGAAAATCATATTTGGCCAGTTTATTGGAGTTCCTTTAAGAAGTTACATGTTGTTGACAGGAACAAGAAAGAACTACTGAAATATTTGGGATGCCACAGCAGTGTAGCAGTGCAATACTGTTACAACTTGGGAATCGGAGTTTGGAGTTCAATTCGTCATCTGAAAGGAGTCTGTATGTCCTCCGAGTGGATTGTGTGTGTTTCCTCTGGGCTCTTCGATTTCCTCCCACAATCCAATGACATACCAGTTAATAAGCTGCAGATTATCCTGTGATTAGGCTAGGGTTAAACTATAGCAATATAATGAGGTAGTGTACATAGACTGTTCAGAAATCTGATGGCGGAGAGGAAGCTGTTTCTAAAATATTAAGGTGTATTTTCAGGCTTCTGTACCGACTATTGGGTGTCTATTTATTTTCTGGTCTTTAGGGTTCTTCCAGCGTCAGGAATGATAATCAGTCTTACTTCAAAGATTCCAGTTTATTTTAGAGTACAAACAAACATACAACAGCAAAAATAAATGAGAAACGATGCCAAGAGGTGAATGGATGTGAAGACAAGAAAATAAAGAAGCCAAAGAGGGTGTCTCCGAAAACTTCAATAATAAGATAAGGAAAATAATTTGGATCAGGATAAATTGGTTAATAGTCTGCATAATTAAAATAATTATGTGGGTAATGTACCAATATTTAGCCAATGAAAAATGAGAAAGGTGCTAAACCATTAGTTGAGCTACCTTACCACTTTCTGCCAGTGAGTGTGAAAAATACACGAATTTTTCAAAAAGTACAAATCTAATAAGAAGTATTATAACAAAAACAATGGTTTCCAACACTACCCTCTGATGGTAGTAATGAGAAGAGGACTTATCATGGGTGGTGAGCTTCCTTAATGGTAGATATTGCTTCTTGAGGCACCACCTTTTGAATATATCCTTGAAGCTGGGGAGGCAAGTGTCAATGATGGAGCCAGCTGAGTTTACATCTGTAGAAATTTCCCAGAATTTTTGATGACATGCAAAATCTGTACAAACTTCTAATATCGCAGCTGTCATGCCTTCTTTGTAATGACATCAATATGCTGAACACCGGACAAATCCTCAGAGATGCTGACACCCAGGAGCTTGAAACTGCTTTCCACTCCTGACCCCTTGATGAGTGCTGTGACAAGATGTGGTCTTTATTGCCAACAGCAAACAATTTTGCAGTACCAAATTTATCAGCTGCTGGATAATAGCAGACAGCATTCAGCAGAATCTCTTTAAATTTCAGGTGAAAACGAATTCACAAACTTCAATGTATCCCTCTCAGAAGGTTTCATTTGTTTTCCAATATTTGGTCCTTCAGTTTTGCCTTCCACTTCTCGCAGGGGACTTAACGACCACATGGACAGGGTATGTGCACACATCAGGTGCACAATATCACAGAGGAATCCAATTTTGCCTCAACTGTCACTCACATTCATAAAATGGCAGGTCATGAGGGCTGTGGAGAGCGATCGAGGGCACAAAGGTCAGTTTAATCATCTCCCACCACCATTCTATTTAACTTCAGCAAACAGTGCAGATTCACAATTGAACGTGAATACCTCTTGAGCTTAAAGTTAAACTCCCATGCCCAGAGCCACCTTTTCAGCAATTCCAAAGGTGGCCGAACATTGATCTGTGTACACTGCCAAAGAAGTATTGGGGCCTGTGCATGGGTGCGAGGTGGAACAGGGCTTGTTTTTGCTGTTATTATTTTATTGTGTGGCTGAGTTCTGTTTTGTTGCATGCTATGTTAACAGTTGTGGACTGTTCCCAGCACACCCTAGGGTATACAGTGTCTATGAAAAATATTCTTCCCCCTTGGAAGTTTTCATGTTTTATTGTTTTACAATATTGAATCAGTGGATTTAATTTGGCTTTTTTGACATTGATCGACAGAAAAAGACTTATGTCAAAGTAAAAATAGATCTTTACAAAGTTATCTAAATTAATTACAAATATTAAACAAAAAATAATTGATTGCATAAGTATTCACTCCCTTTAATATGACACACTAAAGCATCACTGGGGCAACTGATTGATTTTAGAAGTCATATAATCAGTTAAATGGAGATCACCTGTGTGCAGTCAAGGAGTTTCAATTGATTGTGGTAAAAAGTACACCTGTGGCTGGAAGCTCCAACTGCTGGTGAGTCAGTATCCTGGCAAAAACTACACCATGAAGACTAAAGAATGCTCCAAGCAGCTCTGTAAAAAGGTTATTGAAAAGGTCAGGAGATGGTTATAAGAAAATTTCCAAGTCACTGAGTATCCCTTGGAGTTCAGTTAAGTCAATCATCAAGAAATGGAAGAAATTTGATGACTGTAAATCTGCCTAGGGCAGGCTGTCCTCAAAATCTGAGTGACCCTGAAAGAAGGATGCTAGTGAGGGAGGGCACCAAGAGACCTATAAATCTGGAGCAATTTAATCTTCAGTGACTAAGTTGGAAGAGACTATATGAAACAACTGTTAGCTGGGTGCTTCGACAGTCACAGCTTTATGGGAGAGTGACAAAGAGAAAGCCACTGTTATGTAGATGCCAAAGGCGCATCTACTAAATACTGCTTTGAAAGGGGTGAGTATGTTTAAAAAAAACTATTGTGTTTAATAATTGAAATCAATTTAGGTCAATTTGTAGAAATTTGTTTTCACTTTGACATGAATAAGTCTTTTCTGTTTATTGCTGTCAAAAAAGCCAAACTGAATCACAATGGATTCAATGTTGCAAAAAAATAAAATGTGAAAATTTCTGAAGCAGTGAAAACTTCTTGTAGGCACTCTAACTGTGATTACCCTGTTGTATAGCAATGATATTAAAGGAATCTAATGTCATTGCATAGCAAATAGAAAACTACAGCACAGTGCACAGCTTTGGACCCACGGTGCAATGCCGACCTTTTAACTTTTCTGGAGAGCAATCTAACCTTTTCCTCCCATGTAGTCCTCTATTTACCTTTCAATAGTTTGCCTGTCTAAGAATCTCTTAAATGTGTCTGATTTCTGTTTCTACCCCACCCAAATACATGCACCCACTACTCTGTGTGTGGGGTGGGGGGGGGGGACTTATCTCTGATACTCCTTTTCAGCTTTCCTCCAATTTCTTTAAAATTATGCCTTCTCATGTCAATAACTTCTGCCCTAGGGGAAAAAAGCCTCTCCAGCTGTCCATCATATCAGTAACTCTGATCATCTTGTACATCTCTTTAAATCCCCTCTCCTCTTCCTTCACTCCAAAGAAGAAAGCACCAGTTCACTCAAGCTTTCCTCATAAGATATGTCCTTTAATAAAGGCAGCATCCTGGTAAATCTCTTCCGCACCCTCTCTAAAGCTTCCCCATTCTTTCTGTATTGAGCTGACAGGAACTGGGCGCAATACTTTGACTGTTCAGGGTTTTGTAGAGCTGTGTTAATACCTTGTGCCTCTTGAACACAATTCTCTTACTAATAATAATATATTTTGATCTGCATTCTTGAACAGTAAAACAGGAACAGTTCACGTGTAGTCACAACTTTTTTAAATCTGTGTGCAAATATCAGTAGCCAGTTAATCACAAACATGAGGAAATCCAAAGCCAGTTAATCAGTCGTGGGGATGCAGTACTAGACAAGTACAAAACTGAGTATATACTGAATATCAACCACCATTCAATCTAATCCCATTGCTGTGCTATTTTCCATACTTTCTGATCATCTCCCCCAGATTCAAACTTCCACCAATCATGAGAATTAACCCCTTTGGGGCTATTGAGTCCACTCCCTACAATCATGGCTTATTCATTATTCCTGTCAACCCCATTCTCTTGTCTTCTACCCATAACTTTTGATGCCCTGATTAATCAAGAACCTATGAACCTCCACTTTAAATATACCCATTGAATTGGCCTCTTTGGTACAGCTGGCTGTGCAATGAATAACACAGATTCTCCACTCTCAGGCTTAAGCGATTCCTCCTATCTCTAACTGCAGAAAATCTGCATATGCTGGAAATCTGAGATGCGCACACAAAATGCTGGAAACCCAGGGAAAGTGCTCAGAATGCTGAGGGAGCTCAGTAGGCCAGGTAGCATCGGGCTGAGTCCAGATGACTGGTCTTGGCTCAAGTCATCGATTGTATTCTTTTCCATAGATGGTACTTGGCCTGCTGAGTTCCTCCAGCATTTTGTATGTTGTTCTTGTCCCTTTTGCAAAAGGATAACCTACTCTGAGGCTGAACCCTCTGTCACTATCGAAAACATTCTCTCCATGTCCACTCAATCTGAGACCCTCGATATTTGGTCTTTTTTAATGAGATCCCTCCTCATACTTGAACTCTCTTCATTCCCATGATTTTTTAAACTTTTCTAGACCCTCTCCAATGTCAGCACATCCCTTCTTAGATATGATACACAAAACTGTCCGCAATGCTCCAAAATGAGATAATAAACTTGTCCTGCCTATTTCCATTAATTATGCAGTGAGTGAGTGAGTGGTAAGTATCTGGGGCACACGGCCGGCAGTGGTGGTGAAAAACAGGGATGACAGTGATGTTTAAAAGGAATTTAGACAAGTAAATGAGTCTGAAGTTTATCTTTGCAATTTCTGGAGTTTGCCCTTCAGTCTGTTTCAGATTTATTTGTCATACACTAAAACCTACAGCAAAAGGCATCATTTGCATTAATAGCCAACAGAGGGTGTGCCATACCTTCCAGTGCTAGCATATCATGCCCACAATGCTCAGAAGAACAGTACAGAACGTAACAAAATGGAACACACCAAACAACAAAAAAAAACAGCAAAACAAGTCCTTTTTTCCCCTCTCACCCACACTCCCTCCCATCTACCCATATGCATGGATCGTTCTCTAACCCCACGACAGGCCTGTGGGCTTCAAGCTTCAGTCATCAGGCTTTGCTTTCTGAATTCTTGATCAGCCTTCGAGCTTTGATTTATTGTATTGACCACCGGACTAGCTGGTGACAGGACTGTGAGCTCTAGGCTTGAACTCCTGGCATGCTGACTCACCAGCAGTCATGCCTCTAGGGACCTACCAACCTGGGACAGCTATGAGTGTCCTTCGTCTCCTGTCCACATGACTCATCTCTCTCTCCTACCCCTCTTCACAGCCCCCCACCCCGCTCTCGAGACTACACCCCTCCCACACCTGAAACCACCACGGTGGGCTTCACAGCTGAACAGGTGAGAAGACAGCTGAAATGTCTCCACCCAAGCAAAACTGCAGGCCCGGATGGTGTCAGCCCCAGGGTGCTCAAAGCCTGTGCCCCCTAGCTAAATGGAGTACTTCACCATGTCCAACCTGAGCCTGCGTCTCCAGAGGGTTCCTGTGCTGTGGAAGATGTCCTGCCTCTTTCCTGTACTGAAGACGCCGCGCCCCAGTGGCTCCAATGACTACAGACCGGTGGCATTGACCTCCCACATCATAAAGACCCTGGAGAGACTTGTTCTAGAGCAGCTCCGGCCTATGGTTAGGCCACACTTAGACCCCCTCCAGTTTGCCTATCAGCCCCGACTAGGAGTTGAGGATGCCATCGTCTACCTGCTGAACCGCGTCTACGCCCACCTGGACAAGCCGGCGAGTACTGTGAGGGTCATGTTTTTTGACTTCTCCAGTGCGTTCAACACCATCCGCCCTGCTCTGCTGGGTGAGAAGCTGACAGTGATGCAGGTGGATGCTTCCCCGGTGTTATGGATTATTAATTACCTGACTGGCAGACCACAGTACGTGCGCTTGCAACACTGTGTGTCAGACAGAGTGGTCAGCAGCACTGGGGCTCCACAGGGGACTGTCCTGTCTCCCTTCCTCTTCACCATCTACACCTCGGACTTCAACTACTGCACAGAGTCTTGCCATCTTCAGAAGTTTTCTGATGACTCTGCCATAGTTGGATGCATCAGCAAGGGAGATGAGGCTGAGTACAGGGCTACGGTGGGAAACTTTGTCACATGGTGTGAGCAGAATCATCTGCAGCTTAATGTGAAAAAGACTAAGGAGCTGGTGGTGGACCTGAGAAGGGCTAAGGCACCGGTGACCCATTTCCATCCAAGGGATCAGTGTGGACATGGTGGAGGATTTCAAGTACCTTGGGATATTAATTGACAATAAACTGGACTGGTCAAAGAACACTGAGGCTGTCTACAGGAAGGGTCAGAGCCATCTCTATTTCCTGAGGAGACTGAGGTCCTTTAACATCTGCTGGATGATGCTGAGGATGTTCTAGGAGTCTGTGGTGGTCAGTGCTATCATGTTTGCTGTTGTGTGCTGGGGCAGCAGGCTGAGGGTAGCAGACACCAACAGAATCAACAAACTCATTCGTAAGGCCAGTGATGCTGTGGGGGTGGAACTGGACTCTCTGACAGTGGTGTCTGAAAAGAGCATGCTGACAAGTTGCATGCCATCTTGGACAATGACTCCAATCCACTCCATAATGTACTGGTTAGGCACAGGAGTGCATTCAGCCAGAGACTCATTCCACCGAGATGTAACATTGAGCGTCATAGGAAATCATTCCTGCTTGTGGCCATCAAACTTTACAACTCCTCCCTCGGAGTGTCAGACACCCTGAGCCAATAGGCTGGTCCTGGACTTATTTCCACTTGGCATAATTAATTTATTATTATTAACTTATTAATTTATGGTTTTGTATTGCTATATTTCGACACTATTCTTGGTTGGCGCGGCTGTAACAAAACCCAGTTTCCCTCGGGATCAATAAAGTATGTCTGTCTGTTTGCAATCTTTTGAAACTCCTGCCAATTGTATTGTTCCACTTTCGCAATTTAATGGAAACAGTTTGCTGGGTGGGGGAAGAGGATTGAGGGATTAAAAAATAAATCATACGAATCATGGCATTAAATTAGCAAGTAAGCCCGATGTCATAGTTTAACATCACTGAATATCAGAACGTGAATTAGATTATTACTGATTTAGATTATGTGAAATCTGGCAATGGTATCACCCCCAAACTGTCATTCAGTTCTCTGCATAGATGCTGCCTGACCTGCTGAGTTACTCCAGCATTTTGTGTGTGTTGCTCTGGATTTCCAGCATCTGCAGAGCTTCTTGTGTCTTTATTGTCATCTGTACAAGTACATATACGAGCAGGTGCAAGGAAACACTTAAATGCAACAGCTTCACAGGCCCAGAGCATCAGATAAGTAGCAATTACAAGGGGGGGGGGGGAACATAAATGCAAATTATACAATTTTTTAAGAATGAATACAATTAGAGCAAAAAATGTCCTTCATAGTACTAGGTTGTCATAGTGTTGCTTTCCTGAGGTAGTGATTAAGGTTTTGCTGGATGGTTTAAGAACCAAATGCTTGAAGGGAAATACAATAACTATTCTTGAAACTGGTGGTGAGGGACTTCAGGCTTCTGTACCTCCTGCCGACTAGCTGTGAGAAGACGGCATGGTACAGATGATGGGGATCTTTGGATGTTGCTTTCTTGGGAGTTCGTTCCATAGATGGTAGGGAGGGATTTGTCTGTGATATATTGGACTGAGTCTAATACCCTCTGCAGCTTCTTGCATTCCTGCATGTTCAATAGCCAGCCCAGAGTGGGATGCAATCTGTCAGATACTTACAGTACTGAACATCTGTAGCAGTTTGTCAGGTTGGTGACAGGTCAAACCTCCTTAACTAACTGATAAAGTAAGAACACTAGCGTGCCTTTTTTTGGTGATTTCATCCATGTGCTGGGTCCAAGTCAGTTTTCCCTGGCTCTTGCTCATAGTAATATAAATGCATTGGGTTCAAAGTGACACACCTCCACTAAGTTATCAATCGCATGGCAATACATGTGCCACCTGGTTACTCTAAATGGGACACATCAGTACTCAACAGCTTCTTCCCCTCTGCCATCAGATCTCTGAATGGTTCATGAGCCCATGAACACAGCTTCATTAGTCTTTCATTTTGCACCATTTTATTTTGTAATTTATAATTGTTATGTATTTGCATTGTACTGCTCCCACAAACAATAAATTTAACAACATGCAAGTCAGTGATGTTAGGGTTAAGGTTGTTTGGGGTTAGGGTTACGTACAATACACCTGTTTTGAATTCTGACTGCTCCTTTCATAGAAGGTCTCTCTTTGAGAATGATGAAACTGCCACAGATTGTCAAGGAACTGAATCCATTCTGTGGAGAAAATAAAATGTGTTCAAAATAATTGCATCACAATTCTTTTCCACTTAAGTTAAATGCTAGACTTGAAAATCTGTGACTTGAGTATTGTTGCAATTTTGTTTTTTTTATTGAAAAGCTATCCATCCGGAACCAAACTGTACAAATATATGGATGGTAGTTGTTTCTTTATATTGGAGAATGTGAATGTGTGGAGTTCTGTTCTCAGCAATAGATTACAGAGTAAAAAAGGAAATGATGGATTGTACATCTGTGCAGCTGAACAAATGTATAATTTGTAGAGGGAGAGATTTTGTTCAATGACATACCGTGGCATAGGGCACAAGTGCAGAGAATCACTGTGTCAGAGCAGAACAGAAGATGAAATTCACTTTTGCTGCATAAGCAACCATCAGCATTTCCCAATGTCCAACCATTTTAAATTCAATCCTCAGTCCCATTCTGACATGTTGGCCTGTGACATCCTCGACTGCTGTGATGAGGCCATTCACGTTGGAGGAGCAAGACTTCATATTTTGTCTGAGTTACCTTCGGCCTGATTGCATAAATGTTGATTTCTTTGACTTCCAATAATCTCTCCTCCATTCCCTTTCTCTCTTCCATTCCTGTTCTAGCTACCCTTGTGTTCCTTCTCTTCTCCTTACCTCCCTATCACCTTCTTCTGGTGTCACCCCTTCCATTTTTCCCCCATGGTTCTCTCTCTCTCCCCTCTCCTATCAACTTACTTTTTCTTCCATCCTTAACTTCTCCACCTATCACCTCCCAGCTTCTTACTTCATTTCCCTTTCTCTATTCACACAACGATCCCCTCACCTGAATTCTCCTCAGTGGAAACATCAGTAGAAAGGAAAGCAGAGGTCATATTACTGATTGAACACTCTTCAACACAGCTGGGAACAAACTTCTAACCTGAAATGTCAACTCAATTTCTCAGCATTTCAGAATTTGGTTTATTATGTGATATGAAATTTGTTAATTTAGCAGCAGCAGTTCAATGCAATACATGATCTAGAAGAGAAAAAATAAATATAATAATAAATCAATCAATTACAGTATACATATATTGAATAGATTTTTAAAAATACAAAAAACAGAAATACTGTATTTAAGAAAAGAAAGTGTCCAAAGATTCAATGTCCATTTAGGAACTGGATGGCAGAGGGGAAGAAGCTGTTCCTGAATTGCTGAGTGTGTGCCTTCAGGCTTTTGTACCTCCTACCTGATGGTAACAGTGAGAAAAGGGCATGTCCTGGGTGCTGGAGGTCCTGAATAATGGACACTGCCTTTCTGAGACAACGCTCCCTAAAGGTGTCTTGGGTACTTTGCAGGCTAGTGCCCAAGATGGAGATGACTAGATTTACAACCTTCTGCAGCTTCTTTTGATCCTGTGCAGTAGCCCCCCCCCCCCCCCCCCCATATCAGACAGTGATGCAGCCTGTCAGAATGCTCTCCACGGTACATCTATAGAGGTTTTTGAGGGTATTTGTTGATGTGCCAGATCTCTTCAAACTCCTAATGAAGTACTGTTGCTGTCTTGCCTTCTTTATAACTGCATCAATATGTTGGGATCAGGTTCGGTCTTGGGAGATCTTGACACCTAGGATCTGGAAACTGCTCACTCTCTCCACTTCTGATCCCTCTAAGGATTGGAATGTGTTCCTTTGTCTTACCCTCCCTGAAGTCTACAATCAGCTCTTTTGTCTTACTGACATTCAGTGCCAGGTTGTTGTTGTGGCACCACCCCACTAATTGGCATATCTCACCCCTGTACGCCCTCTGACACTACCTGAGATTCTACCAACAATGGTTGTATCGACAGTAAATTTATAGATGATACTTGAGCTATGCCTAGCTACACAGTCATGTGTGTGTGTATATAGAGAGCAGAGCAGTCAACTAAGCACACACCCCTGAGGTGTACCAGTGTTGATCATCATCGAGGAGGATATGTTATCACCAAAACAAAAATTATGGTCTTCTGGTTAGGAAGTTGAGGTTTTTCTGATTTGTTTCAGCTTTCAAACATTTGCAGATTTTTTTTATTATTTAGAGGTAGTTCTTTTGGAGGTTTGCAACACAGTATCAGGCCCTTCTGGCTCAATAAGACTGCACAGTCTAACTATACCCATGTGATCTACTGACCCATGCATCTTTGGAATGTGAAGGGAAACCGGAGGAAACTTAGTGGTCATGGGAAGAATGTACATACTCCTTACAGACAGGAGTGGAATTGAACCTGGGTCACCACTGCTATAAACTGTGTGAACATGCCACTCTGATTTGTGTGAAGTTAAGATCAAAAACAAGCTTGTTAGCACTGATATGAGATGAAATTTGTTTGTAGCAGCTGAACTGTGGAATAAAAAATGTTATTTCAAGTTACAATAAAAAGTAAAATAATGATTCAGTAATGTTGGGGGGGACAAAAATAAATTTTGAGATAGTGTTCATGGACCATTCATAAATCTGGTGGAGGGGAAGAAATTTCTAAAATGTTGAGTATGTGACTTTAGGCGCCTGAACCTCCCCTCTGGTAACAATGAAAAGGGGGCATGACTTGGATGCTGAGGGTCCTTAACATGAATGGCACCTTTCTGAGGCATTGCCTTTTGAAAATGTCCTTGATGCCGGGGAGGATGGTGCCCATGATGGAACTGGGTAAGTTTACAACATTCTGTAACTTTTTCCAGTCCTGTACAGAGGCCCCTCCATTCCAGAAGTTGACATGACCAGTCAGAGTGCTCTCCACGTGACATTGGTAGAAATTTGAGTTTGTCTTTGGCGACATACCAAATCTCCTCAAACTCCGAATGAAATATAGCCTCTGATCTCTTCATAATTGGGCTGAGGATAGATCCTCACAGATCTTGACAGCTAGGAGCTTGAAGCTGCTCACCTTTTCACCCTTTCTACTACTGACCTCTTGATGTGGACTGGTGTGTGAACTGTCCATTAGCCAATTTCTCTCTGGTGGAAATACATAGTTAATATTTTGGGCTCCTAATCCTTCATCAGAATTTCAGCCTGAACCATTGACTCTCCATTTCCCACTATTGATGCTTCCTGACCTGCTGACCTTTCTGCATTTTTGTCTGTGTTACTCTGGATTTCCAGCATCTGCAGATTTTTTTTTTAACCTATCAATGGAAATACTCACTCTGCAAAGAAATGAAAGAATTATAATCACTATTTAATACACCAACGCATACAGTGAAATGAGCCATTTATGTCAAATCAAATTAATGAACGAAGTGCTAGGGTAGCTTGCAAAGCGTTGCCATGTTTCCAGCACCAACATAGCATGCCAGCAATTTACTAACCCTAACCTGTGCAACTTTGGGCATGCTACATTGGCAGCAGCATGCTGATGCTCGCGGGCTGCCCCCAGCACACTCTCAGACTATGTTGGTTGTTGACACAGAGACACATTTCACTGAATGGTTTGCTGTACCTGTGACAAATAAAGACATTTTTAATCTTTGAAAATAACTTCAGTGTAGAATTCATTTTAATTTTATTGAGAGATACAGTGCACCAATTTAACACTCGCCTAATCATAGGACAATTTATAATGATCAATTAACTGACAAACTCCTTACAGATAGCATCAGATTGAACTCCGAGCTCCAGAACACCCCGAGCTGTAATAGTGTTGTGCTAACGGCTACACTGCCATGTCGCAGTGGGACATCTGTCCTTGTGGCTCTGGGCAGTATCCAGAGCTGAGTGGTCCTGAATGTGGTTTCTCCATAATACAGTCAAGCTTCTGATATAACCTTTCCATGTTTCAGGGAAGCTGACCACAGCACTCTCCCTTATCACATTCTACGACAAAATAATTCAAGTTATCGCTTTTAATGTTCACTGACTTACTGAGGCTGCTATTTGCAAACAGAAAGGAAATTTTCCACACCATTTCATCCTGCTGATTTTAACAGTTTCAGTAATGTTCAGCGAAAGTCTGACAGGTTCCTAACCGTGCCTCCCTTTTAGTTAATGTCAGCAATGAAGGGGAAACCATTCAAGTATCATCTCCTTGGCTTTGTGTTCTGGTGTTTAACCGGGTGATCTCTTGTAAATGAGTTGACCTTTTCCTCCTGTTTGTTATGCAAAACTAATTGCAAATGTGGTTGTTGAACATCTATCTGACATTTGGCTGAAAATAGCAAACAACTGAAACCTTCCACTCAGATACTTCATTATCACCTACTGAGTAAACTAGAGTAACACAGATGTCCTTCATCATGGGCACAAGTCTCCGCAGCATCAGCAAGATCTTCAAAAGGCAGTTCCTCAAGCAGCCCGTATCCATAATTAAGGATCTTCATCACTCAGGATATTCCTCTTATTACTACCACCACGGAGGAGGTATCAGAACCTGAAGAGAGACACTCAATATTTTAGGGGCAACCTCTTTCCCACCACCAGCAGATTTCTGAATGGACAATGAACCTATGTATTCTAAGTCACGAGGGATTTTTGCTCTTTTTGCACTGCTAACTTTTATAATATTTTCTTATTGTAATTTATAGATTTTCATTAAAACCTTAGTTAGACCCTACTTGGAGTACTGTATTCAGTTCTGGTCACCTCACTGCAGGAAGGATGTGGATACTGTAGAAAGTGCAGAGGAGATTTACAAGGATGTTGCCTAGATTGGAGAGCATGCCTTATGAGAACAGGTTAAATGAACTTTACCTTTTTTTCTTGGAGTGACAGGATGAGAGATGACCTGATAGAGGTGTACAAGATGATGAGAGGCATTGATCAAGTGGATAGTCAGAGGCTTTTTCCCAGGGCTCAAATGGCTAACATGAGGGTTATGTCAGAGGGGAGTTTTTCACACAGAGTGGTGGGTGCTTGGAATGCACTGCCAGCGAAGGTGGTAGTGGTGGATACAATAGGGTCTTTTAAGAGACTCTTAGATTGGTACATGGAGCTAAGCAAAATAGAGGGCTATACCGTAGGGAATTCCAGGCCGCAGGTTAAATGGTTGGCCTGTAAATGTGCTGTAGATTTGATTCTATGTTTTACATATTGCAATATACTGCTGGCAGAAAACGCCATATTTCATGATGGGCACCAATGATATTAAACCTGATTCTTATTCAAAATGCTGGAGGAACTCAGCTGATCAGGCAGCATGTATGGAAAGAAACCAAAACCCTATTTTTTTTTTTTTTTGTGAAATTTTGACACTTGCTGTGTGTTTTGTCAATATCCAATCAAATCATTTGACATGTAGGAAAACCATTGTTGGACCTTCTGGTTTGACTACAGACCCATCTTGAAAACACTTTTTGTGCAAGGTAACAGACACAAAGTGCCAGAGGAAATCAGCAAGCCAGGCAACATCTATGGAGGGGAATAAACAGTTGACATTTCAGGTTGATGGCCTTAATTGAGGCTGGGCAGGAAGGGGTTAGAAGCCAGAATAAGAAGTCGGGAGGAGGGGAGTGAGTGTTAACTGGCAGGTATTGGGTATGGCCAGGTGAGGGGAAAGGTGGGTGGGTGGAGTATGGGGGAACAGGATGAATTTAGAAGCTGCAAAGGAATAGGTTGAAGAGGTAAAGAGTGGAAGAAGAATGAATTTGAGAGGAAAGGAGAGTGGACTGAGGGAGAAAGAGAAGGAAGAACACTAAAGAGACATGATGTGCAAATGAGAAGGTCAAAGTTAATTTTATTATCAAAATATATATATGCCACTATATAGAACACAGATTGATTTTCTTGCAGGCATTCACAATAAATACAAAAAGCACAATGAAAGACTGCACCCGGCAGGAAGGATAAACAACCAATGTGCAAAGGACAACAAACTGTGGAAATGCAAATGAAAAAAATGTATTAAATAAGCAATATATATTGAGAACATGGGATGAAGAGCACTCTCTTAAGCTTCTGGTTTAAAATGGCACTGTTGAAGGCAGGTTGACAGTTACCAAAATAAGAAATGCAGCTAAATGCTTAATGACACTTTTTGTGGAAAAGCTGTGGTAAATGATCACTGCCAACAATGAAGGGGCAAGTGAAAGCGAGGCTCAGTCAAGGGTCGAAGTGTACGGTTGTAAGGCAAAGTCAGGGAGATTTGGGGCCTGTCCACCTAAACTGAGAGCAAGGTTTGTTCAATCTCAGTGATAGGCTGATTTGGAAAAGTCAGGCATGGGGCCTGTGTGGCCGCAGGGTCCTGGCCCAGCGCACATTGATGCAACAAAGCCCAGGTCGTAGAGTAAAGAACGACCTGATGTTTGGCTGATTTAAATGCCAGACCAGATGGACTTCAGGAGGGCATGGAATGACCACTCTCCGCTGAGCATTGACGGCTCCTCGGTAGAGATCGTTAAGAGCACCAAATTTCTTGGTGTTCACCTGAGGGAGAATCTCACCTGGTCTCTCAACACCAGCTCCATAGCAAAGAAAGCCCAGCAGCGTCTCTACTTTATGTGAAGGCTGAGATAAGTCCATTTTCCACCCCCCATCCTCATCACATTCTACAGGGGTTGTATTGAGAGCATCCTGAGCAGCTGCATCACTGCCTGGTTCGGAAATTGCACCATCTCAGATTGCAAGACCCTGCAGCTGATAGTGAGATCAGCTGAGAAGATCATCGGGGTCTCTTCCCCACCATTACGGACATTTACACTACACACTGCGTCCGCAAAGCAAACAGCATTATGAAGGACCCCGTGCACCCCTCATGCAAACTCTTCTCCCTCCTGCAGTCTGGGTAAAGGCACCGAAGCATTCGGGCTCTCACCACCAGACTATGTAACAGTTTCTTCCCCCCCCCCAAGCTATCAGACTCCTCAATACCCAGAGCCTGGACTGACACCTTACTGCCCTATTGTCTTGTTTGTTTATTGTAATGCCTGCTCTGTTTTGTGCACTTTATGCAGTCCAAGGTATGTCTGTTGTCTAGTGTAGTTTTTTTTTTCTGTGTTCTTTTACGTAGTTCAGTCTAATTTTTGTACTGTCATGTAACACCATGGTCCTGAAAAACGTTGTCTCATTTTTACTATGTACTGTACCAGCAGTTATGGTCGAAATGACAATAAAAGTGACTTGACTTGTAAAGGCAGGGTGTTGGGACCAGAGGTGAGGGCTAAACCAGTTACAGTGCTCTGCAACATTTACTTTTCTCCTTGCTGCAATGAGGCTGTGAGTCTTCTCTGGCTGCTCCAGGTTTTGTCTGTGAGCTCCTCAACATTTACTCTGCTCTGTGCTGAACTGAGGCCAAGGCTGTAGGCCAGCTCTGGCTGCTCTGGGGCTGGTTATTGCGGCCTCACTTTCAGAATAAATGCTAATTGTTTACTTTCATTGTTTGCATGATTTGTTTTTTTTCCCTTTCTGTCTGCACATTTGTTGTTTATTGATCTTTTTATTGCCCCCTTTTGGGTCTCTTATTCTGTGGGTGTCTTTAAAAAGATGAATCTCAAGGTTGTACAATGTATGCATACTTTAATAATAAATGTAATTTAAACTTTGATCGTAGAAAGTGAGTCCATAGGTTGTGGGAATAGTTCAGTGAAAGGTCAAGTGAAGTTGAGTGCAGTTATCCCCTTTTTGAGACTGATGATTGAGGGGTAATAACTGTTCCTGCGACAGGTTGTGTGGGTTCTCAGACTCCTGTATCTTCTCCTTCGTGGCAGTAGTGAGAAGACGACAAGCTCGGGATGGTGGAGGTCTCTGACGTATGATGCTTTCTTTCGACAATGCTTCATATAGATGTGCTCTGAGATGGGGAGGGCTTTACCATTGTTGGATTGAACCGTATCTACTATCTTTTAGAGATTTTTCTATTCAAGTGCACTGGTGTTTCCAACATGATGTAACCAATCAATAAATGCTCCACCACAAATCTATAGAAGTTTGTCGAAGTTTTAAATGTCGTGCCATGCCTTCACAAACTTCTAAGAAAGTAGAGGTGCTGCCATACTTTCTTTGTAATGGTACTTGCATGCTGGATCCAGAACAGATCCACTGAAATGCCAACAGCTTGGAATTTCAAGTTGCTGGCCCTATCCATCTTTGACTTCTGATAAGAACTGGCTTATGGATCTCTGGTTTCCTCCTCCTGAAGTTAATCAGTTCCTTGGTCTTGCTGCGATATTGAGTGAAAAATTGTTGTGGCACCATTCAGCCAGTTTTTCAATTTCCCTCCTATATGCTGATTCATTGGCAACTTTGACTCAATCAGTTGCAGAAGTGTTAACAGCAAACTTAAATATGGCATTGGAGCTGTGCTTAGCCTCAGTCATAATTATAAAGGGAGTAGAACAGTGGGCTAAGTACACAACCTTATGGTGCACCTGTGCTGATAGAGATTGTGGGGGAGATGTTGCCAATTTGAACTGACTGGGGTCGGCAAGTGAGGAAGTTGAGGATCCAATTGCACAAGAAGATATTGAGGCTGAGGTCTTGAAGCTTATTGATTAGTTTTAAGGGTAGTGTATGATAATACAGAATTTTGAGCTGTAGACAAATAAGAGCATCCTGTTTGTATGCATTTTAGCTGTCCAGATGTTTCAGGGTTGAGTGAAGAGCCAATGAAATGGCATCAACTGTTGACCTGTTATGACAGTAGGAAAATTAGAACTGATCTAAGTCGCTTCCCATGTAGGAGTTGAAATTGTCTGCATCAATGTCTCACAGCACTTCATCACAGAGGTGACTATATGCTTTTGATGT
The DNA here is from genome assembly GCF_048418815.1 of Hemitrygon akajei. Taxonomy (NCBI): domain Eukaryota; kingdom Metazoa; phylum Chordata; class Chondrichthyes; order Myliobatiformes; family Dasyatidae; genus Hemitrygon; species Hemitrygon akajei. The sequence goes on along the minus strand of NC_133132.1, from coordinate 107,508,236 downwards.
ACATGTGTCAATCTCCTTTTTTTTATCAGATTAGGTAGCATCTATGACAAATCAACACTTTAAGGTGAGGCACCTTAATCAGGACTGCTGTAAGGATTGGATGTGATTAAACTGGAGGGTGTGCAAAAAAATTCACAAGAATGTTTCCAGCCCTGGGGGTTTGAGTTGGAAGGAGAACCTGTAGAGGCTGGGAGGTTTCTCCTGGAAATGAGGCTGAGGAATGACTGTACTGGGATTTGTAACGTCATGAGACACATGGATGATCAGAATTTGTTTTCCAGGGTAAGGGAGTCTAAGATTTAAAGTGAGAAGGGAGAATATTAAATGCGAGATAAGTAGGGATGAGCCACCTTGTTAAGCTGTTGTCTGTCTGTCTTCTGAGAAGTTGGATTAGTTTTGCATCGAAGCTTATAGTGAATGCATCTTTAGCATCATTGACCAACACAGTCCGAAGATGAGATTGGGGTAACCGGCGTCATCTGTCGCCATGCTTCCAACACCAGCGTAGCATGTTCACAACTTACTCACCCTGAATGTGGGAGGAAACTGAGCAATTGGAGTAAAAACCCATATGGTCATTTGAGAGAATACACAAAATCTTTACTGACACTGTTGAGAATTTAACCCGGTTCTCTGCTGTAAATTGTTGAGCTAACTGCTACACTGCCGTATCATCAAGCCCTACGTCTACGTCTGTTGTTAGGTGGGGAATTGTTGGATTTAGACCAATTATTTTCAAGGCAAGTCACTACACTGTCAAAGGCAATTTGAGGTAGACATTTAAATACTATTTTCAGTGACAGAAGAGTCTGCAGATGCTGGAAAAACTTTAGTCCCACACACACACAATGCTGGAAGAAATTAGCAGTTTACGCAACATCCATGCAGAGGAATAAGCAGTTGACATTTGGGGCTAAAGGTCTTGGCCTGAAATGCCAACTGTTTACTTCTCATCGTGGATGCTGCCTCTCCTGAGTTATTCCAGCATTTTGTGTGCTCTGTTCTCCACATTGAGGGAAAAAAATGAACAAAGAAGATAAAAAAGCAAGAGGAATGGGAGCACTTGCCAAGATGTTCTTGGTCTATGGCAATCATCTTTTCTGACTGTTTTTAAAGTAGCTTAGTCTGTAGTATTTGAAAACACAAAGTTGCACAAAGTTCATGGACTAAAGGATATCTCTACTTAGGAATGAAGGATTCAAAGTATATTAAAGATGCAGTGTGGAGTAGACCCTTCCAACCCAATGAACTACATCACTCACCAAGCCACCAATTTAACCCTGGCCAATATCAGGACAATTTACAATAATCAATTAACCTAATAACTCCCACATCTCTGGACTGTGGGAGAAAACAGAGGCACCTGGAGGAAACCCGCACAGTTCAGGAGAAGAACGTACAGACTCCTTAACGACAGTTGGAATTGAAGTTTGAACTCCAGCGTTTCATGCTGTAATAGCATTGTGCAAACCACTACACTGTTAAAGTATGTATACACCACCATATACTACCTAAGATTTAATTTCTTGCAGGCATTCACAAGAAAAATAAAGAAATACAGTAAAATCAATGCAAAGCTACACACAAAGACTGACAACCAACCATTGTGCAAAGGTCTATTGTTCTGTACAAATACAAAAAAGAATACATGATATTGAGAGCATGAGTTGCAGATTAGATTGTGGAATCAGTTCAGAGTTAAAAGATGTTGATAAACCAAAGTTTGTTCTCTTGATAGGATGTAGGAAAGTGATCTGGGGAATTGCCTCCCATGCCCTCGCGAATCATTATCCCCTGAGTAAACAAAATCGAACAGACAGTCTGCTTCATTAGCATGTCTCCTTTTGTAGACACTTGTAAATAAATGCAAATTAGCTGCTGCTTGTTTCCTAAATAATGAGTGTTACAGTTCAGATATATGGTAAAATGTTTTGCAGATGTGCTGGAGGTTTGGAAGGCTCATCTCCTCCTTTTGTTCATATTTTAATAATGTTTTACTTTTTAAAATATTTTTCTCTTGTACATAGAACGGCACAACCCCTTCAGTCTAAGATGCTCTGCTGATCTTTTCGCCTACTTTAAGATCAACCTAACCCTTCCTTCACACAGAGACCTTCATTTTCTTTCATTCCTGTGCCTATCTGAGAATTTCTTATTATTCCTAACATATCTACCCCCACCACCCATTCCAATCATACACATTTCTCTGGGGTGGGGGAGGGAGGTCTGCCTGAAACTTGTGGGCATCCCAACACAGTGAGATATCTGTAACTGAATACTGCCTCTGGCATATTCTCGGCTGAGGGATGCACGAAGCTCACTTCAGCTACTGCAAGAGCTGGGGAAAGGACCACAGCTGTGCTCTTTCCTGCTGCTGGTGAAGGAGGGGTTGAGTATGGTGGGGAAGCCCCTCAAATAACCAGAGAATTTATCTCCTCATTGTTCCACTTGAGGTATAGTGGTATGGTCTTTTTTTTAAAAAAAAGAAATGGATTCAGGATTGTTCACTTTTATTTCTAGTGCACACAAAGGAGAATGAAATATTTGTTACTCTGGATCTGATGTAGCACAAATAAGTCACAATAAGTTAACGAGCACAATAGTAATAATAAATATAAATACATAAGGTAACTTGTATACATTGATTCTATGTTCATAAAGTGATGCTAGGTGCAGGAGTATCTATACATAAGGTGACTGATAGGAAATTGTGGTGGTAGGGTGTGTAGTCGGTGAAGGTGTTCGTCATTACTGCTTGTGAAAAGTAAATGCTTTTGATGCTGGTTATGCTGGCACATACACTAAGTTGCCTATGTCCCTCTGAGAGTGGGACAAACTGTCCATGAGCAGAGTGCATGTGATCCTTCATGTTGTTGCTGGCCCTTTTCAAGCACCTTTCTGTATATGCGCATGTCCTTGATAGCAGGTAGGCTGGTGATGCGTTGGCAGCTTTGACGGCTCATTGTAGAGCCTTCCTGTCTGCGCAGTGCGGTTTCTGTAACATGAAGTGATGGAGCTTGTTAGTGTGCACTCTATTGTGCATTTGTAGAATATTTGTAGAACATAAGAGTACAAATGTGATAACATTACTGAACGGATTATCAAAGCGACATTAAGAATGTAAAGAGCTTGCACTGTGTTTATTCTTTTGCATATACTTTTCATTATGAATAATGTTTATTTTTGAAATAAGAAAAATGTTATGCCTCATTTGAAAATGAGATTGAAAATGTAAAACATGATTATATTTTTTGTAACTTAAAAGTAATGTGTATGTCTTGCAATATATTGCTACTGAAGAACTACAAATTTCATGACATATCTTAGTGATAATAAACCAGACTCTTAAATACACCGAGTTCAGCTCACATGGAGAGGTAATTAGATAAGGAAGAGGTGTCCTAATGTCAGCAGTTACATTAAGGTTACTGCAAATGCTCTCTCGACCACATGCATCTCGCCATGGGTCAGGACCTTGGTACTGCCATCCTGTGCCCATATGTCATTAACCCTAAACATGTATCTTTGGAATGTAGGGAGAAACCGGGGAAATCAGAGAAAATTTGCACAGTCACAGCGGGACCATACAAACTCCTTACAGAGTGGCAGGAATCGGACCCCTAACAGCGCTGTGAAGCGTTGTGCTAATCACTATGCTACCTAATACGTTGAGTAATAATTTCCGAAATCTTTTATAGGATAGGGCTTTTCATGGTTGGACTTGCAGCATTTTAAGGAAAAGGACAATCATGTTCTTTATTGCATAAGTGTTATAAAATTTATGTTTATTTTTCTTTTGTATGTTGTAACTTTGTTCTGAGTCTGTGGTGCTGCTGCAATTAAGGTTTTCATACTATGCTCCTGTGCATACATGTACTTGTGCAGATGACAATAAACTTGACTTGAAACTTAACCATAATACAAGAAGCTTCCAAATTGAGAATAGCACTGACATTCAATTACTAAAGACAATCCTCCTCAAATATTTTCTAGAAGAATCTCCAAACTCTGATTACAATTAAACTCCTTCCCCTTTGAAAGCTCATGACTGTTCGTACTTTTCTATTTCCTTTCTTCAAGTTATTTAGTTGTCATTTTTATGGCTGGTGGTTTGTGGAATTAGAGATAATCTGAATATTTTACACGTTTAGTACACAATTTGAATCCAGTAAATCACACACTTCAAAAGAAATCCTTGTTGTGAGATGCAACAGTCCAGGTTTAGAGAATACTGAAAGTTTGCAAGGAGGTTTCTGTGACTTGAGAACCTGAGTTATATGGAAAGGTTGAATAGGTTAGGCTTTATTCCCTGCAGTGTAGAAGAATGTGAGATTTCAAAGAATACAAAATTATGAAGGTGTAGATAAGGTAAATGCAAGCAGGTTTTTTCCACTGATGTTGGGTGAGCCTATTGAGGTCATGGGTTAAGGATGAAAGGTGAACTGTTTAAGGGGAGGGTTAAATGGGTACGTTGCTAGGCAGTGGAGCTCATTGGGCCGCAAGTGCCTGTTCAGTACTGTATCCTTAAATGGATGGATGGATAACTAATAAAATAAGGAATGAGTAAATAAATTTCTTCACTCAGTGTGATGTTTTAAAGAGTTTACAATACAGAACACAAAGAATGTTAAGAATTTTACAATGTGTATATGTAGTGGTAGAGGCTGAGGGGAGGGAGATCTGACAGAGGTATGTAAGAGCATGTGAGTCATTGATGGAGCAGACAGTCAGTAGCTCTTTCATTTCAAGGGTTGAAATGCCTAATTTCAGAGGGCATGCATTTAAGATGAAAGGGACTAAGTTCAAAGGTATTAGGGGTAAGTTTTTTAACACAGGAAGTAAGTTTTTACACTTGTGTTATGCACCGACTGCTCATATGAACATCCAGCATTCTGCTCACGTGGCTTCATGTGATCCTGACTGGGGGATCTGGCCGGTGCCACACTTTGCCCGAGGGTAACTTTCAAGCTAGTAGAGGGATTGAGCCCCTTGCACCTCCTTTGGTAGAGAAGTATCTCCACCCTGCCACCCAAGATCTTGGAATAGTTTAAAAGGTCAGTACAACATCGTGTGATGAAAGGCCTGTATTGTGCTATGAAGTTCTATGTTGTTTGACTCCAGGTAATGGAAGTCTCCTCTGCTTTTACCTGTAGCAACTTGTTATAGTGTCATACTGCAATACAGCACAGAAAGAAGCCAGTTGGCCCGACATCTATGCCAATCATGGCGCCCATCCAGCTAGTCCGCATTTCCTGCCTTCAGGCCATCATTCACTAAGCCCTGCACCTCCATGTAGCTATCCAAATGCTGTTCCATATTCCTAATGAGCTCTATAATATATCCTGTGCCATTGTATTTTTTTTCATACAGTCAGAAGCTAAGAATGAAGTAGGCAATGGGCTAAAGGACTGGATGGAGAAAGGTAACCAACAGAGCCCCATGGCTTTACAGCCAGAGTCCATTAATTAGAGGATTAAAGATTAATTTGCTGGCAGAATGACGAGATATCTAGTGCATACTTTACAACATAGAAACAGGCAAGCATTGCAAATACTTTTTGTTGCAAGTTCAGAGTTCTCAAGAACAGTTGTTATTTATTTATAAGCAGGGCAGGCCCTTCTGGCTGTGCCACTCAACTAATCACAGGACAATTTACAATGACCAATTAGCCTACTAACTGGTGCATATTTGGACTGTAGGAGGATACCCACTTGGTCACAGGGAGGATGTAAAACTCCTTATACATGCCGTCCAAATCAAACCTGAACTCTGATGCCCCAGTGCTGCAACAGCAGTGCACTAACCACTACACTAATTTGTAGTATTCCTGAACAGTCTTATGATGGGCTTTCACATGTTCGCATCTGGAATTTCCGGTTGGCGGATGACTTCCCTCCACGCTGCGCTGACATATTGGGAAATCATGTATTTGTCAGGTTACAGCAGTGGTTTGCCTTTGCCGCCTTCTGGGTGAGGTAAAAGAGATCACCACCTCTTGCAGTGGATGACCAGGATGTCTAAATGCTCTTAGCGCTCCACCAACGCCTGCTAGCCTGCCTTCTTGACTGTTGGACCATTAATCAGTCCCGTCCACTCAATCTGCCAGTGCCAGACATCACACACTGGGATAGGCAGATCCCTTACCTCAGCGAGGGTCGAAGACCCATGGGCCACCCTCACCTGGTTTGGCCCGTCTGCCCAGACGGTTTACCGGGGTGTGGCCGCTGCGCGTGTTACAGCTACTTGGAGCCACAGGTGAGAGCTGAACACCAGGTGGGAAACAAAGGTGGATGAGCTGCCTTGAAAAAGGGCATGGCAGGCCCCGCCCCCATCAAAGGTGCTACCCTTCCCTATTCACCCCATATACTCCACATGTTAATATTGCCAAAAACTGGGCACCACAATAGTGTAGTGGTTAGCGTGATGCTATTACAACTCAGGGCATTGGAGTTCAGAGTTTAATTCCAGTGTCCTTTCCAAGGAGTATGTACATTCTCCCCAAGACCATGTTGATTTCCTCCAGGTGCTCCTGTTTCCTCCTGCAGTCCAAAGACATCAGCGTTAAGCAGCTTAAATGGTCAGTGTAAATTGTCCTGTGATTAGGCTGCCTTAATTAAAGTGCCTGTAAAAAGTATTCACCCCCACCCCCTTTGAAGTTTCTATGTTTTATTGTTTTATAACATTGAATCACAGTGGATTTAATTTGGCTTTTTTGACACTGATCAACAGAAAAATACTTTTTCATGTCAAAGTGAAAACAAATCCTACAAAGTGATCTAAATCAATAACAAATATAAAACAAAATATTTCACTACATAAGTATTCACTTCCTCTAATATAACACACCAAATCATCATTGGCGCAGCCAATTGGTTTTAGAAGTCTCATAATGAGTTAAATGGAGATCTGTTTTTGGAGACCTGGATGCAGTCAAAGTGTTTCAATTGATTGTAGTAAAAATACACCTGTATCTGGAAGGTCCAACTGCTGGTGAGTCGGTATCCTGGCAAAAACTAAACTAAGAAAAGATCACTCTAAACAACAATGTAAAAAGGTTATTGCAAAGCACAAGTCAGGAGATGGACACAAAAATTCTAAGTCACTGAATATCCCTTGGAGTACAGTTAAGTCAATCATCAAGAAATAGAAAGAATATGGCACAGCTGTAAATCTGATGACAGAAGGCTGTCCTTAAAAACTGAGTAACCATGGAAGAAGAAGACTAGTTGAGGGAAGCCACCAAGAGACCTATAACAACTCCGGAGCAGTTACAAGCTTCAGTGACTGAGATGGGAAAGACTGCACATTCAACAACTGTTGCCCGGGTGCTTCATCTGTCACAACTTCATGGGAAAGTGGTAAAGATAAATCTGCTTTGAAAAAACCTGATGAAATCTTGGTTAGAGTTTGCCAGAAGGCATGTGGGAGACTCCAGTCAGCTAGAAGGTTCTATGGTCTGATGAAACCAAAATTGAGCTTTTTGGCCAGCAGACTAAATGCTATGTTTGGTGTAAGTTAAACACCACACATGATCAAAAACACACCATCCTGACTATGAAGAATGGGGGTGGCTACATTATATTGTAGGGATGCTTCACTGCAGCAGGCCCTGGAAGGCTTGTAAACGTAGAGGGTAAAATGAATGCAGCAAAATACAGGGAAATCCTGGAGAAAATCCTGATGCAGTCTGCAAGAGAACTGCGATTTGGGAGAAGATTTGTTTTCCAGCAGAACAAAACTTTGTTGTTTTTAAGCCATTCCTGTGCAGCTTGGGGTCAATGTCCTGGAGTGGTGCTGCCAGAGTCCAGACCTCAATCCAACTGAGAATTTGTGGTTGGTCTTAGAAAGGCTGTTCACTCAAGATCCCCATGTAACCTGACAGAGGTTGGGCAGTTTTTTTTGAACAAGCATGGGGAAAAATTGCAGTGCCCAGATGTGCAAAAGTGTTAAGAGACTTATCCACACAGACTGAAGGCTGTAGTTGCTGCCAAAAGTGCATCTACTTGAAGGGGGTGAGTAATTATGCAATCAACTATTTTGAGTTCTATATTTGTAATTAGTTTAGACTAGTGTAGAAAGTTGTTTTTACTTTGATATGAAAATAATCTTTTCTGTTTATAAGTTTCAAAAAAGCCAAATTAAATCCACTGTGATTCAATGTTTTAAAACAATAAAACATGAAAACTTCCAAGGGGGTGAATATTTTTTATAGGCTTTGTAAGTGGGTTGCTGGGCTGGAAGAGCCTGTCTGTGCTGTATCTCTAAATAAATAGAACAAGTAACAGATCGTGAAAAGAGAAGACTGATGAATTTTCTTCATATTGTATGTAAACAGATGTGGGAGCGTGGGTTTCCTTCATACATCAGTGTGGGATAGGCTTGATGTAAAACTGAGGTGTGTGACAAAGCTGACAGATGTACCTGCCTCTACACATTGATGAGCTTTGCAGCTTAAACACATGAAGGTTGCAAGCTGTGACTTATTCTGACGGAATGTTGATATGAAGTGTATTTTGTGGAGCTGCATTATTCTGTCCTTAATTATTGTTATTTTTTGTCAAACATTTAAAGACGAGCTTCAGCCAGTGCTGTCAAGAGCCTCCTAATTAAAATATTCAGAACAGAACACTTACTGGCTCTGCTGTTGATAGCAATCAAAATATTTATTTTTATAATTACTGCGTAATAAACAGGAGGCAGTTGATATGTTGCTCACCAGTTTTCTGTCAAATCAGTTGGGTTTTGTTACTTTGCATACTAGCCTCATGGTAGTCTCAAAGTAGTACCGTAAATGGTGACCTACACGAACTTTGATAAATATACTTTGATCTTTGACTGGTACAGAAACTATAAATGAGATGAAAATTAAAAAAAAAATTGTTCTTGAAGCACTTGTCCTGTGTGGCTTTGTGTGAGTGAAGGTTTGCTACCATAGCAGGAATTCACATGGAATCTGGGGATTACCTTCCAAACACATTTGCTCTGTATTACCAGCTGATCTCAACAGGAGAGTTCTTTATTCTGAAATGACTGCTCCGCAATCGACATTTCCTAACATTCTTGTACAATTTACTCAAAGTGCTGGAGGAAGTCAGCAGGTCAGCCAGCAACTTTGGAGAGCAATAAACAGATGACATTTTGGGACCCTTAGTCCTGATGAAGTAAGTAGCTGTCCTTGAACCTGGTGATGTAGGACTTTAGACTTCTGTACCTCCTGCCCCATGGTAGCTGTTAGAACGTATCAAGTCCTGGATCGTGGGGATCTTTGATGGATGTTGCCTTCTTGAGTGGCAGCATCCTGTACATCCGATGTTGGGGAGAAAGACGTACAACAAGCTGGAGGAACACAGCAGGTCGGGCAGCATCTGTGGAAACGAGCAGTCAGCGTTTCAGGCCGAGACTCTTCATCAGGGTCTGAAGGGTCTCGGCCTGAAACGTTGACTGCTTGTTTCCACGGATGCTGCCCAACCTGCTGAGTTCCTCCAGCTTGTTGTATATGTTGCTTTGACCCCAGCATCTGCAGTGTACTTTGTATTTTCAATGTTGCGGAGAGATGTGCCCATGATTTTCAGACTGAGTCCACCTCTTCCTGCAGCCTCTGGTATTTCTGTGCATTCATATGGCTGAAGCAGACCATGATGCAACCAGTCAGGACAATTTCAGCAGTTCCTCCGTAGAGTTTTGTTATAATATTTGGTGACATGCCAAATCCCCTTAACTTTCCAAGAAATTATAGCCTTCCTTGTGATTGCATTTATGTGCTGGGCCCAATGCACGTCAGGTCTGGCAGGGTTTGCAGGGCATTACTCCCTGCAAAGTGAAACGTAACACCATGAATGGCAGTGATGCTTCACTCTCCAATGAGCACAACAAAGGGAGAAGAAAACTACAGTTACAAGAATCTTGGCAGCACCTGGTGATCCTCTGATCTGTCTTGGAGGTGAACTCAGAACCTATTTCAAGAGTGTGAATCCTTGCGAGGCAACAGGCCCTGATGGTGTACCCGGAAGGGCTCTGAAAACTTGTGCCAACCAACTGGAGGGAGTGTTCAAATACATGTTTAATCAGTCATTGCTACAGTTGGATGTCCCCACTTGCTTCAAAAGGGCAAACATCAAGAAGAGCAGGGTAAGCAGCCTTAACAACTATAATCCAGTAGCACTGACATATATGATGATGAAGTGCATTGAGAGGTTTGATGTGAGTAGAATTGACTCCTGCCTAAGTAAAGCCCTGAACCCACTGCAACTTATCTCTTGCCATAATTTGTCTACAGTGGATGTAAACTTATTGGCTCTTCTTGGATCACCTGGACAATACTAATATTTGTTTGAAGCTGCTGTTCATTGAGTAGTGTTTGACACGATCATTCCTACAGTTCTTATCAAAAAGTTCCAAAACCTGAGCCTCTGTACCTCCCTCTGCAACTGGATACTTGTCTTCCTTACCAGAAGACCACAGTCTGTGTAGATCAGAAAGAACAGCACCACCCTGCTGATAATTAACATTGGTACACCTCAGGGATGTGTGCTTAGCCCACTGCCCTACTTTTTCTACACCCATGATTCTGTGGCCAAGTAGAGCTCAAATTTTCTGATGATACAACTATTGTCAGCAGAATTTCAGATGTTAACAAGAAGGCATATAGGAGTGAGATATATCAGTTGGTTGAGTGGCGTCTTTAGCAACAACCTTGCTCTCAATGAATTGACGACCAAATGAAGACCAAAGAATTGATTGTGGACTTCAGAAAAGGTAAGACAAGGGAAATGCACCAGTCCTCAAGGGACCAGAAGTGGAAAGGGTGAGCAATTTCACATTCCTGGGTTTCAAAATTTCTGAGGATCTATCTTGGACCTAATGTATTGATGCAGTTAAAATGAATGTACAACAGTGGCTATATTTCATTAAGAGTTTGAGGAGATTTGGTATGCCACCAAAGACGCATGAAAATTTCAACAGATATACTGTGGGCAACTGAGTCCATCACTGTCTGGTTTGGGAGTGGGGTGGAGGAAGTACTGCACAGAATCAAAGTAAGCTGCAGAAAGTTGTAAATTCAGTCAGCTCCATCGTAGACAAGAGCCTCCCCAGTATCCAGGATATCTTCAAGCAGTAAAGCCTCAAAAAGACAGCATCCATCATATGTCCTCTCCTCATTGCTACCACCAGGGAGGAGGTACAGGAGAATGAAGGCACACACTCAATGATTCAGGAACAACTTCTTGCCTCCTGTCATCAGATTTCTGAATGGACACTGAGCCCATAAACACTATCTCACTAATTTTTTTCTCTTTTTACACTTCTTAAATTTAACATTTTTAATGTGTATATATGCATAAATATTTACTGTAATTTAGTTTTCAATATGGATTGCACTGTACTGCTGCCACATTACAAATTTCACAACATATGCCAGTGATATTAAACCTGATTCTGCTACGTTAAAGTCCAGGAATTTAAAGCTGGTGCATGTGTGCCCATCATTTATAGTCACTTAGTCATTCATAAATGGATGGGGCCCTGACCCTGTAGAAAATTATGACCATGTTGTTATCACCTGCCAGCTCTTACCCCACACATCTCTTGTACCTTACTCCCCTCTCTCTCTAGTCCAGATGAAGAGTCTGAAACCAAAATGTTGACTGCCCATTTCCCTCCACAACTGCTGCATTATCTGCAGAGTTCCTCCAGCCCCTTTGTCTATTTTGCTTTACCTTCTTTTAACTTTATTTTGTTGTATTTCATTCGATGTTAAATATACTAATGTTTTATTTTCTATGAATATATTGTTCTATTTGAATAGTTTTGCTGTCTCTGTTAGAAATTTTGAAATCTGTCAAGAAGGCAGCATCTATCATTAAGGACCCTCACTATCTGGGACACATCCTCTTCTCATTACTACTATGAGAGAGGAGGTACAGGAGCCTAAAGACAACCCAATGATGTAGGAACACTGTAATCCTGAATATCTGAATGGTCCATGTACACCACTTCATTATTCCTAACTTTTTTTACACTCTTTATTTTGTAATTTACAGTCATTTTTATATTTCTGAACTATACTGCTGCCACAAAACAACTTTTATATCAAAAGTGTCAGTGGTAATGAAACTGATCCTGATTCTGGCAAGCTTTCATGGCTGTGATATTGTTCAGAACTGACTGCTGCTAATAGCTTAGCAAAATAAAGAATTGTGCCAAATATGATATGGTTTATTATGTAGGGCCAATCTTGTTTAAATTTTCAGTTCTTCCAAGTAGATCCAAATAAAATTGATTTTTCTTTCATCTGAATGGATTCGATCCACCATCTTTTCCTGCCAACATTTAATCATATCAATTTACCTCAGACAGAATTGTGAACACATGCCCATTGGAAGCAGAGCCTTTGTCAACATCCTTAACTATGTTCACATTAAAAGACTAATATCAGAGTCTGTTCAGCCACTTAAGTTTTGATTTTGCATTTCATCCATTTTGTATTTGTGTTTAGTTATACAGCATGCAACAGACCCTTCCAGCACAATGAGCCAGATCATCAGGTACCACCCCCCAATAACCCTAGCTGAATCACGTGGTAATTTACAAAGACTAATTAACTACCGACCAGTGCGTCTTTGTCCAATAATTGAACAAGTCAGAGCTAATATTTAAAAGTGAGCATCCCTTCAGATATTTTCATGTATCACCATTGTGGCATAGCAGTTAATGAGACACTGTTAAAGTACGGGGTGTCAGAGTTCAATTCTGAGTTCCTTTGTAAGGAGTTTGAACATTCTCCCAATGACTGCGTGGGTTTCCTCTGAGTGGTCCAGCTTCCTTCCATATTCCAAAGACCTACTGGCTTGTAGGTTAATTGGTCATTGTAAGTTGTCCTGTGATTAGTTAAATAGTGGGTTGCTGGGTGGTGTGGCTCGTTAGGCCAAGGGGCCTGTTCCTCACTATCTCTGAATAAAAATTAAAATGAATAAATCTTTCAACTTCCTCAAACAGTACAGTACATGAATCGGCCCTTCAACACAATGTCTTTCCAAGCAAGATGCTGAATTAAACTAATGTCTTCTGTACAGACGTAATACATATCCCTCTCACATAGTCATGTGCCAGACTAAAAGCCTCTTTAAAACCACCATCTGCTTCCAGGAACTCCAGAAACCCATTTCAGGAGCCTACTATTTTCTGTGTTAAATAATCTCACTTCGCACATCTACTTTAAAACTTGTCCTCTCCCCTCAAATGTGTTCTCTAATATTTGATCTTTTGACCCTGGGAGAAAGATTCTGGTTACTACTCTAAGAAATTCCTCCTCTATGTTCTGAAGGGACATCTGGTAGATTCTGTCTGCGTCCCTTATCACTGTAGATACAGTAACAGGTTTAATATCAGCATAACATACTTCTGCTTGTCAGGCTCATAATATTCCTGCTGTGTGTCGATCATGAGGGAGCTCTGTGCTCTGCCATGCTTTGAAGGAAATTGCATTATTTAATTTTATGCAATATATTTAACTGGAAGAGTGGTCCAGATGCTGTGCCTGTTCATATCAGCAGGTTGACAACACCACCTGTGAATACATTGCTCGTTTTTGTTGTTTAAAGGTATTCTCACCTATCACACAAAAAATGTTGTGATAATTCACTGAGAAAAGTTTAATGTGTTCTTGCCTCCTATTATGATTGAAATTGGAACTGAAGGGCATGCAGATGCAAGTAAAGTGGAGGAGGTTCATGTGGAGTATAGCCACTAGGTTAAAGGATTTATTTATGTGCTACAGACATTCTGTGTATCATAGGTCGAAGTCAAAATAAAATTAATTACCAAAGTAGCAATGTTTCCATAAACTACCTTGAGATTTATTTTCTTGTAGGCATTCATAGGAAAATAAAGAAATGCACTCATTGGCCACACTATTCGGTATAGTAGTGAAATCTGGTGTGCTGTAGCCCATTCACTTCAAGGTTTGACATGTGCATTCAGGGATGCTCTTCTGCACACCATTGTTAGAATGCGTGTTTATTTCAGTTAATGTCACCTTCCTGTCAGCTTGAACTAGTCTGGCCATTCTTCTCTGACCATTCTCATTAACAAGGCAGTTTTTGCTCACAAAACTGCCACTCACCAGAAGTTTGTTTTTGCTCTGAGTTCTGCATGTGTGAAAATCCCATGAGATCAACAATTTCTGAGATACTCAAGCGCCAGCAGTCATTCCATGGTCAAAGTCACTTTGATCAAATTTCTTCCTCATTCTGATATTTGGTCTAAACGCCAACTGAACCACTCGACCATGCATGCTTTCAGTGGCCACTGTATGATTGGCTGATGAGATATCTGCATTGCCAAGCAGGTGCACCAAATCAAGTGGACACTGAGTGCACAATGAAATTATTTATTGTTGCAGTGAATATTGTGTTACAGGGAAAGTGCAGATAGACAATAAGATGCAAAGTCATTCTGTGGTAGATTCTGAGGTTGAGACCATCTTACTAGGGGACTTCTGATAGTAATTAGCACAATTGACCAGAGTTTAGAGCCTTGGGCTCGTATAGCATAATAGACAAATACATTCATGTGTCATTTACATAGCTGTGGTAATTCACCTTGTTTTAAGTAAGAAAGATAAATTAACTTTGAATTTAAAGCTGTGAAATTAATTTCAGAACATAGAATAGTACGCACAATACAGGCCCATCGGCCCACAATGTTGTGCTGACATTTAAACCCTGCCTCCCATACAACCCCTACCTTAAATTCCTCCATATACCTGTCTAGTAGTCTCTTAAATTTCGCTAGTGTATCTGCCTCCACCACTGACTCAGGCAGTGCATTCCAGGCACCAACCACTCTCTGAGTGAAAAACCTTCCTCTAATATCCCCCTTGAACTTCTCTCCCCTTACCTTAAAGCCATGTCCTCTTGTACTGAGCAGTGGTGCCCTGGGGAAGAGGTGATGGCTGTCCACTCTGTCTATTCCTCTTAATATCTTGTACACCTCTATCATGTCTCCTCTCATCCCCCTTCTCTCCAAAGACCAAAGCCCTAGCTCCCTTAATCTCTTATCATAATCCATACTCTCTAAACCAGGCAGCATCCTGGTAAATCTCCTCTGTACCCTTTCCAATGCTTCCACATCCTTCCTATAGTGAGGCGACCAGAAATGGACACAGTACTCCAAGTGTGTCCTAACCAGAGTTTTATAGAGCTGCATCATTACCTCGCGACTCTTAAACTCTATCCCTCAACTTATGAAAGCTAACACCCCATAAGCTTTCTTAACTACCCTCTCTACCTGTGAGGTAACTTTCAGGAACCTGTGGACATGCACCCCCAGATCCTTCTGCTCCTCCACACTACCAAATATCCTACCATTTACTTTGTACTCTGCCTTGAAGTTTGTCTTTCCAAAGTGTACAACCTCACACTTCTCCGGGTTGAACTCCATCTGTCTCTTCTCAGCCCACCTTTGCATCCTATCAATGTCTCTCTGCAATCTTTGACAATCCTCATGAGATGAACACGCAGCATAATGGAGTCACGAATTAAGCCACAAACTGACCTGCGTCACTGCAGGGCTTTCCCCTTTTATACCTGTTGAAACAGGCCATCACATGACCTCTCACTGGTGGGAAATTACATCACTCCATCATCAGCAGACCATTACATTATGCCCAGCAGAGACTCAATTACATCATGGTCATGTGACAGTCACGAGATACCCACAGGGTATGTAACAGTACAGGAATGACCAAGCTGATGAACAGTTATTATCCTACAACTATCAGGTGAACAATTGAAAATAAACTGTAACTAGGAACTTGCAACCAGAATAAACAGATGTCCCTTTGGGACTGAGATGAGGAGGAATTTCTTCAGTCAGAAGATGGTGAATCAGTGGAATTTGTTGCCATGGATAGCAGTGGAGACCAAATCATTGGGTGTTGGTTAAGGCAGAGCTTGATGAGCTTGAGGATTGAAGGTTACAGGGAGATGGCAGGAGAATGGAGTTAAAGAAAAATTAGACAGATTTGAATTGTGGACCGGTCTCAGTGGGTTGAATAGCCTAATTTTAAATGTTGAAGTTCAAGGTAATTACGTTCTTGCAGGCATTCAGAGTAGAACAAAGCAATATAGAATCACTGGAAAAACTACACACAAAGAATGACAAACAATGTGCAAAAGAGGACAATTTGTACAAATAAAAAGAAAACAAATAATTAAATGAATAAATAATATGGAGAACACTAGTTCAGTTCACTGTCAGTGATTGGTTCAGTGTTAAGTTGAATGTATTCCAATATGCAACATGTTGATCAACCAACTCAGCTGCTGATTTTCTCCTTTTGCATCCCTCTTTCATTTTGCACTTTTTTTACCACATACTTGATTCCACGCTAATGAACACCTGATTCTTCAATCTATCTGACCTTGTGTATAGGTTTTATCACTTCCAGAGCTTTGCTATATATTGGTGAGAAATATGAATTTAAAGAATGAAGTATCTTCAGTTTCATTCTGAAACTTTATCCAAACATTTCTATCCACACTCAACAAATCTACAAAATAATAAAAAGAACTTGGCCATGGTGGAATTTAAGACCATAAGATAGAGGAGCAGAATTTGGTCATTCGGCCCATTGAGTCTGGTCCATCATTTCACCATAGCTGATCCAATATTCCTCCCAGCCCCAATCTCGTCTTCTCCCCACATCCCTATATGCCCTGACCAATCAAGAATTTATCAACCTCTGCCATAAATATACATAAAGACTTGGCCTCCACAGCTGCTTGTGGCAAAGAATTCCACAGATTCACCATTATTTGGCTAATCCTCATCTCAGCTCTAAAAGGGACAACCTGCTATTCTGAGGCTATGTCCTCTGGCCTTAGACTCTCCCACCATAAGAAACACCCTCTTCACATCCATTGTATCAAGGCCTTTCACCATTAGATAAGTTTCAATAAAGTTGCCCCTCATTCTTCTGAATTCCAGTGAATACAGATCCAAGGTGATTGGGCACTCTACATATGAAAAGCCATTCAATCTTAGAATCATTTTCCTGAGCCTTCTTTAAACCCTCTCCAGCTTCACTACATCCTTTCTAAGATACGATGCCCAGAACTGCTCACTATACTCCAAGTGAGGCCTCACCAGTGCTTTCTGAAGTCTCAACATTGCATCCTTGTTTTTATATTCTTGACTTTTTGATATGATTGTAAATGCTGTATTTGCCTTCTGCACCATAGTAGACTCAACCTATAAGTTAGCCTTCAGTGAATCCTGCACAAGAACTTACAAGTCCCTTTGGGTCTCAATTTTTTTTGTATTTTCTTTCCTCTAGGAAATGGTTGACCCTTCAACTTATTCAATCAAAGTGCATGACCATACACTTCCTATGTGTAATTTCTTTGCCCATCCTCCTAATCTGCATAAGTCCTTCTATAACCCCTCTATTTCCTCAAAACTAGCTGCCCTTTTAGCTATCTTCATATCACCTGCAAACTTTGGAACAAAGCCAACAATTCCATCATCCAAAACATTGATATATAACATTAAAAAGAATCGATCCTAATACAGACCCCTGTGGAACACCACTAGTCACCGGCAGCCAGTCAGGAAAGGACCCCTTTATTCCCACTCTTTGCTTCCTGACAATCAGCCTCTGCTTGATCCATGCTAGAATTTTTCCTTTAATACCATGGGCTTCGAGCTTGTTAAGCAGCCTCGTGTGGCACCTTATTCTCTAATGAGCTCAACGATGAGCTGCTCTTAAAAACCCACACTAGAAATTCCCCCTCCTGTAATCCAGCATCAACTTGATTTTCTCAATCTACCAGCATATTGAAGTCCCCCATGACTATTGTAATGTTGGCCTTTGGGCATGCATTTTCTCTCTCACACTTAGTAATCTGTAGTCACATCATTACTGCTGTTTGGGGTCTGTACAAAGCTCCTGTCAAGATCTTTTTTTACCCTTGCAGTTCCTTGCCTCTCTCCACAATGATTCAACACCTTCCCATCCTATGTCACCTCTTTCTAATGATATGATTTCATTTTTTACCAACAGAGCAACGCCACCCCATTTGACTTCCTGCCTATCCTTTCAATACAATGTGTATCACTGGACATTAAGCTCCCAGCGATAATCTTTCAGCCATGATTCTATAGCTGCCAATCTGTAACTGTGCTGCATGTTTATCTACCTTATCGCATAAACTGCGCATTCAAATACATCTTCAGTCTGCATTCACCCTTTTTGATTCTGTTGCACCATACTCAATGTTTTGATTCCTAACTTTATCTGAGATCTTATGAACACCTGCTTTCCCAACCTCCCCACTATGGCACTCTGGTTCCGATCTCCCTGCAACTGTAATTTAAATGCCACCGTGCACCATTACCAAATTAGGATATCATTCTCCCTCCAATTCAGGTGCAAATCATCCCTTCTATACAGATCCCACCTTCACTGGAAGAGAGCCCAATGATCTGAAAGACTTGTGTTCTCCCACCTATGTTAACTCTTTAGCCACGTATAAAACTCTATAATCTTCCTAGTTCTAGCCTCACTAGCACATGACATGGGTAGCAATCCTGACATTATCCTGAATGTCCTGCCCTTTAATTTAGCACTGAACTCCCTATGCAGAACCTTGTCACTCGTCCTACCTCTGTCATTACATACGTGGCTGTTCGCACTTCCACTTAAGAATGCGGAGGATTCGATCTGAGGTATTCTGGATCCTGGCACCCTGGAGGCAATATTCTATTTGGGAATCTCGTTCTTGACCACAGAACTTCCTGTCCATTCCCCTTCAGCTTATTTCATGAAATAGTGGCTGAGGCTGACATAGCAAGTGTTGTACGTTATTGTTTTTGGATGCCATGGCGTGGGAAGTTCACCAAAGCCTCCACTTCATCAGGAGGCTAAGGGAATTTGTCATGTCTCCTTCAACACTTACCTATTTATAATCAATGCACCACAGGAAGCATCTATCTGACTACACTACAGCTTGGAGTGGCAGCTGCTCTGCCCAAGACCACATGAAACTGCAACTGTGGACCTTCTCCACTCCACCAACTCCATCTACACTTCTCACCGTCTCAGTAAAGAATCCAGCATAATCAAAGATCCCACACACCCCAGACGTTTTTCTATTCTACTCCTTTCCCATGGGAGGGTACAAAGGCCTGAAAAGCCAGTCCATATGGTTCAAGGACACCTTATACCGCACTGTATAAAGCAATTCCCTCTGGCAGGACTGCTGAAGGGTTTTGACCCAAAACGTCGATGTTACTTTTTTCAATAGATGTTGTCTGGCCTGTGAAGCATTTTGTGTTTGTTGCTCGGATTTCCAGTATCTGTAGATTTTCTCTTGTTTGTGTTAACAATTCCCTTGCATGATTTAAAAAATACCATAGAAACATAGAAAACCTACAGCAAAATACAGGCTCTTTGGTCCACAAAGCTGTGCTGAACATGTCCCTACTTTAGAACTACCTAGGATTTTCCCATAGCCCTCTATTTTTAAGCTCCATGCAGCCATCCAGGACTCTTAACAGACCCTATCGTTTCCACCTCCACCACCACTGCCGGCAGCCCATTCCATGCACTCACCATTCTCTGCGTTTTTTAAAAACTTACCCCTGACATCGCTGTACCTACTTCCAAGCACCTTAAAACTATGCCCTCTCATGCTAGCCATTTCAGCCCTGGGGAAAAGCCTCTGACTATCTGCACGATCAATGCCTCTGATCATCTTGTACATCTCTATCAGGTCACCTCTCATCCTCCATCACTCCAAGGAGAAAAGGCTGAGTTCACTCAACCTATTCTCATAAGGCATGCTCCCCAATCCAGGCAACATCCTTGTAAGTCTCTTCTGCATCCTTTCTATGGTTTCCACATCCTCCTATAGTGAATTGACCAGAACTGAGCACAGTACTCCAAGTGGGATCTGACCAGGGTCCTGTGTAGCTGCAACATTACCTCTCAGCTCTTAAACTCAATCCCACGGTTGATGAAGGCCAGTGCACCGTATACCTTCTTAACCACAGAGTCAACCTGCGTAGCAGCTTTGAGTGTCCTATGGACTTGGACCCCAAGATCCCTCTGATCCTCCACACTGCCAAGAGTCTTGCCATTAATACTATATTCTGCCATCATATTTGACCTACCAAAATGAACCACCTCACTTGTCAGGGTTGAATTCCATCTGCCACCTCTCATCTCAATTTTGCATCCGATCAATGTCCTATTGTAACCTCTGACAGCCCTCCACACTATCCACAACACCCCTAACCTTTGTGTCATCAGCAAATTTACTAACCCATCCCTGCACTTCCTCATCCAGGTCATTTATAAAAATCACGAAAAGTAGGGGTCTCCGAACAGATTCCGGAGGCACACCGCTGGTCACTACCCTCCATGCAGAATATGACCCGTCTACAACCACTCTTTGCTTTGCGGATCCAGAACTGGCTTGCCCACAGAAGGCAATGTCCCCTTGGTTCCCATGCCTCATTACTTTCTTAAGGTACCCCATGCAAGGCTTATTATCAAATGCCTTGCTAAAATCCATATACACTACACCTATGGCTCTACTTTCATCAATGATAAGATTGACTGTTGTCCTCACAATCTACCTTGTTATCATTCACCCTGCTATCTCCTTGCACTGAACTTTCTCTGCAACTTTTGAACTTTTTTCTGCATTTTATTATTGTTTTCCTTGTCCCACCTCAATGCACAATGTAATGATTTGATCTGTATGAACAGTATGCAAGACAGGCTTTTCACTGTACCTTGGTACATGAGGCAATAATAAGCCAGTTCCAATTCCAATAAAGTACTCATCATTTATTTACAAGAACATGGGGAAAATCCTTTAAAAGCAATCATTCTGATGAAAGCATGATAGATGATGGAAAATCAGCTTGGGGGTCAGATTTAGTAATCATTAAATATCCATGGCTATGATAATCTGTCAGCTGTATTCATTTTGATAAATCTACTTTGTGGTGTTATTTAAATGTTCAACTTTATATTTTCTTCTTGCTTTTTATTCAAAACAGATTGAAATCAAAAAATTAAAGGAATTAAACCATACAACATTGGAATAGAATTAGGCTATTTGGTTCAATGAATCTGCTCCCCCATTGCATCATGGCTTATTTATTACCCCTCTCCTGCCTTTTCCCATAACCATTGATGCCCTGACTAATCAGGAACCGGTTAACCTCTGCTTTGAATATACCCAATGACTTGGCCTGCACAACCATCCATGGCCAATTCATGTGGCAATGAATTCCACTGATTCCCCACCCTCTGGCGAAAGAAGTTCCTCCTCATCTCTGATCTAAATGGATGTCTCTATTTTTTGAGGTTATGCCCTTTGTTCCTTGACTCGCCAACATGTCAGAGCATACTCTCCACGTCCACTATCTCGGCCTTTCAATGTTCAGCCGGTTTCAATGAGATTGCCCCACCCCCCCATCCTTCAAAATTCCCGTGAATACAGGCCAAGAGCCATCTAATGCTCCTCACAGGTTCACCCTTTCATTCTCAGAATTAAAGCAATACATTAAATGACAATGTATCTTTGATAGCTGTCTGAGGATTAGTGGCATCATTGAAGATTAATTTTTTTATGGTCAGCCTCGCACCTTCAGGATCCTGTCTGTCCTATTGTTCGACTTCATGGGATTTTCTTTCTTTCCCTCAACCACAACCCAAGTCTATTAATTTGTGTGGCTGAAGCAACCTGCCCAGCCGAAATTTCGATCATTTTAAGGAATTTCACTGATGGCAAATGATGCAATCAGTCCTGGGCCAGGATGGTCAAATGGTTTAAACATGAATTGGCAGTCTCTTCAACTCCCCACAAACTTATGGAATTCTGCAGTTCTAGGAATTTTGAAACTGTAAGAAATAACAAATTAGGCTATCTGGCCCATCAAGTCTGCTTTGCTGAGCAACACACACAAAGTACTGCTCTCTTCTCCTATCAGCTTCTTCCTCCTTCAGCCCTTTACCTCCTCCACCTATCACCTCCCAGCATCTTTCCTCATTCCCTAGTCCACGCACCTTCCTCCTCACCCAGTCTCACCGATCACCTTCCAGCTTGAAAACCCCCCATCTTCTGATTCAGACTTCTATCCCCTTCCTTTCCAGTCCTGCTGAAGGGTCTCAGCCTGAAAAGTCGATAGTTTATTTTTCTCCATTGATGCTGTATGACCTGCTGAGTTCCCACAGAACTTCACCCTTCTAGAACATTCAATTTAGAATACTGCAGCACAAGACGGGTTCCTTGGTCCACGATGTTGCACTGATCATTTAACTGACTCCAAGATCAAGCTGAACCTTCCCTTCCACATGATGAAATAGTAAACTGGAGTGGCAAATTTGCACTTGACACTAAGATTGGAGGCATAGTGGATAGCAAGGAAGGTTATCAACTCCCCAACTCCCCAGCAAGCCACTAGCCGAAGTGAGTTACACAAGCATGCAGAGGGACGGGGTCAGCTGAAAAAGAAGGCTGAAAATTGCAGGTGAAATTTAATGCAGACAAGTGTGAGGTGTTGCACTTTGGGAGGACCAGCCCAGGTAGGTCTAACACAGTGAGCAGGAGGGCACTGAGGAGTGCAGTAGAAGAGTGGGTCCGGAGAATACAAATGCATAATTCCATGTAAGTGATGTTGCAAGTAAATAGGGTCATAAAGGGAGCTTTTAGCATATTAGCCTTCATAAATTAAAGTATTGCGTGCAGGAGTTGGGATGTTATTTTGAAATTGTTATCCGGCTTTGTTAAGGAATAATTTAGAGTATTGTGTGCAATTCTGGTAACATACCTACAGGAAGGATATCAGTAAGTTTGAAAGAGTACAAAGAAAATTTACAAGGATGTTGCTGCAACTTGAAGACCTGAGCTTGGAGAAAGGTAGAACAGCTTATGACTTTATTCCCAGAAGCATAAAAAAAAGAGGGAGATTCGATAAAGATATACAGATTTATGAGGGGTATAGATAGGGTAAATGCATCCAGGCCTTTTTCCTCTGAGGATGAGTGAGTCTGGAACTGGTCATAGTTTAAAGGGGAAATATTTAAGAGAAACACAAGGGGTAACTTCTTCATTCAGACGATGCTGCAAGTAGGGAATGAGCTGCCAGCAGAAGTGGTGGGCTGCCTCTCTACCTGCAGGAGATCCATATCCCTCCATCCCTCAATATTCATAAGTTTATCTAAAAGGTTCTCGGATGACTCTATTTGTATCTCTTTGCACTAATAAGCAGGTGTACAAAATAAAGTGGCCATTGAGTATAGTTCATACAATATGTAAACACTTGGAGTTATTATGACCCTGTTTTCCATTTTATACAGTCATTTTAGTAACACCAAAGCTAGTAACTTAATGATGTGATAATTAATCATTCCTTCTGCCTGGGCCAAATATATTCCCCATTGGATATCGTTAATGTTTCTGGTGACATAAACCACAGCCTTAATAATAAGTCTAGCTGTTCCATATGTAAATGACCACTTTGCATTTGCTGTTGTAGTAATAGGTTCACACATACTTGCTTTTAAAAGTATTATTAAGATTGAATAGATCTTAATACAACCTGGCAAATTAGGGTGTATCAACTCATTAAGTGCTTGGGAAGTGCAGTGACTGTTGTAAAAATATGGTAATTAAATCAATTCAAGCTCTGACCTTTTGCATATTATCCCTGTGTATCATTCCAAAAGAAAAAATTCTGTGTACTCTTTGCCAAATATAAAATTTCCATTAAATGAGTCAATTAATTCCTCCTTTTTTGCATTTAATGTTGTACCTTTGGAAAACAGAATAGAATTTAAACAGGGCACTTGTCTCCAAGTGACAGGTTTCCAGAGTCAAGTTCCGCTCGTGAGATTGAACATGTAATCCAATCTGCACTTTATTGCAGAGCAGAGAAAATACACGCAGCGGCCACTTTATTAGGTACAACTGTACACCTGCTTACTGCAAATATTGAACAAATCAATCATGTGGCAGCAACACACTGTATCAAAGCACGGTAAAAAAAAATTCAGTAGTTATTCAGACTGAATGTGAGAATGGAGAAGAAATGTGATCTCAGTAACTTTGTGGAATGATTGTTGGTACCAGATGGGGTGGTTTTAGGATTTTTGAACCTGCTGATTTCATGGGATTTTCACACATAACAGTCTCTAGAATTTAAAGAGATTGGTACAAAAAATCTTGTGAATGGCAGTCTCTGGGTGAAAACACATTCTTAATGAGATCGGTCAGAGGAGAATGACAAGACTGATTTAAGGTGACAAGAAGATGACAGTAACAAAAAATAACCATATGCTATAACAGTGGTGTGCAAAAGAGCAACTCTGAATGCATAACATGTTCAACCTTAAGGCTGATTTATACTTGTGCGTACGGGCTATGCCACAGCCTACTCCGTAGCCCTGATTTTCACTTCTGCGTTGCTCTCCGCTGTAGCGAGCATGTGTTGGTGTGCGCCAAAACGCTAGTTGGCTGTGGGGTTTCTATTGCTACTGTGTTGAGTTTCTTCGTGAGAGACATGGACAAGGAAATGCATTTCAAACATTTTCGCATGTCGGTAGGTAGATTTGACAATTTGGTTCATCTATTTTGTATCGGTGTACGCACAGCCTACAAACACGGTGGAGAAGAAGCAACCGAAAATGCGATGCTACCAAGCAGACCAATCACAGTTGTTGCAGTCTGTGTCGCTGCAACGTGTGAGTAACTTTTCTGGAGAGGTTCACATCACCCTACGGCATAGGGTACAGCGTAGATACGGCGTAGGGTGTGCGATACCTGTGACGTAGATGCAACGTACAAGTATAAATCAGCCTTTAGAGTAGATGGGCTGCAGCAGCAGAAGACCATGAACTTGCACTCAGTGGATACTTTATTAAGTACAGGAGGTCCCTCATAAAGTGGCCATGGAGTATAATATCATTGCTCAAAGCTTTGTCTTTTGAATAAGGTCTGAAACAAAGGCCTCATTGGCTTTCAAGTAAAAGATCTTTTGATATGATCTGAGCAAGATCTTGGGTTGAGGTCTAATTAGCCATTAGTTTGTCTCTCAACCTGCATCAGTGAAATAGATTATCTCATGACTATAATATTACTGTTTGTGAAACTTTGTTTCATTGAATTTGGTGAACAAAATGTTACACAACATTTGTATTACTGATACCATAGATTACCATTATAATGAATGAATTAATTGATTTCAAAATACAGCATTGTATTTCAGGCCCAATGACCTAACAACCCCTATTTACACTAATGTGACCAATTAACCTACTAACCAATTCATCTTTGAAATTTGGGAGGAAACCAGAGCACCTGGAGGAAACCCATGCAGACATACAAACTCCTTACAGATAGCAGCAGGAATTGAAGCAAGGTCACTGGCACTGTAATAGGGTTACTCTAACCTTTGCACTGATATGACCAGTGTGCAAGGCAAGTTTTCACTGTACCTCAGTACATGTGGCAGTAGTAAACCAATTTATCAACTTAAGCTTGAATGGTGCATTTGATCTGGAGGGAATTTGCAGAAGTTCAAAGTAAATTTAATATCACAGTACTTGTATGTCACTGAGGTTCATTCCCTTGTGTGCATTCATAAAAAATAAACATTTTCCTATTCAAGCGTCTTTCTCAGATGTTCCAACACAGAAAACAGGAGATTCTTCAGTGCTATTAGCATCTGGAAAGAGTTGTGGCTTTGATGTTCTGTCAGTCACTTTTACTGTGAATGTTGAGCAAAAATCTTGGTAGGAATGGGTACAATGCTGCCCTTGGCCATCTTGTTCTACATCATGAAATGAGAATTAGATTTAGGGTTGCTATCACTGACTTAAATGACATGAAATTTGTTTGCAGCAACAGTACAATGCAAAGACATAAAATTCCTATGAATTACAAAATTAAACAGTGCAAAGAAAGGAATAATGAGATGGTTTTCATGGATCCAGGGAAGATTTAGAAATCAGATGATCAGGTGAAAGAAGCTGTTCCATAACTATTGAGTGTAGGTCTTCAGGCTCCTGTACTTCTTCTTGATGGTAATAAGAAGAAGGCATGTTCTGGTTGGTGATGAATGCCGCCATATTGGGATAATGCCATTTGAAGATTTCTTCAATGGTGTGAAGGGTTGCATCTGTGACACCCTCTGCAGCCTCTTGCTATCCTATGCATTGGAGCCTCTATTTCAGGCAGTGATGCAGCCAGTCAGAATTTTCTCTACCATGCATCTGTAGACATGTGCAGGAGTCTTTTGTTATATGCTAAACAACCTCAGACTACTGATGAAATGTACCACCTTCTTGATTTGGTCAATACATTTGGTGTATGTTTGATCCTCTGAGATGCTAACATTTTCCACCACTGACCCCTCAATTTTCTCTATTGATCTACTGTTTTTGCTCACTATTATTAAAAAAAACCCAATATCCCCCTTGGTCATCACATTCCAAAGATGTACAAGTTGGTAGGTTAATTCATCATAGCATCTTCTGCTGTGATGAGGCTTCACTTAAACAGATGGATTGCTGAGCAACGGGACTCCCTGGGCTAGAAGGACCTGTTCAATGCTGTATCTAAATGCAAAAAAAATAAAACTTAACCTCAATGATAACTTAAGTACATACATTTACCAGAATGGAAAACAGATCTGGAATTACTTTAGCACTAGTTAATTATTTTTTTTAGAGATACATCACAGTAACCGACCTTTCCAGTGCCTTGAGCCTGTGCTGCCCAGTTATACCCATGAGACCAATTACCCTATTAACCTGTATGTCTTTGGAAAGTGGAAGGAAACCCATGTGGTCATGGGGAGAACATAAAAACTCCTTACAGACAGTGATAGAATTAAAGATTTATTTGTGACATGTACATTGAAACATATAGTACAAAGTATAATTTGTGTCCAATCAAATCCACACAGACTTTGCTGGAGGCAGACTGCAAATGTCACCATGTTTCCAACATTAATATAGCATGCTCACAATTTACTAAACTTTAACGTGGACAGCTTTTGGAAGGTGGGAGGAAACTGGAGCACCAGGAGGAAACCCATCCTGTTATGAGGACAATGCATAAACTCCTTACAGACAACAGAGAGAATTGAAGCCCTGACGCTAGTTTTGTATTAGCGTTACGCTAACTACTACATTATTCTACTGCCCACTTAATATCATTAGCACAGTAGGGCAATAATTAACTCACCATTTAATATGATTAGCATAGGGGGTCAGGAGTATATGAAGCATTTAACCATATAAGGACAGTAATTAAGGCTGTGTTTAACCTTATTAGGACAGTGGGTCGGAAATGAGTATAGCATTACCCCAGGCAGCTCAATAATTAGCACAGCATTTAACCCTATTAGTATGTGCAGTTGTAATTAGTACATCATGTTATAGTTGCACTGTGGAGAAGTAATTAACAAAGTTTGACACTATTTGCACAGTGGATGGGTAATTAGTAAAGTAGTTAACATGTTGCATTAAAATGAGTGCAGTCATAAATGATTTAACATTTCATTGGATTTTTAATGCCTCCGGCAGAGGTTTCCTTGGGTCAAGGAAGCAAGCAGTGGTAAATGTGAGATTTATTTCATGTTAAATATTCACTTTGGAAGGTTGAACTTAAAGGCAGAATAACATGCGACTGGTAGGGATCTTAGAAGTGACAAGGGATCATGGGGTTCACATCCATAGACCCTTCAAAGTTTCATGAGAATGATTACAGTTTTGAAAAGGTTAGCATATGAAGAGCATTTGATGCCTCTGGTTTTGTACTCACTAGAGTTTAGAACAACGGTAGGGAAAATTTCATGGAAATTTTGCGTGATTGCGTGGCTGTGGAGAGGGTGCTTCCTATTGTGGGAGAGTCTAGGACAAGAGTAGAGGCGTAGAGGGGCTGTCACTCAGTTTCCTGTGTACAGCATCTTGTAAATACCTCTCTAGATACCCTATCCTTCACCTCTTTAGCTTCCTGAAAGATCCAGAGTTCATCCAGTTTCAGCTCCAAATCCTTAAAGTAGTTTGTTAGAAGCTGCCACTGGATACACTTCTTGCAGTTGGAGTGGTCAGGGGAACTGAAGGTTTCCCTGCTAACCCACATCCCACAGAGGAACATTGCACTGTACTACCTGCCATCTCTACCTAGTTGATCAGATATAAAGAAGAGAAGGAAAAATATCTTGAGCTTTTCTTTACTTTGCATCTTTTTACGCAAGCCTTAAAGAGCTAAACCCTTGAGATCATCACTCTGATTTTGTCCGCTCACCCCTGCCTTCCTTTAATTTGCTCTGATTAATTAATCCCAGCATTTGGGATGTGGACATACAGACGGATCCTCAGTGTATCATACATTGAAAGAAGAGCCAACAATTTCATCCTAGAAAAGATTGGCACAAAACCAACACTTCTGGAAACCGTTATTCAAAGAAAACTTCACTATTTCGAACACATCTCAAGAACTGATGACACACTGGAATGCACTGTGCTTGAAGGCAGAGTAGAAGGAAGCCACTCCCAAGGCAGACAGAGGACAACCTGGATTGACAACATCAAGAAGTGGACCAACCTCACCGCCAGAGATGCAAAAGGTTTGACTGCCAACAGATCACAGTGGAAGAAAGTGGTCGCCGAGGTTCTGGCAGAGTATGGCACATGACGATGATGATGAATTAATCCCAAATGCTGATTGGCCTCTGGTCAAAGCTCTGTTATGCTGCTGTCAACTGCTTCTGCCTTTTATCCTTGGTTGGAGGACCTGAATGTAGTCTCTTCCTCTCTACTATGTAGATTTACTGAGTATGCTGCCAGAGAAGTGAATCTCAGGGCTGTATATGGTGACATATATGTACTTCGATGATACATTTACTTTGAATTTTGAAGTTTGAACTTGGTGAACCTGTGCAATTCATTGCCACAGACGGCTGTGGAGGCCAATTCATTGAGTACATTTAAAGTAGAGGTTGATAGGTTCTTCATCAGTCAGGATGTCTCAAGGGTACGGGAGATGACAGATTAATGGGGTTTAGAGGGATAATAATTCAGCCATGATGGGCTGAATGGCTTAATTATGACTTATAGTTTCCACACAAGTTGATAGTGTGGTTAAGAAAGTGTCTGGTGTGATTATGTAGAAGAGCCATGACATAATGGTGCAGCTTTGTACAACTCTGGTTAGATCACCCTTGGAATATTGTGTTCAGTATTAGTAGCCTCAGCATAGGAAGTATTTATTTATGTAGTGATACAGCCTACAGTCGGCCCTTCCAGCACAACAAGCCACAATGTGCAACCCCCTATAAACCTGGTTAACACCGATCTAATCATGGCACAATTTACGATCACCAGTTAACCCATCCAGTACATCTTTGGACTGCAAAGAATCCAGACTACCCAAGAAACTTCCACACACTCCATGGGAAGGATATGCAGACTCCTTGCAGAATGACTCTGTAACACTCTCGAGCTGCAATGACGTTGCCCTAACCACAACACTTTAGGGAGAGGGCAGAGGAGATTTACCAGGATGCTGCTTGGACTAGAGGTCATGGTATCTTGTCAGCTAATGCCTTTCTCCTTGGTGTGAAGGAGGATGGCAGGTGATTTGATAGATTCAGATATTAAAAGGTATAGATAACGTGGACAGGCAGGGTGGAAATGGCAAATACGAGTGAGCTTAACTTTAAAGAGATCAGAAGTCAGTGGAGTGAGAAATCATAGAGTGAGTTGAAGACAGTTGCTTGTGGATTTTAAAAAGTGAGTGAGGCCAGTTGGGACTTGTCTGCAGAGCAGGAGATTGCTTGGATCAACAGTAACTTCGGAAGGGCTAATAAAAACAAGTGAGTTTTAAGCGGAGTGGCTATTGGCTTTGGCTTTGGCTCAATAGGCTTGGGCTCAATAGGCTTGGGCAAGAACAGGACCAGGGTAAAATTTCAGTTTGAGGTATCAAGTGCAGGCTGAATGGTCATTCAGGCAGTTGAATGCTGAGATGTGGGATTTCCGAGTACTTGACTGTCTCCCCGACTGTAGGAAGTACACCCATCTTCAATTCCTGACTGACAAGGTCAACAAACTGGAGCTGGCACTGGATGGACTCAGGATCATCCTGGAGATTGTCAACTTCATAGATGAGTCTTTTACTGAGGTGGTCACACCCAGAGTGCAGGTTTCAGATAGTAGATGGGTGACCACTAGGAGAAGTAAGGGGTGTAATCACTTAGTGCTGGGGTCCACTGTGATTATTCCCCTCTGCAACAAGTATACTACTTTTGAATACTGTTGGGGGAAGGTGGATGACCTATTAGAGCAGTAGCAGTCAGACCAGTGGTGCTGTGGGCAGCTCAGAAGATCAGCAGGTAAGGATAAAGTCAGGTGGAGCTGCAGTGATAGGAGAATAAATGAGTATAGGGATGGACAACAGATTCTGTGACCATGAAGGAGGAGGCAGGATGGTCTGTTGTTTATGACGTACTTGGGTTAGAATGTCTCAATGGAAGATTTTCAAGGGGGAAGGTGAACAGTCTGAGGTCGTGGTGCACATTGGCACCATTGACATAAGTTGAAAAGGGGAAGAGGTTCTGCGCGGTGAGTATTTGGAGTTTTGCGTCTGAAGAGCAGGACCTTTTAGATAGCAATCTCTAGATTAGTCCCAGACTACGTGCTAGTCTGGACAGGAATATGATGATAGTGTAGATGAATGACTGACTGAGTAAGTGGTGCAGGGTTTCAGATTACCGGATCATTAGGATCTCCTCTTGGGAAGGTATGATCTGTAGAAAAAGGATGTGTTACATGTGAACTCAAGTACCAATTATCTTGCAGACAGATTTGCAAGAGATGTGAAGAGGGTTTAAACTAAGTTGACAAGGGGATGGGAATTAAAGTGATTGGGCTGAGGACAGGGCAGTTCTTCAACAAAGTGATGCAGTGTGTTGTGAACCTGTGAGGAAGGACAGGGAGATGATGGGGCAAAATTGCATTCAGTCAGATGAGATGAAGTGTGATACAGGGACAATATTGAAAAGGCTGATGAATGCAGGACTGAAGGTGTTATATTTGAATTCACACAATAGTTGGAATAAGGTAGATGATATTGTATTGTGACAAGAGATTGGCAGGTATGATGTGGGCACCACTGAGATGTGGCTTAAAGAAGTTAATCATTGGGAGCTTAACATCTAAGGATACACATTGTATTGAAAGCACAGGCAGGTAGGCAGAGGGGGTGTGATGGCTCTATTGATTTAAAAAAAAAAGGTGAGAAAGAAGTGACATAGGATCAGAAGATGTAAAATCTTTGTGGCTAGCGTTAAGAAACTGGAAGGGTAAAAGGACCTAGATGAGAATTATATACTGGTCCCCAAATATTATCCTGGGTGTGGGGTATTAATTTCAACGGGAAATAGAAAAGGCACGTCATAAGGGCAATGTTACAATTGTCAGAGGAGATTTCCATATGCAAGTAGATTGGGAAAATCAAGTTGGTGCTGAAACCCAAGAGAAAGAATATGGAGAATACCTACAAGATGGATTTTTAGAGCAGCTTGTGGTTAAACCCATGAGGAGAAAGGCAATTCAGGATTAGGTGTTGTGTAATGAATCAGATTTGATTGGGGAACTTAAGGTTAAAGAAGACTTGGGAGGCAGTAATCATAATATAATAGAGTTCACACTGCAGTTTGAGAAGGAGAAGAGAAGTCACTTGTATTAGCATCATAGTGCAGTAAAGGGAATTGTAGAGCAGTAAAACAGGAGCTGGCCAAAGTTGATTTAAAGGGCATACTAGCAGAAATGTAGAAGAACACCAAAGGCTGGAGTTTCTGTGAGCAATCTGGAAGACACAGGATAGTTATGTAGATACAGGTTAGATAGATAAAGAATTAAAAGAGAGCTGAGTCTGGATACAGACCACTTGAAAAAGATACTGGAGATGCAGTAATGGGGGACAAAAATTGGCAAATGAACTTAATAAGTAATTTGTATCAGGCTTCACTGTGGAAAACCCCAGCAGTATGCCAGAATTTCAAGAGTATCAGAGGGAAGAAGTAAGTGCGGTTGCTGTTACTACAGAGAATGTGCTTGGGAAACTGAAAGGTCTGAAAGTAGATAAGTCACCTGAGCCAGATGGACTGCACTCTATGTTTCTGAAAGAGGTAGCTGAAGAGATTGTAGAAGCATTAGTAATGACTTTTTCAAAAATCAATACATTTTGGCATGGTTCTGGAGGACTGGAAAATTGCAAATGACACTCTACTCTTTAAAAAGGAAGCCAGTAAGTCTGACTTCAGTAGTTGAGAAGATGTTGGAATCCATTATTAAAAATGGAGCTTTGTAGTACCTGGAAATGCATGATAAAGAAGGCCAAAGTCATCATTCAAGTTTCCTAAAGAGGAAATCTTGCCTGACAAATCTGTTGGAATTGATTGAGGAAATGACAGGGAGGATAGACAAAAAAGAGTCAGTGGATGTTGTTTACTTGAATTTTCAGAAGGCCTCAGACAAAGTGCCGTACATGACGCTACTTTACGAGATAAGAATTCATGGTATTACAGGAAAAATACTAACATGGATAGAAGATTGACAGATTGACAGAAGGCAAAGAGGTGGAATAAAGTTTGGCTGGAATTGACAAGTGGTTATTTATTAGGTGTCGGTATTGGGAACGCTTCTTTTCAAGTTGTATGTCAACAATTTGGATGTCAGAATTCAGAAGCATCCTCCTGAAGGGTTTTGGCCCAAAACATTGTATTTTTTTTCCATAGATGTTGCTTGGCTTGCTGAGTTCCTCTGGCATTTTGTGTGTGTTGCAACTGCAGATTTTCTCTTGGATAAGAGAATTGATGGTTTTGTGGCCAAATTTTCAGATAATATAAAGGTAGGTGGAGGGGTAGGTGGTGTTGTTGGACAGGCTCGCGAAATGGGCAAAGAAGTGGCAGATGGAATATCACATGAGGATATGTATGGTCATGAATTTCAGTAGAAGGAATAACGGTGTAAATTATTTTCTAAATGGGAAGAAAATTCAAAAATCAAAGGTGCAAGGGAACTTCTAAGTCCTTATGTAGGATTCCGTAAAGGTTAACTTGCAGGTTGAGTCAGTGGTAAGGAAGGCAAAAGTAATTTTAGCATTCATATTGAGAGGAATAGAATATAAGAACAAGGATGTCATGCTGATGCTTTGTAAGGCATTAATTAGATTGCACCTGGAATATTGTGAACAGTTTTGAGCCCCATATTCAGTAAAGATGTGCTAGAATTGAAGATCCGGAGGAGGTCTACAAGAATGTTTCCTGATATAAAAGGCTTAACATATAAGGAGCATTTGATAGCTCCAGGTCTGTAATCTCTGGAGTTTAGAAGATTAAGGGAGATCTCATTGAGACCTATTGAATATTGAAAGGCCTAGACAGAGTGGATGTGGAGGATGTTTCCTATTGCTGGTGAGCCTTGGAACACAGGACACAGTCTGAGAATAGAGGGACATCAATTTTGATCAGAGATGAGAAGGAATTTCTTTAGCCAGTGTTGGTGAATCTGTTGAGTTCATTCCCACGCACATTATTATTATTTATTTATGATTTTATATTGCTATATCTCTACACTATTCTTGGTTGGTGCGACTGTAACAAAACCCAATTTCCCTCGGGATCAATAAAGTATGCCTGCCTGTCTGCCACTGCTGTGAAGGCCAAGTCTTTGAATCCATTTAAGACAGATATATTGACAGTTTCTTGATTAGTCTGGGAATCAAAGGTTACAGGGAGAAAGAAGAAGAAGCCAGGGCTACCAGACTGAAAAACCGTTGCTCTCCCCAAGCGGTACAACTGATCAACACTTCCACCCACTGTTCCATATCCCCATCACACTTTATCATTTCCTGTCAGTGAGCTTACATAGACACTCCTGTGTCTCATGTCACTTTTTATGGACATACAATCAATATATGTATATAAGCTCTCTTATGAGTTTATATTTATTGTTCTTATTATTGTGTTCCTTACCTTAATGTTATTTTTTTTTTGTGCTGCATTGGACTCAGAGTAGCAATTATACTGGAAATGATTCAAAAATTTTGAATCTTAAAGCAACACACACAAAATGCTGGTGGAACACTTTTAATATAATACAAATAAATAATGATGGGGTAAGGAGGGGCATTAACGGAAGTTAGAGAAATCCATGTTCATGCCATCAGGTTGGAGGCTACACAGCCAGTATATAACGTGTTGTTCCTCCAACCTGAGTGTGGCTTCATCTTGACAGTAGAGGAAGCCATGGATTGACATATTGGAATGGGAATGGGACGTGGAATTAAAATGTGTGGCTACTGGGAGATCCTGCTTCCTCTGGCAGACAGAGTGTAGGTGTTCAGCAAAACGGTCTCCCAGTCTGGTTTGGGTCTCAACAATATATAGAAGGCCACAGCGGAAGCACCAGATGCAGTACATCACACCAGCAGACTCACAGGTGAAGTGTCGCCTCACCTGGAAGGACTGTCTGGGGCCCTGAATGGTGGTGAGGGAGGAAGTGTAAGGGCAGGTGTAGAACTTGTTCCGCTGACAAGGATAAGTGCCGGGAGGGAGATCGGTGGGAAGGGATGGTGGAGATGACTGGACAAGGGAGTCGTGTAGGGAGTGATCACTGGGGAAAGTAGAAGGGGGGGGGGAGGGAAAGATGTGCTTGGTGGTGGGATCTAGATGGAGATGGCGGAAGTTACGGAGAATTATATGTTGGTCACGGAGGTTGATGGGGTGGTAGGTGAGGACAAAAGGAACCCTATCTCTAGTGAGGTGGCAGGAGGATGCGGTGAGAGCAGATGTACGTGAAATGGGAGAGATGTGTTTGAGGGCAGAGTTGATGGTAGAGGAAGGGAAGCCCCCTTTTTAAAAAAAAAACATCTCTTTCGTCCTGAAATGAAAAGCCTCATTCTGAGAGCAGATGCGGCAGAGATGGAGGAATTGAGAGAAGAGGATGGCATTTTGAGTCTGTTCTATGCTCTATAGTCTCAACTGTAGACCACCGGATTCTGTGATGATTCTGTCCTAATTAGGAGCAGGAGAGAGGAACCCAGTTTCTCAAGCACCATTTGATATGATTATTGCTGATGCCTTCTTGGCCTCATGTATTCTTCTCCACACTACTGAAAATAGTAACAGTAAAATTGTACAGAAACAGGCTGTTTAGACCATAAGATATAGGAGCAGAATTAGGCCATTTGGCCCATTGAGTCTGCTCCATGCCCGATCCAATTTTCCTCTCAGCACTAACCTACTGCCTTCTCCCTGTATCCCTTCATCCCCTGATGAGTCAAGAATTTATTAACCTCTGTCTTAAATATACTTAAAGCCTTGGCCTCCACAGATGCCTGTGGCAAAGAATTCCACCAATTTGTCACTCTCTGGTGTTACGAACCCTGTAACTGGGTCACTTACCAGCAAAGATAGAGAGGTCCGTTGAAGTCTGATGGTACTATTTTTAAAAGTTTTTATTTATAAAGGGGCACGAAAGTAAGGTTAATACAAACATTCAGATAATATACATCGTCAATACTCAATCTAAAGCGTGGGGATAGTAATAATCATCAATAAGAAGTAGCTCTATCGTTTTGTCTAGGGGTAAAAATATTGTCCGATGGAAATATAAAAGTCTCTCAAGTTCATGCAGGCTTTAGCCTTTTGGGGACCGCTGGGTTTCACTTGTTAGAGAGAGAGAGAGAGAGAGAGGTTTTGTGAGAAAAGAAACTTGCCCAGTCTTTTAGGCCGCAAACTGTTGAATCGGGAATGTGGGTTCCCCATTGTTAGTTCGAAGTCCTTTTCGGTGTTATCAGCCACCCGCTCCCCAGGCCAGGGGAAACGAAACACACGTGACTTCCGAATAGCTTCCCGTTATCATGGGAACGATGAGCGATGGTGTCTCCTTCTGGTGCGTGGCCAGGGGACTGCCCCCTGCAGCCCCTCTTTTATCTTGACTTGCAGGGTTGTAGATGTCAATCAGGGTGGGGTGATGCAATCTCCAGCCCACATTGCCCGAGGGTGTGCACGTAGCCCAGTCCCCAATCCACAAAGGTGTCTCCAAGAAACAATGGCCAATTTTGCGTTATTTTGCATCTCCGGGGGGGAACGAGGCATCTAGCACGTCGCTCTCCCATTTCCTGGGTCTACTGACCCCCCCCCCCCCCCCCTCCACTAGGGCTCTTGTGATTCTCACAAAGGAGAGGGCTGCGGTCATAACACTGGCTAAAAATAAATTTCTAAAAAGGTGCACCTCTATTCTGCACTGTGTCCTTGCAACTGAGACTCTTCACATCCACTCTGTCAAGGCCTTCACCATTTAATAGGTTTCAAGAGGTCACCCTTCATTCTTCTGAATTCTCGTGAATACGGGTCCAGATCCGGCAAATGCTCTCCATATGACAAGCCATTCAATCCTGAATTTATTTTTGTGAACTTCCTTTGAACCCTCTCCAGTTTCAGCACATCCTTTCTAAAATAAGGGGCCCAGAACTACTCACAAGCGAGGCCTCACCAGTGCTTTATCAAGTCTCAACATTACATCCTTGCTTTTATACTCTAGTCCTCTTGAAATGAATGCTAACATTGCATTTGCCCATCTTTCCACAGACTCAACTGCAAATTAACATTTTGGGAATCCTGCACAAGAATCTGAACTAATCTTTTCTAAACATGTCTACGCTGACCAATTTGCCCAACTGAGCTGGTTCCATTTACCCACGTTGACCCAAAGTGTCGACTGATTGTTTCCCTCCATAGATGCTACCTGACTTGCTGACTTCCTATGCAGAAATTCAGCAGCCCTATGGCTCAACTGGTTCATGCTGACTATGATTCTTATTTAAACATGCACTAACACCGTATCTGAATAACTTTTGCATGGATAGCATTGGCCGTGATGGCTTGACTGCTCTTAAGTTCAAAGTAAATTTATCATCAAAGTAGGTAGATGACACCATGTGTTGCCATGAGATTCATTTTCTTGTGGGCACACATAGTAAATTGAAAGAAACACAATAGAATGAATGAAAACCTGCTCGTAACAGAGAGGGGCAAACAACCAACATGCAAAAGGCAACAAACTATGCAAATACAAAATGAAAATAATAAGTAAACAATAAATATTAACATCACTTCTAGTGTCCTTAAACTTGAGTCCATAGGCTGTGAAATCAGCTCAGTGTTAGGGTGAGTGAAATTATCCATGCTGGTTTGAGTGCCTGATGATTGAAGGATAACAATGGGTCCTGAGACTCCTATATCTCCTTCCTGGTAGCAACAGCAAGAAGAGAGCTTGGCTTAGATGATGGGCATCCTTGATGATGGATGCTGCTTTCCTGCAACAACACTCCTTGTAAATGTTCTGAATGAATGCTGGAGCGGGCTTTACCAATGATGGAATGCTGGTCTATTTGCTGCCAATTGTAGTAATTCTGCTACAAAATAATTATTTTCCATCCTGGTGATGTTTACCTTTCTACTTCACATGTAGATTAAACGGTACAAAATTTTAATCATTTTAATTTTCTCTCTGGGGTTTTAATTAATGTTCTTCTAAAATGAACACAATCGTTGAGCCCTTTGAGTGCACTTGTAAAAAGCACTACAGAAGAAACTGCAAAAAAATGCTGCACAAGCCCCACTTCACCTCAACCTTATCAGAGTCGCTCATCGAATGTCATTAAAAGCATACGCACAGAATCCAATTGCTAACAAATTGATTCAGTTCTTAGTCCCAGGAGCTGGAGTCATTACCTCATTGTCAAAGTGGTTCCATGTACCACTGGGCGATGGGGTGTGATTTGATTGACTTCATTGCATTGCATTAAAGAGAAATTAAGCTGAACCTGCTGAAACAATAGCACAATAATGATAATCACACTGCCGAGTGGTTGTATCTGAAATGTTATAATAACACAAGGAATTTCTTATCTTCAGTCTCAGTCCCCTCCAGCATTATTACTTTCGACACAATGTTCTGTAGATGCTGGAAATCCATACAAAGCTGCAGGCAGCATCTATGGTGAGGAATAAACAAAGTTTATATAAACTTATTATCAAAGTACTGTACATATATGTCATCATTTACTATCTTGTGATCCATTTTCTTGCAGACTTTCACAGTAAAATTAAGAAACACAAATAGAATAATTGAAAAACAAAACATAAAAACTGACACACAGCCAAGTGCAAGAGAAGACCATTTGTGCAAATGCAAAAAAAAAATTAATAATAAGCCGATAGGTTGTGGAATCAGTTGTGGTGAATGAAGTTATTCCCACTGGTTCAGGAACCTGATGGTTGATGGGTAATAACTGTTCCTGAGCCTGGTGATATGGGACCTCAGTTTCCTCTACCTCCTTCCCAATGACAGCAGCGATAAGAGAGTATGGCCTCAATGGTGGGGATCTTTGATGATGGATGCTGCTTTTTTGTGGAAGCACTCCTTGTAGATGTGCTCAATGATGGGAAGGGTTTTCCTTGTGATAGATTGGACAGTTGATGTTTCAGACAGAGACCCAAGATCCATATATACTGCCTAATCTGCTGATTTCCTCCAACATTTTGTGTGCTTATTATTGTGTTAATCTATTTTTGGATCCATGAACATTTACTCGTGAATGATTATCATCCTGTTCCTATTGTAATGCAGAGCTGTTCCTTTTGTAATGTTAAAGTCGTCAGGATAGGATCCTTTAAGTATCATCTGAGGAAAAGTTTTGAAGATCTGATCTCCATAATGAACTGTAACTTTTCATTTGAACTGAGCCAATTCATGTATTCACTGACATGCACTTAAAGGAAATGTGTACAATTGGGTTAACTCCCTTTTGGTCTTGCTCTTCCAATTGTGACCTTTTTAACATTTTTGTTGTCATTCATGGATGCAATGGTCCATTCATCAGTCAGGGCATTGTGTGTATGAGTGGGGATATTGCAGTTGTACAAGACATTGCTGTGGCTGCATTTGAAATATTGTGTTCAGTTCTGGCCACCCTGCTATAGGAATAATGTCATTAAGCTGGAAAGAATGCAGGGAAGATTTACAAGGATGTTGTAGTAATTCAAGAAACTAAGAAATGGAGGGAGTTTGAACTGGTTAGGATTTATTTTCTATCTATTATATTCCATTTTATGTTCTTTTTCTATTCTGTTTTCTTTCTATTGCTTTTCTTTCTTCTACTTCAATTATACTGGTGCCCAAGAAGAGCATGGTGACCTACCTCTATCACCTAGTTACACTTGCGCCCACAGTGATGAAGAGTTTTAAGGGTTGGTGATGAAACATATCAGTTCCTGCCTGAGAGATGACTTGGATCCGCTCCAATTTGCCTACCAGAGTAAAAGGTCCACATCAGATCCCATCTCATTGGTTCTTCACTCAATCCTAGAACATCTTGAGGGCAAAGGTGCATACATCAGGATGTATTCTATCAACTACAACTCAGCATTCAATACCATCATCCCCTCAAAATTAATCAATAATCTCCAAGACCTTGGCCTCAATACCTCCATGTGCAATTGGATCATGGATTTCCTTATTTGTCAACCCTACTCAGTTCAGAAGAGCAAGAGCATCTCCTCCATGACCTTCAATATGCTCTGTGTACTTGGCCCCTTTCTCTACTTATTTTACACTTGTGACTGTGTGGCTAAGCACAACTCCAGTGCTATATTCAAGTTAGCTGGTGACAGCACTGTTGTGGGCCGAATCACAGGTGGTGATGAATCAACATACAGGAGGGAGATTGAAAATTTGGCTGAGTGGTGTCATAACAACAACCTCTCATTCAAAGTCAGCAAGACCAAGGAACAGATTTATAGACTTCAGGAGAGGTAAACCAGGGGTCTATAAGCCAATCCTCATCTAAGGATCAGGGGCAGAGAGGGCTAATCACTTTAAATTCCTGGGTGTTACTATTAGAAGAGTCTTGAACGCAGCATGTGAGTGCATTGGTGAAGAAACCACAGTAGCACCTTTATTTCCCTTGGAGACCAGGAAGATTCAGCATGACATCTAAAACTTTGACAAACTTCTATAGATATGTGGTGGAGAGTATATTGAGTGACTGCATTACGGCTTGGTATGGAAATACCAATGCCTTTGAATGCAAAATCCTCCAGAAGGTAGTGTCGTTGGCTCAGTACATTACAGGTACAGCCCTCCCAACCATTGATCACATCTAGATGAAATACTCTCAAAAGAAAGCAGCATCCATTATCAGAAATCCACACCACCCATGTTTTGCTTTTTTCTTGCTGTTACCTTTGCTGAATCCATGCTGCATCTGCCTGATGGATCCGTTTCTTTACAGATGCCTTGTTATTTCTTCTTTAATGATAGTTTCAAACATTTTCCCAACTACAGATGTTAAAGTAACTGGCCTAC
Organism: Hemitrygon akajei; assembly: GCF_048418815.1. Taxonomy (NCBI): domain Eukaryota; kingdom Metazoa; phylum Chordata; class Chondrichthyes; order Myliobatiformes; family Dasyatidae; genus Hemitrygon; species Hemitrygon akajei. The sequence goes on along the minus strand of NC_133132.1, from coordinate 107,467,774 downwards.
AGTTACCTGTCTTTTGCCTACATTTTTTTTTTGACATTCACCGTTTTCCAATCTGCCGGGCCTTCCCAGAGTCCAGAGGATTTTGGTAAAGCATCACCAAAGCCTCTACCATAACATTTTCCATTTCTTTCAGCACCCTGGGATGCATTCCATCAGGACCAGGGGACTTACCTGTGTTCAGGCAGGCCTGCGAGTTTTCTCAGCACTGCCTCTCTAGTAATAGCTACTGAATTGAGGTCCTCACCTCCCATCACATCCATAACACCTCTCTTTGGCATGTTAGATGTGTCCTCCACTGGGAAGACCAACACAAGATCCTCATTCAAAGCCTCGGCCATTTCGTCATTACCCAATATCAATACCCCCTTCTCATCCTCAAAGGGGACTATGTTCACTTTAGCCTTTTCCACTTTATGTAATTATAGAAACTTTTACTATCTGGTTTTTATATTTTGTGCTGGTTTATTTTCATAATCTAGCTTCCCTTTATTGCATGATGAGCCAGTATTTTGATTTAACTGTATAACATTAAGCAGAAAAGACTCACTGGATCGTGGTAAAATAAATTAAGAATTGCATTTGGCCTTGATGAATGAATTGGAGAATCATGAATGCAGAGAATATTTTTGACAAATTTCTAAGTTGAGTATTAAATATATCACACAATGATACATCCTTCTTTGATTATTTCCAGTTCTTAAAACACCTTGTTCAACATCTGGGCCTTTTCTCTTTGGAATGAAGGAGAACGACAGAGGTGCAAAAGGTGATAAGAAGCATAAATTGAGTGGACAAGAACTGTTAAGATTGGAAGCAGTTTCTTCCTGCAGTTTCTTTCTGCCGTCACCCAGTTCTCATCACACATTGAGCATCAGTAGTGTTTTCCTGCTTACTTTTTAAATTGTGTCATAAAGGCACTTAATCATTTGTTAACTTGCTAGTAGTAATATGACTCTATGTAGTAAATGCGTGAGTTATATTTACTGTGGTGTGCCCCTTGGTCCAGAAGAATGTTGTTTCATTTTGTGGTATATATGTGTACGGTTGAAAGATAATATACTGAAATTGAACTTGAACTTGAGTGGATAGACAGACATTTTCCCAGTTTAGAAATTACTCATATGAGAAGGTATAATTTTAAGGTGATTAGAGGAAAGTATACAGGGAATGTTAGAGGTAATTTTTTTTACACAGAATGCTGAGTGCTTGAAACACCCTGACAGGGGTGGTAGTTGAAGCAGATAAATGAAGGACTTTTAAGAAACTTTTAGATTGGCAGTTAAAAGACTAAGTGGGAGGAAAGGGTTAGATTGATTTTAGAGTAGGTTAAAAGGTCAGCACAGCATCGTACTATGCTATACTGTACTATGTTCCATGTTTCTGTGTGGCACTAAGTATAATTGGAACTAGCAAGTTAGACATTGCCCTTTTCTGAAGTGTAGGAATTCCATTGATGTCTGAAGCTTTTCACTATAAATAGACAGGAAGGAGTCAAGAATGAGATTTATTATCGCAGATGTTCGGCATGAAATGTGCTGTTCTGTGGCAGCAGAACAGTGCAGACATAAATTGCTATTAGTTGCAGTAAATAAATTGTGTGAAAGTGGAATAGCAAGGTAGTGTTGGTGGGTTCATGGATAGTTCAGAAATCTGATGGAGGAAGGAAGAAGCTGTTCCTATAACATTGAGTGTGGGCCTTCACACACAAAATGCTGGAGGAACTTGAACTTGAGTGGATAGACTTTTCCCGGTTTAGAAATGACTCATATGAGAAGGTATAATTTTAAGGTGATTGGAGGAAATTATACAGGGAATGTCAGAGCATTTATGGAAAGGAATAAGCAGATGACATATCGAGCCGAGATCCTTTATTGAATTGGGCAGAGGGCAGAATAAAAAGGTGGAGGGAGTGGGAAGTATACAAGTTGGCAAGTGATAGGTGAGATCAGGTGAAGAGGAAAGTGGATAGGTGGAAAGTGGGGGATAAAACGAGAAGCGAGGAGGTGATAGAAGGGGTAAAGGGCTGAAGAAGAAAGAATTTTGTACTGTTTAATCAACATATGACAGATCTCGACCAAAAGCTTTGACTGTTTATTCTTCTCCATATATACTGCCTGACCTCCTGAATTCCTCCACCATTTCATCTGTGTTACTCTGATTGCATCAATGGAAGCCTTGGCTGATTTATCTTTTTCTCCACATTTAGTTCAGAAATGGTAGTTGACCATTCTCTCCCCATCCTCAATGTGGTGACTGATAAACTGAGCAATGTGGAACCTGCAGCTGGGGGGATAAATTATCTTTGTTTAATGCAGCAGATCTCCTGGAGAAAAATTATTTCTCCTCTCCTACACAATATTATCCTTTTTTTTTAAAGAGAAAGGCAATTACGAAGGATCAATGCACACAGAATGCTGAAGGAATTCAGCAGGTCAATCAGTATCCATGAAGGAAAAGAATTGGGCCAGGACCCTTCATCAGGATTGGAAAAGAGGGGAGCAGAAACCAGGTGAAGAAGATGGGAGGAGGGGATGGAGTACAACTCATTCTTATTCCAGCATTCACCTCCTTTCCTTTCCAATCCTGATGAAGCATGTTGGCCTGAAACTTCAGTTATTTACTTTTCTCCATTGATGCTGCCTGATCTGCAGAGTAAAGAACGTAAGACATAGGAGCAGAATTAGATCATTTGGCCTGTCGAGTCTACTCTACCATTCTATCATGGCTGATTTATTATCCCCCTCAACCCCATTCTCCTGCTTTCTCTCCATAATCTTTGACACTGATTAAACAAGAAACTATCAACCTTTGCCAATGAATTCCCACTCTCTGGCTAAATAAACGTTCCCACATCTCTGTTCTAAATAGAAACCCCCCTTTTTTGAAGCTGTGCCCTCTGGTCCTAGACTCCTCCAATATAGGAAACATTCTCTCCACATCCATACTATCTAAGCCTTTCGATATTTGATAGGTTTCAATGAGATTTCATCCCCTCCTATCCCATTCTTCAAAAATGCCACTGAATACAGGCCCAGAGATAGTCACCTCCCCTCATATGTTTACCCTTTCATTCCCGGAATCATTTTTCCGAAACTCCACTGGATCCTCTCCAATGCCAGTGCATATTTTCTTAGATAAGGTGCCCAAAACAGCTCACAATACTCTAAGTATGGTACACCAAATATTGGAGTTCCTCCAAAATTTTGTGTGTGTTACGCAAGACTTCCAGAATCTACAAAGTTTATTGTCTAAATGGGTAATCAAATACAGTTTCATTGGTTACAATTATCTATTGAACTTTATTTTCTACTTTAAGTAGAAGCAATTTTCTGGAACTACTGTACATACTTAGAATAGAAGCACATCCCAACTGCCAGAACCCCTTTGAATACTCATATACTGGGAGATGAGCATGACCCAGCTCCTGAGCATAAATTCCAGGTATTTTTGTTACAGTACTGAAGGGTGGCTCCCTAAATATATACAAACTTAGAATATTCAGTGGCATTGAAGACCTATCCTGAACTATGCATAAAATAGCAGGGATACACTTTCAACAAAGTGAAAATGCAGTGGCTGGCCACTTGACTCCTTCCCTGATCTTATCCTGAAGGTTTTAATAAACTTTAAATTGAACTTTGAACATTCATATTAATTGGCGGTCAAATTTAATTGTCATTGAAGCATACACAGTTAAATGAAAATTTGCTCCTCAGAGGACCAACATGCGAAAGATAATGCATGTGGTTGTACATCTCGTGGTTGAAATGTCTTACTCCGGGGGTTTGCATGTAACGAGGAAGGGTGCAAGTTCAAAGGAGATGTGAGGGCTAACTATTTTACGCAGAGTGGTGGGTGCCTGGAATGCACTACCTATGGTGTTGGTAGAGGCGGATAAGTAGGAGATGTTTAGATGTCAAATGAACGTGAGGAAAATGGAAGAATATGGACATTGTGTAAACGTAAAGGATTAGTTTAGCTGGCCATTTGTGTATTAACTTATTTGGTTGGGCACAACATTGTGGGCTGTTCCTGTGCTGTTCTGCTCTATGTTCTAAATTGTCACACACAGAAAATCTAGTAACAATAGCACCTACAGTCATAAAAATAACATTAGCAAATGTCCATGAATGATCTGGCCTGAAGATTGATGGTGCGTGGGATGTTGTCCTATGGCCACATCTGCAAGAATAAGCACTCTGCAATTCCTCATCTTGCGCTGGATCAGCCTCAAATGAAAGTATTCTAGCTTGTCTTCCATGATTGAACACTGGAGAGCAGCACAGTGGAAAAACAGGCTTGCAGGGGCCAGCCTCTACCCCAGCACGTATTCCAGCAAGCCCGCTACACTGCTGTTCTCTCCCATACCGCCTCTGGTGCTTCCTCCCCTGTGCGGCTCTAACAGGTGAGTCCGCGGAATGCGGGCCTGGTCTGTACAACAACCAAGATTGTGCAGCTCCCCCACCGTCAGTCTCACCAAAGAACCAGACTTACATTTATTTATTGTTAATTGTTTTTTTTGTATTTCCACAGTTTGTCTTATTGAACACATCAGTTGTTTCTCAATCTTTGTGTGTAGGTTTTCATTGATTCATTATATTTCTTTGTTCTACTGCGAATGCCTAAATGAAAATGAATATCAGGGTGAATACATACTTTATACTTTGAACTTTGACAAATAGCTAAGCTTCATCTTGGGTGGGACAACTTGGTCGCGCTGGACCAGAAGGGCCGTAGGGCCATATGTCATTCTATGATATGTGAATGACTCTGAACTCACTGAGTTCCTCCATGGAAGAATGAGGTGAGCTGCTGTAGCATAGGGATAGATACTGCTGAACAAGGGCACCTTACTCTCCTTGGAGTAGCAGATCAGTTTAAAGCTGATAATTTCTCAAGCTACTGAATACGTGCCCGGGCCAGTGTTGGTGAACTATGACAGCTGTGTTCCGGCTCTTGTTTTTAATTAGGTCCATCCAGGTGGCATGCCCTGGAGTGAGAATGGAAGTGATATTCATTAGCAAGATGTTGTTGTGCGAACATGAGTTCAGAGAGGCTGATGACAGCCAAAGCGCTGACAGCTGACGAGAACAAACATGGTTTATTTGTTGTGGATCTGTGATTCTGACAAGGTCTTTGTTGAAAGTTAATTCCTTGTTGGTTGAAAAAGACTTTAAAATCTATTTGCAACCCAGCTGAGTCTTTTATTAGCACTTACTTATATTAAACTAGCTGTGTATTCAACAGAGCAATGCACGCAAAGTGCTAGAGGAACTCAGCCGGTCAGGTAGCATCGATGGAAATGAATAAACAGACAATGTTGCTGGCAGAGACCCTTCATCAAGTCTCAACAGGGTGTTTCAAGCTTTGTATTTAAGTTACCTTTGTATACATCCATCCAGCCTCAACTTGATATGGAGAGCATGCTTTCAATAGTGAGAGTCTGGGGGCCAAAGGGCACACCCCCAGAATAGAAGGACATCCCTTTAGAACAGAGATAAGGAGAAATTTCTTCAGCCAGAGGATAGTGCATCTGTGGAATTCATTGCTGCAGACACCTGTGTGGGGCCAAGTCATTGGGTATACTTAAAGTGGAGGTTGATTGGTCCTTAATTTGTCAGAGCATCAGATTATATGTGGAGAAGGCAGGAGAACAAGTGTGAGTGGGGTAATAAATCAGTCATGACAGAATTGTGGTGCCTTAATGGGCAGAATGGTCTGATCTGCTCCTATGCCCCATGGTCTTATACCAAATCTTTCTCTTCTGCTGAACATATTCAATATTCAAGTATTGAAGTCCACTTCTGAACCTTGTGTTGTATTGAAGCCAATTTCAGTAGTGGATTCACTGCGTCTTACACTTGGCACATATGACAGATGAGGGATTTCTCCTCCAGTCATATGAATCAAAATCAGGTTTAGTATCACTCTGCAATGGTGCGAAATTGTTGGTAGCAGTACAGTGCAGTGTAGACAACAGCGGGCTGACCACACAGCTCTGAGAGGCACTGATCTCAACACAATGGAGCTTGAGATATTGCTGCCAACTCTTACTGACTGAGGTTTTTCTGTCAAGGAATCTAAGATCCTGTTACAGAGAGGTGTACTAATCCTAGTGAGGATAGTTTACCCACCAGCCTCTGAATGATAAAACTCTCAGCTTCTTACTTCATTCCCCCTCCCACACCCACTCACTTTCCCCTCACTTTGTCTTACCTATCACCCGCCAGCTTGTATTTCTTTCCTTCCCCCCATCTTCTTATTCTGTCTTCTTTCCCCTTCTTTTCCATCCTGAAATGTCATCTGTTTATTCCTCTCCATAGATGTTGGCCTGTTGATTTCCTCCAAAATTTTGTGTGTGTTGTTCTGGAACCATTTTAGGTGATTTGATGTTTAAAGGTTTTGAAAATGGCTATTCATGTTTAAATTCAAATTAATTTAGTGATTTTAAATTCTGCTTGATGTTTGTGATCTATCAGCCCATGAAGCTATTTGCAGACTTTTCTAAGTGGCAAACATTTCTAGAGGAGTTTTGTGAGATGGATTGTTTCTGTTATGTGGATCAGGATCTCACCATAATCGCACCTAGGCAGAGACAATGAGTGATACAGCAGGAAAACAGGCCTTTCATCCCATCAGAGCCATTCCAACCATACTTGCATCATACACCAGGAGCAGATGTCGTCAGATGATGCCCAACCTTCATAATGTGTTTTGACCCTTAACCACTACACTCTCCAGTTGGCAAGTGAGCAGTGGTGGCCCATCCACACCCTTTTACTTTAATTCTCACTAACTCATTTTGTTTCTGTGTAGGCCATCTAGATTTAACTAAGTGTGGTGGGTAAATTGGTGAATCAAGTTAAGAAAAATCAAATCAATCTGATGAATTGGCAAATTACATTGGTTTATTATTGTACCCTGTACTGTAATACAATGAAAACTTAGTTATGCATGCTATCCATGCAGATCATTTCATCACATCAGTACATCAGGGTAGTGTAAGGAAAGCAATTAAAGAGTGCAGAATAAAGTGTTAGTTACAATGAAAGTACAGTGTAGCTAAATGGTAAAATGCAAGGCAAAGATCATTTAGGTTTAGAGGTCAAGAGTCCATTTATTGGACTAGGAGACTGTTCAATTATCTAATAACAACAGAAAAGAAGGTCCATCCACATAACTGTAGGAGCTTTTTTTTGATACGGCAAAAAAATCAAAGCCCTGCCTGCCACCTCAGCTGGATATTCAAGATCCCAAGGCACTATCTAAATAGTAAAAGCTTTCTAATAACCCAAATAACCTTTAACACTCCATCAACTACAATAAAATGCAAGGTATTGTGATGTTATCTCATTGCTGCTGGTGGAAGCTCATTGTGAGCCATTGAATTGATGTGATTCTGACTTTAGAACAGTAATTGCATTTCATAATTTCTTATTGACTGTAAACCCCTTTGAGATATTTATGGGTCACGTGGTTTATCTCTGATCTTTCAGGCTGATAAACATGTGCTTAACCAAAGTGCTTCTGCCTGTAACCTGAACTCCATTCAACACCACCAGGCTCATTAACAGTTGTTACCCTACAGCCAGTGTGGGTAACTTTACTCATTTCAACACTGGGTTGATTCCACAATCTACAGACTTATTTTCAAGGACTCTACAACTTGTGTTCTCAGTTATTTATTTATTATGCATTTACACATTTGTCTGTTTACCTACCTATTTATTTGTTTGATTGTTTTTCTATTTATTTCTAGAATTTGTCATCTTTTCCTCATTGGTTGTTTGCCAGATTTTGTTTATATATAGTTTTCCTAAATTCTGTTGTATTTCTTTATTTTCCTGCAAATGCCTGCAAGAAAATGAATCTCAAGCTACATTGTGTACTTTGACAATAAATTTACTTTGAACTTTTGACTGATTTCCATTCATCCTTTCTTTTTCATGTTGACTGTTTGTAGATCCCAATTCCAGCAAGGACCTTAGTTCCAAAGTTTGCAGCCTTATTTTTATATACATTTTGGCCCATTTCTCCCTTGAGGGATAGGATCACAGAATTGTGCAGCATAAACAAGCCCTGCAGCCTGCTCATTGCCAACTTTGTACCCATCAATGCTGACCCCACTTGCCTGCATTAGGATCTGATCCTTCTTGACCTAAGAATAGGATTCTATGTAGGACAATTCATTGCTCTGTATCTTATGATCTTAATGCTCGCCAATTTAAGCCCTGTCTAAATGTCTCTTGCATTCAGGAATTGTTTATTTCTCTAATAAAAGATACAAAATGGTCCAATGATCCTGTACTACCCAATTACACCCATGCTTTCACCCAGCCCTCAAATTCACTTGGTCCATCTCGAACACTTCTCTCCCCTTTCTCGATCTCTCGGTCTCCATCTCTGGAGATAGACTGTCCACTGACATCTTCTATAAACCCACTGACTCCCATAACTACCTTGATTATGCCTCTTTCCACCCTGCCAAATGCAAAAATTCTATTCCCTATTCCCAGTTTCTCCATCTCCGCTGCATCTGCTCCAAGGATGAGGCTTTCCATTCCAGGACATCCCAAATGTCCTCTTTCTTTAAGAATCGTGGTTTCCCTTCTGCCATTATCGATGATGCCCTAACCCACATCTCCTCCATTTCCCGCACTTCGGCCCTCACCCCATCCTCCCGTCTCCACAACAGGGACCGTGTTCCCCTTGTCCTCACCTATCACCCCACCAGCCTCCGGATCCAGCATATTGTCCTCTGCAACTTCCACCACCTTCAACAGGACCCCACCACTAAGGACCTTTCCCTCTCTACCCCTCTCTGCTTTTCGCAGGGATCGTTCCCTCTGCGACTGCCTGGTCCACACATCACTCCGCACAGATCTCACACCTGGTACTTATCCCTGCAAGCGTAAGTGCTACACCTGTCCCTACACCTCCTCTCTTACCACCATTCAGGGCCCCAAACAGTCCTTCCAGGTGAGGCAACACTTCATTTGTTAGTCTGTTGGGGTAATCTATTGCATCCGGTGCTCCCGGTGTGGCCTCCTCTACATCGGCGAGACCCGACGCAGATTGGGGGACCGCTTCGATGAGCACCTACGCTCTGTCCGCCACAATAGACAGGATCTCCCGGTTGCCACCCACTTCAACTCTGCTTCACATTCCCATTCGGATATGTCCATACATGGCCTCCTCTACTGCCATGATGAGGCCAAACTTCAGTTGGAGGAACAACATCTCATCTACCGTCTGGGTAGTCTCCAGCCCCTTGGTATGAACATCGAATTCTCCAACTTCCGGTAATTCCCTCCCTCTCCCTTCCCCCATCCCACCTTCACTCTGTCTCCTCTTCTAGCTACCTATCACCTCTCATGACTCTGCTGCCTTCTACTACCCATAGTGCTTTCCCCTTAGATTTCTTCTTCACCTCTCCTGCCTATGCCCTCCCTGTTTCCCCTCCTCCACCCCTTGATCTTTCCTCTGATTGGTTTTCCACCCTCCCCCCACTTTCTTTATAGAGCTCCTGCCCCCTCCTTCTTTAGTCCTGATGAAGGGTCTCAACCCGAAACGTTGACTGCTTCTTTCAACGGATGCTGCCCGACCTGCTGAGTTCATCCAGCTTTTTTTGTATGGCTTGATTTGACCACAGCATCTGCAGTGTACTTTGTGTTTACACCCATGCTTTACCCATATATCTTTGGAGGGAACCGGAGCACCCAGAGGAAACCCAAGCAGTCGTGAGAAGAATGTACAAACCCCTTACAAATAAAGGAGGGAGTTGAACCTGGGCCACTGGCACTGTAAAATATTAATCTAACTGCTATTCCACCATGCCAAGAGGACAAAGTTGGATCAGATAAAATTCAGAATTGCATTTGAATCCACCTGCTCCTCCCAAGATCTTGGTACTTCTCTATCCCAGATGCGTTCTGCATCCTCTATTTTGATCAAAGTCCAAATCAAAGTAAATACATTATCAAAATACATATCTCACCATATACTACCTTAAGATCCATTCAGAGGAAAACGAAGAAATATAATTGTGTTTCTGGAAAAAAACTATACCTACACAAAGGCTGATAAACAGCGAATGTACAAAAGAGCATAAATTGTTCCAATAATAGATAAAAGAAAATAAATTAATAATACTAATAATGAGTTGTGGAGCCATTCAAGTTGAGTGTATAGGTTGTGTAGTCAGTGTTGAGGTGAGTGAAGTTATCCACACCAGTTCAGGAGCCTGATGGTTGTAGGGTAATAGCTGTACCTGAACCTGGTGGTGTGGGACCTGAAGCATGGCCTGGATGCTGGGGTCTTTCGTGATGGATGCTGCTTTCTTGTGGCTGCGTTCCATGTAAATGTGCTCAATGGTGGAGAGGGCTTGATCTATGATGGATTGGATTGTGTTCACCACTTTCTGTAAACTTTTGTGTTCCTGGATCTGTTCTGGAGAGTCTCGTCCTGTGACAGTTTGTGCAAATACAGCATATAATAATAAATATATAAATAATACTGAGTACATGAGTTGTAGAGTCTTGAAAGTGAGTCTATAAGTTGTGGAGACAGTTCATTGTTGAGGTGAGTGAAGGTATCCATACTGGTTCAGAAACCTGATGGTTTTAGGTTAATAATTGTTCCTAAATGTGGTGGTGTGGGACCTAACACTCCTGTATTGTCTTCATGATGGTAGTAGCCTTTATTTGTGATCATGACTTCAATGGCTCAGGCTCCAGAATTGGAATCACCTCTCTACTTTCATATCTCCTTTAATACATGAATTGAAACTTTGTTTTTATTATTATAGTGTTTGGCTCAGAGCCATGCTTTCATCAACAGCATTCCCATGAAAAATTTCAAAACTAAAACAATAACTTGATGCATTCACTGCATAATAGTAGATTGAAGAGTCGTTTTGTTATTTTAGTGCCAGGGTATCTTCTGGGTATTAAAATTTCCTTTCCTTGCCATTTTCCCACTGTAATTATGAATAAAAAATGTCAAAGTTCAGGCAGAATAATGAAGTAATACAAAATAATGAAGTAATGAGAAACAGGAAACTAGAAGGATTTCTTGATCTGCATGTTCTTAGGAGCTGAAAAAAAATCAGTTTTAAATAGGCATTTACTTTTATTTGTTCTCAGCCATGAAGTGGATTAAGATTTGCCGCAGATTATTATGATACTTCGGTAGAAACCAGAGAAAGTGTAATTGGAAAAAAAGTATTGTAAACTTTTGATAAGTGATGCCTCTGTATCACTGCTATATTCTTTATGTGAATGGTAATTTACACCAAAGGAATTTCTTTAGCCAGAGGGTGATGTATCTGTGGAATTCATTGCCACATATGGCAGTGGAGAACTTATTATTGGGCATATTTAAAGCAGAGGTTGATAGGTTCTTGATTAATGAGGGCATCAAAGGTTATGGGGAGAAGGCAGGAAAATGGAGTTGAGAGGGAAAATAAATCAACCATGATGGAATGATGAAGCAGACTCGCTAAGCTGAATAGATGAATTCTACTGCTATATCATATGGCCAAATGTACCATGCTTTATCTTCTCAGTAATCATCATAATATAAAATAAATTCTTAACCAGCAGAATAACTACAAATCAAAGTTTTAAAAAAAAGAGTACAGTAAATCAGGCAGCAGAAATGACATGAGGTATAACTCAAAAGGTCAACTTACACCTTTTCATTTCTACTGGTGCCAAATGACCTGTGGAGTTCTTCCAGTGTTCTGATATTTTGTTCAAGATTCCAGCATTTTTGATTTGGATGCAAGCATTTCTTTGAAATGCAGAATCAGATTCACTTTCATTGTCACTGACATATGGCATGAAATTTGTTGTTTTGCGGTAGCTGTACAGTGCGATATATATGCATATACACACACACAAAGTGTCCACTTTATTAGACGGCTCCTATACTTAATTAGATAGTGACTTAGTATATGTTCATGGTCTCCTGCCACTGTAGCCCGATGCTCTTCTGCACACCACTGTTGTAATGCTTGGTTTGTTTGAGTCAGTGTTGCCTTCCTGTTAGCATGAACCAGTCTGACCATTCTCCTCTGATCTATTTCATTAGCATTGTATTTTTTCCCAGAGCTGCTGCTCACTGAATTTTTTTCTTTTTGCTTTTCACACCATTCTCTATAAACCCTCTAGACTGCTGTGTGTGAAAATCCCAAGAGATCAGCAGTTCCTGAGATACTTAAACTATGCTGTCTGACACCAGCAATTATTCCAAAATCAAAGTCACTTAGATCACATTTTTTTCTCCATTCTGATGTTCGGTCTGAAAAGCAACTGAATTTCTTGACCATGTCTGCATGTTTTTATGCATTGAGTTGCTGCCACGTGATTGGCTGATTAGATACTTGCATTAATATTCAGGAGTACATTTGTACCTAATAAAGAGGCCACAGAGTGTATCTACATGCACTTGGGAAGCAAGGAATTACAGAGCGATTTTGATATCCTGGGTAATTGAGGCAAGGAATGGTGTTTCATGGTGTTTAAAATGTGCAAGGTATTGCACTTTGAGAAGGCCTTTCACAGTGAGTAGTTTATATAAATTAAATAGTGCTAAAAGAGAGCAAAGACAGTGAGATAGTGTTCATGGATTCATTCAGAAATCTGATGGTGGAGGGAAGAACCTATTGCGAAAACATTGAGTGTGAGATTTCAGGCACCTGTGTCTCCTCCCTGATGGAAGTTATGAGAAGAAGGCATGTCCATGGATTATGGGCTCCTTAATGATATATGACATCTTTTTTGAAGACCATAATTTTCTCATATTTCCTTCAGGTTTAAGACTCAGACATTTATTATTGTGTGCCACCTGTTTGAACTAAGAGACAGTATTTAACTCTGATCGGCTAATGTGCTTCTTGGAATTTCACTGTGTGTGAAGTTTGAAACTGATTGGAGGCTAACCAATAATTTGATGTAAATCTGTCTTTCTCTCTGGTGAAGTTAATTCATTAGTTTTTGTTTGATTTTTAAAAATATGCTTGATCATCAACGATATAGGTAAAAAAAACAGGATGAGGTCCTACAAGGTGAATTTAGGGAGTTAGGAGATAAACTAAAAAGTAGGACCACAAAGGTGGTAAACTCTGGATTACTACCAGTGCCACGTGCTAGTCAGAGTAGAAATAGGAGGATATTTCAGATGAATACGTGACTTGAAAAATGGTGCAAGGGGGAGGGATTCAGATTTCTGGGGCATTGGAACCAGTTCTGGGGGAGGTGGGACCGGTATGAACAGGACGGTCTGCACCTGGGCTGGACTGGAACCAATGTCCTAGGGGGAGCGTTTGCTGCTGCTGTTCAGGAGGCTTTAAACTAATGTGGCAGGGGGATGGGAAAAAGTGCAGAGAGACAGGGGTGTAAAATGAGGGTAGAAGCAAAAAGTAGTAAGGTGAAAAGTAAAAGTGGCAGGCAGGCAAATCCAGGGCAAAAAGAGCCACTTTTCAACATAATTGTATAAGGGCTAAGAGTGTTGTAAAAACAAGCCTGAAGGCTTTGTGTGTCATTGCGAGGAGCATTCGTAACAAGGTGGATGAATTGAATGTGCAGATAGTTATTAATGAATATGATATAGTTGGGATCACAGAGACATGGCTCCAGGGTGACCAAGGATGGGAGCTCAACATCCAGGGATATTCAATATTCAGGAGGGATAGACAGGAAAGAAAAGGAGGTGGGGTAGCATTGCTGATTAGAGAGGAGATTAACACAATAGAAAGGAAGGACATTAGACTGGAGGATGTGGAATCGATATGGGTAGAGCTGCATAACACTAAGGGGCAGAGAATGCTGGTGGGAGTTGTGTACAGGCCACCTAACAGTAGTAGTGAGGTTGGGGATGGCATGAAACAGGAAATTAGAAATGCGTGCAATAAAGGAACAGTAGTTATAATGGGTGACTTCAATCTACATATAGATTGGGTGAACCAAATTGGTAAGGGTGCTGAGGAAGAGGATTTCTTGGAATGTATGCGGGATGGTTTTCTGAACCAACATGTGGAGGAACCAACTAGAGAGCAGGCCATTCTAGATTGGGTATTGAGCAATGAAGAAGGGTTAGTTAGCAATCTTGTCGTGCGAGGCCCCTTGGGTAAGAGTGACCATAATATGGTGGAATTCTTCATTAAGATGGAGAGTGACATAGTTAATTCAGAAACAAAGGTTCTGAACTTAAAGAAGGGTAACTTTGAAGGTATGAGACGTGAATTAGCTAAGATAGACTGGCAAATGATACTTCAAGGGTTGACAGTGGATATGCAATGGCAAGCATTTAAAGATCACATGGATGAACTACAACAATTGTTCATCCCAGTTTGGCAAAAGAATAAACCAGGGAAGGTAGTGTGGTGAACTAGATATACCTGTCTGACTGCTCCTGTGGCTCCTCCCAAGACCCTGCTGACTACCCCTGTGGCTCCTCCCACAGACCCCTGTATAAAGGCGACTGTGGCCTGCTGCTCTCCCTCATTTTCCCCAGGATGTAGTGTTGTTCTTCAGTCAATAAAAGCCGATATCTCACTTCCTAAGTCTCGGCGTGAGTTATTGATGGTGCATCAGGTAGTGCACCCGTGGCTGACAAGGGAAATTAGGGATAGTATCGTCCAAAGAAGAAACATATAAATTAGCAAAAAAAAAAGCGGCACACTTGAGGACTGGGAGAAATTCAGAGACCAGCAGAGGAGGACAAAGGGCTTAATTAGGAAAGGGAAAAAAGATTATGAGAGAAAGCCGGCAGGAAACATAAAAACTGACTGTAAAAGCTTTTATAGATACGTGAAAAGAAAAAGATTGGTCAAGACAAATGTAGGTCCTTTACAGTCAGAAACAGGTGAGTTGATCATAGGGAGCAAAGACATGGCAGACCAAGTGAATAATTACTTTGGTTCTGTCTTCACTAAGGAGGACATAAATAATCCTCCGGAAATAGTAAGGGACCGATGGTCTAGTGAGATGGAGGAACTGGGGGAAATACATGTTAGTAGGGAAGTGGTGTTAGGTAAATTGAAGGGATTAAAGGCAAATTAATCCCCAGGGCCAGATGGTCTGCGTCCCAGAGTGCTTAAGGAAGTAGCCCAAGAAATAGTGGATGCATTAGTGATAATTTTTCAAAACTCCTTAGATTCTGGATTAGTTCCTGAGGATTGGAGGGTGGCTAATGTAACCCCACTTTTTAAAAAAGGAGGGAGAGAAAAACCAGGGAATTATAGACCGGTGAGTCTGACATCGGTGGTGGGGAAAATGCCAGAGTCTGTTATCAAAGATGTGATAACAGCACAATTGGAAAGAGGTGAAATCATCGGACAAAGTCAGCATGGATTTGTGAACGGAAAATCATGTCTGAGGAATCTTATAGAATTTTTTGAAGATGTAACTAGTAGAGTGGATAGGGGAGAGCCAGTGGATGTGGTATATTTAGATTTTCAAAAGGCTTTTGACAAGGTCCCACACAGGAGATTAGTGTGCAAACTTAAAGCACATGGTATTGGGGGTATGGTATTGATGTGGATAGAGAATTGGTTGGCAGACAGGAAGCAAAGAGTAGGAGTAAACGGGACCTTTTCAGAATGGCAGGCAGTGACTAGTGGAGCACCGCATGGCTCAGTGCTGGGACCCCAGTTGTTTACAGTATATATTAATGATTTAGATGAGGGAATTAAATGCAGCATCTCCAAGTCTGCGGATGACACAAAGCTGGGCGGCGGTGTTAGCTGTGAGGAGGATGCCAAGAGGATGCAGGATGACTTGGATAGGTTAGGTGAGAGGGCAAATTCATGGCAGATGCAATTTAATGTGGATAAATGTGAGGTTATCCACTTTGGTTGCAAGAACAGGAAAACAGATTATTATCTGAATGGTGGCTGATTAGGAAAAGGGGAGATGCAATGAGACCTGAGTGTTTTGACCTGACCTCATTGAAGGTGGGCATGCAGGTACAGCAGGCGGTGAAAAAGGCAAATGGTATGTTGGCATTCATAGCAAAAGGATTTGAGTAGAGGAGCAGGGATGTTCTACTGCAGTTGTACAAGGCCTTGGTGAGACCGCACCTAGAATATTGTGTGCAGTTTTGGTCCCCTAATCTGAGGAAAGACATTCTTGCCATAGAGGGAGTACAGAGAAGGTTCACCAGGATGGCAGGGTTTTCATATGAAGAAAGACTGGATCGACTAGGCTTATACTCACTGGAATTTAGAAGATTGAGGGGGGATCTTATTGAAACATATAAAATTCTAAAGTGATTGGACAGGCTAAATGCAGGAAGATTGTTTCTGATGTTGGGCAAATCCAGAATGAGGGGTCACAGTTTAAGGATAAAGGGGAAGCCTTTTAGGACCGAGATGAGGAAAAACTTCTTCACACAGAGAGTGGTGAATCTGTGGAATTCTCTGCCACAGGAAACAGTTGAGACTGGTTCATTGGCTATATTTAAGAGGAAGTTGGATATGGCCCTTGTGGCTAAAGGGATCAGGGGGTATGGAGAGAAAGCAGGTACAGGGTTCTGAGTTGGATGATCAGCCATGATCATACTGAATGGCGGTGCAGACTCGAAGGGCCGAATGGCCTACTCCTGCACCTATTTTCTATATTTCTATGTTTCAAGAGGACTAGAATATAAAAATAAGGATGTAATGCTCAGGATTTATAAAGCATTGGTCAGATTCCCAAATACACTTGGAGTATTGTAAGCAGTTTTGGGTCACTTACCTGAGAAAGGATGTGCTGGCATTGGAGAGGGTTCAAAGGAGGTTCACGAGAATTATCCCTGAAATGAAAGAGTTAACATATGACCAGTGTTTGTTGGCTCTGGGCCTGGGCTCTCTGGAATTTAGAAAAATGGGGGAACGGGTGGTGGTGGAGAATCTCATTTTTCAGATTTTTAAAATTTCTCTCTACTTAGAAAGTTGTCTACGCTTTTATTCCTTCTACCAAAGTTCATGACCATACACTTCCCTACACTATACTGCATCTTCTACTTCTTTGTCCATGCTCCGGATCTATCTTAAGTCCTTCTGCAGACCTCTTGCTTCCTTGAGACTACCTGCCTCTCAGTTTATCTTTGTATCATCCTGAAACTTGGCCTCAAAGCCATCATTTGCTTCATCCAAATCATTGGCATATAACATGAAAAGAAGCAATCCCAGAAATGACCCAATCAATTAAGAGTTTCATTTAATTGAACCTCTAACCTCTTTCAGTGAAATTGTCCTATCATTTGCAATAACTGTGCAATGTCAAAACCTGGAAGAATCATTTCTTGGCTAATGCTTGAAGAATAATCATTTCTGCTATATTCTATCCAATAACCTAATGGAGAATATTTTGATAGAAGTTTTTAAAATTATGAGAGACAAAGAGATTCTGATTCAGATTTATCACATGTACATTAAAACATGGAATGAAATGTGTGCCATTGTGTTAACAACCAACATACTCAAGGATGCACTAGGGGCAGCCTGCAAGAGTTTCCATACATTCTGGCACTAGCGTAACATGCTGACAATGTTTTGCTGCAGAGTTGCTGCAGAATTTTTGCAGCAATCGAATACAAGAGGACATGCATTTAAAATGGGAGAGGGAAACTTTGAAGAAGATGTGTAGGGTAAACTTATTACACGAAGTGGTAGATGCCTGAAGTGTGCGACTGTGGGTTGTGCCGGAAGCAGATATGATGGTATCAGTTAGGAGGCTTCTAGGTATATGCATGAATCTGCAGGGAAGAGTAAGATGTGGATCATGTGCAGAGAGACTCTAGATTCAAGATCATTTATTTTTCACATGTATACTGAAATATACAGTGAAATGCATCCTTTGGGTTAACAACCAACACAGCCTAAAGATGTGGTGGAGACACCTCGCAAGTCATAAGCACGAAAGATTCTGCAGATGCTGGAAATGTATAGCACCACACACAAAATGCTGGATGAACTCAGCAGGTCAGGCAGCATCTATGGAAAGGAATAAACAGTCAATGTTTCAGGCTGAGACCTTTCATCAGGACGCAAGTGTTGCCACAAATTCTGGCACCAATGTAGCGTACCTGCAATGTTCAGCAGAACAACATCAGCAGCAAGGGAAAAACAACAAGAAGCACAAAACAAGCCCCTTCCTCCCTCCCATCCAGCCCCCACTCACACAGGATTTAGTCTAATTTAGCATCATGTTCAGTACAGACATTATGGGCTGAAGAGCCTGCTCCAGTGACTGTGCAGTTTTCTATCCTGGGTATTCAAGAGAGAAAAAAATATTCTGTAACAGTTGGTCACAGCTTCAGTTTAGAGACCAATCTTCCATTCCTGAGGCGGCCTTTATTCTTGGATTCATTTCCCATCTTCAATTTGAAGAAGGACGCAAGAGAGTGAAATCATCTGTCTGCTAGCTAGCAATGTGAACACTGATGTTCAATTTCCTAGCCTATAGTTTACTTAGCAGCATTAGAAAGGAACATCGATGTTGAACCCCATGAGCTGTTCATACTGCAAGCTAGCAGAATAGTTTCAAAGATTCAACGAGTAATAGATTTTTCCAAAAAATCAAGAGAAAGGGAAATAAATTGATTTCAGTTGACACACTGTGGAATATCCAGTCATCCTGTGAAGCCTGTCTGAAGGTAGATGAGGTTCGACATTTTAAATATATAGAAAATCTATAAAAATTGAAACATCTGTATTCAGAGGCAGAAAATTAAGGTCAGACTGAATGATAGTGAAGTGTTGAAGTTGAATCCTGAGGGGGTGGGGATATGCATTTCATGATTTTCATTACAGTTAATAAATTTGACTTCTCTCTGCCCTGTGAATTCCAGAGTGTTTTGAAGTTCTAAGTTGAAACTAAATTTATTATCAAATGAATCTTACCTGAGATTCATTTTCTTGTGGGCATTCACAGCAAATATAAAGAAATACAATAGAGTCAATTAAAAACACACAATGAATACAATCACTTACAAAAGACAGTAAACTGGAAATACAAAAAAGTAAACTATTCGAACAAATTAACTATAATAATAAGCAAGACATATCAACTACATGAGATGAAGAGTCCTTGAAAGTGAGTCCTTGGTTGTGGGAACAGTTCAATGTTAGAGTGGGTTATTGAATGAAGTTATTCCCTCTGGTTCAAGACCCTGATGGTTGTGTCATAAATGCTCCTGAACATAGTGGTGTGGGTCTAGAGGATCCTGTATCTCCTTCCTGATGGCAGAAGCAAGAAAAGGGCATAGCCTGAATGATGAGGGTCTTTGATTATGTATTTGCCCATTTGAAATGGCTTCATTGTAAACTGTTCCTTATTCTTTTCCTGGTGCAGACTGAGTTCTACCACATGGGTGGCATAGTAGCATAGTGGTTAGCATTGCATTTAAAGGACAAGCTATTGGAAGATCGGTGTTCAATTCCCATTGTAATCTGTAAGGAGTTTGTACATTCTCCCCATGGCTGCAATGCTTTCCTGTGGTTGTTCTGGTTTCTTCCCACATTCCTAAGAAGTACGTATTAGAGTTAGTAAATGGTGAGCATGCTACATTGTCACCGGAAGCATGGTGACATTTGTGGACTGCCCCCTGCACAGTCCTTGAACTGTGTTGATCATTGATGCAAACAAATCATTTCAACCAGATGTTTTGATGAAAATGTGATAAATCAAGCTAATCTTCAGATTTGTATGTTTTAATCATTTGAGTGTCAGTAACCAGTTATTTCCATTTTGTCCAGACTCTTGTTGGATTAGGCTGTGTAATTGTTATTTTCTTTGTAGTTTTAACTTTTATGCCTGCTTGTATAAGACCATAAGACATAAGAGACGAGTTAGGCCATTCAGCCCATTGATTCTGCACTGCCATTCCATTATGGCTGATTAAATATCCCACTCAAACCCATTCTCCTGCCTTATCCCATAACCTTTGATGCCTTGACTAATCAAGAACCTATTCACTTCCACTTTAAATGTATTCAATGACTTGGTCTCCACAGCCTTATTTTATGTAACTACCTATATACATGTGACTGTTTAGTATGTTCCTTACTGGTCACAATATGTATGACAATTGCTGAGTGTGTCCCCTCATGGTTGTAGTATTTCAGTCTTTTCCTTGTAGCTTCTTGCTATCACATTATTTGAATAGGAGCTGTCTGATTGGTTAACTCTTATTTACAAATCTGAATGGACTGTCTGTTTATCTTTATATGGTAAAAGAAGAGCTGAACATGTGTTTGCCATTTTTATGTATTCCCCTCCATCTCTCTTAGTTCTTACAATCCCATTACTGTCTGTTTCCAGTTGTCTTTGTTTTGTTTGTGCTGAATAAGACAATTGAGAGGTAACCCGTTTTATGCCTCTTTCTTAACTTCTGAAAGAACCTTGAATCAAAAATGTTAGAACCCAACACTCTCTGCACATGTTTATGCTTGTCCATTTTTTTGAAGTTTAAAACCAATTAGAGGCCACAAATTTCTGAAATGTTTAAGGAATAGAGCAGTTTGGAGATTTGGCCGTCGTTGCAGGTCAAAAATAAACACCTGGTAGAGGTCTGTCAACTTAGAGATAGGGGCAATGTCAGAAATTTTCTCTCATAGTTGGTAAAAGTCAAAATTAAGTTTATTGTCACATGCACAAGTACCTGTCTGCACAGATTCATTGAAGACTTGCAGCAGCATTGCAGACGCATAGCATCAGATGAGAAGCATTCATAAGAAAAACATACTGTGAACTGTACGTAAATTATATCCAATTTTTACAATAGAAGATAAATAGAATAAAAAATAACAAAGTCCATTGTCATGCAAAGTGATCAAAGTGGTCACAGTGTAACTGAGGTGGTGATTAGTGTTGTGCCGGTTGGTTTAAGGACAAAATAGTTTAAGGGAAGTAGCTGTTCTTGAACCTGTGGTGTGAGATTTCAGACTTCTGTACCTCCTAACTGATGGTAGCTGTGTGAAGATGGCATGACCCAGATGGTGGGGATCGTTAATGATTGATGTTGCTTCTGAAGATAGCGCATCCTGTAGATAATTCTGATGGTAGGGAGGAAATGTGCCCATGATGTATTGGACAGAGTCCTATATTCTCTGTTGCCTCTTGCATTCCTGTGCATTTGAATCTCTTTTATTCACACGTTCACTGGTAAAATATTGAAACTTTTGTAAGTACAGTACAAATCTAAAAGCCCTTGAAGGTGCAAACCATTTATGATGGGGTGAATGGTTAATGGTTTGAATAAAGATAAATGGTTGATTTAATATGGTTTGTGGAGAAGTGGTTACAATTCAATGGATATTCTATCCAAGATGGCGGCACAACGCAGCTTGCAGCGGCCACTCCGGAGCTGATTATGTGTTATTTGTGAAGCGGGGTGCCGTGCGCAATCATAATCGTTTGAAAATGGACGTGGGAACATGGAGGAACATCTGGAAATCTCCAGGAAGACCTTCTTCGTTGCTGCTGCTGTGAGGTCCGGGCCTTTGCTGGGAAGAACAGGCCCCCAGTCCTCGGGGTCGCGTTGCTGATGGCCATTGGCGGGGGCATCTTAATACGCTTGGCAGAGGATGGTGCTCGGAGAAGCTGAGCCGGAGGGGATGGTCGGAGGCTTGGACGTTCGACGGACTCGGAGTCCGCTGCGATCAGGTTGCTTTCAGTGCGTGCTGTGTCTGCGAGGCTGAGTTGGGCGGCGCCGTGGAAGTCCATAGCGGGGGTATTCCCTTCTGCCGCCAGCGTGGGATGGTGAGTCTATCGGGGACCCTGAGGACTTGTGGAAACTGTGTGGTGGTTTCTTCTGAACTTATAGCCTTTTAACATCTTTGGACTATTTCTACTGTGCCCATGGTCTTTTTTTTAATCAATTATGCTATTGTTTGCACTGTTGTAACTATGTGGTTTTGTGCAGGTCTTGTAGCTTTAGTTTTTAGTCTTGTTTAGTCTGGTGGGATTGAAGCTCCTTTCCGGGGAACGTGCTAAGATGGTAGCGCAATATTAATATGCAGCAGCCTCTCCGGACTCTGGGTTGGGGATTGCCCAACGTTATGTTGATTTTCTGGTGTAGTCTGTTTTGTCATATGCTTTTGTGGTATTATTCTGGAGGAACGTTATCTCATTTTTTAATTGCATTGCATTTGTGGTTTCTAAATGACAATAAACTGACTCTGAATCTGAGATGCAGAGATGTATACTGTAAGACAAGTCATGTACTAGAAGACGGAGAAATAGATTGAGGAGGAGCTGTAATCCTGATGATAAAGAAAACTGTAAAGCAGTGTGAAGTATGACTCTGGATACTCCTACTCTCTAGCGATTAAAGTCCCAATCTATTCAAACTGTCCCTATAACTCAGGTCCTCAAATCCTGAATGTTGGAAGTAATAGGTAATAACTTAAGGCTCAAAGTGAAAAATCAAACACTGCAGTCCTCATTTCTTTTCAACTTTTGATCACTTAAAAGAGAGAGTATTATTTTAAGGTGATTGGAGGCAAGTATAGGGGGATGTCAGAGATAGGTTTATTTTCACAGAGAGTAGTGGATACATTAAAAAAAAACACTAGGGATGGTGGCAGATGCAAATACATTAGGGACATTTTAAAAACTCTTAGGCAAATGGATGATAGGAATAATGGGGTCTATGTGGGAGGGAGGAGCTATATTAATCTTGGAACAGGTTAAAAGGTCAGCAGTACATCGTGTACATTCAAAATTGGTTTATCTATCAGCTTGAGACAGTTCATCAAGGAAATGGAATTACTCTGAAAGATGACATAGTTCGATGGGCAGAGTCAGCAGTAACTCTGATAATCAGCAGTAGGTTAAAAGGTTAGCACAATATTGGGATGAAGGGCCTTTATCATGCTCTCCTGTTCTATGGTGAAACCACGAGTTAACATTCAAGGTTTTGTCATCTCACTGTGCATATAATGTATATAACTAAATGAAACAATGTTCCTCTGGACCATTGTGCACCCAACAGCATATATCACACACAACACATAAAACAACAATATTATCACTTTCGAGAGAAAATCTGCAGATGCTGAAAATCTAAGCAACTTACACAAAACGCTGGAGGAACTCAGCAGACCAGGCAGCACCTATGGAAAAAAAGGACAGTTGATATTTCAGCCCACTGATTTCCTCCAGCATATTGTGTTGCAAATATTGTCACTATACTCTGGAGGGTCTTATGGTTTTACACATGCAGTTTTTGTACCACAAAATGATACAACCAGACAAGAAACTTTTGATGATGCTCCTGTACAAAGTTGTTAGAATGAGGGAAACAAGACTGGCACACCTTAATCTCCTCAGAAAGTGTAGATGCTGCTGTGCCTTCTTGACTAATGAGTAGGTACTATGGATTCAAGTTAGGTAGTCCATTATATGCACTCCAAGGAACTTTGTGCTCATCACTCTCTCTAAGGCAGAGCCATTGCTGTGCAATGGAGAGTGGTTGACTTGTGCTTGCCTGAAGTTTGCAATAATTTCTTTGTCTTAGAAATATAAAAAACCTACAGCACAATACAGGCCCTTCAGCCCACAATGCTGTGCTGAACATGTACTTATATTAGAAATTACCTAGGGTTACCCATAGATCTCTATTTTTCTGAGCTCCATGTACCTATCCAGGAGTCTCTTTTCAGACCCTATCATATCCACCTCCATCACTGTCACTGGCAGCCTATTCCATACACTCACCATTCTCTACATAATAAAAACTTACCCCTGACATCTCCTCTGTACCTACTTCCAAGCACCGTAAAACTGTGCCCTCTCGTGTTAGCCATTTCAGCCCTGGGAAAAAGCCTCTGACTATTCACATGGTCAAAGCCTCTCATCATCTTATACACCTCTATCAGTTCACTTCTCATCCTCCACCGCTCCAAAGAAAAAAGGCCGAGTTCACCAACCTATTCTCATAAGGCATGCCCCCCAATCTAGGCAACATCCTTGTAAATCTCCTCTACACCCTTTCTATGGTTTCCACACCCTTCCTATAGTGAGGCGACCTGAACTGAGCACAGTACTCCAAGTGGGGTCTGAATGGGGTCCTGTATAGCTGCAACATTATCTCTCGGTTCTTGAACTCAATCCCATGGCTGATGAAGGCCAATGTACAACATGCCTTCTTAACCACAGAGTCAACCTGCGCAGCTGCTTTTAATGGCCTATGGACTCAGACCCCAAGATCCCTCTGATCCTCCACACTGCCAAGAGTCTTACCATTAATACTATATTCTGCCATCGTATTTGACCTACCAAACTGAACCACCTCAGACTTATCAGGGTTAAACTTCATCTGGCAATTCTCAGCCCAGTTTTGAATCCTATCAATGCCCCGCTGTAACCTCTGACAGTCCTCCACACTATCCACAACACCCCCAACCTTTTGTGTCATCATCAAATTTACTAGCCCATCCCTCCACTTCCTCATCCAGGTCATTTATAAAAATCACAAAGAGTAGGGGTCCAAGGACAGATCCCTGCCGGCACTCCACTGGTGACCGACTTCCATGCAGAATATGACCTGTCTACAACCACTCTTTGCCTTCTGTGGGCAAGCCAATTCTGGATCCACAAAGCAATGCCCCCATGGATCCCATTATTCCCATTATGGATCATCTTATTTTCTCAATAAGCCTTGCATGGGGTACCTTATCAAATGCCTTGCTGAAATCCATATCCACTACATCTACTGCTCCACCTTCATCAATGTGTTTAGTCACATCCTCAAAAAATTCAATCATCTTATAAGGCACGACCTGCCTTTAACAAAGACTATTCCTAATTGTATTATTGCCTCTCTAAATGTTCAAAAATCCTGCTTCTCAAGATCCTTTCCATTAACTTACCAATGACTGAAGTAAGACTCACTGGTCTATAATTTCCTGGGCTATCTCTGCTCCCATTCTTGAATAAGAGAACAACATCTGCAGCCCTCCAATCCTCCAGAACCTCTCCCATCCCCATTGATGATGCAAAGATCATTGTCAGACGGTCAACAATCTCCTCCCTCGCCTCCCAAAGTAGCCTGGAGTATATCTCCTCTGGTCCCAGAGACTTATGCGACTTGATGCTTTACAAAAGCTCCAGCACATCCTGTTTCTTGAAGTCTTTTTGCTCAAGCTTTTCAGTCTGCTGTAAGTCATCCCGACAATCACCAAGATTCTTTTCCATAGTGAATACTGAAGCAAAGTATTCATTAAGTACCTCTGCAACATGTTGTTCTTGCAACATTTATAAGCCTCTCTACCTCCTCTCTACACAGTATTATCGTGGAGTAAAGGGAGCTAAGCAGGCATGAGAGTGGAGCTGGCCCAAGTTGATTGGAAGGGGACACTAGCTGGGAAGATGGCAGGACACCAGTGGCTAGAATTTCTGGGGGCATTATGGAAGTCAGGGATAGATACATCTGAAAAATGAATAAGTATTCTAAAGGAGATGAGGCAACCGTGCCTGACGAGGGAAGTTAGAGGCTGCATAAAAGCAAAAGGCAGGGCATAGAATACTACAAAAACTAGTGGGATGTTAAAGATTGGGAAGCTGTTAAGAGCTACTGAAGGGCAACTAAAAATAAAAACCATAAAGAGAAAAAAGATGAAATATGACGGCAAGCTAGCCAAAAGTTTTTCAAATATATAAAAAGGAAAAGTGAGGTAAGAGTAGATATCTGAATACTGGAAAATGATGCTGCACAGGTAGTAATGAGGAACAAAGAAATGGCTGACCAGCTTAATATGTATTTTGCGTCAGTTTCACTATGTATGAAACAAACAGTATGCCAGATATTCAAGATTGTTCGGGGATGGAAGTGAATATAGTTGCTATTATTAAAGAGAAGGTGCTTGAGAAGCTGAAAGGTCTGAAGGTAGATAAGTTACCTTGACCACCTACATTCAGGGTGCTGGAAAAGGTGGCTGAAGAGATCATGGAGGCATTATTAATGATCTTTCAAGAGTCAGATTCTGGAATACTGAATATTTCTGGAGATTAGAAAATTGCAAATGTCTCTCCACTCTTTAAGAGGGAGGAAGAAAGAAGAAAGAAAATTATAGTTTGTTTTGCCTGACTTCAGTAGTTGGTAAGATGTTGTTCTTCATTACTAAGGATGAGGTTTTTGGGTACTTGGAGGTGCATGTTAATGTCGGCTAAATTCAGCATGGTTTCCTTAAGGGGAAATCTTTCCTGACAAGTTTGTTGGAATTCTTTGTTTACTTGGATTTTCAAAAGGCTTTGGCAAGATGCCTCACATGAAGCTGTTTAACAACATAAGCACCCATAGTGTTACAGGAAAGATACAGTATAGAAGATTGGCTGACTGGCAGAGGCCTAAGAAAGGGAATAAATGGGGCCTTTTCTGGTTAGCTTCTGGTGCAATGAGGTGTTTGCAAGAGTTGATATTGGAATCGCTTCTTTTCATGTTGTATGTCAATGATTTCAATGACGGAATTGATTGTATTCTGGCCAAGTTTACAGGTGATAGAAATATAGGTGGTGGCTTAAGTAAGTTGAGGATGCAGGGATGGGTTCTTGATTAGTCTGGGCATCAAAGGTTATGGGAAAAGGCAGGAGAATGCTGCATTTAACACGTAAGAACTAATCATACATAAATTGATTGTATGTCCATGAAGAGATATTAAGTACAGGAGAAGCTGTATATCAGGGGACAGACAGGAAATGATAAGGTAGTGGCAGCAGGGTGTGTAAAAGAGTGGGTTAGTGGACAGATTGGATCATTAACACAATATAATTTACAGTAGATCTTCAGTGTGTTGTTTCTGGGCCTTGTGTTAAACCATAGCCCTCATAGAAAATTTATATTCACGTCCAATTATTCCTGTTTCCATTCCTCTCCACATTTCTTCCCTAAACATTTACAAATGGAACCTTGAGTAGTCACAGTTATTTGCCTTCACAAAGAGATTTATGCCTTGAATAATGTAAGACTAAATTCGAGGTTGTTCTCACATTAATGTTATTCAGAGCAGCCCTAATAATTGAAGAACATTCATATGGGACCCTGATTTGTCAGTTACTTAAGCAAGGTCACAATGTGCAGATTTTTGCTCTGCTTTTATTGCTTAAGGCTCAGAAACAAAACTTTCCTCCATATCTTGTTGTCTTCTCTAGAGAGCTGACAGAGTATCTGAAGATATTACAGCACAGAATACTTTAAGTGTTTTTGATGTTCTCCAAAACCTTTTCCGGGGATGTGGGAATAGTAGCACATATCTCACTTGACAAGCAGAAAAAATCAACGTAGGCATGAGAATTATTCATACTTCTCTTTGTCTCTATGATTACTGTAATAAGCCAGATTTCTTTTGGACTTTTGCCCACAGGACATTGGTGTTATTCAGGGCTCTACTGTTCTCTGTGTGTACAATAAACACCACCAACTTGTTTTTATAATGTGACAGATACCGAAGAAGTCTCTTGTAAACAATGCTGAAGAAGTTTCTGTGGTATCACAATTTAATGAGGCCTTTGAAATATAGAACATACAACAATACAGAACAATATAAACCCTTTGGCCTAAGATACTATGCTAACCTTTTAACCTTCCTCCAGGATCAATGTAACCCTTTCGTCCTGCATTCTGCTCCGATTTTCTTTCATCCATGTGCCTATCTAAGAGTCTCTTAAGTGTCTCTCATGTATCTGCCTCTACTGCCATCCCTGGCAGGGTGTTTCATACACCACAACTCTCGGTGTTTTAAAAAAAACTATTTCTGACACTTTCTTCCAATCACTTTAAATAGATGTCCCTGATACTAGCCATTTCCACTCTGGGGAAAAAGACACCTTTTTCTGTGCATCTCATAATCTTGTCTACCTCTGTCAAGTTGCCTCTCATCCTCCTTTGCTTCAAGGAGAAAAGTCCTGACTTGCTGAACCTTTCCTTATGAGACATGCTCTCAAATCCAGGCAGCGTCTTAGTAAATCTCCTCTGCATCCTCTCTTATGCTTCCACATCCTTCCTATAATGAGGTGACCAGAAATGAGCACAATACTCCAAACATGTTAATATTTTACTGAATTATAAGCTGAACTAGAGCAAAGACTGTCTAATTATATACTGACATTTATATTTCGCGTATCTGAGAACTGGTCTAAATAGCAGCCTATTTACCTCAGTGGTTGGTAAGTTGATAGAGAAGATCCTGAGAGGCAGAATTTATGAACATTTGGAGCAGTCAGCATGGAATTGAATTTAGGAGTCGAGAGGTAATGTTGCAGCTATATAGGACATTGGTCAGACCCCACTTAAAGTACTGTGCTCAGTTCTGGTCGCCTCACTACAGGATGTGGAAGCCATAGAAAGGGTGCAGAGGAGATTTACAAGGATGTTGCCTGGATTGGGGAGCATGCCTTATGAGAATAGGTTGAGTGAACTCGGCCTTTTCACCTTGGAGTGACGGAGGATGAGAGGTGACCTGATAGAGGTGTACAAGATGATGAGAGGCATTGATTGTGTGGATAGTCAGAAGCTTTTTCCCAGGGCTGAAATGGTTGCCACAAGAGGACACAGGTTTAGGTGCTGGGGAGTAGGTACAGAGGAGATGTTAGGGGTATGTTTTTTTACTCAGAGAGTGGTGAATGCGTAGAATGGGCTGCCAGCAATGGTGGTGGAGGCAGATACAATAGGGTCTTTTAAGAGGTTTTTAGATAGGTTCATGGAGCTTAGTAAAATAGAGGGCTATAGGTAAGCCTAGTAATTTCTGAGGTAGGGACATGTTCGGCACAACTTTGTGGGCCGAAGGGCCTGTATTTTGCTGTAGGTTTTCTATGTTTCTATTTACATAATACAGAACATAGAACTAAGCAGCACAGAAAGAGGCCTCTTAGCGCACCACATCTATGTTGACCAGAATGCCAATCTTTCTTGTTGTCACTGATCACACATGGTCTATATCCCTCCATTCCCTGTCTGTCCAAATGACTCCCAAGTATTGCCATCATATCTACTTCCACCACTTTTCAAGGTTCAAGATTCAAGTTTATTTATCACATGTAATTTGAAACATACTGGGAAATGTGTCATTTGCATTAACAACCAGTGTGTTTCAGACACCCTGCATGCTCTGTTTAAAAGATACAACTTGACCTGTATATCCCCTGTGAGCTATTCCCCTCTCACATTACATCACTGCTCACCTGACTGTGACTATGACTAATAAATGATTCCCAAGTATGATAAGAATGACTTTTGACCTCACAATCAGAATCTGAATCAGGTTTAATATCATTGGCATATGTTGTAAAATTTGTAAAATTGAGGCAGCAGTACGATGCAATACATGATAAATATAGAGAAAAACTGAATTAAAGTACGTATGTATGTGAATATTAAATAGTTAAATAAAAATAAGTAGTACAAATCCAGAAATTAAAAAAGTAGTGAGGTAGTGTTCATGGGTTCAATGTCCATTCAGAAATTGGATGGCGGAGGAGAAGAAGCTGTTCCTGAATTGCTGAGTATGTGCCATCAGGCTTCTGTACCTCCTTCCTGATAGTAACAATGAGAAGAGGGCATGGCCGGAATATTGGGAGTCCTTAATCTGCCTTGTTATGACCCTTGCACTTAGTTGTCTGCCTGAATTTTCTCTGTAACTGTAACACCAATTCTGTACTCTTCTTCTTCCGCAGCGCCCTGTTGTAATGAAATGATCCTCTGGATAACATTCAACACCAAACTTTTCACTGTATCTTCCTACATGTGAAATAGTAAGCCAATTAACCAATTTAAACTTTTATTTAGGATTCTCATTCATCACTTAAATCTCCAGATCCAATGTATAAATTCTAAACAATCCACAAAGTCCTACACTTGTACAAAAGTCCCACATTTACTGTAAGATGTTAACTCTGTTTCTCTCTCCACCTGACCTGCTGATTGTTTCATTTTTTTATTTCAGTTTTCTACCAGCTGTAGAAGCTTTTTTCTGATTTTCAACAATTTTCTTAAGTTCAGCTGTGCTCTACAAAACAAAGGCCGTGATCTTCCTATCCATTCTTACAAAGAGCTGCTGTTGCACATGCAGTTATCTCTGTTGGCTCCCTAAAGTAAATGCTGATAAAATTGATCAATTTAAAGTTCCCTGCCAGCTGTATGCTGTGCTTTTGAGTCCGAAACTCGGTCATTTTGAGTAAACAATGTGCTGCTGATACCTGCTGATTCTCACAGCTTCATTGAAGACAATGATTAAAAATAACAGGCTTGAGCTGAGAAGCTTTCATACTTTCATGCTGAAATCCTTTGAAAAGTTTTAATTCCCAGGGGCCGTGACTGACTGACAAAAGTTCATTTTCAGTGGTGTCATGATTAGAACATTGTGCTGGTATTATTATGTCATATGGCGACTTCGTAAGAGGATAGCTTCAATCAACAAATTAGTATCAACAGATTGACCCTTGGACACTACCTCACTTTTTTAATATACAGTATTTCTGTTTACACGCAATTTTTAATCTATTCAATGTATGTATACTGTAATTGATTTACTTATTTATTATTATTATTTCATTTTGTCATTTTTTTCACTTCCATATTATGTACTGCATTGAACTGCTGCTGCTAAGTTAACAAATCTCACGTCACATGCTGGTGATAATAAGCAGATTCTGATTCTGAACAGATCTGCACAAGGTGCACCCAGCCCTACATTACAAGCCAGCAGTCAGCCAGAGTGATTTGCTGCTGGTACCTGGTTTTGACTCAACCAAAAGCATGGTAGCATAGCAGTTAGCATTACTCTTAACAGCACCAGCAATCAAGATCAATTCCTGCTGCTACCTGTAAGTATGTACGTTACCTTATGTCCACATGTGTTTCCTCCAGGTGATCTAGTTTCCTCCATATTCCAAAGACATACAGGTAAGGATTAGTCATTGTGTGCATGCTAAGTTGGCACTGGAAGCATGCTGACAATTGCAGGTTGCCCACAACATACCATCAGACTATGTTGGTGGTAGAAGCAAACAACACATTTCATTACATGTTTTGATGTACATGTGATAAATAAACCTAATATTCATCTTTAAACCGTTCCCTTATGTCCTGGTAGCATCCTTCTCAAATTTCTCTGCACTCTTTTCAGTTTAATAACATCTTTCCTATAAAGTGTGACCAAAACTGTTTACAATACTCTGTTACGTACCCCGTAACTGGGTCACTTACCAGCAAAGATAGAGAGGTCCGTTGAAGTCTGACGGTACTATTTTTAACAGTATTTATTGGTGAAAATACACAAAAATAATATCAATGCAAACATACAGATAAGATACGTCGTCAATACTAAATCTAAAAGTGCGGGTATAATAATAATAAGAAATAAGCTCTATCATTGTCTAGGGGATAATGTATTGTCCAATGGAAATATAAAAGCCACTCAGTTCATTCAGGCTGCAGCCTTTGGTTGGAGTCAAGAGAGAGATTTTAGAAACTTGCCAGCTTTTCCTTTTTATGATGTTGATCCTTCGAAATTTCGTTGGTGTGTCCTCTTCTTTAGCTAAGCCGTTCTTCCGTGGTAAGCCTGCCAATTCCTAGGCAAATGGAAAAGGATGCACGCGGGCCCCACCGGCTCTCACTATTAAACGCTGTCACAGGATTTCTAGCGTTTCTCCTGGTGCGTCTAAAGGGGTTGTTCCCCAGACCCTCTTTTATCCTTACTCACGGGGTCTCAGATGTCAATCAGGTTGGGATGATGCAATCCCTCAACCAGCCCACTCTGGTCATTCCCTGAGGGCTTCAATGAATAGTACAGTACTCAATACACAATTCCGTCTCCAAGAGACAATGGCCGTTATCAATGGTTCCGCCTTTCTGGGGCCAGGACACATTCCAAAACCTGTGTATTCTGGACATCTCTCTCTCATTTCCTGGGTCCCAGACCCGAATTTAATAGCGAGCTTGCGATTCCCGAAAAGGAGGGGGCTACTTTGTACCCTTCGGCCCCTCAGAGTTGTGGCACATTTGTAATAACTCCAAGTGCAGCCTCACCTGTGTCTTGCGGAACTGTAACATAACATCTTAACTTCTATACCAAGTGTCCTAACTGATGAAGACCTATGTGTCAAACACTTTCTTCACCATTCTGTCTACTCTGATGTCACCTTCCTGAGCAAGAATTAATGACTTCTGAACTCTGTGGTTTGTTTAGAATTTGTATGCTGTCTAGGCACTTAAGCGATGAATGGGAGTCCTGAATAAAAGTTTAAATTGATTAATTGGCCTACTATATCACATGTCATGAGATACAGTGAAAAGTTTTGTCTTGCATGCTACCCATAAAGATCATTTCATTACAACAGGCCATTGAGGTGGAACAAGTTCAAAAGAAAGTGCAGTGCAAGCACACAATAAGGTGCCAGGGTCATAACAAGAGAGACTGTGATATTAAGATTCCATCTTATCATTACTGGGAAACCATTCAGTAGTTATGAACTAGTGGGAAAAACTGTCCTTCAGCCAGGTGGTACGTGCTTTCAGATCTTCTGACAGAGGAAGAGATTGTTCGGAGTGGGTGGGGTATTTGATTACATTGGCTGTTTTACCAAGGCAGCAAGAAGTGTCGATGGAGTCCATAGAGGGAGACTAGTTTTTAAATTTATTATCAGGTGATATAGTACCTTGAGATATATGTTCTTGAAGGCATTCCACAAGACAAAAAAAGAAATGCAATAGAATTTAGAAGAAAGGTCTAAATGAACAGACTGACAAACAACCAATGTGCATATGAAGACAAATAGTGTAAATAAAAATAATACTGAGATCATGTGTTTAGAGTCCCTGAAAGTGAGTCTGTAGTTTGCAGAATCAGTTCAGAGCTATCTACATTGGCTCAAGCGTTTGATGGTTGAAGGCTATTACTGTTCTTCAACTTGCTGGTGTGGGAGCTTTGTCTTCTGTACCTCCTTCCTGATGGCAGTAGTGACAAGGTGGCATAACTTTAATGGTGGGGGTTCTTGATGACGGATGCTGCTTTCTTGTGGCAGCACTCCAAGTTGGTGTACTCAAAGGCAGAGAGGGATTTGCCAGTGACTGGCCTGTATCCACCACTTTATGTCATCTTTTGTAAATCTGGGCATTGACCATGATGCAGCCAGTCTCCATTGTGCATCTATAGAAATTTGTCAAAGTTTTACATGACATGCCAAATTTGTGCATACTTCTAAGAAAGTAGAGGTACTGTTGTATCTGTGCAAGCAACTGTCAACAGGTTCTTCCAGAAACGGGGTCACATTTCTGTTCTTTGTGGAATGAAAATTGTAAATCTAAGATAAGAAACCTGTCCATTTAAGATCAGATAAATTGCACAAAGATTGAAAAATATACTGTGTAAATGATTGTGCAAAAGGGTTATAAATCAGTGCTAATTAAATTCGAGCAGAATTCCGGACCAGCCACAGTGGTCATCAACAGAAACATGCAGCTATTGAATAATAGATGCCAGGACACGAAACAGTGACTCAGTAGGAAGAGACTGGGTTCTAGTGTAAGCCAAATGAGATCTCAGAAACCAACAAAACCAAATGAGATAGAAGAGTTTACTTTTTGATCTTGAAGCTGTATTTGTTGTTGTTGCATGCCCTCAGTGTTCACTTCATTCGATACAGGAGTGAAACCCAATGTGGTCTTCTGCTGCTATAGCCCACCCACTTCAAGGTTCAACACATTGTGCATTCAAAGATACTCTTCTACACACCACTGTTGTGATGCATGGTTATATGAGTTACTTTTACCTTTCTGTCAGCTTGAACCAGTCAAGACATTCTTTTCTGAACTCTGTTATAAACAAGGCATTTCTGTCCACAGAACTGCTAGTCACTGGATTTTATTTTTTGTTTCTTACACCATCTACTGTAAACTGTAGAGACTGTTCTGTGTGAAAATTCCTGGAATTCAGCAGTTTTTAAGATACTCAAACCACCCCATTTGGCACCAACAATCATCCCACGGTCAAAGTCACTCAGATCATATTTCTTCCGAATTCTGATGTTTGGTCTGAACTGCAATAATGTGTTTATATACTTTATTAAATTAAGTTAGTAGCATGAAAAGAGAATGAAAATTGTGATGTGGTGTTCATGGGTTCATTGTACATTCAGAAATCAAAAATCTGATAATGGAGGGGAGTGAAGCTTTTTCCTAATTGGCTAAGCATACTTCCCTGGTTAGTGATGTCTTTACTATTACATGGTGTCTAAACTGTACATGATACTCTCGGTGCAGCCTCAAAAACCTCATCTACTAAACTGTAAACTTAAAGCCACATTCAATGCTAAATGAATTGACTTCAGGAAGGTTGAGAATACTATAGTGGAAGAAGTAATAAAACATTGAAGTTAAATTATTCTTTTTTTCTCATTATATATTTTACACATGTCAGGGTACTTTATCAGAAGAAGGAGTTTGAGGCCTCGAGCAATGCCTCGGCACCA
This sequence comes from Hemitrygon akajei, assembly GCF_048418815.1. Lineage (NCBI taxonomy): Eukaryota > Metazoa > Chordata > Chondrichthyes > Myliobatiformes > Dasyatidae > Hemitrygon > Hemitrygon akajei. The sequence goes on along the minus strand of NC_133132.1, from coordinate 107,433,317 downwards.
GCTGAGGGGACAAGTCTGCCAAAGGTCAGGTCTGACTAAGTTGTCAACTCTAATGAATTGTTCTTGGTGACCGCGAGCAGGAATGCTCCTCAGTAGCCTTGCAAATTAGGTTCGGAAGAACAAAACATGTTGGGTCTTTGAATGTGGGGAGCATTTTCACTCCACGCCAGGGTCCAGAGGTGGAGAGGCACCACTGAGTTTCATGTCTCACCCACCTTTGTCAAACCATGGGTGAATGAACAGCTGACGCAGTTTCAGAAATTATCCTGAACATCTGATGTATCCTGTGCAGCAAAGACATTTCCTTGACACTGTGACTTTAGACTGCTGGAGAGGGAGCAGGACATAAAACATCTGTTTTAAATTGCTTGGATCTTAAAATGTCAATAGGTTGGTGTTCAGCAAGTTCAGACATGTCTTTCTGTGGAAGGACCACAGAGTAGTGGCTAGAGAGAAAGTGTGAAAGGATATTTGATGACACAAAGGTTGGGGGTGTTGTGGATAGTGTGGAGGGCTGTCAGAGGTTACAGCGGGACATCGATAGGATGCAAAACTGGGCTGAGAAGTAGCAGTTGGAGTTCAACCCAGATAAGTGTGAGGTTGTTTATTTTGGTAGGTCCAACATGATGGCAGTATATGGCATTAATGGTAAGACTCTTGGCAGTGTGGAGGATCAGAGGGATCTTGGGGTCCGAGTCCATAGGACACTCAAAGCTGCTACGTAGATTGACTCTGTGGTTAAGAAGGCATATGGTGCATTGGCCCTCATCAATTGTGGGATTGAGTTCAAGAGCCGAGAGGTAATGTTACAGCCATATAGGACCCTGGTCAGATCCCACTTGGAGTACCGTGCTCAGTTCTGGTCGTGTCACTATAGGAAGGATGTGGAAACCATAGAAAGGGTACAGAGGAGATTTACAAGGTTGTTGCTTGGATTGGGGAGCATGCCTTATGAGAATAGGCTGGTGAACTCGGTCTTTTTTCCTTGGAGAAACGGAGGATGAGAGGTGACCTGATAGAGGTGTATAAGATGATGAGAAGCATTGATCATGTGGATAATCGGAGGCTTTTTCCCAGGGCTGCAATGGCTAGCACGAGAGGACACAGTTTAAAGGTGCTTGGAAATCGGTAAAGAGGAGATATCAGAGTAAGTTATGCAGAGAGTGGTGAGTGTGTGGAATGGGCTGCCGGCAATGGTGGTGGAAGCAGATATGATAGGGTCTTTTAAGAGAGTCTTGGATAGGTACCTGGAGTTAGTCCATGCCACATTCCAAAGGCAAGCAGGTCAGGGTTGGTGAGTTGTGAACATGTTACGTTGGCATTGGAAGCAAGGTGACACTTGTGGGCTGCTCCCAGTACATCCTTGGAATTTGTTGTTCGCTGATGCAAATGGCACATTTCACTGAATGTTTTGATACTCAATGTACATGTGATAAATAAAGCTAATCTATTTATTTCTTTAAATTATCACAAGTACTGAGTGCAGCGAAAAGCTTGCTTTGCACACTATTCATACAGATCGATTTATTACGAAGGTGCACTGAAATAGTACAAGGTAAAATTTTGTGCTGGTGATGTTTGGGCACCACAAATATTGAAGATGTGGGAGTGTTATAATTTTGTTGAGGAAGAAGAAGTCAGAAAGCACATCTTTTGTCTCCCAGCGCCAGCAACCCTAGTTCAACACAGACATTAAATGCTGTCTGTGTGGAGTTGGCATGTGCCCCCATGTGGGTTTACCCAGTGGGTTTCAGATTTCTCTCGCATCTGGATTGGTGGATTAATAGGCCTCGACAATTTGTCCCCAGAGTGTGGGTGAGTAGCAGAATCCAGGGGAGAGCTGATGGGAATGTTGGGAGAATAAATAAAGATAATCCTCTTCTTCATTCTGAATGAATGTCCCCCTTTGCTGAGGCTGTGCCCTCTGGTCTTAGACTCCCCCACACTATAAGAAATCTCCCCTCCACATCCACTCTCTCCAGGTCTTTCAATATTTGAGAGGTTTCAGTGAGATAACTGTCATTCTTCTCAACTCCAAACTTATGTCTGTAATTCAGAACTGTGAATTTTGTCAGGGCATTACTTTTACTGTTGGTGCAGAAAATTATTTGCATAGTATTACTTGCAATTAGCCTAAAAGCTGATCAATTTTTAGAGATAAAGCATTCACAATAATATATAAATACTTGCACACCAGGTCACCAAATAAAGATAAAAATGGAATATAGCTTGAGAAGGTATTGGCAATTGCTTCCAGAAATTATTTTGTTTGAAAATCTCATCTCCAGAGAGCATAGACTGACAAAAGGCTGTATATATCTGCATGCACATATTAAAAAAGCATGAATGCTCATATCAGGCTCTGTAAATCTGTAATCATCTCCCAGTGACTATTTGATGGCAAGCTTGTGATTTCCATGCTATTTGAATGACAGCCTGCATATCTGTTTTTGAAATTAGAATAGCTTATCCCCTACACTTAAGGGAAAATAGCAGCTGGAAATCCACTTGCATCATAACAATGTTACAAGCATTATCAGGATTTCAGCCATTGTGCAATATGATCTCATCATTATCACCATCATCCTTCCGGAGGCTTTATAAAGCACTGGTAAAGCCTATCTTGGAGTATTGAGAGCAGTTTTGGGCCCCTTATCTAAGAAAGGATGTATTGACATTGGAGAGGGTTCAGAGGAGGTTCATGAGAATGATTCCGGGAATGAAAGGGTTATTGTATGAAGAGTGTTTGATGGCTCTGGGCCGAGACTCGCTGGAATTTAGAAGAATGAGGGGGGATCTCATTGAAACTTAGCGGATGTTGAAAGGCCCAGATAGAGTGGATGTGAAGAGAATGTTTTCAAACACGCAGGGTGTCTAAGATCAGAGGGCACAGAATAGAGGGACATCTGTTTAGAATGGAGATGAAGAGGAATTTCTTTAGCCAGTGGGTGGTGCATCTGTGGAGTTCATTGCCGCATGTGGCCGTGGGAGGCCAGGTCATTTGGTGTACTAAGGTGAAAGTTGATAGGTTCTTGATTAGTCGGAGCGTGAAAGGTTATGGGGAGAAGCCAGGAGAGGAAAAATGGATCAGACATGACACAGACTCAATGTTCTGAATGCCTAATTCTGTTCCTATCTCTGATGGTTTTAGTGACCTCAGTGGTCTCTTTATTAGATACCTCCTCTAGTGTCCATGAACCTATCTCATTAATCCTGTTATCTTGCACTATTTATTTACTTTGTAATCTCCAGCATTTTTATGTCCTGGCACTGCAGTGCTGCCAAAAAACAACACATTTCATCTCATGTAAGTCGGTGATAATAAATCTCATTCTGGTTCTGACATGTGATAATGTGACAAAAATAAACCAATTACCAACCCATCACAAAACAAAGGGAAACATCTTAAAGTACAAAAAAAAACAAGCTGTGAGCAGCATAATTGTTTATGTCAGCAGTACCTGAACATTATGATAAGCTACAATTAAAATGTAAAAAAGTAAATACATAGTGGAAAAAGAGAGCAAAATAGTGAATAGTAATGTTCATGGTTGAATATTGAGTGTGTATCTTCATGATTGATTCTGCTTTCTTGAATCATTGCCTTTTGAAGATATTCTCTATGGTGGGCAGACTCATGTCCATGATGGAATAGGCTGAGTCGACAATCCTCTGTTTTTTCTGACATTATGCAGTGGCCTCTCCATTCCAGCTGGTGAAGCAACCAGTCAAAATGCTCTTCATGTTATATCTATAGAAATTCACAGGAGTTTTTGGTGATATACAAAATCTTTTCAAACTCCTGATAAAGTATTGCCACTGGTATGCCTTCTTCATAATTGTGTCAATATATTGGCTCCAGGATGCAATATGTTCACACCCAGGAACTTGAAGCTGCTCACCCTTTATACTGCTGACCCTTCAAGGCATGGTGTGTGTTCCCTTGACATTCGCTCCCTGAAGTCCAGAATCAAAGTTCAAAGGAACTTTATTATGAAAGTATATGTCATCATATACAACCCTGAGACTTTTTTTTTGCAGGCAATCACAGTAAATACAAGAAACACAATATAATCAATGAAAAACCACACCTGACAGGACAGACAACCAATGAGCAAATAAAAACAGCAAACTGTGTAAATGGAAAAGGAAGAGTAATGATTCCCAGTGTCTCATGACCAGGTCTGTTATCGTTATTTCTGACTCCTTGTTCCGTAGCCTCTACCTGTTTGCAGGTAGGAGGAAGACAGCTAAGTGATCACATTCCCAGAAATGAGGTCAAGGCATGGAATGGTAGGCATTTCTAATCATAGAGCAACAGTGGTGGAGTGTGTTTGTATCTGTGGTGCTGCAGGTGATATGTTGATGATAATTGTTTTCTTCAATCAATCCTGATTGAAGTCCCTGTGAATGATTTGAGAGGTGTCAGAGTAGGCTGTTTCTTGTTTGCTAATCGTGGGATTCAGTCCATTAAGTGCTTGCTTAATATTTGCTTTTGGTGGTATGTAAACTGCGGTCAGGATCATGGAGAAATCTTTTCATAAGTAAAATAGTCGGCACTTAGTCTTTGGCTGTTCCAGATCAGGGGGACAAGAGTGCAACAAGGCGCTGCGGCTGAGCACCACAAAGAATTTATCATAAAACACAGACCACCACCTTTTGCCTTCTTTCGATCAGCAGTGTGGTTCATCCTATGTATTGAGAAGCTCTTGGGTCTTACCGATACATCAGGCGAGTCCAGAGTGATCCACGTCTCCATGAAATACAGAACACAGCAATTCTTCATTTCCTGCCGATACAGCAATCTCGCCCTTATGTCTTGAACCTCGGTCTCCTGTGGCTGTATATTTGCTAACAAGATGCTGAGTAGAGGCAGGAAATAATGCCAATGTGATGTACCTCCAACTGCTTAAAGGTGCCGGACCTGCATGTTTGAGTGTTAAGTCCACCGAGACCTTAAGAAGATTCTACAATCTCTATTTAAGACCATAAGATATAGGAGCAGAAGTAGGCCATTCGGCCCATCATGTCTGCTCTGCCATTCAATCAAGGGATGATCCAATTCTTCCAGTCATCTTCACTCCCTTGCCTTCACCCCATACCCTTTGATGCCATGTCTAGTTAAGAACCTATCTGTCTCTGCCTTAAATACACCCAATGATTTGGCCTCCACAGCCACTCGTAGCAACAAATTCCATAGATTTACCACCCTCTGACTGAAGTAATTTCTCCCAATCTCAATTCTAAATAGACATCCTTCAATCCTGAAGTCATGCCTTCTTTTCCTAGAATCCCCTACCATGGGAAATAACTTCTCCATGTATAATCTATTCACGGCTTTTAACATTTGAGATGTTTCTATGAGATCTGCCCTCATTCTCCTGAACTCCAGGGAATACAGCCCAAGAGCTGCCAGACATTCCTCATATGGTAACCCTTTCATTCCTGGAATCATTCTTGTGAATCTTCTCTGAACCCTCTCCAATGTCAGTATATCCTTTCTAAAATAAGGAGCCCAAAACTGCACACAATACTCCAAGTGTCATCTCATGAGTGCTTTATAGAGCTTCAACATCACATCCCCGCTCTTATATCCTATACCTCCAGAAAAGAATGCCAACATTGCATTCACCTTCTTCATAACCAACTGGAGGTTAACCTTTAGGGTATCTTGCACAAGGACTCCCAAGTGCCTTTGCATCTCTGCATTTTGAATTCTCTCCCCATCTAAATAATAGTCTGCCTGTTTATTTCTTCCACCAAAGTGCATGACCACACACTTTCCAACATTATATTTCATTTGTCACTTCTTTGCCCGTTCCCTGAACTATCTAAGTCTCTCTGCAGGCTCTCTGTTTCCTCAACACTAGCCATTCCTCCACCTATCTTTGTATCATCGGCAAATTTAGCCAAAATATCCATTGATACCATAGTTCAAATCATTGACATACATTGTAAAAAGCAACGGTCCCAACACCGATCCCTGTGGATCTCCATTGGTATCTAGCAGCCAACCAGAATAGGATCTTTTTATTTCCACTCTGTTTTCTGCTGACCATTCAATGTTCCACCAATGCTAGTAACTTCCCTGTAATTCCATGGGCTCTTATCTTGTTAAGCAGCCTCATGTGTAACATCTTGTCAAAGGCCTTCTGAAAATCCAAGTACACCATGTCTACTGTATCTCCTTTGTCTACCCTGCTTGTAATTTCCTCAAAGATATGCAGTAGGTTTGTCAGGCAGGATTTTCCTTTCAGGAAACCATGCTGGCTTTGGCCTATCTTGTCATGTGCCTCCAGGTACTCCATAATCTCATCCCTAATAATCGATTACAACAACTTCCCAATCACTGATTTCTTTCTGCTGTCTCCCACTGCTCTTAAATAGTGGTATAACATTTCCAGTCATCCAGTACAATGCCAGAATTGATTGATTCTTGAGAGATCATCGTTAATGCCTCTGTAATCTCTCCAGCTACTTCCTTCCGAACCTAAGGGTGCATTCCATCAGGTCCAGGAGATCTATCCACCCTCAGACCATTGAGCCTCCTGATCACCTTCTCGCTCGTAATTTTTACTGCACAAACTTCACTTCCCTGACACTCTTAATTGTCCTGTATACTGCAGACATCTTCCACTGTGAAGACTGATGCAAAATACACATTCAGTTCATCTGCCATCTCTGCATCTCTCATTACAATATCTCCAGCATCATTTTGTATTGGTCCTATATCTACCCTCAACTCTCTTTTACTCTTTATATACAGTTTTTAATAAAGAAACTTTTTGTATCTTCTTTGATATTATTTGCCAGCTTCCTTTCATAATTCATCTTTTCCTTCCTAATGACCTTCTTAGTTTCCTTCTGCAAGTTTTTAAAAGCTTCTTAATCCTCTATCTTCCCAATAGATCTGGCTTGTTTGTATGCCCTCTCTTTTGCTTTTACTTTGGCTCTGACTTCACTTGTCAGCCATGGTAGTGTCCTTCTTCCCTTTGACAATTTCTTATGTGGAATATATTTGTCTTGCACTTCCCTCATATTTCACAGAAACTCCAACCATTGCTGTTCTGTTGTCCTTCCTGCAAATGTCCCTTTTCAGTTAACTTCGGCCATTTCCCTTCCCATGCCATTGTAATTTCCTTTATCCCACTGAAATACTGAGACATTGGATTTTATTTTTTTATCTCTAAAATTTCAAAGTGAACCCAATCATATTTTGATCACCTCCTTATCATTGCGCAACACCCAATCCAGCACAGCCAATCCCCTAGTGGGCTCAACAACAAGCTATTCTAAAAAGCCATCCCTTATAGATTCTATAAATTCCCTCTCCTGAGGTCCAGTACTGACCTGGTTTTCCCAATCCACTTTCATGTTAAAATCCACATGAAGAGAATTTAAGTAACTCTTAGATAAGCACACGAATGATAGTAAAAATCGATTGTTATATAGGAGTGTTGGATTGATCTTAGAGTGGGTTCAAAGTCAGCACAACATTGTTGACTGAAGGGCCTGTAATGGGTTATACTGTTTTATGTTAAAACAAACAACAGTATGCAATTGTATTTGGTCCTCTGTGAGCATCATATTCTGATGGGCAAAAAAAAAATTCTTTGATAAATCCTTGAAAAATACTCTTGTCTATGTACTTGCAAACTTAATGAGCGTATCAAGTAAACTGGATAACAACTGAGAAGTGTTCAGGTTACTGATATGCAGCATAACTTGACAGCAATATTTATTTTCTTGATATGTGCTTAAGCATCAGTTTCATTGTGTGATGCATTTAATATTGGTTGACTTAAGGTTACCCATTTATTTCAGGATTGCATTGAGTGATTAATTGCACTGTGTTGCAATGTTTAGAGAAAGTTTCACAAGCAGACTGCAAAGAGTTTTGGAATAAACCACAACATCCTTGTTTAGTCACCTTGTATCTCACATTCATTAGTCTGTAAACTCTGCAATAAGCTTCGTTAAAGACTGAGAACACACCAGACACTGTTGTTTTGATCATGCATTGATAATTAACCAGTTAGTATGCAGGTTTTCTGTGCAGTTGTCACCAGCACTAAGTAATAATTCATTGCGTTCCATGCCAATTTTACATATTGATGGTAGAGAAAGGAGTGGATCTGTCATGTTTCACTCTTCATGTTTGCACTTTTGTTCTTTAAGCAATACATTGATCCAACTCTTCCTCTAGTTGAGGAAAATTGTTTGGAAGTTTATTTGTGAATGTTGAGTTCAGATTCAGGTTTCCCATCACTGATAACACACTGTGGCCACTTTATACCTCTTGTACCTGGGTGTATGTTTGTGATGTATCACATGGTTATTTGAGTTCAGCCACCTTTCTAGTAGTTTAAACCAGTCTGGCCATTCTCTTCAGACCTCTCTCATTAACAAAGCATTTAGACCCACAGAACTCTTGCTCACTAGATTCATTTTTTTGGTTATTTTGTACCTTTCTCTGTCAACTCTGCTATGTGTGAAAAACCCAAAACATTAATAATGAGGCAGTATTCATGGGTTTATGCATTGTTTGGAAATCTGATGGAAGAGGGGAAGAATCTGTTCCTAAAACATTGAGTGCATATCTTCAGTTTGATATGGAGCTTGCTGGCCATATAACTGAAAATGCTGTTTGCGGTTGTCAAGAGAATTTTGAAGCTTGTGTAAGATTGTGTCTTCTAGTTTAACACAGAAGATGAAGCCAGTGTATTAATTACAGGTATCTTCTGAAGAACTTATGCAAGTCTGTGTGCAGAGTAACATGGAATAACCAAAGTTACAAAATAGGGAGTCAAAGTTAATGCTTGTCCGCACAAGTACATGACAGCACAGGTGCAATAAAACACATAAATAATGCTCTTTTTTTAATGAGAAAGGACTTAAGTAAAATAGAATGTCCATATTAGTGCTAAGTAATCAAAGAGGTCATAATATTGCTAAATTGTCGTGATTAACATGGTTAGGAATTTGAATCATATCTGAGACAATTTTCTTGATTGTGAAGATTTTAGTCAAGGAACCTGAGCAGAACTACAAGATAGAAAGCAGACCAGAAGACAAAGGAGCAGAATTGGACCATTTGGCCCATCAAGTCTGCTCTACTATTATTTATTATTTTTCTCAACCCCATTCTCCTGCCTTCACCTTGTAACCTTTGATGTCCTAACGATTAAAGAGATAATCAACTTCCACTTTAAATATACCCAATGACTTGGCCTTTATAGCTGTCTGTGGCAATAAACCCCACAGATTCACAACCCTCTGGCTAATGACATTGCTCTTCTTCTCTGTTCTAAATAGGTATCCCTCTATTCTGAGATTGTGGTCTTCAATTGCCCTACTATAGGAAACAACTTTTTTACATTCACTCTGACTAGGCCTTTCAATATTCGATAAGTTTCATTGAGATCCCTGCTCGTTCTTCCAAACTCCTGCAAATACAAACCCAGAGCCACTAAATACTGCGCACACATTAACCCTTTAATTCCCAAATCATTCTTATGAACCTCCTCTGGACCCTTTACAATGCCAGCTCATCTCTTCTCAGATAAGGTGCCCAAAACTGCGCACAATACTCTAAGTGCAATCTGACCAATGCCTTACAAAGCCCTCAATGTGACATTCTTGCTTTTATATTCTAATCCTCTTGAAATGAATGCTAGCATTGCATTTGCCTTCCTTACAGCGAGGAAAACAGTGAGAACATTCCACATTTATGGAAGCTGGATTTTCAAAATCAGAATCAGGTTTATAATCACTGAAATATGCCATGAAATTTGTTGTTTTACAGCAGCAATACAATGCAAGATATAAAACAAAATAGTACAAAACGCAAATAGTGAGGTAGTGTTCGTAGGCTCATTGTCAGATGGTAGAGGAGAAGAAGCTGCTCCTAAAATGTTGAGTGCATCTCAAGTTCCTGTACCTCATTCCTGATGGTAGTCATGAGAAGAGGACATGTCCTGGGTTGTGAGGGCCCTTAGTGATGGATGCCACTTTTGTGGATGCACCAGCTCTTGAAGGAGTCCTCGATGGTAGAAATGGTGACCACTGTAAGATGCATCCTTGATATGCTGATGCTTCTCTTTAAACTGTGGTGTCTGAAATGTCTTGTCCGGATCCATTGCCTGTACAGTTATTAATTTTGGCGTGGAGAGGCCAAGGCAGGATCAGAAAGCTGTAAACTCAGCCAACTCCATCATGGTCACTAGACTCCACACCACTGAGGACATCTTTGAAAGGCGGCATCCATCAGTAAGGAACCCCACTATTCAAGCCATGCCTCCTTCAAAAGCAAAGTCAAAATAAATTAATTACTGAAGTGCACACAAACCACCATTGAGATCCAATTTTGCAGGCATTTACAGGGAAATAAAGAAATTCAATAAAATTCTTCTCATTACTACCTTCGGGGAGTTACAAGAACTTGAAGAGACACACTCAAAATTTTAGGGACAACTTCTTCCCCTCTGCCATCAGATTTCTGAGCAGTGCATGAACCTCTGTGCTCTTCCTTGTTATTTTTGCATTACATTTTCTAAGGTATATATTGTAGAACATAACAAGCATATGTTCTACGATGTATGTGTAACACTGTACTGCTGCCACAAAACAACACGTTTCATGACACACTATGTTAGAGATAATAAACCTGATAATTCTGATTGTATATTTTCCAACTACAATTTCAGCCTTTTTTACACTGTTTAGCACATTAGAAGCAAGTGTTTATTTAATGCTGTTTGGTTTCTTTCTGCTGATGAAATTAAAGTTCTAACCGGCATGGTAACTGTGGCAGGGGGTTCAAACCTTACACGCCGCAGGAGACACTGCATGTGCTGGGTGAGTTACTGCAGGTCAACACCAGCTGTGTACACAACCATCACTCACCACAGACCTCTGTTGTCACACTGTGCATTCAGGCAATTTAGAAAGATCATGCAAAGTATCTCACCCTTGCTGCTTACGCATCCCCCAGTTCACGCACATCTCACTGTTAGTAGGCAGAAATGCCTTCAGGTATCTGCTTCGAAATCCAAGCAGTGTATGTTGAAACCTATTGATTACTGAAAAACCTAGTCAGAATGGATGCCGTAAAGCATGCCAATGACTTTTAAGAGAGGTTTAGATAGGCTCATGACTGTGAAGAGAATGGAAGGATATGGACATTGTGTAGGAAGAAGGGATTAGTTTAGTTGGCCATTTGATTACTAATTTAATTGGTTCAGCACCAAGTTGTGGACTGACAGGCCTGTTCCTGTGCTGTAGCGTACTTTTCTATGTCCTAGGAGCTTTATTTATCACAAATACAGGAAAACATACAGTGAAATACGTGATTCTGCATTGCATCAAATCAAATCAACAAGTTTTAGTGCTGAGGGTAGCCAACAGGTTTCCAGCATTAATGTAGCATGCCCACATTTCAAACACAGGCAAATGGGACGAGGTCAGTTAAGCATCTTGGTTAGCATGAACGAGTAGGGCCAAAAGACCTGTTTCTGTGTTGTGTAACTGTATCAAGCTAACGTGGTCCATATGTGCATTCTTCCCCACTGCAGAATAAATTTGATGTTAATGCAACTTTCCTCACAGGACAGTCCTCCAGCTGCCCTGCTGAAAGTCCTCTGCAGAAGTGATAGTATCCTGTTAACACTGTAATTTCTAACTGTTTAAATTTTATGTGATATATTACCACAGGAGGTACTGAACGTAATAGCTTTGCATGCAGGTAGAAGTTATCACTGGAGTCTTTTTAACATATATAGTGGATTTTCATCTGTGCTTGTTAGTTTGCAGTGAAGCAATAGGTTAAATACGCCGCTGGTGGCTGGGCTGTAGGGTTCTCTGTCTCATAAACAGAAGAGATTACCCTGGTAATCCAGAGCAACACACACAAAATTCTGGAGGAACTCAGCAAGTCAGGCAGCATCAATGGAAATAAATGAATAGCCGAGACCCTTCATCAGGACAGAAAAAGAAGAGGGAAGATGTGAGAATAAGCAAACACGAGGAATTCTGCAGATGCTAGAAATTCAAGCAACACACACAAAATGCTGGTGGAACGCAGCAGGCCAGGCAGCATCTATATGGAGAAGCACTGTCGACGTTTTGGGCCAAGACCCTTTGTCAGGACTGAAAGAAAAGTTGGTAAGAGATTTGAACATAGGAGGGGGAGGGAGAAATGCAAAATGATAGGAGAAGACCAGAGGCGGTGGGGTGAAGCTGAGAGCCAGAAAGGTGATTGGCAAAAGGGATACAGAGCTGGAGAAGGGAAAGGATCATTAGTCCCAGGTTTTTGCAATATCCCCCTCCCCCACCCACTTGTCTTCACCTATCCCCTTCTATCTCGTACTACTTCCTCCCCTTCCTCCACCTATTTCTCAATTTACCCTCATAAACCATGCCCTCTGATCCAGGCATGATCCTGATAAATTTCCTCTGCATCCTCCTTAAAGCTTCCACATCCTTCCTATAATGAGGTGTAAATCAACTGGCCAGCCAGTGACTTTTCCAGGGTGGAAATGATTAATGCGGGGGGTTGGTATAACTTTAAGTTGATTGAAGGATTTGGGGCACATCAGAGGTAGTTTTTTAATTTACAACTCAAACAAGTTACCTCTCAATCTCCTCCACTCCAAAGAGAAAACAGAGTTCTGACATAAGCTTACTGTATTAATGTTATCCACAGCCACAAAGAAACCTACAGAAGTTTTCCTCCAGTTTCTGTTTCTTTAAAAATGTAATAAGAAACAATCTGCTGTCAAAGGGAAGATGAAAAGATCATCTATTCTGCCTTCTGGGTGAATTAAATGATCAGCCCTACAGCCAGTCGAATATAGTCAGCACTGTTGCAGTCCGTTCATCAACAGTCTACCACTGTGTCTGCTGAAGTGATTAACTTTACAATAAATATTTTTTCTTTTGTAAGTTTCTTTTACTGCCCTTATTCAATCAATATTGCTGCCACTGGATATAAACCTGATGCCAGCAACAACACTTTCCAATAAGTATTGTGCTGGTGTGAAACAGGTCATTTGATTCTTCCAGGTATGGAAACACTAGTGCCTTTGAATAGAAAAGCCTACAAAAAAAGTACTGGATATAGCTCACAGGTAAAGTTCTCTACACCACTGAACACATCTACATGGAGCACTATTGCAGGAAAACAGCATCCATCCTCAAGGACCCCCACCATTCAGGCCATGCTCTCTTCTCACTGCTACCATCAGTGAGGAGAAAAAGGAGCCTCAGGACCTACACCACTGGATTCAGGAGCAATTATTACCCCTCAAACATCAGGCTTTTGAACCAGAAGGGATAACTTCACTCTACTCACCACTGAACTGTTGCCACAAGTTACAGGTTCACTTTCAAGGACTCTTCTTTCAAGGCTGTTGCCTAGATTGGAGAGCATGCCTTTTGAGAATAGAGTGAGTAAGCTTGGCCTTTTCTCCTTAGAGTGATGGAGGATGAGAGGTGACCTGATAGAGGTGTGTAAGATGATGAGAGGCTTTGATCATGTGGATAGCCAGAGGGTTTTTCCCCAGGGTTGAAGTGGCTGAAACAATGAGGCACAGTTTTAAGGTGCTTAGAAGTTAAGTACAGGGGGGATGTCAGGGGTAAGTTTTTCACACAGAGAGTGGTGGGTGCATGGATTGCTCTGCCAGCAATGGTGGTGGAGGCGGATACAATAGGGTCTACTAAGAGACTCTTAGTACATGGAGCTCAGAAAAATAGAGGGATATGCTATGGGAAAGTCTAGGCGGTTTTTAGAGTAGGTCACATGCTTGACACAACATTGTGGGCTGAGGGGCCTGTAATGTGCTATTGATTCCTATGTTCTATATTCTTTTTTATTTACAGTTTGTTATTTTTGTCTTATATTACCTGTGTGACTGTTTTGTGGTGTCCGGTTTTAATTGATTCTTTGTGATTGTTTGAATGTACACAAGAAAATAAATCTCAGGGTTGTATGTGGTGACATATATGTACTTGGATAATAAATTTACTTTCAAATCTCTGATAAGTATTGTGCTGGGTTGGGACAGGTCATTTGAATCTTCTGAACTGTAAGTGCTGCATATACTGTACATACACTTCTCACCACCTCAGGTGGGCAGCCAGCATAATCAAAGACCCCACCCATCCCAGACATTGTCTTTTCTCTCCTCCCCCCCCCCCCATCGGGCAGAAGATACAAACGCCTGAATGATTGAAAGTGTAACATAGAAACATAGAAAACGTACAGCACATTACAGGACCTTTGAGCATGTACTTACTTCAGAAATTACCTAGGGTTACCCATAGCCCTCTATTTCTCTGAGCTCCATGTACCTGTCCAGGAGACTCCTAAAAGACCCTATTCTATCCATCTCCACCATTCCATGCACTCACCACTCTCTGTGTCGAAAACTTAACCCTGACACCTCCTCTGTACCAACTTCCAAACACCTTAAAACTGTGCACTCTCGTGTTAGCCATTTCAGCCCTGGGAAAAAGCCACTAGCTATCTACATGATCAATGCCTCTCATCATCTTTTACACCTCTATCAGGTCACCTCTCATCCTCTGCCACTACAAGGAGAAATGGCCAAGTTCACTTAACCTTTTCTCATAAGACATGCTCCCGAATCCAGGCAACATCCATGTAAATCTCCTCTGCATACTTTCTGTAGTTTCCACATCCTTCCTGTAGTGAGGTGACCAGAACTGAGCACAGTACTCCATGCGGGGTCTGACCAGGGTCCTATATAGTTGCAATATTACCTCTCAGTTCCTGAACTCAATCCCATGATTGATGAAGGCCAATACACCGTATACCTTCTTAACCACAGAGTCAACCTGCGCAACAGCTTTGAGTGTCCTATGGACTGGGACCCCAAGATCCCTCTGATCCTCCACACTGCCAAGAGACTTACCATTAATACTATTTTCTGCCATCATATTTGACCTACCAAACTGAGCCACCTCTCTCTTATTTGGATTGAACTCCATTTGTCACTTCTCAGCCCAGTTTTGCAACCTATCGATGTCCTGCTGTGTCTTTTGACAGCCCTCCACACTAACCACAACACCCCCAACCTTTAGATCATGAGAAAATTTACTAACACATCCCTCCACTTCCTCATCCAGGTCATTTATAAAAATCACGAAGAGAAGAGGTCCCAGAACAGATCCCTGAGGCACACCACTGGTCACCGGCCTCCATGCAGAATATGAGCCCTCTACAATAACTCTTTGCCTTCTGTGGGCAAGCCAATTCTGAATCCACAAAGCAAGGTCCCCATGGATCCCATTCCTCATTTTCTCAATAAGCCTTGCATGGGGTACCTTGCAAAATCCACATACACTACATTTACTGCTCCACCGTCATCAATATGTTTAGTCACATCCTCAAAAAAATTCCATCAGGCTCATAAGGCACAACCTGCCTTTCACAAAGACATGCTGACTATTCCTATTTATATTATACCTCACCAAATGTTCATAAATCCTGCCTCTCAGGATCTTCTCCATCAACTTACCATCCACTGAGGAAAGACTCTCTGGTCTATAATTTCCTGGGCTATCTTTACTCCCTTTCTTGAATAAGGGAACACCATCTACAAACCTCCAATCCTCCAGGAACCTCTCCCGTCCCCACTGATGATTCAAAGATCATTGCCAGAGGCTCAGCAGTCTCCTCCCTTGCCTCCCACAGTAGCCTGGGGTACATCTCATCCAGTTCCGGGGACTTACCCAACTCGATGCTTTATAAAATCTCCAGCACATCATCTTTCTTAATGTCCATATGTTCAAGCTTTTCACTTCGCTGTAAGTCATCCCTATAATCGTCAAGGTCCTTTTCCATAGTGAATAGGTACCTCTGCTACCTCCTCCAGCTCCATACACATTTTTCCACTGTCACACTTGATTGGTCCTGTTCTCTCATATCTCATCCTCTTGCTCTTCACATACTTGTAGAATGCCTTGGGGTTTTCCTTAATCCTTCTCACCAAGGCCTTCTCATGGCCCGTTCGGGCTCAACTAATTTTATTCCTTTGCGCCTTATAATTTTCTAGATTTCTATTATTACCCAGTTTTTTGAACCTTTCATAATCTTTTCTTCCTGACTAGATTTTCAACAGCCTTTGTCCACCATGGTCCTTTTACCCTATCATCCTTTCCCTGTCTCTTTGGAATGTACCTATGCACCACACAAAATATCTCCTGAACATTTGCCACATTTCTGCCGTACATTTCCCTAAGAACATCTGTTCCCAATTTATGCTTCCAAGTTCCTACCTGATAGCTTTATATTTCCCCTTACTCCAATTAATCGCTTTCCTAACTTGTCTGTTATTATCCCTTTCCAATGCTACGATAATAGAGATAGAATTGTGTTCTCCATCTCCACAATGCTCCCCCACTGAGAGACCTGACACCTGACCAGGTTCCTTTCCCTAAACCAGATCAAGTATAGCCTCTCCTCTTGTAGGCTTATCTACATATTGTGTCAGGAAACCTTCCTGAACACACCTAACCTTCTTGGTCAAAGAACACTGAGGCTGTCTACAAGAAGGTTCAGAGCCATCTCTATTTCCTGAGGAGACTGAGGTCCTTTAACATCTGCCGGATGATGCTGAGGATGTTCTATGAGTCTGTGGTGGCCAGTGCTATCATGTTTGCTGTTGTGTGCTGGGGCAGCAGGCTGAGGATAGCAGACACCAACAGAATCAACAAACTCATTCGTAAGGCCAGTGATGTTGTGGGGGTGGAAATGGACTCTCTGATGGTGATGTCTGAAAAGAGGATGCTGTCCAAGTTGCATGCCATCTTGGACAATGTCTCCCATCCACTCCATAATGTACTGGTCAGTCACAGGAGTACATTCAGCCAGAGACTCATTCCACCGAGATGCAACACAGAGTGTCCTAGGAAGTTATTCCTGCCTGTGGCCATCAAACTTTACAATTCCTCCCTCGGAGTGTCAGACACCCTGAGCCAATAGACTGGTCCTGGATTTATTTCCCCTTGGCATAATTTACTTATTATTATTTAATTATTTCTGGTTTTATCTTGCTATATTTCTACTCTATTCTTGGTTGGTGCAACTGTAACAAAACCCAATTTTCCTCGTGATCAATAAAGTATGTCTGTCTAACAAACTCCACCCCATCTAAACCCTTTGCTTTAGAGAGATGCCGTTCAGTATTGGGGAGTTTAAAATCTCCCACCACAACAGCCCTGTTATTATTGCACCTTTCCAGAATCTGTCTCCCTATTTGCTCCTCCATGTCCCTGTTACTATTGGGTGGTCTATATAAAAAAAACAGTAGTGTTATTGACCCCTTCCTGTTCCTAATTTCCACCCACAGAGACTCAGTAGACAATCCCTCCATGACTTCCTCCTTTTCTGCAGCCGTGACACTATCTCTGATCAACAGTGCCATGCCCCCACCTCTTTTGCCCCCCCTTCCTGTCCTTTCTGAAACATCTAAAGCCTAGCACTCTAAGTAGCCATTCCTGCCCCTGAGCCATCCAAGTCTCTATAATGGCCACAACATCATAGCTCCAAGTACTGGTCCATGCTCTAAGCTTATCCACTTTGTTCATGATACTTCCTACGTCAAAATAGACACATCTCAAACCATCTATCTGAATGCATCCCTTCTCTATCACCTGCCTATCCTTCCTCTAACACTGCCTACAAGCTTTCTCTATTTGTGAGCCAACCGCTTCTTCCTCTGTCTCTTCAGTTTGGATCCCACCCACCAGCAATTCTAGTTTAAACTCTCCCCAATAGACTTAGCAAACCTCCCTGCCAGGATACTGGCCCCTCTGGATTCAAGTGCAACCCGTCCTTTTTTTTATAGGTCACGTCTGCACTAAAAGAAGTCCCAATGATCCAGAAAGCTGAATCCCTCCCCGTGCTCCAATCCCTCAGCCACACATTTATCCTCCACCTCACTCTATTCCTATACTCACTGTCGCGTGGCACAGGCAGCAATCCCAAGATTATTACCTTCGAGGTCCTGCTTCTCAGCTTCTTTCTTAACTCCCTGTAGTCTGTTTTCAGGACCTCCTTCCTTTTCCTACCTGTGTCATTGGTACCAATATGTGCTATGACTTCTGGTTGTTTGCCTTCCCACTTCGGGATTTCGTGGATGCGATCAGAAACATGCTGGACCCTGGCACCTGAAAGGCAAACTACCATCCATGTTTCTTTCCTGTGTCTACAGAATTGCCTCTCTGACCCCCTAACTCTCGAGTAAATAGTGTTAAATCCTCATGTAGGAGGGAGATTGATCTCTGGTTGAGTGGTGCCACAAGAACTATTTCTCATTCAACATCAGCAAAACCAAAGAGCTGATTATTAACTGGAGGATGAAGAAACTGTAAGTCTGTGAGCAAGTCCTCATTGGATGATCAGAAGTGGATTGGGTCGTTAACGTTAAATGATGTGTGTTATCATGTCAGAGGATCTGTCCTAGGATCAGCATGTTAGTCCCATTTCATAGAAGACACAGCAGTGCCCCTACTTTCTTAGAAGTTTGCACAGATGCAGCAAGTCATCTAAATCTTCAACATTCTTTTTTATCTGTACAGTGGGGACTATACTGACTGGTTGTATATTGGCCTCGTATGAATAAACCTGAATGGAAATTCCAGCAAAAAGTGATGGATACAGTCTTGTCCATTACAGAAAAAAAATGGTCCTCATCGTTGAGCACATCTATAAGGAGTACTGCCACAAGAGAACAGCATTCATTATCCAGAACTTCAACCATCCAGATCATGTTCTATTTTCACTGCTGCTATTAGGAAGGATGTCTTGGAGCCTTAGGTTCCTCACTACCAGGTTCTGGAGTAGTTATTCCCCTACTGCCATCAGGCGGCTGAACCTGTTTGGATAACTGCACTCTCCTCAACACTGAACTGATTCAGTTGTCTGCATTCATTTTCAAGGACTGAACAGCTCATGTTCTCAGTATTATTTACTTCTTGCTATTACTGTTATTTGTATTTTTTTCTAGGCTCAAACTGGTAAAACCTGAGGTTCAGGCAAAGCCAAGCACACTGATTTTTCAATTGCTAGGAACTTTCAGACTATTCTCGTGGCGTTTAGTATTGTGGCTTTCTGAAGATTTACATAGATATTGCTCTAATTGTTTAATGCTTTGTGTAGCTTTGGGATGATACCAGTTGTAGAAATTACTATTGGGACAATGTATATTCTGTTCATGTTCCATAGGCTTTAATATCCTCTCTTATTTCAGAATTTTTCTGTTGTTTTTCAGTTATTGATACCTATGTGTGATGTATATTTGGAATGGCTATATTTATTAAGGAAGTTGTTCTTGCTTGTTTATCCCGTATTATTATATCTGGATGGATATAAGATTCTCCTAGCTTTAATAATGGATCAGGTATAATATAATTTGTAGGACTTTTGTTGGACTCTGATTCTAAAACTGGATCAGGCTTCAATTTATAGTAAGGTATGGTGTCTTTTATGAGTTTGTATTTTAAAGCGAGATTTTGGTGAATTACATTTATCATCTGATTGTACCTGTGTAAGTAATCTGATTGAGCTAAATTGCTGCAGGGTCTTGAAATATTTTGGATTGTTTCTGGTTTCTCCTGGTATTTTCTGCATTTATCATCTTGAATTTATTCGTCTTTTGTTACGTATTTTTGATCTTTTTTTGTGTTAAGCACATGGTTCTGTACTGACACGAGGAACCACTCTGTTTTTGGGAAGAGGTCTCTGACTCTGAGCCAAGCATTCAATGCTTGTTGACATCTAGTCCACTCAGATCATAGAGATGTCTCCCAAGGAGGGTCAGGCACTTCGATTGGTTAACTTTTTCTTCTATATTGATAATTCCTACATAGTTCTAGGTTGTGCTTTCATTTAAGTTTAGTGGTACTTCTTAGATACTACTTATTGGAATTACATATGCTCATGTGGAGTGCTGACTCCTGTTTACATTGATGAAAATATTCCTTATTATTATTATTCTAGAAATGTATTTTTTTCTCAGCTCAATCTGGTAAAACTTGAGGTTCAGGCATAGCCAAGCACACTTTGTCAATTGCTAAAAATCTGTCAGAGTGTTCTAGTGGTGTTTCATATTGTGCCATTTTGAAGATTCACATAGATATTACTGTGTAGCCCTAAATGTTTAATGCTATTGAGCAGTGACTTATAATTATTTTTATTATTTGTATTTGCACAGTTGATCTCCCTTTGCACATTTATGTTTGGAAGTCTTTGTGTGTAGATATTCTGGGGGATGGAGGGATATGGATGATGCACAGAAGGAGGACATTTAGTATAAATTAGCATCAAGAACAGTGTGACATTGCGAGCCAGAAAGCTTGTCCAGTGTTTATCTGTTCTATGTTCTATTAATGACAGGAGATACGGATGAAGTAAGGTATATTTATGAGTTTATATTTATGTTACAGTATATAATTCTGGTCACTGAATTATAGGAAAGATGTCAACAAAATAGATAGAGTACAGAGGAGATTTACTAGAATGTTACCTGAGTTTCAGCACCTAAGTTACAGAGAAAGGTTGAACAAGTTAGGTCTTTATTCTCTGGAGTGTAGAAAGTTGAGGGGGGACTTGATAGAGGTATTTAAAATTATGAGGGGGATAGATAGAGTTGATGTGGATAGGCTTTTTCCATTGAGAGTAGGAGAGATTCAAGCAAGAGGACATGAGTGGAGAGTTAGGGGGCAAAAGTTTAGGGGTAACACAAGGGGGAATTTCTTTACTCAGACAGTGGTAGCTGTGTGGAACGAGCTTCCAATAGAAGTGGTAGAGGCAGGTTCGGTTTTGTCATTTAAAAAAAAATTGGATAGGTACATGGACAGGAAAGGAATGGAGAGTTATGGGCTGAGTGCAGGTAGGTGGGACTAGGTGAGAGTAAGTGCTGAGCATGGATTAGAAGGGCCGAGATGGCCTGTTTCGGTGCTGTAATAGTTATACGGTTATAAGTAGTTTAATGTGTATTTGCCATTCCTGTGTATCCAAGTGTCCATTCTCGTAGGGCAGCCTGGTAGTGTAGCAGTTAGGGCAATGTTATTATAGAGCCAGCAACCCGGGTTCAATCCTCTGCTGATTGTAAGGAGTTTGTACATTTTCTCAAAGACAGATTGGTATTGGTTTATCATTGTCACAGGTACCAACATACATTGTAAAAAAAAGCCTCTTGCATACTGTTTATAAAGATCAGATCAATATACAATGTGTTGTGGTAGAACAAGATGAAACAAAAACAATGCAGAATTAAGTGTAAAAGTTACTGAGAAAGAGAGTGGTGGGCTTTTTCACTCCTTCTCTGTTCCCAATTCAAATTTATTCCCTGGAACATAGTAGAATGAAGTGAAATAGTACAATATAAAATTATGAGGGGTTGAGGTAGGGTAAATGCAAGCCCACTTTTCCAATGTGGTTGGATGAGACTAGAGCAAGAGGTCATGGGTTAAGTGTGAAAGATGAAATGTTTAAGAAAATCCTGAGGGGGAATCTCTTCATTCAGAGGTTGGCGAGAACGTGGACCAAGCTGCCAGCAGAAGTGGAGGAGGCATGTTTAATTTCAAAATTTAAGAGGATTTTTGATGGAAGAGATATGGAGGGCTATGATCCAGGTGAAGATTGATGAAACTATCCATTATAACAGTTTGGCATGGACTATATTGACCGAAGGGCCTGTTTCTGTGCTGTAGTCCCCTTTGCCTCTATAACCAACAGACAGACACAAAGCAGTAAAATGATGCTTAATTAGTCGTGGTAGCTGTATACTTGATTTGTGGAGACAAAGCCATATGAACATAAGAAATGGGAGCAGGAGTTAGGCCATCAGGCCCATTGAGCCTGCTTTACCATTCAATAAGATCATGGCTGATCTGACCATGGTTTCATCTCCACCTCCCTCCCTTTTCCTATAACCCTTAATTACCCTAATATGCAAAAATCTATCCAACCTTGTCTTAAATATATTTACTGAGGCAGCCTCCACTGCTTCATTGAGCAGAGAATCCTACAGATTCATCACTCTTTGAGAAAAGTAGTTCCTCCTCATCTCTATCCTAAAATTTACTCCCCCACATCTTGAGACTATTTCCCCTAGTTCTAGTCTCACCTACTAGTGGAAACAACTTCTCTGACTTTACCTTATCTATCCCTTTGATAATTATATATTTCTATAAGATCTCCTCTCATTCTTCTGAATTCCATTGAGTTCAGTCCCAGGTAATTCAATCTCTCTTCATAGTCTGACTCCTTCATCTCTGGAATCAATCTGGTGAACCTCCTCTGCACCATCTCCAAAGCCAGTATGTCCTTTCTCAAGAAAGAAGACCAGAACTGCATACTCCAGATGCAGCCTCACAAGTAGCCTGTACCTCCCAGCATAACCTCCCTGCTCTTAAATTCACTCACTCTAGCAATGAATGCCAGGTTAAACCATTCAGTCCTGCTCTCCCATTCCATCATGGCTGATTTATTATTCCTCTCAGTCCCATTCTCCTGCCTTCTCTCCATAACCTTTGATGCTTTGACTAATCAAGAACCTAGCAATCTCCACTTTAAACATATTCAATGATTTGGGCCTCCATAGCCACATGTGGCAATGAATTGCACAGGCTCACCATCCTCTTGCTAAAGAAATTCCTCTTCATCACTATTCTAAAGGCACATCCCTCTATTATAAAGGGAATGTCCCTCTGGTCTTAGACTCTCCCCCAATAAGAACAATCTTATCCAGATCCACTAAATTTAGGCCTTTCAAAATTTGAGAGGTTTCAATGATACCCCCTCATTCTTCTAAACTCCGGCAAGTACAGGTCCAGAGCCATCAAGCACTCCTGATACTTAAACCCTTTCATTCTTTGAATAATTCTTGTGAACCAAATGCCAGCACATCTTTTCTTGGATATGGTGCCCAAAACTGTTTATGATACCCCAAGTGTGGTTTGACCAATGCCTTATAAAGCCTCCATATTACATTCTTGCTCTTATAATCTTGTCCCCTTGACTTGAACACTAACATAGCATTTGCTTTCCTTATGAAAGACTCAATGGTCAGTGGTTAAATATGTTCGAATACTTGCTCCCTGTGCTAACACTTTCTCCCACTGGCTGCTCTCTTTTATAGTGCAAGGTTCTCTCCCTTGGACTGGGAGCACCATCTCCCACATTCTATTCTAGTGAGAGCACCCTCTATATAATTGAGGTATTTTCTCCCATAGTAGGAACACTCTCAACCACAACAGTGTGGTACTTCTGCACAATTGTAGCTGTGTTTCTGTGTCTGTATTAGTTCATCATCAAAGAGACAGCTGGAAAGAGAGTGGAAGAGAGACGAATCTCCTTAATTTAAACAGTTGTTGAATTATTGGTGAAATGGAAATTTTGTGTTGCATTGAACAGTTTCATGGACTTTACATCTAACAATTAAAAAGGTACACGGGCCTAAATGAATCTAGGCACAATGTTTGAATATTTTCTTTGTTTCCACTTTTTATGTATCTTAGTGTGATATTTTAATTCTAGATGGTCCTTGGCATTTGACATTGGGTATGTCATGAAACAGGCAGGGTGGTCAATCACATTAATACCAGCTTTTAAAATAATATTTGGATGGGTCCATGGATAGGACCAGATTCAAAATCAGGTTTAATATGTTGTGAAATATCTTCATGCTCCTGTATCACCTCCTTGATGGCAGCAATCAGAAGAGGACATGTCCTGGGTGATGGGGGTCCTTATAAGAATAAAATAAATAAATATTTCAGGAAGCTATAAAAATTGAAACACATTAAGACTAATATTGAAATTCATGTTTCAAACATTTTTTGAGAAAAATGTAATTTTAAAGTCCATCCTATTAGACCACACTTGTGTAACCCTCATGTTTGGCCCGTGGCGTTAGTCTAGAGAAGACAGTCTCTGGTCCTGCCAAGCATGTGAAATCTGAGCTGCAAAACCTCTTGTTTGTGTGGATGCTGTGTGATCTGTTCCTCTGTTACAAATCAGTACCATGAAATAACAGACAGTACACCATACACAATATAATAACTAATAATAATTATTATTAATTTGACTAAAGAGGTAGTAAAGAAAAACATAAAGGAAAGGGCCCATTTTAATGAAATAATCTAATGTGCACGTTGGAGTTCACAGTTTCCCCTCAGTTGGTCGTCCATCGATTTCCCCAGGCTTCATCAACTCCCGACCTCTCTCCAAGTCCACTCTGTTCAGCTGTCTACAACCTCTCCTTTCTGGCATCTTCTCTCTTCATCTCTCGCCGAACAAAAAGACCCAGATCATCTCATTCTCAGGCACTCAACAAGAAAAAACGCTCCCTTCATTGGACGGCACACATTCTAGCCATACCCCAAACACTGCTGCTACAGAAAAACCATTACATTAGCAGTGAAACCTTTCCCAGGGTGCTACACTTGGAGTATTTTGTTCAGTTCTAGTCGCCTCGTTATAGGAAGGTCATGGAAGCTTCAGATAATGTGCAGAAGTAATTTACAAGGGTGTTGCCTGGATTGCAGAACAGATCAATACTCCCCAATGCCATTAGGCTTTACAATTCTACCGCCAGGACTTAAGAACTTTTTTAAAAGCTATTATTAATGCTTTTTGAGATAGTGATTTAGATGCATATCATATTTTTTTACTGAGTTAAGTATTGTATGTAATTAGTTTTGCTACAACAAGTGTATGGGACATTGGAAAAAAGTTGAATTTCCCCATGGGGATGAATAAAGTATCTATCTATCTATCTATCTTATGAAAATAATTTGAGTAAGCTATGGTTGCTCTTTGGAGGCAAGGAGGATGAGAGGTGACTAGATAGAGTACAGGATGATAAGAGGCATAGATAGATAAGATTGGCATAACTTTTTTCTCAGGGTGGAAATGGTGAATTTGTGAGAAGCATAATTTTAAGGTGATTAGAGGAAAGTATTAGGGTGATTCCAGAGGTAAGTATTTTTAAACAGAGAATGGAGGGTATGTGGAACGCACTGTCAAGGTTGGTGGTAGAGGTAGATCCATTAGGGACATTTAGAAACTCTTATATAAGTGCGTGGATGATAGAAAAATGGAGTGCTATATAAGAGCAACACACACAAAATGTTGGTGGAACGCAGCAGGTCAGGCGGCATCTATAGGGAGAAGCGCTGTCGACATTTCAGGCCGAGACCCTTTGTCAGGACTAACTGAAAGGAACGCCTATATAAGAGGCAAGGATTTTATTGATCATAACATGGTTAAAAGGCTGACACAACATCACAGGTCGAATGACCTGCACTGTTCTGTATTCTGTATGAAGTACTTTCCTAAAGAAAATACAAACAATACATTAAAAATAGATTGTTAGGTTCAGTTAGTGAGGTTTCTTTGAACCAATATGGTTTAACAAGTGGTTTAAATTTCAATTGTATCTAAGGCAATAAAGGGCAACTTTTAAATTGAGTTGATAAATATATTTATATAATGATCGATTTATTAAGATTGGGCTGGTGAGTGTTGTGAAATAATGCAATCAGCAGGGAGATCATTGAATGACTGATGGATTTTCTTCGTAAACTGCACAGGTATGCAGTTCAGAACTTGCTGTTGGTTTCCCAGTGGGGGTTAAAAAAAAACAGCAAATACAGTAGATTCCAGTTAATTGGGCCATTGGTTAACCTGGGTAACCAGTTATTTGGGACAACACTTCAAGAATAAAAACTAAGAAAATAGCTGAGAGTCCCTTTGTTTAGTTTGGGACAGGAGACTGTTGCTGAACAGTTTCTAACTAGCAACAATCAGGTGCACTTGTGTGACCATTGGACACCACACTGTGCTTAGAACGAACAGTTCCATCAGTTGTGGATGCTTCTGTTATGGGTTGACAGACGATGAATTAAAAAGCAGTGATTTTTGACACTACTTCATGCAGGAAGGCAATGAAGGCAGTCCATTATCTGCACTAGCTGTCTGCACTGGTTTTGTTAACTTACAGTCAACCAAAAGAACATGGCAGCATACTGGATGAATTCCTCCATTAATAACTATTAGGAACTAATGCAAAGCTTTATAGTACTGCAGTAATATTGGCAGTCTTCTAATTTGTTCTGTATTTTACTTAAATACATAACTTGTTACTTGTTAAATGAAAATTTGTCCTTTTATACTTTTTAAAAATATTTCCATAAAACTTCAGCTAATTAGGGTAGCCAAAATATAAAGACCCCGATGTGTCCCAATTAACCAGAATCCACGGTACAGTACTGAAAATTTAATAGATCTGTTAAATGCAACAAAATTGAAAAAAAAATCATATCTTGATATTGAATGTAATTGCAGTTTATAGCAATATTAAATTACCATATCAAGAAAAATTAGAAAACAATCCAGGTTATTTATTTTGGAATAAATATTTCAAAGCTGTCAATTTGTTCTAAGGACTTATGCATCTTTGAAGTATTAATGTGATTATCAATTGGTAATTGAAGCTCATAGGTGTAATAAAAACTTAAAGGTACAATGAAAAACTTGAATAATTATGCATTAGATTAATTTAACATGAATTATATTAATTCCCTGTTTTAAAAAAAACTAATTATAGCACAAAATTGGAGTTTCCATGTACAGTTTTAAGATAAGATGTATTTGAGTTCCAAACATCTGCTGCCAGCAGTATTTTATGAAATGTTTAATTTGTGTTTGCAGATTCATGCCTTTAACCATCTTATTTTTAATCCTCTGTACACTACATTCAAACAGAACAACATAAAAACAACTAATGTGTCGGGGGGGGGGGGCGGCGGTGCTGGTGGGAACCAATATGACAGCTGAGGATGAGTCAGCAGGTTCACAAATAGATGATGGTTGTAACATGAATGTAACGAAGGACAAGCCAGTAATTGGGCACACATTCAGACAGATCAAAGAGTGAAATTGTACCACAGAAGCAAAATTCAAAAGGGAGAAGAGTGCAGAACTGAAGGTGCTGTATTTAAATGCGTGTAGCATTTGGAATAAGGTGGGCAAACATGTGCCACAATTAGAGATTACTTGGTATAACGTTGTGGGCATCACTGAGTTGTGGCTGAAAGAAGGCCATTATTGGAAGCTTAACATCAAACAATATATTTAATATTGAAAGGCCAGGTGGGAAGGCAAAGGTGGTGGTCTGGCTCTATGTGAGATGGAATTACACCTTTAGAAAGAAGTGACATAGGGCTAGAGAATGCTGAATCTTTGAAACACTTAAGAATGTAATGATAAAAAACAATATTATGGGAATTAGATATAGGCCTCCAAATAGTAGCCAAGATGTGGGGTTGAGACTGCAAAGGAAGCTGGAAAAGGCATGTAATAAGGGTAATGTCACAATGTTTTTTAGGGTAGCTTGGGCTTGAGTCTTCTCAGGGAAAGGTTATCGTAGATTGGGTGTTGTGTAATAACTCAGATGTTATTAGGGAGCTGAATGTAAAGGAACCCCTAGGAGGCAATGATTATAATTGGATTAAATTCATACTGAAAATTGAGAAAGAGAAGCTTAGGTCAGTGTTGCAATGGAATAACAGGAATTACAGAGGCATGAGAAAGGAGATTGATGGATGAATTGGAGGAGGATACTGGTAGGGATGACTGCAGAGCAAAGAAGGCTGAAGTTTCTGGAAATAGTTCACAAGGCACAGGATAGATATATCCCACAGAAGAAGTTCTTCTTAAATGGCAGTGGTAGGCAACTGTGGTTGACAAGCGAAATTAAGGAATGCATAAAAGCCAAGGTAAGGGCACATAGGGTAGCAAAAGTGTCTGGGAATTTGGAAGATTGGGAACCTTTTAAAATCCAATAAATGGCAACTAAAAAGCTACAAGAAGGGAAAAGGTGAAATATGAGGCCAAACTAGCCAATAATTTAGAGCTGGATACTAAAAGTATTTTAGTTACATGAAGAGTAAAAAGGAGGTGAGAAGGACAAAGAAATTTGCATCAGTCTTCACTGTGGAAGACACTAGCTGTATGCCAGATGTCCATAAGTGTCAGGACGCTGGTGTGAGTGCCATTGCCATTACAAAAGAAGAAGTGCTGGGCAAACTCAAAGGTCTTAAGGTGGATAAGTCACCTGGACCAGATGCACTATATCCCAAAATCCTGAGTGATGCACCATCAATAACTCTGAGATGTGGGTTAAGGTAGGCTTTTATTGGCTGGAAGAAAGCACAAGCAGCAAGTGACCATCACACAACATCCTGGAGACTGAGGAAGGGTCTGTGCCTCCAATCGCCTTTGTACCGGGGTCTGTGGGAGAAGCCACAGGAGCAGTCAGCAGTGGGGGCGTGTCCTGACAGGTATATGTAGTTCACCACACTGAGAGAGGCTGCTGAAGATACAATGGATGCATTGGTAATGATCTTTCAGGAATCACTTGATTTTAGCATGGTCCTGGCGGACTGAAAAATTGCAAATGCCACTGCACTCTTCCATTCTAAAATCTGTTAGAGGTAACAGACAAATCTGTTAGAGCTCTTCGAGGAAGTAATAAGGGTGGACAAAGGAGAGGCAGTGGATGTCCTTTACTTGGATTTTCAGAAGGCATTTGATAAGATGCCATGCATGAGGCTGCTTAAAAAATTAAAAAATCCTATGGTGTTACAGGAAAGATACTGGTGTGGATAGAGGAATGGCTGACAGACAGGAGGCAGTATGTGGGAATAAAGGGGTCCCTTTCAGGTTGGTGGCTAGTGACTCATGGTGTACCTCAGGGCTCAGTATTGGGACTGCTACTTTTCACATTGCTTGTCAATGATTTGGATAATGGAATTGCTGGCTTTGTGGCAAAGTTTGAGAATCATATGAAGATAAGTGGAAGCGTAGGCAGTGCTGAGGAAGTAATATGATTGCACCAGGACTTATGCAAATTGGAAGAATGGGCAAAAAATTGTCAGATGGACTACAGTGTTGGAAATGTATAATAATGCAATTTGTGAAAAGGAACAATTGTGCAGACTATTACCTAACTGGAGATGAGGTTCAAGCATCAGATGTGTAGAAGGACTTGGGAGTCCTCATGCAAAACTCCCAGAATGTTAATTTACAGGCTGAGTCTGTGGTAAAGAAGGCAAATGCAATGTTGGCATTTATTTCAGAATATAATATAAAAGCAAGGAGATAATGCTGAGGCTTTGTAAGACACTAGTCAGGCTGCACTTGGAGTATTGTCAACAGTCTTTGGCTCCATATCTTAGAAAGCAGGAGTTGTCATTGGAATGAGTCTAGAGGAGGTTCAAGAGGATTATTCCAGGAATGAAGGGGTTAACATATGAGGAGCATTTTGTGGCTTTGGGCCTGTACTCACTGGAATGTAGAAGAATGTGAGGGTTGGAAAAAGGATCTTATTGAAACTTGCTGAATGTTGAAAGGACTAGATAGGGTGGATGGGGAGAGGGCACAGTGTCAAAATTGAGGGGTGACCTTTTAGAACAGAAGTAAGCAGAATTATTTTTTAGCTAGAAAGTAGGGAATCTGTGGAATGCTCTGCCACAAACTGTGGTGGAGGCCAAGTCTGTGGGTATATTTAAGGTGGAAGTTGATAGCTTCCTAATTGGTCAGGGCATAAAGGATATGGTGACAGGCATATCCTTTATGGGGTTGAGTGGGATCCAGGATCAGCCATGATAGAATAGCTGAGTTGACTTGATGGGCCTAATTGTGCTCCTCTGTCTTATGGTCTTATTAATGCTCAAACATGAGAACTTCAGAGCTGAGAGTTGTCAGAGTATCATTTCAGACTGTCACTTTCAAAATCAGAATCAAGTTTAATATTACTGGCAAATGTCATAAAATGTGTTGTTTTGTGGCAGCAGTACATTACAATACATAGAAAATTCTATAAAATAAATGAGAAATATATGTTAAATTAATTAAGTAATGCAAAGAGGGAACAAAAATAGTGAGATAGTGTTCATGGATTGGTTGATTTTCCACTAAGAAATCTGATGATGGAGGAGAAGAAACCGTTCCTAAAATATATTTTATTTGACTTGCCCTAGCTACCATGTATATAGACTGTTTTATTGTGTCATCTGTCTCTCCACCTCTCTGCCTTAGTGTTCTGACAAGTGTGGTCTGTGATTGATGGTGTTTTGACATATTTGATGTATATATTCATAATGGACAGTCTTGACTTCATTTCCAGCACCAGAGCAGAGACTAAACCTTTCACACAGTTAGGCTTTAGTCCTTAGGTTTAGTAAATCTTTTCATCTACAACGGAAAATCTACTTGTCTTGCTTCTCTGGAAATCTTTTTCAGTACCTGGTGAATTGGCAATGGATCTATATTAACTTTAAGGCATTGTGAAGAAAGTATAGGGAATGTCAGAGGAATTTTTTTAAAACAAAGAGTCGTGAGTGCATGGAACGCTTTGCCAAAGATGGTAATAGAAGCAGATATATTAGGGATATTTAAGAGCTATTATTATAGGCACACGAATGATAGAAAAACAGAGGGTTATGTGAAAGGGAAGGTTGATCTGTGAGTAGGTTAAAGGGTCAGCACAACACAACATTGTGGGCCAAAGACCCAATAATGTGCTTCACACTTCCATGTCAAATAGCCTGTTGGTTTGCTCTATGACTCTGTGTACTATGTTCTAAAATTGCCTGTCTTTTCCTGTTATATTTTTAATGGCTTGTTTCATCACAAGCTGATCTCTTGCACAGTAATCTTCATGTACACTTATTTTAATGATATTAGCAATTTCAGAGTTTGATGCCTTAACTCATGACAGTTGTAAAAAAGCCATATACAACTGATAGAATTTGAATACTTATAGTCCCTTTCTAATTTGAAGAGCCAATACTGATATATCAGAGTGTACCAAACTACTATTCATCAGTATTTTCCAGTGATCATAAGTTTAGTATGCTTTGATATTTTATAATCTCTCAAGTAATGTTCATTGCTTAATGACTTGCAGTCTGGAAACAGAAGTGGCATTGACACAATTTTGACAAATGTCTCAGACTTCCAGCACCGGGAATCCCCTGCCTTTGAAACGTGCTGAGCTCCTGGGGAGCAAAGCCGAGAGAGTTGGGGACCACTGTTATTTTTCTGTACTACATTTCAATAATCAGTACACATAATGCTTTATTACCACACTACCAGTTTGTCTGGAATAGGATGGAGTTTTCTGTATTCTTCGCTATCTTTTGAACCAGAATCAGTTTATTAGCACTGATATGTGAAATATTGTTTATTATATGAAACCTTTCTGATAAATAAAACCTCATGAAGTTTGAAAGGCCTACATAGAATGGATGTGGAGAGGATGTTTCCGATAGCCTGGGAGACTAGGACCAGAGAGGCAACTGCCTTAGAATAGAAGGACGTTGCTTTAGAACAGAGATGGGGAGGAATTTCTTCAGCCAGCGGGTGGTGAATTTGTGGAATTTATTGCCACATATGGCTGTTGAGAACGAGTCAATGGGTGCATTTAAGCAGATGTTGATATGTTCTTCATTAGTAAGGGCATCAAAGGTTATGGAGAGAAGGCAGGAGAATGGGACGTGGAAGGATAATAAATCTGTCATGACAGAATGACAGACAGACTTGATGGGCCAAATGGTCTAATTCTGCTCCGATGTCTTAAGGTTTTATAATCTTATTTGTTGTCAACTTTGTTGTTTTGTGGCAACAGTACAGTGTGATACATGAAATAGACTTTCAATCCTCCTCCTTGATGGTACGAATGAGAGGAAGGCTTATCTTGGGTGGTAGGAGTGCTTAATGATGGGATGCTGCTTTTTTGAGGCATCTTCTTTTGAAGATGTCTTTGATGGTGGGGAGGCTAGCGCCCATGACAGAGCTAGCTGAGTTGTTTACAATCACTGCAGCTCTTTCCAAAAGTGAGTCTGTAGGCCCTGGAGTTGTTCATCACTGAGGTGAGCGTAACTGGTCTAGGAGCCCTGGGCCGCAGGGCAACAGCTACTCCTGAACATGGCAGAATGGAATCCAATTGTTACACTAACCGCCTAGCGACCCTGCTGTAACAGTAAGCAGGATTGTAGTCAAGAGGATAGACTCTTGATCTTAAGGTGGATGTCAACCAGCTAGATTATCCTAACATCCACATTGAAAATAAAAAAAATCTACAATTGATGGAATTTAGGAATAAAAATAGAACAAACTTGAAACACTCAATAGATCAGGCAGCAATTATAGACAAACAAAGAAAATTTAAACCATAATAAGACATCTTGATTGATCTTCTCAACTCACTGCTAACTCCCAACCTCATCACCATATTCATTCCATCCCCTTAATATCCAGATAACTTTGAAGACCTTTGTTCAGGAGAACGAAGGCAAGTTAGTCCAGGCAGTTGAGGATGTGGGGGAAAATTGAGTAGAGCAAAGGAAATACCTCAGAAGGGTGAGACCACATCAGTTAAAGTTGCTTCTTTGCCTTTTACCCTTCTCTTTTCCAATATCAGTTTTAACCGCAAACACCTGATCCAGCACATTATGACTCATTAAATTTGGATACTCCTGTTCTGTACCGCTGCTGTCTTCATCGCTGAGGCAGCACAACTCCTCTTTGCCTCAGGTGTTGGATTTGATTCTATCTTTGAGACATAATCGGTGTACAGAGTATTACATTAAAATTCCAATTTGCGCAGCATCCATCTTATTGCAAACATTCATCATTTTCTGTTGTAACAATATAGAATAATTACACTCTGGTGTAGAAGGTAGAATCTGCTGTGTGTTACTCTCTCATACATCAGCTGATCTGATATGTATGTTGGTTATTTATCTGCAGCTGAAAGGCAAGAAGCTGAAGTCATTGTAAGGTTGAGATAAAAACAGGGAATACTGAGCACATCAGGCAGCATCCTTAGAGAAACAGATCTTTCATCCATTTGAAATTGTAATGCTTTTTGCTCCATAGTTGCAATTTTTTCTTTTGTTTATCCTGAGATTTCAGTGGTTTCCTTCACAGTGTTTTATTTTCCATTTGTTTACAGGCAAATACTTTTAGAGATACAGCATGGTAACAGGCCTTTTAGGCCCAAGGGGCCCACACTGCCCAAGTACACCCATGTGACCAAATAACTTGCTAACTCACACAAAGTGCTGGAGGAACTCAGCAGGCCAAATAGCATCTATGGAAAAGAATAAATTGCTGATGTTTCCATTGTTGTTGCCTGGCCTGTTGAGTTCCTCCAGCATTTTGTGTGTGTTGCTTTGGATCATGAGCATCTGCAGATTTTCCTGTGTTTGTGAATCTACTAACTCAAATGTCTTTGAATATGGGTGGAAACTGGAGGACACGAGGAAATCCACGTCATCATGAGGAGAATGTACAAACTCCTTACAGACAGCAACAGGAATTGACAAACACGAGGAAATCTGCAGATGCTGGAGATTCAACCAACACACAAAATGCTGGTGGAACACAGCAGGCCAGGCAGCAACTATAAGGAGAAGCACTGTCGACGTTTCGGGCCGAGACCCTTCGTCAGGACTGACTGAAAGGAAAGATAGTAAGAGATTTGAAAGTAGTGGGGGGGAGGGGGAAATGCGAAATGATAGGAGAAGACCGGAGGGGGTGGGATGAAGCTAAGAGCTGGAAAGGTGATTGGCGAAAGTGATACAGAGCTGGAGAAGGGAAAGGATCATGGGACGGGAGGCCTCGGGAGGAAGAAAGGGGGAGGGGAGCACCAGAGGGAGATGGAGAACAGGCAGAGTGATGGGCAGAGAGAGAGAAAAAAACCAAACAACTAAATATGTCAGAGATGGGGTAAGAAGGGGAGGAGGGGATTTAACGGAAGTTAGAGAAGTTAATGTTCATGCCATCAGGTTGGAGGCTACCCAGCCAGTATATAAGGTGTTGTTCCTCCAACCTGAGTGTGGCTTCATCTTGACAGTAGAGGAGGTCATGGATAGACATATCAGAATGGGAATGGGACGTGGAATTAAAATGTGTGGCCATTGGGAGATCCTGCTTTCTCTGGCGGACCGAGCGTAGGTGTTCAGCGAAACGGTCTCCAGTCTGCGTCCGGTCTCACCAATATATAAAAGGCCACACCGGGAGCACCGGACTGAGTATACCACACCAGCCAACTCACAGGTGAAGTGTCGCCTCACCTGGAAGGACTGTCTGGGGCCCTGAATGGTGGTGAGGGAGGAAGTGTAGGGGCAGGTGTAGCACTTGTTCCGCTTACAAGGATTAGTGCCAGGAGGGAGATCGGTGGGAAGGGATGGGGGGGACGAGTAGACAAGGGAGTCACGTAGGGAGCGATCCCTGTGGAAAGCAGAAAGGGGGGGAAGGGAAAGATGTGCTTGGTAGTGGGATCCCGTTGGAGGTGGCGGAAGTTACGGAGAATTATAC
The DNA here is from genome assembly GCF_048418815.1 of Hemitrygon akajei. Classification (NCBI taxonomy): domain Eukaryota; kingdom Metazoa; phylum Chordata; class Chondrichthyes; order Myliobatiformes; family Dasyatidae; genus Hemitrygon; species Hemitrygon akajei. The sequence continues at coordinate 107,398,897 of NC_133132.1, read as the reverse complement.
GTTGGAATTGACCCTAGCTTGCTGGCTAATCACTACTCCACTGTGCTGCTCCAAACAGTTTTCCCACTTTCACTTCTCACTTTACACCTTTACCCTCCTATTTTTAATTTCCCTTCAATGGAATAAAAGAGTGTGTGTTTTTTCACCTTATTTATACCCTCTGGAGATTTAATACACTTCCATAAGTGCCCCTAAAGCATGGAGAGGAATAGAAACTACAATAAGAGCCCCTTGAACACCACTCTTATTTGCTTCCATCATCACCCCTGGCTGTGCATCCCAAATATCCACTTCCTCCTGTGTAAAAAAAACCTTGGCCTCTAGGTTTCCAAGCAGTTAATACCTCAAAAACATCCACCAGATTTTACTAACTTGATGTGTTATTTTAAAAAAAATGAATCATGTTGCATCTAGCTAGTAAAAAAAAAAATGAATGTGTGCTTTACATAAGTAAAGATCAATTCTGCTTTAAGCATCAGTTAAATCACCAGAAATATGACTGTCACACCACCAGGTTGAGGATCAGTTATTATCCTTCAACATTCAGGCTGCTCACTCATCACTACACTGAACTGACTCCAAAGCCTATGGTCTCACTTTCAAGGATCTACAAATCATGTTGTCAGTATTATTTATTTATTATTTCTTTACTTTTGTACTTGCACAGTACATTGTTTGCCAGTCTACTTTTGTGTGTAATTGTTCTATTGTATTACCTGGTTAACATTCTGCTTGGTTGTTGACTTACATTTAAGTTCTAAGTAAATTTATTATCAAAGTATATCACCAAATACAGCGGATTTCGGTTAATTGGCCTTTGGTTAATTGGGGCAGCTGTTAATTTGGGACAACTCTTAAAGAACAAAACCTAATCAAGAAAATAGCCAGGATTTCCTTTTTTTTATTTGGGACACTGTGTCACTTAATTTGAACAGGGCACTGTTGCCAAACAGCTTCTAACTAGCATCAGTCTATGGCCATTAGACACTGCACCGTGCTTAGAGCAAATAGTTTTTAAATAGGGTCAGTTGCATGTGTTTGTGTTCAAAAAGCAATGAATTTTGTCACTGATAGTTGGTGAGAAATAAACAGTAAGGCAGTTTGAAACCGTTCTGCTCACTGCATTTTCAAGCATTAAGGCTTGGAGATGCAAGAAAGAGCTGAGAATGAAAATGAAATGATTTCAGCAAGTTAAGAACTATGAAAAGTTTGAAGGTACCGACAAACATCTTGAATGTTACATTGAAAATGAAGATTTGGAGGATGCAACACCTCATATACCGTCTGGGTAGTCTCCAGCCCCTTGGCATGAACATTGAATTCTCCAATTTCCAGTAATTCCCTCCCTCTCCATTCCCCCATCCCACCTTCACTCTGTCTCCTCCTCCAGCTGCCTATCACCTCTCATGATTCTGCCTTCTACTACCCATAGTGCTTTCCCTTTATATTCCTTCTTCACCTTTCCTGTCTATCCCCTCCCTGCTTCCCCTCGCCCACTCCTTGATCTTTCCTCTTTCTGGCTTTTCACCTGGTACCTACCAGCCTTCTCCTTCCCACCCTCCCCCTACCTTCTTTATAGAGCCCCTGACCCCTTCCTCTTCAGTCCTGATGAATGGTCTCGGCCCAAAACATTGATAGCTCGTTTCCATGGTTGCTGCCTGACCTGCTGAGTTCCTCCAGCTTGTGCGTGTTGCAAAGATTTCTAACTAGCTTGAGTTGCATGCACTTGTTTGACCATTGGACACTACACTTTTTTAGATAGCATCAGTTGTCTATGTTTGTATTATGTTGTTAATTTCAGCCGACTGATGCTGATTTAAAAAGCGGTGATTTTTTACACTACTTCTTGGCAGTCAATTAATTGCATTAGGTGTTTGTGCTGATTTTGTTCATATACAGTCATAAAAAAATGGCAATTTACATTGTATAAATTTCTCCATTGATAACTATTAGGAACTATTGCACAGTTTTATAGTATTGCAGTAATATTGGTTATGTTCTAGTTTATTATGTATTTCATTTAAATACATCTTTGTTATGTAAATGCTAGTTAAAAAAAAACTATTTCCATGAAATGTCAGCTAATTGGGGCAGCCAATGCTGGTCATGTAATGTCCCAGTTAAACAGAATCCATTGTACTATACTGAGATTCATTTTCTTGCAGGCATTCCCAGTAAATACAAAGAAACACAATAGAATCAATGAAAAATATTATTGTTAATTCTGTGTTGTTTGGGTTAATAACATCATCTCTGAAAACCTTTGAGTTTGATGAAGTATTTTGTGACCAATTAACACAGTGTGAACAATATTTATTGGCTCAGGTCAATGTGAATGAATTGAAGAGGGTCCTTTAATCTATTTCTCTGATGTTGTCTTAACGCTAGGTCTTAAAATAGTTTCCAGGATACTTCTGAATGTTAAATACTAACAGTCTTTCTGGGATAAATTTACTGAGTGAGAAGCATTTGGGTGAAGTTTTGTGGTGTAAATTAAGGTGCTATTACTTAAGGGTTATGTGATGATTTTATCAATGACTCTGGGGAATGTTTCATTTCAGTGAGTGTGAAGTGATGATTGGAATAAGTTTGTGCACTGAGATTGAAAGGGTTGTTGGCATGTATGTATGTGGTGCATGTGGAGGTAAGATATTTCAATTACTGTGTTTAAATTAGCTTTGAAGCTCGATTGAGGAAAATTTTAAATTTCCTTCAGAACTGGGGATTATAATTTGCAATATGATAGCATGGGTGGAGATAACACTGCTCTTATGCCTTAGATTGTAATAAACCCAAGATTCTGGAAATCCGGAGCAACACACACCAAATGTTGGAGGAGCTCAGCAGGTTTGGCAGCATCAATGGAGGCGAATAAACAGTTGATATTTCAGGCTGAGGCCCTTCATCAGGACTGCTGACTTGGTCCAACTTTCTTTTGTGTTGCTCTAGAATTAGAATTGGGTTTATTATCACTGACATATGTCATGAAAAGTGTTTACTTTAAACTTTTGTTTCCTGAAGAATTCTGTTCCACAAGATTAGCCATGATGAACTGGTAGAGCAGACTCGATGGGCCAGATGGCCTCATTCAGCTCCTACATCTGAGAGATTATGTAGATGTTGGAAGTCAGGAATGGACAGGAGGAAGAGTATAGGAAACTGATACAGGACGTTGTGATATGGTGCAACTCAAACTACCTGCGTCTCAATATCACCAAGACCAAGGAGATGGTGGTGGACTTTAGGAGATCTAGGCCTCATATGGAGCCAGTGATCATTAATGGAGAATGTGTGGAGCAGGTTAAGACCTACAAGTATCTGGGAGTACAGTTAGACGAGTAGCTAGACTGGACTGCCAACACAGATGCCTTGTGCAGGAAGGCACAGAGACGACTGTACTTCCTTAGAAGGTTGGCGTCATTCAATGTTTGTAGTGAGATGCTGAAGATGTTCTATAGGTCAGTTGTGGAGAGCGCCCTCTTCTTTGTGGTGACGTGTTGGGGAGGCAGCATTAAGAAGAGGGACGCCTCACGTCTTAATAAGCTGGTAAGGAAGGCGGGCTCTGTCGTGGGCAAAGTACTGGAGAGTATAACATCGGTAGCAGAACGAAGGGCGCTGAGTAGGCTACGGTCAATTATGGAAAACCCTGAACATCCTCTACATAGCACCATCCAGAGACAGAGAAGCAGTTTCAGCGACAGGTTGCTATCGATGCAATGCTCCTCAGACAGGATGAAGAGATCAATACTCCCCAATGCCATTCGGCTTTACAATTCAACCGCCAGGAGTAAGATATGTTAAAGTGCCGGGGTTAGGACTCAATGTATTTAAGTAAACTACTTAAGAACTTTTTCAAGCTATTATTAATGCTTTTTGAGAGGGTGATTTTAGATGCATATCATATTTTTACTGAGTTAAGTATTGTATGTAATTAGTTTTGCTACAATAAGTGTATGGGACATTGGAAAAAATGTTGAATTTCCCCATGGGGATGAATAAAGTATCTATCTATCTATCTATCTAAATCCAGAGCAGCACACACAAAATGCTGGAGTAATTCAGCAGGCCAAATTGCATCTATGGAAATAAACTAACAGTTGTTATTTTAGATTGAGAGTGCTTATCAGGAAAGGAAAAGGGAAAAAAATAGCCAAAATAAAAATGTGGGAGGAGTGGAAGTAATACAAGCTGGCAGGTGTAAGATGAGACCATGTGAGAGGAACGGTGGGTGGGAAGGGGTTGGGGATGAAGTGAGAAGCTGAAAGAGGATAGCTGTAAGAGGTAAAAGGCTGAAGAAGGAGGAATCTGATGGGAGTGACCACGGATCATGGAAGAAAGGGAAGGGGAAGGATGGGCAGGTGAGGAAAACAGAAGAGGTGTGCCAAAGTGGGAAAGGGGAAAAGAGAGAAATCACAGGAAGTTACAGCAATGAATGTGGTTTGATATTACCCAGATGGAATATGAAGTATTCCATCCTACAACCTGAGAGTGACCTTATCGTTTCATTAGAGAAGTACATGGACTGGCAAGTCGGAATAGGAATTGGAAGTCATAGCAACATAGAAAACCTGCAGCACAATACCAGCCCACCTGCCCACAATGCTGTGCCGAACATGTACTTACTTTAGAAATTACCTCGGGTTACCCAGAACCCTCCATTTTTAAGCTCCATGTACCTATCCAGGAGTCCCTTAAAAGAACCTATCGTATTGTCCTTTACCACCGTCACCGGCAGCCCATTCCACGCACTCACTACTCTCTGCTTACTCCTGATGTCTCCTCTGTACCTACTTCCAAGCACCTTAAAACTGTGCCCTCTCGTGTTAGCCATTTCAGCCCTGGGGAAAAAGCCTCTGACTATCCATGCAATCAATGCCTCTCATCATCTTATACATCTCTACCAGGTCACCTCTCACCTTCCATCACTCCAAGGAGAAAAGGTCAAGTTCACTCAACCTATTCTCATAAGGCATGCTCCCCAATCCAGATAAAATCCTTGTAAATCTCCTCTGCACCCTTTCTATAATTTCCATATTCTTCCTGTAGTGAGGTGACCAGAACTGAGCACAGTACTCCAAATGGGGTCTGACCAGGGTCCTATATAGCTGCTACATTATCTCTGGGCTCTTGAACTCAATTCCACGGTTGATGAAGGCCAATACACCGTATGCCTTCTTAACCACAGAGTCAACCTACGGAGCAACTTTGAGTGTCCTATGGACTCAGACCCCAAGATCACTCTGATCCTCCACACTGCCAAGAGTGTTACCATTAATACTATATTCTGCCATCATATTTGACCTACCAAGATAAACCACCTCACACTTATCTGGGTTGAACTCCATCTGTCACCTCTCAGCCCAGTTTTGCATTCTATTGATGTCCCTCAGTAACCTCTGACAGCCCTCCACAATATCCACAACACCTCCAACCTTTGTGTCCTCAGCAGATTTACTAACCCATCCCTCCACTTCCTCATCCAGGTCATTTATAACAATCACGAAGTGTACGGGTCCCAGAACAGATCCCTCAGGCACACCACTGGCCACCAACCTCCATGCAGGGTATGACCTGTCTACATCCACTGTTGTGCCGTCTGTGGGCAAGCCATTTTTGGATCCACAAAGCAAGATCCCCTTGGCTCCCATGCCTCCTTACTTTCTCAATAAGCCTTGCATGGGTAACCTTACCAAATGCCTTGCTGAAATCCATATACACTACAGCTACTGCTCTTTCTTTATCAATGTGCTTAGTCACATCCTCAAAAAATGCAATCAGGTTCATAGGCCACGACCTGCCTTTGACAAAGCCATGCTGACTATTCCTGATCGTATTATACGTTTCCAAATGTTCATAAATCCTGCCTCTCAGGATCTTCTCCATTAACTTACCAACCACTGAAGTAAGACTCACTAGTATATAATTTCTTGGGCTATCTCTTCTCCCTCACTCTATTCCTATGCTCACTATTGCATGGCACAGCAGCAACTCCAACATTACTACCTTTGAGGTCCGGCTTCTCAGCTTCTTTCCTAACTTCTTGTACCCTGCTTTCAGGGCCTCCTCCCTTTTCCTACCTATGTCATTGATACCAATATGTACCATGACCTCTGGCTGTTCTCCCTCTCACTGCAGAATATCCTGGCTGCAATCTGAAACACTTCAGACCCTGCCACCTAGGAGGCAAACTGCCATCCAAGTTTCTTTCCTGCGTCCACAGAATCACCTGTCGGACCCCCTAACTATAGAATCCCCTATCAATACTGCCTTCCTCTTCCTTTCCCGAAATGAAATGTGTAGCCACCAGAAAATCTTGCCTTTTGTGGCAGACGGAGCAAATGTGCTTGATGAAAATAATGCTTTTTGAAAAAAAGAACAATACCTCTATTTCCCAGAGCACCTCTTCGCAAAGTTAACTTTTAACAGGTCTTTCGGATGGTATATTGCCAAAATATCCAGTTCATAAAATAGTCAAATAAAATAGCTTTGGATTTTGAGAAAACTTAGCACAAAATGAAGGGTCTGTGCTACTTGTTATTGATTTCACATTACATTGTTTGCAATAATAGTACTGCCCAATAATTTATCTACAGGCTCTTGTTGGCTGACAAACTGGGAAATAATTGGAGTGCCACAACAATCTGTACAATCTGTTTTCTGTTGTAAATTTCTTGGAGTCAACCATCAGGCAGCTATTTATTCTGTTAAGTTGCAACAATAATTTGTAAAATTGAGGGGATGGTTATTTACCCAGAGACTCTGATGGTTTAAGATTTTGAGATATATTCTTAGTGGCCACTCCATTAGCTACACCTGTAAAGCTGCTTGTAAATGAACCAATCGTGGCAGCACAAAATGGTGGAGGAACCCAGCAAGTCGGGCAGCATCTATGGAGGGGAATAAACAGTTAATATTTCAGGCCAAGGCCATTCATTTGGACCTGAAAGGAAGGGGAGGAGTACAAGTTAGCAGGTGTTGAAGCCAGATGAGGGGGAAGTTTGATGGGTGGTGGAGGGATGGTGAGGTGAGAAGCTGGGAGGGGATAGGTGAAAAAGGTAAAGGACTGATGAAGACAGAATCTGATAGGAGAGGCAAGTGGACCATGGGAGAAAGTGACAAGCAAGGAGAACAGGGGGAGGTGATGAGCAGGTGGGGGTAAAAGAAGGGGTAAGAGGGCAGCCAGAGAAGAAAGTTATTCTGAGGTGATTGGTAGACCGAGGACGAGTGTGAGATGGCAGACAGATAGTGCCAAGTAGAAAAAGAAGTAAATATTACCTTTATTCACAATATGTACATCAAAATTTTAAATCTATATTGAAATGCATCATTTGCATCAATAAGCAGCACAGTCCAGCAGTATGCTGATGGCAGCCCACAATTGTCACTACGCTTCTGGCGCCAACGTAGCATGCCCACAGATTACTTACCCTAAACTGCGTGTCTTTGGAAGCCGGAATCCAGGAGTAAGCTGGAGACCTGGTGGAAACCCACATGGTTATTGACAGAACATGTAAACTACTAACAGACAGCAGTGATAATAGTGAAAAGTTTGGAACAGCCCTGCTCTAAAAGTTGATCCCTGGCTGGAATGTGCAAGCACACGTGTAAAATAGCGTATAGAGGAAGCTAGTCTGCTGAGGGTTAGATCTGTGCATTTAAGTGTGGTGATCTAGGTCTGTATAAGAAATCCAGGTATGACTTGCAGAGGGCTATTTCAAGAGACAAGGAACAATTCTGAGAGGAGTTAGAGGCAACATTAGATGGACGTCAACTTTGGTAGGGTTTGCAGGCTATTACTTCCCTACAAAGCAAATCCCAACATCATGAAAGGCAGTGATGCTTTACTGCCAGAGGAGCTCAATGCCTTTTATGCTTGCTCTGAAAGGGACAATAAAGCCACAGCTATGAGGATCCCTGCAGTATCTGGTGATCCTGTGATCTCTGGCTTGGAGGCTGAAGTCAGGCTGTCTTTCAAGAGGGTGAATCCTTGCAAGGCAGCAGGGCTCTTTATTAAGGCTATGCCATCCAGGCTATGCTCTCTTCTCATTGTTACCATTGAGAAGGAGGTACAGAAGCTTGAAGGCACTCACTCAATGAACCAGGAGCAGCTTCTTCCCCTCTGACATCTGATTTCTAAATGGACATTGAACCCATGAACATTACCTCACCACTTTTTTTGTTTCTGTTCTTTTTTGCACTACTTAATTTTATTTCACTATGTAATAGGCATATATATACTTAGAGTAATTCATATTTTCTTCTCTGTGCTTATTTATCATCCATTTATTTGTACTGCTGCTGTAAAGTAAACAAATTTCATGACATATGCCAGTAATATTAAACCTGATTTGGGTATTTAACCTCTTGATGAAAGTCATATTACAAACTGTGAGAACTGAACTTTCCATGTAACATGTAACAGAACTATAGACAGCCAGCTAGCTCAGAGATAAGAAGATCTTGACTATACTGTCTCAATCTGTAAAATAGATAGTACAGTCTTCAGTATCCAAATTGCCTGTGGAGAAATAGTGAAGGATAAAAGACTGTGAGCAAGGTCCTTCCACAATCCTTCACTGGGTTTCGAGTCTCCTGTTTTCAAGGACTCAAGCTTCAAGGGCTTTTTCTGGGTCTAAGCATCCCGGTTCAAATGTCCCTGTTTAAGTGCCCTGGCCTAACGTTCAAGGTGCTCGAGGTTGCCAAGATTTTTAAGGTTCTTAATATTTTCAGTGTTTTTTCAATGTTCTCCCCATCTCAGGGACTCCCAACCCTCTTCTTGATGCTCGATTTGAGTTTCCCTGTTCTCTCAGTCCCTTGTGTCTCCCTGTTCTCTCAGTCCCTTGTGTTTCCCTGTTCTCTCAGTCCCTTGTGTTTCCCTGTTCTCTCAGTCCTTTGTGTTTCCCTGTTCTCTCAGTCCCTTGTGTCTCCCTGTTCTCTCAGTCCCTTGTGTCTCCCTGTTCTCTCAGTCCCTTGTGTCTTCCTGTTCTCTCAGTCCCTTGTGTTTCCCTGTTCTCTCAGTCCCTTGTGTCTCCCTGTTCTCTCAGTCCCTTGTGTCTCCCTGTTCTCTCAGTCCCCTGTGTCTCCCTGTTCTCTCAGTCCTTTGTGTTTCCCTGTTCTCTCAGTCCTTTGTGTTTCCCTGTTCTCTCAGTCCCTTGTGTCTCCCTGTTCTCTCAGTCCCTTGTGTCTCCCTGTTCTCTCAGTCCCTTGAGTTTCCCTGTTCTCAATATTTCAAGGTTTCCTGTCTTTCAGTCTCTCAGGGTTTTCCAGGTCACTCAAGTTGCCCCTGGATCTTCAGTTTTCAGATTTCACTGGGCCGTCAAGTGCTGGCCATAGGGAAGGGTGTCTAGTGTTTAGTTTGGGCCTATACGGGTTGCAGGAGAGCATTGAGCTTGAATGCTTTTAAAGCACCTGAAGTGGTTCATTGTTGTTTTACTGGGGCAAATCTCTCTTTGTAATGCGCACTCCTGGTACTTTCTGCTAAAGCTTGTTAAGTTTATTTTGGTAGGCTCAGAGTTTCCATGTCACTTGTATTATTTAAGTGGATGCCCAATTAGCTCTAATTGTGGTGTCCTTGTTTTGAGAATGGTGTCGCTCGGCTGAGCCATCAATGTTCTTTGGAATTGTTATGAATAAATTCTTGCTGTCTCTACATTGGAGTCTATTTTTCCTCTGCATTTGTGTTCCAATATTGCCAACGCACTTCATGACATATTCAGAGGCTATTAGCCATATCTAATTTTCTTATTTCTCTATTAGCACATTAGTCATTTTATGTAACACCTTTACAGATTTCAGCTTGCAGCACTGGTAAATGAAAGCTTAGTATGCCAATATTGCAAACCTTAATGGGGATTTTAACCTATTTAATTTAGGACTACAGTAACACATTTATTTAAAATTATTTAAAGACACACAATGTCAAGAATTGTTTTCTAACCAGAAACTTCCCTCACTATCATAGAGAAAATATTGCCTCACTTTAATTTTCAGCTCAAGTTTGATGCTCTTTGATTAGATCCTGATGATGTTCTCAATATCTTATTACTTATTATTATTAGTTTCTTTGTATTTGCACATTGGTTGTTTGTCTGCCTTGGTGTGTAGTTTTTCCATTGATTTGTACAAAAGGGACGGGTTGCACCTTAATAGGCGGGGGACCAGCATTCTGGCAGACAGGTTTGCCACTGCAACACGGATGTGTTTAAACTAAGTAGTGGGGGGGGAGAGGGGATGAACTGGAAATATAAGGATGGAGTTAAAGGGAAAGTGAAAATAAAAAAAGTTAAAAAGGACAACAGAATCAATGGAGTAGAAAGCTCAAGAAGAGATCATACAGTATGGCCAAGGGAAATAGGAATTGATATGAAAGGAGAGGGGAGTAACGAATTAAAAGTATTATATATGAATGCACAAAGTATAAGGAATAAAGTAGATGAGCTTGAGGCTCAGTTGGAAATTCGCAAGTACGATATTGTGGGAATAACTGAGACATGGCTTCAAGCGGACAGGGCCTGGGAAATGAATGTTCAAGGATATACATCTTATCGAAAGGACAGACTGACTGGCAGAGGGGGTGGGGTGGCTCTGTTGGTGAGGAATGATATTCAGTCCCTTGCGAGGGGGGACATAGAATCTGGGGATGTAGAGTCAGTATGGATAGAACTGAGAAATTCTAAGGGTAGAAAGACCCTAATGGGAGTTATCTACAGGCCCCCAAACAGCAGTCTGGATGTAGGGTGTTAGTTGAATGAAGAGTTAAAATTGGCATGTTGCAAAGGTAATGATACATTTGTCGTGGGGGATTTCAACATGCAGGTAGACTGGAAGAATCAGAATGGTACTGGACCCCAAGAAAGGGAGTTTGTGGAGTGCCTCCGAGATGGATTCTTAGAACAGCTTGTACTGGAGCCTACCAGGGAGAAGGCAATTCTAGATTTAGTGTTGTGCAATGAACCGGATTTGATCAGGGACCCCGAGGTAAAGGAACCATTAGGAGGTAGTGATCATAATATGATAAGTTTTAACCTACAATTTGGGAAGGAGAAGGGAAAATCGGATGCGTCAGTATTACAGTTGAACAAAGGGAACTATGGAGCTATGAGGGAGGAGCTGGCCAAAGTTCAATGGAACAATACCCTAGCAGGGAAGGCAGTGGAACAACAATGGCAGGTATTTCTAGGAATAATGCAGAAGGTGCAGGATCAGTTCATTCCAAAGAGGAAGAAAGATCCTAAGGGGAGTAAGGGGCGGCCGTGGCTGACGAGGGCAGTATAAAAATAAAAAAGAAGAAGTATAACATAGCAAAGATGAGCGGGAAACCAGAGGACTGGGAAGCTTTTAAAGAGCAACAGAAGATAACAAAAAAGGCAATACGCCAAGAAAAAATGAGGTACGAAGGTAAACTAGCCAAGAATATAAAGGAGGATAGTAAAAGCTTCTTTAGGTATGTGAATAGCAAAAAAGTAGTTAAGACCAAAATTGGGCCATTGAAGACAGAAACAGGTGAATTTATTATGTGGAACAAGGAAATGGCAGACGAGTTGAACAGGTACTTTGGATCTGTCTTCACTAGGGAAGAAACGAACAATCTCCTAGATGTAATAGTAGCCAAAGGAACTAGGGTAAAGGATGAACTGAAGGAAATTTATATTAGGCAAGAAACGGTGTTGGATAGACTGTTGAGTCTGAAGGCTGATAAGTCCCCGGGACCTGATGGTTTGCATCCCAGGGTACTTAAAGAGGTGGCTCTAGAAATCGTGGACGCATTGGTAATCATTTTCCAATGTTCTATAGATTCAGGAACAGTTCCTGCAGATTGGAGGGTGGCTAATGTTGTCCCACTTTTCAAGAAAGGAAGGAGAGAGAAAACAGGGAATTATAGACCGGTTAGCCTGACGTCAGTGGTGGGAAAGATGGTGGAGTCAATTATTAAAGAGGAAATTACGACACATTTGGATAGCAGTAGAAGGATCAGTCCGAGTCAGCATGGATTTATGAAGGGAAACTCATGCTTGACTAATCTTCTGGAGTTTTTTGAGGATGTAACTATGAAAATGGACAAGGGAGAGCCAGTGGATGTAGTGTACCTGGACTTCCAGACAGCTTTTGATAAAGTCCCACATAGGAGATTAGTGGGCAAAATTAGGGCACATGGTAGTGGGGGTAGAGTACTGACATGGATTGAAAATTGGTTGGCTGACAGGAAACAAAGAGTAGTGATTAATGGATCCCTTTCGGAATGGCAAGGTTCAGTGCTGGGACCGCAGCTGTTTACAATATACATTAATGATTTAGATGAAGGGATTAAAAGTAACATTAGCAAATTTGCTGATGACACAAAGCTGGGTGGCAGTATGAAATGTCAGGAGGATGTTATGAGAATGCAGGGTGACTTGGACAGGTTGGGTGAGTGGGCAAATGTATGGCAGATACAGTTTAATGTGGATAAATGTGAGGTTATCCACTTTGGTGGCAAGAACAGAAAGGCAGATTACTATCTAAATAGAGTCAAGTTAGGAAAAGGGGAAGTACAATGAGATCCAGGTGTTCTTGTACATCAGTCAATGAAAGCAAGCATGCAGGTGCAGCAGGCAGTGAAGAAAACTGATGGCATGCTGGCTTTTATAACAAGAGGAATTGAGTATAGGAGTAAAGAGGTCCTTCTGCAGCTGTACAGGGCCCTGGTGAGACCCCACCTGGAGTATTGTGTGCAGTTTTGGTCTCCAAATTTGAGGAAGGACATTCTTGCTATTGAGGGAGTGCAGCGTAGGTTCACAAGGTTAATTCCCGGAATGGCGGGACTGTCATATGTTGAAAGATTGGAGCGAGTGGGCTTGTATACACTGGAATTTAGAAGGATGAGAGGGGATCTGATTGAAACATATAAGATTATTAAGGGATTGGACACATTGGAGGCAGGAAGCATGTTCCCGCTGATGGGTGAGTCCAGAACTAGAGGCCACAGTTTAAGAATAAGGGGTAGGCCATTTAGAACAGAGATGCGGAAAAAGGTTTTCACCCAGAGAGTGGTGGATATGTGGAATGCTCTGCCCCAGAAGGCAGTGGAGGCCAAGTTTCTGGATGCATTCAAGAGACAGTTAGATAGAGCTCTTATAGATAGCGGGGTCAAGGGATATGGGGAGAGGGCAGGAACGGGGTACTGATTGTGTATGATCAGCCACGATCACAGTGAATGGTGGTGGTGGTGGCTAGAAGGGCCAAATAGCCTATTCCTGCACCTACTGTCTATTGTCTATTGATTGTGTCTCTTTATAGTTACTGTGAATGGCCACAGGAAAATTAAATTTGAGGTAGTATGTGGTGACATCTATGTATTTTGATAATAAATTTACTTTGAACTTCGAAATGTTATCAATTGACATATTCTTGTTACGCACATAATCTTTTATCTAACAATTCATTTTGTTCATCATACAAACTTTGTATTTCCATAGCTTATATATATTGATTGTATGTCCATAAAGTGATGCTAGCCACAGGAGTATCTGTGCATAAGGTGACTGACAGGAAATCATGAAGTGCTGGTGGTTGGGGGTGTGGGTTAGTGGGTGGAGATGTTGATCATTAATACTGCTTGTGGAAGGTAATTGTTTTTTGAATCTGGTGGTTCTGCAATGGATGCTGTGTAGCCTCTTCCTTGATGGGAATGGGGCAAACAGTCCATGAGCAGGGTGGGTGGGATCCTTCATGGCATTCCCGACCCTTTTCTGTGCTTCGTTAGGATCTTTGACTACTCATTGTAGAGCCTTCCTGTCTGCCGAAGTGCAATTTCCACACCATGCACTGATGCAGCCTGTTAGAATGTTCTCTGCAGCACATCTGTAGAATGACATAAGTACAGATGTGCAAACTGTGCATTTCATATTATCATGGTTGACAAGTTCAAAATGGTTTTGGATTTAGTTATTCTGTATTTTGCATTAAAGGTCGCAAGGATTAGGAGACAGAGTTAGATGATCTTTCATAATAGTTATGAAATTAGCAAAGGATTTTGTTAAGCTGTACTGGAGTATTACATTCATCTCTGGTTACCCCCAATATAGGAAGGGTGTGGAGGCTTTACAGAGGTGCAGAAGAGGATGCTGCCTAGATTAGAGGGCATGTGCTAGGATCAAGGATCAACTTTATTCACATATACATTTACATGTATTAAGAATTTGCTGTAGCATACTTATCAGAGTGTGACATGCAACACAAAGTAACAGACCAACAATTTTAAAGAACAAGGAATTATGTAAAAATAAATTTAGAATTACAAATATAGAATAAAACATACATAAATACCAGCATGTATTTACAGAGTAAACAGCATTATAAAAAGTGGTTTCAAATGTTTACAGTGCAGTGCAATGATTACGGTAATAGAGCAGGTGGGGGAACATAACTAGAATGGTTGATCAGATTAACTGCCCTGGGGAAGAAGCTTTAAAGATGATGTGAAGTTTTTGGTCTGAAAACCTTATAAGGAGAGGCTGGACACACTTGGATTATTTTCTCTGAAGTGGCAAAGGCTGAGGGGAGACCCAATAAAAGTTTGCGGGAGGCATTGATTTAGTGCCGATATATTTCTGCCTGGGTCAAAATGTATGGACATGCATAAATATAGTTGCTATCACTAAGGAGAAGGTGTTTAGGAAGTTGAAGTTCTGAGAGTCGATAACTCACCTGGACCAGGTGGACTCCATGCCAGGGTTCTGAACAATATAACTAAAGAGATTGTGGAAGCATTGGGAATGATACAGTATTCCAAGAATTGTTAGATTTTGAAACAGTTCTAAAGGACTGAAAATCTGCAAATGTCTCTCTACTCATTAAGAAGAGAGGGAGGCAGAAGAAAGGAAATGATAGTCCAGTTAGCCTGACTGCAGTGGTTGAGAAGATGTTGGAATCCATTATTCAAGTTGAGAGTTTAGGGTACTTTGAGGCAAATAATAAACTGGCCAAAGTCAGCATGGTTTTGTTAAGTGGAATTTTTGCCTGACCGAACTGTTGGAATTCTTTGAGGAAATAACAGGCAGGATAAGCAAAGGAAAGTCAGTGGATATTGTTTACTTGAATTTTCGGAAGGCCTTTGACAATGTAACATATTTGAGGCTACTTAACCAGATAAGAGCCCATGGTATCACAGGACAGATACCAGCAGGGATAGAAGACTGGCTGATTGGCAAGAGGAAAAATGTCAAAATAAAGGTGGCCTATTTTGGTTGGCTGTCAGTGACAAGTTGATGTTCCACAGGGGTTGGTATTAGAACCACTTCTTTTCACGTTACATATCGGTGACTTGGATGAAGGAATTTATGGCCTTGTAGGCAAGTTTCAAATGATACAAAGAGAGATGGAGGGGCAGGTAGTGTTGAGTATGCAGAAGGACTTGAACAGATTGGGAGAATGAGCAAAGAAGTGGCAGATGGAGTATAGCATAGGGATATTCATGAGTCATGCACGTTAGTAGTGGGAATAAAGGCAGGACTATTTTCAAAATAGGAAGAAAATTTAAAAATCAGAAGGACTTGAGAAGTTTTGCACAGGATTCTCAAAATGCTACCTGGCAGATTGAGTTGGTCGTAAGAGGCAAATGCAATGTTAGCATTCAGTTTGAGTGAATTAGGATATAAAAGCAAGCTAAGTCTTTATAACACATTGGTCAGACTGCACTTGGAGTATTGTGAGCAGTTTACAGCCCCTTATCTAAGAAAAGATGTGCTGAATTGGAGAGGGTCAATAGGAAGTTCATGAGTATGAATCTGGGAATGAAAGGGTTAACACATGAGGAGTGTTTGGTGGCTGTGGCCCTGTACTCAATGGAGTTTAGGCGAACACAGGAGGATCTCACTGAAACGCATCAATATTGAAAGCCCTAGACAGAGTGGATACGGAGAAGATGTTTCCTATAATGAGTGAGTCTAGGACCTGAGGGCCCAGCCTCAGAATAGAGAAACATCCACTTTGAACAGAGATGAGAAGAAATTTCTTCAGCTAGAGCATGGTGAATCTGTGGAATTCATTACCATGCATGGCTGAGGGGGCCAAGTTATTGAGTACATTTAATGTTGTGGTTCAATGTTCTTTGTTAGTCAGGGTATCAGATGTTACGTGGCAAAGGCAGGACAATGGGGTTGAGAGGGATTGTAAATCAGCCATGATTGACAGGTGGAGCAAATTTGAGGGGTGAGTGGCTTAATTTTGTTCTACAGTATGTCTTATGCTACCTTAAAAGACTTTTGTCAACTGCATTTTGGAAGTTACATTGTGGAAGCCCCGTTCCAAGTCACTGATAAGGGAAGTGGTGAACTTAGACCTGATCCTTTGAGGAAACCCATTGTGTACTGCCAACCAGTCATTTAAATCCCTGCATCATATCATTTCGACAATTTTCTCTCCATGTTGTCACTGTTCCTGGTTTTTACTAAGCTTCAATCTTGATGACAGTTCTCTGAATGGAGCATTTTACCAAATGCGTTTTGAAAGTGTTTGTGAACGACCCACCTCATTTCTTTTAGTTTCTTCTAAAGATTCTATCAGGTAAAATCTCTGAGTTACTGAAGGGCACATGGAGTAAGGTACCTCAAGTACATTCAGTGGCCTCTTTATTCGATACACCTGCTTGTAAATGCAGCTAAGCATGAGGCAACAACTCAATGCATAAAAGCATGCAGACATGGTCAAGAGGTTCAGTTTTTCAGATCAAACATCAGAATAGGGAAGAAATGTGACCTAAGTGACTTTGTCATGGAATGATTGTTAGTTCCAGATGGGGTGTTTTGAGTACTTCAGAAACTACTGATCTCCTGGGTTTTTTCATGCACAACGGTCTCTAGAGATTACAGAGAATTGTGCAAAATCAAACAAAAAAAAACATCCAGTGAGCAGCAGTTCTGTGGGTGAAAACACCTTGTTAATGAGAGAGATCAAAAGAGAATGGGAAGGCTGGTTCGAGCTGACAGGAAGGCAGCAGTAACTCAAATAACCATGCGTTACAACAGTGATGTTCAGAAAACTATCGTTAAAAGCACAACATGTTGAACCTTGAAGTGGATGGGCCAGAGCAGCATTAAGCCACAAACATACACTCAGTGTCCACTTTGTTAGGTACAGGAAGACCTAATAAAATTCCCAATGAGCGGAATGTTCTTTTGATTGGGTTGCTTAGGTCACACTAAAATTAAGTCTGCAACCTATCTACGAACTTGTTGCATGGACAGTTTTGGTGAGAGTGAATTGGACAAGTTCTGTTGAAACTGCTTCAACCGTCTGGAGCCAAGGAGGCAGCCTGTACTGGGGTTGGAGGCTGTAGGTATGAGGGGTTGGGAGGGTGAGAAAGTAGCTTGTATTGTGATGTTCTCTGTTGTGTGCTGTGTGGAACATTGTCAGCATGTTACGTTGGTGCCAGAAAGTGTGGCGATACTTGTGGGCTGTCCCCAGCACCTCCTTAGGCTGAGTTAGTTGTTAACGCAAACAATGCATTTCACTGTCTGTTTCAGTATTCACATGATAAATAAATCTGAATCTAATTGTATGTAACAGCTGCATGAGATTTTCATTTCTGAGCAACAACACAAATGACCTCTGGTAACCCTCTTCCTTCCCATTTTCCTATGGCCCACTCTCTCTCTCCCTTTAAATTCCTTCTGCAGCCATATTTATCTCTTCCATTTATCACCTCCCAGTCTCTCTCTTCAACCCCCACCCGCTCCCTCAGCTGATCTCATCTATCAGGTGCCAGCTTGTGTTCCATTTCCTCCCCCTCCCCTTCTTATTCTGGTTTCTTGTCCCTTTTTTTTCCAGTCCTGATGTAGGGTCTCAGCCTGAAATGTTGACCGTTTCTTCCCTCCCATCAAATGCTGAGTTCCTCCAACATTTTGTGTGTGTTATACAGATGAAAGTTGTGCACCTCTTTGTTATGAAAGCACATGTTATTTCCTCCTCACGGGCATGGCCTTAACACTACCCTACTCTTAGAGTTTGGTTCAAGTGGGGAGAGGGAACTGAATTACAAGCTGGCAGCTAATAGATGAGAACATAAGAAATGGAAGCAGGTGTAGGCCATCTGGCCCGTCGAGCTTGCTCCACCATTCAATAAAATGATGGCTGAGCAGGTGATGGAGCAAGTAGGGGTTGAAGAGATAAACTGCGTAATAAGGGGCATCTATGGCCACAGGCTCTGCTATTAATGACCTTTCAGGTCATCTACTGCATCCAGTGCTCCCAATGTGGCCTCTTCTGTATTGGTAAGACCCAGCATAAATTGTGTGACTGCTTTGTTGAGCACCTGCACTCTGTCTACAACAAGCAGGATTTTAACCAACCATTCCAACCACTTTAATTCCTATCCCTATGCCCATTCTGACATATTGGTCCATGACCTCCTCTATTGCCACAATGAGGCAACTCTCAAGTTAGAGAAGCAACACCTCATATTCTGTCTGGGTAGCCTCCAACTTGATGGCATGCACACCGATTTCTCAAACTTCAGGTAATTTCTTCTTCCTTCTTCCCTTTTTTTCCAATCCCCACTCTGGCTCTCTTCTTATTGGTCTCTTCTCTTTGCCTGCCTAACACCTCATTCTTCACTTTCTCCCACGGTTCCTCTTCACTCATTGCATCCTTTCTTCTTCAGCCCTTTACCTTTTCCACCTATCACTTCCCAACTTCTCACTTTATCCCTCATTTCTTCACCCACCTAGTTTCCCCTTCACTTCTCTCACCTATCACCTTCTATTTTCTACTCCTTTCCCACCCCACCTCACCTACTTATTCTGGCTTATTTGCCCTTTCCTTTCACTCCTGATGAAGGCTCGTGGGCCAAAGCATCGACTGTTTACTCCTTCCCATAGATGCTGTCTGAACTGCTGAGTTCCTCCAGAAGTTTGCTTGTGTGACTCTGCATTGATTTGTGTGTTAAAGCCATCCAGCTTAGTCCCTTTCTTCTTCAAATATACTCAGGCAAATACCAGAATTAAAGTATAGTCTTATTTTTTAATGGTAGATGGACAATATAATGGAAGCATTAATGATTGTTTTCAAGATAATTAGAGATCATGTTGGCATTCTCTTGGCAGTACAGGAATGTTGCTTCTCATAATGCAAGCATGTGAATAGTTCAATCTCCTTGGCTTGCTCCTCAGAGATTAGCTTTATTTGTCACATGTACAAGGAAGTATGTACATTTGTCATAAGTGCATGAAATACACAGTGAAATGTGTTGTTTGCTTCATATCCAATCTGCCGACTCCAACATAACTTGCTCACAAGTACGTGAAGGAAAGCAACATTGTGATTCATTGTTCTGTGTCTCCTAGATCTCCATACTGTGCATTTTGTGTAGTCAACTTTTCACAGATTGGTACTTTGAGCAAGTGCCCAGTCTCTGGGGGATAGACTTGGCAGGACATGAGTTTGAGACCAAACTTCAACTCATCTGGTAACTGGCTCATTTTTTATCACATCTACTGAGTTACAGAGAAAAACTTGTCTTGCATACTCTTCATACAGATCAACTTATTACAACAATGCATGAAAAGTACAAGGTAAAACAACAACAATATCCAGAATAAAGTGTTAGTTACAGTGCAGATAGACAATAAGCAACATGATACTAACAAGGTAGAATGTGAGATCAAGAGTTGACATTATTGTACTGGGGGATGGTACAATAGACTTTTAACAAAGGGTCCCTGAGACTGGAAGTGCAAGCTCTCAGGCCCATTGGGAGTGGGTATAAGAGAGAATGTCCAGGATGGGTAAGGTCTTCGATTACGCTGGCTATTTAAAACCATAAGACTTTGGAGCAGAATTAAGCCATTCAGCATATGAGTCAACTCTGCCATTTCATAATGGTTGAATTATTATTCCTCTCAACACTATTCTGCTCTTTCCCAACCTTTGATGCCCTTTGTTATCAAAAAGCTTTCAACATCTGCTTTAAATTTACTAAATGACATTTGGAGATGCATAATATGATTAGGAACAGTCAGCATGGTTTTGTCAAAGGCAACTCATGCCTTACTAGCCTAATTGAATTTTTTTGAGGATGTGACTAAACACACTGGTGAAATTAAAGCACTGGATGTAGTGTATATGGATTTCAGCAAGGCATTTGATAAGATACCCCATGCAAGACTTATTGAGAAAGTGAGGAGGAATAGGATCCAAGGGACCTTGCTTTGTGGATCCAGAACTGGCTTGACCACAAAAAGCAAAGAGTGGTTGTAGATGGGTGTTATTCTGCATGGAGTTTGGTGACCAGTGTTGTGCTTCAGGGATCTGTTCTGGGACCCCCTTCTCTTCATGATTTTCATAAATGACCTGGATGAGGAAGTGGAGGGATAGGTTGGCAAATTTGCTGATGACACAAAGCTTGGGGGTGTTGTGGATAGTGTGGAGAGCTGTCAGAGGTTACAGTGGGACATTGATAGGATGCAAAACTGGGCTGAGAAGTGGCAGATGGTATTCAACCCAGATAAGTGTGAGGTGGTTCATTTTGGTAGGTCAAATATGATGGTAGAATATAGTATTAATGGTAAGACTCTTGGCAGTGTGGAGGATCGGGGGATCTTGGGGTCCGAGTCCACAGGACACTCAAAGCTACTGCGCGGGTTGATTGTGTAGATAAGAGGGCATACGGTGCATTGGCCTTCATGATCCTTGGAATTGAGTTCAAGAGCCGAGAAGTAATGTTACAGCTATATAGGACCCTGTTCAGACTCCACTTGAGGTACTTCGCTCAGATCTGGTCACCTCACTACAGGATGGATGTGGAAACTATAGAAAGGGTGCAGAGGAGATTTATGACTGGATTGGGGAGCATGCCTCACGAGAAAAGGTTGAGTGAACTTGGCCTTTTCTCCTTGGAGTGACGGAGGATGAGAGGTGACCTGATAGAGGTGCACAAGATGATCGTCGTCGTGGCTATCCCTCGGGGTTGAGGATGATGGTCTTTGTTCTGTTGATCTATCTATGGGCTCTCAAGTGCCTTTCATATCCAATCTTGGCTTGAAAGTCATTCCACATTCAGGACGGATGGTTCCAGATGGCAGATCGGGCTTTCGTTGTTGCTGCCTCTCTTTCCATTTTCTTCTTTTTTCTTCTAATTCTCCACATCTGTTGGCTTCGCAAGTTGCTGTTCCTTCTCAGATGATGGCTTGCCAGAGTTTCCTGTCCTTGGCATTGGTTTTCCAATTGCTGATATCGATGTTACATTTCTTCATGTTGGCTTTTAAGACATCTTTGAATCTCTTCTGGTGTCTGCCTCTTTTAGATTTTCCTTCTTTAAGCTGGGAGTAGAAGATTTGTTTCAGCAGACGTTCGTCTTTCATCCGAACAACATGACCGCTCCATCTTAGTTGGTTCTTGATGACGTAGGCTTCAATACTTGTTGTTTTTCTTCATTTAGCATGCTGATGTTGGTTCTTCTATCTACACAGCTGATTGTTAAGATGTTTTGAAGACAGCATTGATGGAACTTTTCAAGTGCCTTTAGATGTCGTGGATATGTTGTCCAGGTTTCTGATGCATACTGGAGCATTGGGATTACCACTGCTTTGTACACTAATATTTTGGTGTCTGTTCGGATGTCGCAATCATGAAAGACTATTGTTTGGAGATGTCCAAAAGCTGTTCCAGCACATTTAAGATGAAGTTGGATCTCGTCATTAAGGTTGACATTGCAGGAGAGGTGACTTCCAAGATACGGAAAGTGGTCCACGTTTTCCAGGGTTATTTCACCAAGTTGAATTGATGGTTCTATTCGATTTGTCTCAGTTGGTGATGGTTGGTAGATGATCTGAGTTTTCTTGGAATTGATGGTAAGTCCAAGTTTTGGCATTGATCATGTGGATAGTCAAGAGGCTTTTTTTCCCAGGGCTGAAATGGCTAACACAAGAGGGCACAGTTTTAAGGTGATTGGAAGTAGGTACAGAGGAGATGTCAGAGTTAAGTTTTTTTACACAGAGTGTGATGAGTGCATGGAATGAGCTGCCAGCAACAGTGGTGGAGATGGATACAATAGGGTCTAAGAGACTCCTGGATAGGTACATTAAGCTTAGAAAAATAGAGGGTTATGGGTAACCCTAGGTAATTTCTAAAGCAAGGGCATGTTCAGCACAGCACTGTTGGCCAAAGTGCCTGTATTGTGCTGTAGGTTTTCTATATTTGTATGACTTGGCCTCTCTAACCATCAGTAAACATAAATTCCGTAGATTCACCACTCTCTGGCTAAAGTAATTCCTTATCATCTCTGTTCTGAAGAGACATCCTTCAGTTCTGAGGTTGTGGTCTTTGGTTACAGACTCCCAAGCTGTTGGAAACATCCTCTCACATCCATTCTTTCTCAGCGTTTCAGTATTGGATAGGTTTCAAAGAGATCACTCTTCATTGTTCAACCTCCAGTAAATACTAGCCCAGAGCCTCCTTATATATTAACCTTGTCATTTCTGGGAAAATTCTTGTGAATTCCTCTGCAATGATGGCATTTCCTTTTTTAGATAACAGGCTCTAACCTGCTCACAATACTGTAAGTACTGACTGACTAAAGCACTATAAAGCTTCAGTAGCAAGAAGTACAGACACAGTCTGTGGAGGGAAGGTTGCAGTGTCTTGCAGTCACTGGCAGACTGTTACCATACCAAGCTGTGATGCATCCGATAAGGATGCTTTCTATGTTTCAACAATAACAATTGGTGTGTTTCAACAGGAACATGCTGAATTTCCTTAGCCTTCTGGGGAAGTATAGGCACCCATTCACTCCCTTGACTGTGGCACCTATGTGGGTAGACCAGAAAGCTATTGATGATGTTTACACCTGGGAGATTGAATCTCTCGCCCATGGTCACCTCAGCACCATGGATGCAAATGATCATAGTTTATTGCAGGGTTCTTGTGCTCCTTTCTGTTCTACAGAGGTTTACTGGGGCCATTGATGATTTGAATCCAGTCAAGTACATTTGCTTCTGAGGTTTGACAGGAACTGTGGTTCAGACCACACTCTCTGTACCGCAGAGATCCTCTAGCAAACTGTAGCCCTTAAGATTCTGTTATCACTTTTGTCAAATGTGCCTTTGTACTTTTAAACATTTCTTCCCAAAGTTATAGAACAGAAGTAAGCTGTTCTCTGTCATTACATAAATGTTATGTGACACCAAGCATGATCCAGGGAGGTGCAGGAACTTTGTGAATCAGGGAACGTCTGTGGAGGGCATGGACATTCAACATTTTGGCTCAAGACACTTCACCTGGACTGAAAGACAGACAGGAGATAACACCATAGGACAGAGCAGCAGAAGTCATCCATTTGGTCCATCAAGTCTGCACCACTATTCCATTAAAACTGATTTATTATCCTTCTCAGCCCCATGTGCCTGCCTTCTCCCTGCAACCTTTGACAACCTTACTAATCAAGAGCTTATTAACTTCCACTTTAATTACCTTGGCCTCAATAGCCATCTGTATCAATGAATTCCACAGATTCATCATTCTCTGGTTAAAGAAATTTCTCCTCATCTCCATTCTAAGGGAATGTTCTTTTATTCTGAGGCTGTGCTCTCTGGTACTAGACTCCCCCACCATAGGAAGCATCCTCTGCACCTCCACACTAGATAGACTTTTTAGTCACAAACAAGAGAAAATCTGCGGATACTGGAAATCCAAGCATCACACGCAAAATGCTGGAGGAACTCAGTAGGCCAGGCAGCATCTATGGAAAGATCACAGTTGACATTTTGGACTGATCCTGCTGAAGGGTCTCAGCCCGAAACGTCGACTGTACTCTTTTCCATAGATACTGCCTGGCCAGCTGAGTTCCTCCAGTATTTTGTGTGTGTTGCTGACCCTTCAGTATTTGGTAGGTTTCAAGGAGATCCATTCTTATTCTTCTGAGTAACTTTCCAACACTCCTCATGCATTAAACTTGTCATTCTCAGGATGATTCTCATGAACTCCCTCTGGACTTTTTCCAATTCCTGCACATCCTTTCTTAAACATGGGGCTCAGAACTGCTCACAGTACTCCAAATGCTGCAGAGATGGTCAATATAAAGAGATGGGGGAAGGACTGGAGGAAAAGTTGGTGGGAGAACGGGTAGGTGGGAGCATGGGTATCATGTAAGAAGTTTGCTCCAGTGCTTCACCCCCTTCCCTTAAACTGACTACTTCAAGTTCAAGTTTATTGTCATCTGACCGTACCTCTATACAACCAAACAAAATAATGTTCCCCTGAACTAGAGTGCAGCCACAAGGCACATATCACACACAGTATAAAAGAAAATATTACCAAAATTAAGTTAATAAAGTATCATTCATAATGCACGTAGTGCACAGTGCAGATAAACAGTAAATATCTTGTCATCCTGGTGCTGAGACTTCAGTGGAAGAAGGGTATATTCATTAGTTTCACAGGCTGAGGGAAAAAGCTGCTACCCAGTTTGTCATTATAGTTGTGATGTTCCTGTATCTCCTTCCTATTGGTAGTAGGTCAAAGAGATTGTGGGATGGGTGGTAGAGATCCTCAACAATCCTTCAGGCCCTCTGTATACAACACATCTGATAATTATCACAAATAGGACAGCCCTTCTTTCTTTCCAGTCCAGATAAAGGACCCGAAATGACTACCTTCCACTCCCCTCCACAGCTGCTGTCTGATCGAATGATTCCCTCCAGCAGTTTAGTGTGATGCTACAAATTCCTGTATCTGCAGTCTCCCATGACTTTATGCAGTTCTGTTGGAAGACCAGTCTTCCTTTCTTCCAAGTGTTGTGCTAATGTGAGATCTTTCCCTTTCTTTCAGGTTGACAGGTTTCAATCTGCCATCACCGGTCATCAGCAGCAAGAATTGGCTGCGGTTACATTTCACCTCAGACAGCAACCACCAGCGGAGAGGCTTTAGTGCACAGTATCAAGGTGAGTGGTTCTCCAAATGCAGCCTGGGTAATCCACAACCCAATTATTCAAACATCCCTGTAGATGGGAATCTCCGAACAAGAATCAGAATCAGAATCAGGTTTGATATCTCTGGCACACAGTGTGTCATGAAATATGTTGTTTTGGGGCAGCAGGACATTGCAATACATAATTTAAAAAATCTATAAATTATAATTATATATATATATATATATTACTAAGTAGTGCAAAAAGAGAGGGGAAAATATATTGAGGTAGTGTAGAATGTTCATTGTCCATCAGATGGTGGTGGGGAAGAAGCTGTTCCTAAAACATTGAGTGACTGTTTCACTGGATCCTTTACCACACTGATTCCCACACTCCCTTGAAACTCTTTTGGTAAATTGCTTTATATTTGTATCAGGTACTGAGGTACAGTGAAGAGCTTGTCTTGCATTCTGGTCATGCAGATCAATTCTTCACAGCAGTGCATTGAGGTAGTACAAGGGAAGATGATGAGAGAGTGCCCAGTAAATTGTAAAAGTTACAGAGAAAGTGCAGTGCATGCAGGTAATCAGGTACGTACACACACACTCACTCTCACCCTCACCCCTTCTCTGCCCTTCCTCTCCCACTGAAGATTGATGTATTCTTCAGAGAGACATTGTGGGCAAGGATCACCACTTAAGGCTTTGGAAAATCAGTTAATTGGTTTATTATTGTCACACGAATGCGCCAAGTTGCAGTGAGAAAACTTGTATACTGTTCATCAAATCATTATTAAAGAACACTGAGAAGGTACAAGGTAAAGCAATGACAGGATGCAATATAAAGTGTCACAGCTACTGAGGAACTGCAGTGCAGGCAGATAATAAGGTGCAAGGTCAGGTAGATTGTGAGTTTAAGCCTCCAGTTTATCTCTAGAGAGACTCAATGGTGCCACAGTCCACATTGTTAAAGTTCACGGAGTCACATAGCAGAGAAAATGGTCCTTTGGCTCACCTAGTCCATGCCAAACTATTAATCTGCCCAGTCCCATTGACCTGCACATGGACAATAACCCTCCACATTGTTTACATCCATCTACCTATCCAATTTTTTTCTTAAACGTTGAAATCAAACACACAACCACTGTTTTCACTGGCAGGTCGTTCCACACTCACACTACTTTCTGAATAACGATCTCCATATGCTCTCTTTAAACAATTCACCTTTCACTCTTAACCCATGACCTCTAGTCTCTCCCAACCTCAATGGAAAAAGTCAGTTCTACTCTGTCTTCCATGCTTCCATGAATTTAACCAATGTTACTGAAAACTATTATATCACAGTGTAGCATCTACAAAATAAAGTAAATTATAAGTGTGTTGGAGTACTAATGAGAGGAACAGAACATTTCCCTGCAGAAGAAGTAAACAGAGTCAGCTAAATATTAAAATATATCATTGACATGGCAAGGAAGAAGCCAGAAAGAGTTCTGGTGAAAGTTCATGATCTGAATACACCCAGATTAAGCACTGTTGTTGCTCAAAGAAAAGCCACAGGGCCAGTCAAAACGGGGCTGTGAGGATCACTGAGAGTTGAATTCAAGATTCCTAACCTGGAATAAAGGAGATTACAAGGTGGTTTTCCAGTTCACTCAGAAGTTAAAAGAATGGAGAACATAATTTTTACATCAGTTTCATTAGATCAGCACTGTAGGTAAACATGAGGGGGCAATATATTCAAACAGAAAAATGTTCAACGCTTCATGTTTCTGGTCAATTAACCTTCTATGAAGTCACATGAAATCTTAAATCTATCTAGAGTGATTAAAGCATAGAATTATACAGAAATAGGCCCTATAGCCCAAATCATCTATACTGACGATAGTGCCCACCAAGCTTGTCTTTTTGCTCACATTTGTCACATATCCTTCTACATCAGGGGTTCCCCAGCCTGGGGTCTATGGACCCATTCTTGACTGCTATTGGTCCATGGCAAAAAAGGTTGAGAACCCTTGTTATAAATTCTCATCTTGGCTGTAAACATCAACTGAAGATCGGGACACTTCATCAGGACTTAGGTACGTGTACAGGAAAGGTTCAGAGGGATATAGACCAAACACAGGCAAATGGGACTGGTTCAAACAGATAAGTTTGTCAGCATGGATGAGTTGAATAATGAAGGGTGTTAGCACAAAATGTCTGCTGTTTATCTTTTCCATATGCTGCCTGACCTGCTGAGTTCCTCCAGTATTTTGTGTGTTGCTGAGGATTTCCATATTCTGCAGAATGTTTATGATCCTTCTGATCAAAGTACACATCCAAACATTTTTAAATGTGGTACTGTATTTGTACCTGCTTTATCACTTCCTACTGCAGCTAGCTCCATATATGAACCACCGTCTGCATGAACAAATCTCCCCTCACGTCTCTCTTATTTTTCGCCCCCTCAACTTTAACGTACACTCTCAATTTTTAGTTCCTCTTGCCGAGGAACAAGACTGGGTGCATTCACCCTACCATAATCTTACACACCTCAAAAAGATGGTATGAGGAATCATGATTTTAAGGTGATTGGAGGAAAGTATCGGGGGGGGGGGGTATATCGGAGGTAATTTTTTTTACACAGTGTGGTGTGTGCGTGTGGAATACCCTGCTGGGGTGGTGGTAGATTCAGATATGTTAGAGACATTTAAGAAACTCTTCAATAGGAACATGGATGAAAGAAATGAAATGGATTGCTTTTTGGGAGGGAAAAGCCAGCCAATGGTACAGTGGCATGAACGCCGGACTTTGAAGCAAATGTTCCCGAGTTTGAATCCAGCCAGCTCCTTGCACGCTTCCCATGCAGGGTTGAGAATCAAGTGAGCAACTTGACCTCATAAAAAACAGTCAAATGTCACAGGAACGGCAAAAATGGCGCCCACTGTGCCACAAGACACGATAAAACAACAAAGTGGGAGGGAAGATTTAAACTGACCTTAGAGTAGGTTAAAAGGTTGGCACAATATTGTGGGCCAAATGAGTTGTACAGTGCTGTTATGTTCTATATGTAACCCCTTCACCAGACGCGTATGAAAACTTGGCTCATTGCTGGCCCCGGTAAATAGGACTCAGCAGTGAGAAAGCCACCTTTTATTAGCAATAGGTGGGGTTGATAGGACTTGCAATTCAACCAAACAGGACTGTTGTGATGTTCTGGTTAAAGAAACTTCGATTTGAGTGAATGCTGTGTAAATACTGCCCATACACAATTCACAGTCGACAAGAGATAACAAATCGCGCATTGCATAAAGTTATAAAGAAAGTATATTTACAAATTTCAGCTTTATCGAACAATTAGTAGGGAAAAAGGTAAGGGGAAAAATAAAAGAGCCTATTCCAATTAAACAAGTCTACATATGCACATCAGTGGAGCTCATCTTAAAGTCCGCTTTTACTCACACTCTGGACCTGGTACCATCTTCCGAGCTTTGCTTGAAATCAATGTTGAACAAACTGGCACTCCCTCTGAAGTATTGGCCCTTCCTCCTTGGAGCCATTTGTCTGCACAAAGCATCTTGTGCAACGGGATCGCTCCTTCCCACAGCATTCTCGGCCATCTTCCCTCCTGTCCTCTCTGCAGCTTCCATCTAAAGGACCCCCGATCCAGACTACTGCCCTTCAGAAAACTCTTCACCACAATTCTGATTGGCTGACTCACAGTCCTAAGTTGGACAACATGTGTCCTATCTTAGCCAAAGCAAAAACACACTTTCCAGCATGGCACACTGCTTTTACAGAAAACGGCTAATATAAGCTACCTCCAGCATAGCAGTAGAAATCTTAACCAGGGCGTCACATATATTTTATGTTTTAATCCGTTGCTGGTGGAATGAGAGTTCTAAAAGGACAGAGGGGTATTAATGAGAAACATTCATTATTTGCTTCATTCCAAGACAATTGCCTCAAAGAATTTTGATGACACGGTTGCATTAATGAGATGAAATTGATGAGGTCGTTACCAGAGTACAGAAGTCCCGTCTACAAAACAGTTTTCCCTGGAAGAGATGACCACACACTGTCCAACAGAAAGACTTTTTATGTTGTTAGGCACAGAAGAAAGATGGGCAGAATGGAGAGAAATCATTTGTGGTATGACCTGGCAATTTATCAATTAGTACATCTCTTGTAGGCAACTTTACTGTTCAGTGAAGGAAAAAGCATTATATCAGGGTGGATTTATAATTACCGGCAACCCGGGAAATGCTTTGCATCAACAGATGAAAGGGGAAGTGTAATATTATCTGGCATTTATGTTTATAAGTACTGACACTTCTGCAGTTTGTCACTCTTGTTCTGAAGCCAATGCAAAATTATTGGCTCAGCTTGCTTCATTGGTGGTGGTATCAATGTTTTTATGTGTTCTATTAGAGGAATTGGAAATGGTTTATTATTATCATGTGTACCAAGATATCGTGATAAGCTTTTCTTGCATACTGTTCACAGTGATCCTATTTAAGAAGTCCTGATGTAGGGTATCAACAGCAGTGGGAATTGAACAGCAATCGGTAATCACTGGTGCAGTAATGGCATTACACTAACTGCAATGCGACTATGCCACCCCCTATGATCACCACAGAAGCCAAATCAGAAGACTATCCTAAAACATTTTATTCACATGCTCACAAACAAATCCTGATGAAGTGTCTCAGCCCAAGATTTTGACTGTTTCTTCCCCTCCATTGATGCTGCCTGACTAACTTACTCCAGTATTTTACATAGAACATAGAAAATTACAGCACAGTGCAAGCCCTTCAGCCTACTATATAATGCCAAACTTTTAACCTACTCTCAGATCAATCTAATCCTTTCATCTTACTAATCCCCATTTTTCCATCTTCCATGTGCCCTCCCAAGAGTTTCTTAAATGTCCCTAATTTGTCTACCTCTAGCACACCACCCTTGACAGTGCATTACAGACATCCACCACTCTCTGTGTTGAAAGAAACCTTTGGCATCCTTCCTTTGCTTTCCTCCAATCACCTTAAAATAATGTCCTGTCATATTCACTATTTCCGCCCTGGGAAAAGAGTTCCTGGCTATCTACTCAGTCTTTGTCTCCTATCAGCTTATCACAGAGGTTCTGGAAAACTTGAGCAGTACAGATACTTTTCTGCAGAATCTCTTGTATCTAACTTATTAACAAGGTGGATTGTGCAGTCAAGAGTGTATCTTATTGTAATAGGGAACCATTTAGTAGTTTTATTGCAATGTGATAGAATCTGTCCTTGAGTATGGTGGTATGTATTTCAGGCTTTTATATTTTCTGTCCAGTGGAAGAGGGGAAAAGAATGAATGTCCGGGATGGGTGGATTCTTGGATCATCTTGGCTGCTTTACCAAGGCAACGATGGAGAGGAGTCTAGTTCCTGTGATGTGCTGAGCTGCATCCACAATTCTTTGTAGTTTCTTGTGGTTGTATGCAGAGCTGTTGTCTTACAAAGCCGTAGTGCATCTAGATAGGATGCTTCCTGTGGTGCACCAATAAAAACTATTGAGGGTTAACAGGGACGTGCCAAATTGCTTTAACCTCCTGAGGAAGTGGAGGATGTGGACACCACAGAAGGCCTGTGATATTACTGCCCAGGTCCCTCACCATTTCAAAGATGGAAGTGACTGGCCTTGTACTCCTCATGGCTATCTGGTGTGGGTACTCCCTCAAGCCCGTGGTCCAGACTTTGCATCTAACAATATAAGCACCAACAAGATAGCATCCAGCTCCAACAAGACAGCCTCTAGTTCCAACAATATAACATCCAGCTCGAACAGATAATCTCTAAGGGGTCAGCAGCTTGCAGTGGTCCCACATACCTTCAGAATTTGTGAGATGCTCGTCAGAATCTTTTGGGGAAGGAACAGCAAAGTGTTTAAAAAGCAGTGGAGCCGATTGATAGGTTGTTGTCTCATGGAATGGATATTTAGAATGGTGGATATTGTAGCTTTCAAGTAGCTTGCTTTGTTCAGGATGTTGCCAAGCTTCTGGAGAAGCACTCATCCAGGCAAGCAGAGAATAAGAGTTATTCTTGTGTCATGTCTTGTTCATGCCATAATAACTCTTGCTGGACTTCAGCATTTCAAGAGCATTTCTGGGACAGGACATTTGAAAACAAATGAGTCATTGTCATGTTTATTACTTCAAAAAAAAGCACTTGGAGTTCAGTGAACATGTCAAGACAATAGTTTTGAAGTAAGATCTACAAGGAGACAGGTTTATTTCATGTGACTCTACTACATACTGACTATGCCCATTGTATATTTTCTTCTGTTTCTGAGGGAAAATGACCAGCATTTAAAGAGAGTTGCAAAGCTTATTTTGTTCCCTGTATTTCATTGAAATCCCAATGCACCATCCATGTGATTTCAGAATTGGATTCTTCACACCTGGTGATCACTGTGTCTCTGTTAAATGAGATTAGCAGTTTCCCACAGTGAGATAGAATTCTGGCGAATTGATTTATTTGGAAATTGTTGATTATGTGACATTTGCTTACACTGGATCAGATGCAAATGAAGCGTCATGCTGTCCACATCTGATTGTTACTGCCAAGACCTTTCCATTAAATTGTGTCAACTCTCTGCAAAACACATATTCCTGAACAGCTGTCTGTCTTGTCTAAAGTTGCTTAAATTTATTTCAGGTTTAAGTGAACCAAAATCACGTTTATTATTACTGGCATATGTTGCGAAAATTGCTGTTTAGTGACAGAGTTACAGTGCAATACATCAAATATATAAAATTATAAGAAATATGCTGTCTGTATATATGTGTGTATATATATCTATCACAGTACATCTGTGCACCTGCTCGTTAATGCAAATATCTAATTAACCAATCAGGTGGCAGCAACCCAATGCGTAAAAGTATGAAGATATGGTTAAGAGGTTCATTTGTTGTTCAGACCAAACATCAGAACGGGGAAGAAAAATGATCTAAGTGACTTTGACTATAGAATGATTGTTGGAGGCACACAGAATGGTTTCAATATCTTACAAGCTGCTGATCTCTTAACATTCTCTGGAGTTTACAGAAAATGCTGTAGACATTTTGGGCTGAGACCCTGCATCAGAACTGGAAATGAAGGAGGGCAGAAGCCAGAAATTTTGTATTGCACTGTACCGAGCCAGAAAACAATAAATTGCTTGACATATGTCAGTGGTAATAAACTAGACTCTGATTCTACTCCATCGAAAAAATTCCTGTCTACCCTATTTGTGCCTACCCGAATTGTTTAAACCTCTATCAGGTCTCCCCCCCGCCTCTGAATTTCCAAAGTAAACAACCAAAGTTTATACAATCTCTTCTTTGAGCTACACACACAAAATGCTGGAGCAACTCAGCAGGCCAGAAAGCATCTATGAAAAAAAGTACAATTGATATTTCAAACTGAGACCCCTTGGCAGGACTGGTGAAAAAAGATGAGTAGATGTAAAAGGTGGAGGGAGGTGAGAGAGAAACACAGGTGATAGGTGAAACTGGGAGGAGGAGGGATGAAGTAAACAGGTGGGAAGTTGATTGGTCAAAGAGTTCTTTGAGCTCATACCTTCTTGAATGCATCAAATAAATTCTGACCACCTAAGCTGCTTGCACTAAGGAAATCCTAGTCAATACCGGGAAAGTTAAAGTTGCCAACTATGGCAGTCCTGTTGCTTTTCCATCTTCCCATAATTTGCCAACGTATCTATTTTTCTATCACCTGAAAGCTATTGGTAGGCCTATAGTACAACCCCAACAGAGTGATTGAACTAATGTGGTGCTGGAGAGGTGTTATTTTGACTAAAACTCTTGGATCAGATGGAGGTCCCTCCAATCCACAGTGTTCTGTGGTGGGATCCCTCTTAGATGTGATATAAATAGTGACTTGAACAAAAATAATACACAACATGATAGAGTAACCAGTGGATATTTGGTCAGTGAAGAAGGTTGCCAAACGATGCAGCAGGGTAGAAATCAGTTGCAGATGAAGGCAGAGATAAAGCAGATTGAGTTTAATCCAGGCAAGTGTGAGATGCAACATACAAAATGTTGGAGGAGCTCAGCAGGTCAGGCAGCATCTATGGAGGGGAATATACTATCAACATTTCAGACTGAGACCCTTCATCAGAATGTGCTTTATTTATTTATTTTTGTTTTGATGTACAACATGGTAACAGGCTCTTCTGGCCCAATAACGTCAAATCTCATTGATTTTTGGAAGTTAAATGTAGGGGTTGACCCTAAGCAGTATTGAGGTACTGGGCCATCTTGAGTGCAAGCCCATGGCTCTCTTAGAGTGGCAATAAAGGTAAATAGGATAGAGTTTCAGTCTGAAATATCAACTGTATACTCCCCCTCCATAGATCCTGCCAGACTTTCTGAGTTCCTCCATATAAGAGTTAGGAAGTCAAGTTGCAGTTGTATAAAGCTTTGGCCAGGCTGCTTTCAGAGTATTGTGTGTACTTCTGGTTACCCTATGAAAGGAAGGATGAAAAGGCTTGAGTCTGTGGTAAGGAAACCGAGTGCAATGTTAACATTAAGAGGACTAGAATATAAGAGCGAGGATTGGGTCCCTTATCTGAAAATAGTTCAAGAACCTGATGATTAAGGGGTAATAACGGTCCCTGAACCTGGTTGTGTGGGTCCTGAGGGTCCTGTACCACCTTCCTGATGGCAGCACGTTGGGGTTCAATCACTCTTTTGGGGTCGTACCAATATCTGAGAAGAGAACATATCCAGGGTGGTAGGAGTTCCTGATGGTGGTGCTGGTTTCCTGTACAGTCCTCTGTGTAGATGGTCTCAACTGTGGGAAGGGCTTTACCTATGATTGACCAGCCCATATCCACTACTTTTTGTAGGATTTTCTGTACAAGAGCACTGGTGATTCCATACCAAGGCTGTGATGCAACCAGTCAATATACCCTCCACCACACATCTATAGATATTTATCAAAGCTTTAGATGTCATGCTGAATCTTCACAAACTTCTAAGAAGTAGAGATGCTGCCATGCTTTCTAGATAATTGCACTTAGGTGCTGGGCCCAGGACAGATCCTCTGAAATGATAACACCAAGGAATTTTAAGTTGGCGGTCCTCTCCATCTCTGATGCCCCAGTGATCACTGGCTCATGGACCTCCGCTTTCCTCCTCCTGAAGTCAATAATCAGTTCCTGGGTCTTGCTGAAGTTGAGTGAGACCCTTATTTATGTCAGCCATATTTTCACCCTCCCTCCTATATGCTGATTAGTCACTACC
The DNA here is from genome assembly GCF_048418815.1 of Hemitrygon akajei. NCBI lineage: Eukaryota > Metazoa > Chordata > Chondrichthyes > Myliobatiformes > Dasyatidae > Hemitrygon > Hemitrygon akajei. The sequence continues at coordinate 107,364,753 of NC_133132.1, read as the reverse complement.
TATGATTCAGCCAAAGACAGTGGTATCATCAGCAAACAACTGTGACATTGGAGATGTGCTTAGCCTCGCAGTCATAATTATCAATAGGTTTCATTAGCGAACAATTATAAAGCAAACTGAGCAAGTTCTTGCTGGTGTTTAGAAGAACGAGGGGAGATCTCATTGAAAGGCCTACATAGAGTGGGCATGAATAAGATGTTTCTTATAGTGGGAGAGTCTTAGATCAAAGTGCACAGCCTCAAAATGAAAGGTTGTCCCTTTAGAATAGAGGTGAGGAGAATTTTTTTTAGCCGGAGTTTAGTGAAACTCTGACATTTATTGCCACAGACAGCTGTGGTGTGGAGTCCAATCATTGGTTATAGTTAATACAGAGGACAATAGGTTCCTGATTATTAAGGACATCAAAGGTTATGGGATAAAACAGAAGAGGAGTGGGGAGAGATGATAAATCAGCCATGATGAAATGGTGGTTCCTCAATGAACCAAATGACCAAATTCTTCTTCTGTGTTTAAGGTCTTATAATTTTAGAGAGGATACAGAAGAGGTTTACCAGGATGATGTCTGAATTAAAGAGTGTTAGCTACAACTTTCAGTGCAGTGAATCAAACTACAGAAGTTTCAGATTATGGCAGTGACTCAGGCAGAAGCATTAGTGTGCATCCTCTGGCATTGAAAAATGGTCATTCACTTACAGCTGGTAAATGTGTGATTAGTGAGATTGTGCCAGTATCTCTGACTGAATATATTCCTATTAAAACAGCTGTGCAACATTTGGGGTTTACAAATTTCATTTGTAAAGTTAACGGTATGTTTCTGTCCAACCTATGAAGCCACCTGTTCTGTATAGTAGAGCCACCCAGCTGGCAATGTTCTACCAAATGGGTACATTATGATTTGTGAAAGAAACTTCTCCTTTGTGAATCCAACAGTTATCCTTCTGTTGGTCTGGTTTGTTCCACCCTTAAATGGACTGCAGATTGAATCAAACCATTTATCAGGATCAGATGCAGAGTGAGGATTGTGATCACTGATATATGGTGTGAAATGTGTAGCTTTTGTGGCAGCAGTACATTTCAATGCATAAATGTAAGGTATAATAAGGAACACCTAATGATGTGGCCACTGAGTGTATGGTTGTGGTTTTCTGCTACTGTCGTCCATCCACTTCAAGGTCCAATATATTGTGAGTCAGAGATGCTCTTCTGCACAGCACTGTTGTAATGTGTGTTTATTTGAGTTACTGTCAACCTCCTCTCAGCTTGAACCAGTCTGGCCATTCTCCTCTAACCTCTCTCATTAACAAGGCATTCCCCACCCACCCCACCCCCAGAACTTCAGAAAACTGGATGTTCCATGCAAACTCTGGAGGCTTGTGTGTAAAAATTGCAGGCGATCAGCAGTTTCTAAGCTACTTTAATTACCCCGTCTAGCACAAACAATCATTCCACAGTCAACGTCACTTGGATTACAATTCTTTCCCATTCTGGTTTAAACAACAATTGAACCTCTTGTCCATGTCTGTATGCTTTTATGCATTAGAGAATGAGATGAGATTCGAAAAGGTTTATAAAATCATGAGGTTCACAGATAGGGTGAATGTCCATAGTGTTTTCCCAGGTTAGTAACTCCAGAATTAGAAGGCACAAGTTTAACGTGAGGGGAGAGATTTAATAGAAATCTGAAGGACAACCTTTTCACCCAGAGGGTGGTCAGTATATGTAGCAATCTGCAAGATAAAGTGGTTGGGGTAACTACATTAACAGCATTTAAAAGGTTCTTTTATAGAAAAGGTTTAAGGGATGTGGTCTGTGCATGGGCAAATGGGACTAGCTTTGATATGCATTTTGGTTGGCAACAGTCAATTAGCCTGTTTCTCTGCTGTATGACTATGACTCTAATTTGCAGCTCACGCAGTCATTGTCTTACAGCACAGAAACAGGCCCTGTGGGACCTGGCGGAGAAGCTTTTTGCCTGGCCTGCTTGGGGCGCGATTGTTCTGGAGCACCTTTTGCTGTACGTCTAGCTACGGGTTAGGGTGGGTGCACCTTGAGTTGGACTGCCTTTGGGGGAGGCTTCTGTAATGGGGGATGTACGGGTCTGTATATGAGTTTAAAGAAGACATACCTACCCTGCTTTGTGTAGTTTTCAGTGATCTGTTTTGTGTCTGGGTGTGTGAGCCCCAGTCTGAATTAAATTAACAGGGAGTGTGTTGTCCTATTCTCAATGTTTTAATTGCTCAGTGCTCTTTACATTGAAAGTACATTCTGGTATTTATGTATTTATGCACATTTTATTCCATATTTGTTCTATAACTTCTCCTTTAGTTGATTTATATATATATATATATATATATATATAGATAGATAGATAGATAGATAGATATAAATAAATAAATTTTCTTTTTTATATAATTAAAACAGCTGGAGAGGGATGAGAGCAGACAATTTGGTAAAAGATTTAACTCGGGTAGGGGGAAATATGATGCTATTAGGCAGGAACTTGGGAACACAAATTGGGAGCAGATGTTGTCAGGGAAATGCAAAACAGAAACATTCAAGGAACATTTAGATAGATAGATAGATAGATACTTTATTCATCCCCATGGGGAAATTCAACTTTTTTTCATGGCATTCTGCATAGGTATGTTCCATTAAGGCAGGGAGAGGAGGGTTGGGTAAAAGAACCATGGTGTACAAAGGATGTAGAAAATCTAGTTAATAAGAAAACCTGATGAAAGGTTCAAGAAACTAGGTGCTGTTAGAGCTGAAGAAAATCACAAGGGTGCCAGGAAGGAGCTCAGGAATGAAATTAGGAGAGCTAAAAGGGGCCATGAGAAGGCCTTGGTGAGCAGGAATAAGGAAAACCTCAAGTTAGGCTTCAAGTGTGTGAAGACCAAGAAGATGAGCCATGTGAGAATAGGACCAATCAGGTGCAATAGTGGAAATATTTGCATGGAGCCAGAGGAGGTAACTGAGGTAATTAATTAACACTTTGCTTCAGTATTCACCAGTGAAAAGAACTTTGGCGATTGTGGGGATGATTTACAGTGGACTGAAATGCTTAAATGTACAGATATTAAGAAGGAGGATGTGCTGGAGCTGTTGAAAGATTTTGGGGTCTGTATCCATAGGACAGTCAAAGCAGCTGCACAGGTTGACAGTGTTGTTCAGAAGGCGCATTGTTTCTTAGCCTTCATCAACCATGGGATTGGGTTCAAGAGCCATGAGGTAATGTTACTGCTGTATAAGACCTTAGTTAGATCCCACTTGGAGTACAGTGTTTGGTTCTGATCACCTCACTACAGGAAGGATGTGGATACTATAGAGAGAGTGCAGAGGAGATCTACAAGGATGTTGCCTGGATTGGAAAGCATGCCTTATGAGAATAAGTTGAGTGAACTTGGCCTTTTTTCCTTGCAGCAATGGAGGGAGGATGAGAAGTGACCTGATAGAGGTGTATAGATAATGAAAGGCATTGATCATGTGGATAGCAAGAGGCTTTTTCCTGGGGCTAAAATGGCTAACATGGGGGAGAATAGTTTTAAGGTGCTTGGAAAAAGGTATAAGAATATGTCAGAGGTAAGTTTTCACACAGAGAGTGGTGGGTGTGTGGAATGCACTGCCAGTGAAGGTGGTGGAGGCGGATACAATAGAGTCTTTGAAGAGACTCCTAGATAGGTACATGGATCTTAGAAAACTAGAGTGTTATGTGGTAAGGTAATTCTAGGCAGTTTCTAGATTAAGTTACATGGTCAGCACAACATTGTGGGCTGAAGGGCCTGTAATATGCTGCAGATTTCTATGTTCTATGCTCTAATTCTTCATTTATAATTGTTGATTGTTATTTTATGATGTATGTTGCATCCAGACCAACACATCAGAGCAAATTCCTAATACATATACAGTGACATGCAGAAGTTTGGGCACCTCGGTCAAAATCTCTGTTACTGTGAATAGTTATGTGAGTAGAAGATGAACTGATCTCCAAAAGTTATAAAGGTAAAGATGAAACATTCTTTTCAACACTTTAAGCAAGATTAGTGTATTATTTTTATTTTGTACAATTTTAGAGTGAAAAAAAGGAAAGGAGAACCATGCAAAAGTTTGGGCACCCCAAGAGATTTGAGCTCTCAGATAACTTTTACCAAGGTCTCAGACCTTGATTAGCTTGTTAGGGCTATGGCTTGTTTACAGTCGTCATTTAGGAAAGGCCAGGTGATGCAAATGTCAAAGCTTTATAAATACCCTGACTCCTCAAACCTTGTCCCAACAATCAGCAGCCATGGGCTCCTCTAAGCAGCTGCCTAGCACTCTGAAAATTAAAATAAATGATGCCCACAAAGCAGGAGAAGGCTATAAGAAGATAGCAAAGTGTTTTCAGGTAGCCGTTTCCTCAGTTTGTAATGTAATTAAGAAACAGCAGTTAACAGGAACGGTGGAGGTCAAGTTGCGGTCTGGAAGAACAAGAAAACTTTCCAAGAGAACTGTTGGTAAGATTGTTAGAAATACAAATCAAAACCTCCCGTCTGAATGCAAAAGACCTTCAGGAAAATTTAGCAGACTCTAGAGTGGTGGTGCACTGTTCTACTGTGCAGTGACACCTGCACAAATATGACCTTCATGGAAGAGTCATCAGAAGAAAACCTTTCCTGCATCCTCACCACAAAATTCAGCATCAGAAGTTTGCAAAGGAACATCTAAACAAGCCTGCTGCATTTTGGAAACAAGTACTGTGGACTGATGAAGTTAAAATAGAAATTTTTGGTTGCAATGAGCAAAGGTGTGTTTGGAGAAAAAAGGGTGCAGAATTTCATGAAAAGAACACCTCTCCAACTGTTAAGCATGGGGGTAGATCCATCATGATTTGGGCTTGTGTTGCAGCCAGTGGCACGGGGAACATTTCTCTGGTAGAGGGAAGAATGAATTTAATTAAATACCAGCAAATTCTGGAAGCAAACATCACACCGTCTATAAAAAAAAAGCTGAAGATGAAAACAGGATGGCTTCTACAACAGGATACTAATGCTAAACACACCTCAAAATCCACAATGGACTACCTCGAGGCACAAGGTGAAGGTTTTGCCATGGCCCTCACAGTCTCCCGACCTAAACATCATCAAAAATCTGTGGATGGACCTCAAAAGGGCAGTGCATGCAAGACAGCCCAAGAATCTCACAGAACTAGAAGCCTTTTGCAAGGAAGAATGGGTGAAAATCCCCCAAACAAGAATTTCTGGCTACAGAAAGCACTTACAAGCTGTGATACTTGCCAAAGGGGATGTTATTAAGTACTCTCCATGCAGGGTGCCCAAACTTTTGCTTCAGGCCCTTTTCCTTTTTTGTTATTTTGAAAATGTGAAAGATGGAAATAAAAAAACTAATCTTGCTTAAAATATTAAAGAAATGTGTCATCTTTAACTTTATGCCTTTTGGAAATCAGGTCATTTTTTTTTACTCGTTTAGCTATTCACAGTAACAGAAATTTTGACCAGAGGTGCCCAAACTTTTGCATGCTACTGTAAATGTACATTGTGAATAAAATTGATTCTTGATCCACGATGAGGAGAAATTTCTTCATCCAGAGGGTGGTGAATCTGTGGGATTCATTACCACAGATGGCTGTGGAGGCTATTGGGTGAAGTGGAAATTTATAGATGGTATTTGAGCTATGCCTAGCCACACAATCATGTGTATAGAGGGAGTAGAGCTGCGGGTTAAGCACAAACACCTGATGTGCGCCAGTGTTGATTGTCAGTGAGGAGGATATGTCATTACTAATCCACACATACTGTGTCTTCTATTCAAGGATCCAATTGCAAAGGGAGGTACAGAGGCCCAGGCTCCACAACTTCTCAATCAGGATTGTGGGAATGATGGTATTAAATGCTGAGCTATTGTCAATGAACAGCATCCTGCTGTAGGTGTTTATGTTGTTCAGAGGGTCTAAAGCCATGTGAAGAGCCATTGAGATTGCGTCTGCCATCGATCTATTGTGGCGATAGGCAGATTGCAATGGGTCCAGGTCCTTGCTGAGGTAGGAGTTCAGTCTATTCGTGACCAACCTCTCAAAGCATTTCATCACTGTTGACGTGAGAGCTACTGGGCGATAGTTATTAAGGCAGCCACATAGTTCTTCTTAGGCACTGGTATAATTGTTGCCTTTTTGAAGCAAGTGGGAACTTCTGCCCACAGCAGTGAGAGTTTGAAAATATCCTAGTTGTTTGGCATAGGTTTTCAGAGCCTTTCCAGGTACTCATATCTTGCAAGGGTTCACTATCTATAAAGACAGTCTAACATCGGCGTTTGAGACGGAGATCACAGGGTCATCAGGAGCAGCAGGTATCTTCACAGCTGTAGTTGTGTTCTCCCTTTCAAAGCGTGCATAGAAAGTGTTGATTTCATCTGGTAGTGAAGCATCACTGCCATTCATGCTATTGGGTTTCACTTTGTAGGAAGTAATGTCTTGCAAACCTTGCCAGGGTTGCCATGCATCTGATATCGCCTCCAACCTCGTTCAAAATTGTCTCTGCACCCTTGAAATAGCCCTCCACAAATTATACCTGGTTTTCTGGTACAGGCCTGGGTCACCAGAGATCTAGCCTTCAGCAGACGATGTACCTCCTGGTTCATCCATGGCTTTGGCTGGGAATGCACAGTAAGTCTTTGTGGGCACACACTCATCCACACAGGTTTTAATGAAGTCGGTTTTTTGATAAAACAAACACTTGACCTTTGAATCTACCTCATCAAAGCCCTTACACCTTATTGTCTACCTGTACTGCACTTCCTCTGCAACTGTAACACTTTATTCTACACTCTGTTATTTTGTTTTCCTTGTACCAACTCAATGAATTTATCTGTTTGGATGACATGCAAAATAAAGCTTTTCACTACACCTTGCTAGAAACAGGATGGGATAGGTTGCTTTCTATCCAGATAGGAATCATTCTATGTTTTATTTTATTTAGAGATAAAATCCAGCCCAATGAGTTGCTCTACACTGTATCCCATCTTTTTCACCATAGCAAAATCACAGGAAGATTTACTGTGAACAATTAACTGGTCTTTAGAGCATGGGAGAAAACAGAAACACCCAGAGAAACCCACACACTCAGAGAGTGAACATACTAACTTCTTACTGACAGCACTGGAACTAAACTCTCGAACACACTGACTGCTTATTGGCCAATCACACAACAATTCGCTAATCTTTTCAGCCTTTTCTCTTAAGTGAAACGTGTCATTGTAGGCAACATCCAGGTGAATTACCTCTTCGACCTTTGCACTCAATAGGCCCTCCACTGGCCAACCATAGTTGTTGCACATCAGCTGTTGCCATTAGTTGATACGCAAGTCAGGGCAGTACATTATGGGGAGCAAGCTGTTTTCCATGCAGCAGGTGAATCCAAAGGAATGTTAGAGTTCTATACAGTTTGACACCAGTGACACTGCAGGAGTTGCCAGTCAGCAATGACCTCTGTGTATGTCTGCTTTAGGGACATCAGCTCTGGATTTTTCTTTAAGATTTACTACTGAATATAGGCACGGCTGCCTATAATCTTGATCTGAATTAGATTGGGAACTCTTAGAATCAAAATGTTTAATGGAAATTAATGAAGCAGGAAGTGGTCCAATGAACTGTACATGAAGTTTTGACCCATCGTTGAGGACATCTTAAAAAGGCAATGCCTTATGAAGGCGGCTTCCATCATTAAGGGCACTCGCAATCCAGGACATGCCTCTTCTTGTTACTACCATAAGGAGCTGGTATAGGTGCCCGAAGAAACAAACTGAATGTTTTAGGAACACCTTCTTCCCCTCTACCATCAGATTCTGAATGGACAATGAACACTAGATTTTTGCATACTTTTTGCACTACTTATTTAATTTAATTTTATATGCAGTACTGTGCAAATGTCTTTGGCAGATGTTTATAGTTCGGGCACCTAAGTTGTTTGCAGGGTACTGTAGTAATTTTATATTTTCCTCTGTATTGCTACCACCCCAAAAATATTCATGACATCTGTAAGTGACGATAAACCTGATTCTGAAATGGGTCTCTATTGTGGACTAAGAATGGGAAGGAGGCAGGGAGAGGGGAGGGAGCAGGAAACAATAGAGAGACATTCTGTAATGATCAGTAAACCAATTGTTCGGAATCAAATGACCTTGCTTGGTGTCTCAGGGCCGGATGTGTCTGCACACCTGCCCCCCACGCCCCCCCCCCGTGCCCCCAGCACACCTTCTCTGCTGCGTGTCCCACACCCTTTCCACAGCATTCCACTCTCACCATTCTTTGCTCCTGCCAGACTTACAAATTCTTTCTCTGTTCCAAGTTGACAAATACACTATTGTGCAAACATTTTGTTTCAAACCAGCATGTTGTTGAGGTAGAGTGGAAGAATATTTCTCTGAACCTTCTGCAGAATCAGTAGTAGGTTTATTATCACTGATATGAGTCGTGAAACTTCTTGTTTTGCAGCAGCAGTGCAGTGCAATACATAATAAAAATTATAATAAATACACATATAAATAAATAAATAGTGCATTACTTTTGAAGATGCCCTCAGTGGTGGGGAGGAAAGTGCCTGTGACAGATCTGGCTGAGTTTACATGAGATAGTTTTTTTCTGAACCTGTGCAGTGGCACATCCATCCCAGGAGGTGATGCACAGATTGCTTTCCGTGGTACTTGTGCAGAAATTTTGTTTTAAAAGAGATAAATAAATGCAAATATGACAATGAATAATTTTCTCAGGTCAGAAATATTAACTGAATAATCAGAAACATAGCATTTCTTCACAGGGGTTAAAATAAGTAGCTGCTGTACAGGGGGAAACTAAGCTTTTAATCAGAATCAGAACCAGATTTAATAACATCAGCTTAGGTCGTGAAATTATGAGCTTTTAACATTAAAGAAGTCTTTAAATTTAGTTATATTCTATTTTGCTGAACATTTTTTCCTAACTTTTCTCAACTTATTTTCTCTTTTTCCACAAAAGTGAAAAAGGCAATTGAGCTGAAGTCGCGAGGAGTCAAAATGCTTCCCAGCAAAGACAGCGACCACAAGAACTCTGTCTGTAAGTTTTATTTTCCGATAATGAATTATCAGTCGACACTATTTTAAGTGATTACCCAGGAGCAATTGTGTGGAGTGAAAATTCTGCTCCTGTTTTTCAGTAAGTAAAATGCTTAGTCAGTAAAGAGGCGTACCAGAACTGTGTTGCTTGGTGAAATGTTCTTTTTGCAATGAGATAGTTGATCTTCCCTCCTTGCACTTTTTGGCATTTCCGTCAGTCACCTGATCTTCACAGGTTCAAGGCACATCATCTTGTTTACGTTAGACTGACGTGACCTTGGGGCAAGAAGTTTATCACTGAGAGCTTGCCACTTTGTTACATGAAGACGTCGGCCACCAGTTGTGTTCACATTAGGATGTTCAGTTTCATGAGTGCAGCCTGAGGGTGTTATGTGCACCCTTATTTAATACATGTACACAGGGGTCTTTGACGCCTATGATTTTCCCAAAACAGTTGACAAACCTATAAGCAATAGCCAATACACTTAGTGCCTACTTTGTTATGCACCTCCTGTACCTAATAAAATGTCCACTGAATGTACGTTCCTGGTCTTCTGCTGCTGTAGCCCATCCACTTCAGGGGTTGATGTCTTGCACCTTCAGAGATCCATTTCTGCACACCACTGTTATAATGCATGGTTATTTGAGATGTTGTTGGCTTCCTGTTGGCTTGAACCAGTCTAGCCATTCTCCTTTGATCTCTTTCATTAACAAGGCACTTTCACCCACAGTATTGCTGTTCCTTGGATTTTTTTTGTTTTACTCACAATTCTTTGTAAACTCCAGAGACTGTTGTGTGTGAAACTCCCAGGAGACTAGTCGTTTCTGAGATATTCAAATCTTCCATCTGGCACCAAAAATTATTCCATGATCAAAGTTACTTTGATTAAATTTTTTCCCCATTCTGATGTTTGGTGGAAACAACAACTGAATCTTTTGACTATGTCTGCATGTATTTATGCCTTGAGTTGCTGCCACGACTGGCTGTTTAGATATTGGCATTCAGAGCAGCTGTGCAAGTGTACCTCATAAAGTGGCCACTGAGTCTAATACTGCAACTTCCAATATTTCAAATAATTTGTGGTATACTCATCATCTCCACAAGTCTGCCCAGAGAATTTGAATTCTAAATTACTATTTGGAGGAAGTTAAGGAAGCCTGAGTGGGAGAGTCCAAATTAGTTGAGATCTCAACTGGTCTACAGTGCAGTTTTAATTCTGATTAACTTGTAGATTTTAATTGTGTGTGAAATGCCCTGCTGGGATGCTGGTAGAAGTGGATACATTAAGGACATTTAAGAAACTCCAAGGCACATGATAGAAAAATAGTGAGTGATGAAGGAATGAAGGTTTAGAGTGATTTCAGAGCAAGTTAAAAGGTCAACAGATCACGGGCTGAGGGGCCTGTAGTATGTTCTATGTATATTCTATTATTACTACTAATACAGTAAGAAGTACTGTAATAATTCAAAATGTAGTAACTACATTGGCCTTTTAATGATAAAAATACCATTGTATATACTTCTGGCGTCAAGTAAGTTATTTTGTCAACTGCAATGATGTTTCAATAGTTCTGATTTTTTTAATGGGATTTAGATTAATAAAGCATCAAAATGCTTTTTAAATCAACTACATTTTCCACTGAGGTTATACAGTTGCTGGTTAAATGCAAAGAATGAATCCCAGTGCCATTTTACAGTCATTGTGTTGCTATCATACCAATTGACTGAGTCAAGAGCAGAAAATCTGTATACATCTGACCATTATTGTCATAGGTAGAAAGATTTCTCACTTATGTCAGAATGCTGTTTTTGAATTTCAGTTTGGCATTCAACACTGTTGTCCCACAGACACCGGTGAACAAACTCCTACTCTTCGGTCTAAGTATACCACTGAGAAACTGGGTGTTGGTCTTCCTAACCAACGGACCTCAGAGAGTCAGGATGCACAACCTCACCTCCCTCCCATCATCCACAACACAATTGCCCCCAGGTTGTGTGCTGAGCCCATTGCTGTACACTCTGTTCACACATGACTGCACACCAAGCACCCAAGTAATCACATTGTCAAGTTCGCCAATGACACAACAGTGGTGGGGCTCATCACCAACGATGATGAGACAGCCTACAGAGCAGAGGTGGAAGAGCTTAAGGACTGGTGTCAAGCAAATATCCACTTCATCAATGTCAACAGGACAAAAGAGATGGCTATTGACTTCAGGAGAACTCGTACCACTTACACTCTTTACATCGGCAGCACAGCAGGGGAAACTGCAAGCAGTTTCAAACTTCTGAGAGTGCACATTTTGGACAACCTCTCATGTTCCCAGAACACATACCACATAATCAAAAAAGCTCAACCAACACCTTTCCTTTCTGAGGAGGCTGAAGAGAGCTGGACTATGCACATCTATACTCAAGGCCTTCTATAGATGCACAGTGGAGAACATCCTAATATGCTGCATCACGGCATGATATAGAAACTACACTGTGCTGACAGGAGCACTCTACAATAGGTAGTCAAAACTGCCCAACTCATCACCTATACCAGCCTATAGAAAAGTGCTGGAAAAAGGCCAGCAATTTCATGAAGCATCCCACTCACCCTGCTCATGAGCTATTTGTCCCATTCCAGTCTGGGAGGAGGCTACGTAGCATTTGCACCGGGACAACCAGACACAAAAAGTTACTTTCCTCAAGCATTAAGGCTGATCAACACCTCCACCCACCCACCCAATCTCTTACTACCACTACTTTATCATTTCCTGTGAGTCACCTAATGTACAGACACTCCTCTACCTACTATCACTTTATTGACATATAATCAATCTATGTACAGAAGCTCTTATGCATTTATTGTGTTCTTTATTATCCTATTCTTGATCTTATTGTGTTTTTTGGTGCTGCATTGGTTCTGGAGTAACAAGTATTTCATTTTCCTTTAAACTTATGTACTGGAAATGACATTAAACAATTTTGAAATGTCTGAAAATTTGAAATTTTATCCTATACTGCCATCACTGAAATTACATTTCAAGTGAATTACGAAGCTAAATACTTAGAAGAGTATGGTAACAAAATGCAAGGATATACTTCATTGCCAAAAAAACAATGGAATAATCTAGGGATTTTGCAGAGGAAAACCAATATTGAATACATGATGGAGTCAGATACTATTGAATAATAAACAGATTTAATTATGCTGCAATGAAATTTTAGATAGTAATTTCAAACATGAAGTGTCACACAGTGAAGGGATTTGTGCTTGTTTCCAGTTCTGTGTTGTTGATCTCTGGGATAAGGTGGATAAATGCCCAGCAAACCCTAAAGATTTTCTATATGCATCAGATAAATTGAATTGTAAAGTCACTACAACTTGCATCTTGCTGACTATTTCCATAGGAGTCTGGGTTTTAGGGGAATGTATTTATGGCAATGAATCTTGGGACTCTGGATTCATGGAGAAGCAGGATTGGGAAGGGGCTGTTGTCCATTAGGAAATGAATGAATGTGAGTGGATTGTATAATTTTTGAGTGACTATAGCCCAGAAGCTGTTACCTACTCTCATCATTGACACAGTTAGTTGCTTTCGAATCTAAAAACCCCAAATCAAGATTTTTTGTTGTCATTCTTCAGTACTCAAATGTAAAGGAGAGTGAAATGATTGTTACACAATAAATATTAAAAAACGATAAAAACAAATATTAAAGTCTGTCAACACGCAATATGTCCCCAATACATCAATGTTTTTACGGGATGCCAATGTGTTAGTGGTGCCGAAGAAATCAAAGTGTTTTGCTTTGGCGGATGAAGAATGAATCCTAGAGTTTTAAAAATAAGTTTAAAATCAGTGTGTTCACCCTCTGTATCCGAATGTAGATGTGAACCACCATTAATATGAAGTTCTCTGTAACACACAAAGATGAAGAGGGAAGACGCATCTAGCATTTGAAAGTAAATACCAGCACCAAATGTGAAGCAAACTCACGACATGTTGGTCATGCACTTCTGGCACATTTGTTATACAAAGTATCTTCAGATGGATTAGTGCAACAGATGGACAACTATTTTGCTGTCAGTGACAATAACATAGTTAAATGAAGGAAGTCAAGCTGCTTTGACGCAGCGTATGCCAGGATTACCAGCATGCCAACAGCAACTGGACAAACTAGTCGAGCTTGTACAGTTGAGATCTCCAATTATAAATCTGAGCAAATATGTGCTGCATCAGATCTTCCCTCTGCACTGTTTACCCTGGTCTTTGGCGTCATTTTTGAAGCTTGCATGACTACTTGTTGATTTTGCTGCTGGTCTTCTGAAAGTATTGAATGTTAAGTCATGCTGTTGTATGTTTGTCTTTCCAACTCACCTGCTTGTTTTCTGTTACAGTTTCTTTAAGAAAGAGCTAGAATGCAGTTTGTCTGATGCTTGGGATTAGGTGGGATGGAATTTGAGATTTGAATATTAATTTTGTTAGCAATTACTTCTTATTGCTGCCAGCTACTGTTGTATTCATTCTTGGCATTGGCAACTCCCCCAACTCAAAGTTTTACACAGTGTATCCTGGAAACTTGAGTGAAACTTCCCTCTCTTGCAAAAAGTGGAGGACAGAAGATGAGCAGCAACATCCACAGTGCCTTGTATCGACAGCACAGTGTATTCACCCTTTTTTCACCTAAATGAGAACTACAACCAGGGATTTTGATCAATTAACTGAGCTTTTATTTGTGAATCGCGCGCTCCCTTGATTCACAAATAAAAAAAAGCTCTCCCCTCCCCCATTTCCCCATCCCTCCCTCCCTAACAAAGTAGCTGCTGAGTGTATGTTGATGGTCTTCTGGTGCTGCAGTCCATCTACTTCAACTTTCGATGTATTGGGCATTCAGAGATGCTCTTCCTCATTCTATCATTGTAACGTCCGATTATTTGACAAACCATTGCCTACTTGACAGCCTAACCCAGTCTGCCCATTCTCTTCTAACTCCTTCTCATTAACAATGCTTTTTTGCCCACAAAATTGCTGCTCACTGAACGCTTTCTTTTTGTTTTTTGCACCATTCTCTGTAAACTGTAGAGACTTGTGCACAAAAATCCCAGGAACACAGCAGTTTCTAAAATAGTCAAACTTACAGACTTGGATGGCTCGGGGGCAGGAATGGTTACTTTGAGTGCCAGGCTTTAGATGTTTCAGAAAGGACAGGGAAGGAAGCACAAGATAAGGTGGGGGCGTGGCACTGTTGATCAGAGAGAGTGTCACGGCTGCAGAAAAGGAGGAAATCATGGAGGGATTGTCTACGGAGTCTCTGTGGGTGGAAGTTAGGAATAGGAAGGGGTCAATAACTCTACTGGGTGTTTTTCATAGACCACCCAGTAGTAACAGGGACATCAAGGAGCAGATAGGGAGACAGATTCTGGAAAGGTGTAATAATAACAGAGTTGCCATGGTAAGAGATTTCAATTTCCAAAATATCGATCGGTAGCTCCCTAGTGCAAGATGTTTACATGGGGTAAAGTTTGCTAGGTGTGTTCAGGAAGGTTACTTGACACAATATGTAGATAAGCCTACAAGAGGAGAGGCTGTACTTAATCTGGTATTGGGAAATGAACCTGGTCAGGTGTCAGGTCTCTCAGTGGGAGAGCATTTTGGAGATATTGATCATAATTCTATCTCCTTTACCATAGCATTGGAGAGGGATAGGAACAGACAAGTTAGGAAAGCATTTAATTGGAGTAAGGGGAAATATGAGGCAATCAGGCAGAAACTTGGAAGCATAAATTAGGAACAGATGTTCTCAGGGAATTGTGTGGAAGAAATGTGGCAAATGTTCAGGGGATATTTGCGTGGAGTTCTGATAGGTATGTTCCAATGAGAGAGGGAGAGGATGGTAGGGTACATGAACTGTGGTGTACAAAGGCTGTCGTAAGTCTAGTCAAGAAAAGAAAAACTTATGAAAGGTTCAAAAAAACTAGGTAATGATAGAGATTGAGAAGATTATAAGGCCAGCAGGAAGGAGCTTAAGAATGACATAATGAAAGTCAGAAGGGGCCAAGAGAAGGCTTTGGCAGACAGGACAAAGGAAAAACCCAAGGCATTCTACAAGTATGGGAAGAGAAAGTGGATAAGCCGTGAGAGAATAGGACCAATCAAGTGTGACAGTGGAAAAGAGTCTATGGAACCGGAGGAGATAGCAGAGGTACTTAATGAGTACTTTGCTTCAGTATTTACTATGGAAAAGGAGCTTGGGATTGTAGGGATCACTTACAGCGGGCAGAAAAGCTTGAGCATGTAGATATTAAGAAAGGGGATGTGTTGGAGCTGTTGGAAAGCAACAGGTTGGATAAGTCACTGGGACTGGACAAGATATACCCCAGGCTACTGTGGGAGGCGAGGAAGGAGATTGCTGAACCTCTAGTGATGATCTTTGCATCATCAATGGGGACAGGAGAGGATCCGGAGGATTGGTTGTGGATGTTGTTCCCTTATTCAAGAAAGGGAGTAAAGATAGCCCAGGAATTTATAGACCAGTGAGTCTTACTTAAGTGGTTGGTAAGTTGATGGAGAAGATCCAGAGAGGAAGGATTTATAATATTTGGAGAGGCATAATACGATTAGGAATAGTCAGCATGGCTTTGTCAAAGGCAGGTTGTGCTTTACAAGCCTGATTGAACTTTTTTGAGGATGTGACTAAAGACATTGATGAAGGAAGAGTAGTAGATGTAGTGTATATGGATTTCAGCGAGGCATTTGACAAGGTACCCCATGCAAGGCTCATTGAGAAACTAAGGAGGCATGGGATCCAAAGGGACATTGCTTTGTGGATCCAGAACTGGCTTGCCCACAGAAGGTAAAGTGTGGTTGTAGATGTATCATATTCTGCATGGAGGTCGGTGATCAGTGGTATGCCTCAGGGATTTGTTCTGGGACCTCTTCTCTTCATGCTTTTTATAAATGAGGATGTGGTGGGATGGGTTAGTAAATTTGCTTATGACACAAAGTTTGGAGGTATCGCGGATAGTGTGGAGGGCTGTCAAAGGTTACAGCGGGACATTGATAGGATGCAAAGCTGGCCTGAAAAGTGACAGATAGAGTTCAACCCAGATAAGTGTGAGGTGGTTCAGTTTGGTAGGTCAAATATGATGGCAGAATATAGTATTAATGGTAAAATTCTTGGCAGTGTGGAGGATCAGAGGGATGTTGGGGTCTGTGTCCGTAGGACACTCAAAACTGCTGTACAGGTTGACTGTGTAGTTAAGAAGACATACAGTGCATTGGCCTTCATCAATCGTGGGATTGAGTTCAAGAGCTGAGAGATAATGTAGCAGCTATATAGGTAGGACCCTGGTCGGACCCCACTTGGAGTACTGTGCTCAGTTCTGTTCACCTCACTACAGGAAGAATGTGGAAATTATAGAAAGGGTGCAGAGGAGAATTATAAGGATGTTGCCTGGATTGGGGAGCATGTCTTATGAGAATAGTTTGAGTGAACTTGGCCTTTTCTCCTTGGAGCAAAGGAGGATGAGAGGTGACCTGATAGAGGTGTATAAGATGATGGGAGGCATTGATCGTGTGGATAGTCAGAGGCTTTTTCCCTGGGCTGAAATGGCTAACATGAGAGGGCACAGTTTTAAGGTACCTGGAATTAGGTACAGAGGATACATCAGGGGTAAATTTTTTACATAGAGAGTGGTGAGCATGTGGAGTGGGCTGCTGGTGATGATGGTGGAGGCGGATACAATAGGGTCTTTTAAGGGACTCCTGTATAGGTACATGAAGCTTAGAAAACTAGTGGGCTATGGGTAACCCTAGGTAATTACTAAAGTAAGTACATATTCGGTACAGCTTTGTGGTTCGAGGGGCCTGTATTGTGCTGTAGGTTTTCTATGTTACTTTCTCTGGTACCAAAAATCATTCCTTAGTCAAAGTCACTTCAATTACATTTCTTCCCCATATTCTTCGGATATTTGGTCTGAATAATAACTGAATCTCTTGACTATGTCTGCATTTTTTTAATGTATTCCCTTGCTGCCACATGTTTGGCTGATTACATATTTGCATTAACAAGAGCAGATGTACAGGCATACCAGTGTACCTAATAATGAGGCCATTGAGTGTCCATGTGTGTTTGAGTATATAAACACATACCTACGTATTTCGACACATAATTTGTTCAACTAATAAATAACATTTTCAATGGTTTCATCCTCCAAATCTTCATTTCACAATGAATGTCAATACCTTCAAATTGTTTGTAATTTCTAACATGTTGAAGAGGTGAAATCATTTCAGTTTCACACCTGGCCATTTCTGGTATTTCCAAGTCCTAATGCTTGAAATTGCAGTGACCAAAACAGTTCAGAACTGTCTTACTGCTTATTAGTTACCAACCATCAGTGACAAAGTTCATTGCATTTTGAACAGAAACACTTGTGTAAACTTGTGCATTAATGGTGTGACCACATTAAGTGAAGCTTTGTTTAAAGAATTCATACTTATTGGCTGTATTGTGTTTGCTCCTTTCCTGTTTATCCTGTATATCTCAAACTTTAGATACAACACTGGGTCATATCTTCTGCAGAAATTCTCTGATGACTTAGCAATAGTTGGGTGTATAAAGGGAGGACAGATGGATGAATACAGGGCCGTGGTGCAGGACTTAGTCGAATGGTGCCAAATCAACATCAGTAAGACAAAGGAGATGGATGTAGTCTTTAGGAAGATCAAGCCTGCACTGTTCCCTCTTACTGTTGATGGTGAGGACCTACAAGTGTGGGAGTGCAGCTGGATGACAGACTTGAATTCAGTGTCCAAGAAGGGCCAGAGTTGCCTCTACTTCCTGAGGCAACCAAGTTTCTTTGGAGTCTGCAGGCATTTCCTTCACATGTTTTACCAGTCTGTTATCATCAGTATAATCTTCTATGCAGTAGAGTGCTGGGGCAATGACATCCACATGGCTGATGTCAACAGGCTCAGTAAAATGATTTGAAAGTTTGGCTCTGTTATAGGAGTCAAACTGGACATACTGGAGCCTGTGGTAGAGCAAAGGATCCTCCGGAAAATCCTGGCAATTCTGAACAAAGTTTCTCACCCTCTGCATAACACTTTGGCCAAACAGATAGCATTTTCAGTAGTAGACTAAGATGACTGTGCTGCTCCAAAGAGCACTATATGAGATCATTCTTACCTTCGGCTACTAGGCTCTATAATGAATCAATCTATAGATGGAGAGGTGAATGGAACAGGGAAGCCTCCTATGAGAGTGTTATTAACCTCTGTTTGAACTCTGTTTAGCTCTCTTTACCACACCCTGTTATTGCAGACATCTTATCTGGACTGTTTGAATGTGCACCCATTTCTGTATAATATAATGGTAATTCTCGCACTACCATTTTATCTCTGTGAACTTGGACATCTTGTAAATTTTGTAAATATTGTAATCGTTGACTTGTAAATCTGGTACATCTTATTTTTAAGGTAATTCGTTTTTTATTCCTTCTTACTTTTTGTCTAATATTTGTATATCTGTGCACTCTGTAACTCTAGAATTTCCTTTGGCATCAATAAAGTATCTATCTATATATCTGTCTTATTGGGTTGTGCTCTGAGCCTGAAATCTTCTAATAGTTTTAACCTTTTCTTGAGGTTATGGAGATGTTCCTTGTCATCCATACCGACTAAAATGATGTCATCCAGGAAACATCCAAAAATAAGCCTGTTATAATGAGAAAGTCCATTGGGAGTATTTATAGTGGAAAAAACACTTTGGAATCTTCTTCCATCTCCATCTGCAGTTAGGCCGCAGCTAAATCAACTTTGCTGAAGTGTTTTCCTCCAGAAAAGTTTGCAAAAAGGTCTGCTATCCTGGGCAAAGGATCGACTTTCAGTGCTGGGTTGAGGGTGATGTTAAAATTACCACAGATACTGACACACCCATTTGTTATGGCTTCTGGGACCACTGGCATTGTCCATGGGCTTGACTCAACCTTGAAAAGAATTTCTTCAGCCTCCATGCTATCTAGATCACTGACTACTTTATTATAAATGGTATAAGGAACCGGACAGGCTTTGCAAAACTTAGGTATGGTATTTTCATAAATCATTATTCTACCCTTGATATATTTGAGTTTTCCAATGCCATCCTTGAACACTGCTGTGACATCATCCAATGCCTTTCTTAATTCAGTTTCAGTTGACTCTATTGCAAGTGATGTGGCATGCAAATGGAG
This sequence comes from Hemitrygon akajei, assembly GCF_048418815.1. NCBI lineage: Eukaryota > Metazoa > Chordata > Chondrichthyes > Myliobatiformes > Dasyatidae > Hemitrygon > Hemitrygon akajei. The sequence continues at coordinate 107,345,452 of NC_133132.1, read as the reverse complement.
GATGGATCTCCAATCTAGTTGTAGTTATCTCAGACACTCACAGCCCCACAATGCTTGCCCTCCTGTTTATACCATATACAAACCCAACGTGGATTGTTAATTCTTGTGTTTTACTGTTATGAATGTCATTCCCACAGAAGTTAGCTTTTCTGCAGTGTAAGTTCTTAGTTGGATATTTGCAAACTTCAGTTCAATCCCTTTGAAAAGTTGTTCAAATCCTTTTTGTGAAATGACTGAAACAACTGAGCCAGTGTCCAATTCCATTTTAATTAATTTGCTGTTTACTTCTGATGTAATCCATGTTGCTTGTCTCCTGTTAATTTTCATATTGTAAATCTCACAGCTACTCGGTACTGTGTCACTCTGATCATTATCAGATTTTTCATCAACAGTACACAGATTAGTGCTCTTTTTGAAAGTGTGACTTGACATTATCTTTTTCTCTTCTCTGTGTTCTTGTTTTTTTCTGCTCAACATGCCCTTTGTGTGTGTCCTACTTTGTTGCATATTCCGCAAATTTTGCCTTTCAGTCTGCATTGGCCTGGTGTATGTGAGCCCCTGCCAAAATGTTAACATATTTTGTTTATCCAGGCATGTTTCTGCTTAGAATTGCAGTTTTGTTCACAGTACTTTCATTCCTAGCTGCAACTTAACTGCATCTCTGTCTGCTGTTTACATTGATACAGCTCTCTGAACTGCTCTTTTAAATGTGAGTTGTAATTCAAATTAGGATCCATTTTTGAATACTTTCCTGTAAGTTTCCACAAAGTAAACAATCTCTCAGTACATCATTAAGCCTATCACTGAACTGACAATGCTGAGCCAACATCTAGAATTCAGCCACATATGCTAAAATGGACTCCCCCTCAGTTTGATTCCACTTACGAAACCTAAAGCATTCTGCAATCAACAATACGTACAAACAAGCTGTGTGAACTCAGCAGGCCGGGCAGCATCCGTTGAAAGGAGCAGTCAACGTTTCCAGCTGAGACCCTTCGTCAGGACTGAGTTCCTTTCAACGGATGCTGCCCGACCTGCTGAGTTCATCCAGCTTGTTTGTACATGTTGATTTGACCGCAGCATCTGCAGTGTACTTTGTGTCTGCAATCAACAATGCCTTTGGTTCTATGTGCCTGCATTACTTTCATGATATCAGTAAAGCTCATTTTGTCTGGTTTGTTTGGAGAAATTAAATTTCTAAGCAAACTGTATGCCTATAAACTCAATGCACTCTGCAAAACTGACACTCACTTCTCATTGACTATTTCATTTGCTTCAAAATACAACTCAATTTGCTCAGTATATATGAGCCAGTTAACTGTTGTGCAATTGAACCAGTGTTGTCCAATGTAGCCAGCTATTTCCACATTTTTAAAATTTATGATCATTATCACCCAGAACTCACTGTTTATGAACCTGTGAATGTGTCCACAAGCATGTGCCATGCTAATTTTTACTTGATCGTTTCACACGGCACTTCTTTTTATTTAACTCCAGCATCTCGCTGTGCTTCAATAGATAAGCAGTCATCTTGGATTCATTTAAAACTTCATCATCGCCACTGTTATGTTTTGTAACTCCAAAACATTAAACTAATTGCCAAGCAAAACAAGTGAGTCTGAAATGCAAGACTAAATTCATTTTTACTTTAAGCAAGATACACACATATGACATTCAGGTATTCATGTATTTTTACATATAACAAAAAGTGCTTAATCAAACAACACACAAAATGCTGGAGGAACTCAGCAGGCCAGACAGCATCTATAGGAAACAGGTGCAGTCGATGTTTCAGTCTGAGACTCTTTGGCAGAACTGGAGAAAAAAGGATGAGGAGGAGTTGTGTCCTGTGCTCCGGATGTGGCCTCCTGTATATGGCTGAGATCTGACCATTTCGCCAAGCACCAATGCTCCATCCACCAAAAGAACGGGATCTTTCAGTGGACACCCTTATTAGTTCTACTTCCCTTTCCCATTCTGATATGTCAATCCATGGCCTCCTCTACTCTCCTGATGAGGCCACACTCAGGTGGGAGGAACAACACATTATATTCCATTTGGGTAGCCTCCAACCTGATGGCATGAACATAGATTTCTCAAACCTCTGGTAATGGCCCCCCTCTACCGCTTCCCCATTCCCCATCCCCTTTTCTCTTTATCACCTTATCTCCTTACCTTCTTCTAGTCCTCCTCCCCCCTTTTCTTTCTCCTATGGCTTTCTGTTTCCTCCTATCGGACTTTCCTTTCTCCATCCCTGTATCTCTTTCACCAATCAATTTCCCATCTTTTTACTTCATCCCCCCCCCCCCCCCGTTTCACCTATCACCTTGTACTTTTCTCTCCCCTCCCTCACCTTTTAAATCTACTCATCTTTTTTTTCCCTCTAGTTCAGCTGAAGAGTCTCGGCCCAAATCCCTAATTGTATTATTTTCCATAGATGCTGCCTGGCCTGCTGAGTTCCTCCAGTATTTTGTGTGCTGCTTGGATTTCCAGCATCTGCAGATTTTCTCTAGTTTATGCTTAATCAAACAATATATTAACAATAATGTTCAAATTCCACTGAAATACTATATACAAAACAGCTTACCTTCCACAGCTGTCTGTGGCAATTAATTCCATAAATTCAGCACCCTCTATTCTAAATGGATGTCCTTCTATTCTGAGGTCTTTTCCTTTTGGTTCTATACCCCTCCACTAGGTGAAACTTCCTCCTCACATCCACTCTATCTAGGCCTGTCAATATTTGATAGATTGCAATGAGATTTCCACTCATTCTTCTGAACCCCCAGTGATTACACACCCAGAACCATCAAACTCTCCTCGTACACCTTTATTCCTGCACCTGTATTCCTTCTACCAAAGAGCATGACCATACAGTTCCCTACAATATATTCCATCTGCCACTTCTTGGCTTATTCTGCTAATCTGTCCAAGTCCTTCTACACACTCCCTGCTTCCTCAACACTACCAGCACCTTTATGTATCTTTGTATCACCAACTAATTTGGCCACAAAGCCATCAATTCCATCATCCAGATCATTGATAAATAGCATGAAAAGAAGTGGTCCCAACAGAACACCACTAAATGCTTTCCTGCCATTAGTTTCCTGAACAGCTCCTGAACATTACCTCACTATTCTTTTATACATACTATTTACTTATTTTGTTATTTACGGTCGGTTTCTGTCTTTCCATTGTTCTGCTGCCATAAAACGACAAATTACATGCCATGCAAATCAGTGATAATAAACCTGATTTTGAATCTGTATTAAAATATATGACATTCCATTCCAAATGCAGATGCTGCCCAATTAAAACAGATATTCATGTCTGCTTTGTGATAAATTGTAAATTCATTTGTAAATGCAAAAGCTTTTTAATGGACAAACAGACCCAGTGATGTCAGTGGCATGATACGTAGTCGTTTCCACACACTGCATTCAGTAAATGTTACTATATCTTTAAGGTTCTAGTTGAGAGCAAACCTCTTCCTTGATTCTGCTGTTATAATTTAAGACATTTTATCAGCAAAGTACCTAATATTGCTATGACAGACATGGTTCTTGTTCTTCAGTGATTCTTTTCTATTCTAGTTGATGATACTTCCGTTACTCAAAGTTATGTGTGCTGCCTTTTGTAATCAGCTTTGTAGAAAGAGTGCCTTTTTCTTATCTGCTTCTCATTGAGATACATTCAGTAATGTGTTTCAGTAGAGGTTATCATATCTCCGCACAAATTTCTCTCAGTTTTAAAGTTTGTGAAAACCTCATTGCTGATACGTTCAGACATCTGACATAACATTTTCCTGCAGATGCTGGCAAACCGGAGCAGCCCACATAAAATGCTGAAGGAAATTCAGCAGGTCAGGCAGCATCCATAGAAAAGAGTAAACAGTCAACGTTTCAGGCTGAGACCCTTTAACGGTCGAGAGAACATGAGTTGTAGAGTCTCTGCACATTTTTTTGTCAGCTTTAAGAATTTCACTAACAACACTTTAGTGCTGAGATCTTTGTGTCGTTGTGTCCTGGATGATACTGTTCAGCAGCACAGTGAAGTTCTCAGGCAACGCACACAAAATACTGGAGAACTCAGCAAGCCAGGCAGCATTTATGGAAAAGAGTATAGTCAACATTTTGGGCCAGTTCCCTTCATCTGGGCCCTGATCAAGTGTCTCGGCCTGAGATGTCATCTGTACTCTTTTCCATAGATGCTGCCTGTGCGTGCTGAGTTCCTCCAGCATTGCTTGGATTTCCAGCATCTGCAGATTTTCTTGTGTAAGTGAAGTACCTAGTTATCTTTTTCAGTCTGATTAGTAAAGGTTCACGGAGTCATAGAATCATAGAGCGCTATCGTACAGAAACAGGCCTTTTGACCCGTCTAGTCCATGCTGTTAATCTGTCTAGTCCTATTGATCTGCGCATGGACCATAGCCTTCCATACCCCACCCATCCATATATCTATCCAAATTTCTCTTGAACGTTGAAATCAAACCCACATTCACCACTTTCACTGGCAGCTCATTTCATATTCTCACTTTCCTCAGACTGAAGAAGATCACCCTCATGTTCCTCTTAAACAGTCGCCTTTCATTCTTAACCCATTACCTCCGCTTCTCGTCTAACTGAACCTCAGTGGGAAAAGTCTGCTTGCATTAATCCTATCTGTACCCCTCATAATTTTGTGTACCTCTGTCAAGTCTCCCCTCATTATTCTATGCTATGGAAATAAAATACTAGACTATTCAACTTTTTCTTTTAACTGAAGTCCTCATGTACTGGCAACATTCTCATAGATAAAATCACTAGGAGAGCCTATTGAAAGATTATTTAAACATCAATTGGACATAACAGGAAATCTGGTATTTTATTTATTTATGTATGCATCTGTCTATCTTTCCATGTATTTATTTATTTAGCGATACAGTGCAAAACAGGCCCAGCAGCCCACCTATTGAATCCTCAACTAATCACAGAACAACTTACAGTGACCAGTTTGCCTACCAACTGGTAGGTCATTGGAATATGGGAGTAAACCAACATGCTCACGGGCAGGACGTACAAATTCCTTACAGTGGATGCTAGAATTGAAATCTGAGTTCTGCCACTCCCCCAAGCTGTAATTGTGTTGTACTAACCTGCTCTGCTACTGTGGCATTTGAAATTGAGAGATATAATTGGAATTGTGGTGTGTGGGCATGTTCAATCAAATTAGTGCAATTAATCCTTTAAATAGTAGTCACACAGCATAAAAGCAGCCTTAATGAGCCTGCACCAGAGACTCTGGAATGGGTAAACTGAATCCATTGATGTCACTGGCATGACATTCAATAATTGTTACTGTATACTATAACCTGTATAACCTGTAACCTGAATCTGTATACTCTTTCAGATTCCATTTTAGAGCTTAGCTCTTCCTTCAACCAGTTAAGAAATTATAAACACGAGGTTCTGCAGTTGCTGGAACTTTAGAGCAATACACACAGATTGCTCGAGAAACTCAACAGGTTAGGTAGCAACTCTGGAGAAGAATAAACAGTGGATGTTTCGGCTGAATGTCCTGAAAAGTGATTCAGCCCAACCCATTGACTATTTATTCCCTTCCATATTTGCTGCTGACCTGCTGAGTTCCTCCAGCATTTTGTGTTTAGAAATTATAATAGCGCCATGCCTAATATTGCTGTGACACAGTTCTAGATGATTTCCCTTTCCATTACTTAGTGTGATGAGTAATGAAGCATCCTTCAATACTAATCCTACTCCTAATCCCATTTTAAAACTCCCCCTAGATTTTGTCACCCGCCTCAACACTGGGGCCAATTAACCTCTCAACCTGCTCGTCTTCAGAATTTGCATTTACTGACAATTTTGTTCTGTGATTAATGGAAGATGTTCCTAAATGTCCTGGATTTTAATTTCCAGAGGGCTGCAGGCCTGAGTCTGCATCGTGCCAATTTAAACCATTAAAATTAACTGCAGAAATAAAACAAAACACAGCCGGCCCTGCCATCTTGTAGGCTTCACTGCTCAGAATTAGCTTGTGTGTGCAAGTTTCTTTATTTAGAGATACAGCACGGAACTGGCCCTTCCAGCTCAATGAGCCTGCACCGCCCAGCAACCACCCATTGAACTCAAGCCTGATCACAGAACTATTCACAAAGAACAATTAATCTATTAACCCCTACATCTTTGGAATGTGGAAAGTAATAGGAGCACCCAGAGCAAATCCACACAGTCACTAGGAGGACATACAATCTCCTTACATTCAGCAGTGGAATTGATCCCAGGTCACTGGAACTGTGATAGCATTATGCTAACTGCTACACTACTGTGCCAATCAAGTTCAATTCACTAGGCAGACAGGTAACTCCAACAACTTAAATTTTTGTAGTATACCTTTAAATATCTCAGTGAGGTGGCACAACAGGTAACTATGCTGCCTGACAGCTCAAGGGATTCAGGTTCAATAATGACCTCCAATACTATCAGTGAGGAGTTTGCACGTTCTCCCTGTGCCTGTGCGAGTTTCCCTTACAAGTTCAGTATTGACCTCCAACGCTATCTGTGTAGAGTTTGCACATTCTCCGTGACCACGTGGGCTTCCCTTACAGGTTCAATAATGACCTCCAATACTGCCGTTGTGGAGTTTGCATGTTCTCCCTGTGACTGCAAGGGCTTCCCTTTGGTGCTCTGTCTTCCTCCCACATCCCAAACACATGGTAAACTAACTGATATAATTGGCCAAGTTGTGCTAAATACAAGTGAATGGGACCCGGTTGTGTGGTCAGCATGTTTTTGTGCTGCATTGCTTGATAAATCTATCAGTAAATGACAGGCTAGTTCAGGGTGCGGGAATGTTGATTGGGATTCCAGATGAAGTATGAGATCAATGCAGCTGGGTGTTCGCTAGTCAACACAAACAAATTGCGTTAAGGTCTCTTTCTGTGCTGTGTAATTCTTACTTTCTCTTGTGAACACTAGAGTCAAGTTTGATATTGTCCTCAGGTTGTCTATCAGTGGGTCCTTAGGTGGCTGCAGAGTTTGATCTGGGATCCACATATTCTGGTGCAGTGTGGGCATGAGTAAGTGGTGGCTGTGTTTAGCAGTTGGGTCTTCTGGTTGCTTAGTCTCTCCTTTTGCAGCTGCTGCCTGTTCTCAGCAGCACAGTGAAGGTCATTATAATGTAGTGCCTCTCCCTCTTGAACATATTTCCTCCTAGAATCTAGAATGCAGGACAGAGTGTTACAGTTACAGAGTAGGCAGAGAATAAGGTTCAAGGCCATGATGAGGTATAATGTGTGGTCAAGTACCAGGGAACTGTTCATTTGTCTTGAAACAGCGGGATTGAAGTTGTCAATTAAAAGGTTGGTACGTGCTTTTAGGCTTTTGTATCTTCTGTGTCGGTGAAAGGAGATGGAAGAGAGAATGTCTGGGGTGGGTGGGATTTTTGATTATGTTGGCTGCTTTATTGAGGTAGTGAGAGTTGTAGACTGATCCATGGAGGGGAATCTGGTTTATGTGTTGTGCAGAGCTGCATTCACAAATCTCTGCAGCTTCATGTGGTCCATGTTACTGTTACTGCATTGATGTTGTACATTTTTTTTGGTGTGGTGCATCTTTTAAAATGGGTGAAGACTGTTGAGGACATGTCAAATGTTCTTAGCCTTCTAAGGAAATAGAAACACTGGTTATCTTTCTTGGCCACAGCACCTAGGTGGTTAGTCCAGGACAATAAATAGTACATGTGTAGAGTTGATTGAACATGGACATAAGAACAATGGAAGGACATAATAAGGGCATAACTGAAACAATGAAAAACATTGAAGTAGATTGGTGCTACACATTGCAATTAAATATTGAACTTTATATATAAAGGAAACAAATCATTCTCAAACCAATAACTGCTCATGTTCATCATTTATATTAATTAGTAAGGGGTCAAAGGTTATGGGGAATAGACAGAAGAATGGGGTTGATAGGGATAATAAATCAGCCATGATGGAATGGTGGAGCAGATTTTATGGACCAGATGATTTACTTCTGCTCTAATATCTTATGGTCAAAAACTATTGAATATTGAAAAGCCTAGATAGAGTGGATGTGGAGAGGATGTTTCCTACAGTGGGCGAGTCTAGGACCAGAAGGCACAGCCTCATAATAGAAATACATGTCTTTAGAACAGAGAAGAGGTGGGATTTCTTTAGTCAGACAGTGGTGAATCTGTGGAATTCATTGCCACAGACAGCTGTGGAAGCCACGTCATTGGGTATATTTAAAAAGGAGGTTGATAGGTTATTGATTAGTCAGGAGGGCATCAAAGGTTCCGGAAAAAAGACAGGAGAATGAGGTTCAGAGGGATTATAAATCAACCATGATAGAATGATGGAGCAAACTTGATGGGCTGAGTGGCATCATTCTGCTTCTATGTCTGTGGTGTTATTCTTCTTCATGTGACAGTGCATATTCCTGAAGCTCCTGTATCATAGATGCCATGGCTGGTAAATTGAAATCTTCCCAGCTTTCTACATGCCTGACTAGGCCTTTCAATTTGATTTGTCACTCATTCATTTCAATTTCATTACTTGCGCATCCACCATGAGCAAAGCCATTGCTTTAGACAAAGATTTCTTGTAAATGAAAAACCTTCCACAGCCTGGACTACCAATAGCTTCATGGCACATTTAGTTTTCTTTTATAATTAGAGACATTTGAAGGGCCCGTACTGTGCTGAAATGTTCTATGTTCTATGAATGTTTCTCCATAGAACTAGTTCAGTTATCTTGTAGAAGAGAGACTTGTTACCAATGACCTGATTCAGCTTTCTTGAATACATGGTTATTTCCATAAATGAACATATACTGTATTTAGCATATGCTCGACTGTCTCATAGGATTGAATAGTTATCAAAATAGAAGCCTACGTTGTTGTGCCAACTTTTTAACCAACTCTAAAATCAATCTAATCCTTCCCTCCCATATGGCCCTTTCATCCTCATACCTATCTAGGAGTGTCTCAAATGACTGACGTATCTGCCTCTACCACTACCCTGACAGTGTGTTCCATGCTGCACTCTGCATAAAAAATCTACCTATGATATCCTCCTATACTTCCCTACAATCATTTTAAAACTATCTCCGCACTATGTGTGACATCTTCTCCATGTCCATCCTATCTAGAACCTAAAACATAGAGCAGTAGAGTTCTCTTAAATGTTGATAATGCATCTGATCTGTCCCTAACCCAGACAGTGTGTATCATGCAGGTTTCAGGGTACTTGGAGGCACATGATGAAGTACCCAATGTTGGCATGATTTCTTTCAGTTTGTAGTTGATACAAAGAGAGATGGAAGGGTAAGTAGTATTGAAGAAGCAGGGAGTCAGCAGAAGGACTTGGGGTTATGGGCAAATTGAAGGGGCAGATGGAACATAACATTGTAACATTGAAGCAGGTTTGTGGGTTTGATGAGTGAGGTAGAAAATACTGACTGGGAATAAGTATATTAATCATTTATTTACAAACAATAAAAGTTTAACCAATCATTTAAGTTCCCCAAATTTACACAAACTACCTATCTAAATATACAACAAACAGGTAGTTGGCAGAAATGCACACTGAGCGTACCTTCCTAATGGCTTTGTGCAGCATGCCACAGACAAAGGGGAAGAGAGAGCAAGTCTCCTGCATGTGGTATTTTATACCTCCAAGTAACCCAAAAAATGGAAGTGGCTGTCATAGCATGAAAGCCAACCAATGGGAGGAGAGTATCACAGGCAGTAAATGAACCATGATTGAAGCGACAAGTGCCACCTTTCTTTGTGAGCAGGTAATCTAAAGTCATCAATATCAGTTCCCGGAACAGTCTAGCCATATCATGCTGGGAAAGTCTATTATGTAAAACCTTCCTCCTCCTGTAATAGCCCTCTTACTACGCTGACCAGCAAGGGCAAGGTGCTCATCCAGGCATTAGGATGGTATATGTCTGGCATCACATATCAGCTGCATGACCTTGTAGGAAGCCTAGGAACGGCACATCTAATAAATGCCATTCAGTGTCCAGCAAGCCTACTTTCACACCATCATTTGGCATAGACACAGCCATCCCAGGATACTGATCCTGCTCATGCTTCCCGTCCGCCTTGTATTCATCATACAACCTACACCAACATTTCCTGTCAAGTGGGGAAATCACTTTCAGAGTCAGGACCTTGCAGTAAAATAAATGGTGCGTCAGGAAATACCAGCACTTAAAGCACTTGCTCTATTGGGGCTATTAAGGCTCCAATCCCTTAAGGCTGCTACCATAACATGCGTTTGTGGTTGGCTGGAATAGACTATTCCCTTTCGGCTCCCACCAAAACACAAGAAGCTAGATATTTTCCCCCAACAGCCTTTCTCCTTGTCATCAAAAGAGATCGATATTAATGGCATCCCTTCTGTAATGTAATAAGGGGTGCTCTTACAAATACAGCAATCTCACCCATTGGTCTGGGAATGTATCATCGGATCTCTCACCAGAAGTTAGCATCCACCACCTTGCCATTCTGTAATGCAAGAAGTTGCAAATGCACTTGCTCCTGATTAGTCCACTGGGTATGTAGACAGCAAAAAAAATTTAAAAATCAACTGGAATTTCTCCCCAAATACTTACACCCCTTTGAAATGTGGGCATCTCATATCCGGAATAAAATTGCCGAAATTTCTACCCCATCAACTCAAATTTCATATGGCCAGTGTGAAATGAGGTTTCCCTAAAATTGATTGCATAGGAAACAAGTAACAGACCAAAAAACGCAGGGTATGAAGTAACAGGCCAGAAACACAGGGTACGAAGTAACAGACCAGAAACGCAGGGTACGAAGTAACAGACCAGAAACACAGGGTACGAAGTAACAGACCAGAAACGCAGGGTACGAAGTAACAGACCAAAAACGCAGGGTACGAAGTTACAGGCCAAAAACGCAGGGTACGAAGTAACTGACCAGAAACGCAGGGTACGAAGTAACAGGCCAGAAACACGGGGTACGAAGTAACAGGCCAAAAACACAGGCTACGAAGAAACAGACCAGAAACACAGGGTACGAAGTAACAGGCCAAAAACACAGGCTACGAAGAAACAGACCAGAAACACAGGGTACGAAGTAACAGACCAGAAACGCAGGGTACAAAGTAACAGACCAAAAACGCAGGGTACAAAGTAACAGGCCAAAAACACAGGGTACGAAGTAACAGACCAAAAACACAGGGTACGAAGTAACAGGCCAGAAACACGGGGTACGAAGTAACAGGCCAAAAACACAGGGTACGAAGTAACAGACCAAAAACACAGGGTACAAAGTAACAGACCAATAACACAGGGTACGAAGTAACAGAGTTAAAACGCAGGGTACGAAGTAACAGGCCAAAAACGCAGGGTACGAAGTAACAGGCCAGAAACGCAGGGTACGAAGTAACAGGCCAGAAACGCAGGGTACGAAGTAACAGGCCAAAAACGCAGGGTACGAAGTAACAGACCAGAAACGCAGGGTACGAAGTAACAGACCAGAAACGCAGGGTACGAAGTAACAGGCCAGAAACGCAGGGTACGAAGTAACAGGCCAAAAACGCAGGGTACGAAGTAACAGGCCAAAAACGCAGGGTACGAAGTAACAGAGTTAAAACGCAGGGTACGAAGTAACAGGCCAGAAACACGGGGTACGAAGTAACAGACCAGAAACACGGGGTACGAAGTAACAGGCCAAAAACACAGGGTACAAAGTAACAGGCCAAAAACACAGGGTACGAAGTAACAGGCCAAAAACACGGGGTACGAAGTAACAGGCCAAAAACGCAGGGTACGAAGTAACAGGCCAAAAACGCAGGGTACGAAGTAACAGACCAGAAACGCAGGGTACGAAGTAACAGGCCAGAAACGCAGGGTACGAAGTAACAGACCAGAAACGCAGGGTACGAAGTAACAGGCCAGAAACGCAGGGTACGAAGTAACAGGCCAGAAATGCAGGGTACGAAGTAACAGGCCAGAAACGCAGGGTACGAAGTAACAGAGTTAAAACGCAGGGTACGAAGTAACAGGCCAGAAACACAGGGTACAAAGTAACAGACCAGAAACACGGGGTACGAAGTAACAGGCCAAAAACACGGGGTACAAAGTAACAGGCCAAAAACACAGGGTACGAAGTAACAGAGTTAAAACGCAGGGTACGAAGTAACAGGCCAAAAACGCAGGGTACGAAGTAACAGACCAGAAACGCAGGGTACGAAGTAACAGGCCAGAAACGCAGGGTACGAAGTAACAGGCCAGAAACACGGGGTACGAAGTAACAGACCAGAAACACGGGGTACGAAGTAACAGACCAAAAACGCGGGGTACGAAGTAACAGACCAAAAACGCGGGGTACGAAGTAACAGACCAAAAACGCGGGGTACGAAGTAACAGGCCAGAAACGCAGGGTACGAAGTAACAGGCCAGAAACGCAGGGTACGAAGTAACAGGCCAGAAACGCGGGGGTACCAAGTAACAGGCCAGAAACACGGGGTACGAAGTAACAGACCAGAAACACGGGTACGAAGTAACAGACTAAAAACACAAGAAACAATTAGTAAAAGCTCAGAAACACGAGAAGCGATGTAACAGATTCGAAACACAAGAAATTAAAAACCTAGGCTTATATTTCCATTGTTTAAAACTTTGCATGGGACCACAAAACTTAAAAGAGACCGTTCATTCCCACAGGTGAAAAAACAACAGATGATTGGGGCCTGACACATTCACGCAGCCTCTTAAAAACAAAACATAGACACTCAAGCAAATTGATGCATGTGGCCACACTTCTCCACATTGAAATCATTGACACTGCTTACAGGGGAGAGAAATGCAGGTTAAATGGAGCTGTCCTATGAGAATGAGGTACGAACCTGCTGACCACCTTCTGATTCCCACTGCTGCTGCAAGTCAGGCGTGGCACTTTGCAATGCCTCTAGCATGGTACTTAGGGAATCCTGAGTGAAATGTGAAGAATCCACAGAGGACAAAAGGAGCCGTTTTCAGGAGTGGCCTTGAAGAATGACCATTTCCCATTAATGGCCTGCCTTTCTCGCTTAGCTTGGCAGTCCTCCTGGACCCCAGCTTTGATCAACACCAAAAACATTTCCTTTCCCAGCCAAGTGGGATCCCCCCCACCCCTTGTCTGCTTATTCACCTTCCATTCCTGGCTACACGCACCCCCCTTTCACAGACTCCAAACCTTGTAATTAAGGAATTGCAGTAGTTATAATGACTAACAGCTGATGCTATTAATGACAGTGCTACTCCTTTTAAATGGGAAACTCCAGCTGTAAACAAACACCCTTTCAAAGGGGAAATTAATTCAACATCCTTTGATGGGTTATCACTATCACTGTATAATTTTGTGTAAGAGTCCACTGGCTCTTATTAAAGAAAGGCTTTAATGCCTCCCTCTGCTGTGTTCCATTCCGCTTGGGGTTTTAAATTCCATTCAGAGAGAAAAGGATACCTGTGTTACAAAAGATGAACAACTCTGATGGGCAGAAGGGTACAGAGTTGCCCATGTCCCCCTCCCCTGGGAGAATCACAAACTGTTACTGTTACCACACTGCTCATGAGAGAGAAACACAGATAAGAGAAAAACAAGTTGGAACATCTGCTGCTAATGAGAGAGAAAGCGATGGAACAAAACATACTTGGACTGGAACATTTGCTTCAGATAAGGGAGAGATAACACAGGGAGGAAGAGACTTGTTGTTCCACCATATTATGACTCCTGTAAGACTTCCGGCTTCGGAGAGGGCTGTTTACTTGGTACCATTCTGTTCATTAAAATTCCTCAGTGGACAGCCGGAGTGGGCTGGTTTGATGGACTAAGCCATTCAAAACTGATTGACATCTGAGACCCTGTGAGTAGGGATAAAAGTGAGGTCTGGGGAGACACCCCTCAGACACACCAGGAGACGCACCAAGAGACACACTAGTGAGCACTGTTTAAGTGTTGGAACCCACGAGAAAAGTGTGGGGCATCGGAGAAAGAACAAAGGATCGGTCAATTTTAACTCAGTGTTTATAGCGAGGCCGGTGGGGGCTTGTGTATGTGTCCACCCTTGCCTGGGTGACGAGTCCACCATAGGAGAATGGTTTAGCTAAAGGACAGAGGGGTCATACCTGAATGGCCACAACAACACATCAATGGATCAAGAAAGTAAAGGAAGGTTTGAATGACTGTAGCTGTCACTGTTTGCTCGCTCTCTCTCTCTCTCTCTCTCCAACAATTACAACACATCGACCAACAACTACCTCAGCCTGTATGAACTGAACTGAACTTTATACTTTCCCATGATACTTCATTCTCCCCTAGACATCGATAGAGCTTGTTTGTCATTGATTATTATTATATCAACACTTTTAGGTTTAGTTATTGCTAACGTGTATTATCTGTATATTTGCATTGTTGATATTGATTTGTATATTTTACTAATAAACACTGTTTGGAAAATAGTACCAGACTCCAACGGACACTTCTATCTTTACTGGTAAGACACCCAGTTACGGGGTACGTAACACCTGAATTTAACTGCTGCTACTATTCGATCCCATAGTGATGCATTATGTTCAGTGGATGCAAGTAGCATTCTCAGAGTGTTAATGATCATGTGTTGGGATGATATGCTCCCTAAAGCACCTATTTCTCTGTTAGATAGTTTCACTCTGGTACCCCCCCCTCATTCCATATGCTCAATAACCATGAGGCCAGAGGCTCTCTGGGCTTCTGTCTCTTCCTATACCCTAAACTCACAAGTTCCTTTGTGCAGAATGCCCTATTCTCTGTTGTCATTGTACCATCCCCTACATGTTCCTGATCCTCTTCCTCCGCAAACCCATCCTGGGAGGAAGAAGAAGACCTCACTGTTATCATTCAAACCCAGGACCTGGCATCTCTCATACAGTGGTGCTGTCTTAAATAACCTTTTATTAAAGAAATGCAATTTCTGCTCAAACAACAAATCCTGCTCACAGCACCAAAATGTACTGTTGAAACAGGTTCATGGTTTGATGAGTTAGACAGAAAACATCGACTGTGAATAGTATGTCAGTTATTTAGATACAAACTGTTAAAAAATTCTACTAAACATTTAAGTTCCCCCAATCTACACAAACTACATAACTAAACATTCAACAACAGATGCTTAGTAAAAAATGCACGTGGATCATACCTTCCCGTAGTTCTGTGCAGCATATCTTAGACAAAAGAGAAGAGAGAGTAGCCTCCTGCTTATGCTATTTTATACCCCCAAGGCACCCAGAAATGGAAATGGATGCTATGGAGCTAAAGGCAACCAACGGGAAAAGAGCATTACAGACTTTAAACAAACCAATCATTGACTGGAATGATGAAAGTGGCAAATAAGCCATACCCCACACATGACAAGCGAGGGGAAGTATATGGTCATGTATTTTGATAGAAGTAATCAAGGAGTAGACTATTGTTTAAACAGGGAGAAAATTTAAAAATCTGAAGTGCGGTGGGACTTGGAACTCTTTGTGCAGGATTCGCTAAAGTTTAACTTACAGATTGAGTCAGTGATAAGGAAGACAAATGCAATGTTAACATTCATTTGGGGAAAACTAGAATATATGAGCAAGAATGTGATGCTGAGGCTTTAAAAGGCATTTGTCACACTGCACTTGGAATATTGTAAGCAGTTTTGGGCCTCTTATAAGACCATAAGACCATAAGACCATTTGGCCCATCGGGTCTGCTCCGCCATTTCATCATGAGCTGATCCAATCTCCTCTTTAGTCCCATTCCCCCGCCTTCTCACCATAACCTTTGATGTCCTGACTACTCAGATATCTATCAATCTCTGCCTTAAATACACCCAATGACTTGGCCTCCACTGCCACCCGTGGCAACAAATTCCACAGATTCACCACCCTCTTGCTAAAATTTTTTTTTCACATCTCTGTTCTGAATGGGCACCCTGCAATCCTCAAGTCATGTCCTCTCGTACTAGACTCTCCCACCACGGGAAACAACTTTGCCACATCCACTCCGTCCATGCCTTTCAACATTCAAAATGTTTCTATGAGGTCCCCCCTCATTCTTCTAAACTCCAAGGAGTACAGCCCAAGAGTGGTCAAATGTTCCTCATTCCCGGAATCATTCTAGTGAATCTTCTCTGAACCCTCTCCAATGTTAGAACATCCTTTCTTAAATAAGGACCCAAAACTGCACACAGTATTCCAAGTGAGGTCTTACCAGTGCCTTATAGAGCCTCAACATCACATCCCTGCTCCTATACTCTATTCCTCTAGAAATGAATGCCAACATTGCATTTGCCTTCTTCACCACCGACTCAACCTGGAGGTTAACCTTAAGGGTATCCTGCACAAGGACTCCCAAGTCCCGTTGCATCTCAGAACTTTGAATTTTCTCCCTATGTAAATAATAGTCTGCCCGTTTATTTCTTCTATCAAAGTGCATGACCGTACACTTTCCGACATTGTAATTCATTTGCCACTTCTTTGCCCATTCCCCCAATCTATCCAAGTCTCTCGGCAGACTCTCTATTTCCTCAGCACTACTGGACCCTCCGCCTATCTTTGTATCATCAGTAAACTTAGCCACAAAGCCATCTATTCCATAATCCAAATCGTTGATATACAACGTAAAAAGAAGCGGCCCCCGACACGGACCCCTGTGGAACACCACTGGTAACCGGCAGCCAACCAGAATGGGATCGCTTTATTCCCAGTCTCTGTTTCCTGCCAATCAACCAACACTCAATCCATGTATGTAACTTTCCCGTAATTCCATGGGCTCTTATCTCGTTTAGCAGCCGCATGTGTGGCACCTAGTCAAAGGCCTTCTGAAAATCCAAATACACAACATCCACTGCATCTCCCTTGTCTAGCCTACTTGTAATTTCCTCAAAAAATTGTATTAGGTTTGTCAGGCAGGATTTTCCTTTAAGGAAACCATGCTGAGTTCTGCCTATCTTGTCATATGCCTCCAGGTACTCTGTAACCTCATCCTTGACAATCGACTCCATCAACTTCCCAACCACCGATGTCAAGCTAACAGGTCTATAATTTCCTTTTTGCTTCCTTGCCCCCTTCTTAAATAGCGGAGTGACATTTGCAATCTTCCAGTCCTCCGGAACCAGGCCAGAATCTATCGACTTTTGAAAGATCATTGTCTCAATGTCACCAAGACCAAGGAGATGGTGGTGGACTTTAGGAGATCTAGGCCTCATATGGAGCCAGTGATCATTAATCACTGTGAATGTGTGGAGCAGGTTAAGAAAGATCATTGTCTCAATGTCACCAAGACCAAGGAGATGGTGGTGGACTTTAGGAGATCTAGGCCTCATATGGAGCCAGTGATCATTAATCACTGTGAATGTGTGGAGCAGGTTAAGACCTACAAGTATCTGGGAGTACAGTTGGACGAGAAGCTAGACTGGACTGCCAACACAGATGCCTTGTGCAGGAAGGCACAGAGTCGACTGTACTTCCTTAGAAGGTTGGCGTCATTCAATGTCTGCAGTGAGATGCTGATGATGTTCTATAGGTCAGTTGTTGAGAGCGCCCTCTTCTTTGTGGTGGCGTGTTGGGGAGGAAGCATTAAGAAGAAGGACGCCTCACGTCTTAATAAGCTGATAAGGAAGGCGGGCTCTGTCGTGGGCAAAGTACTGGAGAGTTTAACATCGGTAGCTGAGCGAAGGGCGCTGAGTAGGCTACGGTCAATTATGGAAAACCCTGAACATCCTCTACATAGCACCATCCAGAGACAGAGAAGCAGTTTCAGCGACAGGTTACTGTCGATGCAATGCTCCTCAGACAGGATGAAGAGGTCAATACTCCCCAATGCCATTAGGCTTTACAATTCAACTGCCAGGACTTAAGAACTTTTTTTTTTTTTAAAGCTATTATTAATGCTTTTTGAGTTAGTGATTTAGATGCATATCATATTATTACTGAGTTAAGTATTGTATGTAATGAGTTTTTGCTACAACAAGTGTATGGGACATTGGAAAAAATGTTGAATTTCCCCATGGGGATGAATAAAGTATCTATCTATCTATCTATCTATCTATCTATCTATCTATCTATCTATCTAATGCCTCTGTAATCTCAACTGCTACATCCTTCAGAACATGAGGGTGCATTCCATCTGGTCCAGGAGATTTATCTACCCTTATCTCAGCTTCCTGAGTACTTTCTCTGTCGTAATTGTGACTGTGCATATTTCTCTTCCCTGACACCCTTGAATGTCCGATATATTGCTGGTGTCTTCCTCAGTGAAGACTGATGCAAAATACTCGTTCACTTCCTCCGACATCTCCTTATCTCCCATTACAATTTCTCCCACATCATTTTCTATTAGTCCTATATCTACTCTCACCTGTCTTTTACTCTTTATATATTTGAAAAAGCTTTTAGTATCCTCTTTGATATTATTTGCCGGTTTCCTTTCATAGTTCATCTTCTCCCTCTTAATGACCTTCTTAGTTTTCTTTTGTAAGCTTTTAAAAACTTCCCAATCCTCTGTCTTCCCACTAATTTTTGCTTCCTTGTATGCCCTCTGCTTTGCTTTTACTTTGGCTTTGACTTCTCTTGTCAGCCACAGTTGCATCCTTTTTCCATTCTAAAATTTCTTCTTCTTTGAAATATTTCTGTCTTGCACCTTCCTCACTTCTCACATAAACTCCAGCTACTGCTGCTCTGCCGTCCTTCCCGCTAGTGTCCCTTTCCAGTCAACCTTGGCCAGTTCCTCTCTCATGCCACTGTAATTTCCTTTACTCCACTTAAATACCGACACATCGGATTTCGACTTCTCTTTCTCAAATTTCACAGTGAACTCAATCATGTTGTGATCACTGCCTCCTAAGGGTTCCTTCACTTCCATCTCTCTAATCATCTCTGGTTCATTACACAATACCCAATCCAGTACAGCTGATCCCCTAGTGGGCTCAACAACAAGCTGTTTTAAAAAGCCATCTGGTAGACATTCTACAAATTCTCTCTCTTGAGATCCAGTGCCGACCTGATTTTCCCAATCCACTCGCATGTTAAAATCCCCTACAATTATCATAACACTGCCCTTCTGGCAAGCCTTCTCTATTTCCTGTTGTAATTTGTAGTCCACATCACTGCAGCTGTTTGGAGGCCTGTAGATAACTACCATCAGGGTCCTTTTACCCCTGCGATTTCTTAGCTCAACCCATAAAGATTCCATACATTCCTATCCTATGTCAACTCTTTCTAATGATCTAATATCATTTCTTACCATTAAAGCCACGCCACCCCCTCTACCTACATGCCTATCCTTCCGATACACCGTGTATCCTTGGACGTTCAGCTCCCAGAGACATGCATCCTTTAGCCACGTCTCAGTGATGGCCACAATATCATACCTGCCAATCTGTAACTGTACAACAAGACCATCCACCTTATTACTTATGCTGCGTGCATTTAAGCATAACACCTTAAGTCCAGTATTTGGTACTTTTTGCATTGATTGCACGGCAACTTTATTGCACTGCAACTCATCCCAATGGCTGCAAATTTGCTCCATCACCTGCCTGTCCTTCCTGACATCTTTAATGCTCACTACCTTAGATCTATCTCTGTTTTCCCTCTCCTCCGCTCCATCATTCCGGTTCCCATCCCCCTGCCAAATTAGTTTAAACCCTCCCTAACAGCTCTATTAAACCTTCCCATCAGGATATTGGTCCCCCTAGGATTCAAGTGTAACCCGTCCTTTTTGTGCAAGTCACACCTGCCCCAAAAGAGGTCCCAGTGATCCAGAAACTTGAATCCCTGCCCCCTGCTCCAATCTTTCAGCCACACATTTATCCTCCACCTCATTCCTTTCCTACTCTCACTATCACATGGCACAGGCAGTAATCCCGAGATTATGACCTTTGCGGTCCTTCTTCTCAACTGTCTTCCTAACTCCCTATATTCTCCTTTCAGGACTTTTTCCCTTTTCCTACCTATGTCATTGGTACCTATATGTACCACAACCTCTGGCTCCTCACCCTCCCACTTCAGGATATCTTGGATACGATTAGAAACATCCCGGACCCTGGCACCAGGGAGGCAAACTACCATCTGGGTCTCCTAACTGCGTCCACAGAATCGCCTATCTGACCCCTTAACTATCGCGTCCCCTATTACTACTGCCTTCCTCTTCCTTTCCCTACCCTTCTGAGCTACAGGGCCAGACTCTGTGCTGGAGGCACGGCCACTGTTGCTTCCCCCAGGTAGGCTGTCCCCCCCAACAGTACTCAAACAGGAGTATTTATTGTCAAGGGGTACAGCCACTGGTGTACTCTCTAGTACCTGACTCTTCCCTTTCCCCCTCCTAACCGTGACCCACCTGTCTGCCTCCCGTGACCCTGGTGCGACCACCTGCCTGTAACTCCTCTCTATCAACTCCTCACTCTCCCTGAAGGTCATCGAGCTGCAGCTCCTGTTCTCTAACACGGTCCCTTAGGAGCTGCAGCTCAGCGCACCTGGCGCAGAAGTGGACGTCTGGGAGGCTAGGAGACTCCAGGACCTCCCACATTCGACACCGAGAACAACAAGCTGCCCTCACACTCATATTTCCCTTTCCTCAGATAACAGGAAAAACTGAAACCTAAACCTACCTTGCCTCACACGCTTCCGCCTAAGCCCGTTAAGCCAAAGCCCTTAAGCCTACCCTCTGCTCCCGGCTCACTCCGCTGCCCGCTGTTTAAGGCTGTGTCCTTTTTAAATCTTCCCCGCTTCACTGCCCGACGTCACATGCCTGCACAGTCCCGCCTCTCTTAACTCCGATGAGAATAAGAAAAAATCAAAATGGCTCCCGCCGCACTCCAGTTCTGACCCTCTGACTTCCTTCTCCAAAAAAAAATCTCAGAATATTACCTCAGAATAAGTTTGCCGCTGTTGGAGAGGGCCCAGAGGAGGTTCACGAGAATGATTCCAAGAATGAAAGCTTTAATGTATAAGGAGCTTTTGATGGCTCTAGTCCTGCACTCACTGGAGTTTAGAAGAATGAAGGCAATCTCATTAAAACCTCTTGAATATTGAAAGATCTCAATAAAGTGGATGTGGAGAGGGTGTTCCTATTGTGGGGAACATATATAGAACTAGGGTGCCTAAGACTTTTGTACAATACTGTATATGTACTTTGATAATAAATTTAAACTTTGAAGAATATGTAAAAAAGCATGAGAACAATTTCCTTTGATGAATATTGCTTTGCTAGACTGAGAAAACAAGCAATAGAATTATTGACAGGGTGTTGGAAATACAATAACTATATATCTGTTATCAGTGCATACACAAAGGACCGGAGATGAGTCACATTCATCTCAATAAGAAATTTTAATTTATCCTTTTTATCACAGGAATTCGAGTAAGTCTGTTACGTCTTTACATAAATAGCATACAATCGATGTGAAAACACTAGAAACACACACAAATTAGTTACTGAAATGTAACAAAGATATCAGGTTTGAAATCAAACCCTTTGCTTTTTCCCTGAACTCACTGTGTCACACATTGTACCTGGTTTCGATGGAGACACTGACCCTTTAATACTTCAGCCAAGTGACCACTGGTTGTGATGAACCTGGACAATGAAATTCATTTGGCTTTGGGATACTGATAAGCCTCAACGTTAATTGCATCAACATCTTTTGAGCATGGGTATGCACCTTCTTTGAAGATCTGCTGAAGATTGTCCTGGATAGCTCCTTGTTGCTTCGCCTTGGGTAGTGATTTGTATGTTTGTTTGTTTGTTTATTTATTTATATTTTGCAATACATCATGGATCATGACCTCCTGACCCAACAAGCCATACAGCCAAGCAACACATATTGAAACCTAGCTGAATCACAGGACAATTTATAATGACCAATTAACCTACCAACCTACTTTGGACTGTGGGAGGAAATCAGAGCACAGGGAGGAAACCCACATATACACAGGGAGGAAACTTTATAGGTGGTGTCGGAATCGAACTCTGAACTTTGGTACCCTGAGTTGACCATCACGTTAACCACTATGCAACCATGGTGCCCCACTTAAGCTTAATACCTGAGGTAACAAATGACAATTGCAGAAAGTTGTGGACACGCAGCTCAGCACATCACAGGAACTAAATTCCCATCCATGGACTCTGTCTGCACTTCTCCTCTTTCCCATTCAGCAGACGATGCAAAAGCCTGAAATCACATCCCACCAGACTCAAGGAAAGCTTTCATTCTGCTGTGATAAGACTATTGGTCGGCCCCCTAGTATGTTAAGGTGTACTCTTGAACATATAATCAACCATGTTATGATCTTACACCTTATTGTTCACTTGTACTAGGCTTTGTCTCTAGCTGTAGCACTTTATTCTGCACCCTGTTGTTGCTTCTCATGATCTCCATATTTATTTCTTTTGTTTTTTGCTTTTTGTATTTGCACAGATTGTTGTCTTTTGTACATCGGTTGTTTGTCTCTCGTGTGTGTGTGATTTCATTGTGTTTCTTTGCTTTTACTATGAATGCCAACAGGAAAATGAATATCAGGGTAGAATATGATGATATATACTGTATGTACTTTGATAATAAAGTTACTTCGAATTTTATCCTGTACTACCTCATTGCATTGTGAAATAAATTGATCTCTGTGAACAATATGCAAGACACATAAATACCATCCAAAGTACAACAAATTTCATGACCATTATCAATAATAATAAACCTGAATCAGATTCTGATTCTGATGTACACTACGAGACTCATCATAACAACCACTGTTACCTTGTGAACATGACCTGCTAGAATTTTAAGGCAATTAGCAGTAGGCAAAAAGTGGAAGAAGTCATGAAACAACATTCACAAAGCTGGAGGAACTTGGCAAACAGGCTGCATCTATAGAGGGGAATAAACCCCTTGCCTCTCCTCTCTCCCTTTCACTCATGGTCCGCTATCTTCTCCTGTCAGGTTCCTTCTGCTTCAGCCCTTTACCTCTTCCACCTATCCCCCCCTTCTTATTTCATCCCCCCCCCCACCCCGCCACCTTCCCCCAAACCCGGACTCACCTATCACTTGCCAGCTTGTACTCTTCCCCTTCCCCCACCTTCTTATTTTGGCTTTTCCCAATCCTGCCGAGGGGTCTTGCCTAAGTAATAGGTTGACTTCATATTCTCTCCTTTGATGCTGCCTGATCTGTTGGGTTTCTCCAGCATTTTGATATGTTGATCTGCAGAGTTTCTTGTGTTGAAGAAACAGAATTTTTCAGGATTCCTGCTCCTTATCAAAATTTGAAGTGGCAAATAACAAAATTGATATTTGCTCAGTGAGAGATGTCAAAATTGTATAAGCCACCTTTCCTCCACCTTTTAGCCCTTCACCCCAAAACAACAGTTAGTTTCTAAGATAGTTGAGTTCCTTCTGGTTTCTGCACAACATTACAACTGCATTTTACCTTCTTAAATGACTTCCGTTGATTCACGCCTGTTATCCTAATGGAAAGTTTTGTGTGTGTTAAGCTGCTAAATCCAACCTGTCTAAATTTATCTTCAGTTGGACTCTTGAAGCTGGCAGAAAGAATGGTGTTACTTCAGTGAAAATTATCCAAATAGACAGGGACTTTGGATGTCTCCAAAACTGTAGAATTTCTACATCTGTACTATACTATATCTATATACAGTTTTTTTTTTGTGTGTGCCATACTCTGCCAGAGCCTTGCTGACCATTTTTTTTCAAAGTGGTTGTCTTGGAGGAAAGATTCTGTGAGTGGTCCTCCACGGCCTTCTCACAGCGCAGTTGCTTTTTTTACGAGGCCGAGTTGCGAGCTGGACACTCAACCCGGCACAGATGGAAAGCGTGACCGGGAGCGACCCAACTGGATTTGAACTCGGGAACCTTTGCTCAGGAGTCCGGCACTGATGTCACTGCGCCATCAGCTGGTAAAATATATACTGTATATCTATATACAATAGATATGCATTATATAAGACCATAAGGTATAGGAGCAGAATTAGGCCATATGGTTCTTCCAACCTACTCTGCCATTCCATTATAGCTTATTTATTATCCCTCTCAATCCCGTAAACTTTGATGCCTTTAATAATCAGGAAGCTATGAACCTCCATTTTAAAAAGACCCAATGACTTGGCCCGCACAACTGTAGGTAAACACGAATTCTACAGTTTCACTACCCTCTAGATAAAGAAATTCCTCATCATCTCTATTCTAAAGGCCCATTCTACTATTCTGTAGAACTATAGTACTGTAATAATTTTATGCATTGCATTGTGCTGCTGCCACAATAAAACAAATTTCATGACATATGTGAGTGATTCCAACATGAGTTAATATTGTGGACTGAGAATGGAAAGGTGGCAAGGAGAAAGGAATTATGGCAGGGAAAGGGGAGGGAGTGGGAAGTACCAGAGGAACATTCTGAAATTACAAATAAACCAATTGTTTGGAATCAAATGATCTTGCCTGTCATCTCAGGGTTGTGTGCCTGCACCAGTGCCACCTCCAGCACTCCTTCTCTGCCACCTGTCCCACAGCACCTATGTGACACTCCACCCAGGATGCTTGGGAACCTTGATGAATGTTGTTTTCCTGTGATATTGCTTTGTGTAGATGTGCTCAGTGGTGGGGAAGGCTTTGCCTGTGATGGGCTGGGCAGAATCTACAATGTTTTGTACGCTTTTCCATTCAAGGGCAGTGTTATTTCCATACCAGGCTGTGATGCAACCAGTGAATATTCGCTGAATATATTCTGAATAATCCTCTGAAATGATAACCTCACGGAATTTAAATTTGCTGACCCACTCCACCTCTGATCCCCTGCTGAGGACTGGATCGTGGACCTCTGATTTTGTCCTCTTGACATCGATAATCATCTCCTTTGTCTTGTTAACATTAAGTGAAAGGTTGTTGTGGCACCATTCAGCCAGATTTTCCATCTCCCTCCCATATGCTGATTCGTCCCTGCATTTGATTCTGCCAGTGACAGTGGTGTCATCAGCAAACCTAAACATGGTATTGGAGTTCTGAGTAGTCTCACCTTCATAATTATAAAGTGAGTAAAGCAGTGGGCTAAACACACAGCCTTGTTGTGCACCTTTGCTGATGGAGGTCATGGAGGAGAAGTTATTGCCAATCCAAATTGAATGCCATCGGGAAGTGAGAAAATCAAGCATCCAGTTACACAAGGAGGTATTGAAGTTTATTGATTAGTTTTGAAGGGATTTTAGTATTGACTGCTCAACTGTAATCAATGAAGAGCATCCTGATGTTTGTATTTTCACTGTCCAGATGTTCCAGGGTTGAGTGAAGAGCAAATGAAATGGCATCCAATACTGACTTGTTGTGTCAGTAGACAAAATAAGCAGATCCAATTCACTTCTTAGGTAGAAGTTGATATGTTTCATTGCCAAACTCTCAAAGCACTTTATCACATTACATAACAATCAGGAACATATGAATTGCTGGCTAGTAGTCAAATATTTGCATGGTTTCCCCAGCTCCACTGGCTGGTCCGGAGATTCAAGGGTGAGCAGTTTCAAGTTCCTATCTCTTAGTATCTCTGAGTATCTATCCTGGGCACAACATTTTGACACAATTCCAAAGAAGGTATGACAGCAGCAGTATATCATTAGCAGCTTGAGAACACTTGGTATGTCACCAAAGACTCTCGTAAACTTTTACAGACGTACCATGGAGAGCATTCTAACTGGTTGCAACACCATCTGTTATGGAGAAGACACTGCACAGGATAAGAAAAATCTGCAGAAAACTGTAAACTCAGCCAATTACATCATGGGCACTAATAACCCCAGCATTGTGAACATCTTTAATAGGTGATGCCTCAAGCAGCTGGTATCCATCATTAAGGACATGCCCTCTTCACATTGCTGCTATCAAGGAAAAAGTACATGAACCTGGAGTCACACACTCAACATTTTAGGAACAGTTTCTTCCCACCGCCACCAATTTTTTTTCAGAGACGATGAACCCATGAACACTACCTCATTATTTTTTCTTTTTTTTGCTCTCATTTTGCACTACTTAGAGTATTTAATTTTATTGATATATACTGTGTGTGTGTGTGTGTGTGTGTGCATATGTATCTCATATGTTATTGTAAATTATAGTTTTTTTTATTATATATTGCAGCTGGAAAACAGCCTTTTTCATTACATATGCCAGTGATATTAAACCTTATTCTGATTCTGTTAAGTGTCAATCCTGTAGCTTTGGAAGCAAGAGATTCTGCTGATGTTGGAACTTTATTTCCTGAAGTGTTTGTACTTTATTCCCTGGAGCATCAAAGAATAATGGGAGATCTTTGATAGAAGTATACAAAACGATGAGGGGTATATACAGTGGTATGCTAAAGTTTGGGCACCCCTGGTCAAAATTTCTGTTATTCTGAATAGCTAAGCGAGTTAAAGATGACCTGATTTCCAAAAGGCATAAAGTTAAAGATGACACATTTCTTTAATATTTTAAGCAAAATTACTTTTTTTATTTCCATCTTTTGCAGTTTCAAAATAATAAAAAAAGGAAAGGGCACCCTGCATGGTCAATATTTAGTAACACCTCCTTTGGCAAGTATCACAGCTTGTAAGTGCTTTTTGTAACCAGCTAAGAGTCTTTCAATTCTTGTTTGGGGGATTTTTGCCCATTCTTCCTTGCAAAAGGCATCTAGTTCTGTGAGATTCGTGGGCTGTCTTGCATGTACTGCTCTTTTGAGGTCAATCCACAGGTTTTCAATAGACAATGGACAGTAGGTGCAGGAGTAGGCCATTTGGCCCTTCTAGCCAGCACCACCATTCACTGATCATGGCTGATCATACACAATCAGTACCCCGTTCCTACCCTCTCCCCATATCCCTTGACCCCGCTATCTATAAGAGCTCTATCTAACTGTCGCTTGAAAGTATCCAGAGACTTGGCCTCCACTGCCTTCTGGGGCAGAGCATTCCACATATCCACCACTCTCTGGGTGAAAAAGTTTTTCCGCATCTCTGTTCCGATGATTTTCAATGATGTTTAGGTCGGGGGACTGTGAGGGGCATGGCAAATCTTTCAGCTTGTGCCTCTTCAGGTAGTCCATTGTAGATTTTGAGGTGTGTTTAGGATCATTATCCTGTTGTAAAAGCCATCTTCTTTTCATCTTCAGCTTTTTTTACAGATGGTTTGATGTTTGCTTCCAGAATTTGCTGGTTTTTAATTGAATTCATTCTTCCCTCTACTAGTGAAATGTTCCTCATGCCACTGGCTGCAACATAAGCCCAAAGCATGATCGATCCATCCCCATGCTTAACAGTTGGAGAGATGTTCTTTTCATGAAATTCTGCACCCTTTTTTCTCCAAACATACCTTTGCTCATTGCGGCCAAAAATTTTTATTTTAACTTCATCAGTCCACAGAACTTGTTTCCAAAATGCATCTTGCTTGTTTAGATGTTCCTTTGCAAACTTCTGATGCTGTATTTTGTGATGAGGACGCAGGAAAAGTTCCCTTCTGATGACTCTTCCTTGAAGGTCATATTTGTGCAGGTGTCACTGCACAGTAGAACAGTGCACCACCACTCCAGAGTCTGCTAAATCTTCCTGAAGGTCTTTTGCATCAACCGGGGATTTTGATTTGCCTTTCTAGCAATCCTACGAGCAGTTTTCTTGGAAAGTTTGCTTGTTTTTCCAGACCTCAACTTGACTTCCACTGTTCCTGCTAACTGCCGTTTCTTAATTACATTACCAACTGAGGAAACATCTATCTGAAAACACTTTGCTATCTTCTTATAGCCTTCTCCTGCTTTGTGGGCATCATTTATTTTAACTTTCAGAGTGCCAGGCAGCTGCTTAGAGGAGCCCATGGCTGCTGATTGTTGGGACAAGGTTTGAGGAGTCAGGGTATTTATAAAGCTTTGACATTTGTGTCACCTGGCCTTTCCTAAATGACGACTGTGAACAAGCCATAGCCCTAACAAGCTAATTAAGTTCTGAGAACTTATCTGCAAGGTCAATTCTCTTTGGATGCTCACACTTTTGCATGGTGTTCCTTTCCTTTTTTTCACTCTAAAATTGTACAAACCAAAAATAATACACTAATCTTGCTTAAAATGTTGAAAAGAATGTTTCATCTTTAACTTTATGACTTTTGGAGATTAGTTCATCTTCTACTCACTTAACTATTCACAGTAACAGCCACTGGGGTGCCCAAACATTTGAATGCCACTGTAAATGCAAGCAAGCATTTTTCACCGAAGTTGGGTGAGACTGGAACAGGATGGGTTAAGGGTGAAAGGTGATATGTTCAAGGGCAAGACAAGGGAGAACTTCACTCAGAATGGCAAGAGTGTGGAATCGGCTGCTGGCAGAAGTGGAGGATGCAAGTTCGATTTCAACCATGGTGACAAGTTAGGATAGGTACATGAATAGGAGGGGTATGATCCGTGTTTATGTTGATAAGACTAGGAGAAATAATTGTTTGTCATGGACTAGATTGTCCAAAGAGTCTGTTTCTGTGCTGTGGTGTACAAAGACTCTTTTTTGAGCAAAATACTGGAGGAATTCAGCAGGTCAGGCATCATTTATGGAAGGAATAAACAGTCAATGTTCTGACTTGTGAAGCATTGACTATTTACTTGCTCTCCATAGTTGCTGCTTGACTGCTGAATTCTTCCAATATTTTGTGTGTTTTAGTGTTTGTCATGTTCCTGGGTTTGGAGGCACAAGGTACTGCAGAAACTGGAATCTGGAGCAACAGACAACTTACTGGTGGAACTCAGCAGGCTCAGCAACATCTGTGGAGGGAAAGTAACTGTCAGTGTTTCAGGTCACATTATCTGAATTAGGATATCCTGATAGTACAGGACAATAGCGATAACCTGCGATAATTCCTTACAAACACACAAAATGCTGGAGTGACTCAGCAGTTCAGGCAGCCTCTTTCGAGAGGAATAAACAATCAATGCTTCAGGCTGAGATTCTTCATCTCGATTAAATTGGATTTAATTGACTTTATTATTTACATCTTTCAGAAACATGAGTAAAAATCTTTACGACATGTCTCCGTCTAAATGTGCAATTTATTGTAATTTATAATAAATAGAATGTACAACAGGACATTCAATATAACATAGAAATACAATTAGATCAGCATGAATTAATCAGTCTGATGGCCCGGTGGAAGAAGCTGTTCTAGAGCCTGTTGGTCCTGGCTGTTAGTCCTGGTAAATGTCCTGAATAGTGGGAAGTTCTCATCTAGAGATGTGCTGGGCAGTCTGCACCACTCTCTGCCAAGTCTACGTGAGATCCTCAGTGATGTGTAGCAACTGTCCGAGGTGAAAGAGATGCTGGTGTGCCTTTTTCACTACATAGCCAGTATGTACAGAGCATGTGAGATCCTGAGGAAGCTGTTCAGCTTCTCAACCCCAGATCCATTGATGCTTATAGGAGTTTGCCTATCTCCATTCCTCCTGCAATCAACAACCAGCTCCTTTGTTTTTGCAGTGTTGAGGGCGAGGTTGTTTTCTTGACACCACATGTTCTTCTCTGTAGACTGCCTCATTTTTATTTGAGATTAGGCCAATCAGTGTAGTGTCGTCAGAAGATTTAATTAGAAGATTGGAGCTGTTGGGGCGACAGTCATAGGTATATGGAGAGTAAAGGAGGAGGCTTAGTGCACATCCCTGAGGAGCACCTTTGTTGCGGGGCAGAGGTGAGGGAGCCCACTCTTACCACCTGTCGGCAATCTGACAGGAAGTCCAGGATCCAGCTACACAAGGCAGGGTGAAGGCTGAGGTCTTTGAGATTCTTGTCAAGCTTGGAAGGAATTATGGTGTTGAACGCTGAACTGTAGTCCAAGAACAGTATTCTCACATAAGCATCCTTCTTCTCCAGATATAATATAAGAATGGTATGTAGAGCTGTGGCTTTTGTGTCATCTGTTGATTGGTTATGTCATTAGGTGAATTGTAGGGGGGCCAGTGTGGATTGAGGTGAGTGTGAGAGGACACTAATCATTCAGACATGTTACCTTGGTCTTTTTACGTACAGAAACAATGGTTGATGTTTTGAAGCAGGAGGGCACTCTGCACTGGGAGAGGGAGAGATTAAAAATGTCTGTAAGCATGCCAGCCAGTTGTGCCGTGCACTCTCTGAGTACCAGCCCTGGGATGTAGTCTTATGGCTACTTGTTGGAAAAACCTGCGTACTTCAGCCTCAGAGATGACCAAGCTGCAGGTCACATCAGTGACTCTCCTCAGGGGCTCAGTGTTGACAACTTTAAATCGAGCGTAAGAAAGATTTAGCAATGTTGGAAACTCCACTGGATGTGATGTGTCCAGAACCCAAAGGATCTCAGCCCAAACTGCCAACTATCTATTCCTCATAGATGCTGGCTGACTTGCTGAGTTCCTCCAGCATTTTGTATGCTGCTCTGGATTTCCAACATCTGCAGAATCTCTTGAGTTTATTTGCAATTCATTTTAAATTCAAATTCAAAATAAATCTTAAAATATTTATTTTAATCAAAGTACACATATGTCTACATATACTACCCCAAGATTAAATTTTCTTGTGGGTGTTCACAGTAGATACAAAGAAATCAATAGAATCAATGAAAAAGTAGACACTAATCAATAAACTTCGAGACCTCGGCTCAATACCTCCTTGTGAAACTGAATCCCTGATTCTCACACTTGTAGATTGCAATCAGTTCAGAATCTTCTCCACAAGCTCCCTCAGCACCAGGTGCACCACAAGGTTGTGTGCTAAGCCTCCTGCTCTACCTGTTTTACATTCATGACTGTGTGACTAAGCACAACTCCAATGACATATTCAAGTTTGCTGATGACTGCATCGTAGTTGGCCAAATCAAAGGTGGTGATGAATGAGAATATTGGAGGGAGACTAAAAATCTAGCTGAGTGGTGCTACAACAACCTCTGATTCGATGTGACATTTAAAATTTTTTTTAATTGAATTTTCAAATAGGTTACAGAAAGAAAAAAATTATCAACCCTTCCCCCCTCCCCTTAACCCCTCCCCCCTTACATATCCCAATAGAGAAGAAAAAAGAAAGAAAGAAAGAAAGAAAGAAAGAAAGAATGCCTGGATATCGGAAGATCCCCACATGCTCCATGGAGTTCATAATAGCTTTAATATGTATATTTATATCTTTCCCCAGATAATCAATAACTTTATCTTCAGAGCACCTATATATTTAATCCTATCTTTTGTAAATAAGGGCGCCAAATTTTCAGAAATATTTCACATTTATCTCTTAAATTATAAGTAATTTTTTTAAGTGGAATGTAGCTAAAAATTTCATTCTTCCAACAATCTATACTTCAGTATGAATCCGATTTCCAAGTAACTGCAATAGTCTTTTTGGCTACTGCCAATGCAATTTTTATGAATTCTTTCTGATAACTATTCAATTTGGATTTCGATTTTATCCCTTCCATATCGCCTAGTAAAAATAATGTTGGATTATATGGAAGTTGTATTCCAATAATTTGTTCCGGTAAAACTCTTAAATTTGTCCAAAAAGGTTGAATTTTAAAACAAGACTAAGTAGGGTGTAAAAAAGTACCAATTTCTTGATTACATCAGAAGCATTGATCAGATAAATTTGGGTTTAATTTATTTATTTTTTGAGGTGTAATTTATAATTGATGTAAACAATTATATTGCACTAGTCTTAGCCGGACATTTATTGTATTTGTCATACTGTCAAGACATAGTCTTGACCAATTTGTTTCTTCAATTTTAATATTCAAATCAGTTTCCCATTTTTGTCTTGACTTAGGAATTCCTTGTTTAATTGCCTGCTTTTGAATCAAACTATTCATACAAGAAATATTTTTTTTATTTTTCCTTTTTGAATTAAAATTTCTATTTCATTAGGTTTCGGCAATAACATTGTTTGACCCAATTTATCTCTTAAATAAGCCCGTAATTGGAAATAACAAAAAAGAGTGTTGTTTGATATTTTATATTTTTTCTTTAATTGATCAAATGACATTAATACACCTCCTTCAAAACAATCTCCTATATATCTAATCCCTTTTTGAAACCAGTTGTATAAAAGTTGGTTATCCATTGTAAAAGGAATAAGTTTATTTTGAATTAAAGGTCTTTTTGCTAATAAGGATTTCTTTATCTCATCATCAACATTTATCTTATTCCATAAATCAATCAAATGTTTTAATATAGGAGATTCTTTCTTTTCCCGTATCCATTTAGATTCCCACTTATATTTAAATTCTTCTGGTATATTTTCTCCTATTTTATCTAGTTCTATTCTAATCCATGCCGGTTTATCTTCATCAAAAAAAGATGCAATAAATCTCAGTTGATTTGCTTTATAATAATTTTTAAAGTTTGGAAGTTGTAACCCTCCTAGGTCAAATTTCCATGTCAATTTTTCCAACGATATTCTTGACATCTTACCTTTCCAAAGGAATTTCCTCACACATTTATTTAACTCTTGAAAAAACTTCTGCGGTAGTTGTATTGGTAGTGTTTGGAATAAATATTGTAATCTAGGGAATACATTCATTTTTACAGCATTTACTCTGCCTACTAATGTTATTGGTAACATCATCCATTTATCAAGATCTTCTTGAATTTTTTTCAATAATGGTAAATAATTTAATTTATATAAATTCTTTATATCATTATCAACTCTTATACCTAAATATTTTATACCATTTATCGGCCATCTAAATTGAGTTATTAATTGACATTTACTATAATCTCCTTTAGTAAGGGGTAGAATTTCACTTTCATCCCAATTTATTTTGTAGCCTGATATTTTCCCATATTCTTCCAATCTAGAAGATAATTTACGCAGCGAATACAATGGGTTTGTTAAATAAAGCAAAACATCATCAGCAAATAAATTAATCTTATATTCCTCCTGGTTAACTCTGAAACCCATAATATCTGGGTTTGTTCTAATTAATTCAGCTAATGGTTCTATCGCCAACACAAATAAAGCAGGTGATAATGGACAACCTTGTCTAGTTGACCTTGTTAACTGAAATGATGTTGAAGTTTGACCATTTGTCATTACTTTAGCTTTGGGATTAGTATTTAAGGTTTTAATCCATTTTATAAAAGATTTTCCTAACCCATACTTTTCCAATACCTTGAATAAAAAAAATCCCATTCCAATCTATCAAATGCTTTTTCTGCATCTAAAGCAACTGCCACTCATTTCCTTCCTCTTTTGTGCCAGGTGAATTATACTAAGTAACCGAGTTACATTATCTGCCGATTGTCTATTTTTGATAAATCCTGTTTGAGCCATATGTATTAATTTTGGTAAGTATTTAGATAATCTATTAGATAAAATTTTTGCTGTTATTTTATAGTCGGTGTTCAACAAAGAAATAGGTCTATTTGATGTTGGCTTTAAAAGATCTCTATCTTTTTTTTGGCAATACTATTAAAATAGCTGTCGAAAAAGATTCTGGAAGTTTATGCGTTCTTTCCATTTGGTGTATTAACTCCATAAAAGGAGGAATTAGTAAATCTTTAAACTTTTTGTAAAATTCAGGTGGAAAACCATCTTCTCCTGCGGATTTATTACTCTGAAGTGATCCTAGAACTTCTTTGACCTCTTTTAATGTAAAAGGCATATCTAATCCCTTCTGTTCTCCCGAATTCAATTTTGGGAGAGTTATTTGTGATCAAAACCTTTCTATCTCAACATTATCATTTTGTGATTTTGATTGATACAGTTCAGAATAAAAATTCTTAAAAAATTCATTAATTTCTAAAGTTTTATAAGTAATTTTATTTACACTTGTTCTAATTGCATTTATCGTTTTGGAAGTCTGGTCTGTTTTTAACTGCCAAGCAAGAATCTTGTGTGCTCTTTCACCTAGTTCGTAATATCTCTGTTTAGTTCTCATAATTGCTTTTTCTGTTCGGTATGTCTGAAGTGCATTATATTGTAACTTCTTGTTACCAAGTTGTCTTCTTTTTTCTTCTGTCATATCTTTGAGATTCTTTTTCTAATTTTGTAATCTTTCTCCAATTGATCTGTTTCTACCATATATTCCTTCTTCATTTTAGAAGTATAACTTATTATCTGACCTCTCAAATATGCCTTCATTGCTTCCCATACTATAAATTTATCATCAACTGAATGTAAATTTGTATCTAAAAAAAACTGAATCTGCTTTTTCATGAAATCACAAAAATCTTGATGTTTTAATAATATTGAATTAAATCTCCATCTGTAAATCGATTCCTCTTTATCCATCATTATCATTGTCATTATCAAGGGGGAATGATCTGACAATACTCTTGCTTTATATTCTATATTTTTCACTCTGTCTTGAATATTCATTGATAATAGAAAAAATCTATCCTTGAATTAAGTTATATGTCTATTTGAATAAAATGAATAATCTCTTTCTTTTGGATTAATTCTTCTCCATATATCAATCAAATTTAAATCTTTCATCAATAATAAAGTTAATTTTGCTACTTTTGATTTTGTAACAACCTTTGTTGATCTATCTAAAACTGGGTCTAAACAAAAATTAAAATCTCCACCTATTAATATTTTGTCATATGCATCAGCCAACTTCAAAAAGGCCTCTTGTATAAATTTTGCATCATTTTCATTTGGTGCATAAATATTCATAAGAGTCCATAGTTCTGAAAAAATTTGACAATGTATAATTACATATCTCCCCGCAGAATCAATTAATACATTTTGTATTTTAATTGGTAAAGTTTTATTAACCAAAATTGCAACTCACCTCGCCTTTGAGTTAAATGAAGCTGCGATAACATTTCCAACCCAATCTCTCTTTAATTTCTGATGTTCTATCTCTGTTAAGTATGTTTCTTGTAAAAAAGCTATATCTATTTTCATTTTCTTAATATATGTTAAAATTCTTTTTCTTTTCACCAGTCCATTAAGCCCATTAACATTAAAACCTTAAAAATTCAGTAAATTAGTCATTATTTTTAACAGGGTTACTCCAATCTATAATAATACCTAATCTTTCAACTTTCATAGTACCTTGGGGAATCTTTTTAAAATTCTTCATGTTGCTATGTGTCTCCCCCCCCCGATTGTCCAGGCAAAGAAAGAAAGATAAAAGAAAAATAGATTATAAAGAAAAAAAAACAGAATACCCCCCTACTAATGTGAATGAAAAAAACACAACATTACCCCCCTCCGTTGTACGGGTCATGGCAATTGCCATGATTACACACGTGAATCCCATAGCAATCGATCCGAAGTTCCCCCAGCTCCCCCGTAACATAAAAAAGTATATATAAGAGAAGGAAAAAAAAATCACTACTCTCGATTAATATTTCTCAAATTTTAACCTTTCTCCCCCGTATCATATAATTAAGAATATATTTAAATATTCTTCTGTCCTTAAACATCCATCAGTTCCATTCACTGTCCCTATCTTCATCTTTAATCCGTTTCACTTTTAAATCTTTGACTGTAATTAGCGAATATTTGGCAGTTTTTGTGCGAATTCTTCTGCATCCCGATAATCAGTAAAAAATCTTCTTTTTCCATCATCCAAAAATATTATCAGGGTTGCTGGGTGGCGCAATATAAATTTATAGCCTTTTTCCCATAAAACTTTTTTCACTGGGTTAAATTCCTTCTTTCTCTTCAAAAGGTCATAACTTATATCAGGATAGAAAATAACTGTTTTCCCTTCTATCATCAATGGCCCGTTTCTCTTTCTGGCACATTGGGCAGCTGCCTTCAGGATCTTTTCTTTATCTTGATATCTTAAGCATCTTATCAAGATTGATCGTGGGTTTTGATCAACTTGAGGTCTTGGTCTTAAGGCTCTGTGAGCCCTTTCTATTTCAATTAACTGGGTTCCTTCTTCCATTTCCAAAATTTCCAGGATCCATTTTTGAAAAAAAATTATCAGATCCTCCCCCTTCTATACCTTCTTTAAGTCCAACAATCTTAATATTGTTTCGTCTGCTAAAATTTTCAAGCATATTCACTTTTTCCAACAACTGTTTTCTTTCTGATGTCCAGGCAGAAATATTATCTTCCATTTTATTCACTCTATCAATGATGTCTCCCATTGTTTCTTCCAAATTTTTAATTTTCTTGTCCATTTTGTCCTGTCTTTTCATCATTTTATCAAACATAATCTTCATATTTTTAATATTTTTATTACCTTTAATGCTTTTAATTCATGCATTATTTGCAGCAAAGTTTTTCTTATGTCTCCATCACCTCCAACCTCTTCCTGTTGCTCTTCTTTGTTTGTCTCTTCATCTGATTTATCCAGAGAATCTGATTTCACCTCATCTTCACTTTCACTTTCAGTTCCAATCGTAGCTGGGATTTGTAGTTTGGGTTGCTCATATTTGTGCATGCGCTTTCCTTCACGCATGCGCAATTCCTGTTGCTCTTTTTTTTTTTGGAAACAGTTGATGTTGCCGCAGTTTCCTGTTCTGTATTGCCAGAGGTAAAATGCAGTTGGACCCGAGGCTCTTTCATAGCGACCGGCCTTGATTCTTTTCCAACTTGTGTTGTCTTCAAAGTAGTAGTTTACTTCTGCTTCTCTTTAGGAGGCATATCTTACGACAATCCTGAATAGTTTATAAGTAGTTTTTAAAATGTATTTACTAACTTTTCTTCACTTAAACGATATTTTACTGTTTTTTTTACGGGAGAGCTGGATTTCCACGTCTCGATCCTACGTCATCACGTGATGTCCCCCATCGATGTGACATCTAAAACTTTGACAAACTTCTCTAGATGTGTGATGGAGAGTATACTGACTGGCTGTATTACAGCCTGGTGTAGAAACACCAATGTCATTGAACGTAAAATCCCACAATAAGTATCCCACAATAAGCCCAGTCCATCACAGGTAAAGCCCTCCCCAGCATTGAGCATATCTACATGGAGTATTGTTGCAGGAAAGTATCCATCATCAGGGACCCCCATCACCCAAGTCATGCTCTCTTCTCATTGCTGCCATCATGAAGAAGGTACTGGAACCTAAGGACTCACACCATTAGGTTCTGGAACAGTTATTGCCCCTCAATCATCAGTTTGTTGAACCAGAGGGGATAACTTTATGGAACTTCATTTGCCCCATCACTGAACTGTTTCCACAATCTATGGACGCACTTTCAAAGATTTTTCATCTTATGTTCTCGATATCTATTGCTTATTAATTTATTATCATTACTTTTTTTTCTTTTGTATTTGCAGTTTGTTGACTTTTGCTCACAGGTTGACTGCCCTATTAGGTGCAGTCTTTCATAGATTTTATTATGATTATTAGATTTACTAATTGTCCCTGCAAGAAAATAAATCTTAGGGTTGCATATGGTGACATATATATACTTTGATAATAAATTTATTTAAATTTTAATCTTTGAATAAGCAAAGACGGATAAGGAACCAATGTGCAAAGGACAACGAATTGTGCAAATACAAAATGAAAACAAACTAATAATAGTAAATAATCAGTTCAAGATCAAGTTTATTGTCATTCAACCATATACATTTGTACCACCAATTGAAACAAAGTACTTCCAGACCAATATACAAGATAGATAGATAGATACTTTATTCATCCCCATGGGGAAATTCAACTTTTTTCCAATGTCCCATACACTTGTTGTAGCAAAACTAATTACATACAATACTTAACTCAGTAAAAAATATGATATGCATCTAAATCACTATCTCAAAAAGCATTAATAATAGCTTTTAAAAAGTTCTTAAGTCCTGGCGGTAGAATTGTAAAGTCTAATGGCATTGGGGAGTATTGACCTCTTCATCCTGTCTGAGGAGCATTGCATCGATAGTAACCTGTCGCTGAAACTGCTTCTCTGTCTCTGGATGGTGCTATGTAGAGGATGTTCAGAGTTATCCATAGTTGACCGTAGCCTACTCAGCGCCCTTCGCTCAGCTACCGATGTTAAACTCTCCAGTACTTTGCCCACGACAGAGCCCGCCTTCCTTACCAGCTTATTAAGACGTGAGGCGTCCCTCTTCTTAATGCTTCCTCCCCAACACGCCACCACAAAGAAGATGACGCTCTCCACAACTGACCTATAGAACATCTTCAGCATCTCACTACCGACATTGAATGACGCCAACCTTCTTAGGAAGTACAGTCGACTCTGTGCCTTCCTGCACAAGGCATCTGTGTTGGCAGTCCAGTCTAGCTTCTCGTCTAACTGTACTCCCAGATACTTGTAGGTCTTAACCTGCTCCACACATTCTCCATTAATGATCACTGGCTCCATATGAGGCCTAGATCTCCTAAAGTCCACCACCATCTCCTTGGTCTTGGTGATACAACACAACACAGTACATATAACTCATAAGGTAATATTACTACAAATGCATGAATGAATAATCAGTTGCATTTATGACAGAAGTTAAAAAGTTACCAGTAAACTACTGGCTCTGTATATGTCGTAAGACCTGGGTGGTGGCAGTGAATTCAGTAGTCTTACAGCCTGGGGCAAGGAGCTGTTTCCCATCCAAACAGTTCTATGCTACAGTACATCATGCCTAATGATAGGAGGTCAAAGAGAAGGTTGGAGGGATGTGAGAGATCATTGGCAGTGCTCAGGGCATTAATAATAATAGATGATAAATAATGGATGCGATAGAATATATTGAGAACAAACATTGTTGAGTCCTTCAGGGTGAATCCATAGATTATGGAACCAGTTCAGTACTGAGGTGAGTGAAGGTTTCCATGCTGGTTCAGAAGCTTGATGGTTGAAGTATAATAACTGTTCCTGAACCTGGTGGTGTGGGACCTGAGGCAAATTCCAAAAGACGCTGCCTGACTCACAAAGATTCTCCACTTTGTTACTCTGTTGTGGATCTGCTGAACTTAATCATTTGCAGATGTGTGTTATGTTAAACTGAATCTAGGGACATGTCAAAGGTCAGATGTAAACAAATCTGAGTTCCTGCTTGCCTACCGGATTCACTGCTTTACATCTGGCCCTTCACCTTTACATTATGGATCGCTGGAGTTTACAGTGTGTGTGTCCCTATTTGGCTTCATTGGAGCTGCCTACCTTGACAGAAAAACCAAGCATCAGTAAACAAAAAAGACAATTTGTTTTTTCCACATTCTATATTGAATGTTTTAGTTTTAATTAACTTCAAGTAATTATATCAGACATTTAAATACAATTTAAGTAATTGTTTAAACACTTTGAACTAATTTCTAATAGTATAAGTAACTAATAAAACACTTTTAAAGCTACTTGAATTTAATTAAAACTATAAACAATAAAGGTAAAGTAAAAAAAAACCGATTGCAAGAAGTTCCCACTAACAGGCAATCTGTATTGTTGGAACTTGATGGGTTTTCAATGTTATCTGCTTTCAGGACATCCTTTTTTTAATGCAGCTTTAACTGTCAGCATATAGGAGACTGAAAATCTGGTTGAATGGTGCCCGAGAAATATCTCCCTTAATGTCAGCAAAACTAAAGAGCTGATTATTGACTACACTAGGAGGAAACTGTAGAAATGAAGGTGGAGAGGATCAATAACTTTAAATTCCTCAATGTTATCATTTCAGAGGATCTGTCCTGGGTTCAGCACATAAGTACCACTACAAAGGAAGTGCGGCAGCACCTTTATTTTCATAGGGGTTTATGCAGATTCAGCATGTCATCTAAAATTTTAACAATTGATGCACAGTGGAGAATATCCTGGCCTGCTAGCATCATAGCCTGATATAGAAACTTCAGTGCCCAAGAACCAAAAAGTTGTGGATACAGCCATGCTGATTACAGGTAAAGCTCTCCCCACCATTGAGCACAAGAAGCACTATCACAGGGAAGTAGCATGCATCATCAGGGACCTCCACCATCCAGGACATGCCCTTGTCTCCCTGCTACTATTGGAGTGGACATACACGAGCATTAGGTTTCACAGCACCAGGTTCAGTAACAATTATTACTCATCAACCATAAGGCTCCTGAACCACCATGAATAACTTCACTCAACTTGACACTAAACTGATTCCACAGCCTATGGATTCACTTTTACGAACTCTACAATTTATGTTCTCAGTATCATTTATTTACTTGTTCTTTGCTGCTATCATGAGTGTAATGCAGGAATATTTAGAATGAAGTCATTGGTGATTATAGAATGCCTTAGCTTTCATAGGCAGAATCAAAAGGAAGGGAAGTCAATTTCAGTGCACGTGACTGAATAGAAGAAGTTGTCTGAGCATTGGTAACTCTGTGCTGGACTTAATGGTGCACTGAGATTGTTTAGTTTGTGGAACCTCACTCGAAAAGATACAAAAGCAACTCCTAACTGAAGGACAACTTACGTTTAAACGAGCAGTTGAAAGAGCTTTATCAATGGAAACAGAAGACAGAGGCACAATTGAATTGCAGTCAGGAATTAAACAAAGTTTAAAAGTTAAACGATGCATGAACAAAGTTGTAATGTCTGAACAGAAATCAGCTTGTCTAAACAGTGTTACAGTTGTGGCAGGGGCTCACATACAGTGCACAAGACCAAAGCCGAATTAAAGGAGAAACTTGCAGAAAATGCAAAAAAAAAGTAGGACACATACAAAGAGTATGTCAGGCAGACAAAAATAAATATCTGTACAAGGAGGAGATAAAGATAAGAAGTCAAGTTGCAGTTTCAAAAAGACCACAAATCTCCATGCTGTTGATGAAAAACCTGATCATGATGACAATGACACAAGACTAGGAGCCTTGATATTTAGAACATAGAAACATAGAAAACCTACAGCACAATACAAGCACTTCAGTACACAATGCTGTGCCAAACATGTACTTCCTTTAGAAATTACCTAGGGTTACGCATGGCCTTCTATTTTGATAAGCTCCATGTATTGTATAAGCCTCTATTGTATCCATCTCCACCACAGTCACTGGCAGCCCATTCCACGTACTAACCACT